>NC_065449.1:210380725-211630725 GCF_917563875.1 Diabrotica virgifera virgifera
ATATAGTAATAGAAACACCTACGAGGGAAGAAATAGAAAATGAAATAAGAGGGCTAAAAAACAATAAAAGCCCAGGAATAACGGAAATATCGGCGGAAATGATAAAGGCAGGAGGTAAAAGACTACACAAGGAGATACATAGCCTGATAAAAAGTATATGGGAAACAGAAAGAATGCCAGGAGAATGGACCAGGGCAAGGATATGCCCCATACATAAAAAAGGTGATAAAATGAGATGTGAAAATTATAGAGGTATCGCGTTGCTAGAAGTCGTGTACAAAATATTGACAAACATCTTAAGAAAAAAGCTGAATCAATACACGGAAAAGATATTGGGCGAATATCAGGCAGGATTCAGAAGTAATAGGTCGACGACAGACCAAATATTTGCGTTAAAAGAAATCCAAACTACGTGCTACGAACATAAAATAGCAGTATACGTCCTGTTCGTCGACTTTAAACAGGCCTATGATACGGTAAAGCGGCAACAGATGTACGCACTAATGAAAGAAATGGGCATACCAAGTAAAATCGTCAGGATGGTAAAGATGACTATGGATAACTCCACAAACGAAATAGCATGGAAGGGACATAAATCAAATAATTTTGAAACAAAGGAAGGATTAAGACAAGGAGACCCACTATCAACGACTCTTTTTAATGTAATACTGGAAGGAATAATCAGGAAAAGTAAAATAAGCACACAGGAAACGATTTTTAAAAATGGCCACCAATGTATTGCATTCGCAGATGATCTAACATTATTATCGACAAGTAAGAAAGAGCTAACAAAATTAATGAGCAATATAATAAAACAAGCCAAACCATTTGGTCTTCTCATAAATAAGGAAAAGACAAAATACATGATAATGGGAGAAACAGATAAAGAAAATGAAGACAATTTCACATTGGAGATAGAAGGAGAAAATGTATGCGCATTTAAAAGAGTTTCAGAATTTACATACCTGGGTGTAAAAGTAGATGAAAAGGGACATGGGGAAGGGTAAATAAAAGCAAGAATAGCAAAAGCAAACAAAAAGTATGGAGCATTGCGTCCATTAATGAAATCCAAAGATGTGTCAAGAAAAACAAAAATAAGAATCTACAAAACAGTTATCAGACCTACAGCTACATATGCATGTGAAACATGGGTGCTTAAAAAATCAGAAATAGACCTTTTAGAAAGATGGGAGAGGAAAATACAACGAGCAATATATGGAGGCGTGAAAATAGACGGTCAATGGAGAAGAAGAAATAATAAGGAACTTGAAGAACTATATAATGAACCAAAAATAACGACGGCAATCAAAGCACAGAGAATCCGATACTTAGGACACATAGAAAGAATGGGAAAGGCGAGAATGCCAAAAATGGTTCTATTACGTAACCAATACAAAAAAGAAGAATAGGAAGACCAAGAAGGAGATGGAAGGACAGCGTATATGAAGACTTAAAACAAAGTAATATTGTAAACTGGAAAGAAAAAGCTTTGGACAGAAAACAATGGAAGGAAGTGGTGAAGAAATGTATGGAAAGACTATAATGTTAAGTGTAGTATTAAGTGTTTTATACAAACAAATGTAATATTGTATATATTATAGTAGTATAGGATATAGCATTATATATAAATATGTAATAGTAATTGTAAGGAAAAATTAAATCTTTCAGCCCTAGGCCTTCACGGCCTGTTGAGCTTAATAAATAATAATCCGACAAAATACATGGGACGTTTTCGTAGTCTGACGTTCGAAACCTGTAACCTGTTCCACGATTAAAACTTCCCCTTTTCCAGTGTTCCCGTACATCAAAGTTTGTCCGACTAGACACCGTTAAGCTATTAACAAATTTTCTGCTTGCTATTACTAAACTTTTTTTGGTACGCGGGATCCTGGCCTATTTCTGGAATAGTTTGAAAGTCTCTCAAGAGGAGGAGAGCCCTTCATTCATAGGAAGAGTCTGTTAAGGGTGGAATGTGCATACAGAACAATCTCTGAAGAGGCGCTTGGTGCTAATACTGGATGTATTTCGATGCATGTGAAGTAAAGGGAAAGAGGCAGAGTATACGAAACGAAAGTAGGAATGAAGACACAGCAAGAGAACGTTTAAAAAAGAAGGGAGAGATCCATTATGGTATGGCAAGAGCAAGGGACGAGATAAGGAGTGTGGCGTAGTGGACGAAGTCGCTGATTCCTAATCTGAGAAGATGGATAGACTGCGAGTATCGGAGTTTTTATTATTTCCTGATGCAGATACTAGTGTTGCCCAAAATCGGTCTTGGTCTTGCAGTATTGGTCTTCTTCTTGCGTTTTCGCAAGACCAAGACCAAGACCGCCTAATTTTAGCAAGACCAAGACTTACCGTGCAAGGCTTGAGCAAGAACAAGACTAAGCCTGCGAGACTCTTGCGTCTTGCAGTTAGAACTGAGGGTCGTTTTAGGGAGGTTACTCTATGAGAAACAAAAAAAAATGTAACAAAAATTTTGAAAATTGGACTTATGCGCATTACGAACAATACCATAAACATAGAGGTCAAACCAGAAGTCATTATTATAATGTGAAAATAAAATTTTTTAGTACATTCTTTCTCAGCAGCTGACTTCTTTGCTCTGAAATTAATTGTCCTGGTTTTGAGAATAGTCGTCTTCTAATCATATTCATATAACTCAACATTCCTGCGTTGCGACGCCTACAGTCTGCAGTAATATCGAATATCGTTTCCAAACTTTTTAAAAATATGTCACCTTAGCACATATATAAATTTACATAAATAATTTTTTTTCATTATTAGTTTTCTAACAATCTAAACACCAGAAATCTTATCAGTATGCATTAATATAGTAAGACTATTATGTATTGTTTCTGCTGACTGTTTCTGTTATGAGGTCACTCGGCTAAACAAAATTTGCCGAATCAGCGCGGCTATTATTTATAAGTATCATAACCAGACAAAAGTATAGAGATATTAATGCCGGATATCGTGTAAACATAATACCGAAATATTATTTTAACGATATACACTTCTCCAAGAAATTAACACACCACCTTAAAAACGAAAGAAAGAATGGGAAAGGCGAGAATGCCAAAAATGGTTCTATTACGTAAGCCAATACAAAAAAGAAGAATAGGAAGACCAAGAAGGAGATGGAAGGACAGCGTATATGAAGACTTAAAACAAAGTAATATTGTAAACTGGAAAGAAAAAGCTTTGGACAGAAAACAATGGAAGGAAGTGGTGAAGAAATGTATGGAAAGACTATAATGTTAAGTGTAGTATTAAGTGTTTTATACAAACAAATGTAATATTGTATATATTATAGTAGTATAGGATATAGCATTATATATAAATATGTAATAGTAATTGTAAGGAAAAATTAAATCTTTCAGCCCTAGGCCTTCACGGCCTGTTGAGCTTAATAAATAAATAAATAAAAATATACTTACAATCATAAAATGTATAAAAAAATAATAAAAGTTTCTATTGGGGTTTGAACCCGCTTATGTTAGCGCAGTTAGTATTGAAATTCATTCATTTTACACTTTTATCCACGGAGACACCTGCATCATGTGGGAAGATCGACGAACTAAACGGTTTAAACTTTTGACAGTTCTGAATTTAACCAAATTATTTTGATTTTTGAAGAATTGAAATAATAAAATACAACAAAACATAGAGTAAGAAAACAATATATTAGGTGAATATTGATAGAAATTTTGATGGTAAATTTGTTTATCCATAATCTCCACATTGAACAATTATTGACAGATGTTTTTAACACCCAATCAGATCCCGTATAATGTTTGAGCGACTAATACCACTGTCGGTGTCGGTGTGCGCATGCGCCCAGGAAAATAAAAATTCACCCTCGTGCCTAAAGAAGTATAACTTCAAAAATGTTTTAGTCGTTGGATGTCTTTCCCATTTAAACTTCCTTTTTGTAAATGTTCTAATAGTAGGTCATGTCCTACTCTATTAATGATTTTCGAAGTCTATGAAGCATATAAATATGTCTTTCTGTTGGTTGTAGTATTTTTGAGGCAGAAAAACTCGTTATCTCCAAAATAACTTAAAAAAGTTCTATAAGAAAATTAAAAAGATTCTCGATTTAGTTTGTATGATCCAGAAGATACACCCTTTTCTAGGTAAAATAAATTTACGTAGAAAGAAAATTTGAAAACGGTACATATTCTTATAATACTTTTGCGCCTAGTCCAATTTTGACGTTGACATTTTCGCATAGATAAGGATATTATTACTCTGAATTAATCTGTTCAGATATGCGTGGTACCGGTACTACTGGTACTTGACTTGATTTTTAATGACGGTAAAAGTAAAAACAATAATTATAGGTTACTCTTGTGTAAAATTGACTTTACTCCAATTAATTAAAAAAAAAGCAGGCAGGCAAAAACAGTCTTATACCGGGTGGAGAATCGTAAAACGGGCCATAGGAAACTCAATGTAAAATTCTAAACTGTTGAATTCCTGCTTCCCTAATTATCAAAAGTCATGAGAGAATATTTGTAGAGAATTGAAATCTGTATTAAAATCAAAAGTTAAAATTGTTCTACGATTTAAACGCATTCCAAAATTTTGAAAAATATAATACATTTGCCACAGTAGGTATGTGTGTAAAAGTTAGGCCACACGTTACTATTTAACTGACAGTGCTCACACCATTGACTAAATAAAAAATCTTTATTATTAATACTTTCTCCGCAACTAAGGGTATCTTATCAACTGTATTGTTTTTAAAAAAAGAATGTGTGTGTACTTTGTACGCACGTAAGAAGATATTCTTCTATTATATAGGTAATTTCAACGAAGTAAATGTACTTAACAGGTTATTTGTATTTTATTTAAAAATTAAACTAACTTTCTTATCTACCACTTTCAAACATTTTTTATTAAAACAACCAAAAATAAAAAAAATATGAATCGCCCAGGATTCGAACCCGCGTCATTCCAATCTCGGAGCTAACGCCCTAGCAACTACACCAGCGAGGTCCTTCTAATTGACATGTAAGTTTCGGATATAATTACACAACACGGCGACAAATAGTGTAAATATTTTATTATTTTACTACAGAGAAACACAAATCCAAAAACACAAGAATTATAATAAATAATACATTTACTAAAAACACTAATATATTCTTTTAATGACTTATTTGCACGGATACAGATACATAAACACATATCCTGAAAGATTAGCAAGGAACTACATACTGTCTGTGTGCGCAGGCGCGCAGATTTATGTACAATTTTACCCTCAATCGAATCGCGCCTAAAGAAGAATATCTTCAACAATAAATGATGATTCCCTCATCTTCCTTAGTCTCAGCATCCGTTATGGCTTGCAAATTATAGAAGCCTCGGAGGTGTTACCAGAGAAGGTTCCCGTTGTTTTCAGTCTGGTAGGATGTAGAATGACATTTTTGGATGTTTTTTTTATGTGCTATTAGATTGAAAACTTAGTTTTTTGATAGCAGTTGCCGCTAGGGCATCTCTGCCATTTCGTTCGTTGCAATCCGTGACTGCACGCCGGGGTTTGTCCCAGTTGGGTCAGAGAGAGCAGCATATGTGCCTCCTGATGAGAGACTAATAAGTTTCTAAACCGGTAGAGGTGCTTGCTGCACTTTCTGATTGAACTGGAATAATGATGCGGCTGTAGTTTCGTGTTGCAACGAAATTGAAAATGGTTATTCATTTTTAATAAATGATAAAATAAAAATATTGACAGTTCAAAAATGTGGAAATACCAACTTCATTGGGACACATTATTGCACTATGTGTGGCCTAATTTTGGGCTGAGAAACTGAAAAATGTATTACATTTTTACAAAATTTTGGAATATGTTTAATTCGTAGAACAATTTTAACAGTTGTTTTCAATACAGATTTCAATCCTCTACAAATAGTTTCTAATGTGTTTTGATGTAAAATAATTAGGGAAGCAGGAATTCGACAGTTTAGAATTTTACATTGAGTTTTCTATGGCCCATTTTACGATTCACCACCCGGTAGAAGATGCATGAGTTGCAAACCTAAAAAATGGGGACGGTAAAAAACAAACACATAAAATTGCTTAAACATTTATTTATCCCACAGTCCAATCTCCTTCATTTTAGTTTGAAAATACTGTTTTAGGTTTTCGGCACATTGATAGTATTCCGTTTCTGGGGAATTGTAGAACTTACAGTTTGTAAAAATTCGCATCATATCTGCGATAAATAGTCGCCTTGATACATAATACTTAGCTTTCAGTCTCTCTGCCATCGTTTTTAAATCTAAAACAAATATGACAATTACAGGGTGTTTCATTAATAATTGTCCATATAGTAACTGGAGAAACCTTAGCACAAAATACGACGATTTAACCTAAAACACTTAAATAAAATGTGGTTCTTTACTGAGTTACAGGGTGTTTTATCTAAAAATTTAAAAACTATGTTTGCTCAGCATTTTAAAACTATTCGACGTATCCTTTTCATACTTGGCAGAAAGTGTAGGTACAGTACACCCTACTAAATTAAGATAAATAAACGTTTCTAGCTACTACCAGAGGCGTACGACAGGGAATAGTGACTGGTTGACCCTTTTCAAATTCTACGCCACTGACGAAATTGCTATTTTAGTGTAAATTTTTGACTTTTCAATACTTCTTATGTAAATAATATACTCTTCATTCGTAACGACAAAATGATTAGTTTTCGAGATATTTGAAATTAAAAATGAAGCGACAGAATACATTAATCAAAATAACCGTGTCGTTTCATTTTTAACTTCAAAGATCTCGAAAACTAATGACTTTATCGTTACGAATGAAGAGTATATTATTTTCATAGAAAGTATTGGAGAATCCAAAAATTTAACTAAAATAGCAATTCCGCCAGTGGCGTAGAATTTGGAAAGGGTCAACCATTCACTTTCCCCCGTCGTACGCCTCTGGTAATAGACAGAAACGTTTGTTTAACATAATTTAGTAGTTTGTACAGTACCTATACTTCCTGCCAAGTATGAAAGGGATACGTCGAATGGTTTTAAAATGCTGAGCAAAAATAGTTTTTAAATATTTAGATAAAACACCCTGTAACTCAGTAAGGAACCACATTTTATTTGCGCTGTACTTAAACTGCCGTCAAACGGTCTTGCACTATAATGCCGTTAACAGCTATGACGTCATTCGTATGATGCGTTTGACGGCATTTTCTTCGGCTGCCGTTCGCTTTCACTTGAAGTTCAGCATATATTTATACACGTGGTGAGTTAATGCACGAGTTGACGATTCTCTTATAGTTAATAAGTTTGAATTTGGAAAACTTGAATGACTTAGGTAAGTGTCATGTTATTTGAGCAAAGGTTTAATCTATTAAGAAAACTCAAAACACTGGGAACCAATGATACTGCTGTTCTACTTACACCTATAGATGTTACAGACGAAAATGACACGCAAGTTATTATTGATAGTAATGATGAAGTTGTATTTGAAAATGACACGCAAGTTATTATTGAAAGTAATGATAAAGTTGTATTTGCGCAGATTTATGTACAATTTTACCCTCAATCGAATCGCGCCTAAAGAAGAATATCTTCAACAATAAATGATGATTCCCTCATCTTCCTTAGTCTCAGCATCCGTTATGGCTTGCAAATTATAGAAGCCTCGGAGGTGTTACCAGAGAAGGTTCCCGTTGTTTTCAGTCTGGTAGGATGTAGAATGACATTTTTGGATGTTTTTTTTATGTGCTATTAGATTGAAAACTTAGTTTTTTGATAGCAGTTGCCGCTAGGGCATCTCTGCCATTTCGTTCGTTGCAATCCGTGACTGCACGCCGGGGTTTGTCCCAGTTGGGTCAGAGAGAGCAGCATATGTGCCTCCTGATGAGAGACTAATAAGTTTCTAAACCGGTAGAGGTGCTTGCTGCACTTTCTGATTGAACTGGAATAATGATGCGGCTGTAGTTTCGTGTTGCAACGAAATTGAAAATGGTTATTCATTTTTAATAAATGATAAAATAAAAATATTGACAGTTCAAAAATGTGGAAATACCAACTTCATTGGGACACATTATTGCACTATGTGTGGCCTAATTTTGGGCTGAGAAACTGAAAAATGTATTACATTTTTACAAAATTTTGGAATATGTTTAATTCGTAGAACAATTTTAACAGTTGTTTTCAATACAGATTTCAATCCTCTACAAATAGTTTCTAATGTGTTTTGATGTAAAATAATTAGGGAAGCAGGAATTCGACAGTTTAGAATTTTACATTGAGTTTTCTATGGCCCATTTTACGATTCACCACCCGGTAGAAGATGCATGAGTTGCAAACCTAAAAAATGGGGACGGTAAAAAACAAACACATAAAATTGCTTAAACATTTATTTATCCCACAGTCCAATCTCCTTCATTTTAGTTTGAAAATACTGTTTTAGGTTTTCGGCACATTGATAGTATTCCGTTTCTGGGGAATTGTAGAACTTACAGTTTGTAAAAATTCGCATCATATCTGCGATAAATAGTCGCCTTGATACATAATACTTAGCTTTCAGTCTCTCTGCCATCGTTTTTAAATCTAAAACAAATATGACAATTACAGGGTGTTTCATTAATAATTGTCCATATAGTAACTGGAGAAACCTTAGCACAAAATACGACGATTTAACCTAAAACACTTAAATAAAATGTGGTTCTTTACTGAGTTACAGGGTGTTTTATCTAAAAATTTAAAAACTATGTTTGCTCAGCATTTTAAAACTATTCGACGTATCCTTTTCATACTTGGCAGAAAGTGTAGGTACAGTACACCCTACTAAATTAAGATAAATAAACGTTTCTAGCTACTACCAGAGGCGTACGACAGGGAATAGTGACTGGTTGACCCTTTTCAAATTCTACGCCACTGACGAAATTGCTATTTTAGTGTAAATTTTTGACTTTTCAATACTTCTTATGTAAATAATATACTCTTCATTCGTAACGACAAAATGATTAGTTTTCGAGATATTTGAAATTAAAAATGAAGCGACAGAATACATTAATCAAAATAACCGTGTCGTTTCATTTTTAACTTCAAAGATCTCGAAAACTAATGACTTTATCGTTACGAATGAAGAGTATATTATTTTCATAGAAAGTATTGGAGAATCCAAAAATTTAACTAAAATAGCAATTCCGCCAGTGGCGTAGAATTTGGAAAGGGTCAACCATTCACTTTCCCCCGTCGTACGCCTCTGGTAATAGACAGAAACGTTTGTTTAACATAATTTAGTAGTTTGTACAGTACCTATACTTCCTGCCAAGTATGAAAGGGATACGTCGAATGGTTTTAAAATGCTGAGCAAAAATAGTTTTTAAATATTTAGATAAAACACCCTGTAACTCAGTAAGGAACCACATTTTATTTGCGCTGTACTTAAACTGCCGTCAAACGGTCTTGCACTATAATGCCGTTAACAGCTATGACGTCATTCGTATGATGCGTTTGACGGCATTTTCTTCGGCTGCCGTTCGCTTTCACTTGAAGTTCAGCATATATTTATACACGTGGTGAGTTAATGCACGAGTTGACGATTCTCTTATAGTTAATAAGTTTGAATTTGGAAAACTTGAATGACTTAGGTAAGTGTCATGTTATTTGAGCAAAGGTTTAATCTATTAAGAAAACTCAAAACACTGGGAACCAATGATACTGCTGTTCTACTTACACCTATAGATGTTACAGACGAAAATGACACGCAAGTTATTATTGATAGTAATGATGAAGTTGTATTTGAAAATGACACGCAAGTTATTATTGAAAGTAATGATAAAGTTGTATTTGCGCAGATTTATGTACAATTTTACCCTCAATCGAATCGCGCCTAAAGAAGAATATCTTCAACAATAAATGATGATTCCCTCATCTTCCTTAGTCTCAGCATCCGTTATGGCTTGCAAATTATAGAAGCCTCGGAGGTGTTACCAGAGAAGGTTCCCGTTGTTTTCAGTCTGGTAGGATGTAGAATGACATTTTTGGATGTTTTTTTTATGTGCTATTAGATTGAAAACTTAGTTTTTTGATAGCAGTTGCCGCTAGGGCATCTCTGCCATTTCGTTCGTTGCAATCCGTGACTGCACGCCGGGGTTTGTCCCAGTTGGGTCAGAGAGAGCAGCATATGTGCCTCCTGATGAGAGACTAATAAGTTTCTAAACCGGTAGAGGTGCTTGCTGCACTTTCTGATTGAACTGGAATAATGATGCGGCTGTAGTTTCGTGTTGCAACGAAATTGAAAATGGTTATTCATTTTTAATAAATGATAAAATAAAAATATTGACAGTTCAAAAATGTGGAAATAACAACTTCATTGGGACACATTATTGCACTATGTGTGGCCTAATTTTGGGCTGAGAAACTGAAAAATGTATTACATTTTTACAAAATTTTGGAATATGTTTAATTCGTAGAACAATTTTAACAGTTGTTTTCAATACAGATTTCAATCCTCTACAAATAGTTTCTAATGTGTTTTGATGTAAAATAATTAGGGAAGCAGGAATTCGACAGTTTAGAATTTTACATTGAGTTTTCTATGGCCCATTTTACGATTCACCACCCGGTAGAAGATGCATGAGTTGCAAACCTAAAAAATGGGGACGGTAAAAAACAAACACATAAAATTGCTTAAACATTTATTTATCCCACAGTCCAATCTCCTTCATTTTAGTTTGAAAATACTGTTTTAGGTTTTCGGCACATTGATAGTATTCCGTTTCTGGGGAATTGTAGAACTTACAGTTTGTAAAAATTCGCATCATATCTGCGATAAATAGTCGCCTTGATACATAATACTTAGCTTTCAGTCTCTCTGCCATCGTTTTTAAATCTAAAACAAATATGACAATTACAGGGTGTTTCATTAATAATTGTCCATATAGTAACTGGAGAAACCTTAGCACAAAATACGACGATTTAACCTAAAACACTTAAATAAAATGTGGTTCTTTACTGAGTTACAGGGTGTTTTATCTAAAAATTTAAAAACTATGTTTGCTCAGCATTTTAAAACTATTCGACGTATCCTTTTCATACTTGGCAGAAAGTGTAGGTACAGTACACCCTACTAAATTAAGATAAATAAACGTTTCTAGCTACTACCAGAGGCGTACGACAGGGAATAGTGACTGGTTGACCCTTTTCAAATTCTACGCCACTGACGAAATTGCTATTTTAGTGTAAATTTTTGACTTTTCAATACTTCTTATGTAAATAATATACTCTTCATTCGTAACGACAAAATGATTAGTTTTCGAGATATTTGAAATTAAAAATGAAGCGACAGAATACATTAATCAAAATAACCGTGTCGTTTCATTTTTAACTTCAAAGATCTCGAAAACTAATGACTTTATCGTTACGAATGAAGAGTATATTATTTTCATAGAAAGTATTGGAGAATCCAAAAATTTAACTAAAATAGCAATTCCGCCAGTGGCGTAGAATTTGGAAAGGGTCAACCATTCACTTTCCCCCGTCGTACGCCTCTGGTAATAGACAGAAACGTTTGTTTAACATAATTTAGTAGTTTGTACAGTACCTATACTTCCTGCCAAGTATGAAAGGGATACGTCGAATGGTTTTAAAATGCTGAGCAAAAATAGTTTTTAAATATTTAGATAAAACACCCTGTAACTCAGTAAGGAACCACATTTTATTTGCGCTGTACTTAAACTGCCGTCAAACGGTCTTGCACTATAATGCCGTTAACAGCTATGACGTCATTCGTATGATGCGTTCAGCATATATTTATACACGTGGTGAGTTAATGCACGAGTTGACGATTCTCTTATAGTTAATAAGTTTGAATTTGGAAAACTTGAATGACTTAGGTAAGTGTCATGTTATTTGAGCAAAGGTTTAATCTATTAAGAAAACTCAAAACACTGGGAACCAATGATACTGCTGTTCTACTTACACCTATAGATGTTACAGACGAAAATGACACGCAAGTTATTATTGGTAGTAATGATGAAGTTGTATTTGAAAATGACACGCAAGTTATTATTGAAAGTAATGATAAAGTTGTATTTGAAAATGACACGCAAGTTATTATTGAAAGTAATGATGAAGTTGTATTTGAAAGTGAAAATAAGCTGTGTGGTCAGGTGGTTCGTCAAGAGATAAGTAGGGTAGATAACGTGGAGGGGAATATACAAGAGAAAATGAACTTCCTATTACTCACCAAACTCTTCAAGTGAACGATGTTGCTTTATCGACAATTAAAATGCCAGTGGCAGAAAACAAACGAGAACGCCCAAAAGGACAAGGCCTAACAGCAATAGGACTACCAAAGAAAAAGAAAAGGAACCCCAAAACATTTCCAAATAAATCCAGGGTTCCATTCCAAAGAAAGGATTAAATTTCTATAATAATTTTTTTTTCTTAGTTGACAACAGGTTTTACAATAAATAAAGACTAATTTAATTATGTATTTATCATTACCCATAATTAAAATACGTTTTAATACCTCAATTTCTTTTCTTTTTCGTTTATAAGAAAATCTTCTAATTAAGTATTTTCTATGGGAAATAAGCCACAATTTTACTAAAAAATGAATTTATTAACGTTTCGAAGCCCAAATCGGGTTTCGTTGTCAAAATACAAAATATTATTAAAATAAACAAAAATGTTGTTGCGAAGTAAAAAAATTCTTCTAATAATTTATTTAATCTGACTCATTTATATTGGCAATTCAGACGTATATTATACATTTTAAAGTAGAAGACTTTAAAATGATATCGCCAATATATATATGACCAAATACTTACGATGTCGGGATAGTATCACGAGGTTTTTTCCTGGTTTTCCCTCGTGATTTACTATGGAATCTCTAACGCGAGAATTTTACTGTCATCGTTGCATTTGGTTGTCTTTTTAAAGACAGATCACATGCTATGATTTTTTTGTGATGGATATTCTTGAGTTAGGATTGATTTCATGTAATCGAATGAACTATCTTTTAGTAAAGTCGTCCCAGGAACGCAACTCATAAATATTGGCGATATCATTTTAAAGTCTTCTACTTTAAAATGTATAATATACGTCTGAATTACCAATATAAATGAGTCAGATTAAATAAATTATTAGAAGAATTTTTTTACTTAGCAACAACATTTTTGTTTATTTTAATAATATTTTGTATTTTGACAACGAAACCCGATTTGAGCTTCGAAACGTTAATAAATTCATTTTTTTAGTAAAATTGTGGCTTATTTCCCATAGAAAATACTTAAATATAAAAATGCCACAAGGAAATAGCTTCAGAACAAAATCTTCTAATATTAATAAATTCTTTATCAGAAATTGATACTAAGATGGCCAGCCTCCAAGCGAACGGCAGCCGAAGAAAATGCCGTCAAACGCATCATAAGAATGACGCCATAGCTGTTAACGGCATTATAGTGCACGACCGTTTGACGGCAGTTTAAGTACAGCGTTTTATTTGGGTAAGTGCTTTAGGTTAAATCTTCGTATTTTGTGCTAAGGTTTCTCCAGTTACTATATGGACAATTATTAATGAAACACCCTGTATACAGGATATATTTATTCCTCAAACAGTAAATGGAGGAATGTCTGACGATAGATAAAAGTTTCACAATAAATAATATTTTAAAGCTGGTCTTACCCATGGGATATTTAATATGGTCATAATAATCAGTCACAGCATGTCTATCTACGGGATGTCTAAATGGCCACGAATCTTCATGAATACGCACCTAAAAATTTAATAAAGTAGCACAAAGAATAAAATTTATAATAAATATAAATAGTACATTTAGACATAAATAATACATTTAGTAAGAGAGGTTTAGGACGTAAAAAGATGGCATAGCAATCCACAGCTATTAAATGCTTCGCAATACTGTTAAAAATAGAATAATTGAATCCTGTCTATCTAACATCTTACCTGACAAGACAATGTACTAGGCCTGGATCCCGCGCACCAAAAAAAGTTGATTAATAGCTAACTGAAAATTTGTTAATAGCTTAACGGTGTCTAGTCGGACAAACTTTGATGTACGGGAACATTGGAACACGGGAAGTTTTAATTGTGGAACAGGTTTAAAAATTTGGAACGTCAGATTACGAAAACGTCCCATGTATTTTGTCGGACAAAACATCCAATTGATTTGTTACCCTTTCATTAAATTCTCATGCAAAAATCAGAGTGCTATTACTAACCAACATGATTCCTGTCATTTAACATATTCTTCGTGTTCCATTCATTAAAATGCCCAGTTGGTGATAAACACCAGTCTGATTTTTGCATGAGAGTTTAATAAAATGGTAACAAATCAATTGGAAGTTCAGGCCGACAAAATACATGGAACATTTTCGTAGTCTGACGTTCCAAATTTTTAACCTGTTCCACAACTAAAACTTCCCCTGTTCCAGTGTTCCCGTACATCAAAGTTTGTCTGACTAGACACTGTCCAGCTATTAACAAATTTTCAGCTTGCTATTGATCAACTTTTTTTTGGTACGCGGGATCCAGGTCTATACGGTGGACGCCTACACAGGAACGCACGTCACCTTAGGAAGAAGAAGAAGAAGAACATTTATATAACAGAATAAGAAACCATGAAAAGGTTTTGACACAGACACAGGCTGTACCAATGTACAGTGTGATAAATTTTGTACCCGTTAGACACGTCGTTACTTTGCTAAGACACAATATATTAGCACTATACAGTGATGAGTGCGCTAATAACCGGCAAAATAATCGAAAGAGTGACTGCCACTGTGAGAGGAGAATTTTATACAATTCTCCTGTGACAGTTTGACTCCGATACGTCTAAAGGTGTGAAACTATCAATATAATGTAAATTTATAGGTTTCTATTCATAATTTTACACCTCTACAAGTTTCATCTCTTTTTATATTTCACAACGTATTATTTTTTCCGTTATTTTGCCGGTTATTAGCGCACTCATCATTGTACTACAAACATAGAAACAAAACGTTTTCGCTCTGTAACAACAGCATCATCAGTGTTACAAGAACATGGTGAGCCACCCAAAAATACAAAGGTTGAAACCTTCTAAAAGATTAAAAGTCTCATATAAATATAAACATCGTAAAATCCAAAGGATGGATAAAATTCCGATGGATGTGGCTTTAGGGCAACATATGACTCCCACACGTGGTAAGTGGGTTAATTAATTAGGTCATTATCTTATAAGAGGTGACAGGCAACTGACACCTTATAACATAATGACCTAATTAATTAACCCACTTACCACGTGTGGGAGTCATATGTTGCCCTAAAGCCACATCCATAGGAATTTTATCCATCCTTTGGATTTTACGATGTTTATATTTATATGAGACTTTTAATCTTTTAGAAGGTTTCAACCTTTGTATTTTTGGGTGGCTCACCATGTTCTTGTAACACTGATGATGCTCTTGTTACAGAGCGAAAACGTTTTATTTCTATGTTTGTAGCGCTATAGGGGCTTTTTAAACTAATATACCTTTTACCAGGACAAAAATTTTTTATTAAATTTTACATGTAATTAACGGTATACAGGAAATTCTTCCTTGTGGATTTTTACACAAAAAATAAATCTTATGAAATATTTTCTAATAAACTTAAAAAGTAATTATTAAAGAAAAAATTGTTTTTATTTTATTTAATGCAAAAAAATATTTTTTGAATTGTTATTATACAGTGTGACAAAAAATATACCTACCTGATACCGATTTTTACTCTGTAATGAAACTGATACTCAGCTGAAATGATACACTACAGAAATTCCACTAGAAATAAACATTAAAAAGACAAAAAAACTGTAGCACAAGGGGAAATAGAAGTCAAATTAGATAAAGGTGGATTAAATAATAGTATCCTGGAGTGAAATCAATTACAGAGGGAAGAAAGGAAGTAAAAGTTTAAATAGATATAATAGGGAACTTGCATATTTTTTTATTACATAATAATGTTCAGTTTTGTATAAAAATAAGATTTCCAAAATTTCACGCTTCAAAAACTCATATTAACTTAGAAGTACAAATTTAAAGTCTTCTGTATTTTAAAATAGTTCAAACGACCCGTGACGTCACATAGTTTAACTCTTAGACAAGGAAAGAGAGAGGACGAGTAATCTTATGACCAAAAGTGAAGCCAAACCGACACCAGAGATTTTGATCATCGACGTATCTTTGGGGTATTGTTATGCATTGAGTATTTAAAATAAAAACATGAAATGTATTTAAAATGAAGAATTTGTGTACGGTAAATGTTTTATTAAGTTGCTCATATTACGTACATATGTTTCAATACATACATATGTTTTTATTACGAATTTTAGATGATGATTTACTTTATTTTTTATGAAATTTTAACCTTCAACGAACACCCACCACTGGCAACCCATTGTTATTTTTGACGTGACCGCCATGTTTCTGGTGACAAACAAACCAAAAACTGGCTTCACTTTTGGAACGTGTGTTTTAAATGAGTGTTACCCGTCCTCTCTTTTTTCCTTGTCTAAGGTTTAACTATATGGTTCCGTTTATGGTTATATTTAGGTATATTCTTCTGCTTCTTCTTTAGTTTATTGGCCTCCACCTACTTGGGTATTTGGCCAGCTCGTCGTCGGGGAATAAAGAAAAAATATTTATATTCTAATGACATTTATCGTATGTCATTGTAATAATATATACCAGTTTGTTGAGATTGGAGTTTGATACAGTTTTGGAAGGAAATGAAAAAAGGTTTACTATGGAAAATAAAACCATTTTGTAAAAGTACAAATTTTCTATGAATAGGTCAAATGATCAAAAACACTTGTAACGTCACATAACTGCATTTTCTACTGACGTTTATAATGTCTAATTTAAAATTATATACAATTTTGTTTACTTTGTTGGTTCAGAATGTAAGCATATAGCCCGATGACGTCACGACGCGTTTTGGGCGGGCTGGTATAATTTGAATTTTTGATCGTCTTTAGGGGCCAAACGGAACACAAAAACAACTTTTTTTTTATCTTTGATACATGTTTTAAATTATGTTCTGTTGTGATTTATAACATTTTTTTCGAATTTAAAATTTTATGCAAGTTCCCTATTCCGATTGTTTCTTATTCTATGTTTATACTTACTGCAGTCAATACGCTTTTCAAAAGACCTAATAAAATGTCTGCATCTTGAGATTCCTCCAATAGCTGTCCTCTAGTAGTTCGAGCTGCCGGTTTCCACCCAGTCTCTTCTATTCCCGGGATTGATTCGATTGGTATACTTCTAACACCTACAACATAGTGTATTCTTTATAAGGAGTGTTTGCTTCAGTTAGTCGATGTTTTGTAATGAAGCCCTGTTCTGAAATTGTGTCATTATCTAGCTCAGTTAACATTGTTTTTGATAATGTATGTCGCAGTAAGTCCGGAAGAAATAATACCTAGGTCTATAAACTCGCAGAATAATGTAATTATTTACTTGGCTTATTGCTAAGAAATGGAAAAATCTGAATTTGAGCGACTTATTTAACCTTCGGATGACCAAGGGGGGTAAATTTGGACCCCAGCGTATGTTTTTCTTTAATAAATTTAAAGGTATTTTCAATTTTTAACTCATTATTTTTTTATTTGACTTTAATATCATTCTAGATATCCTCATAAAATTGAAATAAAAAAAAATTCCATATATTTTACGAATTAAAAATATATTCTGAAGTTGATGTTTAGTAAAATGGGTCTAGGACATTTCGCCGTCGCCGTTTCGCCGTCGCCATTTCGCCGTTTCGCCGTCGAGCCATTTCGCCGTCGCCATTTCGCCGTCGAGCCATTTCGCCGTCGCCATTTCGTTGTTAGCATTCGTACTTATAATTTCGGGATGATCATTATTTGTATATAAGTTTTGAATGGTTTTCGAACGATTATATACTATCACTTTTGCAGAATGAAGTTTTTTATTTTTGATATAGTAAAAACAATTGAAATTGAAATCCCTTTTCTCAATATTGTTTATTTCCGTGAATCTGATAATAGTCATATTTATCTATTTAATGATGTATTCTATTTATACTCTTGTTTATTGTGCTTAATTTCCTAAAAATAATAGGTTAAACTTAAAATTACAAACAATAGGTCACTATTAAAGGTTGACAGGTACATCAGGTACCGTTAACAGATTATTATCTACTGAATGATGTATTCTAATTATACTCTTATTTATATAGAATATCTTAGAGGACTTGCCCATAATTATGAAATGTAACTTTTTAAATATTTTTAATATTTTATTTTATAGACGAAAACAATGTATAGTTAAATACGAAAATATAACTTGGTTTTTTTAGCAACACTAGTTGACATTTAGTATAAAAAAAGTTAGTATGTTATCTATCACGTTCTTGCTACATTTAGTATAAAAAAAGTTAGTATGTTATCAAGTTCTTGTAAACTTAACCAATGCCGGGTTGGCGACGGCGAACTGGCTCGACGGCGAAACGGCCGACGGCGAAGTGGCTCGACGGCGAAAAGGCGACGGCGAAAAGGCGACGGCGAAATGGCGACGGCGAAACGGCGACGGCGAAACGTCCCAGTCCGTAGTAAAATACCGTCTATTATGTGGAATTCCAAGTAGTTTTACACTCCGCGTTATCAAAATCTATTTTTAGAATGTGGTGCCTATTATGTACGACTCATGACATTCCTGTCTGCTACAGTTAGTTATTATTATTATTTCCTGGCGTATATTATTATAGTTTCTTAGTATTTTGTGTACATATAAAATATGACCTGCAAATATCTTACTGAGGCTGAGTTACAGGAAATTGTTACTGCTAGCGATTTTTATGATGATATAGAAGATGAAATAGTATCAGAAAACGAGGATGTATTGTTAGATGAAGATTTAAATGCTGAAAACATTCATTCCAGGTCATTTTTGACCTGGGGTCATTTTTTACCCCCGTTGATCATCCATGTAACAAAAAAAGTTGGTCATCGGAAGGTTAAACTGTTTTTTTATGTAAATATCCATTTCACTATAAAACCAAAATTATTATTTCAAATGTTACAAAAATTAAAAAAGGACTGAAAAACTTTGAAAGCTACATTGTAATTGTTTCTATTTAAACAAATTACCTTTTTCTTTATTTTGAAAAGTTTTTTTAAGATGGTTTTTTAGAAGAATTACCTTATTATGTAATTATTTGTAAGTAAATAGTAAACAAATGTACATGTTTACGAACTATATTGTTTTGCCTCAAACTAGCAAAATTGGAGACGAAAAATTCTTTTACCTATCACGTACAATAGTATGAGAATTATTAATAACCGGTTGACCTACAAAATGGATAATTACCAATGGACAGTTTGAACAGGTTGGTTTCCGCAAAGGATTTGGACATCAGACCATCTGCTGACAATGAGAACATTGATAGAGAAGGCAAATGAATACCAACTACCCGTATCACTTGCCTTCGTAGACTATGAAAAGGCGTTTGATAGGATCGAGATTTGTGCCATAAGAACAAGTTGTTAAAAATAAATTGTAGAATAGATTCGAGATATAGGTAACTAATACATAATATGTATATTATGAAAATGCAACTATGATAGTACAACTAGATTAAAATAAAAATCCCATCTCCATTAAGAGAGGAGTGAGACAAGGAGACGTAATATCGCCAAAGCTTTTCAACCTAGCCCTAGAAGACGTCTTCAAAACTACAAATTGGTCAACCAATGACATAAACGTTAATGGCAACAAGTTAAACCACCTCAAGTCTGTCCGGTGGTTTTGTATTCGTACACATGACTGAGTTTCATCCATTGTGGCTTTAATGAGTCTAATTAGCTTGTGTGATATTGCCAATTCTGCCAATATATAGTATAGTTTGTTCCTTTTGACTGAGTCGTATGCCTGTTTGAAGTCTACAAACACGTTGTAAACATCAATATCGTGTTCCCATGATAAATTTTGCCACCAGTAAAAACATGGTTATAAGTTCCACATGCTTCCCACATAAAGACATACATACAATGACATGGATTTCACCAGATGGAACCACAACAAATCAAATTGACCATGTGCTGAGAGACAAAAGGGCAGCCAATAGTATCTCCGATGTGAGAACACGACGAGGAGCATGCTGTGTGTGGATCAGACCTACTTTTACTACAAACCAAATTTAGATGCAGAGTTAACAGGTAAAGAAACGAAAGACAACAAAAGACAAACAAACTGGACCTGGAAAAACTGAAGATCCAGGAATGTAAAGAGAAGTTCGAACAAGAAGTCGCAAATGAGTTAAGGACGCTAGAACTGCACTCCATAGAGGGCAAATGGAGTAATATCAAAACAGCAGTACTGACAGCAGCAGCGTCCACCCTGGGGAACAAGAAAAAGGAGAGAAGAGGAGCATGGTTTGATAACGAGTGCAGACAAGCAATAGAGGAAAGAAATGAAGCACACAAAATGTACATAACAAGAAGAACACGGAAAAGACGAACATTATTTGAAGTCGCAAGACGGAAAGCAGACAAGATATGTAGAAAGAAAAAGAGAGCCCATGAAAATAGACAAATAGAAAAAATGGAAGAAAATTTCAAAAACAACGAAATTAGAGGGGCATACGAATACCTAAAAAAGATAAGAAGTGGGTATAAACCTCAAACAAGTCTATGTAAAGATGAAAGTGGGCAAATAATCAGTGGCCAACAGAAAGTCACAGAAACCTGGAAGGATTATTTCCAGACACTACTTGGAACTCAAGTAGACATGGAAGATGAAATGGGTATGATCTACGTAGAAGAGAATGGAGTAGAAGCTCCAACCATAGAGGAAGTTCTCGAAGCCATTAAGGCCCAGAAAAACAATAAAGCTCCGGGAGTTGACGAAATACCGGCAGAACTGTATAAGGTAGGTGGCGACCACCTAACAAGTCACATCCACGTGCTCATCAAAGACATATGGCAAGAAGAGAAAATACCCGACGACTGGAAGAAAAGTATAGTATGCCCGATCTATAAAAAAGGAGACAAACTCCAGTGCAAAAACTACCGTGAAATCTCTCTACTATGTACACCATATAAAATCCTCACGTATATTACAGGGTGTTTCATTGGGAAACGGAAATACTTTAATAGTGAATAGAGGTCACCGAGCCGGTTCTAGATATAGTACATTTTTTGCCCTACCGACTTTCATAACCGAGTTACAGGGTGTTTTATCGATTTTGCCCATTTCTTTCCTAAGCCATAACTTTAGAACCACCCAGTATATTTTTTTGATATTTGGTACACATATGTCTCATTCAAAACCCAAACGACCGACATACTAACCATAAGAAAAATCCAGGTCCGGATTAACAAAAAATTATAAAGTAATTGTGACCTTAAAACAACACCCTGTATATTGAAATTTTGAAAATCTGTTTGCATATTTGAAAAAGCGCAAAAAAGTAAGTTTAATGCTTCGCTTCAATTTTTCGGCCAGACAATTTTATGACTTTCATTCTGAAATTATATTGAATTTTTTAAGAACTTTGACATTAAAAAGCAGATATTATTAACTTTTAGTTATAAATTATTAAACTTAATGAAAAATACTCATTTTAAAAATAATCAATACTTATTTACCACATTGGAACGACCCAATTACTAATGACAAGAAAAATCCAGGTCCGGATTAAGAAAAAAATATAAAGTAATTGTGACCTTGAAACAACACCCTGTATATTGAAATTTTGAAAATTTGTTTGTGTATTTTAAAAGAGCCTAAAAAACTGCGTTAAAAGGTGCATGCCAAATTTTTGCGCATATAATTTAATTACGGCAATTTTGAAATCATATTGATTAATTCTGTCAAGATCACACGAAGCTACCAGAAAAATGAAGAACTATCCCAATTTACTTAGAAAATCGATTCGAAATATTTTAAAACGAGCAAGGAAATGCATCGAACAAAATGGCGGACATTTTGAGCAACTGTTATAGTTCAAATATTTTTAATTGATGTTAAATTTTTGAATTGTAACGAATTATTGTTTTATTGGATATAGCAGTTTTATTAATTCTTTACTAAATCATTAAAATATCCCAATTCTCGCAATTCTAATTTTTAATGATGTGCTTATAGCTACAAATCCAGAGAATATATGAAGCCATCGTAGTAAATAAGTATTAAGTATTTTTAAAATAAGTATTGATTCATTAACATTAAATTATTATCAAAAGTTAACAATACCTGGTTTTTAATCTCAGAGTTCTTTAAAATTTTAATATAATTTCAAATTGATGTAATTAAATCAACGGCGAAAAAATTAAAATAAGCCTCTAATCACAGTTTTTCATGCTCTTTTAAAATGCGCAGACAAATTTTTAAAATTTCAATATACAGGGTGTTGGTTCAAAGTCACTTTGTATTTTTTTCTTAATCCGGACCTGGATTTTTCTTGTCATTAGTAATTGGGTCGTTCCAATGTGGTAAATAAGTATTGATTATTTTTAAAATGAGTATTTATTCATTAACTTTAATAATTTATAACTTAAAGTTAATAATATCTGCTTTTTAATGTCAAAGTTCTTAAAAAATTCAATATAATTTCAAAATTAAAGTCATAAAATTGTCTGGATGAAAAATTGAAGCAAA
The DNA here is from genome assembly GCF_917563875.1 of Diabrotica virgifera virgifera. NCBI lineage: Eukaryota > Metazoa > Arthropoda > Insecta > Coleoptera > Chrysomelidae > Diabrotica > Diabrotica virgifera. The sequence goes on from NC_065449.1 coordinate 210,403,369, forward strand.
CCATTAAACTTACTTTTTTGTGCTCTTTTCAAATATGCAAACAGATTTTCAAAATTTCAATATACAGAGTGTTGTTTTAAGGTCACAATTACTTTATAATTTTTTGTTAATCCGGACCTGGATTTTTCTTATGGTTAGTATGTCGGTCGTTTGGGTTTTGAATGAGACATGTGTGTACCAAATATCAAAAAAATATACAGGGTGGTTCTAAAGTTATGGCTTAGGAAAAAAATGGGCAAAATCGATAAAACACCCGGTAACTCGGTTGTGAAAGTCGGTAGGGCAAACAATGTATTATATCTAGAACCAGCTCGGTGGCCTCTATTCACCATTAAAGTATTTCCGTTTCCCAATGAAACACCCTGAACCAGCGGCTCCAACCACTAGCAGAAAATATTATTGGAGAGTATCAGACGGGCTTCTGACCGGGAAGATCGACGCTGGATCAAATATTTACAGTCAAACAGATCTTGAGCAAATCGCAGGCCACACTGCTAGACAAAAAGACCAACGTTGGAACGCAACAATACAACATTAGAGACCTTACCAAAGTAAACGACCGAGAGGAAGACCACAGATGAGATGGGTTGATGATATTAAAAGAGGAGCCGGAACAAACTGGAAATATGTTGCTCAGGATAGAGACCGATGGAAGGAGTTGGGAGAAGCGTATGTCCAAACATGGACGATATAAAGCTAAGAAGAAGAAGTACAATAATATAGTTTTTAATTAACTAATTAATTATATGCGTATCACTAAATTTCTAATTACACCAACCTTCTTTGAAGAATGTCACTCCGGAATAAATTTTCGAAACCGTTTTTTGCTGTTGATAAATCAATTGCTGCACAAATTTCTTTTGTTTTTGTACCATACTCGTAAACTCAGTATAGACTATCTTTGGATTCAGTTCGCAATGCATAAGCGTGGCTCCTTCATAGTCTTTAATGTACCCTTGATAAGCTGCCCTGTTCATTTTGATATCTTTAGAAAAACCTTGCCTTTCGAAGTAACCTAAAACAGAGAATAAGAGAAATTGTAATAGAGAAATAGAGCCAATAGGGAATTGTAGCCCAAATATATTTTTTTATGTGAATTTTATGGCCTTGACCGAGCCAATTAGCCAGGCATTTGTTATTTTAAAAACAAACAAATTTGTTTTTCAATCAGAGGAATTTTTTCTGTATTTCTAACTCTAAATACATAACAAACTAACATATTACAATTATTATCTAAATAATACACCGTTTTGGTTGTAAATATTTTTTTTGTACATACTTATTTTTTTTGTATTTTTTTATATCTTTAATTTGTTTTTTTTTAATTGTTTTTTTACTGCGCTAAGACATAAACCCGATTCAACATCTCGGAGGTTTACATCTTCTTAGTTTTTTCTCTTTTTTTTTTGCTTTTTCTTTTCTCTTTTTTTTGCTTTTTCTTTTCTTTTTTCAATTATAATATACAATAATTACTTAAATCTACAGGGTTTAAAAAAAATAACAACAAAACAAACATGTTTGTTTTGTTTTAACAAACATGCCTGCTTTGTTTTAACAAAATTAATTAAATACAGGGTAAATTTTATTGCTACAATCTATATTTACAGTTTTACACATATCGTTTTATACATATTTATAACTTACCAATGGCATTTTGATCGGCAAACGTCAAAAAATGAAGAATACCTTTGGATATGTGATAATCTTTTAAATGGTTCATCAGATGAGTTCCATAACCCTTTATCTGTTCCCTCGACGTTACAGCGCAAAATACAATTTCAGTAAAACCTTGCGTTTGGAACGGTCGAAAACAAATTCCTCCGATTGGGCGATCTTCTTTTACCAAAGCTATCGTACGATGCTTGCTAGAATTAAGAATGACTGAACTTCAGTAACAACTTAACTGATTTTAAAAAAAGAAATTAATTGATATCACCAATGGTGTAGTGTAACGGAAGAAAGTAAGTAAGCAATAAAATCTGTACATCTGATAATGGCATCATCATCATCTGTCAACCTCTTGTATCCACTATTTGACATAGTAGACCAGGACGGATCTGTTTTGAGGTGGATGTGAGAGGTGGCATTCGGATTTTTGCAGATAAAGTTAGGTGACAACTTCAATAATTATAATTGACTTATGCTCCTTCTCATATATGCCCGGAACATTAATAAAAAATTTAAATATTTAAAAATTTCGAAAAATATCGATTTTTTTTCTACTTTCATTGCATATAATTTTAAAACGATTCATTTTGGAACAAAGTCGTAGGGAAAGAAAATAAAAATAATTGAATTTTGTTTAATATACGATTGGTTTAAAATGTCTTAAATTATTACCCTTTCTTCAAAATAGCAATAAATAGAAAATAAGGGGGCAAAAAAGACAGTTTTTATTCAATGTTTTTCAACCACTTTGGTTGCACTTAGAACCTTCATAATTGACTTAAAAAATTCTTACAGCATGCTTAAACCGTCCAACAAATTTCATTAAAATCGACCTAATAGATTTTGCATAATAATTTTGCAATCTAAATTTTTTTAAAAAAAGTTCAAATTTTTTAAAAACTTTCTGAACAAAAAGTAGACCATTTAGAAGATTGCTAATTTTTTTACATATAAAGAGGTTCTCTACCTATCTAATACACTTTACAGAATTAAAATCGGATTATTTAAGCGGCCTCAGCACTGTTTTAAAGTTATAAACAATATTTTGGCTTATAAACAAATACAGTGAGGACGTTTGAGTTGGAATAAATTCATTTTCTTGAGAATGGGAGACAAATCCCGAAACAGATCGACTTTTATTTTTAAATTATAATTTTTTGGCATAAATATCATACTAGTGACGTCATCCATCTGGGTGTGATGACGTAATCTAAATATTGGAACTAATTTAATTCAAACCCTGTATAAATAGTTACGTTAATGTTTATATTAGTGAATACAAAATTGAATAGCCTTTCGATTGAGCTATCACACGGCACCTATTCTCATTTAAAAAAAATCATCGATGATTACGTCATCACGCCCAGATGAATGACTTCACTAGTATGATATATATACCAAAAAATTAGAATTTAAAAATAAAAATCTACCTTTTTCGGGATTTATCTCCAGAGACGCCTATTCTCGAGAAAATGAATTTATGCCAACTCAAACGTTCTCACTGTATTTGTTTATAAGCCAAAAAATTGTTTATAACTTTAAAACAGTGTTGAGGCCGCGTAAATAATCCGATTTTAATTCTGTAAAGTGTATTAGATAGGTAGAGAACTTCTTTATACAGGGTGAGTCATGAGGAACTGTACATACTCCTACCTCGTATAGAGGCTCCTATGGGGAATAACAAATGACCATTAAAAAGTGTCTGCTCCCATTGTTTAATAATATACAGGGCGACAGAAATTTGTATTCGTCATAATTTTTGAATGGTCACATCGATGTGTCTCTTATTTTGGCCAATCGTTACACTATTACCACCTAATCAACTAATTTATTCAAACTAGAAAAAAATCAGGTCCGGCTTTAAAAAAATTAGTTCGTTTGGGTCTTAGAAAAAATTTCACCCTGTATACGCTTTTTGAAAACTCTAATACGAATTTTACAAATTAGACAAATAGGCAATTCAAATGACATATTTATTTTTTTCCGCACACGATTACTTAATTTTTTATAAAAAAATCAAATTTTGCTTTGAATTAAAAGTTTGGTAAAGTGAACCATAGATTTAAAAAAAATAACTTTTATTACAAAAATTAATTTTTTTTGCACAAATAAGTAATTTATGTTACCATCCAATCAACTGATTTATTCAAACTAGAGAAAAATCAGGTCCGGATTTAAAAAATTAGTTCGTTTTGGTCTTAGAAAAAATTTCACCCTGTATACGCTTTTTGAAAACTCTAATATGAATTTTACAAATAAGACAAATAGGCAATTAAAATGGCATATTTATTTTTTTCCCCACACGATTACTTAATTTTTTATTAAAAAATCAAATTTGTCAAAATCGGAATTTTAACCTAAAAATGAAAAAAAAAATGAACTCACGGTTTAGTCCTGTCGCCAGGGGGGGTACAACGGCCTTCTTAATTCAGATGGACTTACCCAAGTTTTTTTTATGTATTTTGACCCGTAGAACACGAATTTTTTGGGTAACAGTTGATCCGGATGTCGATAAGATTGTTATAAACAAAGAAGTTGAGGAATTACATAACAGCGATTTCTCGCAAAACAAAACATTTTTTTGTATTTTTTGGGTCATTCTAACCAAAAAATGTTCCTACAAGTTTTTTCGTAGGATGCATAGTTTTCGAGATAAACGCGGTTGAACTTTCAAAAAATGGAAAAATTGCAATTTTTGAACCCGAATAACGTTTGAATAAAAAATAAAATAGCAATTCTGCTTACCGCCTTTAAAAGTTTAAGTCAAATTATATCTGTTTTGAATATTTGCATTGCTACAAATTTATTTTTTGATTGTTAAAAAAAGCTATAAACACATACTGTTTCCCGTGCCTAATACATGCGTTTTAATGCATGCTACTTACAAATAGCCCCGCTTGCACTTTTACCTCCTCTACGTACTCGTTCGATTTTAAATGAGAAATCATTGAAACATCACTCAAGCACTAGGTGTTTATAGCTTTGTTTTAACAATAAAATAATATATTTTTGGCCATACAAATAATTAAAACCGATATAATTTGACTTGAACTTTCAAATGCGGTAAGCAGAATTGCTATTTTATTTTTTAATCAAAAGTTTTTCGGGTTCAAAAATTCCAATTTTTCGATTTTTTGAAAGTTCAACCGCGTTTATCTCGAAAACTATGCATCCTACGAAAAAATTTTTAGGAACATTTTTTGGTTAAAATGGCCCAAAAAATACAAAAAAATGTTTTGTTTTGCGAGAAATCGCTGTTATGTGATTCCTCAACTTCTTGGTTTATAACAATCTTATCGACATCCGGATCAACTGTTACCCAAAAAATTCGTGTTCTACAGGTCAAAATACATAAAAAAAACTTGGGTAAGTCCATCTGAATACAGGAGGCCGTTGTACCCCCCCTGGCGACAGGACTAGTTTAACTCGCTACAACTCTGTTCCATTTTAATATTTTTTTTCTGAAATTTTTACAGCACATACCTCTTACCATTGTGAAGACTCTGAAAATTGTTGTAGACTTTCAGTCTTCTTCTTGTAAAAGTTGCAAACTTGTAAATCGCAAAAATTAGGTGGAAACATTTAAAATTTAATAATTTGATCACGTCTATGTTAAACTATAGAGTCCAAAAGAAGTGTTATGGGAAGTTTTAGATCTAGACGTGTTATAGAAAAAAAAATGGTAAAACTTTTAATTTTAAGAAAAACGTTGTTTTTGTAAATTAATTTTTGTAAAAAAAGTTAATTTTTTTAAATCTATGCAAAAACTTTGCCAAACTTTTTATGCATAGTCAAATTTGATATTTTAATAAAAAAATAAGTAATCGTGTGGGGAAAAAATAAATACGCCATTTTAATTGCCTATTTGTCTTATTTGTAAAATTCATATTGGAGTTTTCAAAAAACTCTAAAAAAGGTGAAATTTTTTCTAAGACCCAAACAAACTAATTTTTTAAATCCGGGCCTGATTTTTTTCTAGTTTGAATAAATCAGTTGATTGGGTGATAACATAAATTAAATATTTGTTCAAAAAAAATTCATTTTTGTAATAAAAGTTATTTTTTTTTTCAAATCTATGGTTCACTTTACCAAACTTTTAATTATTCATAGTCAAATTTGATATTTTTTTTATAAAAAATTAAGTAATCGTGTGGGGAAAAAAATAAATATGCCATTTTAATTGCCTATTTGTCTAATTTGTAAAAATCATATTAGAGTTTTCAAAAAGCGTATACAGGGTGAAATTTTTTCTAAGACCAAAACGAACTTATTTTTTAAATCCGGGCCTGATTTTTTTCTTGTTTGAATAAATCAGTTGATTGGGTGGTAACATAAATTAAATATTTGTTCAAAAAAAAAATAATTTTGGTAATAAAAGTTAATTTTGTTAAATATATGGTTCACTTTACCAAACTTTTAATTCATAATCAAAATTGATTTTTTTATAAAAAATTAAGCAATCGTGTGCGGAAAAAAATAAATATGTTATTTTAATTGCCTATTTGTCTAATTTGTAAAATTCATATTAGAGTTTTCAAAAAGCTTATACAGGGTGAAATTTTTTTTAAGACCCAAACGAACCAATTTTTTTAAAGCCGGACCTGATTTTTTTCTAGTTTGAATAAATCAGTTGATTAGGTGACAATAGTGTAACGATTGACCAAAATAAGAGACACATCGATCTGACCGTTCAAAAATTATGACGAATACAAATTTCTGTCAAAATGCGAAACTCGCCCTGTATATTATTAAACAATGAGAGCAGACACTTTTTAATGGTCATTTGTTATTCCCCATAGGGGCCTCTATACGAGGTAGGAGTATGTACAGTTCCTCATGACTCACCCTGTATGTAAAAAAATTAGCAAACTTCTAAATGGTCTACTTTTTCTTCAGAAAGTTTTTAAAAAATTTGAACTTAAAAAAATAGATTGTAAAATGATTCTGCAAAATCTATCAGGTCGATTTTAATGAAATTTAAGCGAATTTTTTAAGCGAATTACGAAAGTTCTAAGTGCAACCAAAGTGGTTGAAAAACATTGAATAAAAACAGGCTTATTTTGCCCCCTTATTTTGTATTTATTGCTATTTTGCAGAAAGGGTAATAATTTAAGACATTTTTAACCAGTCGTTTATCATACAAAATTCAATTATCTTTATTTTATTTCGCTACGACTTTGTTCCAAAATGAATCTAACTAGTTACCTAACTTTATCTGCAAAAATCCGAATGCCACCTCGAACATCAAAAAATAGACCTTTTTTCACATATCCGCCCTGGTCTATAGGTCTCCTACATCCCCTTCCACTGTTCTCCATCCTGAGCTTTCTGCATCCAATTTCCTGCTATTTTTTCTCGAGACGTCCATCCTATCGGTGGTTTACCTCGGTGTCTCTTTATTTCTCTAGGTCTCCATTCTATGGGTCTTTTAGTTCAATTTTTATCATTTAAACTATGTGGCGAGCCCATCCATTTGCCTTGTGCAAACATTTCTATGACAACTGTTGTTCTAGTCCTGTCTCTTACCATTATATTTTTTACCATACCTCTTGTTGATATCTCCAGCGTTTCTCTTTCCATTGATCTTTGAGTTACTGACAGATCTTTTAGTCAATGTTAATGTTTAGGAACCATATGTCATTACCGGCAGTATATATTGGTTTTGTCTTTTGGTGGACAACTTTTGTCTTTAAGAAAATTTTACAATATGTCGAATCTTACTAAATGAGTAAACGACTACATTCGACATACATCGAGGGCTGAGAACAATAAGGTTCCAAGCGCCATTTCATAAATTTTTCAGGAGACAAATTTCTAATTTTAAACTATCATAACTTCGGTATTTGAGGGACTATAAATCTTAAAATTATTTTATACTACAGTGTGGTAAATTGTGATAACGCCTCACGTTAGATAATGTCATAAGTAAGATTCTAATGTGCAATTTTGTAACATATTTACTGACGTCTGCAGTGTACTTGGAACCTTATTGCACTACAACCCTTTTACTTGGAACCTTATGGAATTATAAGATAAATATTTCACAAAAATTTGTTAGCGCAATTGGTGAAATTAAGGTATAAATTTCAAAATAAAACGAATATTTATTTTTAAATAGAAAATCATAACACAAAACATATTTTTCCTAAATTTATTTTAAACAACAGAACTTAAAATGAAAATAAAAAAAATACTTATACATTATGGAAAAACCTAACTGAATTTATCTTTTTTTTGTATTCAGAAATGAATGCCCTCATATATTCCTGATCCTGGTTTGGCATCCACTAATAACCACAGGTTCAAATTTCGGGTGACCTCTGTTCTTTTATTTTTTTAATTTTTGTTATTGGTTTAATAAAAATTTTTGGAAAGTAGTAAGTATAAAAATTAGTTTAATATTTCAACAAAATACAAATAAACTGTTAAAAGTATATTTATTTCGTTAAAATCATATAATACAACTATAACTTCTTATGTGCGTACAAAATACACATTCTTTTTTTTATTTTTGTTTTTATAAAATTTTTTAGAAAGTAGTAAGTATAAAATTAGTTGATATTTAAATAAAATACAAATAAACTGTTACAGTGGTGCACCTAGTAGAATTTTCCTATTGGGGGGGTTGGCTTGGGCACCAAAATTTTGTTTGTGAAAGACATGTTACATTTTCCTACTACTCTTTAAATATTTTTTATAAGCGCTGAGGGGAGGGGGGAGACAAACCCCGTGGGTAAGCCACTGAAAGTATATTTGAAATCATATAATAGAAGTATAACTTCTTACATGGGTACATTCTAAACTTCACCACGCTGAGTGAAAGGTTTTAAAGACAGCTGTTGATTAACTAAAAACCAATGGAACACATTACTTACGGATCGAATAAAAGCTGCGTTATATATTCGATAGGCATCCGAGGTAGTTGATAGGAAAACACGTTTTGTAATCCAATTAACCACAGCATTGTCTGCTTAGAGACCGGTGTAGTTAAGCAGTTTGCAACAACGTGAAGCTGAATTATATTTCTTTGCTCCTCGAATTTTGGCACTTCGTCAGTGGCCGGTGCGTTTTCAGAGAACACCATCTAAAAGAAATTTAATAGGTTAATTGATTATTTATATTTCGCACCTGGAATAAATATCAACCGAAAAAAATCATAAACAGATTAGTAAAGTAAAACAAAATATAGTTATAACAATATGTTATATTTTCTTTTGATACAACCAATATTTTCTTTTTACATGCATTTTCAACATTCCATTTGTTTTTAGATTTTCCCATGTTTTAGTATTTTCTTCTAAAAATAGATGGCAAAAATTGTTCACGGATTCTTTCCTTTAAACATTGCACCATTTCCTATCCTGTTTCTTTTGAAAACATTTTTTTTTCTGTTAATCAATACCCTCTCTTCCTATTATTATGATTACTTATATTAAGAGCCTCTTATATCATTTCTGTGCTTGACTGTTCTGCCGTTTTGCTTGTTTGAAACAAACGGCGGTTTATTTCTTGCTGTCTTGACTACCCTATCGTCTGTCACTCTGCCTCGTCATACGAGATCATCTTGTCTACCTACATTTCCTCATAAGTTTCTATCTTAAGTCATACTAACATCAATCCCCTTTACCGGCATGTCCTATCTAAGCGTTTCAGGTCTTCCCAGATAATATTTGGCCTTTCTCTCCTACTCCTTCCAGGAACTTCATCATCATCATGCAACCTCTTTCGTCCACTACTGGACACAGGCCTCTCCCAGGAACTTACCAATTAGCATTCAGCAGCAATAGTCGTAACGTAATTGTGGTAACCATAGTTTTACTTAGGTTGTTATTTGTCAACTTGACAGTATTTAACTATTTATTTAAATTTAATACGCCCTAGGTCATTATATCATACTTAACTGACTTCGAAATCATGTCATTATTTTTCAAATAATATACCAGTCGGACATTAAATAAAATAACACTTACATCTGGACCAGTCATGTAATTCGGATCATCGATTGTGGCAATAATTTGAGCAACGATCTCTTTTGGCATGTCTTCGAATTGTTCATCCTGAGCGATTTTTTTTCTTTTCGCTTCTCTACTTGGCATTTCTATTGATCGAATCGTCTTTCCTGGAGTAAGGACGGAAGTTGTAAAACCCTCCCGTTCGGTTTGCCCTAAAACTACTTTTTCGAATTCTGGTTTTTTAGAACTACTGGCCCCGGCTAAAATGAATAATAGCACATTAAGTTAATTTATATTATTTTCACAGTACATTTATTAAAATATATATAATATAGGCTGTTCAAGTTTTGCGGATAAGGGCTGCTAAATACGATTCCACAGCTGTTACATATGAGATATCATTTGATGAGAAACGCTTTCCGCGCATGAATTTTTAGGTTTTCTCCAACAATTCATGGATTTTAGCCATTGTTAAAATGCCATATGACACGGTGCCATATATCCTGATGAAAAAGGAGTTTTTCTTCTGCAAACCGTCACCTTTTCATGAATTTTTCCTTCAGCTGGTCTAAAAGGTTACAATAATAATCAGAATTTATTGTTTTACTAGTTTGCAAGTAATCCATAAACAAAGTTCCTCTCTTATCCTAAAAAACTGATGCTAACTCCTTCTTGGACGATTTCTGGACACGAACTCATTTCGGAGTCAAAGAACCAGGTTCACACTAATCTTTAGTTTCTTGTTTTGATTCAGGATCATGGTGATAGAAGCAAGTCCTATCCATAGTGATGAACGATGACAAAATCCACTTTATCCTTTCGAAAACGCTCTAAATATTGCTTAGAAAGTCGCATTCGAATGTGTTTTGTACCACTGTTTGGTAGCGCTGTAGAGAAGCAGTCTGCAAGTAATCTACAATCAAAATTCCTTTCGCATTCCAAAAAGCTGATGCTAACAACTTCTTCCAATTTCTGGACACGAACTCGTTTTGGAGCCGAAGAACTAGGTTCATACCACTCTTTAGCCTCTTGTTTTGATTCACGATCATGGTGATAGACCAAGTCTCATACATTGTGGTGATCGACGCACAAAATCCATTTTATCCTTTCGAAAACGCTCTAAATATTGCTTCGAAAGTCACATTCGAATGTGTTTTTGTTCCACTGTTAGCGAATGAGATACCCATTGTGAACACAGCTTTCTGAAACCTAATATTTCAGTCAATATATTGCATATGTTACAGTCCAAGTTGTCCAGTTGGAGTTGCCTATTCCTAGTTCGAGTCAACTCAAACGGCTGGTTTTAGTAAAAGTTGATTATAAATATAAAATGAAGATTTTTATTCAACATTTACTAGTAAAAGTAGACTCCAACTAGAAAAAGTATACTCTTCCCAATGCCATTTAGTAAGAGTTGATTCACACAAACAACCTATTTTAGAAATTAAATGTTACGGTCAAAACCAAGAGACGCACACTCATAAAAAAAGCACGTGAGATTATACTCGTATAATCTACATTTACTGAATCGATCCAGGAATGGTCAACTCAAACTAAGTAATAGTTGATTCTATTTTTCCCACGATCTACTTTTACTAATATTCCGGTGGTGTGTGTTACGGAATTAATTAAAAATAAGTGTAACAACGAACAGTAATATATTTATTTATTTTGGGTAAACAGGCGTGGTGTTTTGCTTATATCTTGAAAGGGTATTGTTAGCGAGAGCGAGGGTGTGTCTGAATCGTTGGCATGCTGTGTACAGACTGACTGGCCGGACCACCAACTATTATGTCAACTGGTTTGCGGTTTTGCGATAATGGCCAGAAGGGCCATAAATTACTGCATCTGCCTTTTAAAAGATGAGAACCTTTTTGTATTTTAAGAAGTTGACATGAACAATGTGGCAATCTGGCATCGTTATGAATTAGTGTTTCCTTGAAAAAAACATTAATTTTATACAATCTGTTTAGGGATACATTTTCGTTTCTCGAAATCAACGGCCCTTGTTGGCATATGGTTTGTGTATTACATGTGAATTTTAAATGACTAATGTTGTTTCGTTTTGAGAAAATTATTAAACATTAAGAAAATAAAATTAGCAAAAATAGTAATTAAAGCGTATCGCTATACTAACAATGGTTAGGAAGAGTCTACTTCAACTAGTAAAAGTTGAATTAAGTTTTTCAAATCAACTCTTACTGCTCGTTTTAGTTGAAGTTGACTCGAACTAGGAATAGTCAACTCTAACTGAGAATCAACTTGAACTGTAACACTTACACTACCCAATGAGATGCCTAGGACTTCTATTAAATCTCTTTCAGTCACTCGACGATTTTCCAATAAGATATCCTGTATCTTATCTACGATTTCTGGTATGGTTTTTGGACGTCCTTGACGTGGGTGGCCTTGAAGGCTTGTACGACCAAGTTTAAATTCAGCAACTCATCTTTCTGCTGTGTTAATTAGTTAATTGAAGGCAATAGTCTAACATTTCTGAAAATTTTCGCTGATTGTCTGACAGTTAATGTTAAATTAAACTACTTTTAAACTTTAAAGTATGGTAAAAAGCATTACTAATTTTATTGATTTACGCCGTCCCGGAAGAACATTGACGTAACTTCAAAAAGCAAAATTGTTCAGGGGAACAAAAAAACATTTTTTTTAATATTTAAAATAGTGATTAAATAAAAACTAATCGTCCACGAGCATCAATATGGCGTTTATCCTTGATAACACTGGCTTTTATTTTTATCCCTATTTGTTTAAATTTCGTTATCTTAGTTCAATTCCCTATTTTCAACCCTATCTACAGTTGCGTCATTGTTTATCTTAAAATTTTTCTTTACCATAGATACATCTACAGGCCGACCGGAATAGGAATGGACGTGAGCATACTTTCTTTGTCTTCTTTATGGTCAAAGGACCCCGCAGAAACCTTATGGGAAATGGCTCTCTGTCAAATGCTCTGAAACTTTGGGTTCTGGTAGTCGTTGATGTGTAAAACAAAAGACTCAATGGGCGCGTAGCTCCAAAAAATCATGGTTTTAAGATATAAGCCTCTGAAGTTATAGGTACAGTGAAGACGTTTGAGTTGGAATAAATTCATTTCCTCGAGAAAGGGCGACTCTGGACATAAATTACAAATCAGGTCGATTTTTATTTTTAAATTATAATTTTTTGGCATATATATCATACTAGTGACGTCATTCATCTGGGCGTGATGACGCAATCGATGATTTTTTTAAATAAGAACAGGGGTCGTGTGGTAGCTCATTTAAAAGGTTATTAAATTATCTATTCAATAATATAAACATTAACAATATTATTATTTTTTTGAATTAAATTAATTGAGACAAAAAGAAGAATGTATATAATGTATTTAATTCGAAATACATTTTACTGTTGTCCGAAACCAGGACAAAATGTTTATTTGATAAATAAATATTGTTTTTCGCTTAAATTCAATATTAAAGCTGCCACCCACCTGCCTCTTAGCAGTTTGAACATTTAATTTAAGCGAAAAGGGTCGTGTGATAGCTCATTTAAAAGGTTGTTTAATTCTCTATTCACTAACATAAACATTAACATAATTATTTATACAGCGTGCCCAAATTTTTTTTTGAATTAAAATAATTGAGACAAAAAGTAGAATGTATATAATTTATTTATTGTCAGAAAACAAGAAAAAATGTTAATTTGAAAAATAAACATTGCTTTTCGCTTAAATTAAATGTTCAAACTGCTAAGACGCAGGTGGGTGGCAGCTACATTGAATTTAAGCAAAAAACAATATTTATTTATTAAATAAACATTTTTTCCTGTTTTCAGACAACAGTAAAATGTATTTCGAATTAAATAAATTATATACATTCTTCTTTTTGTGTCCATTACTTAAATTCAAAAAAAGTTTTGGGCACCCTGTATAAATAATTATGTTAATGTTTATATTATTGAATATATAATTGAATAACCTTTCAAATGAGCTATCACACGACCCCTATTCTTATTTAAAAAAATCATCAATTGCACCATCACGCCCAGATGGATGACGTCATTAGTATGATATACAGTATGTCCCTGTAAGTTGTATCCATATGGAAAACTTTTTTATTATTAATTTTACTAAAAAAGTTATTCTTTATAAAAAGCTCTGCATGGTCCAAAACCTAAAAATTAACCATCAAATATTAAATTTTTTGAATATTATACGAGGTATGTCAAAAAGTTTGAATTTCACTCAAGAGTAAAGTAGCTTTATTTTTCGTAATATTGGAAATTGCTATTATGAAAAGTTGTTTGGAATTAAAAACTATATTCTAATATGCAATTACATCCTTCTAATTGGAATTTTTTTTTTGAAAAATTATGGATAACTATCATTATTTTTTCAGTTATTTCAATTCTGATAACTCTTTTATTATTAATTTTACGAAAAAAAGTGATTCTTAATAAAAAGTTCTGGATGGTCTAAAACTTAAAATATAACCATCTTATATCAAATTTTAACAATTTTATAAGAGGTATGTCAAAAAAGATAAATTTAGATCAAAAGTAAAGTACAGTAGAGCGTCGATTATCCGAACGTCGATCAACCGAACAACCGGTTATCCGAACTCCCAACTCCCCGAGACTCGCACTCGAGTACCGAGTATTTTCTTCAATATTGTATCCAAAAATATGTTGTTGCAAAGACTGCATTTTTTTGTTTAATTGCTATTTGTCATTATTAAGATATAAATAAATAAGTAGGTATGTAAATATGGCTTTTATTCACTTGTGGATAAATATGTATAACTATATCAATATAGTTCGATTATCCGAACAAATCGGTTTTCCGAACACCCATGTCCCCCAATTAGTTCGGATAATCGACGCTGTACTGTACCTTTATAGTTCAGAATATTTCAATTAGAAGGATGTAATTACATACTGTAACATAGTTTTTAATTCTAAATAACTTTTCTTAATAACAATTTTCGATATTGTGAAAAATAAACGTATTTTACTCTTGAGCGAAATTCATATTTTTTGACATACCTCGTATAAAATTGATAAAATTTGACAAAAGATGGTTGTATTTTAGATTTTAGATCATGCAGAACTTTTTATTAAGAATCACTTTTTTTCGTAAAATTAATAATAAAAGAGTAATCTGAATTAAAATAACTGAAAATAATGTTAGTTATCCATAATTTTTCAAAAAAAAAATTTTTCAATTAGGATGTAATTACATACTAGAATACAGTTTTTAATTCCAAACAACTTTTCATAATAGCAATTTTCAATATTGTGAAAAATAGAGCTACTTTACTCTTGAGTGAAATTCAAACTTTTTGACATACCTCGTATAATATTAAAAAAATTTGATATTTGATGGTTAAATCTTAGGTATTGGACCATGCGGAGCTTTTTATAAAGAATAACTTTTTTTCGTAAAATTAATAATAAAAAAGTTTTCCATATGGATACAACTTACAGGGACATACTGTATATGCCAAAAATTATAATTTAAGAATAAAAATCAACCTGATTTCAGAGTCGCCCATTCTCGAGAAAATGAATTTATTCCAACTCAAATGTCCTCAATGTACCTATAACTTCAGAGGCTTATATCTTAAAGCCATGATTTTTTGGAGCTATGCACCCATTGAATATTTTGTTCTACACATCAAGGACTAGCAGAACCCAAAGTTTCAGAGCATTTGACAGAGAGCCATTTCCCATAAGGTTTCTGCGGGGTCCTTTTTCAACAAATTTCTTACGAATTTTATTATATGTATTATAACGGAAGAATTATAATTATATTATAACTGAAAAACAAGTGCCCAATTTACATAAAATTCGTAAGAGATGTGTTGAAAAAATTGACTATAAAGGAGGCAAATAAAGTATGCTCAGGGCCGCGCCGTCCACGTGTGCAATGCACACAGGCGTCAGCAATTAAGGGGCGCCACTAGTTACAGTTGTGTCGTGGTTGTATCATCTGCCCATGGTATTTTAGTCGTTAAGGACGCCATAAACACGAATTAAAAAAAAAAATGTAGTTACGTCATTGTTTTTCCGAGACGGCGTATGTTAATTTATTTTTTCTACGACCGTTTAATAGCATGCTCATTATTCGCTATTTTTTCATAGATAATAGCACCCATTACTGTACCCGTGAGTAATAATTCATTACTCACGGGCTGAAGTACCTCACGGGTCATTACTCACGGGCTGAAGTTAGATTCAAGTGGCGCATGCCACTTTTAATATTAATCGTATATAAACTGCAAATAAAATTACTTAAACTTGTTTATTTAATACAATAATTATTGTAATTTATACCAATAATTAACTTCGAAAAATTTTTAAACGAATTTTAACTGTAACAATTTCAGTATATTTTTTACGTTTATAATACACTCGCGATCATAAAAAGCGGGTCACTCGATGAGTTATGCAAGTTAAATATCTCGAATATTCTAAACGTGTTGTCTGATTTGAGTGATTTTTTTAGTATGTTATAGCCTTATTCTTTAGCAATATCGCTATAATAATATTGTTGCTAGACCGGTAAATTGTCATTGTATACCGGGTGTGACAATCACACTGTGTTTATTCCTAAAAGTTCGGAACATCCTGTGGAATGTTTTAGCATAGATAAAATATTGAAATTAAAACTCAATTGTAGCCTTAGGTTCTCTTAACATTTTCTTTTTTGATTTATTTGTTTATGTTGGATAATAAAAACGTTAAGCACGTTAATAACTAGCCATGTTCTTCATCAATACGGGGTGTTTCTAAATAAGTGCGACAAACTTTAAGGGGTAATTCTGTATGAAAAAATAATGACAGTTTGCTTTATAAATATATGTCCGCAAATGCTTCGTTTCGAGATACGGGATGTTGAAATTTTTCTTACAAACTGACGATTTATTTATTGCTCTAAAACCAATAGAGATATGCAAATGAAATTTGGTAGGTTTTAAGAGGCATTGTGGATTTTTTGACATACAATTAATAATTCTATATTCATCATTGGCGTGCATACGGGTATAAATATTTTAGATACATCCCGTATGCACGCCAATGGTGAATATAAAATTCTTAATTGTATGTCAAAAAATGCGCTATAACTACCTTTTAACATCTACCAAATTTCATTTGCATATCTCAACCGGTTTTAGAGCAATAAAAAATCGTCAGTTTGTAAGAAAAAATTCAACATCCCGTATCTCGAAACCGAAGAATTTGCGGTCGTACGTTTATAAAGCAAACGGTCATTATTTTTTCATGCAGAATTGCCCCTTAAAGTTTTTCGCATTTATTTAGAAACACCTTGTATTGATGAAGAACATGGTTAGTTGTTAAGGTGCCTAACTTTTTTATTATTTATCCAACATAAACAAATAAATCAAAAAAGAAAATGTTAAGAAAGCCTAAGGCTACAATCGAGTTTTAATTTCAATATTTTATCTATGCTAAAACATTCCACGGGGTGTTTCGAACTTTGAGGAATAAACACAGTATGATTGTTTCACCCGGTATACAATAACAATTTACCGGTCTAGCAACAATGTTATTATGGCGATATTGTTAAAGAATAAGGCTATAACATACTAAAAAAATCACTCAAATCGGACAACAGGTTTAGAAAATTCGAGACATCTAACTTGAATAATTTATCGAGTGACCCGCTTTTGATGATCGCAAGTGTATCTTGTTTACTAAAAATTTTGACGTTTATCATTTAATTTAGTGACAGTGACATTAGCGCATTTTTTTTATGTTAATTGGAATTTATAACTAATATTGTGTTTGTTATTCAAATTATATTGTGCTAAATATGTTATAACATATTATGTATAGTTATATTATTATATTATATATAGTTAAATGTAAATATACATTATAACTACCTATATATATATATATGAAATACGTAAACCGACAACAGTCATTTCCTATTTATTAGATTCACTGACAGTAGGTACAAATTTAAGCTTATAATTTTTCGGAAACGAATAGAACTTATATTGACTATTTCTAGTTGTATTTTTACAATAAATAAGAATTAAGTAATAGTAGGCAACCAGTTATTCAGCCACGTAGTATTATATTTAAATTATTATAATTTAAATCTCGAGTAGTTGATAATTAAATTTTTTACTAAATAAAAAAAAGGTCGTAGAAAAAGTATAGTATTCTACTCGCATGTAATGGCTATTAATCACTCTGATGAATTACGCAAACTTCATCATCGTGAGTAATAGCCATCATTACATGCTCGTTAAATAATATACTATTATTGACTACCTATACGATTAATAACAACTGTAATATAATTTACCTCTTAATCTGGAGTCTAAAAGAGATTGGAAATGCAACGACGTGGCCTTAAATTCGGGATCCCAAATAGGCGAATTCGAAGCATAAATCTCTTCATCCAGGTGATTTAAAAACGGCGGAAAATTAGTAAGCAAGAGCTGCCTTCTGTCAGGAGGCATGGTGTCTCTTTCTCTATAGAATTGATCCATGATTTGTTTCCGGATATATTTGAACACAGCTCGCAGAAGGGTCCTTCCGAAGACCATTGTAGTATCGAAGTGAGGCAACGAGTCGCAAAATGTAGGGACGTAACAAAATACCAGCCACCTAAGATAAAAAAATATTTATTAATTGTGATTCAAAAAATGTTAATGTTTAAACACTTCATTAAATTTAATAACACAAGGTCTGGATTTTTTTAAAGCTGTTTCAATAATTTTAACTGATTTGTAATATGGTACGCTCAAACCAAAAATGAACTTCGTTTAGCTATAATCATGCCTATTCTGTAACTCATTTCGATGATAGAAGTAAGGAAAATCGAATAGAAGTGGCCAAGTCGAATAGAAATAGTCAAAATCGGTATTCCATAACTCCCTCGGAATCTCTACAATAGGAATAGTGAATAGAAATGACTTCGATACCATTTACCATGTCGAAATTAGATTTCGATATCGGAATTGTGCTTGATGCAAGACGCAAGCGCATTGTATTTTGTTTTGACATTTATATTTTATATCTACTAAAAATAATTTAGTACTATGTATATACTTTATAATAATTATTATAATTTAGTACTATATATATTTATCATTATTTATAGTATTTTTACCTTTTGTATCTGCTTAATTTTTAGTCTGTGGTGGTATTTACTTAGAGAATTGTATATTTAATTTAGACATGTTGTACGAGTATGTAATGAACCTAACCTTAAAATGTATTTGGCATCTGAATGCTAAATGTTTACCAGTCACAGTGTTGCCAAACTTTTTTTGTTTATTTCTTGTACAATTTAAATCAATGACATAATGTACAAGAATAGATTGTGCAAGAACGTTTAAAATATAAAGATAGACTTATAGCGTTGATTGATAAATATATTATACCAGTTTACTTGCATTTGTATCAATCAACGCTTATAAAAAAAATAATTATAGAAAAGACGCCGTTTTTGGGATAAGTTGTTTATCAGTTATTTTAGCTGGAATCATGATTTAAAACCATTTATCATCTTTTGAGCTTTTTGTGTCCAATATTTACACTAATATTTTATTGTTTACTTTTCAAATCTTTTCTTTTTTGGCATTTCAAAACTATTTTTTGAATGCAACTGTATGTCATGTGATAGTATGAAAAATTGAAGATATGGCAACGGTGTTGTATTTCAAATTTAGAACCAGTAATAAACAGATCACAGAACACTAATTTCGCTTGACTAACTAACTAATATCTCATTCAAAAGAAACTTTTTATTTATTCTAACGGACTTTCGGCCCTCGATAATAATGTAGTCTTTCATTCTGCGTTTAAATTTTTTTAAAATATTTATTAGATTTTTCATGATTCGAAAAAAATGGACCGTGGTGATATTCTCAAAATCGAACATTCGCTATCTTTGTCATACAACGCACTAAGTCAAATAGAATATGATGATAAGGCAGTGACAGTTTTAAATATTTGACATGGCATGGGGAATATTTTGAGTTGTTGATTAAATAATATTGATAGTGTATTTGATAAATAATTGATTTAAGACGTGAACTTAATAAAAAGTTATTTATTGTTTATTATTTATGGAAGATCCAAGCAGACAATACATCAGGATATATTCTGTGATCCAAGTATTTTTTTGTTAAAGATGTTCAAAATTGTAAGCGTTCCATAGTAACAATATATTATTAAAAAATCACTTTAACACTTTTCCTCTTTTCTCGATTGAGTATTAGTTTTTGTTGTACATATAAATTATTTCAATCACTGAATACATAGTTAGTGAAAAAATTATCACATTTATTAACTGAATTAATAATTTGCAATTATACAAATAACAGTTATCCAGAACATTCAAAAGCCATCTATTTAAAGTTAATGATGACATTGTCAAGTAGAATGACATTCTAGTAATGTTTACATATACATACCAGTGTGAATTTTACTACACGTAATTTGCCGTGTAAAGACAGAAAAAGTACGGATAGCCGTAAAATATTTGCGAATTATGTACCGATTACCGATGGCGTTAAATAAATTATTTATTAAATACATTATCGATATTATTTAATAAACAACTCAAAATATTCCCGAAGCCGTGTCAAATATTTAAAATTGTCACTGTCTGATTGACAATATGTTGACAATATTACCACGTACATTGTGTTCATTTTTTTCGAATCCTGAAAAAAACCAATAAATATTTTTGAAAAATTTAAACGCAGAATTAAAGACTAAATTATTACCGAGGGCCGAAAGTCCCTTAGAACAAATAAAAAGTTTATTTTGAATGAGATATTTGAAATTAAAAATCACACTAAATTCTCTCTTAGTTTTTCATCCCTGTAACTTATTAAAATAAACATTATAGAAGATTTCAGGGACTTTCGGCCCTCGCTAATAACGTAATATTTCATTCTGCGAGGTTCATTTCATAACGTAATTTTTCAAAAATACTTATTCGTTTTCTCGGGATTCGAAAAAAAATGAATCCCATTTGAATAGCATTGGAGCAGAAACTATGTACCGATCCCCTTAAGTTTTAATTCCAAAGAAATTACCTGGTATACTCTATTTTATATTTCATAGCCTCCTCTTGGCTCACGATATGCTTTTGGCTACTCGGACAAGGAAAATCCCAAGTGTTCAAACAATGAAACAAAATCTTCACCAATTCATACATCGTCTTCAGTTCTTGCTGACTTATGTGTGAGAATTTATAAATCAACAAATTGGTTACGGCTTTGTGTATGCTTGGTTTTTGAAAAGGCGGTTGACCCAAAGGACCTTCCACAAGGGGTTTATCGAGGGTTACAATACATTTCCTCAATAACTAAAATAAAAATAAATTGTACGTCTAAACATCTAAATATTATAAACTTCTCCAAGAAATTAACGCACCACCTTAAAAATTGGTCATTTTTAATGTCTCGAATTTCCTAAACCTGTTGTCCGATTTAAGTGATTTTTTAACCTCTTATAGACTTATTATTTAACAATATCCCTGTAATAATATTGTTGCTAGACAGGTAAATTGTCATTGCATACCGGGTGTACCAATCAAAATCAATTTTTGAAGTTAGACTTCTTTAGGCGCGATTGAGAGTAAAATTTCATAATTCTGCGCGCATGCGCACACAGACAATATGGCGTTTA
Source organism: Diabrotica virgifera virgifera (assembly GCF_917563875.1). Taxonomy (NCBI): domain Eukaryota; kingdom Metazoa; phylum Arthropoda; class Insecta; order Coleoptera; family Chrysomelidae; genus Diabrotica; species Diabrotica virgifera. The sequence goes on from NC_065449.1 coordinate 210,424,668, forward strand.
GTTGCTAAAATCTTTCTAGTTATGTATAAATATATCAGTGCAAGAAAAGGTGTGAAAAGAATATTCTAGTGTTTTTAGTAAATATATTTATTATAATTTTTGTGTCTTTGGATTTGTCTTCCTCAGGAGTAAGACGAGTATTATTAAAACATTTTATTGTATATTTATTCACCTTGTCTGTTTGTTACCGTGAATTGTCATTAGGTACGTCCGAACCGATACAGACACAGTCCTCGTAGCGTATTTGGTATAGCATTTAGTCGAGGCATTGAAGGATTGAAGTGTCGATTTTTCGAATGTTTTGTATAAATGTACCTATTTACAAATGTTTCTTCTAAAATTTAGGAATATATTAATTTTATAATACATTTAAGTATGTAGTAATTTTCTTTACAATGTTTACTTACCTATTAGTTTTTGTTTATACCTAATATCGCCTGTGTCTAGCAAGTGTCTGCGTAGGCTAGCGGTATGTGTATCTAGTTACGGACGTGTTAGTACTTGGTTCGATTCCCCATAAGGAAAAATTTTTTGTTTATTATTAATGGTTATTGACATCTTAGACTATTATATGGACTTAAAAATGATTAAAAATAATTAAAATAATTAATCGGGATGTTGCCTAACTATTTACCGAGTTGCAAATTTATAATAATTGCCTATTTCAAAATGCACTTTTGAAATGCATTTTTCTTATGCACAAATGCAATTTCAGATTTCTTATTCATTACATTAGTTCACAAAATTTCCTGACATTCTCACGAATCCAACGCACCAAACTGCAATAAAATCCGTCTTACTGCGTCAAAAATCGACAGTAAGGCCTTTTTTGTGCTTCAATGCCTCGACTAATTCGGCCAGAGATCGAAAAGTCTTGAGTTCGAATCCAGTGCAATCCTATACTTTTTTTTTTATTTTTTTGAAAGCGGTAAGCACAAAATTAGTTTGATGTTTAAAAAAAATTAAAACAAACTGTTTAAAATATATTTATTTTTAAGAAATCATATAATAGAAGTGTAACTTCTTACGTGCGTACAAAGTACACACACATTCTTTTTTTTTTCAAAAGTTCGCGTCACCCTGTGGAATATTCTAGCCTTTATAAAATACAGAAATTAAAACCCGACTATAGTCTCATGTTTTCTTAACATTCTGTTTTTTATTCATTCGCCATGTTGGATAATAAAAAAGTTAGGTACTTTTACAACTAGCCTTGTTTTTCATCAATGCAGGATGTTTTTAAAGAAGTACGGCAAATCTTACAAAGTATGTAATTCTGCATGAAAAATAAGAACAGTTTGCTTTATAAACATATGTCGGCAAATGCTTCGTTTCCGAGATAGGAGGTGTCGAAATTTTTCTTACAAACTGACGATTTATTTATTGCCCTAAAACCGGTTGAGACATGCAAATGAAACTTGGTGGGTTTTAAGAGGTAGTTATTGTGCATTTTTTGACATCCTATATTTTATGTTCACCATTGGCGCACATAAGGGTCTTATTACCCGTATGCGCGCCAATGATGAATATTAAATTCCTTATTGTATATCAAAATATGTGCAATAACTACCTCTTAAAACCCACCAAATTTCATTGGCATATCTTAACCGGCTTTAGACCAATAAATAAATCGTCAGTTTGTAAGAAAAATTTCAACACCCCCTATCTCGAAAATGAAGCATTTGAGGACATACGTTTATACTTGTCATTATTTTATATACTTACTGTCATACTTATTTAAAAACACCCTGTATTGACAAAAAACAAGGCCAGTTGTTAAAGAAGTTAACTTTTTTATTATCCAACATAAGCGAATGAATCAAAAAACAGAATGTTAAGAAAACATGTGGCTATAGTTGGGTTTTAATTTCAGTATTTTATAAATGCTAGAATATTCCACGGGGTCACACCCGGGGGGTTGATTGGTCCAGCCGGTATATATTGACAATTTACCTGTCTAGCAACAATATTATTACAGCGATATTGTTAAAGGATAAGGCCATAACATATTAAAAAAATGTCTTAAATCGGACAATAGGTTTAGGAAATTCGAGACATCAAAAATGACCCATTTTCAAGGCGGTGCGTTAATTTCTTGAAGAAGTGTATTTCGGACTTACCCTGAATAAATAGAGATAAACTTTCTGTGTTTCTTGATTTTTCTCCCTACTCATAGCTGTATACATGTTTTCAACATCTTCAACCATATTTAATAATCTATTCAGTTCTTGCTCTGGTTTACCAATCAAATGAGATATATGCATTTCTAGAAATAGAGTGGCATGTTAATACTTAAGCGTCAAATTTCAAAAATATCATTTTATAATACATATAAATACTTGCGACGAAACCAATTTTACTCAATATATGAAATTTGTTTGGTATATAATAATTAAATATCTGCTTGAAGTAATGGCAAAGAGAAAGAACACAGAATCTAATCTGGGGAATCTAAAATCTTTTTATTGGGGAGTTACAGGAACTGCAGAATTAGAATCACACTAAAATGGATAGACCCTTATCTGACTCAGATGAATAGATAAAATTGGCTTCTTCTTCACTAATTAAAGAAATACTTCCACAATGGATAGACATGAAAATTTTTAAAACAAAATACCAAATCAAAAAACTTAAAACAAATCACAATAGCTTCAAACAGAAAGATCAGACAGTGTTACAGTGAAAAGTGAAAAAATATTGAAAAAAGATTTAAAAAATGTTGGACTTTCTTTTTTTTTTTTCTTAATATTTTGTTTGATGTCATTTTAAATTCAAGATTAAGCAGTAATGAGCAAGCAGCAACAAACAATTTACAAGTTTTCCAATGACCATGTGAAAAAAGTCAATTTAAGGGAACCGGCATATGTTGATAAACCATGCCCGTGCTGCTATATTACAGTAAAACCAGAACTGAAATGACTGGATACTAAGATAAAAGAATAAACAAATTATTACCTAGATGATGTTCACATCTGCAAGGATCTGTAAAGGTGGGATTCTGCTGATTGACATCAGTTCTTTTCCATCCAATGCAATCACATTTTTCACCCTAAAAAACACATAATATACAGGGTGAGTCACCACTAACGGGACGAAAGATTACAGCGAAATGGTAAAAGATTTAAAAAAAATTTTAAATTAGTAGTTTGTAAGTTGATAAAATCTACATTTTAAAATTATTTTGAAATATACAGGGTGTCCCAATAAATGTCGGCGTATCAAAGTTTTATTTTTTCTTACGGAACACCCTATATTTTATTGCATTTTTTAATTGTCCGCAAAAAAGAAGGTATAGTTTCATGAGACTTCCCTTTACCTATGTACAGAGTGTTCTGAGTTATAGTGACTTTTCTTAAAATGTAAAGTTTTAAAAGAAGGCTTATTTTCAAGTTATTTAAGAAATTATGAAAAAAATACTTTTACATCTAAATAGTTGGATATTGGTTGAATGTATTCCATGATTAATTATTACACAATTATTTACAGGGTGTTCAACATTTACAGTTTCATTATTGGATTATTCAATGTGTCATATGATGTTTATTTTAAACAGAACACCATGTATATTAATAAATAATTATACTAAACAATTTTACCTCTTTCGAATGGTATATGGATGTCCTATACCTAGGTCTCATAGTTTTCGCTTAATTTACAATTATTTAAATTCTTAATCTGTAAATCGATTTTAAAACAAAAGATGTAGTTATTAATGGCATTGTATGACATTGTCACGTTATGACAGTACGGTCTGGTAATTATTTTATAATTAATGTATTCCATGATTGATGATTGCACATTTATTTACAGGGTGTTCAAAATTTACAGTTTCATTATTGAATTATTTAATGGGTCATATGATACTTATTTTAAATAGAACACCATGTATATTAATAAATTATTATACTAAACACAGGTTCCTCTTTCGAATGGTATAGGGATGTTCTATAACCAGGAGACATAGTTTTTGCGTAATTTACAATTTTCTTAAACGGTAAATTGATTTTAAAAATAATATTTATAGTCACTCTCGATTTTTAAACAGTACGAAATAAATGTTTGTTTACTGTATCATAATGAAATGAAAGTTATGTCTATTTACTAGACCATTATTATGAAAAGTAGGTATATTGGTCTGTATAAAATGCATTAAAAAAAATCAGGATCTTCTATAAAGTCTAAAGTCCATAAACGATAAGTTAAATATTTATCATAATCCTGTTTAGTCTAATACTGGTGTAGTTGAGTATTATACGGATAATAGTGGTTTCTCTTAAGGATTCTAACAGTAGTTTGACTGATTTACAATTTACCCGAAATTTTTTCTTTACTAGTATTTGGGTTTTCCGTAACAGAAAGTAGGACATCAAGCTCCTTGACGTCATCACAAATGACTGGTTTATTTTTATTTAACTTTCCGTATTCAACATTACCAGTCGCACGGAATCTATTGAAATCTCTCAAAAACGTCGTTTTTTGGATGTCTTCTATCAGGATACTTTTGAGCGTAAACTTAAGAAGGTAAGATACAATTTTGCAAACACTCCCCAATGCAAAGTACCATGTCTACTCTTTCGTAGATAACGTGATTATTCATTTTTAGGAACAATTAAATTTGAATATCATACACGGATGTTTATATTTTTGATAATTACCAGACCGTACTGTCATAAAATGACGATGTCATACAATGAGATACATCTTTTGTTTTAAACTCGATTTACAGATTAAGAATTTAAATAATTGTAAATTACGCAAAAACTATTAGACCTAGGTATAGGACATCCATATACCATTCGAAAGAGGTTACTCCGTTTAGTATAACGGTGTATTAATATACATGGTGTTCTATTTAAAATAAGCATCATATGACACATTGAATAATCCAATAATGAAACTATAAATTTGAACACCCTGTAAATAATTGTGTAATAATTAATCATGGAATATATTCAACCAATATCCAACTATTTAGATGTAAAAGTATTTTTTTCATAATTTCTTAAATACCTTGAGAATAAGCCTTTTTTTAAAACTTTACATTTTAAGAAAAGTCACCATAACTCAGAACACTCTGTAGATAGGTATGAAGGTAGATAGGTAGGTCTTATGAAACTATACCTTATTTTTTGCGGAAAATTAAAAAATGCAATAAAATACAGGGTGTTCCATAAGAAAAAATATAACTTTGATACGTCGCCATTTATTGGGACACCCTGTATATTTCAAAATAATTTTAAAATGTAGATTTTATCAACGTACAAACTACTAATTTAAAATTTTTTTCAAATCTTTTACCATTTCGCTGTAATCTTCCGTCCCGTTAGAGGTGACTCACCCTGTATACATATACCTATTACCTTTGACATTAATACAATATTGTTATTTTGCTTATTTTCCTTAGCCAACTTTCACAATTAGGATTTGTTTAGTCCATCCATGGAAACATATATACATTACTTGAAAAGCACAAATCAATTTTTCTCGAAAAAGGTGCCTCTTATGTACTTCAGATTAGAGCATCTTTTTATAAAAAAGCGAAATTTGTTAAATGTTATGAAATTTTGGAAGACAAAAAGTTAAGAATAAAAATGTTGAATACCTGTTGAAAACAAGTTGTATTTATGATTGTGATTAAAAAAACCAAGCCAAACGATTAAGTACCTACATTCCACTAAATATATACAGGGTGAGGCAGATAAAGGGCCTATTAGAAATATCTCGAGAACTAAAGGTAAGAAAATCATGAAAATTGTTATACAGGGGTTTTGAGGTGTGAGCTATTTAATGAAAATATTTTGGTCTCTTTGCTACTTCCGGTTATACCGGAAGTCTTCGTTTTTTTAAATGGGACACCCTGTATATTTTTACATTTTTGGATTCTCCTCGATTTCTTCTTTCTTTAAATATAAGGTTTTGTAATATTATACAGGGTAGGTTAAAAGATAATTACGTTTTCTTATTAATTTCGTAGCAACATTCACACCACCTGTCAATTTAAACGAAATTCTTTTTCCAAAAAATAAGCAGACGTTACAATGTCTTTACGAATATGTAACGTCCTGTAAATTTAAATTTTAAATAGGCTTAGATAATAAAATTATAAAATTGTAAAAATATCACACAAAATTGAAAAATGTATCCATTAATATAGTATAACACTCTGTAAATTTAGATAATAAGTAGGCTTAGATATTAACTTAAAATTTTTATTGTAATACCATACAAAAAAACACAAATAGTCTGGCTAATTGGCTCTGTCAAAGCCATTAATAAAAAAAAAACAAAAAAAAACATTCACACCCTGTAGGCTTGTAGTAGTTTGACATAATAAACTCTATTTATCTTCAAATGATTTTTAATATAGTCTTCTATTGTTAACAATTATTAGTATAGCTAAATTTTTCGTTTTAGTGTACAGGGTTGGTCGAAACACGGAATGAGTATTTTCTGAGTTTTCTTAAATGGAACACCCTGTATTTTAGTATTGTAATGAAATGTTGTTTTATGGTACATTTTAATTACTTAAGCACTCCCTATACCTAACTGATTTAATTTGTGAGTTATTGGTGATTCAAGCAAAACATTAATTGCAACACAAAATATGTGAAATTGTATTAGGTTGGCCGTGAAAATATTCAATCACAAATAATTTTTTGGAAATAAATACATATTAATCTAGACTGATACTTAAAATTGCCAATAATGAATTGAACTGTCAAAATACAATCGAAGTTAAGATTGTTGGTGCGATTAACAATTAAGCACAAATTAAAGCAGTTAGGTATAGGGAATGCTTAAGAAGTAAAAAAGTACCTTGAAATATCATTTCATTACAATACTAAAATATAGGGTGTTCCATTTAAGAAAACTCAGAAAATACTCATTCCGAGTTTAGACCCACCCTGTATACTAAAATTAAAAATTTAGCTATACTAATAATTGCTAACAATAGTAGACTATATTGAAAATCATTTGAACATAAATAGAGTTTACTATGTCAAACTACTACAATCCTACAGGGTGTGAATATTGCTACGAAATTAATAAGAAAACGTAATTATCTTTTAACCTACCCTGTATAATGTTACAAAACATTATATTTTAAGAAAGAAGAAATCGAGGAGAATCCAAAAATGTCAAAATATACAGGGTGTCCCATTTAAAAAAACGAAGTTATAAGCAACTTCCGGGATAACCGGAAGTACCAAGTAGATGAAAATATTTTCATTGAATAGATCAGTCTTCAAAACCCCATTATTCCAATTTTAATAATTCAGTTACCTTTAGTTCTCGAGATATTTCTAATAGGCCCTTTATCTGCCTCACCCTATATACTGAATCATGTTACTTAAAAGGAAAACCGTTTTGAAGACATTTGAATTAAATTAATGTTAGGGTGCCATCTTTAAAGAGCTGCAGCTCCCTTAGGAAGCATTTTTCAATAAGTGATTTACCAGCTTCGCTGGTAGCGCTAACTAGCGGATTACTAATGCAACTTTCGCCGGAAATTTTTATAACTACTAGTTCAATGTAGTTCAATGTAGACCTATTCAAGAGCATCATGTACCTAGTACTAATCCGTTGGCATCCAATGTAAGCCAAATTGTTGAACAAATTTCACCATGTAGTTAGAACATACATCTTGACCAGTGTTTGGCATTGTGGCTATTTAGCAAGGACAGAGAGTTCACTGATGATGGACTGATAAGTCCGAAAACGTTTTGAACGTAATCCGTTTGGATTTTTAAAAAATTTTTAGAATTTTTATTAAATATACCAACTACACTAGGGAGTTTTACTTCATGTTAATTTTATTTAACTAGATGGTATACAGCCAACCTTCGGGTATTATCCCGTTTTATTTTTTATTAAATTGTATGTGATAGAAAAAAAGGCACGTCTGTGATTACAGAAAGATTTTATTTATAACATTTATTCTAGTTGTCGATAAGTGGCGCTATATTCGAAAAAAATATTTATGAATTATATAATATATCTACGAATATAATCTGTACAATTTATAAGACTATACAAATCAAAGAAAATACCATTTTATAAATGCAATAAACACAATTGATTTGTTTTTATGTCAAATTGCAAATAACATGTGACAACTGTCGGATTTAACTAAAATGTGATGTCAGAATAAATATTATAAATATGTATTTATCACGGACTTACCTTTTTTTTATCATTTGTGACACACTGAAAAATGCTCATGAAAAGGACTTTAATATTTTTTCCTATTAATGTTTTTAATTTCAATGTTTTAAATTAATCACTTTGACATTTATGTCAAATTTCCAACATTAGTTCACTAACTTGTCACTACTGGCGCTCATGAACTTTTAAATATCCTCTCTATACGTAAGGGCTCACAGTGTATACAATAAAAAATCTGAGAGTTCTTATCACATAGGGCTTTTCATTCACAGTCATTTGTTTCGAGCTACTGTCATTTGTTGTATAATCGGTGTATAATATTAATATACACGGATTATACGACATATGACGGAAGCTCGAAACAAATGACAATCGATGAAAAGCCCTATTGACGGACAGTGCGTCAAATGTGTAAGCAAGTGTTGTGACACTATATTTATATATTTTGCAAAGTAGAATACGGAAATTGCTGAATTTCTTTTAGTGCTTATATGGAAACAATGAGTTTTTTAACAGCTTATGTAAACATGTGGACGACGACCATGGACATCGTATCACATTTAATATGCATCTGTATATGCAGTGCTGTTTTTGTGACGGTACGCGCTGGTACGCTGTCTTGGGAAAAAAAATAAAAAAAAACAAAATTATAGACAAATTCCTTAATTTTTTCCTTACTCCCAAATAGCTTTAAAACACCCTTATTGAGGCTAAATTTAAAAAGTTTTCTCGGGGTCAGACCCCCTTATGAACACCCCAAGACCCCCCGGAACATTGCGTACCAGAATCTCTATTGTTACAAAAACAGCACTGTGTATATGTAATGATTTTTTGTCACAATTCGTTATTTTAAAAATGTCGTCTATAGACGTTGTGTCACATTACATTAATGGAAATTAGAGACGTTCTGTCTGTCAACGTGTTAATTAAAATTAATAGATTTTTTGAAATTCTGACCATTTCAGATAATCCCACATTTATAATAATCCTACAGATTTTAATAGTAAGATCTCCGGTAGATCCACATTTGCATCCATGTCTCAACTGCATAGAGAAGAGTCAACCAGTTGTACCATTTTGATAAACAGTTGAATTTTTAGTTTTAATCGAGAATCACAAAGCAATTTTTTGATTTTTTTGAAACATTTTCTGGCATGTTCTATTCTTGATCTTATTTCTAGATCAGGATTTAGGCTGCTATCGATCCAACATCCCAGGTACTTAAATCTATTGACCTGTTCTAAAATTGTGGTTAATGTCATTTTAATGTTTAACTTAATGTTTATTTGATTTTAAATTTTCATAAAAACGAAGGACATATGCAGTGCTACTCGAGGACAGGAAAATATCAAACCATATTAGAGGGAGGGAAATTATGTCAACATGTCAGGAAGGCAATACAAATCAGTAATTTTTACAAGCTAGGTGTAATTCGGTAAGATTATTTCATGAATAAAACTGTACATTTAAATCATTTTAACTAATATTTTAACATTACCTTATTGTTTTTAATGTCACTGAATGTATATTTAATTTTAAAGTTGTGAAGGGAAATGAAGGGCATCTGACCTGCTACTTGATTCATTTTTATTCTTGTAGGTTTTTATTGGTCAGAATTTCTATGAATGAAATAATCAAATAAAACAAATATTTTCACTTACTTGGCATTTAGAATACACTGCCAACTTCAATAATTTTTCGTTGTATGGCAAAGAAAGCACTGCCTGCTTTTTATGTTGTATTCTTTGTAAATTATTTAATCTTGATGCATATTGCTCTGATTTTGCTTGGTTATTTGTACTTTTCTGTCCAATAGTTGGGTGCTCATTCGAATTTATTGCAGATCCTTCTGAGGATTCCACCGATGTCTCTGACATGGCTAAGTTGATTTATTATAATTATATTCTTCAGTTCTTATTCATTGTTATTAAAATGTTTATGGAGTTTGTATGTTTTTGTTATTAATCAGCTGCTGAATCAAAACATAACCTAAAATGGAATAAAATCTTAATTATTTACTCTAATTGTAATAGTCATCGAACTCACCCATAAGTATAATCTGTATATTATTCGGTAATTAAGGGATGTTAATTTAATCCGCTAATTACAACTACAACGGACTAAAGCCATTTTAGCTTGGGTGGTTACGCGTATGTTGGGTTGCATTTTCGAATATCTATTTACGCCTCTGCATGCAACACAATATACATGACAGATTTAAAACAAAATTATTTCAGTAAAAAGCAAATTTTTTTAATAGGAATTAAAACCTCCTTATAAAATGAAACATCAAGAATATTATTCGAGTGAATCTTGGTGCTTTACACAAGTACTCATCAATTTCTACTATATTAAACCCACGAATGGCAAAGAAAATTTTGAGTAGGTAGGTACCTATTGTGCATTTACAAAACTTTTCAATGTATTTTCATTTTCCCATTCTTATTGCGATTATCATTTACTACATCAATTTTTTATTTTTAGTGTTTTTTACGCTTTTGGTTTTTCCTTCTCATTAACCCTTTGTGAAGGTTTTGGAGCACTAACTTTATTTGTCCTTCAATTTCTCAACATTTATATTTTTTTTGGCTAAATGCCATCCACGGTAGTTTGCAGGATGATTTTCACCACAATGGATGGATGCATCATGATTCCTCTTTTAGTGGTTTCTCAGAATCTTTTGTAAGGTGCTTATCGATACATTTGACACATCTTTGTTTCTTAGTACAATATTTCCATGTAGGACCATAGGCCTGGCATCTTTCGCACTGTGGTACCAGCCTTAATTTCCTTAGTGGCTGGATTTCAACCCTCATATGTGTTCAATATATAAGTTATTCCAAAGCTTTTATTAATATCTTCATCTTGTCTGAACGTCAGGATAAACATATATAGAGGTTTTTTAGTTCTTCACTTGAATGTCAGCTTGAAATAATTATTATGTGAGATACTGTGCCACAAATATCTGTATGGTCGGAAGATTCTTTTAACAAAATACGCAACTCTGAAATTGTTTATATAATTTATATATCCCAGACAGTCAGATGGCACAATTTTACACTGTCGTCATTGAATATGGAATGGTCGTCACAAAAATGTAAGAACATGTATCACACGCCATATATCTATTGGTTCTTTTTTTAATGGAAGCCGTCTTTTATTGGCTTATTGTACATCTTTCATTCCCTCGTGATACTTATTTCAGGATTGTGGAGCCCTGTACTAGCTTATACAGGTCCAGTGGGTACTTACTCCGTGGCGTTACAACCCTTCGTGGATTTTAGTGCACTCGACAACGTGCCTCTATTTATCTCTGTCTTGCGCAATCTCCATCCAATTATCTCGCCACCAAAGCCAAGGGCGTCCACGTGGTCTTCTACAATGGGACTTCGTCTCATACCAGCCTTACTGTTTTTTCGTCAAAATGTCTTAGGTGACCTACCTATTGGAGTTTTCTACATTTTATTTCTTTTATGTTAGCGTCTGGGTATAGTTCTTCGAGCTCTTTGTTATTTATCCTATATTGTCCTGCTGCTTTATCAAGAACAGGCCCAAAGATCTTCCTTAGGATTTTTCTTTTCCAAACATGCAGTCCCTCTTCGTCTGCATTTCGTCCACGTTTCGCTACCATACTTCACTAAGGGCCGGTTGTTCGAACGCTAATCAAAAATGGAATCAACTGATCATTATCAAATATTTAATACTGTCACCAACTGTCAATGTCAACTTTGTTTGGGTTGCTGAAAACATAATTGATTAAAATTATGAGATTTATTAATCAAATATGTTAATAATTGTTACGTTAATTAATCAATCAATTATGTTAATTATCATAATGATCATTAACATAATTTATTACAATTAACTGATTGACGTACGAATGAGGGGTATTGGCATTTGATGGTTGTTAAGGGGACTTATAATTATAATCAACTTCTTGATTAGCGTTCTAACAACCGGCCCTTAGGGTCGTATGATTGTTTTATATAGTTGTATCTTTGTATGTTTTGTTGGTTTTGGTTTTATAAGGTTTTGAAGGGCATAAAGACATCTTTTTCCGGCTTGTATCCTATCCCAGGTCCAGTGGGTGGGTACCATATCTTTTTGGAGGCATTTAGTTGTTTCAAAAAGTATTTGCCACTTGCAATCTAAGAGAATGGTTCAGTCACGTAAAAAGAATGGAGGAGCACAGACTACCAAAAGGTTGGAGAGATAGCTGGCAGTCTACCTCTCAAGAAATACTTGAACGTCGGAATTAACAGATCGACAGATTTAAGTACAACAAGTAATATAAGAAGAAGAAGAAGAATTTACAAACAAATGAATTATATGAGTATATGGAAAACTGGAAAATAAGTTGACCTGTTCCATAGTTTACTATAAAAGATGAAAACTATGAAATTATTAGCAGCAGTTTTGAAATTTCGCTGCAGAATCGTACAAAAATATGAAATCGTGAACATTATGAATCGTGAACATTATATGTTTCCATTTAAAATTGTTTTACAAAATAGGAGGCGATTTTTTTTAAAATCGCACTGCGTACACGTTTTATTTTATTTTTTTTATTAGTAAATAAATATTTATAAAAATAAACCAAAATAGGTGAAAATTTTATTAAAAGCGTGTATTTTGGATTTTTCATTTAAATATAAAATTTAAATTTTAAACTATTGATATTTCTAGAATAAAAAATCCTCTAGAATAAAAAATAAAAAAACTTTATATACTCTCATTAGAATTCAAAATATTCTTACGTAAATATACTTACCCCTTACCCATAATTAAAACTCACAATTAACAATAATCTATTTTTTTCAAATAGTCCAACAACTTAGTTCTATTACACAAAAATATAATAAATTAATTATAAAATAAACACTACTTCCCTATGGATCAACACTAACGAATTCTTAAAATAATACACTACTGCACTGAACAGATATCGATACAGAAAACAAAACAGGTAAGAGAATTGTGCTATTACACTTAGAAATCTTACGTAGGTGAAGGGGTGCCGGTTATCAATACCCCTTCAGGGAGAGTCTTGAATAGATATCAGTGTCTCTTTCAGCGGTTTTCACTTGCAGTAAGTTCAATGTGCCGCTAGCCTTCGATTGCTCAGTGAACTGGTTATTTAAATAAAACACTTGCTATTTTGTTATGACTGTAATGGAATTTGTAAGGGCAAGAAATAGAACATTACATGAACAGTTGAGTAAACAGCTACCATAAAACGCCACAACACGACTTTTTACACATTGCCGGCTTTATTTGCAACGTGCAACGTGGAGAAAAAATGCTCTCCGAAAAAGCCTAGAAAAAGATTATTTGCGTGTTTTCGTAACAAGTGCCGATAGCTGACTGCCGACTCCCGCTCACCCCATACCCCGCTAACTACTAGTCCCTCGCATGGTAGGCGGGAAGTCAACAAGTTCTTGGAACTTGATCTACAGACACTGCGTAATAAAATTATTTGTTTTTGTCAGAGGCGTCGCGGTATAAATATTATTGGTGAAATAGAATTATTTGTTTGGAGACTATGGTTCTCCAACAGTAGGTTCAATAAATTTTTAGTAATTCCAATATGACACAAAATCTAGGCATGGGATAAAAAAGTTTATTTGAAGAAAGTGTATTTTTTTCTGCTTAATGGCGGTACGGGCTCGTTTTTTTAATATTGTATTTAGTCATAGAGTCATTTCCACATACTAATATATTTCTCAAGTTGGGCTCGGTACCGTCATTCTTTACTAAATTACGAATATGTGTGCCAAATATCTCAACAACATATTCAAAATTAAAGCTGCAATCTTGGAACGCGTTTTCCGTTTTGATGACGCACTACTGTAGCCTCTTAATCATCTATTATCTTTTGGAGGCCTTACACATAATGCCTATGCAAAATTGTTGTGGTTTAATAGGATTATTATTATATAAAAAAGCCCAATAAATTTGAAAAGTATTTATTTATCCCATAAACCAATTTCCTTCATTTTGGTTTGAAAATACTGCTGGAGATGCTCGGCACATTGGTAGTACTCTGTTTCTGGGGAATTGTAAAACTTGCAGTTAGTGAATATTCTCATCATATCAGCTACAAATAGTCGCCTAGACACGTAGTACCTTGATTTCAATCGTTCCGCCATGGTTTTCAAATCTGAAAAGTAACTTACTTGTACACAAAGTAATAAAAAATGTTACACAAGAAAAAAACATTTAAAAATAACATTTATTAAATATGCATTGGATATAAAGAAGTATACAGACTGTTTAATTTTAAATTAGATATACGCACTATAAATGGCAACACTGCCCACCTAACGCACCAGATTTGCGCCGATTCATTCAGTCATTCGTCATTCAACAGTGGCAATGCAACTCATTCTCATAAGCAATGTTGCTGATTTTAGCGCTTCCTTCATTGGGGTACATCTAATCAAACACTAAACAGTCCGTATGAGAAAATATATATATTAAATATTAAACTCGATTAAACGTGAATTTGTTGACAAACATAGTGGACAGTGTCGCGCTGGTTATTCAAATATAATCGTGTTTGTATATTTCTAACTGGTGGATTTTAGAAAGGTGTAATGCGAACTCTACTCTCCCCATATGTAACTGTAAACCTTCGATTCCTTTCTCGAAGGTTTGTACCTGCGTTTCGAACGGGTCCCAGCTGTCCCAAGACAGGCGCCTCTAGACTTCAATCGAAAATTCCAGATCAGGGAAGGCATGGATATAAATAAGAGAATTTGTATTGTAAATTCAGTCATGATTCTGATGTGAAGTGCGCGTTTTAATATTGTCGAAAATAAATTGTAAATAATAATTGTAGATATAAATGATATATTTTAAAATATAAAGGAAAAGATTCCTCTCATTGGCTGTATACCATAATAAAAACTTACTAATGAAGTAAAAACCTCACATGTAGGTAGGTGGTATATAATTTATTAAAAAATTTTTTCTAAAAATGATCCAAGATGGATAAAATCACAAACGTTTTCGGACCAATCAGTCCATCATCAGGTGGTAGAAACTTCAGATCCAAAGTAGTTGGAACTAGCTACATATTTAGGTCAAAAGACCTTAATGTAATAATAATTATGCCATTTAGGCTACAAAAATGTCGACAATAAGTCGATGTCACAAGAAATTAAATTGCAACGGTATTACAAAGTGGTCTTCATCTTGGCCTCAAACTGACTCAGTTTGAGGCCAAGATGAAGACCACTTTGTAATACCGTTGCAATTTAATTTCTTGTGACATCGACTTATTGTCGACATTTTTGTAGCCTAAATGGCATAATTATTATTACATTAAGGTCTTTTGACCTAAATATGTAGCTAGTTCCAACTACTTTGGATCTGAAGTTTCTACCACCTGATGATGGACTGATTGGTCCGAAAACGTTTGTGATTTTATCCATCTTGGATCATTTTTAGAAAAATTTTTTTAATAAATTATATACCACCTACCTACATGTGAGGTTTTTACTTCATTAGTAAGTGATATATTTTAGTATAAATAGTTAATGTAATGAATTAAAATACAGACTAATAAATTAAGTAAGATCGTAAAAAAGGTCTTCCAAAATCGGCTGTTAAGCTGCTAAATCCAAACTAAAAGTACAAATTTCTGAAGATGTATGGGGCATGCAGAAAAATGACTATATCAAATTAGTGTGCCATTTTATGACAATAATTATTGATGCCACTTTGATTAAGAAATGCCGGATACTTTTTGGAAAATTTATATTTTTAATGTTTTTTTAGTCTCCTGAAAAATTTCAAAAAACAGATCTAGCAAGTTTTGATTCTATAGGCCTTAAATAATACTTAAACCCTTCCGAACTTACCCATTGGATATTTAATATGATCATAATAATCCGGTACAACGTGTCTATCAACTGGTTGTCTAAAAGGCCAGGAATCTTCGTGTATCTTAACCTTAAAAAAATATATGTAAAATAAGAAATAATCGCAAGAATGTATATTATTACTTACAGCACTTAATACGCTTTTAAGATGACCTGCTAAAGTGTCTGCATCCTGTGTTTCTTCAAGCAACTGGCCTCTGGTGGTTCTAGATGCCGGTTTCCACCCAGTTTCTTCTATTCCTGGAATAGACTCTATTGGAATACTCCTAACACCTAAAATATTTAATAGTGAGTACAAAAAAGTTTATTTAAAACATCTAAAAAAGATCATTCATGTTTGTTCAACACTTGGGCCGGATAGCTCAGGCGGTAAGATGTCTAACTTCCGGGTAGGTACAGTCGGAAAAATGAAATAATACCCATGAACGATCATATCAAGCAAATATTTTGGATTTGCTGCCTTTTTCTATAAATAACAAACGAGAGAGACAGATTATTAAGTGTTGTCTACTAAGCAAAAACGTTATCCAAGACATACGCAGTTACATATTTATAATTGACAGAGTGAGACGCCGATACAATTGTTCAACGTAGTTATATTAATTTAGTAGAAAATTTAAACTCACACTTGACTATTTCTGTACGTCTAATGTCAAAAACATTCAACATCAGTAGAGATAATGATTGTATAAACTACTATTCGAGTAATCGTGCTGGTCAACTATAATCTGACTGATTCGATTTCTGTCACTTTGACAGTGAAACTGGGTTAGGTTCGGTAGAGTTTATAAATTTTAATAATCAGTCGTATTTACTTGAATAAATTCAAATCTTTTAAGAGCTATTTTGATATTATATTGTATTTCTGGTTTGGTAAGTATTTATTTAATTAAAATACGTCAATAAAATTTGTAAGTAATCATCTGTCAATATGGTTAACTTTTGTGTATGAGTTCGCCAAACGTGTACATATTACTCTGACTTTTCAATCATAGTGTATGAAGTTACAGATTAGTATATTTTTACGAATGTACATTTATTTGCAGATAATGTCTGGAAAATGATCTGGATACCTAATGATCTGAATTCATTAAGTTTACTTTCATTTTAATTACTTAATGCAGCTGACATAAACAACATTTTTTAATTTCCTGTTACTATTTACGTCCACTGGCAACTTTATCATGGAGAAATTCATAATACTATATTTGCTTACTCATTATTTTTTGTATTATTAATCAATATCAAATAATTAATTACGGTAGTAATAGTAACATTTATCACCAATAAATATATATTATCAGAAAAAAAATAGCATCACAAAAATTTTTTGACACATTCTTACGTAGCGAAAAATCGTACGGCGAGGTAGTAGTCACATCCGTTTATTTTCAGTATTAACTTAGTTTAGACTTTGTTTTGACTAGAAATTTTTGATTTGATTCGTATGCATATCATCGATGACGCATGGGTATTCTTTCATTTTTCCGACTGTAGGTAGGCCGGAGATCGAATCCCAGCGCCGGCGCCGGCGGGAACATATTAGTGCAGGCACTGAAGGTTTTCACCTACGATTTCGTGGAACCTCCATCGATTTTCATGAAAATTGGTGAGTAGTTAAAGGATACCTCAAGGAACAAAGGTGATATGATGCCAACTTGCGCTTTTACCATGGGGGTGGATGCCACCCCTTCTCGGGGGTAAAAATTATTTTATTAAAAATAATACAATAAATCGATACAGGGATAAATTCTAAGCAAAATTTGTTATATAAAGTTAATAAAATAAATCAATATTTTTTAACTTATTAAAGATCAAAAATTTTATTTTTTCGCAAAAAAATGCATGTTTTAAAGACGTTTTTCACGTATAACTCAAAACTATGAGCTTTTACAAAAAAGTTATTATTATCAAAATTGAAGATAATAAAAAAAATTAAAGCACTCATGGGAGTGCCGACAGAAGTGAAAACTTCTTATAGTATATAAATTACGAGCTCAATGCTTTTTCCCCATCCAAAAGTGCTATACCTATATTATATACGCGTTTACGTACGAAATTTAGTTCGGCAAGTGATGAGGGTCACAAACTCAATACTTTTTCCCCATATAAAAACTGCACAACGTCCCTAAAGAAGTTTTCACCTCAAAAATTTATTTCGTCGAAGCAATAACGGTCGCTATTTCAATACTTCTTCCCCATCCAAAAAGTGCACAACGTCCCTAAAGAAGTTTTTATTTCAAAAATTTATTACGCCGAAGCGATGACGGTCGCTAATTCAATTCAATACTTTTTTTCCATCTAAAAAGGGCACAAGGTCCCTAAAGAAATTTTCACTTCAAAAATTATTTCGTCGAAGCAATGACGGTCGCTAATTTAATACTTTTCCCCATCGAAAAAGTACAAAACGTCCCTAAAGAAGTTTTCACTTCAAAAATTTATTTTGCCGAAGCGATGACGGGTCGCTAATTCAATACTTTTTCCCCATCTAAAAAGGGCACGAGGTCCCTAAAGAAGTTTTCATTCCAAAAATTTATTTCGCCGAAGCGATGACGGTCGCTAATTCAATTCAATACTTTTTTTCCATCTAAAAAGGGCACAACGTCCCTAAAGAAGTTTTCACGTCAAAAATTTATTTCGTTAAAGCAATGACGGTCGCTAATTTAATACTTTTCCCCATCGAAAAAGTACAAAACGTCCCTAAAGAAGTTTTCACTTCAAAAATTTATTTTGCCGAAGTGATGACGGTCGCTAATTCAATACTTTCCCCATCTAAAAAGGGTAAAACGTCCCTAAAGAAGTTTTCACTTATAAATTATTTCGTCGAAGCAATGACGGTCGGGATGACGGTCACTAATTCATTACTTTTTCTCCATCTAAAAAGGGCACGTCACTAAAGAAGTTTTCACTTCAAAATTATTTTCGTCGAAACAATGACGGTCGCTAATTCAATAATTTTTCCCCATCTTAAAAGTGCACAACCTCCCCAAAGAAGTTTTCACTTCAAAACATTATTTCGTCGAAGCAATGACGGTCGCGATGATGGTCGCTAATTTAATACTTTTTTCCCATCTAAAAAATGCACAACGTCCCTAAAGAAGTTTTAACTTCAAAAAATGAAATCACCGCTTACTTAAAAAACTAAGCTAATGTTAACTAAAAGTGAGTTTTGGGTAATTGAATGTATATTTTTTTCGACGAGTACTCAAATCTAAGTATTCAATCTTAAATAACGGGAAAACGATGCATTTTATAAAATATACCTGCTAAACACTTGTCGAAGTACTTCGAAATACCTATCAAATGAGCTCCAGAAGAAGTTAATAGCATCAAAATTAAGTAAGTTATGATGAAAATAAGAGAACCCTTTCGAATTTTTTAGGAAAAGTGAAAAATAAAACATACGCCATTTCCACAAAAATTAAAATTTATGGTAGTCCTTACAAGAATTTATTTAGTATAAGCAAGTATAAGTAATGATTTCAACAATTTTGACTGATTTACAATGCATATTTTTGAAAATAAGATATAATTTAAAAAATCAGAATTTTTAAAATAATTGTAATTTTCATTTTCTTTTGATAATAACTCCAAAAATACTCAATATAAGTAAAAAATGATATTTAACCAAGTTTTAGTTTGTTCTATATCAAATATTTTACCTTTTTAATACATCTGTATGGTAAAAAATAACCGAGATAGAAACGTTTAAAGCTTAAAATTTTAGTAAATAAAAGTTAAATTAAATGTAAGGGGTTTAAAAGATTAATTTCAACGTGGTTTAATAGGCCTTAGAATTAAATTTCAAATGGTTTTAAGGTGAACCTGATATCGTAAAAATTAACGGAGTTATTAAAAAAACAATAACATTTTTTGGAAAAAACTTAAAAGATAAATTTTGAAAAAATTTTGGTGCAAAAATTTTAATGCTATCAACTTGATCAAGAGTTTCTTTGATAGATATTTCTAAGTACTTTGACAAATAATGTTTAACAAGTTTATGCTATAAAATGCATCATTTTCCCGTTATATAAGCTTGAATACTTAAATTTGGGTACTCGGCGAAAAAAATATACTTTCAATTACCTATAACTCACTTTTAGTTAACACTAAAGGGTTTTTCTAATAAGGAATTTATTTCATTTTTTATTAGCTTCAATTTTGGTAATAAGAACTTATATTTTTTGAGGTATTTATGAAAAATCGGTTAAAAACATGCATTTTTCTCACGAAAAATTAAAGTCTTTATCTTTAGTAACTCAAAAAGTTTTGATTTATTTTAATAACTTTGTAAAACAAATTTTGCTTAAAATTTGTCCTTTCATCGAATTGTGATGTTATTTTTAATAAAATAATTTTCACCCACGGGAAGGGGTGGCATCCACTTCCAGGGTAAAAGCGCAAGTTGGTACCATGTCACCTTTATTTCTTGAAATATCCTCTAACCACTCACCAATTTTCATACAAATCGATGGAGGTTCAACGAAATCGGAGGTAATAGCTCATATCCACCTTCAGTGACTGCACTAGATAGACATTTTTAAAAATGTCTATAGACCCAAATCGACTCAGACTGAATATGAGTACTTTGGGTAAAACCAGGGATATCGTAGGCCCTAGAGATAGCAGACTACCCTACTACCAAAGCCGCGTTAGCTGTATAAAACGGGAGAGACTATTACTATTTGCTCAACCACAGGACGATCAAATTCAGATTTTGTATTTAGTTTGAAACGAATGTGCCAACAAAACAGTGATCTTATTGGTAACATTACCAACTATGGGATGATTTAACAACTTTTTAGTCTAACGTCCCTCAATTTGTAATTTGAAAGTTTAAAATTGAGCAGAACATCAACTACGTGCTATCAAAAGCTCTAAGAAATATTGTATAGCTATAGAAACTATGCACATATATTGTAAAAATAAATTACCTTCTTTGAAAAATGTTACTCCTGGATGCACCTTCGATACAGTTTTTTGCTGTTGATAGATCAATTGTTTTACAAATTTCTTTTGTTTCCTCACCATACTCGTAAACTCAGTGTAAACTATTTTAGGATTGAGTTCGCAATGCATGAGTGTAGCACCTTCGTAATCTTTAATGTATCCTTGGTAAGCGGCTCTGTTCATCTTTATATCCTTTGAAAAACCTTGTCTTTCAAAATATCCTACAATTATATTAACATTAGTACTATATAAACTTACGTGCATAGAAATCGGCCCACCTAAAAATTTGGTCATTTTTGAAGTCTCGTATTTCCTAAACCTGTTGGCCGATTTAAGTGATTTTTTTACTTTGTTATAGTCTTATTCTTCAACAATATCGCTGTAATAATATTATTGCTAGACAGGTAAGTGTTATTTTATACCGGATGTAACAATGATAGTGTGTTTTCTCGGTTAGGAACACCCTGTGGAATATTCTAGCGTATATAAAATATTGAAATTAAAACTCTACTGTAGCCTTAGGCTTTCGTAACATTTTTCTTTTTGATTCATTCGCTTATGTTGGATAATAAAAAAGTTAGGTATTTTAACAACTAGCAACGTTCTTCATCAATACAGGGTGTTTCTAAATAAGTGCGACAAACTTTAAGGGGTAATTCTGCATGAAAAAATAATGACCGTTAGGTTTATAATCATATGTTCGCAAAAACTACCTCTTAAAACCAATCAAATTTCATTTGCATATCTCAACCGATTTTAGAGCAGTAAATAAATCGTCAGTTTGTAAAAAAAATTCAACATCCCGTATCTCGAAAACGAAGCGGACATATGTTTATAAATGAAACGGTCATTATTTTTCATGCAGAATTTCCCCTTAAAGTTTGTCGCACTTATTTTGAAACACCCTGTATTGATGAAGAACGTTGCTAGTTGTTAAAATACCTAACTTTTTTATTATCCAACATAAGCGAATGAATCAAAAAGCAAAATGTTAAGCCTAAGGCTACAGTTGAGTTTTAATTACAATATTTTATATACGCTGGAATATTCCACAGCGAGTTCCGAACTTTGAGGAAAAAACACACTAACACTGTTACACCCAGTATAAAATAACACTTACCTATTTAGCAATAATATTATTACAGCAATATTGTTGAAGAATATGGCTATAACATATTAAAAAAATCAATTAAATCGGCCAACAGGTTTAGGAAACACGAAACTTCAAAAATAACCAAATTTTTAGGTGGGCCGATTTCTATGCACGTAAGTTTAGTAAAGAACACGATGAAATAACTAACTGTAAAATGATTAGGATTTTAAGTGGAGATAAGGGACTGTGAAACAACTAGACTGGAATAACTGGGATATTAACATAAACGGACAATATCTGAATCACAATACGCTGATAATATTGTATTAATACCAGAAAAAAGTGAAGAATTACAAAGAATGATGAAAGAACTAGATATTGACATAAACAATTGACAAAGATGAAGATGAATTACAGTAAAATAAAAACCATGACCAATCAACAAGAAGAACTAATAATTAAAGTGGCTAAAACAAGAATAGAAAAGTATATTATTATAATATCTAACAAAGTATCACTAGATAATAATTTGACCGAGGAAATAAAGAGAAGAATAAAATTGGCCTGGGCATCATTCCGAAAACTGTCATGTATTCTAAAGAATCTAAAGAACAGAAAATATCCCCAATACCTAAAAACAAGAGTCTACAATCAATGTTTACTCCCTGTCCTTAGACGGCTCTTAGACCTGGACGTTTACAAAGGAAAATATGGAAAGTATAGCAAAGACAGAAAGATCCATGGAAAGAAAAATGCTTAACATTAAACTAACAAACAGGAAAATAAACGAATGGATCCGTAAAAAAAGAGAGAGATGTTTCAACCAAAGTAGCAAAGCTTAAATGGTTGAAGCTAAAAGATGGACTAAGATGATATACATTGGAGACCGTAAAATCACAAACGAAAAAGGGAAAGGCTACAAAAGCGATGGTTAGATAATCTGAAGAAACACGCCGGGACAAAATGGTAGAGAGGCATGGAAGAATGAAAAGGATGCTTATGTCCAAGGATGGATGTTTGGAGCTGATTAGATAGACAGAAAAAAGTGTCAATCAAGAAGTATATCCTTTTTTTGAAATCTCAGGATGTACAGCGTGTCGCCTATATAATCAGTATACTTTTAGTCTTAAAATTAGTATGTATTTATATTTTAAGAAGTAATTCTATAAGTAAACAATCTTTTTTAAATAAACAGTACATATCAAAATGACAAGCCCCGGGCGAAGACGGCGTAGTGATAGAGACTCTTAAATTTGGAGGAGAAACACTATTAAAATGGACTTATAACTTGAAAATGGAATAATCCCATCTCAGTGGAACAACCCCACAACAATGCTTCTTCATAAAAAGGTGATATCCCCGAGCTTGAGAACTACCAAACGATAAGCCTTCTTTGCCACTTGTATGAGCTATTCACCAAAATCACTACCAAACGCTTCGAATTTATACTGGACTTCTATCAATCAAGAGAACAAGCAGGTTTCAGGAATCTTTAAGCAATGTCCTGATAAAAAACTATGTGGAATATAATAGACCCTTAGCCTTGATCTTCACCAATTTCCAAAAAGCATTTGAGACGGTAGAACTAACATCCACAATACCAGTACGGAAACAATGTAGAATAGATTACAGGGGACACAGTACGGATAGGGATTAGACGGGATCCGTACAAATAATCCCCAGACAAATAATCCGACAAAAAATCCCCACAAATTATCCCCGGACAAAAAATCCCCACAAAAAATCCCGGACAGGTAATCCCCACAAATTTTTTCGGACAAAATATCCCGACAAAAAATTCCGGACAAAAAATCCCAAGAAATATTTTTGCCGAATAAAGTTGTCGAATGAAAGTTTATAATTCAAGGATGGTACTAAAGATGATAAATTTGGCCTAGGCTGTCTGTCCGTCCGACAGCGAATATTCCTCCGTCACTATACCAGTTAGAATGACAAATGATGTGTCGAATGAAAGCTTATAATCCAAGGATGGCACTAAAGGATGAGAAATTTGATCAAGGCTGTCTGTCCGTCGGTCCGTCCGACGATTAGACAAGGGGATACCATTTCCCCAACACTTTTATAACTGTCCTCAAATACGGAATGAGCTCACCTTAGATTCGTAGATGACAAACACAGACAACATCGGTGATACAAAACAGACGCTTGATGAATTAAGACATCATTGGAAGTTGGCATCTGAATAAATGAAAGCAAAACCCAAATAATGACAAATCTAGTGCTCACACAAAACATCAGAATAGGCGACGTTGACATAAAAGAAACACATGTGTACCTTGTACAAATTGGAAAGAACAACCAAGCGCATGAGATAGTTCTTTTATTTTTTGTTAAATGTTTTTCTTTTATAGAGATATGTGGCGACACGCTTTAATTACTATTTTTGCTAATTTTAATTTTTAATAACTTTTCTCAAAACGAAATATTATGGATCATATAAAATTCACATTTAATATACAAACCAGATACTAAGAAGGGTCCGTTAAGTTTTACGAAACGAAATGTATCCCTAACCAGATGTTTTTGGTGTGTTCAGTTTAACAAACTGAATCTATTAGCCTTGCGACATCCAATATTGGACATAGGCCTCCCCTTCGCTCCTCCATCTTTCTCTATCCTGAGCCATGTGCATCCATTTTGAGCCTGCTTGGTGTTTTAGGTCATCTACCCATCTCATCTGTGGTCTTCCTCTCTTTCGTTTATATGTCCATGGTCTCCACTCTGTAATAATTTTATTCCATCTTTCGTCTTTTTGTCTAATCGTATGACCGGCAAATTTCCCTTTTAGTTTAGCTGTTTGACGAGTAGCATCTTTAACTTTTGTGATATTTCTTACCCAGGAATTCCTTTTTTTATCTGACAGTCTTACGTTGATCATTTGTCTTTCCATTGCTCTTTGTGTTTTCGCAATTCTGTCCATATTCGCTTTTGTGAACGTTCATGTTTGACATCCATATGTAAGGACCGGAAGAATACATTGGTCGTAGATTTTCGTTTTTACATATTGAGGGTATTTTTTATTCTTCAATATGAAGCTGAGCTTACCAAACGAGGCCCACGCTAACTTCGTTCGTCTCTTTATTTCTGCTGTTTGGTTGTCTCTATTCAATTTTATCATTTGTCCCAAGTATATGTATTCATGCACTTCCTCTATTTGGTTTTGTTTAACTACGATTTTTAACTCATCCTCTTGATTTGTTATCACTTTTGTTTTGCTGTAGTTCATATTTAATCCAACTTTACTGGCTTCGTGGTCTAGTTGTTGTATCATTATTTGTAGTTGTTCCTTGTCTGTAGCGATAATGACGATAGCGTCAGCGTATCTTAGGTGATTTAAGTATTGGCCGTTAATGATGATTCCATATTCTTCCCATTGTAATCTCTTGAAAATGTCTTCTAGAGCTTGGTTGAAGAGTTTCGGCGAAATCGTATCTCCCTGTCTAACGCCCCTTTTGATAGGTATGGGGTGTGTATTCTGTTCAAGTTGGATCGTAGTTGTGGCCTTACTGTATATATTAGAGATTAGTTCTGTATACCTGTAATCTACTCTGCTATTGTGTAGTGATTGTTTCACTGCCCAGTGTTCTATGAAGTCGAATGCCTTTTCAAAATCTATAAATGCCATATATATGGGTATTTGGTACTAATTTACTTTCTCAATAAGTAACTTCAATGTCAGTAGGAACATGTACTGTAGCCTTTTCTGAATCCTGACTGTTCTTTGGTCTGATAATTGTCGAATTTAGGGGTTAGTCTGTTGGTTAATATTTTAGTTAACAATTTATACATAACATTAAGCAAGGTAATCGGTCTATAATTTTTCAGATCTTTTTTGTCTCCTTTTTTAAACAATAATAGGGTGATTGCTTCATTCCAATTACTGGGTATGTTTCGTGAACTGAATTCCCCATAAATTAATTACCTTACCAGACCTTATGTCAATAACTCACTTTGGAAATGCATTCGAAGACGTTTCTTAAAACTGCAGAAATGTTTCAACTTTTAAACGCCAGATCTAAATAATTTATCGCCTTTCTGACCAGATGGTAGAAACACATAGCGTTTGTGGTTTTTTTCAGCCACAGCAGTCGATACACAACCACGAGTCGATTCACAACCTCCCATCGGCAGTCACACCCCAGCGGGCGTCGGGATAGGTCAACAACACACCCTTACGAGATATAAGCAAAACATGTATTTTTACTGATTAAAATAAATATAAGTTTGTTGTGTTTACATTTATTTTAATTTCATTTAATTGATTCCGTAACCCACCAACGGAACAGATATAAAGTGTTATGTGTTAGTGAATCATACTCACCAATGGCATTCTGGTCAGCAAACGTCAAGAAATGTAGAATTCCTTTAGAGATGTGATAATCTTTTAAATGGTTCATCAAATGAGTACCGTAGCCTTTAATTTGTTCTCTTGAAGTAACAGCACAAAAAACTATTTCTGTAAATCCTTGCGTTTGAAACGGCCGAAAACAAATTCCTCCGATAGGCCGATTTTCTTTGACTAAAGCTATAGTTCGATGTTTTCTGAAACAAAGTTATCTATTACGTTTTGATTATCATATTTAAATAGATTGGTTCATTCAAATAGTAACTACACCTGTAATCTAATAAAAGGATAGGACGGCACGTCAAACGGAAACGCAGTTTGTCCGAGACGATAACTTCTAGTGCCACCTAGAAAATAAATCTGAACTACCAACTGACATGTACATACTATATACAGCGCGCAGCGTGTCTGCGTAACTTGGAACCATATGGGAAACTTTTTTAATATCAATTTTACGAAAAAAATTTATTCTTTATAAAGTGCTCTGCATAGTCTAAAACCTAAGACGCAATCATCAGATATCAAATTTTATCAACAGTATACGAGGTATGTCAAAAAATATGAATTTCACTCAGGAGTAAAGTGCCTTTATATTTTAAAATTTCGAAAACTGCCATTGAGAAAAGTTGGTTGTAATTAAAAATTATGTTTATGCATTTACACTCTTCTAAGTAAAAATTTTTTTTTTTTTGAAAATTTAAAATTTTCAAGAAAGTTAAAAAAACTTTTGAAAAAAGTTATTTTTTATAAAACGTTCTGCTTAGTCTAAAAACTAAGATAAAATTATAATATATTAAATTTTGTCAATTTTATACGAGATATGTCAAAAAATATGAATTTCGCTGAAGAATAAAGTACCTTTATTTTTCACAATATTGAAATTTGTTATTATAAAAAGTTGATCGGAATTAAAAACTTTGTTTCAATATGCAATTTCATCCTTCTAGTTGAAATATTGTGAACTATACAGGTATTTTACTCTTGAGCGAAATTCATATTTTTTGACATACCTCGTACAAAATTAAAATAAAATTGATATCTTATGATTGCAACTTAGTTTTTTGACTATTTAGAAATTTTTATAAAGAATAACTTTTTTTCGCAAAATTAATAATAACGGAGTTATCTTAAATAAAAGTGATGAGTATCCGTAATTTGACGAAAATTTTCAAAAAAAAATTTTCAATTAGAAGAGTGTAAATGCATATTATAACATAATTTTTAATTACAAACAACTTTTCTTAATAACAATTTTTGATATTGTGAAATATAAAGACACATTACTCTTGAGCGAAATTCATATTTTTGGACATACCTCGTATAAGATTGATAAAATTTGATATCTGATGATTGCATCTTAGGTTTTAGACTATGCCGAGCACTTTATGAAGAATAACTTTTTTTCGTAAAATTGATATTAAAAAAAGTTTCCCATATGGTTCCAAGTTACGCAGACACACTGTATACTTAGGGAGAGAGAGCCACGATAAAATAGGGGGGAGACAGGAAAACTTAGATAGAGTCAGGAACAATTAGAGGGAGTCAGAAAACACTAGAGAGAGTTATGAAAAATTAGAGAAAAAATTAAAGGGAATATAGAAAAATTAGAGGGAGCCTGGAAAAATTGGAGGGAGACACGACAAAACTGGAGGGAGTCAGAAAAAATTGGAGTAAGATGCGATAAAATAGGAGCAAGTAAGAAAAAATTAAGTGGAGTGACTGTAGATGGTAATTGGTTGGATCTACTCGGCTGCCCCAAGTAGAAACACTGTAGCGCCAATTCGAAAAATGTTCACCAGAGTAGAAAACGTAAAGGACTCAACTTTTCAAATTTCTATTTTGTTTGAAATAAAAGTGAACACACATTAATTTAGTAAAAAATACTCCTGTTTTTCAGTAAATATTTTTATGTCTGAATTTTATTTCCTGACTAGGTTTTGAACACATACAGTGTTTTTATTTGGGAAACCTGAAAATATAGTATAAAATTTCCCACTTTTTAAAGACATTAAGTACCACAAATGATACTTTATTCAAGTTCATTTAACACATATATAACAAATTGCAACAATTTAATGGTCAGTGGCTGGGTCATGTAATTGCTGTCATCCAGGGTTATGGAAAAGCTTGTCCACTAATGTCTCTGAGACTGACCAAGTACTCCAAAACGATCATCCGTTTTCAGGCGCCAAAGAAATAAGTGTCTATTATTTCTTCATAGCTACATATTTATACAAATTATATTAAATTCTCTATATAAACAAATTATATTATGCAGTTTTTAATAAAAAATTTTCGTTTATTGTTATAACTTTGTATATATAATATTTATATTAAGGTTTAGTTTTACAGCGTGTAGTTTTTTTTATTAATTTGGGCTATTATAAAGTTATCTTACTCAAAATTCATCCGACTTACAAGTGAAAAATCGACTAAATTTTGTAATTTTGCAATGTTTTTGCAGCATCTGTGTTTCTAATTATTGGTCGAGGTTTACCAAAAATTATTTTGTAGATTTTTTTAAGAACAAAATTCATGTTGTAAAGACTATTTATATTTGTTAGTTTACGAATTATAATAACTTAAACAATTAAATTGTTTATAATAAATTCTAGTCACTTCCGGCGCAAAAGAAAGTTATAAATTCGAATTCAGCAGGTCAAAATATTATTTGATTTTTATTCATATTTGATAATTAATAGGTAACACCCAGTTTAATTTTAAAAATATATTTTAAATAAATAATACAATAAACTTAAATATTTTATACACGACAAATTTCTACTGCACTTATCACAATAACCATCAATAACTAACAAATAACTAAGAATTGCCTTGGAAATATCAATGCTCTTGGCGAATGTAAAATGTAGATCATGCGATTCTCACGGTAAATCACTGTAAATCCCAAAAACCAAATAAAAACACTGTATATCCAGTATTTCCAGTGTTATACTTGGGGATATGGATATAATGTGTTTTAAATTGGTGAAGTGAAGATGGAATGTGATATAATGTGTTTCATAGCAATGTTAAATTGTGGTTCGACTAATTTTTAATTTTTTTTCCTTGGTAGTTGGTAGATAACAACACCCTAAATCCAAAAATGCAATAAAAGTGATTTTGAAAAAAATGGATATACAGTGTTTCTACTTGGGGCAGCCGTACTGTCGCAGGACGATAATGACTAGTTTAGCCAAATTTGTCTTATACCGAAAATATGAAAGATATTGGGAACTAATGATTTTTTTTAATTACTTAATTAGTCATATTGTCATACATATTCATTAATATATATAAAATAATACTTACGGGTCAAATAAGAGTTGCGTAATATACTCAATAGGCATCCGAGGTAGTTGGTGAGAAAATACATTTTGTAAACCTATTAACCATAACATTGTTTGCTTTGAAACTGGCGTAGTAAGGCTATTGCCCACCACATGCAACTGAATAATATTTCTTTGTTCTTCTAGTTTAGGAGCTTCGTCGGTTGCGGGAGCATTTTCAGAGAAAACCATCTAAAAATTTTTAAGCATACTAAATGTTTTGATGGTACATCGGAGATGTATCATCAATATCAAAAACATGTACCGGGTGTCCCAATAAGAATGGCTCTCGGCCATATCTCAGGAACCGTTTATAGTAGAGTTTTGAAATAAAAAATGTTATAACAAAAGTTACCTCAGGAAAAGCCTGGAAATTATTTTCATAATTGTGGGACCACCGCTAGAGGGCTTAATTGAATATCAAAAATTAAAAAATCTAAATTTTACAAAATTTTCCTAATGAAGGGGCACTGGAAATCCGTTCGTCGTATTCTTCATAAAATTCTACGCATATTTGATTTGACAAGTTTGGGTCTACCTTTGGAAATAAGAGGTGGGGGTGAGTGGGAACCTTGTTATGAAAAACTGGCTGTGAGTCCGGTTCTGCTTAATCAAATTTTGCAAACTTGGTCTTGTTGAAGACAGATCTTTTTCGTCAATGTAAAAGTTATGATTTCGAACCAACTTACTTAGTAATATGCCAGCTAGAAGAAGTTGTTTAATTTTTTTCAGAAATCTAGTGTTCCTAGGAAAATATTAAATACAAACATGCATTTTTAATACCATATTACAAAATTAGCAACAGAATAGCGAAAACCCCATGTTAATACCTTTTTTCTATCTCGACATATCTTACAAAACGTGTAAATTTAAAAACATAACTGTTACTGTTACCGGTAAACGAAATTCATTAAAAGTAGTGTGCTATGGAAACAACAAAGAAACATTTTCCAGCTGTCAACGTATATTAGGTCTTTTCAACGCTTCTCATTTGTTTCGAGCCTCGTTCATATCTCGTATATTAATATTATACACGGATTATACAGCATATTATTCGACATATAAATTCGACATAAGGCTATTAAAAGACCAAAACACAGAACAGAGTGTAAAACGGTATATACAGAACAACTTGAATACCGTTATTCAATCGGATGTAATGGACCAGGAGATAGAAAAGTTGCATACAGTTTCACAAGACATACGTGAGAAATTCCTCAAACCACCAAAAATAAAGAAGAAATCGTGGATGACAAACGAGATTTTAGATATGATGGAAGAGAGGCGAAAGTCCAAAGATCAGGACATGTCATTATACAAAAGAATAGATAAAGATATCAAAAAAGCAATTAGAATAGCTAAGGATACACGACTAAGAGAACAGTGTGCGGAAATCCAGCAATTGCAACATAAACACGATTCATTCAATATGCACAAAAAAGTTAAAGAAGCTGCAGGCTTATACAAACCTAGAAGAGTTGGGTGTTTGGCAGATAACCAAGGCAAACCACTGTTAAGTGTGGAAGAAAAACTAGACACGTGGAAGAAATATGTGGAAGTAACTTTTGCAGATGAAAGGCAGAATACCATTGAAGACATTGAATGCCAAACAGGACCCCCGATTACCATTGAAGAAGTCACGTCAGCTATTAAAACAACTAAAGATGGTAAAGCTGTAGGGCCTGACCAGTTTTATGTAGAATTCCTAAAACTTATGGATGAACAAGGAATAAAATGGATAACAACCGTATTCAACAAAATATACGTAACTGGAAAAATACCCCAAAGCTGGTTAAAGTCGACCTTCGTAACTTTACCCAAAAAAGTAAATGCCAAAACATGTGAAGACTACAGAACAATTAGCCTAATGAGCCACTTACTCAAAACGTTTCTGAAGGTGATACATGGCAGAATATATAAAAAATGCGAACAACAGATATCATGGACGCAGTTTGGATTCCGCGATGCCTTAGGCACCCGAGAGGCTCTATTCGCTGTCCAAGTGCTTATGCAAAGATGCAGGGATGTTGACTGTGAAGTGTATATTTGTTTTATCGACTACAAAAAGGCGTTTGATAGAGTAAAACATGATAAACTCATAAACATCTTGAAAGAAGCGGGAGTAGATGATAGAGACTTGAGAATCATATATAATTTGTATTACAACCAAACTGCCAATATTAAAGTGGAAGACCAATTAACAGAGGCAGTCTCCATAGATAGAGGAGTGAGGCAAGGATGCATCCTGTCCCCGGTGCTGTTTAATATATACTCTGAATGTATCTTCGAGCAAGCGCTGGGAGAACTACAGGAAGGCGTATTAGTCAACGGAGTGCGTCTGAACAACATTAGATATGCCGACGACGCTGTAGTTTTTGCAGACAGTCTAGATGGTTTGCAAAGAATAATGTCGCGCATATCAGATATAAGTAGAGAATACGGACTTGATCTCAATACGAAAAAAACAAAGTATATGGTAGTCAGTAAGCGCGAAATATTAAATACACAGCTTTTGGTTAACCAACAACTAATTGACAGGGTCGACAGCTACGCATACCTTGGTACCAACATAAATAGCCAGTGGGACCACTCAAGTGAAATAAAACAACGCATAGGAAAAGCGAGATCAGCGTTCATATTGATGAAGTCTCTTTTCAGAAGCCACGATTTACCTCTTGCTACCAAAATCTCTATCATCAGATGCTATGTATTTTCTACGTTATTATACGGAGTAGAGGCCTGGACACTTTCCGAGGCTTCTTTGAGAAAACTCGAGGCATTTGAGATGTGGTGTTACAGGCGCATTTTGAGAATTTCGTGGGTGGATCGTGTGACTAATATTGAGGTTCTACGTAGAATAGGCAAGGAATGCGAGATTATTAACATAATCAAAGAGCGCAAACTAGAATATCTTGGCCATGTTATGAGGAATGAACAGAGATATGGCTTGTTGCAACTCATTCTTCAAGGCAAGGTATTTGGAAAGAGAGGACCAGGGAGAAGAAGAATATCTTGGCTTCAAAACCTGAGAAAGTGGTTTAATACATCGACAACCGGACTATTCAGAATAGCAGCAAGCAAAGTTAGGATAGCCATGCTGGTCGCCAACATCCGGAACGGATAGGCACCTTAAGAAGAAGAAGATACAGCATATTACAGAGGCTCGAAACAAATGAGAAGCGTTGAAAAGCCCTAATACAAAGAAATAAAAACAACTATTTAGTGATTACATAAACTTTCAAATTTTTGCCCATCATTTTCGTTGCAAACATTTACTCTTTCAAGAGTAGATTGAACAGCAGTCTCAATTTCTGCTCTCGATATGCTTTGAATGGCGTTTAGTATTCTCTGGATAATGTATTCTGGAGTCGTGTATGATGGGCAACAATTTGAATATTTAGGTCGTCACTAAGTAGTTCTTTTTGTTCTGTGTTATATTTAATTTTAATAGTATTGTTTCTCTTTATATTGTTGTTTTAATTAATTATATTTTTATACGTTGACATCTGGAAAATGTTATTTTGTTTTTTTCCACAGCACACTACTTTTCATTAACTTAGTTTACCGGTGATAGTAACAGTTATGTATAAAATTTACACGTTTCTTGAGATATCTTGAGATATAAAAGAGGTATCGACATGCGGTTTTCGCTATTATATTGCTAATTTAATCTAATTTTATAAAATATGATTAAAAATGCATACTTGTATTTAATATTTTCCAAAGAAAACTAGATTTCTGAAAAAAATTAAATAACGCCTCCCAGCTGGCTTATTACTTATTAGGATGGTTCAAAATTATCACGCTTACATTGAAGAAAAAGATCTGTCTTCAACAAGACCCAGTTTTCAAAATTTGATTTAGCAGAACCGGACTTACAGCCATTTTTTCATAACAAGGTTCCCACTTACCCCCACCTCTTATTTGCAAACGTAGAGTTAAACCTGTTAAATCAAATATGCGCAGAATTTGATGAAGCATACAATAATCGGATTTCCAGTGCCCCTTCATTAGGAGAATTTTGTAAAATTTAGATTTTTTTATTTTTGATATTCAATTACGCCCTCTAGCGGTGGACCCACAATTATGAAAATAATTTCCAGGTTTTTCCTGAGGCAACTTTTGTTATAAAATTTTTTATTTCAAAGCTCTACTATAAACGGTTCCTGAGATATGGCCGAGAGCCATTTTTATTGGGACACCCGGTACATAAAACAATTATAAGACGATCGTCTTACTTGACGTTGAATGTTAGAACACAATCCTAGTTTATGTAAGGCTTTGCCTTGGTAAGAAGATATTTCTCATTTTTCATCATTTTCAAATTTTTTTGTTTTTTTCCTATTTTTTATATTTTTCATCTTTTACATTTTTCATATAGGTATCTAAAATTTTTCATTTTTATATTTCTCAGATTATTTCTTATATCTTTCCAATTTTATATTTTTTGTATTTTTCAATTTTTTGTATTTTTATTACTTTAACATTTTTCATAATTTTTGTAGCATATCATATGGAAAGTACTGGCAACAAAATATATTAGAAAATTTGGTATACAGAGATGTAACAAGAAAAAGAGGCAAAGCTAGGCATAATAGTACAAATATCTAAACGAGAAAGAATTACTTAAAGAATTAATCCTGACACATTAATGATTGTAAGTGACAACATTAAATATCAAACAAAAACTGAGGCTTTGTAAGGCTTTTTTCTTGTAAGAAAGCGTACAAATGTATAGTTATAAATTTTGTATAAATCATTTCTTATATTCGCTCCGTGCGTGACCATGGTGGGGATACATGAAACTATGCCAGCGCCCGTAGCGGCGAAATATGACAACTTTGGCGAATAGTGATTGAATAATAATTTTTTTCAATAGATATTTCGCTTACCTTATTATTGCCGTTTTGATTTTTATTATTTATATTTTCATACTGACTTTCTTTCCTTCCCCGATCTGGTGGTATATTCCTATCGTCATCTATTTCCATTGTGTGATACATACACACTAGTGATGTAACGAATATTCGTATTCGCATTCGTATTCGCGAATATTCGCATGTTTTTGCATATTCGCATTCGCATCCGCATTCGCGAAATTTGTGCGAATATTTTGCGAATATGAAAACCAGAAAAAAAAGATAATATTAGGTTAATAAAATCAAAATATATTCACTTCTCATCTTTTTTTATTAAGAAAAGGTAACTTAACCTCAAACATGCAGCTACTCTTAAATGGAAATATGCGGGACACAACAGCAGACAAAGAAACGGAAGATGGAATGAAGCGATAACTCACTGAAGACCTTAGGACTACAAAAGAGGAAGGGGCAGACCACAGACGAGATGGTCGGATGACCTAAAAAGATACACAGGGACCAGATCGACAGCATTATCACTGAACCGAGAAGAGTGGAAAAATAAGGGGGAGGCCTACGTTCAACTTTGGACAAATGAAGGGCAATAGATAGATAGAACTTAACCTTGTATAATCACATTATCAGCCTTCATTTTTTTATTATTTGGTATTATCTAATAAAGTTTAAGATTCAGATTGATTTACACTAAATATCAATTAACTTTTCATTACAAATTTAGAAAACATTACAAAAATAGAAACAAATTTAAAAAACTGAATATTCGCATTCGCATCCGCATTCGCGAATGTTGGTAGCAGATATTCGCATTCGTATTCGCGAATGTTCAAAAACTGACATTCGTTACATCACTAATACACACAACAAAATTAATAGTTCAATAGACCCAGCTAATGTTAAAATCTGGTAATAATAATTCACACTGCCTAATTGCTTTCGATGTACACTTAATTAATGTTAACACCGACAACTAAACTATAACGAAAAAGTGAAGAAAAACCCTTAAAATTGATATTTTCTTCAGAGAACTTCTAAATATCCGCTTCTTAATTTGACGTTTATTTGACACTCGAATTTATTGTTCGTATAATAAATTTGATCAAAAATAGTAAATAGAATATTACATTAACGTCAAATATGTCATATGTGTATCATATGTTTAACGTCAAAGGACCCCGCACAAACCTTATGGAAAATAGGTCTCAGTGGATTTCGTTCATACTTTGGGAAAATACTCTTTGAAGCATCCTGATAAAAAGTTCTCATGGGCACAACTCAATCGTATGAAGGATTTTCAAGATATAGAGGTCCAAACTCGGAAAATTATAAGATTTACGGTGTATTCCAATTCCGTGAGTTACTGGTTATTTGGCAACATGTAGAAGTTTGGATCAAGGAAAAGTACTAGTAGTCTAGGATTTTTTTCCTGGCTATCCAATGGCGACCTTTACTTTGACCTTGACCTTCAACGGACGTCATCTTCTAGAGTTTCGAGGGTTTTAGGCATTAAATTGATGTAAACAGATTACTCATGCGTTTTGGGATCGCAAAACACGAATATGCCATCAGAATTGCCCTCCGGATGACGTGGTGGCCAGGCCAGGCCACTGCAAGGGACGTCATCTTCTAGAGTTTCGATGGTTTTCGGCATTTAATTGATGCAAATGAATTACTGGAGGGTTTTTTGAGATCACCAAACACGAATATGCCACCAGAGCCGACTCCCGGAGCGCCTGGTTTCCAAGGTCAATGAAAGGGGCTCCATGAGTTTCGAGGGTCTTTGGTACTACATTGATGCAAACGGATTAATTATAGGTTTTTGGGGTTGCTGAACACGAATACGTGATCACATTGTGCCATAGGCACCGTGTGATTCGTGGGTCGGATCTGATAGTGTATGCATGTTCAGCAACCCAAAAAACCTAAGAGTAATCCATTTGATTCCTCCGAAACTTAAGAAGATAACGTGTCTTAGGCACCAGGTGCTCCTGTGTCTGTGCTGATCACGTATTCGTGTTCAGCAACCCCCAAAACCTATAACTAATCCGTTTGCATTAATGTAGCATCTAAGACCCTCGAAACTCCAGGAGCCCCTTTCATTGACCTTGGAAATCAGGTGCTCCGGGAGTCGGTTCTGGTGGCATATTCGTGTTTAGCGACCCAAAAAACCCTCCAGTAATTCATTTGCATCAATTAAATGCCGAAAACCATCGAAACTCTAGAAGATGACGTTCCTTGCAGTGGCCCCGGCCACCACATCATCCGGAGGGCAATCCTGATGGCATATTCGTGTTTTGAGATCCCAAAAACCCATGAGTAATCTGTTTATATATCAATTTAATGCCGAAAACCCTTGAAACTCTAGAATATGACGTCCGTTGAAGGTCAAGGTCAAAGTAAAGGTCGCCATTGGATAGCCTGGAAAAAATCATAGACTACTAGTACTTTTCCTTAATCCAAACTTCTACATGTTGCCAAATAACCAGTAACTCACGGAATTGGAATGCCCCGTAAATCTTATAATTTTCCGAGTTTGGGCCTCTGTATCTTGAAAATCCTTCCTACGATTGAGTTGTGCCCATGAGAACTTTTTATCAGGATGCTTCAAAGAGTATTTTATTAAAGTATGAACGAAATCCACTGGGACCTATTTTTCATAAGGTTTGTGCGGGGTCCTTTTGTTCGCCAAAAATTTCAGGCGACTATGCTAGGTGTCGCGTCAGTCATGCACGGAGCGAATAAAACATAAAGAATACAATTTTGTATTTTTTTGCAATTTTTATATTTTTCAAACTATTTGTTTTTTATATTTTTCATATTTTTACATTTGTTGTATTTTTATATTTTCCATACTTTTTGTATCTTTCATATTTTTCGCATTTCTCATTTTTACATTTTTCATCTTCACATTTTTTGAGTTTATCATATTTTGTCATATGTCTCACTATTTGTGATATATTTTTCATATTTCTCATTTTTCGTCATATCATTATTTTATATTAACTTTTAAATTTTTCATACAAGTTTCATACAAATTTGTTTTATATTTTTCCTAATTTTATTTCTTGTATCTTTCACATGTTTAGTATTTTTTGTATTTTTATATTTTTATCTTTCATATTTCTCATTTTTCATTTTTTATATTTTTTGTATTTTTATATTTTTCATTTTTCATATTTTTGTAATTCTTGTATATTTTATATCTTATAAATGAGAAAGAATTAGAGAATTGTAAGAGACAATTTAATGATCGAACCAATGTGATTGATAGACAAGTATTTTTTAATAAATGGGCTTAATTATACTTACATCTGGGCCGGTCATATAATTAGGATCATCTATGGTGGCAACTATTTGTGCAACGGTTTCTTTAGGCATATCTTCGAATTTTTCATCTTGAGCGATTTTTCTTCTCTTAACTTCTCTACTTGGCATCTCTGTAGCTCTAATCGATTTTCCAGGTGCGAGTGGTATTGTCGTAAAACCTTCTCTATCCGATTTTCCCAAGGAGACCTTTTCAAATTCTCCTTTTTTAGAACTACTAGGGCCAGCTAAAAGAAATTGTCAATTATTAAATAATTAATTGTGAAGACTTGACAAATTAACATATAAAAAGGGTGAAATTTGCATTTTTAATAAAAAAAAATTTTAAATATAAAATTTTGACATATGTAACAACGTATCTCTAAACATATCAGGCAATTTTAACCAATATGGTAAAAATATGTCACATCCAAACTTATCAGCTCTTCTCTTAGATATCTCTTAGTCTGCTACTATATCTAATTTGAACGTTGTCGGTTACACAACAAATGAAATTTAATAAATAACCTAAAATAATAAATAAAACTCTACAATAAATATAAATAAAACCGATATAAATAAATAAATAACATCGCTTTTTTATTCCATAAAACAAACGATCTCTTCTAATAAATGGTTTGTTGGCTTTTAATTACCACCTTCCTCTCAAGACCACCATTCCAGCCAATTCCAGACTAATTTCCACCTTCCAGCCAACTTATTTGTTAATCGATGCAGTTAAATCCATCCTTATCATCAGCTCCGTATTAACAATAACTAAGCAAAAAGTATGATAGTGCTTCATTTAGTACCGGCATTATTTAATTTAGGTACTGTTACCGAGACATGATGATGCTGTGCATATTATAGACAGCGAAACCAGTCGTCCGGAGTAGATAATAAATTGATTGTGAGAACGTTTTTGATTTCATTTCTTAAAAAAAAAAGAGTTCGACAGGGCTGTGTGTTGTCACATATGTCATTTAATTTGTACTCAGAACTTATATTCAAAAAAGCTCTTCACGAAAATAGAGAGAGTATAAAAGGGTATACTTAATGCGAAAAAATAAAAACAAATGTATACATATGATGACTTAGTACTTACCTTTTAATCTAGAGTCAAGAAGTGACTGAAAATGCACAGAAGTAGATTTAAATTCTGGATCCCAGATAGGCGAATGTGCTGCATAGATCTCTTCATCTAATTGGTTTAAAAAAGGAGGAAAGTTAGTGAGTAAAAGTTGCCTCCTTTCAGGAGGCATTGTGTCTCTTTCCTTGTAAAACTGGTCCATTATTTGTTTGCGTATGTATTTGAACACTGCTCGCAATAATGTTCTTCCAAATACCATTGTAGTATCAAAATGTTGTAACGAATCACAGAAGGTGGGAACATAACAAAAAACTAACCACCTAAAAAGCATGGAATTTTTTTCATTACAAAGTGGTTGATGTTTCAATACCCGCAATAAAGTACTCTTTCTGTGTAAAACCAAATATTCAAATATTGCGAATAAAAATGTCTAAATATATGACAAAAACAGAATAATTGCAAAAAAACTGATATGTTTTATAGACACTTACGAAAAATAATGAACTAAAAAGAAAAGTATGCACATACTTTCAAAGTGTGTAAAGCATTTTAATTCCAGCTAAGGGCT
The DNA here is from genome assembly GCF_917563875.1 of Diabrotica virgifera virgifera. Taxonomy (NCBI): domain Eukaryota; kingdom Metazoa; phylum Arthropoda; class Insecta; order Coleoptera; family Chrysomelidae; genus Diabrotica; species Diabrotica virgifera. The sequence continues at coordinate 210,464,296 of NC_065449.1, forward strand.
TTCGTCTTACAAGCCTTAAGGTGGCCACCTTCAGAGCTATAGTCAAATTTAAAAAAATATCACTACAAAAGAGGGAAGCCATCAGTCAAAAAGAAAACAAATTTTTTCATCAAAATTTAAAAACCTTTTTAAAGGTACGATTCCGACATCGACGGCAGACGGCAACTGCAAACGGCAGTTAGAGTTGTCACCATAACGACGTCATTACTTTGCACTATTAATTTGTATATTTCTTAGCAACTGCTGTCTGGTAATAAATATACAAATGTAAGTTGCTAATAAATATACAAATTGATAGTGCAAAGTAATGACGTCGTTATGGTGACAACTCTAACTGCCGTTTGCAGTTGCCGTCTGCCGCCTGCCGTCGATGTCGGAATCGTACCTTTAAAGTAATTAAAAATAGCCCAAAAATACATTAAAAGCCTAGGTGAAAGCACCCTTCAATCTGTAGATAGCTAGAGAGGTGAGAGATATGTAGAGGCGACAGGCAATCTGACCAACAAGCAGAATTGATGTTTTAAATGAAGTCTTGATGTGACATCAATTGATACCAGAATAAAAGAGTATAAAGCAATGAAGACGTTTAAGAAATGTTTAACATCAAAATTATAGTCAGAAGTGCTGAGTATCAAGTAGCTTGAAAGAGTAGGCAGAGAGACCTATGAAGACATAGTGATATACAACACATGTCTTGTCTGTGAAAGGTATTAATCAGCCCTATTCTGCAACTTTTAACAAATCGAATAGAAATGAGTAAGTCGAATCGTAATTACCCGAAATCGGAATGTTGGATATCTATCGCGTCGTTTTCGTGTTTGGATTGGTATTCCGTATCTCACATCGTACTCATTGTAAACTGAAAACTCCAACTTCTATTTGACGCGTTCAGGAGGTGGCAACACCGCACTGCAAAGTGAAATAAGTGTTTTGCGCGAAGAATTCATTAAAAAGGAAGAAATTTTGATTTGTTTTAGATGGTTTTATTTAAGTTTGACAAATTCAACACAACAAGAATAAAAAATGGCAAGTGGAACACCGATTGGGAACACGAACACCAAAGAAAAAAATATCTGCTGAGCAATTTAAATTACATAGTAGACTTTATCTCTGAACATAAAATATTATAGCATGGTAAAAGTAAGTTGTTTCTCTAAGAAAATTTTTGGTTTTTCGTTTGAAACACACTAGATACGTTCAAATCTGCACATTCTACCAGTAAATTAATTAGAGTAGCATTCTTAAAACGTTCAATGATTTCTATTAACCTTGATGCTGTATGATTATTGGTATATAAAATTAAATATACAATAATTATCTAAATAAATAACAACACAGACTAAAATCGTTAATTAATTTAACAAATAAACGCCAACAACAATAATAATGCCAATGCGCAAGTGTCATGCGCAAATGTGATCTCGACAAGGCTTGTGTGGTCGAAATCAATTTCTATCCAACGCGTCGAGATGAGTTACAGAATACCAATTCCTACAAATTCCGATGCGACTTGATGACCTATTCGATTTGACTATTTCTATTCGATTTGTAGTTACAGAATCGGCCTGAATATTACTGACTCGAGAGATATGGAGTTGTGTAATGGAGAAAAGTAATTCACAAGCCAAATTACGAAGAAATTTAATTCAGAAAACAACACCACATAGACATCAAGGAAATCACGATGATATGGTAATATTTTCCTTGTTACATATCAACGTAAGTGGTACTAAACAGAAAACAATATCTACGCATCAATTCTAAAAAAAGTTCTATTAATACTTTACTATTACCAATATACTCTATATAGATACATTCAATGAAATAGTTTTTTGCCTATTCCGGTGCGACCTTTTCAGATCTATTGTGGTTCTCTAGCCCTAGATTCATGGGTGCCCATATAAAAAATTTTAGGGGCAGGGCAGACGTGAAGATGTTGCACATTACAGATTATATTTTGTATACTTTGGATGACAATATATAGTTTAAAACACCCCAAGAGCTAGGGTGGGGCACGACCCCCCTGCCCATAGGTATGGGAGCTTATGGCTAGATTACATTCTCTAGTCTGACCCTTTTAAAAGGTCTAATAACTTCGAGACCAATATACTCAACAGTTGCATCCATTCTTACTGTAAAGGTGATAAATACACGAAACCAAAACGTTTTCAACATCAAAACAACTTATTACATATTTTTTCTACAACCGTGTTAAAAATGCAATTTTTAGCACTCCATAGAAGCGTTAAAAATGCTACTTTAAAGCACTAGTGCTTTAAAAATTTTAAGGCACTGCAGTTAAAAGTGAATTGTCAAATTGTGAAACGTCAAAATATTTATATTTCATTTATTAACATTAATATTAATACATAGTACAACTTGCGCAATTTGAAAAAGGTGGTTTAAAAGGTTTTTTAAAATTTAATTTAAACTGTATTATTGCATTTTTAACACGTCTGTAGAAAAAAACTATTAAAATTTGTTAGAATATTCAAGAATAAAAGTAACATGTTATTCTATAGTTGTTATGATTTACGTATTGACAGTATAGGCAGTTTTGATGTAATGTCAAGAAAAATATAAAAATGGAATATCAGTCAAGTTCAAGTAAAAGTTTTTGTAGATATTGTCCTGTAATTGAGAATGAATAAATTATAATTGTTGATATATAAGACGTTTGTAGAAAAAATATTGTATGATATACGTGTTAAAAAGTACATTTTTAAGGCACTCATGTGAATTGCAGAATTCGCTTCGCTCATTCTGCAAACTTTCACATGCGTGCCTTAAACGTGTACTTTTAACACTTATATCATAAATAACTATTAAATGAATTAATATATTTCACAAGCAAGTTAGTGTCTGAAAGTAATCGCAGAAACACCAAAATCTCAACTGTGCTTCCCTCTGCCTTTCAAAATCACTGTAGTCACTTCAAATCATCCAGTATAAAAATTAAATATACTGCATAAATTTTTGTGACATTATGACTGCCATTGCAGCGTTGCGCGGTACAAATTAAATAAATTAAATGTCAAATATATGAAATAGAATATAAAAAAATCAGTAATAATAACAAAAAATTTAAAAATACCTTGAAAATACCATGAATAAATCAAATGGGACATATGGACATATTTTGATAAACTTTGACTTTTAAATTAACAGATGTTCAAGAGATAATACACAACAAGTTAAATGAAATCACGCCAGAGATATGGGCAAATACTTGCAAGCATGCTGAAAAAACTAAAGAAGTCCGCATTCTATTATATACATAATGCAGAATTCGAACGTAAAATTTGCAGTTCATGTGAGCTGTACTTAACACTACCTTCAGATCCGACTGAACAGAAACTGCATCTATAAAATACCTTGTGAATGCAACAATTTCTACATGGGAGAAAATGCAAGATTCGTACAGATAAACAAAAATGAAACATACATCAAGATAAGAGACTTCAAGAAATCCCAGATCGCAAATATATTTGGGACAATGAGCATATAGTGCAATGGAAAGACGTATCAATAATCATGAAAGAAACAGACATTAAAAAGGGAAAAGTCAAAGAAGCGACCCTCATCCTACTTAACGAAAAAAAAAAATGAATGTGTGTGTACTTTGTATGCACGTAAGAAGTTATACTTCTATCATACGATTTCAACGAAATAAATATACTTTAAACAGTTTATTTTTATTTTATTTAAATATCAAACTAATTTTAATGCCACTTTCCAAAAATAAAAAATAAAAAAATAGGAAATAGAAATAATGAACCCAAGACTTCTTGATCTCTAGCCGAATGCTATACTCTCTGTATATGTAGTCTCGGACATAATGACAATTCACGGTAACAAACATACGAAGTGAAGTATGTACATATAATAAATATAAATGTTTAAATAATACTTATCTTACTCCCGAGGAAGACAAATCCAAAGAAACAAAAATTATAATAAATATATTTACTAAAAACACTAATATATTCTTTTCACACCTTTTTTTGCACAGATATATTTACACATAACTTTTAGCAACTAACACCATACTGTCTGTATGCGCATGCGCGCAGAATAATAAAAATTCACTCCCAATCGCGCCTAAAGAAGTATAACTTCAAAACAAGCCCATCAGCAGAATTTGGTTGCCAATACTAAAAGAAAAAGTCAACAACTAGAATATACCAACAATAGCGAAATAAAGGGAGTAGGAGAACTAGTATTTAACATACAATCTCATACACAATACATAAACAAAAATCTATGTTACAAAAGTTAAGTTACAACCTCACATCTACGATATACCTGTGGTTTGATGCTAAAAGAGCCAATGTCAATTTTTTGCGGTTTTGTTTTGTCAATATTGAATTAAAAAAAGGTTATACAAAACAGCAAAAAATTGCCATTGGCCAGTCACCGTGTCCTTTTTAATTCTGATGGACAAACTCAACGGTTTCTTATGGATTTTTGGCTGCTGATCACGAATTTCGAAGGTGGATTTCGATCCGAGTGGTCAAAAAATTGTTATAAACAATTTAATTGTTTATAAGGCTCTGGCTCATAAACTAAAAGAGATAAAAACATGTTTCAAATAAAATTTGTTGCCTAATAAAAAACGAAGAAAAGACCTTTACTTAACTTAAATCCAGCAATTAGAACTCGAGATATTGTAAAATTAGTGCACAATGCTAATTGCAAAATAAGTATTTTTCGAAGCTTTATCGATCGTAACTCGGCTTCTACGCATGCAAATGAGCCTTAGAAGGTCTCATTTTAAAGCTTAATTAATAGGCTTCTAAACAAAGTTTGTTAAATTATTTTATCATCATTTGTTTTAAAGGTATACCCGTTTGAAGTTATAATTTTTTTTTTAAATGTACATTAATTTGTTTATAAGGGTTTCAAGCAAATTTGAGCTATACACATTTATACTTTAATTAACAATAATGATAGAAGAACTCAAAAAGAACATTTTGAGCTTACGAAAATGTTCGTAAGTTTGTTTTTGGCCAAGATTTATGGCAACAGATCGGCTCACAGCGTAAAGTTTCACGCGCTAACTTCTCGATGCAAATTATAATTTCTCTGTATACAGCGTGTCTACTTAAGTTGGAAACATATGGGAAACTTTTTTGTTATTCATTTTACGAAAAAAAGTTATTCTTTATAAAAAGTTCTGCATGCTCTAGAACCTAAGATTCAATCATCAGATATCAAATTTTGTCAATATTATACGAGGTATGTCAAAAAATATGAACTTCGTTCAAGAGTAAAGTACCTTTATTTCTCTCAATATCGAAAATTCTTATTATGAAAAGTTGTTTGGAAATAAAAACTAAGATCAAATATGCAATTACATGCTTCTAATTGGAAAAAATATTTTCCAAATTTTTCTCAAATTTATTGATACTAACTTCGTTTTTATTTATTACACATACGATAACTCTTTTATTATTACTTTTACGAAAAAAAAGGTATTCTTATAAAAAGCTCTGTATGTCCTAAGACCGAAGATGCAACCATCAGATATCACATTTTATTAATTTTATACGAGGTATGTCAAAAACTATGAATTTCACTCAAGACCTTTATTTACCTTTATTTTTCACAATATTGAAAACGGTTATTAAAAAAGTTGTTTAGAATTAAAAACTATGTTTCAATATGCAATTACATCCTTCTAATTGAAATATAAAGGTACTATAATCTTGAGCGAATTTCACATTTTTTGACACACCTCGTACAAAATTAATAAAAATTGATATATCATGGTTGTGTCTTAGATTTTAGACCATGAAAAGTTTTTTATGAAGAATAACTTTTTTTCGTAAAATGAATAATAAACGAGTTATCATATTTGTAATAATTAAAAACGATATTGGGCATCCATAAATTTGAGAATTTTTTTTTCAATTAGAAGCATGTAATTGCATATTTGATCTTAGTTTTTAATTCCAAACAACTTTTTATCATAAGAATTTTCGATATTGAGAGAAATAAAGGTACTTTACCCTTGACCGAAATTCATATTTTTTGACATACCTCGTATAATATTGAGAAACTTTTATATCTGATGATTGAATCTTAGGTTTTGGGGCATGCAGAACTTTTTATAAAGAATAACTTCTTTTCGTAAAATTAATAATAAAAAAGTTTCCCATATGTTTCCAACTTAAGTAGACACGCTGTATATACGTTATCTTCATTTTTCGTTTTTCAAGATCTTAATAAAATTTTATCATATAAATCTTATAATTAAATCATCATACTGTACCACGTATCACCCTTCATTCTATTTACTTTGTCTTTTATCTTTTGTACTAAATGAGAAAAAAAACATTAGAAACTAATATTTCAGAAATATAACTAAAAAGTAAGTTGATATTATTTATTAATACTATTTTCTAACATTTTCTTTTATGCATCTGCATCGAGATATACAGGGAATCTTAGCTTTTATCTTGCGCCTCATAGCGCGCCATTAAAATATCGATATCTTGGTCAAAAATAAACTTACGAACATTTTCATAAACACAAATTGTTCCTTTTGAGTTCGTCTATCATTACTGTTAATTAAAGTATAAATGTTTATAGCTCAAATTTGTTTGAAACCCTTATGAACAAATTAATGTACAATTTTTTTAAGAAAATTATTACTTCAAACGGATATACCTTTAAAACAAATGATGATAAAATAATTCAACAAACTTTGTTTAGAAGCCTATTAATTAAGCTTTAAAATGAGACCTTCTAGGGCTCATTTACATGAGTAGAAGACGAGTTACGATCGATAAAGCTTTGAAAAATACTTATTCTGCAATTTGCAATTTGTATTGTGCACTAATTTTACAATATCCTGAGTTCTAATTGTTGGATTAAGTTTAGTAAACGTTTTTTTCTTCGTAATTTATTAAGGAACACATTTTATTTGAAACATTTTTTTTATCTCTTTTAGTTTATGAGCCAGAACAATTAAATTGTTTATAACAATGTTTTGATCACTCAGATCGAAATCCACCCTCGAAATTCGTAATCAGCAGCCAAAAATCCATAAGAAACCGTTGTTTGTCCATCAGAATTGAAAAGGACACGGTGACCCCTCTGGCGCCAGAACCAAGCCACAGATTACATAAACAAATTAACACACAAAACAGTCAGAATTTGATATCTCCAGGGTAATAACATCACCCCATGGGCATGGGGAGGGCGTGGCACCTTTTCGGGTGCTTTAAACTATATATGGTTATCCAAAGTATACAAAATATAATGTAATTTCATCTTCACGTCTGCCCCCCCCTAAAATTTTTTATATGGGCGCCCGTGCATCACCCTCAATTTTTTTTCAACCATACACATGCTGTGGCCTACAAGATCTAGGCCAAGTACATCAGTTTCGAAAAGATATGACCTAACAAAACTAGGTTATACATCTTCCCAGAATTTTTAAAATAATCTTTTTTGAAAACGATTTCAAAAACGAGTGGAAATCGAAATGTCAAGTATTAGTTATTTAAAATTGTAATTTTCATTACACCAATAATGATGGCTTAACCCCATATAAACATAATACTAATAATTTTATCAAATCATTAAAACATATACCTTGTATATTCTATTTTGTACTTCATAGCTTCTTCCTGATTAACAATATGCTTCTGGCTGCTTGGACTAGGAAAATCCCAAGTATTTAAGCAGTGAAACAGAATTTTTACCAATTCGTACATCGTCTTTAATTCCTGCTGACCAATATGTGAAAACTTATATATCAATAAATTTGTTACTGCTTTGTGAATGCTAGGTTTTTGGAAAGGCGGTTGGCCCAAAGGTCCCTCTACAACGGGCTTGTCTAAGGTTAATACACATTTTCGTAAAAGCTAAAAAAACGTTTTTTTTAATTTACATAAAAATCACTTTATAAAATGAAGTACATAATTTAATAAGGAAACAAGGTTTAAAATATACAAGTTGTAGAGATTTGCTGTAAAGATCTACATCACAGCAGGTCACAAAAGTTCTAATTCATGTGCCATACACTTTTTTATCATGGAAACCGTTTGTCATAAACCATATAAACCGGGCGTAATGTTGCCAGTTGACTTATTGTACCAGCTTATATGCATAGGTCTAATAGTCTAATGGATGGGTATGGCGATGGCTCATAAAATTTTTAGACATTGAAGTATGCTTTTAAATACCAACTTTAATTTATTTTTATTTTCTACTAAGAACATCTTCTTTCGAGTTTCTTTGAAAATTACCTTTTATTTTCTTTCTCTATTTTTTTTCAATAAATACCTTGTTCAGGCATACAACTGTCGTCCATATCCTTCAAATTAATATGCCTTCTCGTAAATGGGTGGCCCTTTAAGTGCAATAAACTCAGACTTCAACCATTCTGTTGGTATTTCTCCAGAGTTGTATATAGTGTTGAATATCTTTGTGATTCTTGCTATTGATTTGGTGTCCATTATTTTGAGTAGTTCTGCTTGTATATTATCGCGACCATCCTCTAGGTGTATTATTGCAGAATAAACTTTCTGCTCTAATATTCTTGGTCCATCATTTACCGCTTCTTCTAGCTCAAAGGTGTTATCTGTTTGGTTTCCAAATAGTTTTTCTAGGTATTCTTTCCACGTTCTTATTTTACTCTGTTTGTCTAAGATGATGTTTCCGTCAGAATCCGTTAGATTTCCTTTCTGTCTCCGTCTTAGTCCTCCTGTGAGTTTTTTTAACTTTCTTATGTACATTGTGACTATCGTACTTTGACTGTAGAGTCTCAATTTCCTTGGCATCTCTCCACTGCTAGTTTTTCTTTTGCTTATCTGCTTTTCCTTCTTATTGATATATTTACTGTTTTATATTTGTCTCGGTCATTTTTGACATTTCTTCTTTCGTCCATTAGTTTCAGGATCTTATTTGTCATCCATGATTTCTTCTTGTTTAATTTATCTGCCTTTAAGTGTTTATTTTTGATCATCAACGTGTTTGATCAGTTGTTCTTCGTTCAACTCATCTCTAATTAGGTACAGTCACTTGCTCGTTTAACATGGCTTTAACCCTCATTTTCGTATTAGGATCTTTTAGCATACGTAGATCATATGATTGTGATTTCTTTTTGTGTTCTATTTTGAGTTTGCACACCAGTGGAACGTAGTCCGTCTCCAAGTTTGCTCCTGGATAAGTCTTGATAAATGTAAAGCTGTTTCGGACTCTTTTATTTACTAAAATGTACTCTAATTGATTTGTAAATGTAATCCATTTCACCCGGGTTGTCTTGAGGGGATTCCAAGTGTACAGCTTTCGAGGTGGTAATTGAAAAAATGTGTTGGTGACAATAAGTTCTGAGTCATCTGCAAATTTTTCTAGCAGGTCTCCTCTCTCGTTTCTGACTCCAAGTCCATGTGCGCCGATGTACTGTGTCTTATGTCCAACTCCAACCTTGGCATTAAAACCTCCCACAACGATAAGAACTTCCTGTCGTGGAATTTTCTGTATAATTCTGTTGATTTTCTCATAAAACTCGATATCTTCTTGCTCTTCTTTGTCTACAGTGGGAGCATAGACTTGGATGATATTTATATTGACGGGGCTGGCTTGTACTTGTAGTAACATCACTCGCTGATGTCTGATATTGGCATAAAGTTAGTAACGCATTTGGCAATTTTTGGTGATATGATAAATCCGACTCCATATTCATGTAATCCATCACTATTTCCCGAGTAGTGTACATTCTGATTTTCCACTTGTATTTCTCCAGAATCTGGTCATCTTATTTCTGCTATTCCCATGTAGAATACTAAATATTAAACACTTAAAAAGAAAGAACAACAAATGCTCTATGGCAGCATATTTATTATACTTCCAATACTTTTCTATTTCTTGTATAACTGTACTTGCTACAATAGCACATGTTGTAGATCTACCCAGTATAAAATATTTTCGAATATTCTTACAACGTATTTTTATACTTACCCTAAATAAATATAAATATACTTTGTTAGTTTCTGGATTTTTTTCTGTGCTCATGGCTGTGTACATATTGTCCATGTCCACAGCCATACTCAGAAGTCTATTTAATTCTTGCTCTGGTTTATCAACTAAATGGGAAATGTGCATTTCTAAAAAAAGTAAAAAGGTAAGGGTGTTATTGAAGATAACAAAAAATAATAGATATAATTATTAAATACAGAGAAACACCAACATACTACCCATTGAATAAATTCTGTATTATAAGAAAGCAATGATATTAGAATAGAGATAACAATATATCCAATCACAATACATTCAATCAAAGTACATTCAAGGAAATGCTTTCTGCGTAAATTCTGGACTGAGACAGGGTGATCCGTTGTCCCCATTGTTGTTTAAACTGGACTAAGAATATGTCATGCGAAAAATTTATCCAAAAATCAAACCAGACATAAATGCTCGGAGAGCAAAAATCATACTCGCCTTTGCCGATAACGTAGACGCAGTAGCACAATATACATTAGAAGTTAAGGATATTTTCTCGAGGTTTGAAGAAGCTGCATTAAACATCGGTCTAAAAATAAATGAAGACAAAACAAAATACATGGTCGTCTCAAAACAAGAACGACGGCGAATAAGGCAAAATATTACTATAAACGATCATAACTTCGAAGTGGTTAAAGAATTTAAATATCTAGGAGCAACAATCACAAATGGCAACAAAATAGAGCGAGAAATTGAAACGCGTATAATGGCAGGAAACAGATCTTTCTTTGAAATGCAACATCTAATGAAGTCAAAACTTCTTTCACGAGGTGCAAAAACCCAGATATATAAGACCATAATACGACCAGCAGTCGCGTATGGAAGCGAAAAATGGACGCTAACAAAAAGAGAAGTAAATAAATTGCTGCTGTGGGAACGTAAAATTCTTCGAATGATATATGGCCCTTGCAGAGACAGCGTGACAAACGAATGGAGGCGCAGATACAATAATGAGTTAGAGTTTCTATTTTGAAAGGAAAATCTAGTCAGATATATAAGGCAGTGGCGGCCCGTGAGGTAGTGCCATAGAGCCATGGCACTACCTTGCTAACTATCCATAAACATATTTTTTATCTTCAAAACTTTTTAATTCCTATTAATTTTTTTGTGTGTATTTCTTTTGATCTTCATAAATTATATAAAATATGGCAACTATGGGCGCAATACAATCCCTGCCGACAGCGGAGAGTATTCGACAGGAGAATCTCCTTCGCGCCGAAGTCAGTACTGGCACGAGTAAAGAGAGAAAGATTTTACGAGCATTATATGTAAGTGACAGAGAAAGAGCGATATTGGACTATTAGTATACCTTAACATTAGAATCTCTGTGCCAGGCACGAGGGTATGAAGCCAGGTCTATTTATTTTGAGTTTCTTTACGTGCTGGTTTGTCGCTTTTATTATGTATATTTTCTGTTAAAAAGTTTTTGTATTTATAATTAAACTTTTGGTGCATCATGATCGTGGGTAGTTTGATAATATTTTGATTATTTCTTAAGTTTAATTTATTAATTGACAATAAAGATTAGTATTTTAAAAATTTTTTTGGTGGTTTTTCGCTAGAAAAAAAAACTACAAATGTTACAAGGTGTTGTGGAGCTTTCGAGTTAGCTTTAAGAGGTCACGACGAAAAAGAAAATTCAGAAAATAGAGGCATATTTAAGGAGCTGGTCAATTTTAGCGCCGAATTAGATAACGACTTAAAGGTTCATATTATTCAAAGTACCAGATCTTTCAAAGGTCTACCTTCTCCGGACATTTAGTTGCTTCTAATTTATTTATGTCGGAGAAGTTTTCTGCTTATAAGCATCAGTTCTCCTAATCATTTCTTAATGAACCATGGAGACAATTTTAATTTTTAAGCAAAACTCGGTTTAAAACTGAATTAGAAGTAGGTACTGTATTAGCGAGACGAATTAAGTACTACCTCTGGGGCTGTTTCGCTATCGGTTTTATTGTAGAGGGAAGGTTCAAAAAGCACATTTGAAGAAACTATTAAACTTTTAAGTATTTTAGTTACCATTCCTATATCAACATCTGAAGCAGAACGCTGTTTTTCGATGTTTACATCGAAACCTAGTGCTTTAGGTATGCTATCTGCAGAAAAGCATTTTGTAAATTGTATTGATAATTTTAATTATAAAGTCATTGAAAACTTTGCAACCAAAAAATAGAAGAATGAACTTCATATATCGTAAACTTTAAAAGTGACATTACAAAAATTTGTGCATGTGTGTGAATAATGAAATAGTATTATTTTTATAAATTGGTAAATAGAGACTAAATCGTAATAACAATTTTCAAGCACTATCAGCAGTAAATGCTGGTGGTAGGTTAAGAGGTTTTTATTATTAATTAATTTACGGAACTGTTTTGATCAATGTTGGACAATTGCTTGGCACCTCAGATCAATAAACTTAAGATATGTACATAAGATAAAAGTATCCGCGCATATTTTTTTTAGTTTTTGTTGTCAGTATACCTTTTTTTGACAATATCGTGAATCCGTCACTAAAAATTTTGGCGGCTGCCCGAGTTGTGGCACTACCTTCTTAAAGTGGTACGAGCCGCCACTGATATAAGGGCCAATAGACTCAGATGGGCAGGACATGTGATACGCAGTAACGACAATCGCCTTATAAACAATGTGTTCTGGGAGAGGCCAGATGGAAGAAGGTCTGTAGGACGGCCTAGAAAAAGGTGAAAAGACGCAGTCAAAGAAGATCTAGAGAAAATGGAAGTGATACAATGGGAATTAGTGGCACAGGACCGACAAACATGGAAGGCAAAGGTAAACGCAGCAAAGACTCACGAAGAGTTGTAACGCCATTGATGATGATGATGACAGTACATTCAATCGCAGTACATCCCACAATGTTTTTAAAATAGGTACTAAAGACTATTTGGATTTTATTTACTTGTACAAAATAATTACCTAGTAGGTGCTCACATCTACAGGGATCTGTAAAAGTGGGATTTTGTTGATTACTTTCAACTCTCTTCCATCCTATACAATCACATTTTTCTGCCTAAAATTTATAAATTTGTTTTAGTTTCAACAGTGATTTAACAATAAATGCGATTCAGCAAAATACTTTCTCTACAATTTTAACAAAAGTACTTGGTTTTGTAACATGGTTAAAAAAATTATGAAGATAGGATGTGTATTTTCTTAGTTAGCCAAAACTTGATGAACAGGTCTAAAAAAGGTCTATTACCTTAAAATATATACACTTCAACGCATATCTAATAGCACCGTTCAAGTTGAATTTGGCGGTTTTTAATTTGGAATGCCATTGGATAAAGTTACTTCTCCCGCGTAAAACTGCATTACAATTTTTGTGATATTTCACCCCTATCGTTATTATTTAATAATATTATCTTATTTTGGATTCATCAACACCATCATTAGCCGTTTTAAGTCCACTGCTGAACATAAGCCTTCCATAAATACACATAATCTTGAACACCCTGAATCCAGTTGTGTTAGATGCACTTGATGCCGTCCGAACACCTTGTTGGGGGAGGTCCTTGATTACAATACGCGTTTCTTGGCTCCATTCCAAAATTATCTTGGTCCATTTTCCATCTTTCAATCTGGCAACATGTACCGCCCAGTTCCATTTTAGCATCGTAATTTTTTAACTGCATCTATAACACCAGTTTCTCTTCTAACCGTTTGATTTTAAACTCTGTCTTTAAGGGATATATTCAATATTGACCTCTCCATTGCTCTCTGTGCCACTAAGCATTATATTTAGCGTTAGTCAAAATAAGACATGAATGAAATAAAAAAAATATGAATATTACCATTGAGTATTACTTTCAATCTATTAAATGAGAGCTTTAAATAAAAATTACAAACTTTCAAATATAATAAAATTATGCAGTTTTTTCCCTCTGCTATAAAATTAATCAAAATAACTTGGGCGGTGTCTTAGATAAGCAACGATTTTTAAATGATGAAAAATAAAGAAGATTGTATATTTGACAGCTGTCATTTGACCTACTAGACTGTAGCCTGGTATATTCTGAAATATATTTTATCTACATCAGTCTCACTCAAAAGAAATCTGGGATTCTAAGGAACCTAGTATCTTTTCAAGATCCTTGAACCCCCCAAAAAAAATTTCTGGATCCGCCACTGATGGGTATAAGGTTATATTTGTATAACGTTATATAAAATATTTAATATTAACAACTATTCTACCAAGCAGTTTTATACAGGGTGTAACAAAAATGCAGGTCATAAATAAAATCACATATTCTGTGACCAAAAATAGTTCGAGTGAACCTAACTTACCTTAGTACCAATGTGCACATAACAAAAGTTACAACCTTTTGAAGTTACAAAATGAAAATCAATTTTTTTCAATAATATCGAAAACTATTATAGACTTTTTATTGAAAATTAACATGTAGCATTCTTGTGGTAAGGACATCTCAAAAAAATAATAACAGTGAAATTTGTACACCCCATAAAAATTTTATGAGGGTTTTGTTCCCTTAAACCCCCCCCCCAAACTTTTTTGTACGTTCCAATTAAATTATTACTGCCGTACCATTAGTTAAACACAATGTTTTAAAACTTTTTTGCCTCTTTGTATTTTTTCGATAAACGTTTTTTTATCGAGACATTAATATATTTTAAAATATAAATATGTACTATTGTGTTTGCATTTTATCAATCAAAAGCAAAATAAAAATTAAATTAAATTTTTTTTAATAACGCGGGCACATAAATTTGATTTACCCTGTATATTGAGCTGTTTTAAAATTTATTAGAATTTAGTTAGGATGTAAATAGATTTCTCTTTTAACGAGCTTTCCGAGGAACCATTAAAGACTTTTGTGAATAATTAAAGTGAAAAGAACTATGTATTTAGATTTAAAATGGAAAAAAATTGTTTACTGTAGAGGTAATTATCAATTTCTCGAAATTGATAATTGAAAAGAAAGTTGGAATTTTAATATCTTCATTTCAATACGAGTATATGTGGGAGAGTTTCTCCGAAAGTAATTAGGATTGTCGGAACAAATGTGAGGGTGACTGTTGTTTGTCAAATGGAAAAGTCAATGTTCTGATTCTTGGAATGTGGAAGGGGAAAAGATGGATTGGATGATTGAGAGAGGTTGAAAAATTTTTCATTTATGTTGTTGGCAGCAAGAACGAGCGGTTCGACGTATTTTAAGTGGAGAGATAGTTAGCATATATCAGTGCTTGGTTGATAGTGGAGAATAGTGTTGAAAAGTGGAACGAGAGACAGATCAAATCGAGACGAAATACCTCTTTGATTCTGTAGTATTGTGAGAAGGAGAGCAGAGAATTTTTGGAGTTTTGTTTGAATCGAGAACGTGTCAAAGAAACACGGTTTGTTGGAGAATTAGTGCTGGTATGCTGACAGTTTTGAAGCTGGACAACGGAGAGAGGCTTTGATGAGTAGCCTTTAACATAATCAACGAGGGAGAGCTGTTTGGGGTCACGAGAAGACATCCGAGTGAGGGAAGCAAAAGGTCAGTCAATTTATGTGAAAGAGATTTTTATGTTCGGGAAATAAATTTTTGAGTAAAAAGCATATGAATTAAAGTTCCAATATTTCAAAATATAAATAGTAAATATAGGTAACCTTGCGAAGACATAAATTTGTTTGGTTTAGTTTGTTTTACCAAAGTCATCGGGAACAAACCGATAAATTGTTTTTTTGTAAAGATAATAATTTTAACTGGTATAAATTTCATTCGGACATCTGTGTCCACAGGTTTTTTAGATTCGATAGTTTTCAGAGTATTAATTTGATAAATAAAAGACAATTCTGTATTTTTATTTTAATAGTTTGCTTTATTTCTTTTCCCTATTTTATCCCGATTAGGATCAACTCAGAGATACTGAACCCACGAGAGAAGATAAATATAACGTAAGATAATTTGTTTTTTTTTCTTTTTTTTATATATTAAAAGGCACCCTGAGATTTTTTATTCAATTTTGATATATGATTTGCGGCAATTAAATGATTAATTAAATAAATAATAATCAATATAAAATTAATAAGAAGCAGATCACAACAACATGGCGAGCCAACGTTAGGGCATTAAAGTATCTCTGGTTGTGAATTTGAAGGGAATACTAAACGGAAAAACAGGTGAAGGAAAATTTATTTGCCCGTCGGAAAAAGTTGATATATTTAAAATTTTTGAAATATTTGTTTGACTTAATTTTTTTATCTAGGTACAGTTTTTACATATTTATTTTATTTTTGATTGATTTGAGATTTGAAATATTTAAAAATTTGTGGGATAAATTGATTATATTTGGGGAGAGAAAAATTTTCGTCTCGACAGCATACAAGGTATTTTCGAATTTCATATTAGGCGGGGATAAATTTTAACTACATGTCGATAACAACCAGAAGCAAAAGCAAAGAAAACAAAAAACAAGAAGAACATTTGGAACAAGAAGAACTTATAGAACAAGAAGACATTTTCGAAACAACAGTCATGGCATCAGAAAATCAGGAATTATCAGGAATAGATAAATTATTACAACTGATGCAACTCCAGTCACAAAAAATGGATGAAACACAACAAAAACTGGATGACAATCAAAGAGAAACAAAACAAGCAATGGATGAAGCAAAAAGGACAATGGATAAAAATCAGGAAGAAACATCAAAGAAAATGGATAAAGTGGATCAAAAAATGGATGAAACACAACAAAAAATGGATGAAACACAACAAAAAATGGATGAAACACAACAAAAATTGGATCAAAAAATGGATGAAACACAACAAAAAATGAAACAAGCAATAGAAGAGAACAACAAGAAAATGGAGGAACGCATAGAAAAGTATGAAAAGGAAGTAAAAGGATGTTTGACAATGATCAAGAACGAGATGGGAGAACAAGAGATACTGAACCCACGAGAGAAGATAAGTATAACGTGAGATAATTTGGATTTTTTTTAATAGTATAAAAAAGCACCCTGAGATTTTTTATTCAATTTTGATGTATGATTTGCGACAATTAAATAATTAATCAAATAAATAATAATTAATATAAATTAAATAAGAAGCAGATCACAACAGTACATATATGTACCTAAAAAATGTAAATTCACACTAAATTTTCATATTATTCCCTGGTCTCTATATTCTTACTTACCATGTAAAAATTTGTGTTAGATTTTAAAAATGTTCAAAATATCTAGATAAAAATTGGCTTATCGAAAAATTACAAAGAGACAAAAAAGTTTTAAAAATATTTTGTTTAACTAATGGTACCATAATAATAATTTAACTGGAACGTACACAAATATTTGGCGGGATTTAAGGGAACAAAACCCTCAAAATTTGTATGGGGTGCACAAATTTCAACTCTTATTTTTTAAAGATGTTCCTGTCATAAGAATGCCAAATGTTCATTTTCAATAAAAAATCTCTAATAATTTTCAATATATTTAAAAAAATCGATTTTTATTTTGTAACTTCAAGGGGCTATAACTTTTTTTATGTGCACATTGGTACTAAGGTAAGTTAGGTTCAATCGAACTATTTTTGGTCACAGAATATGTGATTTTATTTATGACCTGTATTTTTGTTACACTCTGTATAACTAAATAAATTACCTGACATTTAGAATACACAGCCAACTTTAATAATTTCTTATTGTAAGGCAAAGAAACTACTGCTTGCTTCTTCTGTTGGATTCTCTGAAGGTTGTTTAATGGGGAAGCATTCGTCTCTGACTTTGTTTGATTTGTAGTACTTTTTTGTCCATGAGTTGCATGCTCACTTGAATTGCTTGCAGATCCATCTATATTTTCAACAGACTGCTCTGACATGTTGCTTCTTTTTAAAATACTATATAGTCAGGATGGTAAATGTCCTACGGGATGATGGAAATGTTAACATATGTGCCATCAAAGAAAGCTATGCAATAAACTGTACTATTAATTTAAAATAAAAGAATTAGGGGAGTTGAATTTAATATGATTACAGTGGATGTTCTAAATGCATTACGAGGGTTGTGTTTTTAGTTTTGCATATAGTCATAAAGAAAAAAAATATATAGACTTAAAGTACTTTATTGTTTTTCAAAATATGTCCCACCAAGATCGATACACGCATACATTCAAACTGATTGGTAATAAAACAATTATTCCAGTCTTCAGTCGACACCTGCAAAATCGCTGTTTTAAAGGCATTGCACCTACTGGAATTACTACCCACGCATTGAATTCTTGATTTTTAGGAACGTGAAGAACTCGATTACTCGAAGAACTCGTGAACGTTAGGTCAGGGCTATACAGTGGATGGATGAACAATTCGATGTTTTGAAGCACTAAAAATGCTATCGTCTTTTGGGCAGTGTGAGCACTTGCATTGTCCTGATGTACTTAATAGGATGATTCAACGTTGTGTGTTGCTTTGTAGGACTTTTGCGGTGAACAAACAGTTATATACCAATCAGAAGTAACCCTTCTTCAATCTTCTAAAGCAATTGTTACCACATGACCAGAGTTTGACACAAAAGTTGCGACCATTTTCTTCGACACCTTTTGTTCCATCCGAGAACGGATCACTTTTTTTGGTTTTTCCTCATCATGAAATACTCACACAGCGGATTGGCGTTTATTTTCCGGTTAGTAGGAGTAAATCCAAGTTTGGTCACCACTGCCAATACTATAAACATTTTTTGAGCTTCCTTTGTTGAACTGTTCAATGTTTTTTTCAACACCAATTGACGCAGGAACTGTTTTTTGCTCTTCTGTGAGCAAATGAGGGATCCAACAGGAAACCAACTTCTTAACACCCATCTACTACATCATGTAGGATCTTTTGGATCGAGGTCTTTAAAATGACCAAAGATGCCTCTATCTCCTGGTATGTTACATGGTGGTCATCCTTAATTAGCTGACGAACTGAATTTGCTGTTTTGCTGTGTGACTGCTGTTTTGGGTGTACCTAGACTGGACTCGACACTGAGACTGGAGCGACCAAGTTAAAATTCGCAATATAAGTGGGAAATAGTTGACTGTTGTGATGCTTCATTCCCAAACACAAAAACCATTTCAGCGAGTCATTCATACAGCCAATCCTCGTGGAAAAGCAGTTAATACCCAACCACCAGTTTGGATTTAGACAACAACAGGCTACCACCGAGCAAATTCAGAGTCTGCAACTCCATAAACAAAGCCTTAGAAGAGAAGCAATACTGTTCTGCAGCCTTTTTGGATGTCTCGCAGACTTTTGACAAAGTCTGGCACACTGGCCTGCTATACAAAATAAGAAAAATCCTTCCTCTCAACTACTTTCTAATCCTCAAGTCCTATCTCTCCGACCTCCATTTCTTTGTAAAAGTAAAAGATCAGTGCACTAAGTTCTATCCAATCAAAGCTGGAGTACCTCAGGGTAGTGTCCTTGGACCAGTTCTCTACCTACTCTACACAGCAGATCTTCCTACAAGCCAAAACATCATCACAGCCACATATGCAGATGACACAGCAATCATTGCAGCTCACTCAAACCCGTACATCGCCTTGCAACTGCTCCAGACAAATCTCGATAGAATAAAGATCTGGTTACAAACATGGCGAATTAAAGTAAACGAAAGCAAGTCAGTACATATAACGTTCACTAATCGAAAAGATAAGTGCCCAACCATCTCATTAAATAATCAAGTACTACAACAAAGGGATGATGTAAAATACTTAGGTATGCACTTGGACCGTAGATTAACGTGGAAAAAACACATATTCACGAAAAGAAAACAGTTGGGTCTAGAGTTGCACAAGTTTGACTTGAATGTTTGAACTTGACTTGAGTTTGACTTAATTTCAAGTCAAACTCAAGTCAATCCTTCTGACAAATAATTCAAGTCAAGTCAAACTGGTCAATCGCACAGGTTTGAAAATTCAAACTGTTTGTCAAACTAGTTTGAAAGAGTTTGAAAAATAATTTATTTCGTAGATATATTTTTTTAACAATCCACGAGGAAAATAAAATTCCTGTAGATGGCTGTATACCATAAATCACAAAAAATACAGGATCCCTTGTAAAAAGTATATTTAAAAGACCCTAATAAGGGTTACATCACAAAACAAAACGTTTTGGGATTAACAAGTAATCCATCATCAGTGTTAAGCCAATAACATGCATGCTGAGCCACCAAAAAGTTATGGGTAAAAACCTTTTAAAAGGTATAAGATCTTATATTATACTACATATTATGTTTAAAATAGTTGGATATTGCAAATATTCCTGAATATTACCCAGGGCAACAGAGGACTCTAACCCACGTGGATGTGATATGAGAGGTATGAACCTCACATATTAAAAGGTATAGTGTCTAAACTATACCTTTTAAAGGGTTTTTACCCATAACTTTTTGGTGGCTCACGCATGCATGTTATTGGCTTAACACTGATGATGGATTACTTGGTAATCCGAAAAGGTTTTGTTTTGTGATGTAACATGGATACACCATGGTTTAAAAAGTTTCCATATATTGATAAAAGACACTTAACGAACATAATAAGAACGAGAACAGGACATGGTATATTTGGAACTCATTTACATCGAATCAACATTAAAACACATCCACATTTTTCTTCATTGTCCAATTAATAAAGTAATTATTATTAGGGTCTTTTAAATATACCTTTTACAAAGGTATATTTAAAAGGGTATTTACCTCTATTTTATTATTTTTTTATATATTTTTTTGTTGAGATAGACATGTCAGTTGCCAACTAAGATAAGAAATTTAATAATACATTGAGTGCCATATAAATCATCCTTTAGTTCCAATAATTTTAGTATTTGTTTCCCTCTACTCATTTTTAAAAATCATGTACAATAGAACACTGACAATTTCACAGTAAATTATTTTAAGCACGCACAACAAAATTAAATAAAAAAAAATACTAAATGAACAGTTTTTGGTTAAAATGGGATCTAGCTACATATTTTTATAATTTTCTGCTTTTATAACCCATAACAATAAACACCCCACCGGCACCGTCTTCAACGACAGGACGAAAGTCATAAACAAAGGTTTAGGAAAGTTAAAAAGCAAGAAAACAAAGAACCTCAAAAATCTGTTTTCGTACCAACCCCTTAATAAGCATGTTAATTCCTTGAAATTTTATGGTCAAATTTGGATTATCTACATTTTTTCAATACTAACGCCCCAGAATCTAACAGAGAATCGTAACATGACAATGTGGTGTGTACTAAAGTCAAGCTGCGTAAAGTGAAAGCAGTAGGTAGGTACTAACAGTATAAGTTGACCTGCACCTACAAAGCAGACTTTTGAAATTAAAAGTTGTACTGTTGGAATAAAATCAATATTTATACATGAAAAACAGGCTATTGATTTATACTCTTAGTACAGAAATGATTAATAAACATTCAAAATTCAAAATATAGAAGAATCCCGAAAGGTCCATTTTATGACTTATACTATATTCTTAGTACATAGCACGTTAGACATAATATAAAGATTTTATATAGATTATTTGTATTTTTCAATTTAATTATAAATAAACACAACATTTTCACTTTAAAAAAATTCCATCATTTTTTGACGGAAACTTCAAAATTAATGTACATTAATAGGGACAAAACTGTTATTCTGGCCAAACGCTTAGTTTAGCATAAACAGACCAAAGTGGGCGCTTATATTAGTCTACAATTGCGAAACTGTTATGAATGGCAGTTATGGATATGGCAGTTATGAATGGCAGTTAAGAATGGCAGTTATGAATATAGTCTTGTTATGCAAAACTAAAATCCCTTAATATACAGAATGTCGCTTGGTTTATTTTTGTTTTTCTTAGTAACCGTTAACGTGACAATAACAGGGATTTTTCCAAGATAGTTTTAGCTATGTGTCACCAGAATCCGCTGTTATCTCGATTTTAAAGAAATGGCGCTTGATCGAGTTATGCATAACGTTGTCCTTTTAAATAATTAGTTCACTGTTTGTGATTTTATAACGCTGTTCTTTATTTTTATATAATAGAAGTATGTATGCACTTTTCAATTTTCATTGCTTTGAAATCACCTGCCACAACATCAAATAAATCAGTATATTTATTTTTCTTAATTAATACTGCTTCGACTATAGATTGTTTCTCTTAATTTTTGCAGTGGAAATACTTTGAATATCAGACTCAATTTGTCTTCTTCTTTTTCTTCTTCTTCTTCTTCTTCTTCTTCTTTTTCTTCTTCTTCTTCTTCTTTAATTTGTTCTGGTACTTATTCTGAATAAGCCACACACTTCAAAACGAACGTAATAAACAAGCCAAATATGGACGTCTAAAAAATATGAACTACAAACTAATTTGCGGAGTAGCAGAATACAGATTCAGACCTATCCAAATAAGTCACAACAAAATCCGTACGCTCTCAATTAGAATTGGAAATAATTACGTTGCCAATATGATATTCAAACTTCAAACTGTTTGAAGAAGTTTGATTTCAAGTCAAACCTAAAGATATCGAAATCAAGTCAAGTCAAACTTTTTTACAAAAAAAGTTTGATTTTCAAGTCAAGTCAAGTTTGTTGAATAAAATCAAACTAGTTTGACTTGATGCATCTCTAGTTGGGTCTGAAACTCAATAAAATGTAGGTACTGGCTGATAGGAAAGAGGTCACAACTGAGTTTGTACAATAAAATTTTAGTATACAAGGCAGTGATTAAGCCAATATGGAGCTATGGTATCCAACTTTGGGGATCTGCTTCGGGATCCAATATCGACATCCTGGAGAGATTTCAATCGAAGACCTTCAGCATTATCACAAATGCACCGTGGTACATGCCCAATGAATTCATCAATCGTGATCTTCAAATTAATACTGTCAAAAAAGAAATTGCCAGTTACGCCCAAAAATACGACATGCAATTACAAAACCACCCCAACAAGCTAGCGAAGAACCTAATGAGACCCCAGGCAAACAGAAGGCTAAAGCGTTACACTCCAAGCAACCTACCAGCAAGATTTTAAATTTTCAAAAATATTTTATTTATTAGAGTTTTATTTATAGGGTTTTATTTATTATTAGAGTCACAAATAATTTTTGTTAAGTACTAAAATTATAATTCCATAGGATATTGTCACTGGACAGTCTCCTGCTAGTCTCTTTTAATTTTTAAATAATTTACTTATTGTAATCATTACAAATTGTAAATAAATCTGATGTTAAAAAAAATGTTCTCAGCTAATATCCATTTTTCGGCCGACTTGCTAATTTTAAAAAATTCACTGTATCTACACAACTTGTTGTCGTACCGCAATGAAACCCTATATTTATGTCAACAAAAGATTGCGGTTACATTTGTGTTGGAAGGTTTTATTGGTGGTACCCTCTAAGAAAAGTGGGGGGTACCTACATAATGTGGGGCTTCAGCTTCAATATATTTAGAAAACAAACCATTTATCCAGATTCTACCAACAACCTTTTATAGGTTTAATAACAATAATTCTGCCGTGCTTAGCAAAAACGCCGTATCTGCAGAGACATCACATTCCAGTAAAATCGATTTTAGTTTAAGAATTCGTATACACAGGATACAGCATAAGACGCGGTGTGTTTAATGTGTTTTGGCTTAACTTACACCATTTTTAGTAAGCAAATAAGATAGATATGCACATTTGGGTTAGACAAAAGTAAAAATTTCATTTTTTCAGATTTTTGCAGATACAGTGTTTTTGCTAAGCACGGCAGAATTAGCGTGTGGAGCCTAGTAGGTTCATGCCATATTGGCCTCTAGTAGCACGTTTTCCACGAGACTAAAAAGAATAGATGAAAATGCCTTGCCTTACTCGTTCATTTACTAGGAAACTGTCTGATGTTTCATTATTTACTTTTACTTGGTTTTCAGTTCTTCTTATGTTGATTTTTTAACCAAGAGGAGTAAACTAAAAAGACAGATTCACACCCAAGAAAGTTACTAGAAAAGTCACCAAATTCATCTTCTTTTTTTGTTGATCATATCAGCTTTCAATGATAATCCATACGTTTTATATTATACTAACACATTGCTAAAGAGTTCTAAAAACAACTGTTTTTATGTATTTTTAGACTAAAAATCTAAAAATTAAAGGAATAATGCAGAAAACACAAAAAATTGCTGATATACTTAATTAACCTATAAAATGACAGAAGTGCCAAAATTTCATAAATGTCATTAGTGTCAAAATTTAATAACAGTGGAGTAAACTTGCCTGCGGTTGGACCAATTAGAAACAAGCATTACGGTGCGGTAAATTTGAATCACTCCTCTTGGTTAAAAAACAAACAATAGTGTTGTTGTATATTCTAATAATGTTTCTGCTTATTTCTAGTTCTTCAAGTGATTTATATAATTCCTTCCTTTTATCTTTTTCAAATGCTTGTTTAAAGTCTATAAATAATATCATCGTCAGTATTTGATATTGATAGCTTTCCTTTAGTATCTCTTTCTGCAAGAAAATCTATTCTCTTGTGTTTCTTCCTTGTCCTCCTGGTATTCACCAATTATATCTTCCATTTTTTAGTATATTCTTTATATTCTCTTTTGTAGATTTATGTCCAGTTGCACCAACAAATAAACGAGCGATTTGGATTGACAGTTTATTTTAAAATGTAATTGTCAAAAACTGTCACATTAAAAACAGAAATTTTAACGATTCTCCCAAAAAATATTAAATTTTAACCTTTTTCGAAAGAAAAGAAAAGTGTTCTGTTATTACATTTGTTGGTAAAAAATTTAATATTTTTCGGGAGAATCGTTAAAATTTCTGTTTTTAAATGACAGTTTTTTAACAATTATTATATTTTAAAATAAACGGGCAATCCAAATCAAAAATCAATCGTTTATTTGTTGGTGCAACTGCACATATACATATACTGTGGCTTAAATTAAAGAAGACTCTAGATACCAACAAGATCTTTAAAGTATTAGGAAGAAGCCAAGAAGGAATACTTCTTCAAAGTAAAAATATATTCATAGTGCGTTTCTAGATAGCCATCAAACTGGGACTTCTCCAATAGCCATCAAAATGGGCTTCTCCAAACAAACCCTCTCCCATATTATCAATACACTGCAGAGAGTATGCTTGAGAATGACAATTACAAGCTATACTGGGACCGCACTGTGCTCACAGACCAAACAGTGGCACATAATAGACCAGATCTCGTATTAGTTAATAAATTAACAAGACAAACAATACTCATTGATACGGTGCTACCTAACAACAATAACCTGCGTTCTAAATACACTGAAAAGATCACCAAGTACAGAGATCTGGAAATTCAAATACGAAAACAATGGAGATGCAAGATTCATGCCAAAGAACCTCCTAGTATATATAAAAAAAGTTTGGTCTGAGATATGAAAACCATGCAGAAAGCTGTAGTACTCTCGATGGCCAGATGTGTACGAAAATTTTTGGGAGATACCTACTCCAGCAGGCACGTAGCCAGGAAATGTGCTTGAGGGGGTCCAAACACAACTCAAATTTTGGCGCTCTCTGAACTAACTAAAATAAGACTGCTCTTGTTTCGATTCACAACGAAATGATTATTTGTTATTTTTATTAGTTCTACTCCTATTCTGAGGAACTAATCTTTGTTTGAATTTTGCCGTGCTGGACAGGCGGGTAGTGAGATGCAACTTGATAGATCTCCCTCTTTACTATAGATACTCCTACGATTCGTTGGCTTGCAAATTTTAGAAGCCACGAATGGTGTAAGCAGAAGATTAGTTCTGATAAAGTTTTATTTTTAATATTGTTAATATTAGAAGTAAAACTTTCGTTCTTCTTTAGCAAATGCGACCACGGCATCCATATCATCATAATCTTTCATGTCTGGGTAGAGGCTGACAGCCAAAATTTTAGTGCTTCAGAGAGAATCAAATATGTGTTCTCTGAAGAGACTCTAACAAGAGTCGAAACTAGTTAGAGCACTTTTGGCGCTCTCTGAACTAACTAAAATAAGACTGCTCTTGTTTCGATTCACAACGAAATGATTATTTACTACAACTCAAATTTTTTGTTAAATTAGACGGTAAAATTTTTCAAATTTCACCTAATTTCACCATTGTATCTTTAATATCATTTTAGCGTCTCTGATGATGGTAGTCATCACATATAACAGGGTTAAAGTGGAGATTTGCGGGTCACAATGCGAGACAGGAAGATAAAAGATTGAATGCTACAATACAAAACTGGAGGCCGTGATAGGAAGAAGAGGAAGAGGAAGACCTCAGATGGGTTAGGGGACGATATTGTATAAGCTACAGGAATTCACTGGAAAAGCGCAGCCAAGGACAGATTATATGGAAAGATTTTGTGAAGACCTATGTTCAAAGCTGGATAGAAATGGGCTAAAGAAGAAGATGATGATGTTAGAGACTACTATGTAACGAAATATAGGGTTCCATAGAAAAGAGTACATCTGGTCTTCTATTCAGTTGTCGACCCAGTAATTTTTGGTTATTTGATAAAAAATATACTTGGCTTTAACTCAACATTCCAATGAATGGACCAAAGAGCCAATAAAATAAGTCTTTCGCTTTCGTTTCCTATCTTGTTTCCAGGTGAAGTTTTTACTCAATTCATTGTTGAGAACGAACGTTTTACACTGGCCGTTGTGACAGGGATAGTTGCCAAAATTGTAAGGAATTTGTAAATTTTTGGAATAAATCTTTATTATAATGTTCATTACGCAGAGACTGTCGGTATTTGGTTCCAAAGATGATATTGTGTTACAGTTATACCATAACATATATTCAGCTTTTATTGCTGTAAGAGAAATGTCATGGGAGTAATAAGCAGACAAATTTTCTAGCAATTTTGCCTTTTCTGTAGAGGCATATCCAGGTAAAAGAATTTAAAATGTTTACAGAATACTTTTCCTCGTGGTAAATCTGATTTTTAAACTGGATATATGTTGAAACGTACACTGAATAAAAACAAATAATCCTAGTAAAAAATAATAATAATTTCAAATATGTTTTTGAAGAAAATTATAAAAGGTCGCAAAACGAACAGACTCTATTTAATGCTTGGAAAGCTGCCGAGAGCCACAAAACCAAATTGTGTGATACAGTAAGCATACTTGAAAGAGAACTAGCACAGTTAAAATCTCAATATACAGAGTTGGCAACAAAAGTTAATTTAACTGAAAAAGAAAATGAAATAGAATATTTAACAGATGAAGAAGAGCTCGCTAAGGAGACAGAGTGGATTAGGGTTCAATCAAGAGCCAGTAAGAAACGCAAGATGGATACTTCACCATACATCTCACCACAAAAACATAGCTCCAAAGAAACTGCAGTTAGGAAAGCCAAAATGCCTCCACCTGTGGTAGTGGAAGGCTTCAAAGAATATGAAGTCCTATATAACTTCCTTAAATCGAAGATAACAAACTTTACTACTAAACTGGTGAATAGTGAAGTGATAAAAGTTAATGTACAAGACGGTGAAGAGTACAGAAAATTAATAAAAGCTTTAAGAGAGGAAAATATCCAATATCACTCATACGAAAACAAACAAGAAAGACCGATAAAAGTTATAGTAAAGAGATTACATCACACTTGCTCGTCCCAAAAAATTGTTGAAGATCTGCAAAAAAGAGGCTATAAAGCCATAGACGCAGTTAAAAAGCTAAAATGGCAAACCAAACAGCCATTAGACATGTTTATGTTAACCTTCAAACCAGACGAAGATATCAACAAAATATATGGGATAACGGACATCCTAGGAACAAAAGTCGAAATTCAGCCTTTTAAAAATTCCAAACTAATACCGCAATGCAAACGATGTCAAGCATATGGTCACACATGGAAGTTCTGTGCTAGAGGGCCAAGGTGTGTTAAATGCACAAAAAAACATCTTACTAAAGATTGCGACAAACCTGAAAATGTTAAACCAAAATGTGTCCATTGTGGCGAAAACCCTCCTGCCAACTACCGAGGATGTATCGTCGCAAAGGAAATGCAGAAAATAAAAAACAGAGGTCTGAAAAAGACGAATTTGTCACACCCTCCAGACAGAAGGTCAACTGAAACCAAGTCAAATGCTGGTGAAAGAAAACAAGCACAGAAAGTTACTAGTAATAAGACATATAGTGCGGTAACAAAAGGTCACAATGAAAATTATCAGAATGATAAATACCAAAAAACAACAGAGATTGAAAAAGAAACAGAACAAACCCTACAAATGATATTACAGGAGTTAAAAAAATTAAATGAAAGGGTCACTTCCCTGGAATATAGAGCTCAAGGTGCTATTCCAAAGGTAAGAAATGGCTAATGATCTTAGAATTGTCGCATGGAATGCCAACGGGTTGCTTAATCATCAACAAGAACTACAAGCAATCCTTGACATCGAAAAAATTGATTTGTTTCTTGTCTCTGAAACGCATTTCACAAATCAATCCTACATCAAATTTAAAGGATATAAGGTATATCATACAATACACCCTGACAATGCGGCCAAAGGAGGCAGTGCAATCATCATAAAGGATAATATATGTCATCATGAAGAGTTGGAATATAAAACTGAACATATTCAAGCCACTACAGTACACATAAAAACTAAAAGTTTTAAAATAAATATAAGTTCAATATACTGCCCACCTAAACATTCCATTAAAAAAGAGCAGTATAATGAATTCTTGAAAAGCTTAGGGGAAAGGTTCATTATTGGAGGTGACTTCAATGCAAAGAACACACACTGGGGCTCTAGAATCACTACTACTAAGGGAAAGGAGCTTTTGTTAGCCATTAAAGAACAGAGGTGTGAAGCACTATCAACTGGTAGACCAACCTACTGGCCTACGGATAGAAACAAGACCCCTGATTTAATAGACTTCTTTATTATTAAGAATATTTCAACTAATTTCATAGACATTGATGACTGTTGGGACTTAAATTCTGATCATTCCCCTATAGTACTAACCATGAGTGACAGGATTATTAAAAAACAAAGTAACCCCACATTAACAAATAAATGGACGGATTGGGATAGTTTTAAGCTAAGCCTTGAAGAGAGAATAAATCTAAGTGTACCAATACAAAACGCAGAGCAATTAGATAAAGAAGCAGAATTGTTGGTGAACAATATCCAGCAAGCAGCATGGGAAAACACTCCTACGCTGAAACCTAGGCTAAAAGGAAATAATTATCCAAAGGAAATAAGGAACATGATAATTGAAAAAAGAAAACTGAGAAGAATCTGGCAACAAACAAGGTCTCCTCAAGATAAGACTAAACTAAATCGTGCAAGTCAACAACTCAAAAGAACTATCCTACAATTAAAGAATGACTCGATTAATTCTTACTTACAGGAGCTAACAGATGACGGTAGTACAGATTATTCCTTATGGAAAGCTACTAAAAGACTGAAAAGACCTATTATGCACTCTCCTCCTATTAAACTAGAAAATGGTAACTGGGCCAGAAGTAGTGCACAAAAAGCAGAGCTATTTGCCATACATCTTGAAAATACATTCAAACCAAATGAACCTCAAGGGGATGAAGAAAGATGGGAGGAACCTGTTCAATTAGAGGAAGAAATTCGGCTAACTACACCAAAAGAAGTACTTGAAGAAATAAGGGAAAATATTAATCCGAAGAAAGCTCCGGGCTATGATCTAATTACGGGTGAGCTGTTGAAAAATCTTCCCCGAAGAGCTATCGTAAAATTAACAAACCTCTTTAACGGTGCATTCAGATTAAAATATGTACCAATGATATGGAAGATGGCGGAAGTCATTATGATTCCTAAACCAGGAAAACCAGCACATGAGGTTTCGTCATACAGACCGATATCTCTGCTTCCTGTAATATCGAAGCTGTTTGAGAAACTGCTCCTTAAGCGAATAAAACCAATTATCGAAGCAAGGAATTTGATACCGACACATCAATTCGGATTTAGAAATAAGCATTCAACAATTGACCAGGTGCACAGAATCACAAATATTATCGAAAGATCCCTAGAAGAAAAGAAAGTCTGTTCAACTGTATTCCTTGATGCTGCACAGGCTTTTGATAAAGTCTGGCATGAAGGTTTAACATACAAACTAAAATGTTTTTTACCTATACAGTACTCAAAACTTTTACGGTCATACATAAAAGAACGACATTTTAGAATTAAGCAAGAAGACTGTTTTTCAGACTTAAAAGAAATTAGAGCAGGTGTTCCACAAGGCAGTGTGTTGGGTCCGGTCCTATACCTAGTATACACGTGTGATATACCTGTACTGGAAAACAACACAGTTGCCACCTTTGCTGATGATACAGCTATTCAAGCAGTAGGGACGACAAGTGAAGAGGCGACCAACAAGGTCCAAATAGCAGTTAACCAAATCTATAAGTGGACACAAAAATGGAGAATCAGGCTAAATGAAGCTAAATCTGTCCATGTTAATTTCACCAACAAAAAAATACAATATATACCAGTTATAATCAACAATATCCAAGTACCATATGCAGATACTGCTAAGTATTTGGGTATAACATTAAATGCAAAACTACGCTGGAAGGTGCACGTTAAGAAAAAAAGGGAAGAACTAAATATAAGATATAAAAAAATGTATTGGCTAATTGGAAGAAACTCCACACTGTCGATGCATAATAAGTTACTAATTTACAAACAAATATTGAGACCTGTATGGACTTATGGATGCCCACTATGGGGGTGTACTAGACCAAGTAATATAACAGTAATACAAAGATTCCAGAACAAAATCCTAAGAAATATTGTAGATGCTCCTTGGTATGTTACAAACAGTGATCTCCATAAGGACCTAGGAATGGAAACTGTGGATATAATCATCAAGAAGATGGCAGGAAGTCACGAGCAACGACTTCACATGCACGAGAATATTGAGGCAATCCAGCTCCTCGATACTACTGGGCAAGTTAGAAGACTGAAGAGGACAAAACCTTATGAACTAGTTTAAGTGATAGGTGATAGTGAAAAGCAGAGCATAGTGCTTGTGCGCGTTAGTGTGTATGCTAGAATAGTGCACTATCTTGTTAGGTTAGATAAGAGACGCTATGGGGCAAGCTCTTAATTTTAAGGAACAGTAATAATTTAGGTTAGATTAAAATTGCTCATTGGTCAAGTATGACCAGATTGTAATTGTAATAATCATCATCGTAGTGGTGATTATGGGAAAAAAAAATGTCTAATTTCGATTCAAAGCATCATTACAAGCTCTCCTGAGGAGAACAAAAGTTCGAAATGGTCCATAGAGAGATGGTAATGATCTCTGAGTCGAAATTAAATATAAAATGCCTTTATCTACCTACGTTTTTACTCACGTATGGAGTACTAGGAAACAGATTTGTTGATCTTTGCCTCGTTGAATTGATGTGTTGTGGAGTGCAACTATATAGACTCCCCATGTCTCTGCATTCATCACCCTTTATTCCTTGCAAATTTTAGAAGGATGGGTAATAGGTATAAGAGAGAATCTGTTTCCGAATTAAGAAATCCAAAGATTTTATTTTTAAATATTTATTTGTTTGAAAATGAAGACTTTTGGGTTTCGTCGTTTCTTTAATAGAGGTCGCGAGTGCGTCTAAATGTTGATTATTTCTTTGTAATTGGCATACTTGGCGAATATGTCTAATTTCGTTTCAGAGCATCATTAGGAGAACAAAAGTTCGAAAAGGTCCATATAGAGATGGTAATGAGTCGAAATTAAATATACAATGCCTTTATCTAATAATAATTTCGTTTACTTTTTCAAAAATAATAATAATAACTTGGGGATAAACTTGCTGCTTTGGTACCAAACCCGAGACAGTTTTGGGAGGGGTCCGGACCCCATGGACCCCCCTTTGGCTACGTGCCTGTACTCCAGCATACCAAGATTACCAAATTACCTAATAGGGCTCGATAACATAATAACATGGAAAGAGTCCCACTGGGGCTCAATCCTTTTGATACCGTAGGTATCTGGGATTAGTGAATTTCCCCCTTAAAGGGTGTGCGAGCTGTATGGCTAAATCTGAAGAGTTTCTACACGTTGGGTTAGTACCCACAGTCAGTGTAAAGACAAAATATATCAGTACCTAGTCTTTCAGAAAAATGTTCCCTATTAATAAAAATAATAAATAAGACATAATAAAGTGATTATAAGATTCAAATAGACAGTATATTAACATAAAGAAAACATAATATTTTGATCTCTCACAAGTTTCTAAGATCAATAAACAAATAAAAATGTTTGATTTACCTTCAGAATATGATTATCAGCTGCTAAACGAAAACATAACCTAAAACAATATATTATTCTTCCCGATTAGAATAAAAAAATATTAATCTCGTACAACGTATTCTAAATGTAACAACTTTATAAATAATATTAAAATAAATAAAACTTTATATTACATTTAACAACTTTTTCATTTCATGTGGGTCGATGTGTCAAACTAGTTAAGTGAAATCTTGTACTAGAGATGTAATTTTTAAGCTTCTTTGGGAATCGTTACTGTGATTTTTCAGAATGCGTTTTAAAATATGGATAGTTGATCAATAAGAGGTTTCTAATTTGATTTAGTGAAGATTTATGCATCCACTTGTCTAGAAGTATAAGTATGAACGTCGCATATATTATAAATATATAAATACTCTTTAAGTCTATTAAGGCTGTATGACACTATGCATTTTCTTGTATCATATCTAATATCGTTTCTGATATCGTTTCTTGTATACATTTTCTTGTATCATTTCTTGTACGTACATTTGTGCCCTGTATGACACTATGCAAGTTCTTGTATCGAAAATTGTATGAAATTCGGCACGTGATTGGTCGATATTTTGTTTGCCACCCCCTGTCACGTTATGGTAGTACTGCATCTACATCTACAGTTGATTTTAAGGATTTTATAAAATTTATAAACTTTTAATTAACATTTTAATGTTAACCAGAATTTTACGTTGACTGTTTGAGGTTGATTATTTGTGTTTTGATATATTTGTGCTAAAATATTTGCATTAGAATTATCTTCAGTTTGATCCAAATTAGGAGCTATTGTATTTTGTAAAAAATTATGCACCATGAAACCTAAATTTATAGTTTGAACTTTACTAGGAGCTAAATATATGGTTATTATATTAGTAGAACAGTAGTCCATACCAAACGGTATATTAAGTATCAATATAAGATTTATGAATAATACCTACAAAAATACAAATAAATTCATCAATACATGATCCCATTTTCATTTCAGCCGCCATTATGAGTAAGTAATTATGACCAATTATGACATTTTAGATGTTTTGCCAGCAGGTTTTACGTTTTTGCTCTTTGCGCAGAAATTGGCGCAGTTCTTGTACAAGAATCTGTGTCTGACTCAAATTCTTGTATCGTTTCTGATATCGTTTCTTGTATATGTGTATGACACTATGCATTTTTTTGTCCTATCAGAAAGGATATTAGAAATGATACAAGAAAATGTATATAGTGTCATACAGCCTTTAGTAAAAATTGTCTATTAGTAAATTTAGTACCTACATAATTAATTTTATGCTATCTGTGTCAAATTTTGAATTCTACAGGAAGTTGCTGGAACAACAAAGGTTATAACAAGGAACCAAGCACACGTGCCCATGCACAATATTAATTGTAACTTAAATGTAATAAAGATAATCACATGCCGTTCCCTCCAGTTTTTCCTGCACATCATTCCACCAACTAGGCTTTGGCTTACCTATCGGTCTCCTTCCTACCGGCTGTGTCATAATGATTTGTATAGGACGGTTGTTCTGTTGCAATCTTGCTGGATATCTTGCTCATCTTAGTCTTTCTATTTTTATAACAGATATCACGTCTTTATCACCAGATATCTATTTGTATTTGTGTATCTCCTCCTCCAATTATTATTTTCACAGTTGCCACCGAATATTCCCCAGGATTCTTCGTTCAAATATTAGCAAGAGGTTTTCATCTGACTAGGCTAGGAGATGGTACATGTTTGGCGATATTTGGTTTACCATACATCCTTGTTATTTCTTCCATGTGTACGTCTTGTCCAAATCTCTCTGCCATCTGTACTTCTCCGAAAAATTTTTTGAGTACCTAACTTTCTTTTCCATATTCCCACTTTCTTTTCTTCCTGTTGGTTCATAATCCACATTTCTCTGGCATATTATTACTGTGGGTCTTTGTTATTGTTGTCTCGTAGTTTCGCTGTGCTTGACACAGGATTTAATAATTATAGTAGGTATAAATTTTAATTTAGAGATTAGCGATTCACGTTAAGTCTTTCAAATATTCAACTTTTGCAGAGAATATTAATCTGTTCAAACCAGAACCACCAGACCAGAATCCAGCCAGAACGTTATGAAACCTTGTTAGGCTTTCGGTCTGTCGAACCTGTGTTTGAGTTTATTCGTCTGTCACGTCGTTGGCGAATTATTGTGCACAGTGCAGAGCTGTGTTGAGAATAGTGGATAAGAAATAGATTTCCTCCCAATTTATACCCTCGGGATATCTTCAGCTTTCTACTACTTTGAGAATTTTTCTGACCAATAGCAGTAGGGACATGCAGTATGGTTTTGAAAAAAATTGGTCTTCGTCAAATATGTAGTTTTTATGAAAACTATAAGATTATTTTACATACACTGAGATTCATAGCGAAAGCAAGAGTAAAATGCATCGATTCGAGTAAGTCGAATTAAATGAAATCGAATTGTGTAAAATAGAAAGCTAATAAATTATTATTACCTACTTACTAACAAGTTTGTCATAGGTAATTAACTTTCAATTAAAGAAACTGATTTTAGTTCATCATAGTTTCCTTGTCAAACATATTAGTACGTACTAAAACGTGATTTCTTTTTTTTTGTGAATCTAGCGATCAAATAAAAAATGCTTCTATTTCAAATTTAAAGATACATATGTACATGCGAATTGCGAATACCATCACGGCGCGGCGCGCGTATTGTTGATCTCTCCCATCTCTAGTGTTTCGCATCTTTGCATTAGTGGTTGTCTAAATTTAAGTGTGCAGTTTTCTGCATGTGGTACAAATTTTTCATTAAAATTTAACATTAACAATATTTTTTATTACTAGTTACTGAATGATCATAGGTACAGGTATTTTTCATTACAAGAAATATTAGAAAATCATTCTGTTACGTTTTTTGGATGAGTATTATATGATGGATAGTGATGGAAGGATGTGCATTATGTGCAACCAAAAGACAAAAGGAATTATTAGTAGATAGACCAAAGATGGCACCACTACCAATATTTTTATGAATAAAAAGTGTTAAATCCTTGAATGATAACTTGCCTAATTTTATTAATCAACGAACGCCTAAATGTTGACAATAAATAATATTATCATTACCAATAAAAACTCATTCAGAAAGATTCAAAGACATGTAAAAGTATTCAATATATTATTTAGATAGTTCTGAAGCTACTTCCTATATTTTTTATAAGTAAGTACCTACATATGTATACATATTTACTATTTCTACTGGGAATCCTGCTTTATGGGCCTCTTCGTGACGACCCTGACGAATGTTGGTGATCATCATGGCAATCTTTATCTTATCTGCAGCAGCGCGGAAACGCTTCACAGATGTGTTGAATTAGGTTCTAAGGTTCTGTAACCAGAATGTTCTTCCTGGCGGCCCTCGCTTTCTAAATATTTTTCCTTACAGGATTGCTTGTATGAGGGCATATCTGGATTCACTTCGCATTATGTGTGCGAAGCATTATAACTTTCGAGATTTGATGGTGGTTTGTGCCTCTCCGTTCTCCTTTATTCTTCTGAGGACCTCCTCATTTGTGACCTTCTCAGTCCATGGGATTATGGGATTTTAAGAATTCTCCGATAAAGCTAAATCCCAAATACTTTCAATTTTCTGCACATATTATCTTCGTTCAAGGTCCACGATTCAATACCATAAAAAATAACAGAGAATACGTACCATCGCGGGGTTCAAAGGAGTAGTGATGCGCAATACAAGGTGTCGCTTCCTGTTAACACCTCTAGCCACTCCTACTCAATTCCTATCCTCACCTCCGAGAAGTGTGATCCGGATCACAGGGGTGGACCCCGGTAAACCTGAGCAACCCTGCTGGAGACTGGGTAACCAACCCCAGTGGAAGGTGGGGTCAGGGCTGACGAGTAAGGGAGAAATGGTCCTCCGAAAAGGGGGTTGGGCAGTGGGTTAACACCCCACTCCCGTAAAAAATTTTTACGTTTCGGAAAATTCACAACAATCAGCTGGACGGTCTTTTTGTCGACGACTTGGCAAACGAAATAAGGCTAATGATATTGGATTATTTACTTGGAACGTTCGTACGCTTTATAGCGCAGGGAAGCTAAGATGTCTATTAAAAACGCTAAATGAATACTCAGCAGACATCATTGCACTACAAGAAGTTAGGTGGACAGGTAGTGGCAGCCTGGAGAAAAAGGACTACGCTCTCTACTACAGCGGACATGAAAGCAATCACACTTTTGGCGTACGGTTCATACTAAACAAACGTGTAAAATCAACGGTCATAGCTTTCGACCCAATAAGCCCAAGAATATGTAGATTGCGAATAAGGGGCAGGATCTTTAACTACAGCATTATCAATGTTCATGCTCCAACTGAAGACAAATAAGACGAGGAAAAAGACCTATTTTATGAGAAAGTGGAGAGCACTTATAGGAAATGTTATATAGGACAATGACATAAAAATTATTATCGGCGATCTTAATGCTAAAGTTGGTCAAGAAACAATCTTGTCTCCATACGGTCAGTAACCAAAATGGTTTACGGCTGATTGAATTCGCGGCATCGTTAGGAATGGTGGTAGTAAGTACGTGCTTTCCACACAAAAACATCCACAAAGCCACGTAGCAATCACCAGGCGGCCAGACCAAGAATCAAATTGACCGCGTACTTATAGATAGTCGACATTTCTCTGATGTACTGGACGTAAGAGCATGTAGAGGTGTTAATATAGACTCCGACCACTACCTTATAAAATCAAAGCTCAGAGCACGCATATCTAACGCAAAAAAAGGTCACAGCACAAAATTCACAAAATATAATACTGAGGTGCTAAAATCTGAAACTGCTAGAGCTAATTACATGAAAATCTTAGACGAAACATTACCAAACATCGGTGAAAATTTAAGTATAGAAGAGCATTGGACTAAATGTAAAGAAGCCATGCACACAGCGGCTGACACTATATTAAAACCTATCAAGACCAGAAAAAATGAGGATTGGTTCGACGAAGAGTGTAGACATAAGAGACTCCAGCAGCGCAGAACGAGATCAACTCTCGAAGATTATGAAAATCTTAGAAGGGAAGGAAAGAGAATGGTGAGAAGAAAAAAGAAAGAACAATACGAACACGCTCTAAACGAAATTGTTAACTACCACAATGGAAAAGACATACGAAAATTCTACCAACAGATAAATAGCTGCAGAAAAGACTTTAAACCCAGAATAATAGCCTGTAAAGATAGGGACGGCTCTATAATTAGTAACAAGGAACAGATACTAAACAGATGGACGCAACATTTTGAAGAACTGCTTAATGGCAATTATGATGATGGCGAGATGGAGCATCCCATGCTTCAAATTAATGAAGATGATCGGCAGCCACTCCCCACCGAAGAAGAAATTAGAGAAGCCATCTTAACACTTAAAAATAACAAAGCCCCCGGTTCGGATAATCTCCCTGCTGAACTCTTCAAAAACGGCGGCGACACCCTCTTGAAACACATGCATAAACTGATAACTGCAATTTGGCAACAGAAAGAAACACCCACAGACTGGAAGTTGGGTGTACTGTGTCCTCTACACAAAAAGGAAGACATGATGGTGTGTGATAATTATAGAGGCATCACTCTACTCAATATGGCATATAAAGTGTTGTCCAACGTATTGTACAAAAGACTTCTCCCCTACGCTGAAGAAATAGTAGGAGGATATCAGTGCGGTTTCCGTCCTAATAAATCAACAACGGACCAGATATTTACAGTGAGGCAGATCCTTGAAAAAACCCTAGAGTTCGGCGTCGACACCCACCACATATTCGTGGACTTCAAAGCCGCATACGACTCAGTTAATAGGGGTAAACTTCTACTTGCTATGGTAGAATTTAAAATACCGCTTCATCTTGTCCAATTAACTGAACTTACGCTCACAGGAGCAGAGAGCGTGGTAAAGATTCAGAACGATTTCTCAAGACCCTTCCATGGCAAAAATGGACTAAGACAGGGTGATGGACTATCGTGTCTCTTATTTAACCTGGCATTAGAAAAAATAATTCGAGAGTCCCAAATTAATACGAATGGTACTATCTTTAACAAATCAGTACAAATTGTCGGATACGCAGATGACATAGACATCATAGGTAGATCTAAAGAATCTCTGACTGAAGCATTTCGGTCGTTAAGAGCATCTGCACAGAGAATGAGGCTAAATATAAATGTTCAAAAGACCAAATATATGTGTTGCACTAGGTCAAGCAACCCGACACCTACAAGAATAATAATTGACGACCTAGAACTAGAAGGTGTCGACACTTTCATATACTTAGGCTCGCTGCTAACTAAAGATAACAATGTCAGTGAAGAAATTAAAAGAAGAATAGTGCTCGCTAATAAGTGCTACTATGGCTTAAGAAGACAGATGGCCTCAAAAATACCTAGAAAAATTAAATTGACTGTCTACAAAACACTAATAAGACCA
The DNA here is from genome assembly GCF_917563875.1 of Diabrotica virgifera virgifera. Taxonomy (NCBI): domain Eukaryota; kingdom Metazoa; phylum Arthropoda; class Insecta; order Coleoptera; family Chrysomelidae; genus Diabrotica; species Diabrotica virgifera. The sequence continues at coordinate 210,503,031 of NC_065449.1, forward strand.
GTGCTAACATATGGCTCAGAAACTTGGTCACTTACTCAGAATGACCAAGAACTGCTCAAACGTTTTGAGCGAAAAATTTTAAGACGAATATATGGTGGCATAAAAGAACAAGGTTTGTGGCGCAGGCGTTACAACTTGAGTTGTATAGAAATTTTGGAGAACCTGACGTTGTACAATTCATTAAGTTAGCACGCCTTAGATGGATAGGTCATGTAATCAGGCGAGAGGAAGATGCCATAGTCAGAAAAGTTTTTCACCGAAGAGGGCTGATAGGACAACGAACAAGAGGAAGACCATTACTTAGATACCAAGACAACCTAGAAAATGATTTGAAATCTATTGGAATTAGAGCATGGAGAAGAGCTGCCAGAGACAGGGGCGAATGGAGGATTGTTCTGAAGAAGGCTTTGGCTCATAAAGAGCTGTAACGCCACTTATGATGATGATGATGATGACGTACAATCGCAGCATTCTTAGTTTTATGCCAAGAGAGAGGTTGTGGCTTGAAGAAGGCGCCCGTCCGGTTGAAGATGCATCTAGTTTTTCTGAAGCGCGCTCTTATCTATTGGATGTTGTTCCATTCTTCATTTATTATGGTGCCGAGGTAGTTTTAGTGCGTCACTTTTTATACAGGGGTTTGTTTGATGTAAAGTTGACCTGTTATCTTGTAAAAAAATTGAGGTTAAAGCAAAAAGCAAGGATAAAACATATTAAAACATAGGTACATTTTCATTTTGTAACTTCAAAGGGCTGTAACTTTTTTTGTGTGTACTATTGTATATAGGTAAGCGAGGTTCAATCAACCTATTTTTTACCCGAGAATCTTGTGGTATAATTTATGACCAATCTTTTCGGGACCCCCTGTATAATGTGATAATTAATTAACTTAGGATAGATGTGGGCTGGTTGTTCGAACGTTAATCAACATTGATCACAATCAAATATTTAATTACTGTCACAACTGTCAATGTCAACTTTGGTTGGGTTGCTGAAAACATAGTTATTTATAATTATGAGATTAGTTAGTCAATTAACGTAACAATTATTAACATAATTGATTAACTAATTTCATAATTGTCATCAATAATTATGTTTTCGGCAACCCAACCAAAGTTGACATTGACAGTTGTGACAGTAATTAAGTATTTGATAGTGATCAATGTTGATTAGCGTTCGAACAACCGGCCCATAACCTAATACACCACTTAAACATAACCGCAGAAAATGATTTATTTTTATCTCTTCAGTACCTACTCTGGTTGGTATTTTTTATACAGATAGGTAGATGTAAATTGTTTTTTATAAATATGTAATATTAGCAGGTTCTTGTTGTGATGACTTTCCTGTTGTGAATTTAACTCCTTTCGATCATTCTCTACAATCTATGGTATGACAAATTTATGGTATATTTCAAAATTTTAAGTTTATGGAATTATGAATTAGTGCTGTTAATACATTGATCTTGTTCTGATTATTTAAATTTCTTGGTACCTCAACAATATTGTGTGAACAGGTATGTACATCCAACTGTCTCAGTATTTTCAAACTTTTTTAAAATCCTTTGAAAAGTTTAAATGATTTGAAATTGGTATATTGGGATATCTTATGCCACTTAACACATTTAAGGCTTTTCATTCAGTCATTTGTTTCGATCTTCTGTCATGTGTCGTCTAGGTAATATTAATATATCTACGTCATACGTTATTGGTATTGCCAATGATACAAACCAAAGACGTATGACGTAGATATATTAATATTATGTGACACATAACAGAGGCTCGAAACAAATGACAATCAATGAAAAGCCCTATAGCCTATAGGGCTTTTCATTCACATTTCGAGCTTCTGTCACATGTTGTATAATTCGTATATAACGTGTGATCCAAAATTATTGTCACCATAGGTGGCTCTGAACGACAGAGATAGCTATACAGTGCATGTCTATTCTTAATTCAGATATACTTTTCCGTTTACGTCAACTTTGCAGTGTACGTCAACTTAACAAGAAAAGTTAGGTTATGTAGAGATGTTTGGTGGTGGACATATACAGAATCTTGTTTGATTTTATTTATTATTGTTACTTATAATTTTGTTAATTCTTTTTATTTTTGATTAAAGTTCTGTGTTAAAGGTTTTGACTGATTTTTTATGTTTTATAATATTGATCAAAATTAATTGATAAACCAATGATATAGTATTTTTACTACAAAAACGTTATTACGTAGGTCAAAATTTTTGACGTAAGAGAACTGTCAAAACATTAGAATGGGACTTTTCATTATTACCATATATATAATAAACATGGCAATAATGAAAATCACATTCTAATGTTTTGACAGTTCTCTTACGTCAAAAATTTTGACCTACGTAATAACGTTTTTGTAGTAAAAATACTATATAAATTCAGATTAAAACAAGACATACGTATTTTTTTGAACGGCTAGCTTTGATCCCAATAATTGTGGATCGCTCGTTATTAATATTATACACGGATTATACGAAATTTGACAGGAGCTCGAAACAAATGACAATCGATGAAAAGCCCTATAAGTGTGATCTGCTGACAACAACCAGCACATCGTGCCAGCAGCGAAGCTACGCCCGAAAATAAGGCCGCGGGCTGTGCGCAAACCAGATGCACGAACTATTCCCGCCGAGTCGACTGTGCCTTCGGGGTGTTTGGTGCTTATGCTAACTATACAGGGTGTCCAGAAACTCTACCGACAAACGAAGACAGGAGATTTCTCAGATAATTTTAAGTCAATTTAACCCAATTTACCTAGTCCGAAAATGCTTCCTAAGGGAGCTAGAGCTCTTTGAAGATGGCGTCATGTAATTAGTTTTTCTTAAATACCTCCAGAACGCTTCTATTTAGAAAAAGGAAAATTGGTATACCTATTTACTTTTCAGAGATGAATCGATTCCATCCATTGCAAATTTCTAGTACCGGTCATAGGCGTCCGTCTTGGGTAGAGCAACGGGTATTTTATCGCATAACTTTTTTGTCCTTAAATTTTATGCATTTTTGACACCGGATTATTAAATTGTAAGGTATTCTAGTCCTAAAAGGGACTCTTGCTTTAAGTCGGTAGGACACACCGTTTTCTAGAAAAATCGATTTGAAAGTTTTTCATTTTTGGAATTTGAACAAAAATTGAAAGAACTTTTCAACAAAAAACGAAGTATTTTACCAACATAAAGTAAAAGTAACTTTTAGTACTCGAATACCTCATAATTTAATAATCTAGTGTCAAAAATGTTCAAAAATTCAAGACAAAAAAGTTATGCAATAAAATAACTGTTGACCTACCCAAAACGGACGCCCATGACCAGTACTAGAAATTCACAATTAATGAAATCGATTTATTTCTGGAATATAAATAATTGTACCAGTTTTCGTCTTTCTAAACTGTTTTTTTTTGAAATTTTTTTTTTAATTTAAAAAGCCAAAAATTTTCAAATCGATTTTTCTAGAAAACGGTGTGTTCTACCGATTTAAAACAAGAGTATCTTTTAGTGCTAGAATACTTTACAATTTAATAATCCAGTATCAGGAATGCATAAAAGTTAAAGATAAAAAAATTATGCGATAAAATAACCGTCGCCCTACCCAAAACGGACGCCTATGATCGGTACTAGAAATTTTCAATGGATGGATTAGATTTATATCTTGAAGATAAATACGCGTACCAATTTTTGTTTTTCTAAATAGAAGCGTTCTGGGGATATTTAAGAAAAACTAATTACAAGACGCCATCTTCAAAGAGCTCTAGCTCCCTTAGGAGGCATTTTCGAACTAAGTGAATTGGGTTAAATTATCTTAAAATTATCTGAATAATCTCCTGTCTTCGTTTGTCGGTAGAGTTTCTGGACACCCTGTATAAGAAATGACAGGTCAACATCTTCATTATTGTTTTTCTCCTCAACTCAGTACAATTTTTAAACTTTATTGTTTTTTAAAGAAGGAATCATAAAATAAAAAATAGTGACAATTCAAAATATTGTTAAACATCTAACTTCATTATAATCAAACCCAACGTAAATACAGTCGAGTCCGCGAGTCTTTACCATAGATATAACAGAATAGATTAGGCCAGTTCGAAAAATAGCGTAACGCGGAACAGTTCGGGTCGGTGGTCTATCTATCTCTCTCTACCGGCGCTTAGCTTTCTCTCTCTAGCATATGATGGCCGCCGCCTGTGTGTCACTGTCGTTCCGTTATTCCCACCTCTTGGTAGATACGCTCACACTCACACGACAGACAAAGATAGCTAGACCACCGTACTTGATATCGGCGTTACATCCCGATGCATAGGGCTTTTCATTCACAGTCATTTGTTTCGAGCTTCTGTCACATGTCGTATAATCTGTATATATTAATATTATACACAGATTATACAACATATGACAGAAGCTCGAAACAAATGACAATCGATGAAAAGCCCTATTGAGTGGCATATGACTAGCCTGATCTATTTTCTTTACATATCTCTGGTCTTTACCCGTGCGTCATCATTTAAAGCATACGAAATAAGTCGTAAATTTACTAAACGCAACGGCAAGTGGATATTATTCCGATCACGGGTTATAGTATAAAATTTGACGTTATCAAATAAATAGAATGTCAAATTTAAGTTTTGCTTTAAAATTTTGGTGCATAATTACAGCTACATTTGAAGTAGCTTAATAAATTATTTTATTATCATTGATTAATAAATAAATAAACAATTTATAAAAGAATTCAATAACATATTTACTTTTTGTTATTTTATTCACTTTGGCGGAACCTTAAACACAAGCATTCAACTGTGTCAACAATGAGGTTAGCTTTGTACGTTGTCAAAATTTATCGTAAAATAACATAAACTTATTACAAAATTTCTAACTCCAATATAAAATTAGTTGTGAAAACAACTGTTTGTATACGCTGTGAGCTCGTACGTAGAGGGGATATTTATAAATTTGTGAGCGCCAGTAGTGACAAATCTATAAACGTTTACCGGAAATTTGACATAAATGTCAAAGTGATTAATTTAAAATTAAAATTAAAAACATTAATTTTAAAAAATATTAGTTGATCAAAGCTGTGGTATATATTGTAGCGTGATTAGTGTAATTACTTCTAATTACAATAAAACTAGCGGTTCGTAATTTATATACGACTTTATTTATATAAGTTACAGACGAATTTATCTTATACACTAAACTTATTCACAAAATATGCCCGTATTTATACCCAGTTGTTATTCTGGAACAATCGACTCCCATCTCGAGCTATCGGCTTGTTCCGCCTACGTGACGTACCTTCCAGAATTCTCCGGCGAGGCCTAGCACATCCGATTACGTCATTCTCGAGGTGTTTACTGTTATACGGGGATCGGCCAAGATTTCTCTTCCGCTACACTGCTCCCCTCTTAAGATCTGAGCGTCTCGATCAGCAACTCTAAATGAAGGCCCAGGATGGCGGAATCTACACGACTCTCCAGCTCTGCATACACCCTTCAAGAAGAAATAACAGTCTACTGTCTTTGAAGGGTACGACATCTTCGGGTTCATGCAACACACAGTGATTTGTACACCAGTTCCTCTGAAGACCACTTCAAGCATGCTTCTCACAATCTTCCAATCCAGATTTTCTACTGCATGGCCTATTTTTGGTAAAGCCAAATTTTTGATGTCATAATTACACACGATTTTCTTCAAATTAGTTAGAGCACGCCATATGTTCTCGTAGCTTGGCGTGTCCGTATAAGACTTTCTGGTCACCATATACAGCAAAGATCGAGGACCATCTTCCAATCGCAGTACTCTTCCAGTTTTAGGCTGCTGATTTCTTAACTCGTCCAGGCGGCCGAACTTTCTATTGAATACGGACGATATTCCTTTAGTCATCTCGAGGTCTTGGGCAACACAGTGGGCCAGAGAGACGTTTTCTGGAACACCAAACAGATCTTGCTGAACTTCTGTGGTCACGCCGAATCTAGCACTCTTTCTCGCTGCGTAATTTGACATAAATTGATTAAAACTTGGCTGTGCGACATCTTTCATCTCCTGTTGGAGGACTCGTGCTTCTTCTGTTTCATTTGAGCCAGCATATGGTGCAAGACGATTTATGTGAATAACTTTTGGTTTACCGTTTGGCAACTTCTTAATTCTATATATTACGTCATTTATTTTCTTCTTAACTTCATACGGACCTTCCCATTGTCTTTGCAGTTTAGGACACAAGCCTCGACGACGTTGCGGATTATAAAGCCAGACAAGATCACCTACTTCGAAGCTTTCATTCTTGCATCGAGAATCATATTGATCTTTCATTCTGTCACTGGCTATCTGGATGTGTTGTCGGGCAAGTTCATGAATGTTGTTCATTCGTAATTTCAGGCGGTCAACGTAGTCTTCGCCTGCAACATGTTCCTCGGAAGGTCCGCAGCCAAACTCTAGGTCGCAGGGCAACCGAACTTCACGACCCAACATCAGGCAGGTTGGTGTTTGACCTGTAGTTTCATTTACGGCCGAGCGGTAGGCCATCAGGAATAAATGAATGTGTTGGTCCCAATCTCGCTGATGTTCAGATACAACTTTGGACAAGTGTTTACCCATCGTTCGGTTCATCCTCTCGACCATCCCATCTGATTGAGGATGCAGGGGTGTTGTTCTGGTCTTATTGGCACCAATCAATTTACAAACGTTTTGGAAAAGAGCTGACTCAAAGTTTCGCCCTTGGTCGGAGTGGATCTCCAAGGGAACACCAAATCGGCTAAAGAATTCTTTAACAAGTACCTCTGCAACGGTAGCAGCTTCTTGATTTGGTAATGCATAGGCCTCAGTCCATTTTGTAAAATAATCCATGGCTACCAGGATGTATTTATTTCCAGCATCGGTTTCTGGAAATGGACCTGCAATGTCGATAGCTACTCTTTCCATAGGACTTCCAACATTGTACTGTCTCATGGGTGCTCTCTTTTTACCAACCGGACCATTACCGGATGCACACGGTTCACATTTTCGGCACCATCTTCTTACATCATCTTTACAGTTCACCCAATAGAACCGTTCTCGAACCTTTTGCAGAGTCTTCGTAACACCAAAGTGTCCACCTGATGTACCGTCATGCAACTGACGCAATACTTCTGACACTTTACTTTTAGGTACAATCAACTGAAGCTTTGATTCTGTACCATCATCGTTCTCAAAGGTTCTGTACAGAAGATTATCTTTTAGTACCAGGCAATTCCATTGGCTCCAGTAGGCCTTGACTTCTGGACTACATGCACTAATGTTCTGCCAACTAGGTCTCTCACCTTGCCGCATCCAATCCAATACTCTTTTTATACATGGGTCATCTTCTTGGGCGTCTTGTAACTGTTCGGGCTGCCATTGCTCATTAACGACGGTGGTTCGTCTCACAGGGCAAAGCTGCTCCTCTACTTTAAGCCGGTGATTACAACTTTCACCGCATGGCCGTATTGAGGAAGCATCTGTATTTGAACCAACTCTTCCAGCCCTCTTCACGCGTCTCTTCGGGATCGTGTCACGAATCACCCTCCGTACCATTTCCACCAAACGTTCATCTATTCTCTTATCGCCTTTTTCCACGGTTATTACTCGATTGTTTCGTGAAGCTTGGCTAGCTGCTTCGTGTTCCAAGGCAATAGCAAGTGCTTCATCTAAAACTTTCGGTCTTGCTAGTCGTAAAGCTTTCTGTAGTTCACTATCTTTCAGCCCATTGACGAAGGTATCTACCGCAATTTCTTCTAAAACGCTGTCTGGCACCTCTGGATAAGCCAACCGCACCACACGAGCCACATCTGCTTCAAATTCTTGCAGATTCTCACTTGCTCGTTGACTTCTACTTCTCAGTTGTGCTTTGTATACTTGTTGTAGATGAGCATCTCCATAGCGTTTTTCTAGACGAGTGAACAAGGTCTGGTAACATTTTTCTTGACCCTTAGGAATTGATCTTAATATATCTGCAGCATCACCTCGCAAAGCAGCAGTCAAGGAAACAGCCTTTTCTTGTTCGGTCCAATGGTTGGCGGTCGCAATAGCTTCAAACTGTCTAAGATATATGGACCAAGAGGACTTTCCATCAAATGGTGGTAATTTGAATCTCATATTATGCGACGTTTCGTCTCTCGGTAGTTCATCTTTCACTAAAGGATCTAACGCTGCTGCATTAACTGATGGTTGTACTTTTGTATCGGTTATCCTGCTCTCTAGCTGTTTGATCTTTTCTTCTACGGTCTCTACACTTTTCTGCATCTTATCGAATGTTCTAGAAACTTCTTCAAATTTCTCATTGTTCTGTTTACAAACTTCTTCTAGTTTTTCGTTGTTTTGCCTACAGACCTCTTTAATTATTTGAGAAGTCTCATCGAATCTTTTAGCAACATTTTCGAATTTCTCGTCGCTTTTTCTACTAACTTCTTCAAGTTTCTCGTTGTTATGTCTAGAAGTTTCATCGATCTTTTGAGAAACACTTTCAAATTTCTCGTTGCTTATCTTAGAAGTATCATCAATCGTTTCAGAAACAGTTTTTAATTTCGATAAGATTGCTTGTTCTGCTGACTGGAAGTGGAACGTCTCTGGATCATCTCCGTTCTTCGTTAGGACTTCCTCGAGTCGTTCTTGTAGGACTATCTTGAGCCCACTGCTGTCCAGATCCCGTTCCTCTAGCTGTTCACGGAGCTGTTTTACTGTAAGTTCTCGTAGCAACATCTTTGGTCGGCACACACGTACTTTCCAAAATGTCTTTTAAAAGTCTTTCCGAATACCGAACAATCAACGCACTTTAACTATTCCCGACGAATAGAGTCCAAAAGTCTTTTAAAGTCTTTCCGAATACCGAACAATTAACGCACTCCGGTTATTCCCGACGAATAAAGTTCAAAAGTCTTTTAAAGTCTTTCCGAATATCGAACAATTAACGCACTCCGGTTATTCCCGACGAATAAAGTTCAAAAGTCTTTTAAAGTCTCTCTGTAATTCACTTATTTATATCGCACTAAGTTAACCCCACACCTGACACCAACTGTAGCGTGATTAGTGTAATTACTTCTAATTACAATAAAACTAGCGGTTCGTAATTTATATACGACTTTATTTATATAAGTTACAGACGAATTTATCTTATACACTAAACTTATTCACAAAATATGCCCGTATTTATACCCAGTTGTTATTCTGGAACAATCGACTCCCATCTCGAGCTATCGGCTTGTTCCGCCTACGTGACGTACCTTCCAGAATTCTCCGGCGAGGCCTAGCACATCCGATTACGTCATTCTCGAGGTGTTTACTGTTATACGGGGATCGGCCAAGATTTCTCTTCCGCTACAATATTTTTACCTTAAATATACTATATACTTACGTTTTAAATACTGAATTTGCGTTTTTTAATGTTCTGTAATATGTAATTATAAATTAATCTTGGCGCCATCTACATGATAATTGTGAAAGTAACCGAACTAAGAAACTAATATTTCATCAATAGAACGTCAAAATGATTAGCAAAATCTTAAAAAAATCTATTACAATTTAATAGGGCTTTTCATCGATTGTCATTTGTTTCGAGCTTCTGTCATGTGTCACATAATATTAATAGGGGAGTGCATTTAGATTTTCACTTCGGAAAAAATCAAACAAGATAAAACTTTTTGTAATTTCATTAAGAAATGTTTAATAAACAACATATCAAAAAGTTCTACTCGAGAAGTGGGTGCTTCATTTTTTATTAAACAAATGAACAGCGAAGTTAGATGTTTTTTTAAATAACTCCGAAAATATAATTTTTAGAAAAAAACTGACTTGACCATTGAAAAATTCAGAAAATTTTACAAAAAAAACCTTATACAGGGTGTCCCGAAAAGAATGGTCATACATTATACCACAGATTCTGGGGTCAAAAATATGTTGATTGAACCTCACTTACCTATATACAATAGTGCACACAAAAAAAGTTACAGCCCTTTGAAATTACAAAATGAAAATCGATTTTTTTCATATATCGAAAACCCTTCGAGATTTTTCACTGAAAATGGACATGTGGCATAATTATGGCAGTAACATCTTAAAAAAAAGTTAAAGTGAAATTTGTGCACCCCTTAAAATTTTTAAGGGGGTTTTGTTCCTTTAAACCCCCCCAAACTTTTGTGTACGTTCCAATTAAATTATTATTGTGACACCATTAGGTAAACAAAATATTTTTAAAACTTTTTTGCCTCCTAGTACTTTTTTGATAAGCCAGTGTTTATCGAGCTATTTTGAATATTTGTCAAATCCACCATATATTTGTACATGGTTAAGTACGATGTGCAAGTACTTGGAAGGGAAACGAGAAACGACCGTGCGCGAGTCGCGGAGAAATATTGCAACTATCTTAAATAATTCATATTGTCAATTGAAATTGTCAAATTTACGTATATTTCATACCTTCTGTCATTGAAGCAGAAAAATTATATATTGCTCCACAATATTGATATGATATGCAATTATTATATAAAGGTAAATTTAATTAACTGTATTTTGCTTGCAGTACTGCATTTTAATAACTAATTTTATTTACTACATACAATTGTTTACGTTTGCATAACATAACCAGCATCTCATTTTTTCTTCTTATTATTTTTTTGGACTATGGCCTTGACAATTATCCAGCAACCAGGACTAATATAATTGGCCAATATAATTAAAAGTGCGAATAAAAGTACAGAGCGTAGAAATAGAGGTCGCTTTGCCGAACTTGCACGGTCCCAATAATCTGAAAATGTATTTATAATTTACATTTTTAGGTATATTTTGAAAAAGAAGCCATATCTCGATAAATGGTGATTTGTCAAAAAAAGACTAAGAGGCAAAAAAGTTTTAAAAACACTGTGTTTAACTAATGGTATCACAATAATAGTGTAATTGGAACGTACACAAACATTTGGGGGATTTTAAGGAACAAAAGCCCCATAAAATTTTTATGTAAATATATTAAAAAAGAAGCCGCATCTCGATAAAAACTTGCTTATTGAAAAAATACTAAGAGGCAAAAAAGTTTTAAAAACGTTGTGTTTAACTAATGATACCACAATAATGAATTAAATATAACGTATACAAAAGTACGGGGGGGGGGGGGGTTTAAGGGAGCAAAACCCCCATAAAATTTTTATGGGGTGGACAAACTTCAGTATAATTTTGTTTTAAGATGTTACTGCCATAAGAATGATATATGTCAATTTTCAATAAAAAATCTCTAATAGTTTTCGATATATTGAAAAAAATCGATTTTCATTTTGTAACTTCAAAGGGCTGTAACTTTTTTTATGAGCACATTTGTACTAAGGTAAGTTAGGTTCAATCGAACTATTTTTGACCTTAGAATGTGTGGTATAATTTATGACCAATCTTTTCGGGACACCCTGTATAAAGATTTTTCTAAAATTAAATCTCTAGCTTCTGTAATTTTTTATTTATAACGCTAAAGTCACCCTTCTCACACACATTGGCGCAATGTAAACTAGCGTTGGAAGAAGTGCACGGTTGAGTTTTTTAATGTAATTCTTTAACTAATGGATCAAAAGAAATTTTACAAATTGGACATGAAAGAAGATAAAATAAGCTATCTTATGGTTGTAATAAAAAGAAATAAAACGTATGGACATAAGTACGGTGTGGGCGGAAAGTGAGACTTACATGAATTTTGTTTAAAAATGATTTAAAAATGTGTAACTAATACAATTTTACTTACAAAGCTCTAAAATTTGCACAACTTACCTCTCAATCATCTTACTAAACGATGTTTTATTAAAAAAAAATCTCAAAAATTTAATTCAAATAATACGCTGTCTCAAAAAATGTAATTTTTGAAAACTTCGTAGTTCTACAGAATTCCCACCACTTTAAGACGGTATTACTCAAGTTTGAATAAATCTAATACAATTTTTTTAATATTTTTTTAAAGCCTAGGATGTAATCTTTAAAAAACACTGAATTATTTTAGATTAAAAATGAAATAAACAATTTCTTTTTGAGAAAACTAAGAAAGATAACAAAAATGTAATACAAAAACCGAAAATTACCAGCTGAAAAAATGTATATACAGAGTGATCAAAACTTTTTTCTGTAAAACTTACCTAAAATTAATTTAATAATAAGCTTCAAAAATAATAAATGTTCAACAAAAAAATTTGTTTTTAGCTCTTATACAGTATGTCTGCGTAACTTGGAACCTATTGATAACTTTTTTAATATCAGTTTTACGAAAAAAAGTTATTCTTTATAAAATACTCTGCATCGTATATAACATAAGATGCAACCATCAAATATCAAATTTTGTTAATTTTGTACGAGGTATGTCAAAAAATATGAATTTCACTCAAGAGTAAAGTACCTTTATATTTCACAATATCGAAAATTTTTATAAAGAAAAGTTGTTTGGAATTAAAAACTATGTTCCAATATGTAATTATATCCTTCTAATCGAAAATTTGTTTTTTTTAATATTGTTTCAAATTAATTATACCAAACATCATTAAATTTTCACTTATTATTTATGATAACTGATTTATTATTAATTTTATGAAGAAAGTTATTCGTCATAAATAGCTGTGCATGGTCTAACACTTAATATGCAAATATAAAATATTATATTTTATCAATATTATACGAGGTATTATGTAAAAAAACTGCATAAAAGTGTAATTGCATATTGACACATCGTTTTTAATTCTGAACAACTTTCCATAATAACAATTTTCAGTATTATGAAAAATATATGTATTTTACTCCTAACTGAAATTTTTATTTATTGACATATCTTGTACAAAATTGATAAAAATTGATATGTTATGATTGCATTTAAAGTTTTAGAATATGCAGAGCTTTTACTAAGAATAACTTTTTATTTATGATTCCATTGCAACAATTTTTTGAATATTGAAGAGATAGATTTTGAATAATTGGTTCTTCTTTCTAATACATTTTAATTTTTAATATTTTTGTGAAAATTATTTGTTTATCTTTTTTTTTAAGAATGAAATTCCATATTTGTTTGATTGGATTCTACTTGTTTTTCATTTAAATATCCGCCATTTTGGATCCGCCATTTTGAAATTTAAATTTTTAATCTTTAATTCAGATTCAACAACCTGTTAAAAATAAAGACAATAAATGTTTTAGGAAAATGTTCTTTTTTATGTTCTTTTTAGAAAATCCGCATTTTGGATCCGCCATTTTATAGTTTATAATGTTAACATTTAAGTTAGGTTTATCAAAGCTCTCAAAAATAAATATATGTAGAAATAAATACATTTTGTAAAGAAATTATGATTTTACAACTATTTTTTAAGTTATCCGCCATTTTGGATCTGCCATTTTATAATTTAAATTATCAAAATTTGATTCAGGTTCAGCAACCTCTCAAAAATATCCACATATATGTAAACAAACACGTTTTATAAAAAAAATTCGGATTTTACAACTGCTTTTTAAGGAATTTTAGGAAAAAATCCGCCATTTTGAATCCGCCATTTTGAATTTGCAAATTGTAATGTCAGATTCGGGTTCAGGATAATCAAAACTATAATAAAAACATTTTTTATCAAAATAAAATGTTGAGTTCACTCATATTCTTAACATTATTCATACAAAACAATTGTTATTGTTTAAACAATTAATAAACAATTAGCGGCGAAATTTGTGAGTAGAACTTTTTACTTTAACATATTTATAAACTAACAAAAAAAGTTTTAGAAAAATATAACCTTGTTTGATTTTTTCCGAAACATTGTATCTTCTCGTTCTAATTGCACTCCCCTATAATATATCTACGCCATACGTCTTTGGTTTGTATCATTGTAAATACCAATAACGTATGACGTAGATATATTAATATTATGTGACACATGACAGAATCTCGAAACAAATGACTGTGAATGAAAAGCCCTATTACTTTTTTGCGTTGTAAATATTAAGCGATAACAATTAAATAATAAATTTAAAAATTACCGGTGAAAATTGAATTAGTAACCGCTAGGAGCGACACCAGCGAAGCTCAGAGCGTATACTATAGAAAAACTTCAAAATGCAAAAATTCGACAAAATCACAGCAAAATATTCAACAAACTGACAGCCACAAAAGTAAACAAACCAAAACGTCAGAAATTGTTCTTAAAATATGTGAAGACATCCCCAATCGTCTTTCTTTGTACCTATCTCTTTTTAATGCACTGAGTCTAAATCGTTCATAAAAATAACATGTGTTTTTACTTAATAACAGACGGCAGCTGGTTTGTCATTAATTTCATGCGTGGAAGAGAATGATGCTAAATAAAAAGTATGTGTTTTATCTCGCCAGGTATTAATGACGCACGGGTAAAGACTCGCGGACTCAACTTAGTTTTGTAACAAAATTGGTGTTACTTTTCAAAGTAAGTAGGTAACTGTCAAACTGTGTGTCTTTTTAAGGTTCTCTCGGAAATATTTAATTTTGGGCGGTTTTTGTTGTAGCTAGTGTGAATTTGAATTAAATAATCAGTTAACCTTTTTCTGATTCGAAGAGTTTGGTGTGATTACTGGTAAACAAATAAAACTTTGTCTCATAAGTAAATAACGTTAATATCAAAAACGGTTAATAACCCTATTATTTTTAAGAACAACTACTTTCCCAAATTATCGACAAAAACCTTTTTTAAGGAATTTAGATACGCATTTTTCCGAATAATAGATATTTTGAAAATTATTGATAAAGATATTAATCTTTCATGTGTAAACAGTTAAATAGTTATTATTCAATTCATATCGGATTGTATGATTTACCCCCTAAACAGTCAAATTAACTTATGCAATTTTGTTGTAGATTATGTAGATTTTATTTACTTTCTGTTGTGTACAGGGCTTTTCATTCACAGTCATTTGTTTCGAGCTTCTGTCATGTGTCACATAATATTAATATATCTACGACATACGTTATTGATATAACCAATGATACAAATTAAAGACGTATGACGTAGATATATTAATATTATGTGACACATGACAGAAGCTCGAAACAAATGACAATCGATGAAAAGCCCTATTCTTTACGGAGATGATTTACGTTATGGAGATCCTGGAAAACAATGTAAAGGTAAGTCATCCCAATATATAAGTTATATAAGAACTACTAATTATATTGTTACATATTATAACAACTATTGATATTATTTAGCTTGAAACTAACGAAAAGATCAGCTTATTTTTTTAAGGTGATCCTTCGCCAAAATCAACTGTCGCTCCCACCATTTTTTCAATCACTCTAGCTGTCACTTGAATGTCGACAGGACAGACATTTAAGTGAGATTGCTTTTAATCTGAGAGAATTTAATTAACAATAACAATTTAAGAACAACTTATATAACCATTTTACAGTATTGATAACAATAGTTATTAAAATATAATAATTTTTGTTAAACCCCTACAGAAAGCCACGCCACATTTTGTATTGCTTCTTCTTCTTTTATTTCTTGGAGATCTTTCGATCTGTTTAATAGGGAACTTGCACATTTTTTTTATTACATAATAATGTTCAGTTTTGTATAAAAATGAGATTTCCAAAATTTCACGCTTCAAAAACTCATAATAACTTAGAAGTACAAATTTAAAGTCTTCTGTATTTTAAAATAGTTCAAACGACCCGTGACGTCACATAGTTTAACTATATGGTTCCGTTTATGGTTATATTTAGGTATATTCTTCTTCTTCTTCTTTAGTTTATTGGCCTCCACCTACTTGGGTATTTGGCTAGCTCGTCGTCGCGAAATAAAGGAAAAATATTTTTTTCTACGACCGTTTAATAACATGCTCATTATTCGCTATTTTTTCATAGATAATAGCACCCATTACTGTACCAGTGAGTAATAATTCATTACTCACATGCTGAAGTTACTCACGGGTCATTACTCACGGACTGAAGTTAGATTCAAGTGACGCATGCCACTTTTAATAGTAATCGTATATAAACTGCAAATAAAATTACTTAAAGTTGTTTATTTAATACAATAATTATTGTAATTTATATCAATAATTAGCTTCGAAAAATTTTTAAAGGAATTTTAACTGTAACAATGTCAGTATATTTTTACGTTTATATCTTTGACGTTTATCATTAATTTTAGTGACAGTGACATTAGCTCATTTTGTTTATGTTAATTGGAATTTATAACTAATATTCATAGAGTTAAATATTAGCATAGAGAGAGTGTCATTCAGAGCGAAGTGACGACACCATCTTTTTTATTTGGATTAGTGCTGTTTCACTCTTACGCATAGTAAAGCTGCTACAGTTGTCCTCCTCTTCCGTGCCTATATTCACACTGAATGTCATTATAGATTCACCCGTGTTGAGCTGCCCCCCCCCCACTTACAAAAATCAAAAAACAAATAGCCCTGATTTATGAGCTATTTATGAGCTCTCATATTCCGCAAACTAAAAATTTTGAGCTCGTTCCACTGAGCAGGAATTTGATACTTAAGTGGGGGGGCTGAGTCAGCCCCCCCCACTACTTAAAAATAGGAATAATGAATCGGTTTTTGCGGCAGAATTACGAGCTATTTATGAGCTCTTGAAATTATATAGTTTCGATTTTTGAGCTCATCCCCTTCACCCCCAAACAACCCTTTAATTGATTTAACTTACGAGAAAAATGCTGAGAAAACTTAAAATATATCGTATTGCGGATATAATTCCTATAGCGTATATACTCTAAGAATAAACTATTAAATCGCGTGTATTTCGATTATTGAGCTACAACCCCTTCGCAAGAAAACCACCCTATCTTCCCGGCTTAAGAGAAAGTTGTACTTGAAATGCATTAAATTAATTATTTGGCGACTACATATCATTTAATAATTTATAAGGTTCCAAATTACGCGCATTTAAATCAGTAAATTGCAATTTATTTTGTATAGTGCAGTCACTGAAAGTAAAAATCAACGATTACCTTCAATTTCGGTGAACCTTCATGGATTTTTACGAAAATTGGTCAGTGGTTAGAGGATACCTCAATAAACAAAGGTGACATGGTACCACCTTGCGCCTTTACCCTGAGGGTGGATACCGCCCCTTCTCGGGGGTGAAAATTATTGCATAAAAAATAACTGCACAAATCTATAAAAGAACAAATTATAAGCAAAATTTATTATATAAAGTTATTAAAATAAGTCAATACTTTTTAAGTTATTAAAGATAAAAATTTTTAATTATTCGTGAAAAAAATTCATGCTTTGAAGCGGCTTTTCGTAAATCACTGAAAAACTGTAAGTTTTTACAAAAAAGTTAATAGTAGTTTTATTCGTATAGCTTATATTCTAAGAATAAACTCTTAAATCACGCGCCTTTCGATTATTGAGCTACAACCCTTTCGCAAGAAAACCATCCCATATTCCCGGCTTAAGAGAGAGTTGTACTTAAAATAATTTAAATTAATTATTTGGCGACTATATATCGTTTAATAATTTATGAGCTCGCTAAATATACGCATCTCAATTATTGAATTGCCATTTTCTTTCTATAGTGCAGTCACTGAAGGTAAAAATCAACTATGACCTTCGATTTCGGTAAATCTCCATTCATTTTCACGAAAATTGGTGAGCGGATTTTGATGCTATTAACTTTTTCCAGAGCTCATTTTTGATAGGTATTTCTAAGTACTTTGACAAGTATTTAGTACCTAAGTGTTATAAAATGCATCTCTTTCCCGTTATTTAAGCTTGAATCCTTAGATTTGAAGAGTCACATAAAAAATATACATTTAATTACCAATAACTAACTTTAAATTAACATTAAAGGGTTTTCAAGTAAGCAATTTATTATATTTTTTATTAGCTTCAATTTTAGTGATAAACACTTTTTTGTAAAAACTTACAGTTTTTGAGTTATTTATGAAAAATCGCTTTAAAGCATGCATTTTCTTTCACAAAAATTAAAATATTTGGTCTTTAATAACTCAAAAAGTATTGATTTATTTTAATCACAATATATAACAAATTTTGCTTACAATTTGTCCCTCTCTCGATTTGTGGGGTTATTTTTAATAAAGTAATTTTCACCCCCGAGAAGGGGTGACATATACCCCAGGTTAAAACCTCAAATTGTTATTGTTAATTCGTGAAAATTAATGGAGATTTACCGAAATCGAAGGTCATAGTTGATTTTTATCTTCAGTGACTGCACTATAGAAAGAAAATGGCAATTCAATAATTGAGATGCGTATATTTTGCAAGCTCATAAATTATTAAACGATATGTATTCGCCAAATAATTAATTTAAATTATTTTAAGTAAAACTCTCTCTTAAGCCGGGAATATGGGGTGGTTTTCTTGCGAAGGGGTTGTAGCTCTATAATCGAAAGGCGCGTGATTTAAGAGTTTATTCTTAGAATATAAGCTATACGAATTAAACTACTATTAACTTTTTTGTCAAAAGTTACAGTTTTTCAGTGATTTACGAAAAATCGCTTCATAACATGCATTTTTTTCACGAATAATTAAAATCTTTAATCTTTAACCCGCCGTTACACGCGTCTTCTATTCGGACGTGGTTGCACGCGTATGAGCGTCGCCCTCACCTACATAAGTTCGACTTATTTCGAAGAAGAATGAATGTCAACATGTATAAATATAAAATGGGTTGTACTCACATATTATAGAAAGTCTCGTATACCAACTTTTTTTTATTAATTTAACAAAACAAAAGTAAAAATAATATACATAGATCAAAAGCAAGTTTTCTTAATTTTCAATTTCAGCAAGCCACTGAAGAAATTAACGTTCTTTACGCGAATTAATTTTACTAAAAATACAAATTAAAATTAACAACTGTTCTGAAGCTATTTCTTTGTGGTATTTATGTAATTAACTATTAATATTTTGTATTTTGATAACGACGTCCGAGGTGGAATTCGAAACGTCAATAAAATCAATTTTTCAAGTTAAATTGTGGCTTATTTCCCAATTAGAATAGGTAAATTTAAAAATGGATTCTTAACCAGTGGCGCACCTACAATTTTCCTCTGGGGGAAGGGGGGTTTATCTTGGGCACCGAAAGTTTTTTGTATTATTTGTGAAAGACAAGTTACATTTTCCTACTTTCTTTTATATATATTTCTATATGCTCTGGCTGGGCTTTTAACCCCTAAACCCCCCACTCGGTGTGCCACTGTTCCTAACCTAATCCAAACAATAATATTTTAATTAAACCTACCTAAATATTAAATAAAAACCTAAAAGTTTCTTTGAGATAACAGAAACGTGATTTCACCGTGAGTGCACGCGCAGTGAGGAATTCCCTCACTTGAAGAGGGATGTCTCTTCTTTCAACTATCACACAGCACACTGACCGCCAGAAATATTGTATAACTTTTTCATACCCTCTCATGAACCATGCTGAAGGCATTCCTGGGTGCTTAAGGTTATCGTATTAGTTTACACAATTTCATTGGTTATAAACAAATATGGTGAGGGATTCCCTCATAGCGCGTGTAATGGCGGGTTAATAACTTAAAAAGTATTGACTTATTTTATTAACTTTATATAATAAATTTTACTTTTAATTTGTTCTTTTATTGATTTGTGGAGTTATTTTTTATAAAATAATTTTCACCCCCGAGAAGGGGCGGTAGGCACCCTCAGGGTAAAGGCGCAAGGTAGTATTATGTCACCTTTGTTTCTTGACGTATCCTCTAACCACTGACCAATTTTCGTGAAAATCGATAAAGGTTCACCGAAATTGAAGGTAATCGTTGATTTTTACTTTCAGTGACTGCACTATACAAAATAAATTGCAATTTACTGATCTAAATGCGCGTAATTTGGAAGCTTATAAATTATTCAATGATATGTTGTCGCCAAATAATTAGTTTAATGCATTTTAAGTACAACTTTCTCTTAAGCCGGGAAGATAGGGTGGTTTTCTTGCGAAGGGGTTGTAGCTCAATAATCGAAATGCACGTGATTTAATAGTTTATTCTGAGAGTATATAAGCTATAGGAATTATATCCGCAATACGATATATTTTAAGTTATCTCAGCATTTTTCTCTTAAGTTAAATCAATTAAAGGGTTGTTTGGGGGTGAAGGGGATGAGCTCAAAAATCGAAACTATATAATTTCAAGAGCTCATAAATAGCTCGTAATTCTGCCGCAAAAACCGCTTCAATATTCCTATTTTTAAGTAGTGGGGGGCTGACTCAGCCCCCCCCCCACTAAAGTATCAAATTCCTGCTCAGTGGAACGAGCTCAAAATTTTTAGTTTGCGGAATATGAGAGCTCATAAATAGCTCATAAATCAGGGCTATTTGTTTTTTGATTTTTGTAAGTGGGGGGGGGGGGGGGGCAGCTCAACACGGGTTATAGATTCTCGATACAATGTGTTAGAAGGAGATGCAGCAAACCAGTCCCTGAGATCTTGTCGTCAGGAAGCGCGGAAGGTAGGCTCCCTCTATGTTAATATATACCTCTATGCTAATATTGTGTTTATTTTTCCAGTTATATTGTGTTAAATATGTTATCACATATTATGTACAGTAGTATAGTTATATTATTATATTATATACAGTTAAATGTAAATCTACATTATAACTATTGAAATACGTCCACCGACAACAGCCATTTCCTATTTATTAGATTAATTGACAGTAGGTACAAATTTAAGCTTATAATTTTTCGGAAACGAATAGAACTTATATTGACTATTTCTAGTTGTATTTTTAAAATAATTAATAATTTGGTAATAGTAGGCAACCAATTATTCAGCCACGTACTAAGGGTAAATAGCATTTAGGTATTCTTGTAAATTATTATAATTTAAATCTCGAGTAGTTGATAATTAAAGTTTTTACTAATTAAAATAAAAAAGGTCGTAGAAAAAGTATAGTATTCTACTCGCATGTAATGACTATTACTCACTCTGATGAATTACGATACTCGCCTACGGCTCGTGTCGCAAACTTCATCATCGTGAGTAATAGCCATCATTACATGCTCGTTGAATAATATACTAATATTCTAATGACATTTATCGTATGTCATTGTAATAATATATACCAGTTTGTTGAGATTGGTGTTTGATATACTTATTGAAGGAAAGGAAAGAAGGTTTACTATGGAAAATAAAACCATTTTGTAAAAGTACCTACAAATTTTTTATGAATAGTTCAAACGATCAAAAACACTTGTAACGTCAGATAACTGTATTTTCTACTGACGTTTATAATGTCTAATTTAAAATTATATACAATTTTGTTTACTTTGTTAGTGGAGAATGTAAACATATAACCCGATGACGTCACGACGCGTTTTGGGCTGGCTGGTATAATTTGAATGTTTAATCGTCTTTAGGGGCCAAACGAAAGCCAAACGATTATAACATTTTTTTCGAATTTAAAATTTTATGCAAGTTTCCTATTCTGAAGCTGCCTCTGGTTAATTTCCTGGGAGGTAGATTGCCAACTATCCCTCCATCTTTTAGGTGGTCTTGAACCGGACGGGTTGTTTTCTAGTGCAATTTTTGAGAGTCTATTCTCATCCATTCGTCTTACATAGTTGTACCACATTTATTTATAGATACATTCGTATCTAATATTTTCACATAAAAATAATAACAAATAACACATACCGGGTGTCCACTTATATTTTCCCCCATTTTAACTGCCTATAACTTCTAAACGGCTCAAGATAGAAATATGCGGTTTTCGCTGAAAGGTTTTATTTTAGTAAAAGTTTTGTTTGAATGGATTGAATTTTTTATATCGCTTAGAAAATGGCAGATTTTTTAAAAAAACCTTGTTGACTTTTTTTTAATGAAACACACAGTATATTTTTTTGTAAATTGAAAGAACGGTCATTCACTTATCCAGTGATATAAAGTTTTTTAAAATCGGTTGTCAAATGACTGAGTAATTAATTTTTAAAATGAGAGATGCAACGTGAAAATCACATAACTAAATAACATTATTAAAATAACTAGATAAGCAAATTAATATTCTGTTATGTGATTTCCACGTTGCATCTCTCATTTTAAAAATTAACTAGATAATCAGTCATTTGACAACCGATTTTTAAAAACTTTATATCGCTAGATAGGTGAATGACCGTTCTTTCAATTTACAAAAAAATATACTGGGTGTTCCATTAAAAAAAGTCGACAACGTTTTTTTTCAAAAATCCGCCATTTTCTTTCGTAATTGAAAGCGATATAAAAAATTCAATCCATTCAAACAAAACTTTTACTAAAATTAAACATTTCAGCGAAAACAGCATATTTCTATCTTGAACCGTTTAGAAGTTATAGGCAGTTAAAATGGGGGAACTATAAGTGGACACCTGCTACCTATATAGTCCAGAAAGCCACTGCGCATCCGCTAGGAAAAATATTCTAATTCGGATTTTTTGCACAATCTTACTCAAAAAGGACTCCTTTTAACAAATTTGCATGTTGCCAGGACCAAAAGGTGGTCAAAAATTTTTTAAACGTTTTTTTTTGTTTTTCTCCTAGAATTATTTTTTTTGCATGGAACAAAGTTTTTTTAGGTTTTTTGGATCATTCCAAACAGAAAAGGTCTTTAGTGATTTTTCTCTAAAAATGATAGTTTTTGACATATAAGCGATTAAAAATTGAAAAATTGCGAAATCGGCCATTTTTAACGCTCAAAAACTATGTGAAAAACTGAAAATTTGAATGTTGCCAAGGTAGGTAGATATTCTTTAAACATCGATTGATGAAATCCCGAAGAGTTTTTTGCAATATAATATTCAAAACTCCTTTGTTTTTAATTTCTAATCACGCGTGCGCGACACTGTTTTCCACCGTTGTATGTGTATACAGTATGGTGCAAATGAAAGGAATAAATTCGTTACTTCGTAAACCGGCTACTTTAAGAAAATAACCCGAAACAGGTCGATTTTTATTTTTAAGTTATGATATTGTGGCATATATGGTATACTAGTGACGTCATCCGTCTGGGCGTGATGACGTAATCGATTATTTTTTTAAATCAGAATAGGGGTCGTGCGGTTGCTCATTTGAAAGGTTCTTCAATTCTCTATTCAGTAATGTAAACATTTACATAATTATTTATACAGGTTGTCCAAAAAATTTTTATTAAATTAAATTATTTGACAAAAAAGAATTAGAAGGACACCCTGTATAAATAATTATATAAATGTTTATATTACTAAATAGAGAATTGAAGAACCTTTCAAATGAGCTAGCACACGACCTCAATTCTCCTTTAAAAAATCATCGATTACGTCATCACGGCCAGATGGATGACGTCACTAGTATATCATATATGCCATAATATCATAACTTAAAAATACAAATCGACCTGTTTCGGGATTTTTCCTTAAAGTCGCCGGTTTACGAAATAACGAATTTATTCCTTTTATTTGCACCATACTGTCGGTGGAAAATAGTGTCGCGCACGCTTGATTATCAATTAAAAAACAAAGGAGTTTTGAATATTGTATTGCAAAAAACTCTTCGGGATTTCATGAAACGATGTTTAAAGAATATCTACTTACTTTGGCAACATTCAAATTTTAACTTTTTCACATAGTTTTTGAGGGTTAAAAATGGCCGATTTCGCAATTTTTCAATTTTTAATCGCTTATATGTCAAAAACTATCATTTTTAAAGAAAAGTCACTAAAGACCTTTTCTGTTTGGAATGATCCAAAAAATCTAAAAAAACTTTGTTCCATGCAAAAAAAAATAATTTTAGGAAAAAAACAAAAAAAAAATCGTTTAAAAAATTTTTGACCACCTTTTGGCCCTGGCAACATGCAAATTTGTTAAAAGGAGTCCTTTTTGAGTAAGATTGTGCAAAAAATCCGAATTAGAATATTTTTCCTAGCGGATGCGCAGTGGCTTTCTGGACTAATAATAAATAGACATATAGTTGTAGATAGCATTCATTACATTGAGTATAAATTTCCCAACCGTTCTCCCATCAAACTTTGGACATTCTTCTTAGCTAATAAAATTTTACTAATATCTTACAAATGCATAGATGGCTTCGTCTTGTTCATGTGCCATCTCCTCTAAGAGATTCAAGGAAAAAGAAGCATAGGAAGACATAGAATATCTACTATCTAGGTGGCTGCGCAACCTGAGTGAATCGTACGGATGTACGTCAAATGAACTTTTCAGAGCAGCCGTCTCTAAAGTCAGAATACCTATGATGACTGCCGACCTCCTTCGCGAAGATGGCATTTGAAGAAAACGCTCTAGAGAAGCTTGGAGAAGAGATCAGCAGACACGCAATTAAACCACGACTCCGTCTACCGTGTATTCTTTGTTTTCGAGATTGTTCTCGAGATGTTTCTAATAGGCAGGCCCTTTATTTGCCTCACCCTGTATAAGCGATTTTTTGTATTTTCTGCGTTATTCCTTTAATTTTTAAATTTTTTGTCTGTTTTTATATAAAAAACAGTTGTTTTTAAAATTCTTTAGCGACGGACGTATTAGTATAATATAATATTTATGGATTACTGTCAAAGGCCGATATGATCAACCAAAAAGAAGATGTATTTGATGGTATTTCTAGTCTTTCTTCTGTGTGAATCTGTCTTTTTAGTTTACTCCTCTTGGTTTAAAAACAAAGATTAGTAATAGTATACCCCTTCATAATTATATTACAACTTAAGCTGGGGTGACTGTTTATTAGCATGATGCATAACCGCCTGTCCTATGCACATTCGTTTGTTCTCAGTCGTTTCCTCCATTAGATTTTGTATTAGTGGAGGTCTTCTTCACCATGGGGTGTTAATGGAATCGTGATACGCAAATTATAGACCCTCAAGTAAAATTTTTAACCTTACCCCGTGTCCATAACGAGCTTGGTACACCCTTTACAAACAAAAGAGGCACTGACTACCGGATATACCCGGTGTAAACCCTAATCGTGTTCGTATTCTGCTTTATTAAAAAAATACTTTTGTATCTATCAGGAAGGAATTATACAGGGTAATACAGGGTAGTACAGAAATTATAATTTCATTATCTAATAATTGGTTAGTTATTTTATCGAATAACTTTCTTGTCTTTAACTTTTAAGTATTTTTGACACTGGATTATTAAATTGTGAATTGTGAGGTATTCCAGTACTAAAAGGTACTCTTGCTTTAATACATATCCGGTAGGATACACCGTTTACTAGAAAAATCCATTTGAAAATTTTTGGTTTTTTGAATTTGAACAAAATTTGTTTAAAAAAATCGGTGTATTTTACAGACTTAAAGCAATGCTTAAAGCAAGAGTAACTTTTAGTAAATACTAGAATACCTCATAATTTAATAATCTATACTAAATTTACATCCAAGATGCAGTAGAAATAAACAAACCAAGACACGTTAAATGCTACTAGGAGCACTCCTGAATCATAATTTACAATGTATAAACTTTGGAAATCATGATTTGGGATTTACAATGTATGTGAACATGTTTGTGAAGAAGTTTTTTGGAAAATTTTAAGTCAAAATATGCAACAGGAAAAAAGTTGTGACTTTATAGACGAGCGGCACACCCCAAAGAGTGGCACACCCCAAAAAATGCTTATTTCTTGAGATACTGTGTGGTGTTATAACCACGGTGTGGTAAATGGCTAATTTTGGTCATAATGTATGTTTTTGATGGTGCTGAATACGAAAATTAGGTTTATTTTGAATTTTACGTGGGGGAACACTGGTAAATCGCAATTTTGCCCAAAAAATAAAAAAAAAATGAAATCACATTTTTCTGCGCTTAACTCGCTACAACTCTGTTACATTTTAATATTTTTTTTAATCTTTTACTGTATATATTTCTTACCTTTCTAAAGACAATGGACCTATTTCAATCTTTCTGTCTTAAGGTACGGTTCCGACGTCGATGGCAGTCGGCAGAGGGCAACTGCAGGTGGCAGTTAGAGTTGTCACTAGAGGTGTACAAGTTTGATTTGAATGTTTGAACTTGACTTGAGTTTGACTTAATTTCAAGTCAAACTCAAGTCAATCCTTCTGAAAAATAATTTAAGTCATATCAAGCTGGTCAATCGTACAGGTTTGAAAATTCAAACTGTTTGTCAAACTAGTTTGAAAGAGTTTGAAAGATAATTTATTTAGTAGATATAGTTTTTTGTCAAGATTGACATGCTAGTTGCCAATTAAGATAAGAAAATTAATAATACAATGAGTGCCACATAAAAGTATCTTGTACTAGTAAAAGTACTAGATTAAAACAAAGAATTCGTTGGATAGCTTTTATCATACCAAGTGTAAATTAATCTACTTTGGAAGCTTTCAAGTATTACGTAATGCAAGTTGGGGGAGGGGGGTTATGTAAAACGTTACGGCGCGCTATACGGGGGAGAGGGGGGTTCGAACAGCGCGTTACGTAACATTGTCTCTTAATTTAAATAAAAAACTACGGAATCACAATCTCTCAACTTTTCAACTTTCGTTTATATTTTACATAGAACCTCTGGGTTGTATTATATTGCCCCCTCACGCTTCGCTCAAATAGGACAAAATAGTATTCAAGTGAAAAAATCTTAAAATTTGTATTAACCAGATCAAGCACAGTAACACGTGTTTGCAATAAATAGCTGGACCTTTCTTCACAACAAAAGGTGAAAAGACACAGATGGGATAAAGAGGTTGCAAGAGCTTCAAAAATTGTGTTTCGTAATACTTGAACAAAAATTTATGAAGAAATAACAAAATATTATATTTTTGATAGAGTAGGTTTAATGAATTTTTTGCGACTTTGTAATGTCGTCTTAAAGAATAAGTTCACTATTTGTCATTTTATAACGCTGTTCTTTATTTTTACATGATACAAGTATGCACTTTTCAATTTTCATTGTTTTAGAAATCACCTGCGGCAATATCAAATAAATCAGTATATTTATTTTTCTTAATTAATTCTGCTTCGACTACAGATATTTTTCTCTTAATTTTTGCAGTGGAAATACCTTCAAAATCAGACTCAATTTGATCTGGTACTTATTCTGAGCCGAAAAATATTCAGGTTCAGATATTATTTCACAAAGCACACACTTCAAAACGAACGTAATAAACAAGCCAAGCATATACTTCTTAATATGAACTACAAACTAATTTGCGGAGTAGCAGAGTACAGATTCATACCTATCCAAATAAGTCAAAACAAAATTTGGTACGCTCTCAATTAGAATTGGAAATAAACACGTTGATCAATATGATATTCAAACTTCAAAGTGTTTGAAGAAGTTTGATTTCAAGTCAAACCTAAGGATATCGAAATCAAGCCAAATCAAACTATTTTACAAAAAAAGTTTGGTTTTTAAGTCAAGTCAAGTTTGTTGAATAAAATCAAACTAGTTTGACTTGATGCATCTCTAGTTGTCACCATGACGACGTCATTACTTTGCACTATCAATTTGTATATTTATTAGCAACTTACATTTGTATATTTATTACCAGACAGCAGTTGCTAAGAAATATACAAATTAATAGTGCAAAGTAATGACGTCGTTATTGTGACAACTCTAACTGTCGCCTGAAGTTGCCGTCTGCCGCCTGCCGTCGATGTCGGAATCGTACCTTTGTTGTAATAAAAGTTATGAATTGTTTTAAGGAAAAGGTACAGCTTCCTGAATTGCAAATTTTCATTGCAAAAGTTGAGTGACAAAGAATAAAGTATTTGAGGCGGTCAGAGCAACAGTGGCCTAACCCACATCCCACAATTTTACCAAAACGCTTTTATTACATTATAGTCCTGTCGCCAGGGGGGTACAACGGCCTCCTTAATTCAGATGGACTTACCCAAGTTTTTTTATGTATTTTGACCCGTAGAACACGAATTTTTTGGGTAACAGTTGATCCGGATGTCGATAAATTTGTTATAAACAAAGAACTTGAGGAATTACATAACAGCTATTTTTCGCAAAACAAAACATTTTTTTTGTATTTTTTTGTTTGATTCTCAGCAAAAAATGGTTTTACAAGTTTTTTCGTAGGATGCATAGTTTTAGAGATAAACGCGGTCAAACTTTCAAAAAATCGAAAAAGTGCAATTTTTGAACCCTAATAACTTTTGATTAAAAAATAAAATAGCAATTCTGCTGACAGCATTTGAAAGTTCAAGTCAAATTCTATCGGTTTTGATTATTTGCATTGCTAAAAATTAAGTTTTTATTTGTTAAACAAATCCATAAACACATAGTGTTTCCCGTGGCTGTACGTAATATACGTATAAATTGTCTGTATGCGCGCCTACTCGTTCGATTTCAAATGGGAAATGCATTGAAAACATCATTCAATCACTATGTGTTTATAGCTTTGTATAAGAATAAAAAAATTAATTTTTAGCAATGAAAGTAATCAAAACCGATAGAATTTGACTTGAACTTTCAAATGCGGTAAGCAGAATTGCTATTGTATTTTTCAATCAAAAGTTATTTGGGTTCAAAAATTGCAATTTTTCGATTTTTTGAAAGTTCAACCGCGTTTATGTCGAAAACTATGCATCCTACGAAAAAACTTGTAAAAACATTTTTTGATTAGAATGACCCAAAAAATACAAAACAATGTTTTGTTTTGCGAAAAATCGCTGTTATGTGATTCCTCAAGTTCTTTGTTTATAACAATCTTATCGACATCCGGATCGACTGTTACCCAAAAAATTCGTATTCTACGGGTCAAAATACATAAAAAAAACTTGGGCAAGTCCATCTGAATTAAGGAGGCCGTTGTACCCCCACTGGCGACAGGACTATTAAAGTTAAGCATTACTTAAGTATTTTCAGACGCAGAGTGGCTCAAGCAATCATTGCTTGTGCTACTCTGCATCTAAACTTTTTTCCTGTTGCATGTTTTGACTTAAAATTTTCCATAAAACTTCTTCATGAATTATATTGCTGTGTTGGTTAAAATTATAAACTAAAAAGTTGGTCACTCAACTTTTTTAAGTAAACATGAAACTAACGAAATCTGACGACAAAATGTTTAAAAATTAAAAACTCCTCTTTTAATTTGTTTCAACATTTTGGACAAAGCTCATTGTTATCTAAATACATACTTCAAACATGGGCGTCCGCAGGATCAAAACTAGGGGGGCAGATTGGAGAATTAAAAAAATTGGTTAGATCAGCAGTAATAAATATAGACGTAAATTGAGAGTCTTTACTGAGAGGGGGAGAGAGAAGGGGTTTCCCTCAGAAAAGTTTTGAAAATATTGTTTTGGAGTTACAATTATAACTCAATGAATTCATACAAAAATGAAGCAAACTAAATATAATGTAAATATTTAAAAACTTTTTTAATGCTTTTTACAAAAACGTGATGCAAATTTAACAAGTTTATTTCCTCCTGGATAAGCCTTCGATTTGTGAAGCAAGATAAATTGTCTGTTCCTAAACACTATTATTTAAACAACAATTTACGCGGATCAATTGTAAATTCTTGTAAAACTTTCTCTACAAACTTTCTTTTTTGGTAATATTTGTTTTCGAAGACTGCTGAACGACATCTCAACTGTACACGTAGTGCAAGGCAAAGTTACGAGAATTTCCAGCAATTTTTTTGTTAACGGATAAAAAGTAGTGGACGCTCGAACCAGTTCGAAAATTTCAAGGGTGTTTAAGCTGTCTAACTCATTATTTAGGCGTTTTATATTCCAATTTAAATAAATTTTTGAAAAATGCTTGGGATGCAAAAGACTCAGAGCAACGGCTGGAGTATTTTCTTCGGAAAACCGTGTCTCTAGAGAAGATATGATAGAATCCAGATACGGAAGAATCATGGATCGCCTCCAGTATTCACTAGGTGTATCAGCTGGTTGATTGTTTCTGTGCTGTTGATTGTTTACAGTTCTAGGGGTAGATAATTCAAAACTGCATTTTTCGGCTATCTTATTGGCTTTATGCAATAAAGTGTTTGTTACGTTCTCTGCGTTACGTCTGTGTTTTTTAAAAATATCCATGATTTGACGAATATGTTCCGCTACCTTTAAAACATTAGTTTGCGCAGATTGTACGCGGTTGACTATATAGGCTCTAGCGGCTCTAGGTATTCAGAATATTTTGCAATCAAAATGACAGCGACGATAAACTCTGACTAGCATGCCGCAAAATGCAACTGACAAGATGTTTTTCTAGTGACCAAATTTCCTTCAACGGATAGGATTTGCAAGGCCTGTACAATTTCAATGAAATTTTTTCGAAAAACCCTAATTACCTTGAATTTCTCGGACCACCGTGATTCGCAGAGGTTAGGGATATTTGCTATCATATTCCTTCTTAATACTGATTCACAGAAAAAATTGGTTATATCTTTAATAGTGGCAATAGTATTTCGCACTTCATTTAAACGATTCAAATCGTTCACAACTAAATTTAATCTGTGTGACGCACAGTGGAAAAAAAGATTCAAATAGAAAGAAAATACGAATTCAGGGGTGGTTGCTGTTGCTTTCAGATTTAAAAAATATTAGGTAAATAAAATAATAGCAGATTTCAAATTTTCATTAAAGTTTGGTTAAGTTGAATGTATGTGGTTTTTGCGTCCCAGCTAGAATGTAGAAACAGTGGTTGCAGGTTGCATTCAAATTCAAGATTAAGTTACAACTTTGTATTTTTCTATATTGCTTATTCACCAATTTTACACTCGTATCGTCCTCTCTAGAGGGAGGCAGCTGTCCCCTGCCCCTCCCTGTGGACGCCCATGACTTCAAAAATGACACAGTAAACTTCTCAAAAGGAAATATTTACCGTGACCTAAGATACAGCGAGGTAGATATGAAAAATCATCTAAATTGATTTTTCGCATTTTTGCATAAAATTTGATTTTTGAATATGTTCCGCCAATTCTAGATAAAAATAAACTTCATATTCGGATTCAGCAACCTCGAACATATAAGAAGTGACCAAAATTTGCCATTCACCTATCATGGTCGCTTTTTCGATTTCTAAGCCTCAAATTAGGGGTGTGCCGCTCGCCTAATAAGGTCATACTCGAGATAAAACTATGAGAGGGAATACAGGCAACTGCTTATACAGACGAACTCGTCACACTAGCGGAGCACTTCGAGAATGTGATCATAATGGATTAAATGGATAGGGCAAAGACAGAACTTCAACTAGTTAGGATGTGGCTAGAGGACAGAGGATTGACACTAGTGACACAGAAGACGTGGCCCATAATTTTCAAGGGCCCAAGAGCGAGAGAGTGTACTCCTTCATTTTGGAAGGAGAAAGTTTCCTACCTGTTAAGAAAGTCAATTATCTGGACACCAAACAGAGCTTCGGTAAATACGTAACATATGCCGCGAAAAAAGCTGGTCAAAGAACAGCAGCGCTAATAAATGTCAAACATGGGAGGTCTAGAAACAGGTAAAAGGAGAATTTTAATGGAAGTAGTCCCTTTCACCATAATATACGCAGCACCAGTATGGCAGTGGGTAACTTCAACAAAAATACAGGAAAATTCTAGAGACCCTGTTGACTTTTTATTTATGTATTTAATTTGGCTCACGAAATATTTCAAATTTTGAAAAATGGCTCTGGCTATTAAGGAGCTTGGCCATCCCTGGCATATATCTAAGTTAGGAAAATAAAAGAAAATTTTCCTTATGGATATCTAAGTTATTATGTATGTCATTTATGTAGTTTAGGTTTATCTTTTTATTTATTTTTTTTTTGGTTGGTGCTTCAATGTTCAATGGAAGTTCCCTTCCTCCAGGTCCATCTTTAGATCCGCCACTGTGAGTTGCTGGACCGGGACGTGATCTCCAACCAAACGGACCTTAGGTAGCAACTGAGATCTATTTGGTCCGATTGAGGACCAGTAAAACTCATGTGGGAGTTTACGTGGCCATGAAATAAATCTACTTAAAAATATTAACATCCTGTAAAATTAGCGGCAATTATGTAATCCAATAATCCTCCAAGCCATAACGAATCAAATTGCGGAAGAAACCATCAACAACATCGGATATGCAGATGACACAGCGCTTATGGCTGAAAGTATCGAAGATCTTCAATTCCTTATAGATCGAGTCACTAGAAAATGCTCCAATTACGGACTTGGCATAAATACATCAAAGACAAAGTTACTGGTGGTTAGTAAACAAGACGTCGGCCCTAGGCAACTAAATGCCAACGATAAACTGATTACGAAAGTTAACCATTTTAAACACCTAGGATGTTGGACAGGGAGTCAAGGAAATGTGATCCCTACAACTCACCAACCCGCCTGGCCAGCGTGGTGTTTTATGGCTATTTTTCCCCAAACTAATAATGTCGAACTTACAACAAAGCGGAAATGGACCCCAGGTGGGTAGGAGAAATCCGGAGTCCCACATCGGGAAACAGATCTGCCTCATGGATTCTGGGGGAGGCAAAAGCTCGACAAGAACGAATCAGAGAAAACGGAAAAAGAAGGAATGCAACAGAATACACATAGCGACATATAATATCAGATCCATGACTCAAGATGAAAAGCTTTACGAACTCGAAGAGGAATTAACTAAAATCAAATGGGACATTTTAGGATTGTCAGAGGTCAAAAGAAGAGGAGAAATGTGTATAGAACTAGAATCAGGAAATCGCCTCTATTACAAAGGAAAGGAGGACGAAACATATGGAGGAATATGATTTTTGATTAAAGAGAAAATTAAACAAAACGTAATCGAGTATAAGAGCATATCAGATAGAGTAGGATATATCATACTAGAAATTAACAGGAAGACAAGAATGAAACTAATACAAGTATATGCTCCAACAACAACACATGATGAGGAAGAAATTGATAACTTTTATGATGACATCACCACAGCAATGTAAGACAAAAATATAAAAACATCAATCGTTATGGGAGATTTTAACGCAAAAATCGGAAAGAAAATGGAAGATTCAGAAAACAAAATAGGAAACTGCGGACTTGGATCAAGGAATATTAGGGGTGAAAGACTACTAGAATATTTGGAACAACCAAACCTTTATGCAATAAATACATACTTTAATAAGAAGCCAAACCGAAAATGGACATGGGTCTCCCCAAATGAGGTGACAAAAAATGAAATAGACTACTTCCTCTGCCAAAATAAACAAATCTTCGAAGACGTAACTGCACTTAATAAATTCTCAACTGGCAGCGATCACCGCATACTACGAGCCAAAATAGAAATAAGCAAACTAGAGACGCAGAAATCTAGAAGAAAACCAACGGCTATTGACCATAGCAGAATAAGACAAAACGCAGAAGAATATAGACAGACTTTAAGGGAAAACTATAAACAACAAGTAGCAAAGGAAGAGTCAGAAATTAATAAGATTAATGAAGAAATGAAAGAAAAACTCTTGGAAACGGGAATGAAAACTGCCAAAAAACTAACAACAAAAGAAAATAGATTAAGTAGCGGGACAGTTAAATTAATGGAAAGTAGACGAAAACTAATAAGCGAAAACAAAAGAAACACAGTAGAATACGTAGAACTGAACAAACTTATTAGGAGAAAAACCAGAGAGGATCTAAGAAAACACACTGAAAATGAAATCGAGAAAGTAATTGAGAGAAATAAGGGCCTAAAATGCTTACGACCAAATTTAGGGAAACCACTACTCATTTCAATAAAGGATGAAACAGGACGGGAAGAGAGGAGAAAAGATAAGATATCAGAAGAAGTAGAAAGGTTTTATAAAGAACTATACACCTCAAAGAAAGACGCAGACTTCAACACTCAGGAATATATCAAGAAAACAATCACGAATGTAAACTCAGAAACATTACCAAAAATAGAAAATTATGAAATAGAAGCAGCACTATCACAATTAAAGAACAACAAAGCACCAGGACCAGATGGAATCCTTGCTGAAATGTTGAAAGAAGGGAAAGAAGAAATCTTACAAACACTAAGAAATCTGTTTAATCAGTGTCTACATAAAGGAGAAATACCCGACGAATGGAACGAAAGTCTTACAATCCTGCTATTTAAGAAAGGCGACAGAAAGGACATAAAAAATTACAGACCCATCTCACTGCTGTCGCAAACGTATAAACTATTCATGAGGATTATCAACAATAGGCTACTCAATTGGACAGGCAACAAATAAGGCAACAAATTGGACTCGTATCAACCAGTAGAGCAGGCAGGATTCCGAAAGGGATATAGCACCACTGAGCATCTCCTAACAATTAGGACACTAATAGAAAAAGCTAACGAATACCATATAGATCTGCACTTAGCGTTCGTTGACTACGAAAAAGCATTTGACAGCGTGGAAATGTGGGCAATAGAAAAAGCTATAAACAACTGTAGAATAGATTCCAGATACAGAATGCTAATACATAATATATACAGGAAAGCAACAATGACAGTACAATTGGAAGAAACCACAAAACCCATACCAATTAACAGAGGAGTGCGACAGGGGGATGTTATTTCTCCTAAACTATTTACATTAGCACTGGAAGATGTTTTCAAAACAATGGAATGGACAAACATGGGAATAAACATAAATGGAAAGAAACTAAACCACCTAAGATATGCAGACGATGTAGTAGTCATAGCATCAAGTTTTGAAGAATTACAAACCATGCTAACCGAACTAGCAAATGAATCCGAACAAATAGGTCTAAAAATGAATTTTGCCAAAACAAAAACAATGACAAACACACAAGACAATAGAAACGTAATACTAAACGACACCACAATAGAAGCGGTTAATGATTATATATATTTGGGACAGATGATAAAAATAAATAAGGAAAACCAAAAAGCGGAGGTAATAAGAAGGGTCAGATTGGCCTGGGCAGGATTTGGAAAATTAAAATGGGTCCTAAAGAATAAAAAAATACAACAATACTTAAAAACAAGAGTGTTTGACCAGTGCATACTCCCAATTCTCACATACGCATGCCAAACATGGACCTTGACCAAGGCAAACATGGATAAAATAATGAAGACACAAAGAGCCATGGAGAGAGCAATGTTAGGAGTAAAATTGACAGACAAAAAGCAAAACAACCGGGTCAGAAATAGAACAAAAGTCAAAGACGCAGGCCAACATATAGCCAGGCTAAAATGGAGCTTCGCAGGTCATAACGCTAGACAAACGGACAATAGGTGGAAGAGCACGATACAACAATGGAGACCATGGACAGGAAAGAGAGCAAGAGGACGACCCCTGATGAGATGGGGAGACGACATTAAAAGTATAGCAGGAACGCACTGGAAACAGAAAGCACTAAACAGAAGCGAATGGAGGAAACTGGGGGAAGCCTATGTTCAAAATTGGACGAATTAAAGGGCAAAAGAAGAAGAAGAAGAAGAAGAAGAAGAAGGATGTTGGATAAACGAGACACTAAATCCGGATGAAGAAATTAAAACTCAGAAAGAAATTGTAAGAGGAGCATATAGAAACTTAGATCTATACTGAGCAATTCTCAGTTAAACTTACAACTTGTAGCACATTAAAGGATTAGAAAGAAGAAGAGCTCGATACGTTAAATGCCAAATTAAACAAAATATAAAAATATACTTAATGCTACTTAACTTTTTGATGTACCTCGGTAGCTCTAAGTCTTCAGCACCTAACTAGGGGTGTGGATTCTTAATATATGTTAAATAAAATTGAAACTAAATTGCTCGGGGGGCGCCATAATTAAAAAAAGAAAATATAATATATTATGCTTATTTATAAAAAAATATATAAAACTAAGAATGTCGGTTATTTGAAATATCTGTACTTACCGTAGGTTACTTTCATGCGTGATTACTTTATAAGAAGGATAGAAATTGGTAAAGAAAATCTAATATTTAAACACAATTCTTACTTTATTGAAACAAATAAAAATTTAGCAAAGTTGTAAAAAAAATTTTTAATAATTTTACTAATTGGCGAGGAAACGTAAGAATTCAACAATTAAAAATATCGCAAGTACCTTGTTGTGTTCTTTATCCGTGGGTGATCCATAGTCCATCCATGCGGCAGTTAGGGTGTTAAACATTGTCCTGATGTTACAGCACATTTGTTGTCACGGCACATAACGACACTCATTTTGAGAGATAAAGTACAGCTATTAATTATATTAGAGATGAAATTCCATTGTTCCTTTATTGTATGCAACACTTGTATACTATTATTATTGATTAAATTTATTAAAAAAAAAACGAAAAACTTTTCGACAAAAGAAAACCAATGGATCTGTTTAATCTATCACTAGAAACCCAAAATACGGTCGAGAATTTACACTCTACGACTACAGCAGCCACTTAAGCCTACTCCGGCTCTGGAACAAAAACTGAACTGAACTAAATACAAACAACTATCTCCATTCAACTATTATCAACAATTTTCTCCGTCATCAAGGCAAAGAGCCTGCTGACGGAAAGGCACCAGCTTCTTACTCTAGACTACCAGAACTGATCTCTCTTCTAGACTACCTCGAATTGATCACGAATCTACCTCGAACTCTTTCACAACCCAAAACTCATTCCATCTCCCCATTTTTCCATCCTAGTCAACCACGTCCGGTTTTACCAACCAAAAAATTAGTCAACTTCCACTCTTCATTTCAAAACGAATAGAAAAGATTTAAGCAAATTTCAACCACGCCCTCAAAGGTAATAACTCTTTCTCTTGCAAATAGGACTAAACCAAACGAAATTCTCCCAGATTATTCTAACATTCTCCCAAATGAGATAGCTATATCTCAGCTCAATATTCTTCCAGGCTTTTTCGCAACGATACTGCACGTGTAAACTTGTTGTATTACATAAACACACTCAGAGCAGTTATCTCTGCAGGGGAATTCACAACATAAACAAATCAGCTTCAAAACATCATATTTCGGTCTCAAAGTCGCCAAAA
The DNA here is from genome assembly GCF_917563875.1 of Diabrotica virgifera virgifera. Taxonomy (NCBI): domain Eukaryota; kingdom Metazoa; phylum Arthropoda; class Insecta; order Coleoptera; family Chrysomelidae; genus Diabrotica; species Diabrotica virgifera. Next base: position 210,539,886 of record NC_065449.1, read on the forward strand.
ATACATTAGTAAAAGATTTACGAGTCCCGAGTCTTTTGGCGGTACAAAGCATATCGAGGTCCCTCAGACGAAAGAGAAATCAACATCCATGAGAACACAAAATCAATCCAACATTGCGAGAAACGAATTACGTAATACACTGACTCACAAACATGGTTAAAGGACTGAGTATACAGGGTTGAGCAAAAATAATAATGACTTTCGGGCCGTTACAAACTAAGCATCAAGTTCCTAAAATGTTATGTGTATCATATATTACTATATGGACATGAAACCTGGATCATGAAGGTTAATGTGATGAACAAATTAGAAGCCTTCGAGATGTGGCCATATCGTAGAATGTTCAAAATTTCATGGGCTCAACCCATTTTAAACATAGAAGTCTTAAACAGAATAGGTCAAGGCGAAGTTGACTTGATGAAAATAACAAACAAGAGAAAACTTGAATATTTGGGACATATAAGGAGAGGCAGCAGATGCCTACAGGATACTGCAGTTAATACTGAACGGAAAGATCGACGGAAAAAGCGGAATTGGTAGGAAGAAATAATCATGGATCCGAAACCTTCGTCAATGGACTGACTTATCAGCAGATGGATTTTTTACATGCCGCGCAAGATGGAGAACGATATCGGCAAATTGTCATGGAAGCGTTAAGCCACGCTTAAAATTTGGGCACGGTACTCAAAGAAGATGCAATCTAATAGCAATTTAATAACATTTAAAGGGTTTTTACCCATATATTTAATGGCTTTAAACATGTAGATATACAACGTACAATGTGTATACCTACCTAGTAGCAGCACTGAAGATGGAATATTATTTATTCTGATTACGTTCTGTAATTTAATAGTCCAGGGCGCATCTGTTTTTTTTTCTTGGGTTTGTATGACTGCGGACCTTAGGGTCCATTCGCCCATCTAACCGAGTTTGCTCATTTTTACATTAATTTCAACTACTCTATGTTTATTTTACTTCCCTATGTATACATTACAATATCATCATATCATTATTATTATTATTATTATTTTACATTCACATTTTTTACTTTTAGTTTTCATTATATTATTCATCTTTTTATTCAATTATATTTTTTTCCTTTTTTTTGTATCTTTTTTATTTTTTTTTGTTATATATATATATCTTTTTGTTTTTTTTTTTTGTTTTTTGTTTTTTGTTTTTTTTTTGTTTTTTTTTTGTTTCTTTTTTTTTTTTTTTGTTTTTTTTTTGTTTTTTGTTTTTTTGTTTTTTTTTTGTTTTTTTTTTGTTTTTTGTTTTTTTTTTCCATTACGGTAAGACTAAAACCCGATTCATCCTCGCGGAGGTTATTCGTCTTCTTAATGGTTTCTGTTTTTTTTTATTACATTGTTTTTACATTTTTTTTTACAATATTTATCTAATTCTAAATACAGATAGTTAACCATAGCTACTCATATTTCCAGTTTAATATTTTTAATATGCTCACATAATAAAATGACCAGTTGTGGATTATTACTTTGATTTAATAAGAATTTTAAATTAATTGGATGTGTTTTGAGATGGACGTTGAGAGGTGACTCATATTTTTTTGCAGAAATTGCTTGGAATTAACTCATATAATAATAATTGAGTTATCCTCCCACTCAAAAAGGTCCGGACCATTGTTTAAATAATCAAAATGTCAAAAAATGAAGGAAAAATTCGATGTTTTTCTTCGTTTTTTGATTATAACTTTAAAAGTATTCACTTTTGAGAAAAGTTGCACTGACAAAAAGTTGCGTTATTAAATTTCCTACAATATAGGATTGGTTGAAATTTTTTAAAATTGTCACCTTTGTTGCAAACTAGCAATAATTGCGAAAAAAACATAAAAAACAAATATTCACATTTTACATTTTTCAACCATTTATGCTACATTTATGCCTGGTTGCACCAACAAATCTTAAGCTCTAGCTTAGCCCAGCTCAGATTATAGATAGGGCCGCTTGAAGTCACACTTACGTTGTACCATAATTTTCGATTCTTATCTAAGTATTCCACGTGGCAATCCATTGTAGAGATGCATCAAGTCAAACTAGTTTGATTTTATTCAACAAACTTGACTTGACTTGAAAACCAAACTTTTTTGTAAAAAAGTTTGACTTGACTTGATTTCAATATCTTTAGGTTTGACTTGAAATCAAACTTCTTCAAACAGTTTGAAGTTTGAATATCATATTGCGCAACGTGTTTATTTCCAATTCTAATTGAGAGCGTACCGACTATTGTTTTGACTTATTTGGATAGGTCTGAATCTGCTACTCCGCAAATTAGTTTGTAGTTCATATTATTAAGAAGTATATGCTTGGCTTGCTTATTACGTTCGTTTTGAAGTGTGTGCTTTGTGAAATAATATCTGAACCTGAATATTTTTCGGCTCAGAATAAGTACCAGATCAAATTAAGTCTGATTTTGAAGGTATTCCCAGTGCAAAAATTAAGAGAAAAAAATCTGCATACTTTTGTATTATGTAAAAATAAAGAACAGCGTTATAAAATGACAAATAGTGAACTAATTCTTTAAGACGACATTGTAAAGTCGCAAAAAAATCATTAAACCTACTCTATCAAAAATATAATATTTTGTTGTTCCTTCATAAATTTTTGTTAAAGGGCCGTTCAAGTATGTATTACGAAAGGCAATTTTTGAAGCTCTTACAACCTCTTTATCCCATCTGTATCTTTTCATCTTTTGTTGTGAAGAAAGGTCCAGCTATTTATTGCAAACATGTGGTACTGTGCTTGATCTGGTTAATACAAATTTTAAGATTTTTTCACTTGAATACTATTGTCCTATTGTAACATGAGCGGCGCATGAGGGGACAATATAATACAATCCAGGGGTTCTATGTAAAATATAAACGAAAGTTAAAAAGTTGGGAGATTGTGATTCCGTAGTTTTTTTAATTTAAGTTAAAAAACAATGTTACTAACGCGCTGTTCGAACCCCCCTCCCCCACTTCTTGAAAGCTTCCAAAATTTGGTATGATAAAAAAACTATCCAACGAATTCTTTGTTTTAATCTAGTAACACTCAAATATAAAAAAGTTATATCGATAAAACGAAACTTGCCAGCAAGCAATTCTAAGTATACAGGAATCATCAAAAAATTTACCCTATTTTGATTATAATCTCTTCCTGTATCAAGATACTTTTATGTGGCACTCATTGTATTATTAATTTTCTTATCTTAATTGGCAACTAACATGTCAATCTCTACAAAAAAGTATATCTACTAAATAAATTATTTTTCAAACTCTTTCAAACTAGTTTGATAAACAGTTTGAATTTTCAAACCTGTACGATTGACCAGTTTGACTTGACTTGAATTATTTGTCAGAAGGATTGACTTGAGTTTGACTTGAAATTAAGTTAAACTCAAATCAAGTTCAAACTTTCAAGTCAAACTTGTGCAACTCTAATCCATTGTGGAAAGCTGAAATTTGATCTAAGACTCAATGGTACAACGCGTATGTTTCGTAAGCTGAGCTTAAGGCACGTCTTAAGCTTAAGATCTGTTGGTACAACGAGGCATTAGGACCTTTATATTTTACCCAGAAAAACTTTATGATATAATAAAACTATATTGTACATATCATTAAGATCGGTTCCATAGATTTTGTAAAATAAATTTTGCAATCCAGCTTTCGCAAAAAAATTCATTTTTTCAAAATGTTGCAGGACTGAAAATAAAGCAGATAGCAAGTTGATATTTTTTTACGTATTGAAGAATATTGTACCTTTCATTTGCAATTTCCAAAATTGAAAAAGGTTAACTACCACGGCGTCAGGGATTTTTTTAAATAAACATTAATTTTTGGTGTTACGCGCAGGACAGCGGTGTTCGATTCACACAAGTTGATTTCCACCAAAATTTCTTCCAATCTTTATCTAATATATTATTTTCTTACTATTTATATTTCATTGTATTTTAATATTTTAATTCCACAAAAATCAAACTAATTTGATTATTGTTTGTGAAATATTCTTTAAACAATTGCATATGTTTAAAAATAATAAACTTTTATTTATTTAAGTTAAAATATATGAACAAAGAAAGTTTTTGCTAAAAAAAGTGTTATTTAAAAGGACAGAGTATGTATGTGTTTTTATTTTGTAATAAACAAATTTATTTATTTATATCGAAATGTACTAAAAATTAAAATTTATCAATCATTATCAAAGGTCATTGGAATGCCCAATCAGAGCAAACGTATCCACTATCCTGCGCGTAGCACCAAAAATTAATATTTATTTAAAAAAATTTTTGACGTCGTGGTACTTAACCGATTTTAATTTTGCTAATTGAAAATAAAAGGTACAGTATTCTTCTATACGTAACAAAAAATTCAACTTACTGCCTGCTTTACTTTTAGTCCTGCAACATTTTGAAAAAATGAATTTTTTTGCGAAAGCTGGATTGCAAAATTTATTTTGAAAATATTTTAAAAACCGATCTTAATCAAATTTACCGTATTATTATATCATAAAGTTTTACTGGGTGAAATATGAAGGTCCTAAGTGTAGCACAAATGCTTAAAAAACGTAAAATGCGAATACTTGTTTTTTATGTATTATTCCCAATTATTGCTATTTTGCAACAAGGGTGACAATTTTTAAAATTTTTAACTAATCCTATATTGTGGGAAATTTAATTACGCATATTTTACATCAGTACAACTTTTCTCAGAAATGAATACTTTTAAAGTTATAATCAAAAAACCAAGAAAAAAATCGAATTGTTCCTTCATTTTTTGACATTTTGATTATTTAAACAATGTTCCGGACATTTTTGAGTGGGAGGATAACTTAAATATTATTATATGAGTTATTTTCAAGCAATTTCTGCAAAAAAATATGAGTCACCTCTTAACATCCAAATGTACTAATATGTTTACAGATTCGCCCTGGTCTATAACCCGAAATCCTAAATGATTCTTTTCATTTTATAAAAGATTTTTTACTTAAATGTTTGTGATATACAGAAACTCTACCAGAAACTCTACCGACAGACGAAGACAGGAGATTCCTCAGATAATTTTAAGACAATTTAACCCAATTCATCTAGTCCGAAAATGCTTCATATAGAAGCTAGAGCTATTTGAAGATGGCGTCTGGTAATTAGTTTTTCTTAAATATCTCCAGAACGCTTCTGTTTAGAAAAACGAAAATGGGTACACATATTTATCTTCCAGAGATAAATCGATTACATCCATTATCCATTGCAAAATAGTACCGGTCATAGGCGTCCGTTTTGGGTACGGTAACAGTTATATTATCGCATAACTGTTTTGTTTTTAATTTTTGGGAATTTTTGAGTCTGGATTATTAAAACGTAAGGTATTATAGTAGTAAAAGGAACTCTTACTTTAAGTCGATAGTATACACCGTTTTCTAGAAAAATCGATTTGAAAATTTTTCGTTTTTTGAATATAAAAAAATTAAAAAAAAAACTATTTAGGAAAACGAAAACTGGTACGTTTATTTATAATCCGGAGATGAATCGATTTCATTAATTGCGAATTTCGAATACCGGACATATGCGTCCGTTTTGGGTAGGTCAACGGTTATTTTATCGCATAACTTTTTTTTCTCTAATTTTTAAGAATTTTTGACACTAGATTAAAAACCCGGGAGTAGTTGCGCTCACTTCTGTAACTAGCCCAATAAATGACCGTTTTGGAGTGTAATTTTCAGGGGCAACTCCGAATTGCATGAAAATTTGGATTTAGGCTCGACTTACCCTCCACTTCAAAGTTGAATTTGTGCCGTTGGTTGCTTTTACTTGGGGGGTGACAGTCAGCCCTTCTCGGGGGGTGAAAAACGCGTGTTTAAAATAAGCTTGGAAATGGATAAATTTACCGATTATAAGCAACTTTCGTTCTATAAAGCTTTTTACGTAAGTCAATACTTTTCGCGTTATTCGCGATTTAATACTTTTCGCGAGTAAATACTTTTCAACAAAAAAACTACGTTTTCAGACCGTTTTTCGCAAATAACTCAAAAAGTAAATATTTTATCGAAAAAATATTCTTAGCAAAAGTGTAGCTTATAAAAAAAACCAAAAAAATGGTGTATCAGTAAATGTTATAAATTGAGTAAAAGCAAAGTTGTAGCTCATGAAAAATACGTTCTTATTCGTCTAATTCCTAATCGAATAATTCAACGCAAAATCACCAAAAAATTAAGCACTTTTCGGGAAAAGCTTATTAACATTTTTAAATTATCTAAAAAAAGGTTTATATTTGCTTTTTACAAAAGTTTCTAGCATCAAAAATAAACGAGTTACACTGAAAAAAAAAGTTTCCACTTTTTTGATAAAAAAATCGTGAAAACCTTCCTCTATTTAGCACCCTAAATAAAATTAATTGTTACTGCTTTACCATTTATTTTAACTGTATAGTATTGTTTATACGATCTGTAAATTTGATAGGTTTGAAGTGCTTCAAATGCTTGATAGTGCTGAAGTTTTGAAAAAAATTGGTTTTATAGTAAAAAAAAATTTGAAAAAATTTTTGAAAAATTTCCTTTTTTTTAAATAACTTCAAAAGTATTAGTAATAAGAAAAATCTTAAAGAGTAAAAAAATGTAGGTTTTTCTATTATAAATATGCTAGTTTCATTTTGTTTTTCCGTAAAACAAAAATTGGTTAAGATATGGATGCTCAAAATTTGCATACACTCGTGATTAGTGACCTGTTCAAGCTTTTTTAACTATATCCCTTTCAAAAATAAGCACTTTAAACCGGTAAGACTGACCGATCATATAAAAAATAGATAAGTAAATTGTTTGTAAAGCGGTCGCGATTAATTTCATTTGGGGAGCTAAATACAGGGAGATTTTCATAATTTTTTTACCAAAAAAAAGAGGGCCAACTTTATTTTGAGCGTAACTCACTTATTTTTAACCTTTTATATACAATTAAAATAAAGCTTTTTATAAACGCTTTAAAACAGTTTGAATGGGTTTTTTCCGAAAAGTGCTTAATTTTTCGGTGATTTTACCTTGAAATATTCGATTTGTAATTAGACGAATAAGAACGTATTTTTCATGAGCTACAACTTTGTTTTTACTCGATTGATAGACTTTACTGATACACTATTTTTTTCGGTTTTTTATAAGCTACACTTTTGCTAATGATATTTTTGTCGATCAAATATTTACTTTTTGAGTTATTTGCGAAAAACCGTCTGAAAACGTAGCTTTTTGTCGAAAAATAAACATTTTTAATCGCAAATAACTCGAAAAGTATTGACTTGCATAAAAAACTCTATAGAACAAAAGTTGCTTAAAATCAGTCAATTTATCCATTTCCGGTCTTATCTTGAACGTATGTTTTTCACCCCCGAGAAGGGGTGACTGTAACCCCCCAAGTAAAAGCAAACAACGGCACATTTTCAACTTTGAAGTGGCGGGTAAGTAGAACCTAAATCCAAATTTTCATGCAATTCGGAGTTGCCCCTGAAAATTACACGGTATCGCCGTATTTCCCGTTCATTTACTGGGCTAAACGTGAATAGTCGCGTGTTAGATTATATCTCAAAATACGAATTTAAATACGGATTTACAACAAATTTTTATTTTATAGTATTTTTATTTACTTGTAATAAATATTATTTCTAACAATTATTAAAGCTAATTGGCTCTCCCCAAAGCCATAAATTTCACAAAAAGAAGAAGAAAAAAAAATAAAAAAAATCCTACGTATTACTACACCCTTCCTCGAGGCACTTATGAACTTTTTTCAAAATTGCAAAATTTTTCATCAAGTTATCGCGAAAAAGGATAAAATGTGAGATTCTATCTAACGGCGCGACTACTCGCGGGTTAAATTATGAGGTATTCTATTACTAACAGTTACTCTTGCTTTAAGTTGGTAAAAATACACCGTTTTTTTCATTTTTTTTTCAATTTTTTTTTCAAATTCAGGAAACGGAAAATTTTCAAATCGATTTTTCTAGAAATCGGTGTGTCTTACCGACTTAAAGCGAGAGTACCTTTTTGTACTAGAATACCTCAAAATTTAATAATCCTGTATCAAAAATGCTTAAAATTTAAAGACAAAAAAGTTATGCGATAAAATAACCGTTGCCTCACCCAAAACCAGGGCCTATTTTACCACTAGGCCAGTGCGGCACCTGCCTCATGCCCGCATTTTAATGGGGCCCGGAAAGATCATCAAAAAATTTTTATTGCAATAAAACAAGATAAATTTTCAAATTTGTCAACTGTGGTCTTAGAACCACATGAGCCACACTTTGAAAATCTTTCTACGTATCATCCACAGTAGAATCAGAGATAAATGTGAAGAAAACCAGGATGAAACACAATTTGGCTTCAGAAATGGACTGGGAACCCGGGTCACACTCTTTGCACTAAATGTATTATTGCAGAAAGACGTATTTACTGTATTTATTGACTATGAGAATGCCTTTGATCGAGTACAACATCACAAATTAATTAAAATATTAAGGATAAAGGAGTTGATAGTCAAGATGTACGAATCATAGAAAAATTATACTGGCGTCAAACAGCGACAGCTTGCATAAATGGAAAATCAACAGAAATATGCAAAATACAAAGAGGTGTCAGACAGGGTTGTATACTGTCCCCACTGTTATTCAATTTATATTCAGATAGAATATTTAAGGAAGCGCTGCATAATTTGGAATGGGGTGTGAAAGTTAATGGAATTCTGATAAATACAATCAGAGATGCAGACGATACAGTTATTTTAAGTGATGATATGAATGGATTACAACACCTTTTAAATGCTATTGACAAAGTGGGAAGAGAGTTTGGCCTAAACATAAACTGTTCAAAAACAAAATACATGGTATTTAGCCGTTTGGCCCATCAAGATTCACGGTTATTTGTTGATGGTCATATAATTCAAAGAGTACCCAGTTTTAAATATCTTGGTTGCCATATTACTGAACAACTAGATTCAGATAAAGAGATAAAATGTAGAATCGGGATAGCCCGCACGACATTTTAAAAAATGAGGTCATTCTTCTGTAATGATAACTTGCAACTTAAACTTCGAAACGCATGATTAAATGTTACATTTGGTCAGTCCTCTTGTATGGTGTCGAAGCATGGACATTAAAAATATCGACCATTAATCGTTTGGAGGCCTTTGCAATGTGGCTGCACAGACGTACACTGAAAATACCATGGACGGCTACTCTGACAAGTGTGGCAGTCCTTAAGAGAGCAAATGCTGCCCGCGAGCTGCTTGAAAACATCAAATATAGAAAGATGGCCTATTTTGGACACGTAGTAAGGGGAGACCGGTATAATATTCTTCGACTTATTATGATGGGTAAAATCGAAGAACGCAGAGGAATTGGTAGAAAGCAGGCCTCTTGGTTGAAGAATATCCGGGAGTGGACAGGAATAGAGAAAGCAGAACAACTATTTAGAATAGCTCGAGACAGAGACAGTTTCGCCATGTTAATCGCCAACGTCAAGAGGACTTGATAGGGCACGTTAAGAAGAAGAAGAAGGTCTTAGAACAATTAAAAAATTTTATATCAATATTAACTAATTAACTTAATTAATATTATTATTAAATTATATTTAGGGGCACGAAAATTATGTAGTGCCTCGGGCCTGATTTGAAGTAAAATAGGTTCTGCCCAAAACGGACGCCTATGACTGGTACTAGAAATTCGCAATGGATGGAATCGACTTATCTCTGGAAGATAAATATGTGCACCAATTTTCGTTTTTCTAACTAGAAGCGTTCTGGAGGTTTTTAAGAAAAACTAATTACAAGTCGCCATCTTCAAAGAGCTCTGGTGAATTTGGTTAAATTGTCTTAAAAGCATCTGAGGAATCTCCTGTCTTCGTTTGTCGGTAGAGTTTCTGGACACCCTGTATACAGTCGACTACAGGAAATTAACTTTTCCTAGTGGACGCGAAAGAAGAGTAAAGTTTCATTGTTATGTAATAATAGTTCGTTATATAAACAAACAATGTTAATTACTAATAATGTCGTCTTAAATTATATATTCCAATGCCAACTTAAAAACAAATAAAAAGTATTTGACCTGTTCTTATTAGCCGACCAGACAGGTTCAAACATCTCACAGCACGCTCAGTTGTTAGTATTTCAAAAATATCATCTCCACCCACGACAACAACAATAATCTGGCAACTCCGCCGGGCGACAGATCAGTTGTAATCCGCGCTGTGCTTGCGATTCGGCGATTTTCAGTTATTCTGTATTCAGTCGGTCGAATACAGCCAGGTAGGCAACTACGCGTGACGATATCGAGACGCGCGCCGTGTGTCGTATTCGTACGATCGTGAAAAATTCAAAAAAACTTTCGAAAAAAAAGCGTTGTTGGTGGCTGTTGTTTTTGACGCAAAAAGTCAGTAGGTAAAATCGCACCGGCCATGTGTCTCAAAGTTTATAATTATATGGCCATTTTGTTGGTGGTGTGTTTGAGTGTTGTGATTGCGAAAAATGTGGATAATTTACGAGCTAAAAGAACTGCGGACGAGGGTAGTTGCAAACACGTTGGACAGTTCTTTAGTTTGAAGAATATTACTGTCTCGGACGTGTCTTCAAAAGGTATGTACTCATTTATTATATTCTTAGACTTAACTACGTTTTATTCTAATAATAATAGTGTTATTACAACTTCGAAACATTGCTAAAGAGATAAGGATGTATTTTTCTGTCATGGTGAACTGTTGTTTTCAATACTGATGGACTTGCATGCGCTTTTTAGTTTTATAGTCGGTTTATCAATTAACATTCATTAAAGCAATGTTTATCCCAATTGTAGATACATGATTTGTTTACAAAATGGTCGATATATTCGTAATCATTACATAGGCAACCTTTTGGTCTGTAGAATTAAAGTTCGAGAAGTTTTAAATACCTGATACTGGTTTTTTATAGATAAGACCGAGCAGACATCAGACACACAGTCTGCCAAGTATCAGGGTCGACCTAGGACATTGGTTATAACTCTATACCCTTAAATTTATACTTGATTATTTAATACACTTAACATAACATAAATTTTATTATAAGTATAGTGTGAGGCAAAATTACAAACAAACAACAAATAATACAGTTAATCATTTGAAAAAAATGATAATATCCCTGAAGATCTGAAAAAGTACGAACAGCATTAGGAGCAAGTTGTCAATACACAGTGGCGCACCGAGAGGAGGTTTTAGGGGTTAAAACCCCTCCCCATATAAAGGATAGTAGGAAAATGTCACTTGTCTTAACCAATTATACAAAAAATTTTCTGTGCCCAAGCCAAACCCCTTTCTGTTGCGGCTAGTTTATTAATACTTTTCTTTGTTAGGGTGCAGGTTTGACATCCCTATGTCATGCACTGGTTGACCACTTTGCTCCTAAATATTGTGATCTTTTGCGGTTCTTAATAAGTATCCAACTTAGTTTGTCTTGCTCTTCTAGCGGTTTCCGCACTTGATACTTTTTGTCAAGTTTCAGAAATTCGTCTTCCCCAATGGGAAGACGATCAGTGGGGAGACCACGAAAACGATGGAACGACAACTTACTAGAGGCACATTGAAAAAACAGACAGAGTAATGTCTATAAAAAAAGAAGAAGAAGAAGACGTTTTAGAAATTGGTGTAGGTAGATAATATATTCTTGGACTTGTTCTATCTCTAGAGCTTCACGATCACGATACGATATAATATCGATACTTTTTAGGTATTGAGTATTGTATTGGTTATGCCAATGAAGTATCGTATCGTGTATCGATATCGATAATACTTTCTTATAAAAATATCATATTGATATTGATTACGATATCGATACAATACTCAATAAAATATCGATATAAAAATGATTAAGTTAATTAAAAAAACGATTCGTTATTCATTCATCGCTCTCTTTATTAAAAAATCTCTTAAAATCAACAAGAAATAGGATAAATTACATTGTAACCTCGCAAATATTATCCTTTAAAGAGCTCTTCATCCATCTGTTCACACAAATGAGTTCTTTGATACTTTTAAAAAGCATCTTTTATTCGTTAGTACCAGCGCTGCTTCAGAAAAAGGCCGCTCGACTGGTACGGACGTCGCTTGGACATAAAAAATATCGCTAGCCAACCGAGATAAAACGGAGAAAACACTACTATGTATATAATTTCCTCCATAATAAAATATTTGTGTCTGGTCCAGGTCTTGGAGATTGTAAGTAGTTTTAATTTCCTTTTCAAAAACATCCATATTATCTGATGATTTTAAAAATAAAATATCGAAATTGATTGACTTATTGGGTTCATCGTCCTTCTCTCTCGCACTAATGGAGATGGAGAGCCTTCGCGTTTGTGCCTCTTATAACTCTTATATAATATTTTAACTGTTTAATAGGCCTTATCTTATGCAGCACTCAGGTGGCGTTTTATTTATTTTTTTTTTGATATCGATATTCTCAATAATATCGAGGCAAGCGTATCGACAATACAAGGGTATTGTATTGATTTCAGATAATGAGTATCGTATTGACATTAATATTGCTAAGGTATGTATTGTATCGGTATCGTATTGATTTTCGATACGATGTCAATACAATATCGACATTTTTATCGAATATTGTGAAACTCTATCTATCTCATTGCCGTTTATAGCTATACGTTTGGGGTGGTCTATGTTAATTGGTCTTGGTTTTTGTCATATTTATTTTCATTCGTGTATATCTGCTAGTTCCTCCAACATAGTTTGTAATTCCTCGAATGTGCATGCTATAATCACGATGTCGTCAGCGAATCTTAGGTGGCTTAACATCTTGCCACTAATGTTGAGCGGAAGTAAAAATTGAGCTTGAAATATCAGAGGGGAGTTGTGTGAATAAATATTATATTGTGAATTGTGACCGCTTTTATTTAAAGCGTACGTGGAGGGTGGAGGAAAGCATACTGAAAGCTGTTGAATCGGAAACAGCAGGGATAAAGGACCAAACAAATATCTTGGCGGAGAAACCTTAAATTGCAATTCAAATAACTCTTTAGGACAACCGTTTGAAAAGTTGGAATCGCCATGATGATTGCCAATATCCAGGCATGGCATATGAGAAGGACTGCCTTTTTCTTGAACTTCCGATACGAATAAATGAATAAAAAATCACCTATAGATGAGTCTGTTTCTCAATGTACGACTAATTCATCGGCCGACTCGATTTTCCTCGTGGCCATTTAAAATAGCAGACATTTTAGATTTTATACTGATTGCATTTAAATCGTGTAATCTACATACTTTGAAGTGGTCCTGCCAATACACGGAAACATCAAGACATTTTACCTTTCACTGTTATTTTAATAACAATCTCATTGTTTACTATTCCGTTTTCATTCCATTTATAATAAACTGATTATTTTTTACTAAATTTCTTCTAGTTTTATGCTAAAAATCTTCTTAATACTCAGCGATGATACTATAAGATTTAGTTTAATTCATAATACAACCTTATAATATTATTTTCATGAATATTGGCTATATCTTTTCAAGTGTCAACGTATAGTATAGGATCAATTTTCTATATTTATCGCTATGTAGATAAGATTACTTTTTATAGTAGACCCCCGAAAAAGTATATGGTCAAGTGGTAACGATAGATACAGAATCAATACAGTTTATTTATATGGATTATTTTTTTCACCTGTCAAATTCTGACGTTTTTGCTTTTTCAGCCAATCACCACGCGTCGTTCTAGCCAATCATTGAGTATAATACTGATAAAACAGCCTCTTCCTTGATAAAACAGTCTCTTCCCTGATAAAACTTAAGGTACCCTAAATTTCACATACGTTACGAACGACATTGGAAAATCTCATATTAGTTATAAAAATTGTGTTTTTAATAATTGTTCATTTTCGATTTAAACAGTTTTTTATGTATTAACAATATAATAAATAAATTGGTTCATTTTTAAATCATAAAATAATTTATCTATAACCTACTTAAGACATTGAACCTAGTTGTCTTAAAAATATTTCACAGATGCCCGTATTTACTAATAATACATATTGGTTCACAAAATAATCTTTACAAATACCACTCGTCCTCTAAATTTTGCTTGATAAATTTTTTCGTTTTCATACTTAAACTTCTTTATTTAGGGTAAAATCACTCAAACAAACCGAAATGGATAAAATCACTCGTCCTTCGGACTCGTGATTTTATCATTCGGTTTGTTTTCGTAATTTTACCAAATAAATAGGGCCCCTGGACGTGAAGCGTGTGACCCATGTTAATGTGTATGTATATATATATATATATATATATATATATATATATATATATATATATATATATATATTTACTCCCAGCGTATGAAGTGAGCCACATATCAAAAGAAACTGCGGTTGAAGTGAGGTCCTGTACAAAGTGAGGTCCAGTATACGGACCTCACTTAGTCAATCAATGTAAGACTTTTTCGTAGACATGTACTGATAGCAAACACTGTTTTTTTACAAAAAAAAGTGGGACCTCACTTTGTATGGTCCACATCAATTTTTAGTTCAGAGATTTTCCGCATAGAGGCGCTGACTTTGGCGTATATTTTCTAACCATGTATATTCTATGCCCTGTTGAATAACTTATACACATAGTGAGGACCATACAACTGGCAACATCTGTTCAACCAATCTTTAAAACAGTGGATCGTCAATCGTCGCATAAATTCAAACAGTACAAAAATGTTTAATACTTTAATCCTTTTTGAGAGCGTAGGCGCAAAATTTCGGTCGAGTTCTTTTTAAACGCATTTATTTTTTTCGAATCCTGAGATAACTAATAGGTATTTTTAAAATATTTAAACGCAAAATAGAAGAATACATTATTCCCGAGGGCAGAAAGTCCCTTATAATGAACAAAAAGTTTCTTTTGTAATATATATTTAAAATTAAAAATCAGACTATTTTTTTTCACCCCTGTGACTTATTAAAATAAATATTATAGAAGTTCTCAAGGACTTTCGACCATGGATAATACAGTAATATTTCTTTCTGCGTTTAAATTTTTTAAAAATACTTAAGGTTTTCGCAGTATTCGAAAAAAATGAACGCATTTAAAAATAATTCGAGCGAAATTTTTGCGCATATGCTCTCAGAAAGGCTTAAAATACTATAAATTTTTGTAATCAGTATTTCAATAGTTATTTATGATATAAGTGTTAAAAGTACACGTTTAAGGCACGCATGTGAAAGTTTGCAGAATGAGCGACAGCGAGTTCTGCAATTCACATGAGTGCCTTAAAAATGCACTTTTTAACACGCATATCATGCAATATTTTTTCTACAAACGTAATTACAGGACGATATCTACAAAAACTTTTACTTGAACTTGACTGACATTCCATTTTTATATTTTTTTGACATTACATCAAAATTGCCTATACGATCAATACGAATTGCAGTGCCATAAAAATTTTAAAGCACTAGTGCCTTAAAGCAGCGCCGGATAAAGGGGCGACCGCCCGGGGCGCCAGAATTTGGGGGCGCCAAATTTTGAGAGACGCTGATATATAAATATAATATTTACCCCCCTCCGTGGCTCAGTGGTAAGAGCGCCTGCCTTTGGATCGAAAAAATCCGAAAGGTTGTGGGTTCGAATCTCACCAGGGTCGGAAATTTTTCATTTATTATAAATTAATAAATGAATATAGTTTCTGTCCTCGTGGGATCGGTTCTCACCGGAGGGACCGCAGACGTTCGGATACAATTAGCGTCTCTTTGCAAAGACAATGACGTCGACATTGCAAAGTAACAAGCCACTTACTCAACACCCACACTACTTACACATGACACTAGGTACCTAACTGTTCAAAATTACCGTACCTACCATGCCAATGGCCATTAGTTGTCGAGGCATTAGCTAAACAAAAAAAAAAATATAATATTTTTTACATTCACTATTTTTTTGGACTTTATAGATTATCTTTGGGCTAAGATTACTCCTAAGACAATTAATATTAAATAATTGTAACAATAAGAAAACTATTTCTAGCTCACAAAAATTCTCTAATAAAAATAATGCAACCTAAAAACTGTTATGGCTTTTAAAGGTCATTTTTGTCAGGTAATACCTATCACTTTTATGGTATTACAATGTTATACATACATACTTAAAATACACGAAGATCAGATTTACGAAGTATCAACAAATTTATGAATAGTCAGTGATATTATTATACTGCTACTTGTCATTATAGCCTCAATGGTTAGATATTTTTGTCTTCCTGTTCTGTAAACTTTGCTTTATCAACATTGTCGTGTGTCCGTGGGTGTGTAATTTGAAATAAAAAAAAACAAACCAGGTATATCTATATGAATTAGAATTGACAAGTTCTTTTTTATAATATGAATATATAGAAATTTATTTCGAATACTTTGTACGCGTTAAGATGTTTCACTTTTTGCATAAAAACGGCACGAACGACGTATGAAAAACAGGAATAATAGATTTTTGTATATATCATAAATTGAACGAGTAATTCCAAAATGATTTGTTATTTGAAATATCTCAGTGGCGTACTATGTTTTTCTTTAAAAAAATTCACACCATTTCAACAGTAGATATAAAATTATTAATTTTATGTCAAAAAATGCGCAATAATTACCTCTTAAAACACATCAAATTTCATTTGCATATCTGAACCGGTTTTAGAACAATAAAGAAATCGTCAGTTTGTAAGAAAAATGTCAACACCCCATATCTCGGAAACGAAGTATTTCCTGACATAGGCTTATAGAGCAAACTGTCATTATTTTTTCATATAGAATTACCCTTTAAAGTTTGTTGCATTTATTTAGAAACATCCTGTTTTTTCTTGACCACCCTGGATTTCCATAGTTTTTCCTGTATTATTTCACTTGACCGTTATTTTCAGTTCTTTCTGTTTTTCCAGTCCTGCAGGTTTCTTTTCTAATATTGCTTCGTCCATTTTATCTCTAAAAGATTTTCGGGGTCTGTCTCTCTTCCTTCTTCCTATCGGGCTCCAATCTGTTATTCTGTTTATCAACGATTTTGGTCTGCTCTTCTGCCATGTCCGTACCAGGTTAATCTCTTTTGTTCTATGTTGTCTATTATCCCTTGAATTCATTACCATTATTTTCTTAATCTCTATGTTATTTATTCTATCCCTTCTACAGCTTCTACTTAGGTATTCGATCTCTGTTGCTCTTATTTTGCATTTGGTTTTCGTATTTTTTATTCAATTTTCACACCCATTATTCAGAATACTTTTTGTCATGGTGTTATATTATATTCTTCTTTTTGTTTTTATACTGATGTTCTTATCCCACAGTACCGGGTTTAATTTTAGTATGCAGCATATTGTTTGTCCTAGTAACTCGATACCTAAAACCATAGCTTGGTTCTATAGGTATCGAGTCATAGAGATAATAAAAAGCTCATGAGATAATAAAAAAAAAATGAATGATTTTATTTGAATTTGCATAGATGATTGTAAGGTCAAGGATATCACAACGGCTCTAAAAGGAAGAGAAAAAATAAAGATGTACAAGCTCGCGTTTGCAAAGAATATCCGCATGTTATTTTATGCTAACTGGATGCCACTCCCTCAATTTAGTTATTGGGGATGCAGCTATATCTTGCGCACAATGAACATGTTTTTTGGTCTTGTAGAAGATTTATACACACTAAATGATATAAATGAGTCAGATTAAATAAATTATTAGACGAATTTTTTACTAAGCAACAACATTTTTGTTTAATTTAGTAGTATTTTGACAACGACACCCGATTTGGGCGTCGAAACGATAATAAAATTATTTTTTTCAATTTAATTGTGGCTTATTTTCCATCTAAATAGTTATTTATCACATTTTTTACTGGTTGTTGATAATGTGCATTTATCTTTTACCTCGCTTCTTCGTCGCTTGAACTTAAAATGTGCTCGCTATGCTATGCCCTATGTTGGATAAGTTGTAAGTAATAACTATCCTACTATTTTTTAAATAAATATATTTTTACATAGTTCTTTATGGTAAAATTTTGATTTTTTCCTATTTTTTTTATATTTGCAGTAAATTTGTATATTCTTATATGAAGGGGCGCCAAATTTTATTTTGCCAGGGGCGCTCAGAACCCTAAAACCGGCCCTGCCTTAAAGTAGCATTTTTAACGCACGTATGGAGTTCTAAAAATTGCATTTTTAACACGGTTGTAGAAAAAAGCCTTTAAATGAGGTGTCACATGATGTACTTACTTTCCTATTTAAAAAAATCAAAGTTGTGCCTGTCACCTGAAGAAGAGGGATCGCGTAAAGTTCGAAACATTTACGCTATAATATACTATGATTATTTTAAAAATCGACCTATCCGAGCGTTTTTCTTATGTGCTAAAAATAAATAAGTTAATAAGGGGGGTAAAACTTATTCCAGCGAACTGTATTTGTAACAACCAAGGTAGGGATGGCGGTTGTTGAACAAAAAACCGGTTTTCGGTTATACCGGTTTTTTACTTACGGTTTAACCTGGCGGTTATAACTGGTCAAAAAAAGCGGTTGTTCCAAAAACCATTTTTCGTTTTTTTTTAATCAGAAGCAAATACTCGATAGGTTATAATGTTAATATAATGTTATGTGTTACATAATATTGTGTTTTCAATTTTATCAATCAAAGGCAAAATAAAAATTAAATTAATTTTTTTTTAATAACGCGGGCACATAAATTTGATACACCCTGTATATTGATCTGTAAATATTTATTAGAATTTAGTTTGGATGTAAGTGGATTTCTTTTTTTAATGAGCTTTCCGATGAACCATTAAAGACTTTTGTGAATAATTAAAGTGAAAATAACGATGTATTTTGATTTAAAATGGAAAAAGATTGTTTAGGGTAGAGGTAATTATCAATTTCTAGAAAAGTGGTTTTAGGAGAAAGTTTGGAATTTTAGTATCTTTGTTTCAACACGAGTAAATGTTGTATAGTTCTCAGAAGGTAATTAGGATGGTCGGAATGGTTTTGAGGGTGACTGTTTTGTTTGTCGAATGGAAAAGTCGATGTTTCAGATTCTTGGCAACGTGGAAGGGGAAAAGTAGTTTGAATGATTAAGAGAGTTTGAAGGGGAAGTCATTATGTTTTTGGCATCGCTAAGGACCGGTTCGACGTTTTAGTGGATAGATAGTTAGCAGATACCAGTGGCTGTTTGATAGTGGAGAATAGTGTTGAAAAGTGGAACGAGAGACAGATCAAATTGAGACGAAATACCTCTTTGATTCTGTATTATTGTGAGAAGGAGAGCAGAGAATTTTTGGAGTTTTGTTTGAATCGAGTACGTGTCAAAAGAGGCCCGGCTTGTTGGAGAATTGGTGCTGGTATGCTGATAGTTTTGAAGCTGGAGAACGGAGAGGGCTTTGATGAGTAGCCTTTAACATAGTCAACGAGGGAGAGCTGTTTTGGGTCACGAGAAGACATCAGAGTGAGTGAAGCAAAAGGTCAGTCAACTTATGTGAAAGATATTTTTATGTTCGGAAACTAAAATTTTGAGTAAAAGGCATATGAATTAAAATTCCAATATTTCTAAAAGTAAATAGGAAGTATAGCTAATCTTGCGAATACATAAATTTGTTTTGTTTAGTTTGTTTTACCAAAGTCATCGGGAACAAACCGATAAATTGTTTTTTTTAACTATAATAAATTTAAGTGGTAAAGATTTCATTCAGACATCTGTGTCCACAGGTTTTAGATTTGATAGAGTTTAGAGTATTGGTTTTGACAAATAAAAGACAATTCTGTATGTTTATTTTAATATTTTGCTTTATTTCTTTTCCCTATTTTATCCCGATTAGGATCAACTAAGAGATACTGAACCCACGAGAGAAGATAAGTATAACGTGAGATAATTTAGATTTTTTTTATAGTATAAAAAGGCACCCTGAGATTTTTTATTCATTTTTATGTATGATTTGCGACAATTAAATAATTAATCAGATAAATAATAATTAATATATAAATTAATAAAAAGCAGATCATAACAATACATTTATATTGCAATTCAGTTTGCTCAATTTTCCTCCCGAAAAATTCCCCAACCAATTCAACCTATAAAAATTTTCCCATGTGCTTTCAAATTACCCTAAAAATGGGCGAAAGTACCCCAATCTGGCATCTCTGATTCGTCGCTCGTTGTAGACGGCATCGGTGTATATTGCGTTGTCAATTGGGATATTCCCAAAACTCCCAAAAGTGATGATCCTACCGATCTACCGACATGTCCCTAGGATCTATCGAGTTTAAAAAAATATCCAAATGACATATTTTACTTAAGAGGAAACAGTAGCGATCAACAGGTAGCGAAAACGCGTTCCAAGATTGCGGCTGTAATTTTGAATATTTTTTCGAGATATATGGCACACGTATTCGTAATATAATAAAGAATGGCGGTACAGAGCCCAATTTAAAAAATATATTAATATGTGGAAATTACTCTGTAATTAAATACAACATTAAAAAAACGAGCCTGTACCGCCACTAAGAAGAACAAAAAAATACATTTTCTTCAAATAAACTTTTTTATCCGATGCCTAGATTTTGTGTCATTTTGGAACTACTAAATTTTTTTATTTCATTAGTAGTTCCAAAATGACACAAAATCTAGGCATCTGATAAAAAAGTTTATTTGAAGAAAGTGTATTTTTTTGTTCTTCTTAATGGCGGTACAGACTCGTTTTTTTAATATTGTATTTATTTACAGAGTAATTTCCACATATTAATATATTTTTCAAATTGGGCTCTGTACCGCCATTCTTTATTATATTACAAATACGTGTGCCAAATATCTCGAAAACATATTCAAAATTACAGCCTCAATCTTGGAACGCGTTTTGGCTACCTGTTGATCGCTACTGTATCACCTTAAAAATAAATTCGATAAACCAATTCATCATTTACTGCCATCAAAAAATTTCAGTAGGTAGTATTTTTTAACACATTTGTATAATACCTTTCATTTCCTAAGAATTATGTATTATTTAAAAATTACATAATGGAGATTCCTAATCGTATTTCGGTATTCACTTTTCATACAAGAGTCTCAAAGTACTCAAGTATAAACAATTTTTAGATGATTTTGGGAATATCGATTTCAAGCAGATCACTTACCTTTTTATGTAAATATTCATGTGTTTCATAAAAGCTGATGTGACACTTTCGTCCAGTTCTTTATTAGTAAATAAAAGTTGAATTATGGTTGTTTGGGTTAATAATTACTTCGCATATTATTTATAATACATATATAGTAGGGGAGCGAAGTATGCTAAATGTGCAGTCACTCGAGCGCTTTGGGGACCTATTGGGTTGTGATTATTAGGTTCTAAAACCAAAAAAGTTAAGTAAAATTTTCCATTTTAGTGGGGACTTTCCATATTTTAATTTAATTTTCCATTTCCAACACCCGTTTTCTCCGATTATAGCGCCACCTATCCGTAATTAGAAAAAACGTTTCGAATAAAAGTTGCTTATTTTTACGCAAATAATCCAAATCTGAAATAAAAAAAAGGAGTTCCTATTTAAGATTTTAAAGTAACCACCCCACCCCCCCCCCCCACCTCCGTGGGGTCGTGTTTGGTACCATTCGATAGATTTCAGAAAAAATATTCAGAAATTGTAGTGTATTACCTATAAGAAGTTACCGTTAAGCCGGGTCCAGACTATGTAACAAAACATGTTAAATAACAAAGTTTTGTAACTTGTTACAAAATTTTAAATAAACAAGTTTTAAAACACAGTGTTGTATAACATTTTTCTGGTTATATAGCATGTTTTATGTTATCCAACAGATGTCGGTAAACATCAAAGAAAGTTATAAAACCGCACCGCGACTGATCTACACCTAAAAACATGTTATTGAAACATTTCTCTGGCATAGTACCTACGCGAGCAGCAACCGTTGGAGTCATATCGCCTTGTTCATTCTGGAGTGATTGTGCTAGATTTTTCTTTGCTCTGTTCACGTAGGGTTATTTACGCGATGAAATTGTCGAAAGAACTGACTACTCATTTAATTGAGCTATTTCGTAAGTAACGAGTATTATGGGATTGCTATGGGATGAGCTACATTTATTGATTTAAAAAACAAATAAAAAACACGATGAATAGACTGAAATAGAAGTGAAAATAGATACAGAAACTGTAGTTAAAACTAATGCAATGCACGTACGCCTATAACTCAAGCCAACAAAAGAAAAGCAGTACGCGGAACCTTAACAGCAAATCGGTGCAAATCAACTCTAAATTTGACATAAATACTATTCTCTACAGAGCAGAGTGTTCAGACATAAAACCTGTAACATTCACTTCATTCGCTACACAGATGCAGACTGCTTCATCAGCTACTCAAACAGGCACTCAATCATACAATATATCTGAGCCTTTCTATTCCGTCCACTACACCTACATCCGCTACTTCTCCAGCTACACCAATTCAAACAGACAGTGACACTCAATCATGAACAGGTGAAGACGATAATACTGAGGAATTAAATTCTACAGAAATGTTATACTTCCTCTCTGAAACAATGAGTAAAAAGTTTAAAAAATAAATACTTTGCTAATAATATAACTGTTAATCTTTCTCTTACTGGAATTGCATCTCGAAATGTCTTTCCTGCCTATTTTATGGCCGATTTCATTTATAAGAAATTCAAAATCAGAACTTTCTATTCTTAAGAAGTGTTTAAAACTGCCATCACATTTAATGTCTCCTGTCGATGGGTCTATGTTATCTCTTTCCAGATCAGCTAAAAGAGCTGTACCACTACCTATATTTTGCTCGAGCTGCTAATGAAGGACACATCCAAAATATTAATTTAACACGCCGGTGTCGCCTCCACAATATTACACAAGCTGCTGTTGCTATGAAGAGATCCTCCATACTTATATGACGCAATTTTATATACTACCTAACCCACCAGCTATCCATCTAAAATGCTGCAAACTTTATGCTCATGTTGTTGTTTTGTTTTTTGTTATATAGTCTGGATAGTCATGCTATTAACAAGTTACATAACAAAGTTGTACAACAAATTTGTTGTACAACTTTGTTATTAGCATGTTTTGTTACATAGTCTAGACCCGGCTTTAAAAGTTCCCCGTTTCAGGAAAAAATATTGTCTAAGAGCGATAGCCTAGTGACCTAGTGGGTAGACCTCGGATCTCGGATTCGTAAAGCAGAGGTTTCGATTTCAAATCCGGGGTGTGGATCTCCGATTTTTTTATTTATTGTTACTGCATTCATGTCTGTAGACAATGTTGCAATCTATTATGAGCACAATAAAAAATATAGTAATAAAATAATAAATAAATATTAAAAAAAAACAAGAAAAAAAATACAATCACTGGAAGCGAAACTAAACAATACGGAAGAAATATAACCACTGGATTCGGAACTGGATATGGAACTGGATAATATTAGAAAACTGATATTATAATATGTAAGCACTACGAGCCTAGTAGGCCCATGGCTTGATGTACTATTCTTTTCCACTCCCTTTTGTCAGTCGCTTTTGTTTCCCAGTTCCTTAAGTTAATTCTTCTCATATCTTCTCTAACTCCATTACTCCATCGTGACCTCGGTCTTCCTCTTCGTCTTTTCCCTGCCAATGCACTAGATAGTACCATTCTGGGAATTCTAGATGGAATCATCCTCTGCACATGGCCCAACCATCTAAGTCTTTGCGCCTTAATTACTGCTAGTATGTTAGGATCCTGATAGAGCTCAGTTAGTTCCTTATTTGTTCTTCTTACCCATTGTCCATTTAAGTTTTTCCCACCGAAGATTTTGCGCAGCATTTTCCTCTCCCAAACTAATAACAACTCTTGATGTTTTTTGTTGTGACCCATGTTTCAGAAGCATACGTTACTATCGGCCTTATTACGGTCTTGTAAGTTCTTAGTTTTGCTCTTCGTGATATATGTTTACTTCTTAACAACCCATTAAAAGCAAATATAGCGCGGTTGTCCGACATAATTCTCTTTTGTATTTTTTCTGCACAGTTAGGATCTCTTGTGAAGACAGTTCTTAAGTACTCAAATCTCTCAACTTCTTCGAATTTATACTGTGTTCCCTTCGTTGTTGTCATTGTTATGTATTGCCCCCGAACGAATTGCTTATTTGTCCATTCCATATACTTTGTTTTTGCTTCATTTATATACAATCCTTTGGTTGCTGCCCTCTCCTCGAGTTTCATGAGTGTTTCTATAAGTTCTATTTTGCTCCTAGCCAAGATTACCAAATCGTCTGCAAATGCCAAGCACTGATGTTTTTTGTGGTAGATCAGACCTGTTCTATTAATGTTTGATTCCTGTATAACCTTTTCTAGTAATATGCTAAACATTATAGGCGATAATGGATCACCCTGTCGCAGTCCTTGTTTGACCTCAAAGCTTTCTGTTATAGTATTGTTTATCTTGACTTTATCATACTGATATATGATACTGATATTGTTTAAAAACACTAATAATATTGATATAAAATGTTAATCAATTTTATTTATTGTTATAAGAATCAAAGGTAAATATGATTAGGCGAATGAAGCCTTAGGTTTCGCAGTCAATATCCCAACCACGCACACATGTTGCAATCTATTTCAATACGGTTTATAGTACAAAATACACATTTAATATCAAAATAGTGGGATATATTTTTTTAGTTGAGGACACTTGGTCACATTGCATTGTTTCAGGATAAGGTGAAATATCTTCAATAAATGGAAAAAAGCATGTATGTCATATATTATAATACTTTCTATACTCTTAATATGTAGTCTCGTATAAATTTGTAGTGACATGATTTTAAGTATAAGAACAAGAAGCTTGCAACAATTTTCAGAGAAAATAGAAAACTAAAACTATTTTAAAATGATTATTCGAAATAAAACATATGCAAATATTCACTGTATTTGCCATCTAGTGGAATAACTGTAAAATTAAGTCAGTAAAAAAGGTACATTAAGTTTAATTAAATTAAGTAAATCATCTTGTATACTAAAATTAAGGTTCTAAAATTTTCATTTCAAAATGAAAATCGGCAGGGGCAACAGTACCTATACTAAAATACACTCTGTATAGATAATTATGTCAATGTTAATAATACTGGATAGAGAATTGATCCTTTCAAATGAGCTAGCACACGCCCCTCTTCCCTATTTAAAAATAAGGGGTGGGGGAAATGGAAGGGAGGTGGTTGACAAATGACAGATATGTATGTACCGTAAAAACTGTGTTCCCCTTAGATCAAAAGTCGGGCTTTTATATTTATATTTTAAGTTCAATATAAATTTCACATAACTGAACTATCACTGTGTCCTCCATTTTGATTATTATTGTTCTCAACTAACGCTATTTTCAAAATTCTTGCTTTCCTATCCATCTTTAACGTAAATTATTAAAAAATATAAAACTATTTCTTTATTAACGCTAGTCTCCGATAAGGCTACCGTGATTTAATGCTGAGGTACTAAAATGTTATAAAATTAACAAACAGTACGAGCAAGAACAAAGAGTCCACATCTTCTTATAACTACAAGTGACTGAAACATCGAAACAATAATAATTCTTACTGTGTTATACAGAAAAAGGCAGTAGAAACGATTAATCTCATATTTATCGACAACACTGTATGGTCCTCACTTGATGAGCTGTAAGGAAATATACACGTAAAGTTGTCCTCACTTTGTGCGCATAACGAAAAAGTATATACAGTCTCACTTTAATAGCTGCGTATAATGGCCTCACTTGGGTGGCAATATACTTGAACAATACGGGGCACATATACGTAATTTTTTTTGTGTATACTCGTCATTTTTTAATTGCTATTTACTTGTCAAGGTCATTATGAAGAGTTGAAACGATTATGTCTACGTTTTCTACCGGTCCTCACTAAGTGCGCGTAATGTCAGGACCTCACTTTGATATCTGTGCATAAATATATATATATACATATATATATATATATATATATATATATATATATATATATATATATATATATATATATATATATATATAAATTTTCTCTTCTTTTCACTAATTGTTGTATTGATTTCCAACTTTAAATTTATCTATTCTAGTCTATTCAATTGCAAATAATTCATAAACTTTTTACTGCTCCTAATGAGATTAAAAGAACATGTAACTGGCTGTATGGCAAACTGCCAAAGCCATAAAAAAAAACAAATAAATAAGTTTTCGTGAAAACAAAAAAATTTATCGATAAAATTTAGAGGACTCGTGGTATTACCTTTGATAAAAGGCGGCCCTGATAACTTACAAATTTTCAACAATAGAAGATTTATAAGAGGGGATTATTTTTATTACTCTACCATCAAGAGGCCCTTAGGATAGTGAATACGCTATTTATGTGAACGTTCTACAATAATTAATTAACACTGTTTAGAATAATACCTCTCATTTATTTGAGAAGTAGCTACTAGGTGTGACAATTAAAATTCAATTTTATCGACTGCTTATACTACTACCACAGAAAGAGTACAAATAATAAAATGGTACTTTGAGAGCCGATTCTGTATTGGCCATTATTTATCAATTTGAGAAGTTTGGGTGTACTAATAGTAGATGTAAAAACTGCTGCCCGTCAGATCAACCGCGTGAAAGGAAAATTGGCCAAGAAAGGGGAACCCAGGTCTGTGTATTGGCATGGCCTGCAAAAAAGATGGAGAAAAACGACTAAAAACAAGATGTCAGAATCAGTAACCTCTAGAGTCTAGAGGACAGGCCAATATCAACAATTTTGTTTATTAGCATGACCGTTAAGTGTAAAGATACACTCATCAAAGACAAAACGTCGGTTAATTGGATCACATGAATGGCTAATGTCGAACAATGGGGCTGTACCCGCTACACTCGCCCTCAAATGAACATTTGCCCTATAGGTACATAAGCTGCCGCTAGAACATATTGAGACAGGTCTTTTTGAAAAACTATGTAGCAAGCCAACAAGCGAAAAACAATATACACAGTTTTTGGTTTATTTCCTTTTTATGGTCATTTATTACCCCCTTTAAGGACTTAAGTTTATTTAAGTATGTCGGCTATAGTCTTGTTTTTCTGTGTCGATAATCTTTTTTATTTGACTCCTGGTTCTACCTAATCGTTGTTTCATTATACATATTTATACTATTTTAATAATGGAACTGACGAGTAAATCTTCGTTCGCTATCGCTGTAACATTATGTCATCAGATTTCAATAAAGTCTTTAAAAATTGGTAGGTATGGTATCATAACTTAATATGCATCATTGTCTTGGTTCTTCGTGTCATGGTATATTTCTAACATCTTGTTTTTCTTCCAGTTGTTTTATATCTGCATTTCTAAACAACCGTTTAATGACCATAATATGATTTCCTAGTCAGCGAGAGGTTAATATCGGTTACATAATTGCAAAACAAATTATTAGACTTTGTAAAAGCTATCTTGCAATTTTAATAATTGTAGATATACTTTCTTAAACGCAATATCCATTTTCTGCTAACCATATTTGTTATATTTTCTGTTTGTTTCGTTAATAATTAGTTCTGTAAATACAATTAAATTAAAAATCTCTTGATTATTTTGAAAATACTTTCAATATTATTTTATGTCATGTCAAGCCGTTCTTTGTACTGTGACTTAAACTTAAAGTTACAACATTATGTCCATAAAATTACCTTAAGTTACTTTATTACCATTAATCACTTTCATGAGATAGGTACACCAGAATAAGGTTCAAGAAGTCGCCCACGCGAAAAGTGATTGAATCTTTAATTAGGTTACATATAATTTTTTTGAAGTTATACTTCTTTAGGCGCGATTGAGAGTAAAATTTCCACAATACTGAGCGCATGCGCACACAGACAGTATGCCGTTTAGTTGCTGAATCTTTCAAATTATGTGTAAATAATATATCAGTGCAAGAAAAGGTGTGAAAAGAATATATTAGTGTTTTTAGTAAATGTATTATTTATTATAATTTTTATGTCTTTGGATTTGTCTTTCTCGGGAATAAGATATTTTATAATAATAGTAAGTATATTTAAAGTATTTTTGTATTAAATTTGTCAGCATGTATGAGAAATCTTGTAACCTGTCAAAGTAAAAGGGATATAGCTCAGTGGTCGAGCGTGTGATCGGAGACCAAGAGGTCCCGGGTTCGAATCCCGGACGATTCATATTCTTTTTTTTTTATATTTTTGGTATCGTTTTAATAAAAAATTTTTAAAAGTGGTAGGTACCTAAAGATAGTTAGTTTAATATTTAAATAAAATACAAATAACCTGTTAAGTATACATATTAATTTCGCTGAAATCATAATAATAGAAGTATAACTTCTTACGTGCGTACAAAGTACACACACATTCTTTTTTTTTTGTGAATAGTTGGGGTGCATTTTTTATTTGTAAATTATAAGAGTTCCCTTTCATTTTACATTTATTTTCATCCAAATGTTTATTTACTTGCGAATAAATTTTTTTTTCTACAAGAATTTTCTTGCATTTAAGTAGGTAATTATTTTGCACAAATCCTTTAGGAATTTTCAGATAGCGGTCAGTAGACCGCATACTGTAATAGAGCTATTATACAGGGTGTCCCGAAAAGATTGGTCATAAATTATACCACACATTCTGGGGTCAAAAATAGTTCGACTAAACCTAACTTACAGTGGTGTCATGGCAAAATTAGCAGTGCGGGAACGCAGTGCCGGAACGCACTGCTAATTTTTGTTTACAAAACCTAAATTCTCTATTATTTTTTTCTTTTCTTAACCAGTGCGGGAACGGCGTTCCCACGCGTTCCCACACCATGACACCACTGCTAACTTATCTTAGTACAAATGTGCTCATAAAAAAAGTTAATCCCTTTGAAGTTACAAAATGAAAATAGATTTTTTTCAATATATCGAAAATTATTAGAGATTTTTTATTGAAAATGGACATGTGTCATTCTTATGGCAGGAACATCTTAAAACAAAATTATAGTGAAATTTGTCCACCCCATAAAAATTTTATGGGGGTTTTGTTTCCTTAAACCCCTCCAAACTTTTGTGTACGTTTAAATTAATTCATTATTGTGGTACCATTAGTTAATCACAACGTTTTTAAAACTTTTTTGCCTCTTAGTATTTTTTCGATAAGCCAGTTTTTATCAAGATGCGGCTTATTTTTTAATATATTTGCATAAAAAATTTATGATGGTTTTAGTCTTTTTTAGTCTTTCTTCTTTCGTTCTTAGTCTTTTTTTGATAACACACGTTTTATCGAGATGTGGCTTCTTTTTCAAAATATACCTAAAAATGTAAATTATAAATAAATTTTCAGATTATTAACAGGTCTCTATAATCGTACTTAACCATATGTGGTGGATTCGACAAATATTCAAAATATCTCGATAAACAGTGGCTTATCGAAAAAGTACTAGGAGACAAAAAAGTTTTAAAAATATTCTGTTTCACTAATGGTGTCACAATAATAATTTAATTGGAACGTACACAAAAGTTTGAGGGGTTTAAGGGAACAAAACCCCCATAAAATTTTTATGGGGTGCACAAATTTCACTTTAATTTTTATTTAAGATGTTGCTGCCATAAGAATGCCACATGTCCATTTTCAATAAAAAATCTCTAAGAGTTTTCGATATATGGAAAAAAATCGATTTTCATTTTGTAACTTCAAAGAGCTGTAACTTTTTTTGTGTGCACTATTGTATATAGGTAAGTGAGATTCAATGAACTTATTTTTGACCCCAGAATGTGTGGTATAATTTATGACCAATCTTTTCGGGACACCCTGTATAGGTAGACCTCATACTATAGTTGGCACCTTTGATTGTCTGATTTTGAAATTGCCATAGGTTGAAGTAAAAAATCAAAATATGACATAAATATCAATATTTAAACTTTCAAATAATGTTTTACTCCCTTAAATTTTGTAAATTTTACTGACTTTGAGTAAAATTCTAATGTCTAGTTTTGTACATTTTTGTCCAGACATAAACGAAGCCAATGAACATAAAACAGTAATTTAAGAATTTATTATTTAAGTGCCGTTCAAGCGTAGAGAGCCATATAAAACAACCCCTTTGTGAGAGACCTTTTATATTATAGTAAAAGTAAACAAAACAGGTAGGATCAGGATTACAGAAACAGGTAGATTACTCATTCTTTGAAATGTACCAGTGGACCAGTGAATTCTTTTGTAGAGAGAAACCGACCTATGCATTCAGAAGTGAGAGGAACTGAGTGGGTCAATTAAGGTTTGTGAATATAAAATTGGTTTGAATGCATAAAATATAACTTGCAGCATTTTTGGGGTTCGCTGTTCTTTTTATAGAATAAATTGGCTGGTTAAAATTTTTTGTTGGAATAGCCTTGACGTCTTTTTCGTATTTTTATGTAAAAAAAAGTTTAGACCTTATATGTTTTGCTTGTATTCTGACAAAATGACAGTGTTTTGTATTATTGATTACACAAACAATGTGGAATTATCTATGTGCAAAATGTTGATTTACGGGAACAAAACCTGCAAAAAGGCGGGTACAAATTATTAAACCATAGTTTTTGGTATAATAAATGTAAGAAGATGTATCCCATATGCATCGATACATTTTTTGAAGAACTGTGAGTGTCCGCCATGACTTTATTTCATAATATTATGTGGCTTTGGGAAAATCATATGCCAGTTAAAAGTGCTGCAGAATTAATTAAAAATAATAATAAAATTACTTTTTTCAATTTTAAAAATATATACTTAATTTTTAAAAATACAGAAAATAAAACAAAAAAAAATCGCCATAAATTAATAAATATTCATCATAAAGGCTTTTCATTCCGAATGTAATGTTTGCCGTTCTCATTTAGAGCTCTTTGATTCGCTTATTGCGGTGAATCACTTCTTGTGTGTTGTGAAAGTTTGTTGTATGACATGGGTTTCGTTACAATTTTCTTCTACTCATTTCGATATGTGCATAGTTTCCTCCAGCTTCTCACTTTCAGGATTTTTACGTCCCTCATGATCTGATCTTCCAATCTCTCTGGGTCTTCCCCTTGGTCTTCCAATTTCTAGCTTCCAACTAGTGATCTTCTTAATCAGTAGGTCGTTTTCCTTCTCTCTATGTGTCCTAGCCATCTCAGTCTCTGTGATTTAACACGTTCGGTGCCCATGACGCACGAGTAGCGTCTCGAGGGTTTTATCAAAGATGTAGATGACCCATAAGTGGCGTCAGTAGTACTATGTTACTAAATGAACGATTTAAGTACGTGGTACCAGCCAAGTGGCGCTTGTTCAAGATGGACACCGAACCTGTTAATAAATCTAACTATATCTTCTCCCTTCATTATGCCTCTTAGTTCATGGTTCATTCTTCTTCTCATTTCTCTGTTTTCCATTCTTATAGGACCCATAATTCTTAGGATTTTCCTTTCGAATATTAATTTTTCTTCGTCTTTATCTGCGACGCACATTGTCTAGGCTGCGTACGTAACTACTGGTCTGAGTGCAACTCTGTATATTTTCGGTTTTGTA
Source organism: Diabrotica virgifera virgifera (assembly GCF_917563875.1). NCBI lineage: Eukaryota > Metazoa > Arthropoda > Insecta > Coleoptera > Chrysomelidae > Diabrotica > Diabrotica virgifera. The sequence continues at coordinate 210,571,446 of NC_065449.1, forward strand.
TTTCTGGATAAGTTCTAGTCCTTCATTCACTTCTCTTATTTTTGTCATTCACAATAATTATTACTCCCAAATATTTAAATTGATGCAACTCTTTCAAAAGTGTACAAAACAAAACTATACAATATTTTTGCCAGTGCGTAGTTATTTCATATCACAGACTGTTCCACCGGAATAGTATAACAAAATTTAAAGGGGGTCTATTACACTCGCGACAGGAAATAGAAAAAGTGAGGTGTAATAATGTCAGTAGTTTTTGTTGTGACGGTCATATAGTACACAATACGTACTACTTTTCCTGTGTATAATTATATTCTAATTAGCAATTCTGCAAAAAACAATATTAGCCTGTCATCGTTTAAAATATATAATTACTTACGATTCAAATATCTCGTGTTGGCAGAGGTGTGGTAAACAATTGTAACCGTGACTTTATAACTATAACAAGTCGTGATTGATAACTTTTTTTAAAAATTTTAAAAATGTCATTTTTAATACATCTAAAATTATTCATAATATGACAAAAATGGTTTAAATATTAATTGTAGAATTTCTTTTACTGAAAATTTTGATTTTTCTTTGTTTTTGTATCATGAATACTTTTAGGTTTATTTAAGAAAAATTCACCATTTTTTTAGATTATAATAATGTCATTTTCGATCTAATCAACTATTTTTTCTAAACTAAGCATTCCAAACCGGTCGAATCACATGGATCGTATCAATTATACCTAAATAAAGTTAATTTCAAGTGGGAAGCTATTCACTTCTATTAGTATTGTAACGACGAGGGTTTAATTTTTACATTTCAAAAAGAAAAAAACAGAAAGCGACTTTATTTTCGTCATAAGTCAGTCAGTTCTTATGCAAAAAACATTTGTCAGAGCTTATTTGAAATATTTTTTAATGAACTTTAAAAGATGTTTCTTAAGTTTTCCCAAAAAATTGCACCACATTCGAGTTATTTGAGATTGAAGGTTCTCCATTTCGAGGTTCTTCGAAAATAATCATCCTTTAAAGAGCAAAAACTCAGTCGTTATTGGGTTTACCTAGGTCTTTCCGACGCGAATTTCTTTGTTTTTTTATTAGCCACAATTTTGTTCTTAATGATTTTTTCTATAAAATTAAATTGTTTTACGTTATTCATGGAAAATGGTTATAAAACGTGAGTTTTTTCAATGAAAAATGCATAGTTTCAATCGCAAATACCTTGAAAATGGTCAATTTTGCAAAAAAAATTATAGAACAAAATTTACTCAGAATTGGCCACTCTATCGATTTCCATAGTTATTTTGATAAAAAAATGTTCATCCCCTAGATGGAGTTGTTTCCACCCCCAGGGCAAAAGCGCAGTTCGGCATAGGGTAGATTTTGAAGAAGAGTGTCAACAGAGCTTAAAGCAAAATTTTCATTAAAATCGGAATGTGAGCAAACGGCAAGAAAAAAGAAATCTATACAGAGTTATGCAGCAAATAAATTACCAGCAACTGATTAATCTTCGAAGGAGCTTAGACCAGATGAGATGTCTACAAGATAAGTAAAAATGTAATTTAAGAATAAAATACTCGAAGAACTGGAATCCCTAAGAAATCAAAACGAGACAAGAAAGAAAATATAGTAGCTAATAACGAAAAAATGACGTCGTCGATAAACTTCGATCTATACAGTAAATACAATGAAAAATAGCCGAAGTCAAAGAAGCAGAGATACCGCAAAAAAAATTAGACACCTACAGTAGGCAGGACATCTGGTCAGAGCAAATGAAAGCTAACCTGCAAGACGTACTCTATTATGTCTATTAAGCCAGATCATCCATTTCATAAGTACATATTTGGAATAGTTTCATATTTTTTTGCTAATTTATTACCACAAAAACAAATTTTTTGCTCCACCCCTAACCGAGAAACAATGGTTGATGTAGCTTAATATTATGTCACATCATCGATAGCCATATCTCGCGAACCTAAAGAGCTAGAAAATCGTACGACGCGGCATATTTTTTTGCTAATTTATTGCTGTCGATCTGCATATGCAGCATACCCCAAAACCACCCCTGCTTCCCTTACAGCTAAACAACACCCCCAAAAAACAACGAAAAATCCTAAAAAATGATTCTCATGATATGGTTGACAGTTGATGTTCAATAACAAATTTTTTTCTATGATAAGTTCTATCGATCCAAAGCTTATTTTAAATGTTTTTTAATGATACTTATGCACGTATTATAAAAATTGAGTTATCCATCGCATTTTTTCGGTATGTCAAAAAAAAAGTGTTTCATTTTTTGTTTATTACATTTTCTGTTATATGTATCTCGAAAACTGCTCGATGGATTTTAATGATCCTCATCTCTTTTTATTTTGTTAAACGTGCAAAAATATGAATTTTTCATTTTACCATATCAATGTATATCGAACCATATCTCCGAGATTTATCGATCGATTTTTGACTATTATTAAATATAAGTCACTTCGATACCACTCCGGCTACACTCATAAAAAAAGTAGTTACCGATCTTAGAAAAAGCGTTCTTGAACGAAGAAAGGCTGTTTTCTAGAGCCAATAGTAAAATAAATTACAACCAAGAATTTTTTTTCAATACATTCTTATGAAGAATAAGTTTTTGGCTATAGTTTATTTTACTCTTTGCTGTAGAAAACAGCCTTTCTTCGTTCAAGAACGCTTTTTCTAAGATCGGTAACTACTTTTTTTATGAGTGTAGCCGGAGTGGTATCGAAGTGACTTATATTTAATAATAGTCAAAAATCGATCGATAAATCTCGGAGATATGGTTCGATATACATTGATATGGTAAAATGAAAAATTCATATTTTTGCACGTTTAACAAAATAAAAAGAGATGAGGATCATTAAAATCCATCGAGCAGTTTTCGAGATATAACAGAAAATGTAATTAACAAAAAATGAAACACTTTTTTTTTGACATACCGAAAAAATGCGATGGATAACTCAATTTTTATAATACGTGCATAAGTATCATTAAAAAACATTTAAAATAAGCTTTGGATCGATAGAACTTATCATAGAAAAAAATTTGTTATTGAACATCAACTGTCAACCATATCATGAGAATCATTTTTTAGGATTTTTCGTTGTTTTTTGGGGGTGTTGTTTAGCTGTAAGGGAAGCAGGGGTGGTTTTGGGGTATGTTGCATATGCAGATCGACCGCAATAAATTAGCAAAAAATATGCCGCGTCGTACGATTTTCTAGCTCTTTAGGTTCGCGAGATATGGCTATCGATGATGTGACATAATATTAAGCTACATCAACCATTGTTTCTCGGTTAGGGGTGGAGCAAAAAATTTGTTTTTTACGGCTAATGACAGCAAAAAATTAGCAATTAAATATCAACCGTCAACTATATCACAAAAATCATTTTTCAAGATTTTTCGTTGTTTTTTGGGGGTGTTGTTTAGCTGTAAGGGAAGCAGGGGTGGTTTTGGGGTATGTTGCATATGCAGATCGACAGCAATAAATTAGCAAAAAAATATGCCGCGTCGTACGATTTTCTAGCTCTTTAGGTTCACGAGATATGGCTATCGATGATGTGACATAATATTAAGCTACATCAACCATTGTTTCTCGGTTAGGGGTGGAGCAAAAAATTTGTTTTTGTGGTAATAAATTAGCAAAAAAATATGAAACTATTCCAAATATGGACTTATGAAATGGATGATCTGGCTTAATAGACATTACTCTATTAGCGAAAACCGAGGGACTAACGTGAAATTCACACTGGGATTGCAGTATTAAGATAGGAATGCACATTCAGTGTTGCCACAGTTCCTGTGCGACGCTCTTGAGAGAGCAATCAACAACTGGTGAAGACCAACAACCCTGTGCGTTTATTCCCCATTAGAAATGTATTAGCCGTACTGCATTCTCGGTGTGAATTTCTCAATAGACGAAGAGATAGACCAATGAATTAATGCAGTAACAGGTAGCATTAATGCAGTAATTTGAATGAACCTTTTGTCAGTACATAGTTACACCTATGACTAAAAAAAGGATATGTTCTTAACTGATGTTTATGTTTTCATAAGCCAACTCTTCTTCTTCCTCAGCTTTTTCCTTTACAGGAGTCGCTGTTCCTTACTCTTCGTCGTTACTCATTTCTGTACATAGTGTCTTCTTCACCTAAACCTTTATTTCTTAAGTCCCCTGCCACACAGTCCTTCTATCTTTTCCTCCATCTTCCAGTCTTTGTTGCTGAATATTTTTTGAGAATGTAGTCACCCCGGCTCTTTTCCTAATCAAGTCGTTCCTGATGCTGTCATTTTTAGGCTTATCCAGTCTCCACCATAACAGTTTCATTTCAGCTACCTCCATCTTCTTTTCCTGAATCTTCTTTATAGACCACACTTCACCGTAATACACCAACGCAGGTATTTTATATCTTTCCAACATGTCCTTAACCCGGCACCTGCCACGTGGGGTGCTACCAGCACCCCATAACACATTTTTATCAAATATTTGGTATTTCAAGTTTGGTAACCGAGCTGTGCGTCATAGTAGCTTTCTATAATATTATATAGCATATATGTGTTAGTGTTTGAAGCGGTTATTTAGTGTCATTCTGAACTTATAGCTCTAAAGTCGAATTGGGGTGTCATCATCTGGCACTTTAGGTTTTAATTTTTTTTTGTATTTTTGATAAACAGGTCAAATTTACATTTTTTATTGAAATAACTGATTTAAATTATTAATATAAACTCTATACTCACTAAATCTTAATTTTTTTAGATATTTTACTTGACTTCATTTATTATGGCTTGGTCAGGGGCGGTTTCTCCATTGGTTCATTTGTGCAGTGAACACCCAATCAAATTTCATTAAAATACATATTTTTAAAAATCTCATAAATATCATTAAAATATTTTTTCTTAAATCTCATAAATATCATAGTATCATTAAAATATAACTGTATTTATTAATCACATAATTTGTTTGCACAACACCGCTACGCTAGATGCACGTGGTAAGTGCAGAATTCAAATTGAACCAAGCCACTATACCAGCGTTTCCCAAATGGTGGGTCGCGACCCGGTACCGGGTCATGAAATGGTACCGGGTACTCGGCGGCCCGGCATTTTGGTTTTTGGGTTTTAGGAGGTAATTTTCGGAAATTATCTACCTATATACTTTTATCATATTATGCAAGCTGTGGATTAATCGATTTAATATTGAGCAATGATTGTAAACATTCTTTATAGTTTAAATTTAAACTTCAAAAAAAAATTATCAACATTCCTTGAAAGACATAATGATATGACGTATATGAGGTATATAAGTATAATGCGTATACATAAAGCTAATTTTGTTTTCTGAGGATTTAACATTTTATCCCTACTTTTTGGATAAGGTCAAAGTTATTGAAATGAAAAAAACATAAGTCATTATTATATGAAATTGCTGATTTGCTTTATATCTGAAACACACACTTAAATCAATATGTTTTTACTATGTCTGTTGATATTTTCACCAACACAAAATTCCGTCTATTCTTTATATTTATTAAAGACAGTACATAAAATTCAGTTGTTTATTTCCACTTTCACAGATGGACTGAGATATATGCCGTCAGTTTAAACTTAGTGTCGAGCCAAAAAGAGGGTATTTTTCGTGAATATTGATTACGTTGTAATCAATATGCACGAAAAACAAACCATCGAGTAATCTGCAGTCGGGTACAAGTTCTAAGAACGACAATACTAATAGACAGTCGAGTAATAATAAAAAGAGAAGGTGGAAGTTACAACAAAAAAAAAACAATTTGTGGACACGTCGCGCTGAAGCAGAAAATTACAAAGCTTTTACAAAGCTAACAGAAATACAAAAACAGTATAACGTGAATTCATTGCCGGATGAGATTTCAGCGGCTTTCAAGGAACACCTGCTATGACTGGAGGCAAATCTGAAGGAATATTTTCCCCTCATCCACAGCAACAAAGCATGGATAAGGAATCCATTTACAATAAACGTATAATTCGAGACAGGACTTCCAGATTTAGATATTGAGTCAATAATTGAACTATCTTGTGATAGGGCACTCAAAGACCTATTTGACAAAATACCACTGGTAGATTTTTGGCTCTCTTGCCGAGAGGAGTACCCAGTGTTAGCAGAAAAAGCAATTAAGTTTCTAATTCCTTTTGTTACGACCTATACACGAGGCAGGATTTGCAACACTGGATTTCCTCAAAAATAAATATAGAAACCGTTTGGAAGTCGAGCCGGACCTGAGGATAAAATTAACATCTTTTCCTCCAAACGTGAATTTTTAGTTAACCAGAAACAACTGCATACTTCTCATTAATAAGGTATTTGATTTTTATTTTGTTTTATTACATATTTGTTTGAGCGAATGGTTCTTTATTAAACTATATAAAACTAAAATAAATATTTAAATATGTTTTCTTTTACACCACACCAGGGTATGCAAAAAAAAGAGTGGGTCACGAAGGATAAGCTCAAAAATAACCGGGCCAGGGAAAAATAAGTTTGGGAAACGCTGCACTATACAGTAACCCTATTGAAGAACGAGAGCTCTTAAATCCGTGAACCAGGGATTCTCCTATCTTAAAACATTGACCATTTGTGCACTGCACACAGAGACCGGGGCGAAGCGTTTCGATTCACAGTTTGGCATTTTCTGTTGTGAGATTTTATTAAATACAATATTGGTACGTAGTTTTTTTAGGATGGTGGAGCCTTATTCAGTAAAGTTTATAAAAGAAAATGCAAATAGTTTTGAAAATCGACTTCTTATAAAAAGAATGGACTAACTTGGTCGGAGATAAACTTGGTACAAGAATGTGTAATAAGAAACACAAAGTTTAAACATTGTTTTAAAGTTGAACAATATAGAAAAACTTAGTGATTATGTGGGTGTGATAAACTACATTCTTTATTTTGTTTTCCATGTTTAGTATTTTCAAAGAATAAAACTATAATTTCAATCTCGGTCTTTGGATGCCGTTAAAATAAACGGATTTTTAAACAGTTTTGACAAAGCCATTTCATTATTCGTAACTTCTGCCTCCACCTTCACCACCGAAGAAGCGCCATCATTCAGTAGGTATCATATTCTGCACAAAACCAAAAAAGTGTGTGACATCCTGACTAATCGGGTCAAAGATAGGTTTCATTTTACAGAACATCTTTTGGCGTTCGTATACACTTTCTAACCTTCTAACACCGTTCGTATAATTACATTCTTTAATTGAACACCCTCCTTAAATTACCACGAGCCGCCACTGGGCTTGGTACTTGCTAATTTGCTTATAACACCTTTTTCATTTTATGTTTTAACTTTTATAACACATTAGTGGCTAATAAGTTAATAAAACATGTTTATTTATATTCTTGTGTTACTCAACACATTATTTTGTTTTTTAAACAAGTAGATCACACAAAATTTTTAAGGGGTGCTGTGAGCACCCCACGTGGCAGTTGGCGTCTTGCAAAGCCACGTGGCAGGTGCCGGGTTAATAATAAATATTCACATTCCATTATTTGTTACAGTACATGTTCCAGTTCCAGTAACCTCTCAGTTACAATATATTATATTCCAGAATGATTGTTTTCGTCCAACTCTATTACACAAATTGTCACAGTTCCTTAACATCCACAAATACATTTATATTCATTGTTTCTGAAACGCATAATTTTCCTATCATTGCCAGTAGCGACATGAATATTCTTTCATATTCAATTTGGAACAATTATTTGACATGTCGATATACCTTGGTAGCGAATGTAGATGAAGAACGTTTAGCGTCAGTTGGAGATGACATCAAATTTCCACATCTAGTAATTACATACGTGTACACACATGCTCAAGCACACGCTAATAATTTCGTTCTTATGCGAATGTTTCGTCGACAGGAGATAATGCTGGCTGCTATAGAAATACCTGGGACTTGAAATAATAATCAGGAAGAGAATGAAACAGACGTACACTATAATGAGAGTGTCACGAACGGATTTGCCTAGGGTGTAGGGTATAATAACTTATTTTTATTTTAATGTAACTTCATACCAGTACAAGAAAATATGTAAAGGCTCAATTCCATTGAGGCAACACTGAACGACATGTGGCAAGATACACGTATCCACTTGTCGTCTGCTTCAAGGTTTGCGACTTTGGGCCACAAATTTTAAAAGGTCGCATGCGTTATTTGTCTCCCTAGATCGCATGCGTCTTGTCGAATAAGCTTGTAGCATGCGTCTAGGCGGGATTCCATTCAGGCGACTTCAATTTAGTTTAGTGTGCTATGTCTTAGCAAGCACTCGCGGCAACATCATATTTAGTAATTGCTTTGAATGGTAAAAAGAGAAGAAGGAAACTACGGTGGTGGAAAAAAAGCTATATGTTGGTAGTCAAAAGACGCAGAATAATTTCTATATAAAGTTGATTGCAGATAATGAAGCTTTATTTCAAAATTTCACATGAATGAGTTAAAACGATTTTGAGTACTTACTTGAGAAATTGTCACCATAAATAAAAAAAGATGATATCAACTTTTGCGAATCATACCAGCGCGTGTGAGTCACTTATGTATTTAAAGGAAATAAAAAATGTAGTACATATGTCAAAGTGTGTAAATAATTTATTTCTTTAGCTGAGCGCTTTCGACATAAACGTCGTCATCGGAGCTAATGCTAAAATAAAAAAAGAGGTCTTGTAAGAAAAAGAAGTACAAAACTCTTTTTTTACTTACGTCAAATTGTAAAAAAGTACCGCTACAAAAGTACCCTTACAATTTGACGTAAGTAAAAAAAGAGTTTTGTACTCTTTTTCTTAAAAGACCTCTTTTTTTATTTTAGCATTAGCTCCGATGATTACGCTTATGTCGAAAGCGCTCAGCTAAAGAAATAAATTATTTACACACTTTGACATACTACATTTTTTATTTACTTTATTCATTCAAGTGGGTACAAACTTATCAGTCTTTCAACTATACTTATGTATTTGAATGACTGGGAAAAGAAAACCATTTTTAAAGTGTGTAAAATTTATTAATTCCTAGCTGAACACGTTTGACTTACAAAGCGATCTTTAGAACTATGGTCAAATGTTTAAGTACCACTATAAAGAGAGGGATCCCATTTTCTGTGTTAAAAAAATTGATAAAATTCGTTCTATTTGTTTTTTGCAAGCTTGGTCGGAGGTTGAATTTTGAATTGAATAAAGTTGTAAACAAATTAAAAACATAAGACATGGGACTTTCACAAAAAGACATTAAAATGTTTAATCATGGTAGGGTTCAAAAACCGTTTAATTAAAAAATTATGCGAGACTTTTTGTGATTAATGTATTATTTGAGTAGTACACATCACATATGGCACACCCTGTAGATCGAAATGAAAACAAAATCAGCCATGTAAATTAAAACCGCTTGACGACGATAAGTCACAATGCAATTTCATTGTCAGTCATCCATCTGCGACGCTAATTGAATAACATTACCTTGATCTCCTCCGAGTAATGCTTGCTACGATACTATTTTTTAACTTGGTTCATAATTACGGAGCTATCCATCGGGCATTTGCTATTAACAAAGGAGCAGACCTTTTTTTACGTTCTTTAAATCGGCGGTATTATTCACGGCGAGAAAATTAGACAGGGCGATTTATTTGAGTCTTTTGGCGCTTATTTTACTATAGAATTATTACCCTACAATTGATTAATAGTTATTTATGATATAAGTGTTAAAAGTACACGTTTAAGGCACGCATGTGAAAGTTTGCAGAATGAGCGAAGCGAGTTCTGCAATTCACATGAGTGCCTTAAAAATGTACTTTTTAACACGCATATCATACAATATTTTTTCTACAAACGTAATTACAGGACAATATCTACAAAAACTTTTACTTGAGTTTGACTGACATTTCATTTTTATATTTTTTTGACATTACATCAAAATTGCCTATACGGCCAATACGAACTGCAGTGCCATACAATTTTTAAAGCACTAGTGCCTTAAAGTAGCATTTTTAACGCTCGTATGCAGTGCTAAAAATTGCATTTTTAACACGGTTGTAGAAAAAATAAGTTAACTAACAAATACTAAAAAAGTGAACACAGTAACTGTATCTGTGGGGAATATCAGAAAGTTTTCTAAGAACTATATTTTTCTCAGAAAGGATTTAAGGAAATTTTTTTTATTGAAATAGATTAAAATAGACCAAAATGTTCAGTTAAAAAAAAACAAAATGTAGGTCTTCGCCTGTTTTAAGGTCTATCAAAAAGTCTTAAGTCAGATCTGTACAGAGCGAACACTTAGTAAAAAGTAATAAATATTTATATTGGAAGTAAGTTCAGGATTGATGACAAATATACAATCAATTGTAACATATTACGAGAAATAAAATAGTACTCGTTACTAGATTGGTAGCGGGTAGGTATTTCACACAATCTCAGTGAAGGACGGACCTACTTCACGCATGCGGCCCTACAATTTGCAATACTCCATTCACTTTGATTCCATCTCTGCATCTTCCAGACTCTTGAAATATGGCTTCCGAATAAATGTTAAATAAAAGAGGGGAAAGCACCTATCCCTGTAAATCACCCCAGTGTGTGAAAACCAATTGCAGAATCAGAATTAAGAGCAGCTTTAAAGCAAATCTAGTGATTTAATCAATAACAATGACCATAGCTCTGAAGATGGCTTTATTAGCCGAAGCCGAAAGCGCTCAGCTAGGAATTAACTTTTACACACTTCAAAAAATACTTTTCTTCCTCTGTCACGTAGATGTCATAAGTGTGTACGAAACATCAGTCTTTACAATGTTATAGGAAATGAAGAATCATCATTTGACTACTTGTTACTTGTTATTGAGACAATAAAAGCAGAAGACATCCTATTAAAATCATTAAGTGAACTGCTTAATAAATACTTAACAAATCTGTACAAATTGTAGGATATGCAAATGATTTGACATCATAGTTAGATCCACAGAGTTTCTTATCGATGCATTTCGGTCGTTAAGGGCATCTGCACTAGAGATGTTGAAAAAGTATCTATTCGTTACAAAGTACTCGTTACTTACGAATACCGAAAGCAACGATTACTATACAGAGAGGCAAATCGTTACTTTGATTACTCTGATTACTTCGTACCAATCGTATCAGAGCGAGTAACGACTATTGTATCTACAATTAGTACACTTGATTACTTTCTACCAATCGTGTCCCACCGAGTAACGGACGGGACCGGTATTTTACGAGTGATATCGAATATCGTTATCGGTATGAAGCGTTTTAAGGGTGTAAGCCTCAGAGCCTCATACTGTGAGGATGATGAGAAGATAGAAGATGAAACAGGGAGGTATAATGGAGGTAAAATATGTAATTTAGGTATATCATTAAGAAAGATCTAATGCGAGAACCCTATATTTTTATCTAGATCTATATCTATACCTACTGAGAAAGTACCTACCTACTGAGAAATACGATTCCCGATATGATTACCGGTACTCAAATACAAAAGTAATCAGAGTAATCAAAGTAACGAATACTGTAAATGATTACTTTATACAATAGTAACGATTTGTAACAAATACTCAAAAGTAACTATAATCAACATCACTAATCTGCACAGCGAATGGAACTTAACAAAGTCCCAAAAGACCAAATATATAATATGTCATACTAGGAGAAACGACCGGACACCCAGAAGAATAATAATTGATGATCTAACACTGGAAGATGTGGACAACTTCATATACGAAGGCTCTCCGTGGAGGAATAGCCCTTAGATGGATATGGCAGGTAATCAGGCGATTCAATAACAAAAGGTTCAAGATTCAAAGGTTTAACAATCAAAAAAGCCTAATATGAGAAATGTGTCTTGTGTGTGTGTGTTCAATTTCACAGCCATTAATTGAGGTCCGTGAAGTTAGCCCGAAAAAGTAGGGGGAAAAATGTGACCGATGCCATTCGATTGTCCATTGATTGTCCACGTTTGTCCACTGTGTTATTTCGTAGTCCACCCATCAATTTTTTTTATAAACAAAAATTTTTTTCCGTTCAACTTCACAAATCCCAAATTTTCGAAAATTCAAAATCTCTCTTGTTGGACACGCGTTAACTCGTAACTTTTAATGACAAACATTTTCAAATCAAAATGTACACCGGTCTTTTCTATTACCTGACCTGCCAACTCGAAACTTTCTTCAGGTGAATTCGAAACCATTGATTAAATCTAATACCTTAAATATAAACCGAATGTTTCTTGGTTTGCTTAAAAACATTATATTTGTATTATATTATGTACCTATACAAAATAGCAAAAATTGAAATATCTTAATAAAATAATTGAAACAATAATTATAGTGTTTCATTAACACGTGTTATAAATATTATTTCCATCAAGTATAGCTCTACACGAGCTTGATTTTTATCAAGTAATTTTAAATTCAATATTTAGATGTTTAGCAATGATAAATTATTTAAATCCATCTGATAATTTAAAAGCAAAGAGATTTTCCATATGTTTATTTCAAGTCTAAAAGATTATACCTTTATTTATTTACGAATTCACCGGTAGTTGATTGGTTACCGAAAAATTACTGAGGGACAGAGTTACCAATTGGCCTGTAATTAGGATGGGGGATTAAAATAGTTACGAATTCACCGGGACCCCTCTTGCTATATTGTTTGTCCATCGTTTGTCCACCAAATAATTTTGTTTGTCCTCCCACAGATGTTTAATTTTTTTTATATACATATATTGCTTACGGATAATAGGACAGTACTGCTGAAAAATTACTTCAGACTCCATTAGAATAAACGTTTCTGCGGGGTCAGAATCTCACCTACCCGTTTGTCCACACCCTCGCAGCGTTTGTCCAACCCTTTAAAGTGCAAAACAACCCCCTTGAAGACTTTAATTTCTTTTTTTTAATTCTCAACCCGGGCCAAGTTCACGTCCGCTTAAAAAACGCATTTAAACGTTATTTCAGGTTCAGAATCCCAACTACCTGCCGAAAAAAAACTTATGTTTATAAAAAAAATTGATGGGTGGACTAACGAAATAACACGGGACAAACGTGGACAATCAATGGACAATCGAATGGCGTCGGTAACATATTTTTCCCGACTTTTTCGGGCTAACTTCACGGACCTCATTAATTTGGAGAATTTTGTATTAGGTCCGTCCATGTCATATAAAACTACTACTAGGTGCTTTTTACAATAAACAAAATCTTACTTAAGAAATTTATCTTTATTAATAAATATTTTATCACTTTAAACAAGCGTTTTAAAGTGAAAATAATTTAAGAACCCATTCTAGTATTGGCTCCCGTACTAAATATTCAATACAACACTGCGAACTGACAACTCTAGTTTTCCCGGCGTAATTAAGACATAATTGATTTCAGTTCTCTAGGAAAAGTAAATGAACTACGGACGATTGGCTAGTTATGAGGATGAAAAAAACCGCCAACTGAATATATGGCTCGCAATCAACAACGGTACGTTGGAAGATTAATTAATTCTGCGGCTTTTTCGTAGGTGGCAACATTAACAGGTGATCCATTTTACTAACGTTATTTGAATGTATAATAATATCGGTCTATCAAGTGTCTACCTGAGGTACGAGGTACAACGGTATCATTTATATTAACAATTTATGTGTTTTCTTTGTTGATTGCTTGTTTATTTTCAAAATTATCCATTGTTTGATTCATTTGGTGTTATTCGAAGATGTTTGTTAGCTGTCATCGTTTTGGATATCATTAAATGCCTTTAATTTTTTATGTTTTTTATTGCTGTAATTTACAATAATTGAAGAATGAAAATTAGAAAGGGCCAAAGTGCCATTTTTTTCAAAACAACTTATTGACGCAGGAATATTCTAAGGTCCCCGCTTGTTGTTATAAGAAAGGTTCTAAGTGCCAGCATTATAATTAGATTTTCAGGAGCTTCTCATAGGTGTCGGTGGCTGTATGAACGGCATCATTTTCTTTAGAAAGGTCGTAAGTCCAACGGTTTAGAAGTCGCTACTTGTGAGTGATAATAGTTGATTGTAGTGTATTAAATTGGAAGAGAATCAGAAAAAAGAAGACCTAAAGGCAGTGGTGAGCAAACACGCTTATAATCATTTGGACTGCAATACAAACGATAACTTAAATGATAACTGATATAACTTAAATGGACTCTCAAACAGAATAATATAACTACCATTGAGAGTTTTGAGATGTGATGCTCTCGACAAAAATTAAAAATAAGTTGGATTGGCCGAGTCACAAATGAAAAAGTATTACAGCGAATGGACAAAAGGCCTGAAGTAACAATTGCCATAAAGAAGACAACATTGGAATACTTGAGACATCTAATGCGGAACAAAAATATACATTCCTACAAAATATATAATGCTGGGAGAGATTGAAGGAGGAAGGAATCCGGACCGCAGAAGAATGTCCTGGTTGACAAATCTAAGGGATAGTTTAATTGCACCATAAATGAACTGTTTAGAACAGTTGTAAACAAAGTTCGAATAGCCTGGATGATGTTCAATTTCCGATAGAAGAACGGAAAGAAGAAGAAGCGATAAGGAGTCACGCTATTTACCTAACAATTTTGACAAGTGCTTCTCTATTTTGCATTTTTTCTTACAAAGCGTTTGAACCCATTTTGGTCTTAGCCGGTGCCTGCCCTGATTGCATCTTATGAATTCTAGCAACTCGTATCTTCTACTACATAAGTACCAAAATATGTTTTCTGTTTTTTTTGTCCATTTGAATGATTTTGGTTATTTATCTCCTTTATACATTTATTTGTATTGCTTGATTTGATTGCAATACATTATTTTGTTTCTTTTGTGGTGTTGATTTTTAAGCCCAAATAGGTACATACATATCCTGTTCCTATTATCCTGACAAATAAATTCTTGACACTACATTCGTAACACTTGCTATATAACTAGTCCCAATAACTAAGGCTATTTAGTATGTAAAATGAGTTCACTGAGGATGGACTGATAGGTTCGAAAACGTTCTGAACACTTAGCCCAGAAAAGCCCCTTTCTTGAATTTTTTGGAATTAACTGAAACTATTCCAGAGATAAGATCGATATTTCGCAAAAAATATTTTAAAAAACATTAGTTAACCGTTTTCTTCACTTATCCGTCTATCAACTATTCTTATCAACTATTTTGCTAACCATATTCTTCTCTTTTTTATGTAGACACAACTGTCTGGTTTTTTTTTTCAATGTGCCTCCAGTACGTCGTCATGCCATAGTTTCCGTTGTCTTCCCACTGATCGTCTTCCTATTGGGGAACCGTCTCTCGCAGTCTATTTGTCGTCATTCGCCTTATGTGGTTGTTTAATTTTATTCTTCTCTTTCTTACCGAACCCAGTTATTATTGTTTTTCATCTTGCATCTCCGTCGTACTTCTAGCTCTGTCCCATAGTGTCTTACCATCGATTTTTCGAAGGGTTTTCATCTCTGCTGTTTCTTGCATTCTTTTTGTCCTTTCTGTGTCAGGTCGTGTTTCGCGTATGTCATTATTTGTCTGATTACTGTTTTGTAAATTCTGCCTTTCGTTTCTTTTCCGATATTTTTATTTCTCCATTATGTTTCATTAAGGCAACCTGCGGCTCTGTTTGCTCTATTAAGTTGATCTTCCACTTCAGTTTCGAGCTATCCGTAGCTAGATAGTGTGATGCCTAGATACTTAAACTCCATCACTTGGTAATCTTAGTAGATTTGCTGTTATAACCATGCATATCTTCTATTTTTACTTTTATTATGTTGTATTGATAGATATTTTCGATCGTTTTAGTTATTCCTAGAGTTACCTCTATTGCGTACAATAGATGGATAACGTCCTAGCCATGTTAGACAAACTTATTAGTAGGGAGCGGATTTATATGCGATCAATTTTGATGAAATATGCGCATATATATGCGCTAAAAAATTACGAAATATGCGCAAGATATGCACAAAAATTCAAAAAATGCGCATTTCGGGAAACCACAAATTTTCTGTTCTATCCTATTCTAAGGGGTTCTTTTATAGGGGGAGCGACAATCTTATTTATTATCTTTCAAATAAAATCATTTTTTTATAATATATGCAATTTATTAACAGTTTTTACAAAAACTGCTACCAATAGTTACCTATTTAAAATAAAACAACAATATCACTATAAATATATTACTATCTTCGATTATAATTCACTACATACAATGTGTTTTTCCAAATTCTTTACGAGGAAACATGTTCGTTGATTAGATAAAATATTTTTATAACTTGAAAAACTCCTTTTAACATCAATAGAAGTAATTGGGGCGTATTCAAAATAACTTGTTAATTTCCGTTATAGAATCGTAAAACTATGGTTAAAGGTGTAAATTTTTTAACAATAGAGGATTTAAAGGAATCACCAGAATTATAGGTATTCCTACTAAATATAATAAAAGTAAATAAAATTCGGATTTCCGGGTAAACCATCCTTCATCACTTTAACATCCTACAAGCACACTATAAGCACTATAAGTACTTTGGGTAAAGATCGGGTATTTTCTAAGAAAAAATGAAAGGCAGTGAATGAGCCGTCCTCTTCAGGTAGTTCTCGAATTAATAAATATGACAGCCTGTGAGGGGAAATATTTTGTGTCAAATTAAAAAATTAAAATTTTTTTTGGACTTAAATATTTTTTAATAGGCACAAAGTATGCATGTTCCTTTAAAAATATGCAAAATTTAGTAAAGTTCTCAAATATGCGAAATATGCATGCAATATGCATTTAGCATAAAATCCGCTCCCTACTTATTAGTAACTTTGCTCTTGTCTGTCCTAATTATTTAATTAATGTCATGTAGATATAAATAAAGTTAACATTTAAGAACGAAATACATAGATTATGTGTCTTTGTGTTTTTTGTCTATTAGTAAATATAGAACTCGGTATCCAACATTCTAATAATTGAATTATTATCTCCATATTCTTCATTTATTCCTCAAATAATACATAAGTTTCCCCGAATATGAATTTACAAGCTTATAATTTAATACTCAAGACACTCTAACAACCTTCAGTAATGGAACGTGCGTCACATAAGTTTATCATTCAATAAACACCTCCGCATATAGAATATTGTCTGCATAATCACTACCGTTATTGGTTATCTTAAATGATAACTTTCAAAATAAAATGCATGTTAAATGGAGTGTTTGTCATACCAAGGTATGCTAGGCCTGGATCCCGCGTACCAAAAAAAGTTTATGAATAGCAAGCTGAACATTTTCAAATTGACAAACATTGATGTACGGGAACACCGGAACAGGGGAAGTTTTAATTGTGGAACAAGAACAGTTTACAGGTTTCAAACGTCAGACTACGAAAACGTCCCATGTATTTTGTCGGACAGAACTCCCAATTTAGTCCGTTCTTTAACGGTAAAATATTGCAAAACCTCTAAATTTTAAAGAACCGCTTGGATTGACATGAAATTTGGCATACACATAGCTAACAAGTCAAAGAAAAAAAGTGATATTGTGCCGATATGTGCTTTTGCCTTGGGGGTGGTTTTCATCCCCTCTTGGGGGTGAAAAAATATTCGTCCAAAGAAAGTCAGGAAATGGGTAAACTGGCTAATTTTAAGTAACTTTTGTTCCATAGAGTTTTTTCACTAAGTCAATACTTTTCGAGTTATTTGGCAGTGAATATGTTCATTTTTTCAACAAAATAACCACGCTTTTAGACGGTTTTTCTCAAATAACTTAAATAGTAAGTATTTTGTCGAAAAAACATTCTGAACAAAAATATAGCCTATAAAAAATTTAAAAAGATGGTGTATATATCACGTCTCTACACCTAGTAGAAGCAGAGTTATAGCTAATGAAAAATAGGTTCATATTCGTCAAATTCCAAATGGAATACTTTAACGTGAAATTACCAAAAATGAAGCACATTTCCGGGGAAAACTCATTTCAACTTATTTAAAGTGTTTAAAATCAAATTAATTAAATCAAAATTAAAAAAGTTACGCTCAAAATAAAGTTAGTCCCTTTTGGTTTTGGTAAAAAAATCGAGTAAATCACCCCCTAATTAGTATCTTAAATGAACTTAATCGTTACGACTTCGCAAGTTTATTGACTCGTGTATATATTGCTTATATGATCTGTAAGTTTCATCGGTTCAAAGTCCTTATTATTGAAAGGGCTGTAGTTAAAAGGGGTTGAACGAGTCACTGATCACGAATGTATGCAAATTTAGAAACACCAAATCTTGATCAATTGTTGTCTAACAGAAAAACAAAAAAATACATTATATTCAAAAAAGAAAATCTGACTTTTTTTGTTTTTCGAGATTTTTGGTATCTCTAACAATTTTTAAGTTATTTTGAAAAAAAGCATATTTTTCAAAATTTAAATTTTTAAAAATTTTACTTTGAAACCAAATTTTTTCAAAAATAAGCACTTTGAATTGATGAAACTTACAGATCATATAAACACAACATAAGTAAAATAATTTGTGGAGCGGCAACGATTAATTTCATTTAAGTTGCTAATTAGGGGATGGTCTTCCCGATTTTTTTTTGCAAAAACAAAAGGGACCAACTTTATTTTGAGCGTAATTTGCTTAAATTTAATGCTAGAAACTTTTTGTAAAAAAAGAAATAAAGCTTTTTTTCAACACTTTAACAAAGTTATACTGGGTTTTCCCCAAAAAGTGCTTAATTTTTTGGATATTTCACGTCGAAATATTCTATTTGAAATTTGGTGAATATGAATCTATTTCTCATTGGCTATAACTCTGGTTCTACGAGATCCAGAGACCTAACGCGTAAACCATTTTTTTTATTTTTTTATAGGCTATATTTTTGCTACGAACGTTTTTTTTTGAGTTATTTGCGAAAAACCGTCTAAAAATGTGGTTATTTTGTTGAAAAATGAACATATTCACTCGCAAATAACTCGAAAAGTGGTGACTTGGCGAAAAAGCTCTATAGAACAAAAGTTACTTAAAATTAGTCAGTTTGTCCATTTTCGGACTTATTTTGGACATATATTTTTTCACCCTCAAGAGGGGGTGAAAGTCATCCCCAGGGCAAAAGCACACATCGGCACAATATCACTTTTTTTCTTTGACATGTAAGCTATACGTATGCCAAATTTCATGTCAATCCAAGCGGTTCTTTAAAATTTAGAGCAAAAACCGTGAAAGAATGGACTAATTGATTTGTTACCCTTTCATTAAACTCTCATGCAAAAATCAGACTGCTATTTACCGCCAACAGAATTCCTGTCATTTGACATGTTCTACGTGTCGGACTTATTAAAATGCCCAACATATTTGTCGGACAAACATTTTTGAAGTTATACTTCTTTACGATCGAGGGTGAAATTTTATTTTCCTGGCGCATGCGCAGACAGACAGTATGCAGTTCGTTGCTAATATTTCAAATTATGTATGGATCAGCGCAAATAAGTCATTAAAAGAATATATTAGTGTTCTTAGTAAATGTATTATTTATTATAATTTTTGTGTCTTTGGATTTGTCTTCCTCGGGCGTAAGATAATAAAATATCTATTTTTATACTTCACTTTGATCTATTTGTCACCGTGATGTGTAATTATATCCGACACGTCAATAGCACGGGGCTTGATAGCTCGGTTGGTAGAGCATTGGACCAGAGATCGAGAGATCGCGGGTTCAAATCCCGAACGATTCATATTCAAAAAGACTAAGTTTTCACTCCAATGGCATATAAAACAACAACATAATGCTATTCTACATCCCACCAGAATGAAAACAATGGGAACCTTCTCTGGTTACACCTCCGAGGCTTCTACAATTTGCAAGCCATACGGATGCTAAGACTAAGGAAGATGAAGGAATTCTACAATTTGCAATTCACGTCCCATCTGCTCAGCGCGGTAAAGTTCCAACGAGAATAGTTCCCTTCGTACTCCAATCAGAGTAAATGTAAATCAAAAATGAACAACCATAATTTCGTTGCAAAACGAAAATACAGCCGAACCATATTCTAGTCCAATCAGAGAGTGCAGCAAGCACCTCTACCGGTTTCGAAACTTATTAGTCTCTCATCAGGAGGCACATATGCTGCTCTCTCTGATCCAACCAAAACAATTGCAATTTTGCAATTTGCAGATGGGACGTGAATTGCAAATTGTAGAATTCCCTCATCTTCCTTAGTCTCATCATCCGTATGGCTTGCAAATTGTAGAAGCCTCGGAGGTGTAACCAGAGAAGGTTCCCATTGTTTTCATTCTGGTGGGATGTAGAATAGCATTATGTTGTTGTTTTATATGCCATTGGAGTGAAAACTTAGTCTTTTTGCTAGCAGTTGCCGCTAGAGCATCTATGCCATTTCGTTCGTTGCAATCCAGGACTGCATGTCGGGGTTTTGTTTTGGTTGGATCAGGGAGAGCAGCATATGTGCCTCCTGATGAGAGACTAATAAGTTTCGAAACCGGTAGAGGTGCTTGCTGCACTCTCTGATTGGACTAGAATATGGTTCGGCTGTATTTTAGTTTTGCAACGAAATTATGGTTATTCATTTTTGATTCATATTCATTTATTTTTTATTTTTGGTATTATTAAGTTTTGGTTAATTTTTGGTAATTATTGTTAATTTTTGGTATTGTAACTGTTAAGTATATTTATTTCGTTGAAATTATATAATAGAAGTATAACTTCTTACGTGCGTACAAAGTACACACACATTCTTTTTTTCATATATTAGGTATATACATATAAAGTTTGCTATGGAATAAACTTAAAAATAACCTGCTAGTTTTCACAATCATAAACTTGTCAGGATGTTCCACAATTAAAACTTCCACTGTTCCAGTATCAAAGTTTGTCCGACTAGACACCGTTAAGCTTTTAACAAATTTTGAGCTTGCTATTAACAAATTTTCAGCTTGCTATTAATCAACTTTTTTTGGTACGCGGGATCCAGACCTATATCTGGTTGTTGAACCTAAATTGGAGAAGGCCTACTCTGCGATATTTCTGCAGCAACAGAATGCAATTATTGCTTCGGTATTGTGTTTCACGTATGGTATTTTGTTGTTATTGCTATTAAGTTTACAAGTTTTAATTACAGTATTTTTAAAGTTTTAGTATTTATAAATAATATCGTGTTAACCAATTTAAGTATTATTTTTCTATATAGAAACCTTTACCTTCTTGTTTATATTTTTATTTTGAACCATAGAATCTGTTTCAATATTTGAATATTTCGGATGAATTGGTCTAGATCAGGGGTTCTCAATTTGTGTTATTATTTGTGGTGGTACACAAAACACAAAAAGACACAGCATATTTGTATTCAATGAGATTACCTAGCTAGATAGGTATTTCACTTAGGTGGTACCAAAAATAATTTAAAGGAATTTGGTGGTACATGACTCAAAAAGGTCGAGAACCACTGGTCTAGAGTAGAGTCTGAAAGATTCTTTTTTTTTTGTTAGAGTGCTGTTCCATATCACTCCATGTAGTGCTTTCGTGGCTTGTTTTCCCCGTCCTATTATTTCCATTTGTATATCTTTCATACAAGTGCCATCTCGGTTTATCATTTACCCTAAATACTTAAAAGTCTTACAACTCTTAATAGTCTCTTCTAAACTTCACTGCAAAGTTCATATCTGGAACCTCGGATCCAGTACTTAAATATTCGGTCTTACACATATTTATCTTAACTCCCCTCAAGAGTATAATATTGAGTATGTATATAGCTCCTACTCTTCCTTTAATTTCCTTATCATATTCAATGATCCATGTACCCGTCTTGTACAAAAATGACTTGGTCATCGAAAAGTCGTGAATGTAATATATTTTCTTAAAAATGAATAACAATTTTCAATTTCGTGGCAACACGAAACTACAGCCGCATCATTATTCCAGTTCAATCAGAGAGTGCAGCAAGCACCTCTACCGGTTTCGAAACTTATTAGTCTCTCACTAGGAGGCACATATGCTGCTCTCTCTGACCCAACTAGGACAAACCCCGGCGTGCAGTCACGGATTGCAACGAACGAAATGGCAGGGATGCCCTAGCAGCAACTGCTAGCAAAAGACTAAGTTTTCAATCTAATAGCACATAAAACAACAGCAAAAAATGTTGTTCCACATCCTACCAGACTGAAAACAATGGGAACCTTCTCTGGTAACACCTCCGAGGCTTCTACAATTTGCAAGCCTTAACGGATGCTGAGACTAAGGAAGATGAGGGAATTGTACAATTTATAATTCACGTCCCATCTGCTCAGCGTGGTAAAGTTCCAACTAGAATGGTTCCCTTCGTACTACAATCAGAGTAAACATGTAAATCAAAAATGAATAACCATTTTCAATTTCGTTGCAACACGAAACTACAGCCGCATCATTATTCCAGTTCAATCAGAGAGTGCAGCAAGCACCTCTACCGGTTTCGAAACTTATTAGTCTCTCATCAGGAGGCACATGCTGCTCTCTCTGACCCAAATAGGACAAACCCCGGCGTGCAGTTACAAATTGCAACGAACGAAATGGCAGGGATGCCCTAGCGGCAACTGCTAGCAAAGGTTCCCATTGTTTTCAGTCTGGTAGGATGTGGAACAACATTTTTTGGTGTTGTTTTATGTGCTATTAGATTGAAAACTTAGTCTTTTAATATATTTTCTTGTTACTATAATAGTTGGTTTATATCTTCTTAGCCTTCTATCGTCCATATTTGGACATAGGCCTATCCCAACGCCTTCTATCCTGAGCGAGCTTGGATTTATATGTATAAAAGAACGGCATTTAGCAAAACTTGTTTTTGTTTATTTCTTATTGAAGGTGCCACTATAGTATGCGGTCTACCGTCTCGATTCTGCTATAGCTTGCGGTCTACCTGAGTGACTGAAGAACACCATGATCTTTTCTCATAGAGGTTTGTACACAATAATGAAAAAAGCAAACCTTTATTAGTAGGCAAAATGTTTATTGCCAAGTAGTAATATTTTCAGGAATATACAATAAACTTATTGCTTTTTCCATGTTTAAGCTAGAATGATGGACTGCTTTTCTCTCTTCAATTAAGGTGCATGCATTTTTTCTTTAATAATAATTAGGCTGTATCGTTCTGTAATTAAATAGGTTACATATCAATTTTTTTTTGTTAATAAACTTGAGTGCATAGAAATCGGCCCACTTAAAAATTTGGTTATTTTTGATGTCTCGAATTTCCTAAACCAGTTGTCCGATTTAAGTGATTTTTTAAATTTTTTATAGCCTTATTCTTTAACACTATCGCTGTAATAACATTGTTGCTAAACAGGAAATCATTGTATACCGGGTATACGAATCAAACTGTGTTTTTTTCTCAAAGTTCGCATCACCCTGTGGAATATTCTAGCATTTATAAAATACTGAAACTAAAACCCAACTATACATAGCCTCAGGTTTTCTTAACATTCTGTTTTTTTATTCATTCGCCTATGTTGGATAATAAAAAAGTTAGGTACTTTAACAACTAGCCATGTTCTTCATCAGTACAGGGTGTTTTTAAATAAGTGCGACAATCGTTAAGGGGTAATTCTGCATGAAAAATAATGACAGTTTGCTTTATAATCGTATGTCCGCAAATGATTCGTTTTCGAGATACCGGATGTTGATTTTTTCTTACAAACTGACGATTTATTTATTGCTTTAAAACCGGTTGAGATATGCAAATGAAATTTGGTGGGTTTTAAGTATTCGCCATTGGCGTGCATACGGGTAATATTAAATTCTTAATTGTATGTCCAAAAATGTGCAATAACTACGTCTTAAAACCCACCAAATTCCATTTGCATATCTCAACCAGTTTTAAAGCAATAAATAAATCGTCAGTGTGTAAGAAGAATTTCCACACCTCCTATCTCGGAAACGAAGCATTTGCGCGGACATACGATTATAAAGCAAACTTTCATTATTTTTTCAAGCAGAATTACCCCTTAAAGTTCGCCATACTTATTTAAAAACGCCCTGTATTGATGAAAAACATCGCTAGTTGTTAAATCACCTAACTTTTTTATGGTCCAACGTATGCGAATGAATCAAAAAACAGAATGTTGAGAAAACATGATGCTATAATTGGGTTTTAATTTGAGTATTTTATAAATGCTAGAATATTCCACAGGGTGATGCGAACTTTGAGAAAAAAACACGGTTTGATTCGTACTCCCGGTATACAATGAAGATTTACCTGTTTAGCAACAATATTATTACAGCGGTATTGCTAAAAAATAAGGCTATAATATATTAAAAAAATCACTTTAATCGGACAACAGGTTTCGAGTCATCAAAAATGACCAAATTTTTAAGTGGGACGATTTCTATGCACGCAACTTTAGTTGGGGTGTATTTTTTGTAAATTTATTAGTCCCCTTTCATTTTACATTTATTTTCCTCCAAATGTTTTGTGAATAGATATTTTTTCTACAATAGTTTTCTTGCATTTCATAATTTTGCGCAAATCCAAAGATATTTTCAAATTGCGATCGGTACACCGCACACTACAATAAAGCTATATGCACAGGTAGAAGTGTGCATCCTCGGGGTAGACCGCATACTATAGTAGCACCCTTATTCAAATATTTAATTGTCAAAACTAATTCCTCCCTCTTTGGGCACAGTTTTACAGTTTTAGAATTTTTTATACACCCATATATTATATCTTTTTAATATACTCACAAATAAATGTGCTACAAATTATAGCACACTTTTCTTAGAAGTGTTATTTTAACAAAAGGTTGAAGTGTTTCGAGCATAATATAAATTTTAACGCTAATATCACTGCCGATCTACGCCCTAAGTCACCTTATCAAGATTTAGACAATGAACTTGTCAACATTAGCCAAGGCCTACTTGATTAACAGCATTTTTAACGTATAATTTTCAAATTTGTACATATTTAATGATATCAGCCTTTTTATTATCGTCTTCCTGTATTAAAACCCCGAAAATTTCTTAATATGCTTTACCTGTGGGTGTGTCAAAAATATGATTTAGACCCATTGACCGACAAAGATGGAGGGACAGTTAAGGACATCGTCAGGCATGCCTACCTGCACATTGTTCTGGTATGTTTCATTTCACGACGGTTAGGCATATTTTTGGTCAAAGTTATAGGGTGAATCAGAAGATAGGGTGAATCAGAAGATAGGGAAAACAACACGTGTTTTAATTGTCAAGTAGGTAATAGAATTTTAACTATTTAGAATGGGAAATAAGCCACAATATTATTAAAAAATGATTTTTATTAACGTTTCGACGCCCAAATCGGGTGCCGTTGTCAAAATACAAAATACTATTAATATAAACAAAAATGTTGTTGCTTAGTAAAAAAATTCTTCTAATAATTTATTTAATTTGACTCATTTATATCGGCAATTCAGATACATATGATACATTTTAAAGTAGAAGACTTTAAAATGATATTGCCAATATTTATGAGTTGCGTTCCTGGGACGACTTTACTGAAAGATAGTTCATTCGATTACATGAAATCAACCCCAACTCAAGAATATCCGTCACAAAAAATCATAGCATGTGATCTGTCTTTAAAAAGACAACCACATGCAACGGTGACATTAAAATTCTCGCGTTAGAGATCTCATAGTAAATCACGAGGGAAAACCAGGAAAAACCTCGTGATACTATCCCGACATCGTAAGTATTTGGTCTTACATTTAATTTACTCTCAAAATTAAATGAACTATCTTTCAGTAAAGTCGTCCCAGGAACGCAACTCATAAATATTGGCAATATCATTTTAAAGTCTTCTACTTTAAAATGTATCATATGTATCTGAATTGCCGATATAAATGAGTCAAATTAAATAAATTATTAGAAGAATTTTTTTACTAAGCAACAACATTTTTGTTTATATTAATAGTATTTTGTATTTTGACAACGGCACCCGATTTGGGCGTCGAAACGTTAATAAAAATCATTTTTTAATAATATTGTGGCTTATTTCCCATTCTAAATAGTTAAAATTGTAAAAATGCCACAAGAAAATAGCTTCAGAACAACATTAGGTAATAGAAGTAGTCATGTTTATCTTTTTGGGATCATAAATTCTGCAGAAACTGTATTGAGCAATATGTCGATAAGTAATTAATTTCTGAAGATAAAAATAGGAATTTACGAATACAAATTCAACTATTGAAGATTGATGAATTGTAGTTAATTCTAGAAGTGATCCGGAAATCTACAAATGTTAATATGTACTTTTAGTAAACTAAGGCTCTATTCTATTGCATGCAGCTTCATACAAAATAATTGTAAAAATTCAGTAATATAAATTTAACTATTGAAATGTTTCTTGCTTTGAATAAATGCATGCAGTACAGATTCGGGATTGTATTACTCGATTGGTTCTTGTCCATTGCTGAACATAGGCATCCCCCAATTTCTTCCACATATTTCAGTCTTGAGCACTGTTTATCCAGTTGCTTGTTATCCTCTTTATATTGTCGCTTTATGTGGTTGGTGGTGTACCTCTACTTCTTTTATCCTTCTCTTGTTCTCCATATTATTAATCGTCTCCAACGGTTGTCGTCATTCGGTCCATTTCGATCATGTGATATGTTGTAAAATATCAACTATTTTTGCCCTCTCTATTCCCCTTTGCGCCACTCTCAGTTACTCAGTTTGTTTAGTGAACGTTTCTATTTTTTCTCCATGAATTCGTAAATTACATATTACTCGCTATCAGATTGGTCAAGAATTTTGTTTTTTGAATATCGATATATGTTAGCCAGCGTTAGACGCTGCTTCCACAATTCTGCTAGCAAACGATTGAGTACTAGACGATAAAGACAAACTCACATAAATTCGTGAATGGAAAATAAGGGGATGTAAAAACTATAACTATCTTAGCAAAAATTAATAAAGAAGGAATCAATAAGCAGGAAATTAAAGAAAGAATAACTCTAGGAAGAAGATCTCTAAGCAGATTAAGTAATACATATTATGGTGGCGGTAGCGGGTAGATACTTGCCTGCGATTCCGGCAGGGATAGATCTACTTCAGGAATAGCACACCCAAGTTTCATGGTCAAGCTGAATGGCCCTAGGTCTACGGCAGCTTCAATACCCCCAACCAAGGTAGCAGTTGGAACAGGGGAGCAGAGTGTGCTAAGAATCCCCGAACAAAATCAGGCTACCACAAAGAACGACAAATGCATATTACATACTCGATAGATACAGTGTTAGAACTTTTATATTTTTTAGCTTTAAGAGAAGCCCAATTTACTTTTAAATCAGATCACTTATTTCATTTTAGAGAAGATTATTTTTGTTATTATTATTACACAATAATGATGGGCGACTTTAATGCGAACATGAGATGCTAAATTGCTAAACAAGACGATGCAGGTAGCAATGGGCAAGTATGGATATAGCGAAAAAAATGAACGAATGCAAAGGGCGAGGGTAACTTCTTACAAAAGAAAAACTGAACCATGATGAACTCTTTTTTCTATAAAAACTCTCAACGTAAACGGACATTGATAAGCCCACATGACAGTGTCAAAATGAGATAGATTTTATCTCATATTCATAATGTGTAGCCAGCTTATCGAACAGAAAAGAAATAATTAAAGACATTGAAGTACGAAGTACCTACTCAACAAATTTTCGATAGGAAGCGACCACAGTTAATCCCAGCAAATATATGATTACATGTCAAATTGTAAAGAACCAAGCTGATCTTAAAAACACAAAAGAAGAACTGGATTTCCCCAGAAAACAACGATCTGTATGAAGATACACTAACTAACCAGACCTATACAAGAGTTCTTCTTCAAAGGCCACGCCATGAGCTCTCCACTCTTCTCTGGTTTATGCAATTTGGTACCAGTTTCTCCCTACTTTGGCTTTATACAAAAGTTAGAAAACTAAATATATTGAACAAGCAAATAATGCCATAACGAAGGCACTAAAGGAAAGGGAAAGGGAGTGCTGTCCGACCGTTGTGGGTATTCTCATAAAGGTACGATTCCGACAACGACTGCAGGGGGCAACTGCAGACAGTTGTCACCATGACAAACATCATTACTTTGCACTATTAATTTGTATAATTATTAGCAACTGACGTTCTGCCGGACAGCAGTTGCAGTCAGATGTCGGAATCAGTCTCATACAATAGTGCAAAGTAGTGACGTCTGTCACGGCGGCAACTGCAACTGACGTCTGCAGTTGCCGTCTGCAGCCGTTGTCGGAACCTTAAACAAAAACTAAGCAGATATACTTAATGTGTCATCAATGGTCGATCCAGATGGTTGGGTGCTTGCATTAGTGGTGCTTTTTAAATTTTGACCATATCTCTGAAGATGGCTTTGTAAGTCAAAGGCGCTCACCTAGGAATTAAATAACGAGCGATCCACAATTATTGGGATCCAAGCTAGCCGTGCAAAAAATTACGTATGTCTTGTTTTAATCTGAATTTATATCATTGGTTTATCAATTAATTATGATTAACATTATAAAACATAAAAAATCAGTCAAAGCCTAACACAGAACTTTAATCAGAAATAAAAAGAATTAACAAAATTATGAGTAACAATAATAAATAAAATCAAACAAACTACATAACCTAACTTTTCTTGTTAAGTTGACGCACATTGCAAAGTTGACGTAAACTGGAAAGTATATCTGAATTAAGAATAGACATGCACTGTATAGCTATCTCTGTCGTTCAAAGCCACCTATGGTGACAATAATTTTGGATCACACGTTATTTTACATAATATAGTCCAGGAACCGAAGCTTTTCACCTCGCAATTTTTACAGAATGGATCGATTTGCTTGAAAATTTGAGAATAAGTAGTGGATAGTCCAAGGATCAAAATCTATATGATGTCGAACGGCGCTTTTACCATGGGGGTGGTTGCCACCCCACCTTGGGGGTGGAAATTTTTTATTATATTTTGACCGCAAAAGTTGATAAAAACATTCATTTTAAGCAAAAAATGTTCTATACTTTTTTTTGATAAAATTAATATTTTTCGATTTATTCGCTATCGAAAGTGTTAGTTTTATATTGAAAAAATCAATGTTTACCGATATTATCCTCATTTACGATTCACTCAATTTTTGCCGTAGAAAAATTGTTTTCAAACCAAGTTCTTGGGATATGAATAACCTACAATTTCATATTTAAACATTTTTTCGTATCTCTGATGCTAATCTTTCTATTCTGAAGAAAATGGCATTTTTTACCAAACTACAAAAATTCTTTATTCGCTTTTAACTCCAGTTTTTTTAAAACTAATCATTCTAAGCCAGTCAAACTTCTGGAATCTATTACTAATACATAAATAAAGAAGTATGAATAAGGCCAATGACTAAAAACACCGCTAACTTACATTATTAAACTTCCAATTGGATTTCTCCTTTTTTTTCTCAAAAAAATATATTGATTTTTTAACCGTAATTTTTTTTTATTTTTTATCCTAGAAAGTTTGGTAAAAAAGAATTTTGTAGGTCCCTACAAGATCTATCAGGCTATTAATATTAAATCCATTTAAAATCCTAAGCCGCAAAAAGAGGTGACTGTAAAAGGGTTGGTAAAGGTAGTTTTTGCATGTTATTACAAGTTTTAATTGTCAATATCTCACTCAGTTTTTGCCATAGAAAACATTTTTGCTAACCCAATTCTTGGGAATTAAATAAGCTACTATTTTATATTTACATATTTTTTCGTATCTCTGATGCTAATCTTTCTATTCTGAAGAAAAGGTCATTTTTTACGAAACTACAAAAATTAGTTATTCGCTTTTAACCCCATTTTTTTAAAAACTAATCATTCTAAGCCGCTCAAACCTCTAGAACCTATTAATAACATATAAATATAGAAGACCAAATAAGGTCAATGACTAATTTTAATTAGGGTGGTAAGTAGGGGGAAGTTTCCGATCACTTTTTCGCTGAAAAAAATAGGGACTGGCATTCTTTTCATAATAAGTCACTTAATTTTTGAGCTTAGATACTTTTTTTTATTCCTGTAAATAGATATTTTTAAATGCTTTAAATTAGTTTCAACAAGTTATCCTCGAAACATGCACAGTTTTCTCGTCTTTTAACTTTGAAACTACAATATTTAGCATTTGACGAAGAAGAGCTAACATATAATAAAGTATAGCTCGATTACTATTGGTCTTAAAAAACTAAAAAAAACTGTTTTGTTTATTTTTTCAAAAGGTACATTTTTGTTAAGCAAAGTTGTTTTGATAAAACGAAAACTTTTTGAGTTATTAGCAGAAAACTGATTAAAAACATTGATTTTTTCGATATAAAACTAACACTTTCGATAGCAAATAAATCGAAAACTATTAATTTTATCAAAAAAATGTATAGAACGTTTTTTGCTTAGAATGAATGTTATTACGAACCTTTGAGGTCAAAATAAAATGAAAAATTTCCACCCCCGAGATGGGTTGGCAACCACCCCCATGGAAAAAGCGCCTTTCGGCATCATATAGATTTTGAGCTTTGGCATAGCCACCTTTACTTTACAAGCCATGAAGAGAAAAAGGCAACATCGCAATTGATGACGTGCGTAGTCCGACTTTCGGACTACCGCTTTTGAAAACACAATTTTAAAGTAGAAATTCTGGTAAAATTTATAGTATTTTTTGAGTCGAACAAGAAAATATTATTAATTAGAAGTTTGTACAAAATAAAATTAAAAGTATTTCCTTGTAAGTAACGTTTATTATACAAAAAAAAACCAATAACAAGAATATACATGGGATTAATTTTTTTCGAATCCTAAGAAAACTAATGAGTATTTTTCAAAAATTTAAACGCAGAATGAAAGATTACATTAGGACCGAGGGCCGAAAGTCCCTGAAAACTTCTATGTTTATTTTAATAAGTTACAGGGGCGAAAAATTAAGAAAATTTAGTGTGATTTTTAGTTTCAAATATGTCATTCAAAAACAACCTTTCATTCATTCTAAGGGACTTTCGGCCCTCGGTAATAAAGTAATCTTTCATTCAGCGTTTAAATTTTTCAAAAATACTTATTAGTTTTCTCAGAATTCGAAAAAATCATTGCATTTAAAATACACTGAAAATTTTGACAGGCGTCAAAATTTTGCATTTTGTTCCTTTCCTTTTAAAGTTTTTCGCACTTTCCGCGAGGAACTGCAGAAGGTTTTAACTTAGGATTCGTTAATTTCTCTACATGTTTGTTGCCTTCCTTATCTACCCATTCTCTAACTCTCTCGATGTCATCAGAATAAAAATGTTTGGCACATACTACCGCTGATGTTCCAATAACAAAATTTTTCCTGTGGATACACTGTAAACAAAGTTCTCGCAGCTTTGGATCCTTTGGAAATAAAAAAGTGCTTTCTGGTTGTTCATTCTTTTTAAGACTGCTATCGTAATTGCTTTTGCACTCTGGCACACAACAACGGCTTGGCATCTACAAAAACAAAAATTATAAGTAGGTATGCCGTATGTAAAATACCAAACTTAAAGAAATTTATATAAACTTGCGTGCATAGAAATCAGCCCACTCAAAAATTTGGTCATTTTTGATGTCTCGTATTTCCCGAACCTGTTGGCCCATTTAAATTGATTTTTTAATATGTTATAGCCTGATTCTTTAACAATACCCCTGTAATAATATTGTTGCTAAATAAGTAAATTTTCATTGTATATATATACCGGGTGTACGAATTAAACTGTCTTTTTTTTTCAAAGTTCGCATCACCCTATGGAATATTCATTCTAAGGGACTTTCGGCCCTCGGTGATAAAGTAATCTTTCATTCTGCATTTAAATTTTTCAAAAATACTTATTAGATTTTTCAAGATTCGAAAAAGAATGATTACATTTAAAATACATTGAAAATTTTGACAGGATGAATAAAAAACAGAATGTTAAGAAAACCTGAGGCTATAGTTGAGTTTTAATTTCACTATTTTATAAATGCCCGTTATACAATAAAAAATTAACTGCTTAGCAACAATATTATTACAGCGGTATTGTTAAAGAATCAGGCTATAACATATTAAAAAAATCACTTGAATCGGCCAACAGGTTTAGTAAATATAAGACATCAAAAATGACAAAAATTTTAAGTGGACGCATTTCTATATGCACGTAAGTTTATTATATTAATATATTATACTATAAAATATATTATATAAAAATATATTATATTGAACTAAAATCATCTTAATACATACCTTTTAATATTCTTTATAATTTGGAGCACGAAATATTGTAAAATGTTTGAGTTTTTCTGTAAATACAGTGAATATTATTTAAAAACATTTAAAAATAAATGAGAACTGTCAGAATTAACCGGTCTACGCTTAGATGTTGCCAAGTTTCAACTTCATGGCTTGTAAAGTAAAGGTGGCTATGGCTTTGGACTATCCACTATGTACTTATTCTCAAATTTTCAAGCAAATCGATCTATTCTGTAAAAATTGCGAGGTTTTGTCCTATTTTAAGCTTCATTACTTGCACTAATACTTTTGTACAAGTACGACTTTTCTTTTCCCATTCATTCATTTGCCATAATAAGTGTGTACAAAAACATATCAGTCTTCAATTCAATCAATTGTCAAATCTAATATTTATCTTATCAAAAAATATATTTGGTGATTTTGTTGTTTAGTAGTTATCTACAGAAGTACGTGATAGCACACGTAGGCACTCGAGACATAAATTTATGCAACTCCACCCGGTACATATCGCGATGTGTAAAAAACCCAAATCTGCATTCTTAATGCCAGTTCAATAAATTTGACAATATCGCCGGCGCGGCTCGGTCCACTCCTTGTTTTCAGGTTTGGTTAGTCTTTTGTATCTCGACGTGTGACCCCATCTTCCACCGCTTCTTCGTCTTGTGACTCACTTCACATTTTTGCGTGCATCGACCAGTTCTTCGAGGTTTTTGATTTCTTTGCATATTGGTTAAAATTCGCGGACTCACCTTGTCCTTGACGATGGATTAAAGGTAAACCTTTAATACCTACTATCTGCTAATTTATTAGTTATATTTGACAGAAGTATGGTTATTTATCTGTATTGTCGGCACGATTCTGATTGTTAGATTTTTTTGTTGGTGGCTCCGAACACTCAGCTATTTTTAGAAGGAATTTCTTTGATACAAATAATACGAAGAAAGGTTTGGTATGTCTGAGGTTTGGCTTAAGAAATAAAGTTGCTGAAAACCAATCAAGTTTGACTTAATTCCTAAGATATTATTGGGGTTTGTTAAACGTTGTCAAAATTAAAATTTATTTGATTATGCCGAAGCCATTTCTGGAAAAAGTTGGTCATGGTGATGTCATAAAGGAATTTCACTTCGGATGTTAGATAGGTAAATAAATTTTAAGCTGATGTCATCATCACCTTCAGCAGTTTTCTTTGTTTCGTTAATTACTCTTCCCTTCAACAATGTACATTTTATCAGTGGCCTGCCTAGTTATGAATCAGTCAATTGCAAAATTATATTTGCGTCCCAATGTACATTCCTTGACAGTATAGTCTTCCGGCCCGGGAGATATTTTGAAAATGTCATTTTGGCCCGTAGTTAAAAGTATTTGCCCACCCCTGCTGTAAATAATAATGTAGGTACATACTCACATCTCAAACTACCTGCTTTTACAATATGCGATTTTTTTTATGGCATAGACTTGGGTGTCATTTAGCCAGTCACAACTTTTTTTGTTTTCTGTTCATACATAAGGAAGGCAATGAGGTCCTTAGAGTTCCATAGCAAACTCTTCTACAGCTCTCTACTCAGTTCAAAAGCTGGCCGCTATGGACTGTCCAAGTTGCTCACCACATTTTCCATTATGTATCTTCTTCTTCTTCTTTTTTCATATGTACATAATATACCAAATTATCAGGATTAATAAGTTTAGAGGTTAATTTTAGTTTCACAGATAAATTTCATTAAACAATCATATATGTTCTTGCTGTTCAGAGACAATAGATAGGATACATTGAAAGGTGGAAAAACATTACATTTTATTAAATCTTGGATTAAATTATATGTGCATGGAATATATTTTGCGCACTCAAAGAAAGTATGATTTAAGTCACCAACCTTCTGACATTCTGTACAAAGATTTGAATCAAAAACTTTAATTCTTGCTAGATGTAGAGGGAAACATGCATGTCCAAACTTCATTCTAATTAATGTTGTTATATATCTTCGAGGTACTACATAATTTTTAAACCAATATATATTTGGAACAGAAGGTTGAATCAATGAATACTGAGATTTGGATTGTTTACAAAGATCTCGCCATGATTGACTCCACTGATTTTTAACTCGATGCTTAATAGTGTTAACTAAGTCAGATATGCAAAACTTACGATTATGTGAAGTACCATATTCAATAGCTTTTTTAGCCAAAATATCAACATATTCATTATGCGTTAGTCCTATATGAGCCTTAACCCATAAAAAGTTCACTCTTCTTTTATTTTTATGAATTTCAAAAAGGATTTTCTTAATTAGTAGGATATAAATATTTGAATTGTTATTGGGAAAATCTATAGTTTGAATAGCAAGAAGAACAGAGAGTGAATCGGAAATAATTGTTGCAGATATATCTTGATTCTTTAAAATATTGCAGGGCCTCATAAATTGCTATGGCTGAAAATCTTCAAGTCCAAAACTATCAATCATGTTAAAATCACAGTCAAAATTTAACAGATCTCGAAAAGCCTCGCAAAGTGGAGGAGAGTTCTTTAGCTTCCAGTCTTTATTAGTTAAATCCGCTACATTCAGCTTGTTAATATTTTGGTAAAGACCGATATTTAGGTAACAAATTTTCATTAAAAATTTCTGGCTGAGATATTTCCTTCTATAATTGAGTGGAATTTCTAAAGCTTCTACATGTAAAGCTTTATTTGGAGTTGATTTCATAGCTCCCAAACAGATACGGAGTCCTAAGTTCTGTACAACGTCTACTTTGTTTAAAATATGTTTAGAAGCTGAGCCATATAGAATACTACCATAATCAATTATAGATCTAATATATGATCGATAGAAAAGCAAGGAAGTTTCAACATCAGCTCCCCACCAAATCCTTGAAACTGATTTAAGAAAATTTAGACCCTTATTACATCGATTTATCATAAAGTCAATATGTAATTTCCAAGTCAATTTACGATCCAAAATCATTCCCAAATACTTAATGGAAGAAGCAAATGCGTAGTCGTAGCCATTAAGTTTTAAATTCCCTATTTTTGGGATATTATGTCGAGTGAAAATACAGACAGTAGATTTATTTTGAGCTATTTCGAATCCGTTTTGATTGAACCATAAATTAACACAACATTGAATTCGTCCTAAGGTTTGAACCGAGTTATCATAAGTTTTGGCCTGTGAATACAGGAGAAAATCATCAGCATATTGTATTATTTGAAATTTAAAAATGTCAGTAGGGACTTTATGCAAATCCGCAGTATACATATTAAACAAAAGGGGACTCAATACTGATCCCTGTGGTAGTCCTAAATTATTATATCTAGGGCCTATCAGTTTATTATTATTAGTTCTTAGATATATCTTTCTGCAGGAATAAAAATTATAAAGGGCTTCAGCCAACTGAGGCGGTATATGAAAATGTTTTATCAATTTTTCCCTTAAAATGTCAAGACTGACATTGTCATATGCACTTTCAATGTCTAAGCATATAGTAGGTAAATAGGTGTTGTTGGAAAATGTGTTTTGAATATCTGTTACTAGTGTAGAAAGTGCGTCTAAAGTACCATATCCTTTTTTATAACCAAACTGAAAATCTGGAAGAAGTTTATTTTTTTCTACCCACCATTCCAACCTGTGTTTTATCATTCGTTCTAGAGTTTTCAACATACAGGACATAAGAGAAATCGGTCTATATGACTGAGCCAAATTTGAGTTTTTACCTGGTTTTAATATTGGTAAAACAATTACATCGTAAAATTGATCAATAACTGATTTATTGCTGATTACACAATTAAAAATATCTAACATTAGAAGTTTGGCAATTTTAGGGAGATGTTGAATCATTGGATATTTAATATTATCAAATCCTGGACTCGTGTTATTTCGATTTTTTAGAACATATTCTAGTTCTGTAATATTAAAAGGTTCTAGTAAAAAATGACTTTGCTTATCTGGAATATAATTATGAGTATTAGGTGGTTTAACAGATGGCGGAGCAATTTTATCAAAGATTTCATCCTCTAAGGTGTTATCCAAATTGTATGCATTTGGAATTGATTTTCTATTTAGTTTTCTGGCTTGCTTCCACAACGTTGTAGTTGGAGTATTTTTGTTTAGAGAAGACACAAAATCTTTCCAACTCTATTTAGCTATCAATTTTAGATTCTTCTTAGTTTTAGCCATGCTAGCTTGACACTTTATATAATTATTAAAATTAGCATTTTTTTTTTATATTCTGTCAGTGCTTCTTGCCTTTCTTTAATAATTGTATCACATTCTGTATTCCACCAAGGTGGGGAACAACGAATTTTATTTTTAAAAGTTTTATATTGCGGGATTGAAATGTGCGCAGCATGATTCATACTAGCTATTAGAAAGCTATATTTATCAGATGTACTGTCCATTTCGTAAACACTATTAAAAAAATTTTCAACTGATGTTGTGTATAGAGCCCAATTGGCTTTTCTAATGTTCCACTTACTTCTGGGTATAAACTCTTCAGTTGTAGTACTATCTAATATTTCCATATTGATAATAAAATGATTAGAGCCTAGTGTGTCAGAATGTATGTACCAGTGGATTTTATTAGCTATGTCAGGAGTAACAAAAGTTACATCAATTGCTGAACTATTTTGATCTGGTCGAGTAAGAACAGTAGGCTCGCCATTATTTATTACGATAATGTTGAGATCATCTGCAGTATTAATAAGCTGTGTTCCAACTGTGTCATTGTAACTAGATCCCCAAATAGTATGGTGAGCATTAAAATCTCCTCCTATAATTGCTGAATTATTAACTTGCGAGAAGATGTTTGTCCAATAATTTACTGAACTTTTACTTTTAGGTGGTCTATATATAGATAAAATATTCAGATCCTTTGTTTTATATTTAATTGTTACACCACAAACTTCTATTTCCGTATTAAAATTAGAGTTTAAATTTAATTCACTAAAAGTAATTGAATTGTGGATGAGAATAGCTACACCACCGAAGCCATCATTTCTGTCTTTTCTAACCAAATTATAATTTTTAAAATGATAACTAATATCTTTTTTGAACCATGTTTCACTAATTAGGAGGATGTCTATACTTTTATTATTTAAATAATGCATTAAACTACCTTTGTTTGATATAGCAGATCTGGAATTCCACTGACTTATTTTTAAATTATGTTGTATTGACATTATGAATTAATTATGAACTGTTCTACTTCTTTAATAATTATTTTGTTGTCTAAGGTTTTTATGTCTTCTACTGTATGAATATTTTTTAAAAAGTTTATTATAAATGTTGCTACAGATTTAGCTAGTTCAGTTTTATTTTCGATATTATTATTCGGTGTATAAGAATTAGTTGGCAAAGGTTGAGACGGTCCAAAAGTGAAGGGGAACATCGGTTTATGAGATATTGATTCTAAAATAGGTGAATTTGCTTTTCTTTTCTTTCCTGAGTGTTTATTTGAATTATTTATATTAGAGTTTGATTGAGTCAAAAATTGAGATCTATTAATTTCTACAGTTGGCCGAGTCGGACCAAGATTTTTATCATTATTACTAATTGGTAGGGATGGAAATTCTTTTTCATTATTATT
This sequence comes from Diabrotica virgifera virgifera, assembly GCF_917563875.1. Classification (NCBI taxonomy): domain Eukaryota; kingdom Metazoa; phylum Arthropoda; class Insecta; order Coleoptera; family Chrysomelidae; genus Diabrotica; species Diabrotica virgifera. Next base: position 210,609,254 of record NC_065449.1, read on the forward strand.
TAAACAAGAGAAAGAGTTGGGACTGATGAGTGCTGAAAAGGAGTTTTCACATATTAATCTAGCTTCCACAAAAGTAGTTTTTTGTTCTATCATAATATTCTTAATTTTCTTTTGTTTTTCATAAAATGGACATTTTTTTGATATTGTCACATGTTCGTTATTTTTGCAATGTATACAAAACATACTTTTTTCGCAATGATGGTCTTTATTTTTAATTTCACCGCACTGTATACATAGTTCCTGTGTACTTCGGCATTGCCCTGAAACATGCCCAAATTTTAAACACTTATAACATTGAACAACTCGGCCAAAAAACTGTTCAACAGAAAAATATACTCTATTAAAGGCAACATAATTCGGTAAAATATTGCCTTCAAAAGTTATAATTATAGTTTTTGTCCACATATTCAATTTTATCTTCTTTTTGTACCCTACGCTTAGTCCTATATATACTTAAAACATTAGAAGGAGTTTCGATGTTATCCATGAGATATTTCACATCATATCTAGTGTCAACGTCTTTCACCACACCTTTTATTTCTAATAAATGACTAGGAATATATGCTTTCAAATTTTGTTCTTTAAGTGAGCTGTTATTGACGAGGTTATTTGCCTCTAACCGAGAAGTAAGCAAAACTTTTACACGGTTCCTACCTATACTTTTAATTTCTCGAACATTCGTTAATTTTAATTTTTTAAAAATAAGGTGCCCAATCGTCATTGCATGTAATTTTCCCAAATTAAGATCATCACCAATCCTTTCAATGTAAACCCAAATATTATCAAGATTATACTTATCTGAAAGCAAATTGAATTGTTTAATGTTCGGTCTCGCATTTTGTCCATCATCTTGCATATTCAATTCCATTTTACTAATAATATCACCATTATCCGCAGTCACTCGCGTCAAAAGAGACGTCCCTGACTCACTTTTATCCCCCATTTAGGGGGAAATAAGTTTTAAAACCACTATATACTGAAATGTTTTTGTTTATAAACACTAAATTAATTATTAACCACTACTTTATCTTCCAAAAACACCAAAACTTTTATCTTTTACAGGAGCAGATCAAAATATCAACATCAACTTTGACAGTTATTTTGACGTGAAAACACATACCAATAATAATTATACGTAGGTACATAATTTTTGTCAAATTTTTAAATTATGTATATTTTTAAAATTCGTTGTTTAATTACATAACTCCAAACAATAAACATGACAAATATTTGCCTTCGGAGATTATTGTTCACATAAATCTAATATATACAAATGTTTTATTGCATTTCACATAAACAATTACAATGTAAATATCAATAAAAAAGCTATTTCTGTGACAATGGAATGTTATTTCAAACAATATTTGAATATGTACACATAAATAACACAGTACTATAGTATAATAGGCTGATTTAACCCTTTTTTTTAGCCCGATTGTCCTTAAAACCTTCGATGGATACGTACCGCATCTGCCCCATCAATATTGCTACTTCATCTTTTTTCATGTTTTTCTTTTTAGAGGTGGAAACATGTTACGCGGAACAGTGACGGATTTAATGAAGTGCTTACGATTATTTTTGATGTACTTAATACATATATGATAAGTGTTGAACGTAATTTGTGATAAACTCCTTAAAATAGATTAATAAAAATGTATACAAATATACAAATTTATCGAAAAATATCCAGAAGACTGGAAAACATACACTTACTGGAATAGGGAAGTTAAGAAAACTGTGTCCAAAAGAAAGAACGAAACATGGGACAAAAATGTGAAGAAATGAACAGATATATGGGTGGAACTCGAGTATCTGAAGCATGAAAGTTTATAGGAAATCTCAGAAAAAATCAAAAAGGAACATGGAGATTAAACCCCATAAGTATGTCAGAATGTGAAGAGTATTACAAATCCCTATTGACAGAAGCAAGACCACATTGCGAAATAAATTATAGAGACTTAAGAACAGATCCAATAGACGAAAACGAAGTACATACAGCCAATCAGTGTGGATGAGATAAGACGATCCTTAACGGACATGAAAAACGGGAAAGCCGCAGGACCTGGAAACATCCCCATTGAGTTAATAAAATGTGGACCGTCAATACTAATAGAATTTTTAGCAGAGATCTTTAATAAATGTCTAATCAAACAAGATAATATTCCAGAAGATTGGAGTTTGGCGTGCATAAGCTCTATCCACAGAAAAGGTGACAAGAAGAAATGTAAAAATTATAGAGGTATAAGCGTTAAATCATTGGGGAGGTTGTACGGTCGATTGATAAAAGAACGAATCGAAAACCAATATGAGGACATAGAAGATCAAAGTGGATTCCGTGCTGGCAGATCTTGTGTTGATAATATATTTGTACTTCAACAAATTATAGAGAAACGAACAGCCAGAAATTTACCGACTCATTTAGTGTTCGTTGACTTAGAGAAGGCCTATGATACAGTACCCTTAAAAAGATTATTTGAAGTATTGACGAAGGCAGGCCTAAGTAAGGCATACATGAACGCCATAGCGAACATGTACATAAATGCAAAAAGTGCCATTAAAATAGAAAATAAAATTTCAGACCCGTTTCCTGTAACAAAAGGCTTAAGACAAGGATGTTCTTTGTCCCCAACCCTATTTAAAATCTATATTCAGGAAGCATTAAACAACTGGAGGAGAAAATGCACAGGAATGGGAATATAACTTGGAAACAAGTACCTAACAAATCTTTTCTTCGCAGACGATCAAGTGATTATGGCAAATGATGAGGAAGACATGGATTATATGATTCGAAAGTTAACCGAAGAATACGAAAATTGGGGACTCACAATCAATATAAACAAAACAGAATACCTTAGGATTAAAGACGAAGAAAGAGACCCAGAACTCTCGATTAGATATATAAAACAATGCGAATAATTTAAATACTTAGGGACAGTCATAGCGAAGGAAGGAATATCGAAACGGGACATCCAGCAGAAAATACAACAGGGTCGAAATGTGGTACCAACACTAAACTCGTTACTTTGGTCTCCTAAAATTAGTTTACAAACCAAAATGACAATCTACAAGTCGATTGTAGAACCAATTTTGACGTACGGATCTGAATGTTGGCAAGTGACAATGAATAAAAAGAAAAAGCTGGAAGTAGTAGAAATGGACTATCTGAGAAGAGCGTGTCGGATATCTAGACTTGATCACATCCCAAATGAAATAATAAGAAAAAGGACAAGAAGAATCTACAATACCGTAGATACAATAGAATCCAAACAACTTTTATGGTACGGGCATGTAATGCGAATGGATGATGAACGATGGCCAAAACAGGCTTTAAACTATGTCCCATGGAATAGAAGAAGAAGAGGAAGACCAGCACTTGAATGGAGAGAAGGAATCAGAGAAATAATGAGAGATAGAGCCATAAATGAGGAAGAATGGACCGACCGAAAAAGGTGGAGATCGAAATGCGGGATGCGGCAGAGGCTGTAGGACCCCCGTAGGTATATATATCGAAAAATATCATGCTTGTTAATAATCCTTTTTTTTTTGACAATATGGCTGATCTGATCGGTGGCTTTTGTTGGCAAATATAGTAAATAATCCTTTAAAGAAACTGTCAAAAATATCCTGTTAAAGATCACCCTACTCTAATACCGGCTATTTTCGACTGTCTAAGCTAATTAACGGTATTTTTCCTCTGTAAGTAGTTCTCTATAAAAAGGAATTGGTACTTTCTCGATCTAATTTAATTTTTTGCTGTACAACATGAAGTGAAAAGTTCGTCTAGTGTGTTTTCGGAGACAAAGAGATCTTAGCGTGCCTCTCAATATCTTGCTCTTAGTGATCACGCTGTTAACATGTGGTGTGTATGTCATTTTTTTTGTCCATTTGTACTAGTAAATATTTTGCTTGATTGGACCATTCTAGTTGTATGTTAAACATTCTCACTTGGCGCTCTGAACTTCCGAATCTTTTTTGGAACATGACTTCTTGTGATTTTTCTAACTGATTTAGAGCATCTTCTAGGCATCTTCTCGTTAGGTTTGGATCCAGACTTCTCGCTGCTATTACTGTATCATCGGCACATAGACAGAGTATGGTTTGCGGTGTGGTTGGTGTGTCCGCGGTGTATATGCTATACAAAAATGGTGACAGTACACCCCCTGTGGGACTCCAGCCTCGATCATTCCGACTTCTGGGAGGACGTGTCATATCTCAACCCTGCAAGGCAAAATAGGGTAAAGTGGTAAAATAAAGGTAGTAGGTAGTGTCCTATCTCAACCCCCTATTGGCAAGATAGGACGAACTAATGCATTCATTGTTTTGTTGTATTGTATCCAAGTTGGCTCATTTTGTGAATAAGCCCTTCATGCCATAGTTTGTCAAATGTCGTATTGACGTCTAGGAAAGCAGTGGTATGTCGACGATGCAGTCATAATAGCCGACAACTTAGAAGACTTAGAAAGAATAATGAACAAAATATTAAGATATAGTGGAGAATACGAACTCTCTACTAACATAAAAAAACAAAATTTATGAAAATTAGCAAGAACAGCAATACAGACGAAGATAGGCGGCCAGCAGATTGAGAGAGTAAAAAATATACTTACTTGGGCACTTGGGAACGATAATACAGGGTGTTTCATTGGGAAAGTAACATCCGTTAACTGCAGAAAGAGGACACTTAGGCGGTCTCAAAAATACCATACTTAATGGGTCTTACTCCATTAATAACAAAGATACTGAGTGTTTTATCTATTTTGCCATTTTATTAATTATTTCATAACTTTTTAACCACACTGTATATTTATTTTATATTTGGCACGCAAATATCGTTTAAGGTGTACAATAAATTAATTTATTTACAATTGTAAAAATCCAGGTCCGGTTTAAAAAAATTGGAAAAATATTCCAACCCAAAAACAACGGCACATTAAATTTTTTTAAAATGGATTTTTTAGTTGAAAAGAGGATGAAAAACTAAATTTAGTGGTATACTTTGAATTTTTGGCAAAATGATTTTTCTGGTCAAATTTTGAATTTAAATTCTATAATTATGTGAATTTCGAGAGCTCAAGTAGAAAAAAATTGAAACACAGCTTACAACTTGTCAACCGCACTGTATATTCATTTTATATTTAACACGCGAATATTCTTTTAGGTGTCCAATCAATTAATTTATTTACAAATAAAAAAATCCAGGACCGGATTAAAAAATATTGTATAAATGTTCCGACCCAAAAAAAACACCCTGTATATTAAATTTTTTTAAAATGGATTTTGCATTTAAAAGAGGATGAAAAAGTAAATTTAATGGTATACTTTGAATTTTCGGCAAAATAATTTTTCTTGTAAAATTTTGAATTTGAATTCTGAAATTATGTGAATTGCGAAGCTCAAAGTAAAAAAAATTAAAATATGATTTAATTTTAATTAACACCATTATTTAATCTAAATTGGTAAAATAATAACATTTTGACACGTAACAATAATTTTTGATGGTAGTAATTTTGAATAAGTACTTTAGTTTTGAATAGTTATGCTGCACATTTTCTCTGTTTTGTTATAATTTTTAGATACTTTGTTGATTAAAGTGATGTATTCTTTACTGACTATTTATTATTTATTCATTATTTAAAGATGAATATTCGCCATAAACTATTTGTCACAGATAATAAAAAACACTGAAATGTTTTAACATTTTACCAATTTAGATTAAATAATGGTATTAATTAAAATTAAGTCGCATTTTAATTGTTTCTACTCAGAGCACTCGCAATTGACATAATTTCAGAATTCAAATTCAAAATTTTATCAGAAAAATCATTTTGTCGAAAATTCAAAGTATACCACTAAATTTAGTTTTTCATCCTCTTTTCAAATGCAAAATCCATTTAAAAAAAAAATTAATATACAGGGTGTTCTTTTGGGTCGGAACATTTTTACAATATTTTTTAATCCAGACATGGATTTTTTATAATTGTAAATAAAATAATTGATTGGACAACTAAAAGAATATTAGCGTGTTAAATATAAAATAAATATACACTGCGGTTAACAAGTTGTAAGTTGTATTTAATTTTTTTCTACTTAGAGCTCTCGCAATTCACATACATAATTTCAAAATTCAAATTCAAAATTTGACCAGAAAAATCAATTTGCCGAAAATTCAAAGTATTCCACTAGATTTAGTTTTTCATCCTCTTTTTAACAAAAAAATCCATTTTAAAAAAATTTAATATACAGGATGTTTTTTGGGGTCGGAAAATTTTTACAATATTTTTTAATCCAGACCTGGATTTTTTATAATTGTAAATAAAATAATTGATTGGACACCTAAAAGAATATACGTCTGTTAAATATAAAATAAATATACAGTGCGGTTAACAAGGTGTAAGTTGTATTTAATTTTTTTTCTACTTAGAGCCCTTGCAATTCACATAATTTCAGAATTCAAATTCAAAATTTGACCAGAAAAATCATTTTGCCGAAAATTCAAAGTATACCAGTAAATTTAGTTTTTCATCCTCTTTTCAACCAAAAAATCAATTTTAAAAAAATTTAATGTACAGGGTGTCGTTTTTGGGTCGGAATATTTGTAATGTTTTTTAATCCGGGCCTGGATTTTTTACATTTGTAAATAAATTAATTTATTGTACACCTTAAAGGATATTTGCATGCCAAATATAAAATAAATATACGGTGTAATTAAAAAGTTATGAACCAAATAAGAAAATGGCAAAATAGATAAAACACCCAGTATCTCTGTTATTAATGGAGTAAGACCCATTAAGTATGATATTTTTGAGACGGCCTAAGTGTCCTCTTTCTACAGTTAACGTATGTTACTTTCCCAATGAAACACCCTGTATAGAAAATAACGATTATACTGCAGAAATAAGAGTGAGAATTGAAAAAGCATGTGCCAACTTCGTGAAAATGAAAAAGATTTTATGCAGCAAAGATCTGACATTGGCCCTCAGAATACGCCTGATTAAATAATGTTATGTATTATTTAATAATGTTATGTACACAGTGTGTTTTACTACGTTTTACTATGAATCATTGACATTAAACCGAAATGCAATAAATCGACTTAACGCGTTTGAAATGTGGATATTTAGAAGAGTGTTAAGGATTTCATGGGTAGATAGTCACTAATATAGAAGTTTTAAGGAGAATAGACAGAGAGAGGGAAATTAAAACACAATAAAAGAAAGTAAATTGCAATATTATCTCAGACATGTGATGAGAGGCGAAAGATATAACATCTTGAGACTCATAATTCAAGGAAAAATAGAGGGTACGAGAAGCGTAGGAAGGAAACGCGTTTCCTGGTTGAAGAACCAGATAGAATGGTTTGGTTGCAGCTGAAAGCAATTGTTCAGAGCAGCTGCTTCGAAGGTCAGAACAATCATGATGATAACCTTCGTCGCGCAGATGGCACTTAAAGAAGAAGAACGCAGTGACGATATATTTCTTCTGGTTGAATCCCTCTGTGATGTATTCGGTCAACTTTAGACTCGTTTAGTTTCAGACTCTTCTTATAACCCAGCTAGTCTTACCTTCTCTGCAACCTGGCTTATTGATGACATTAGGCTGATTGGTTTGTAGTTTTGGGGGAATGTTCCATTTTCCTGCTTTCCGAAGCATTATCACTTGTGCTTTCTTCCATTTCTTAGGTTCTTCTTAGTCTGAGCATCGTATTTATGATTTGGGTGTAAGATGTAAACGATTGAGATCCTTGGAAGATTTTTTAGAGCCCTGGTCGTGACCCTTTCTGGTCCTGGTGCTTTTTTTTGCTTTTACTAGACATTTCATTATTCTTTTGATTTCGTTTGGGGAGGTGTGAGTTATTCCTATTTCTTCTGAGTTTCTGTGGCTACGTTCTTTTTATATTTTATATTAAAACGTTTGGAACATTTCTAACTGGCTATTAATTATTGCTCGAAAATTAGTTGCCCTATTGAATTCACTAAAGAATCTACCCCGATTTGTTTTTAATACATATTTTGCAGAATGTTTTGAGAATGAATATTCATTAAAAAACTTACCGGATTTTTACTTGAAGCTTTATTGTAAAATATGGCATGATTTGGTTTCTTTCTACAGATAGTTACAATGAAATCCAAGTCAATGCCATTTATAAATTTTAAACAGTCCTTTGTTATTTCAATGCAATTCCTCGAATATAAACCTTATTTTACACACATACGGTATATGTAAAATGTATGTACCATGTATTAAAACACCCACTACTAACATAAGAAAACAATCCCATCCCTAACAATTTTCTGCAGGCTCTACAATCGAAAGGGTCCTTTGTACGACATAAATTAGCCCTATAATAATAATTCTTTCATAGTTTACCGACTTTAAGGGTTGGTTTTTCGGGTCACGTGACTCTGGATAGTCCTTCCGTTCGGCTCGCTTCGAAGATTTTTATTTACTGCGAACTCGCTATTTGCTGCTGCTTTGGAACACAAAAAAGTTTATTGAAATAGCAGACGGGGTTTGCTGACGCGAGTAAATCGTCCTTCGACGTTAGAATAATGCTATTTGAAGTAGTTTTTTCTTTGGATATTGCTAGCTCCGTTTGAAAATTTTTATTACAATATCTGTTACAGCTCGTTATTTGATTCAGAAAGAAACTTGATTCGCTTATAAACTGAAGCAGCTTTGGCAATTTGTAGCTGTTTTCGCTTGAAAATCTTTTTATGTGGAAAATCAGCCTGTTCTGATCTGCCTTTTACAATTCCTTGATTGTTTTCGTATTTTTCGGTATTTTGTTAACACGTTGACTGCGGCAACAAATGTTATTAGCATGCGCGACAGAGAGAAAGCGTTCGACAAAGTGAAACTTAACATTCTTATGGAATGCCTCAAGCGAAAAAGAAGTCGACAAAATGATACTAACATAGTAAGAAATCCCTGTTGGAACCAACAGGCTGTGTATGGTGGCTCCTAGCTTCTGAGCCACCTTAGATAATTAAGGGGTGGTTACCCCCCGACCATAAGGGTTGATGAAGTAAATAATACTCACAGTGCATACATTTATTTGTACGTTGGAGTATTAACGGTAAGTAGCTGGTGGTATAATATTTAATCGATGCGATGTTACCCGCTGGGATCTCAACTACCAATTGACTAATCTTTTCTCCGTGAAAGTATATCTAAAAGTGGATTGCCGTGTTTATTGTTTTTATATAAACAAAAGTGAGAGTGATACTAAGACTGCTGAATAGACTAGATTATAAATAACATATACTAATTATTATTTCAAACTGACCTTGTATCAAAACCGCATGCATTGATGTGGTAATGTAGGTCAATCGTATTTATTAAAAACAAACGTATTTGTTTTTACCAAGGGCATTTAATTATTAAAGAATTTGTCTTAATAAGATGATTACTAAGATGCAGTGTATCCCTATACATGTGGTAAAATTAACACGCGGATGCGCAACAGATAGGTGGTGAGACAAAGCTGTGTAATTTCACCATTACTATTTTTTAATGGGAAATAAGCCACAATTTTACCAAAAAAATGATTTTATTAACGTTTCGAAGCCCAAATCGGGTTTCGTTGTCAAAATACAAAATACTACTAAAATAAACAAAAATGTTGTTGCTAAGTAAAAAAAAATTCTTCTAATAATTTATTTAATCTGACTCATTTATATTGGCAATTCAGACGAAAACCAGGAAAAAACCTCGTGATACTATCCCGACATCGCGCATCGTAAGTATTTGGTCTTACATTTAATTTACTTTCAAAAAACTAATACCAAATTCTGACTTTAATATGTTTAAATTATAAATAATATTAATAATACATAGATATACAATAAGTAATACTAAAATATAAAATTTGTACTCGATATGTTATTGACTTACTAATCGTGGTATTTTCTTTCTATTGACTTCCTCTTTCAGTATGGGTAACCACATCCTACTGCATTCTACCGAGGAATTTGCGACACAATTGGTTTCATTTAGCATAATTAGAGCCGCTTCTTTGATTTTTCTCTTTTTACTATCTGATTCTTTCAGGACTATACTTGAATCTCTCCACTGAACTCTATGTTCATTATCCCATGCGTGTTGACATATTTGAGATCTATCAAATTCTCTATTTTTAATATAAGACTGATGTTCACTTATTCTAACGTTTAAGCCAAGCCGCACACCAAAGAAACATGAAACGAAAAACATGAAACATGAAACGAAAAACATGTTTCATGAAAAGAAAACACTGCTAAACAAATCTCAAAGTCAGCCTACCAATGAAACGAGTGTGATTCATGCTCATGACACATTTTTATTTTCGGAGAGTTTCATAAATGGCCGGACGTATATTTGTTTAGCAGTGGTTTATTTCCATGAAACGTAATTTACGTTTCATGTTTCTTTGATGTGCGGTCGGGCTTATGGTCTTGATGTTTCACCTAAATAAAATTGTTCGCATTCACAAGGTACATATTTTATAAATGCAATTCTTTGTTCTTTCTTGTTCATTGTTAGGTTTAGTTTTAGATAGAATAGATCTCAATGTGTTTGTTGTTTTGAATGTTGTTGATTGTTTTGGATTGATTTCATGTAATCGAATGAACTATCTTTTAGTAAAGTCGTCCCAGGATGCAACTCATAAATATTGGCGATATCATTTTAAAGTCTTATACTTTAAAATGTATAATATACGTCTGAATTGCCAATATAAATGAGTCAGATTAAATAAATTTTTAAAAGAATTTTTTTACTTAGCAACAACATTTTTGTTTATTTTAGTAGTATTTTGTATTTTGACAACGAAACCCGATTTGGGCTTCGAGAACGTTAATAAAATAATTTTTTTGGTAAATTTGTGGCTTATTTCCCATTAAAAAATAGTTGATTATTAAAATTCCACAAGGAAATAGCTTCAGAACAACATTCACCATTACTATTTAATATATACTCCGAAGAGTACACAAGCACTAACAATAAAGAAAACAAAAACCTATCCATGGTTAACCAAGATAAAACCATGAAGATATTGAAAAAGTGTACAAAATGAAGTACTTAGGCGTCTGGATTAATGAAGATCTAAATCCGAAGTCAGAAATTCGATCAAGCATAGAGGAATCAAGAGCTTTTTGAAGATGAGGAAATTTCCGAGTACCTAACCAAAGACTTAATCTGCAAATCCGATATCGCATGGTAAAATGTTAAATCCAGTCTATTCTTAAAGGTGCCGAAGCTTGAACTGTTAATGTTGACTTAATGAGAACGCCGGAAGCTTTTGAGATGTGGCTTTTAGGAGAATTTTGAAAATACCATGGACGGATCATATTACGAATGAAATGGTGTTGCACAGATTGGGAAGCGACAGAGAACTTTGGACCACTATTAAAAGGAAAAAGACAGCATATTTTGGGCACATACATGGAAATAATAAGTATGAGCAGGCGCGGAGCTACAAATTCATAATAAGGGGGGCTAGACTTACTGCAAATATTATAGTAGGGGAGGAAAATATGCTAAATGTGCAGTCACTCGAGTGCTTTGGGGACCTATTGGGTTGTGAAGAGTAGGTTCTAAAACCAAAAAAAGTTAAGTAAAGTTTTCCATTTTAGTGGGGACTTTCCATTTTTAATTTAATTTTCCATTTTCAACAATCGTTTTTTCCGATTATAGCGCCATTTATCCGCAATTCGAAAAAAAAGTTTCAAATAAAGTTACTTATTTTTACGTAAGGAATCCGAATCTGCAATAAAAAATGGGGGCTCCGTGGAGGGTCGTGTTTGGTGCCATTCGATAGATTTTTCAAATATATTGAATAAGTGTATTTTTCAGTTTTTCGATCTGATGTTCATGTCGCGAAATATCGCGGGATTCGTATTTAAAATTTAAAATTTTAAATTTACCCCCCCCCCCCTCCGTGGGGACTCGTCTTTGTTATCATTGGATAGATTTTTGACAAATATTGAGCACGTATTTTTTAGTTTTTAGATCTATCGTTCATTTTGCGAAATATTGTGAAACTTTGCGACTCACAGATTTCCTTACGCCCCGCCCCGTCCAAATGGTCAGATTTTTGAAATATACACTGTTTTGCATGTACTTAACTTACCTTATCTTAATCTGACGACTTCGAGTTTTTCTAAGGATAGAGTTTTTTTTTCGGCCCCCCTTAACGAACGCCCCTGTGTTTAGAGCCAATATATGGTGGAGGTACATCTATACAGGGTACCAGGTTTCTCCCCATATGATAATCTGACGCGCTCGAGTTACTGCAAAAATCCCTGCTTGGGCTCCCCCACCATTATCCAGATTTGGCCATACGACTCACACTTATTCTAAGGATAAAATTCACTTACCCGGATACCTATGGTATCAAAAGGATTGAGCTCTGGTGGGACTCTTTCCGTGTTATCAAGCCGTAGATGACTTGCTACGTCAGAGTATCGCCCAAAAAATTTCTTACGTATCTAGATGTTGAGAGTAATATCGCTTTCTGCGTTGGCTTATAGAGATGTTCATTACGACCTAGCTGTTTTATGTTCTCTAAAAGGCTCTTTGGTATGACTTGTTATTATTGTTACACTGATGTAGCCCATAAGAGTCACTCCTTCTAAGGGGAAAATTTAATATTTTTTTAATTCAACCTACATATTATATACCTAAGGTATCAAAAGGATCGAGTTATTACTAATATTATTGTACATTCAAGTAATTTTCACCAAGGACGACATAATTGATAATTTGAATTTGGATTAAAATTTAAATCCTCAAAATACATTATACAGCCCAATTGCAGTTTAATCCAATTATTGTATCTTTCTCCACATGCGATGACCTCTTTAAGACATAATGAGGCCATCAGAAAGGAAGCCAACCAAAGACTCACACAGCAAGTTTTGATTCTACTGATCGCTTGAAGTTTGGAGTTGACATAAAAAAATATTAAATAATAAAAAAATACTTAGACTAATTACAATAGGGGGTCCATGACCCCGTTGATCCCCCTCTGTATCCGCGCCTGAGTATGAGTTGTTGCAGATAAACAGAAGATAGAGAAGAATTTGCAAAGGTTATAGCCAAGCTTCATTAGTGGAGTCTGCATTAGAATAAGTTAGTATACGACACGAACCATATAGGGCGCGCATCGTACTGCGTTATTGTGCATTGTGCGCTAGCCACATATGGCCGTAATATCATCCGCATATGCTATTATTCGTAGGGCATTAAGGTTTTTACATATTACCACTCCTAATCCCTGTAATTTTCCCAAGTATTTGGGTTATTTCAACGTCGTGACTTGAGCAGGAAAATTTCCTGGAATAAATAGGAAGGGAAGACCAAAGAAGACCTGGGGAGGAGCTAACGCAAGACATGTCGGTAAAAGCGACTGATAGTAATATAAACCAAGATTGAAACTTATAGAGCAATGTAATTATGCAAGCTCATTTCGCATAGCGATATAGACAAAGAGAATGATGATAATGGTTGTGGTGTTGGTTTCCCGCTACATTAGCCCAACGGAATTTGTATTGTCGACTTTTCCCCAAAATAAAGACGTATTGTATCTCTTACTTTATTATAAAACTTAACACACTTACAATTGACCCAGGTCGGGTCTCGAACAACTCGAACTACATTGCGAACAGTGTCAGCAACATCACTAATTGAATTGAACTGTGTCTATTTGCGACTTGCATTCCTTATACAAGGTCAGAAACAATAAATATATATTTTATTTCGATAAAATGTATATTCTCGTTTTTACCAGTTTCTTTCTGATGACCAAATTCTGATTGCTCAGAATCATGACGACTTGAGTTACATGACGCGAAAGCTAATAGAAGAATATAACAAATGGGGTCTGGGAGTCAACATTAATAAAACTGAAGCCATGTGTATTGGAGGAACAAAGCAGTCCATTACATTAGACGATGGGGTAGAAATTAAACACTGCGATGAATAAAAGTTCCTGTGCATGAATATAACTCAAGATGGAACACTCGATGCTGCTATAAAAGACAGAAACATACAGGGTAGAAAAGCCATATCCATGATGAACGGCATTCTGTGGGACCAGACAATATCTAAAGCGAACAAACAGCTCATATACAATAGCATACTTAAAAGTATAATCACATATGGCAGTGAAGTTTGGCCACTGAAACAAAGAACGGAGAAAATGTTACTAGTAACAGAAATGGACTTCTGGAGAAAAGCAGCAGGCAAATCAAGGAGAGATCGGATACCAAATGAGAGAATACGAGAAATGATGGGAGTCACACATACAATTGATGACATAAAAACAAAACAAGGAAGAAGACATGGCATGGCATAAAGACATCGGCATGGATACCACAAGGAAGAAAAAAAAGTTGAAGGCCGAGAAGAAGCTGGAGGGGGGAATTGACAAAGAACTAGAGGAAAGAGAAATCCCTCCAGGTCTATGGTTAAACAGAGAAGAATGGCGGTTAGGAGTCTGAAGGCGTCGGAGAACACTGTAAACCGATAGTAGTAGTAGTGTTTACCAGTTATAGTTCTAATATCACGTCTGGTATTCAAGTCAAACACGTGAAGTGTCTTGGCGCGAAAAAGCGTGGCGCTTCTTCATCGAATAAACGTTTTTCGCACCACGCTTTTCTTTAACGAATGTGTTGATTTTTAAATTTTTTTTTATTTTTTGCTTTTTAGTTGATTTTTTTATAATATGTTTAATTTTAGTCACTCGTAACTAAAGAAATGCGTTTCTTAAAAAAATTTTTAAAATTTTTTTATTTTTTACTTTTTAGTCTTACACTTTTCAAACATTAAAATATATCGTCATGTTTATTAAAATATGTATAAAACATATAATGTACAAACATGAAAAGTAGTCGGAATCGGCAAAAAATTTGAAACTTTATTGTTTATTTATGAAGCATAACGTAAACAATTGACGTAAAAAGTGAAATTATGTATAGTTCATATAATTAGCTACAATCTGTAAAAGTTTCAAGTTTCTTCATTGTAAAAAACAAAAGAATTTAAGCATTTTCCGTTAAAATCGTTTTTTTATTTAAACAATTAATAAACAAAAAAATTTTTATTGACTATTCGTGTATTGTTCCCGCGAATGCATATGTCTGCAAATTTTTAGTCATTAGCATTGAAGAAAAGGCAGTCAAATTAACGTCCAAAGATTTGACCCAAACGATTGAACTAAAGAAAAGCGTTTAATTAATTAATACGACAAAACGAATTCTAATGTTAATTGTAACACAAAACGTCTCTACCGGTGGTTTTTCTAAGACTACGATAAAAACACGAATTTTTTGAATTCGAGTTTTGGTTGAAGTTTTATTTCGTATCGTATTGAAATTTGACACGAATGCACGCCGATTTATAATATGTATAAACAAATATATGAGCGTTCAAAATTTGAAACTTTATTTTTTATTTATGAAGCATAACGTAAACAATTAACGTAAAAAGTGAAATTATGTATAGTTCATATCATTAGCTACAATCCGTAAAAGTTTCAAGTTTCTACATTGTAAAAACTAAGAGAATTTGAGCATTTTCCATTAAAATCGTTTTTTTTTATTTAAACAATAATTAATAAACATAATTTTTTTTATTGACTATTCGTGTATTGTTCCCGCGAATGCATATGTCTGCAAATTTTCATTCATTTGCATTGAAGAAAAGTCAGTCAAATTAACGTCTAAAGATTTGATGCAAACGATTGAAGTAAAGAAAAGCGTTTAAAAAAACGAGTTTAATTTTAATGAAGAAGTTTTCTGTGTGTCCTGACGTCGCATCGTACTAAATTGCGCATTCTTTAGCATAATGACCAGTTTACCTGTAACAGATAGCTGTAAGCGAGAAAGAAAAGATTTTTTTTAATTATTAAATATTTTATGAGTGTTTGAACTACATAAACATTTTGCAATCGCTCATCCACTAATCTTGACGATAACTACGACCTCCCGGTCTCTTTTCGTTGAGATGCCACAACTATCATCTGCTGTTTTCTTCCTCGTTCTCGTCTTGTCTTAGTAACTAGTTATAATCTGTACCGCTACTGATAGTTCAGTTCCCTATTTCTTGGCGATGTATTAATAGAATGCAAATTAAATCATGTTAGAGATGCTGCTGTGCATACATTTGACATAATTCCCCATTGAAGTTAACTTGTAAGAAACGGCATTAAGCCGGTTCAATTTCCTCCTCTTTTCAGTGACGACATCGGCAATGAAAGAGAAGTATAGTGTCGATGTGAGATGGATGAATGGCTTTTCAGTGCATGCACAAAAATACTTGCCCGAATTGAATTGCATCTATCAATATGAAGAAGCAGGAGGACTTTAATCGTTCTTTGTTTTGATTTATTTTTATACATCATTTAGGGCGTTTCATTTGCAAACTGCGTAAAGTGGGACGAGTATTTATTGTGTGCATTTTTTACATAATTGTAAAACAAAACATAAATTTCCAAAAATAACATGTTTCATAACATGCTCATTATTCCCTATTTTTGAATAGATAGTAACAAACATTACTTTATCCGTGAGTAATACTTCATTACTCATGAGTCATTACTCACGGGTTTAATTAATCAAGTGATGCATGCCTAGTGATATTATCATCATCAAGCCTTTCATTCCGGATAGAATGCTTGCCGCTCTTACTAAGAGCACTCTGATTCGCTTACTACGGTGAATCACTCACATTTTTCTTGTGTATTGTCAAAGTTTTTTGTATGACTGCTTTCGTTACAATTTTCTTCCACTCATTTCGATGTGTGCATAGTTTCTTCCAGTTTCTCACTTTCAGGATTTTGATATCTCTCATGACCTGGTCCTCTCATCTCTATCTGGATCTTCTCCTTTGTCTCTCAGTTTCTGACCTAGTGATATATGTGACAGATATTGAGGACAAAACAGACTGTCATCACGTTACATGAGCTTGCGTGCTATTATGTTGAAATCTGGAAAATTTGATTCTTTAACAGAAATACTCGGAAATAGTGTTAACACTTACACCTATTGTAACAATATTATACGCCTCCTAATAGTAGGCAACCAATTATTCAGCCGCGTACTATTGTTGAGCTACACTTGCTTTTGTAAATTTTAATTTTAATCGAGAGTAGTTGATAATTATATTTTTCTAATAATAAAAATAAAATAGGTCGTAGAAAAAGTGTAGTATTCTACTCGCATGTACTGGCTATTACTCAATCTGATGAATTACGACACTCGCTTTCGGCTCGTGAGTAATAACCATCATTACATGCTTGTTGAATAATATACTAATTATTGCTAGTACATATTTCTTTTTTTGCATCCCATTTATTTACAATATTATTTAATAATGATTACTTTACGTACATTTTGCAAGAAACTTGCAGGAGACTGTCCAGTGACAATAAACTATTATATCAATAATTTTAGTAACACAATTATTTGTGACTTTGGAATAAAATGTACATAATAAATGAAAATTTTTTGAAAATTTAAAATCTTGTTGGTAGGCCACTTGGAGTGTGGCGCTTTAGCCTTTCTCTTGGCTGGGGCCTTATAAGGTTCTTTGCTAGCCTGTTGGGGTGGTTTTTCAGTCGTCAGTCGTATTTTTGGGAGTAACTGACAATTCCTTCTTGGACAGTCTTCGTTTGTAAACCGCGATTAATGTATTCATTAGGCGTGTACCACGGACCACGGTGCAGTTGTTGTGATTATTTCATTCATAGGAGATTCTGACCAATAGAAAGCTACATTTTGGTTTTGAACAGTTTTATTCATGAAATAATCGCAACAAATTGCACTCGACCTCTGAAATTAATATAGAGTTTTTGCTCTCGTGACACTTTGACATAAAGCTGTCAAAGTGTCACTCGGGAAAAATTCAATAATTTCAGAGCTCTTGCGCAATTACTACTGATAATGTGGAAGATATTCGATTGAAATATCTCCAGGATATTAATACTGGATCTCGACGTAGATCCCCACAGTTGGATTCCGTAGCTCCATACTGACTTGTATAATAGAATTTTATTGTGCAAATTCAGTTGTGACCTATTCCAAATTAACCAATACATTTTACTGAGTTTCAGACCCAACTGTTGTCTTTTCGTATGTTTTTTTCGTGAATATGTGTTTCTTCCACGTTAATCTGCGGTTCTGTGCATATACCTAGGTATCTTACTGGAATAGAATTGCATCTATCAATACGAAGAAGTAGAAAGACCTTAACTCTTTCAGGGGCAGAAATGCTACAGCAAATTTTACGGAATAGAGAAAATCAGAGAAAATCAATGTAAATGCGGTGCGAAATGTGTATCATTACCCTCATCAGTATTTTTTTGTGGTACTTTCTGGGTACTGTCGCCCCTGAAAGAGTTCATCATTTCGCCATAGTTTTAGCATTCTTTGTTTTGATTTATTTTTATACTTGATTTAGGTCGTTTAATTTGCAAACTACGGAAAGTGGAACAAGTATTTTATTGTGTATTTTTTACATTATTATTTTATTTATAGCATTTTTACATCACGTTCAAAGTTTATTTTTGTATCCATATTAAAACAAAACATACATTTTAAAAATAATTTTATTGTAGTAGATATTACATTTCCGACTCTTTGGTTTCGTTAACAAGTAAGCGGAAAAAATATACAAAAATACATAAAAAAATCTGATGACAAATAGTTTCACAGAAAACCGCTCGAATTTCTCGTTTGGAAGATAAATAGGACAACAAATAGTTATAGCAAATTACAAAATGTGTTGGATCAGATAACAAAAGGAGATTTATATTTGTTGGTGTTTAAAGTATGCTGAATATATAGTGTTGCCCGAAAATACTGAAAAAATGCGAGTCGTATTTTGTATTTGAATAAAAGTTGAGCAGTTAAAAAAAGAAGAGCAACGAATATACTTTGCATATATTTATGAGATTGCTTAGATGGAAGAATGCAAGAAGCTAGATTCCTTGGACTGATCGAGTCACAAATGAGGAGGTCTTCAGAAGAATGAAGAAGAACCGAGAGGTAGGTACTAACCAACTAACCACCATCAAACCTCGAAAGCTGAATACTTCGGATACATACGAAATGTATACAGATATGCCCTCCTACATGCCATCCTACCAGGAAAATATTTAGAAAGCGGGATTCAGGAAGAAGAAGAACATCCTGTTTAAATGACCTCAGAACCTGGTTAAACACACACAACATATATGTGCAGCTTTTCCCTGCTGCACACAAGATAAAGGTTGTCATGATGATGGTCAACATTATCACGAATAGGTAAATCAAGAAAACGCTGTAGGTTATGGAATTGGCTGTTCAAGGTAATCTTCTTTTTCTCTTAAAATTCTTTGTGAGTTTTGGCCTGCTTATCAATACTTCCCATTCGGCTCTTTCGGCTACTTTTACTTCTCTCCTACCTGATGTTCCTGAGTTTAATGTCCTCCTCTGCGTTGTCAATCCATCTCTTGCTCTTGTTCTTTTTCCTCGAGGTTTCCATCTCTGGAGTACTTTTACAGCTCAACTATAAGGCAAACTTTCTCAATGACCAAGCCAGTTTAGCCTTTGTGAGTTTACAAATCTAAAAAATTCTTGAGCTTTGCATTAAGTCTTCTAGCTTGTGACTCATCTAATTCCAATTGGTTGATTCAAATGTCTTCTTTTAGTATTTGGCACTCAAAGATTCTCAGTTGATTTTCATCAGTGCTTGAGAGAGTTAACGTTTCGCATCCATCTATGACCACTGACCCAATAACTGTTTTGTAGGTTCTTAGCTTCTAAAAAACGGAGAAACTGTAGGTCCAGACGAAATACCTGCGGAATTACTGAAATGTCTAGACGATGAAACTCTACCGGTACTACTCGATCTGTTTAATGAAGTATATAAAACCGGAAAAATCCCTCAGAAATGGTTGGTGTCCTCCACCTTCGTAACAATACCAAAAACAATATACGCCAAATATTGTTCGGACTATAGGACAATATCAGTAATAAGCCATACCCTCAAAATATTTCTAAAGGTGATTCATGGAAGATTATACAGAAAGCTAGAATATGATATGGATGATACCCAATTTGGGTTCCGCAAAGGACTTGGAACAAGAAAAGCATTGTTTGCGTTTAATGTCCTCTCTCAAAGATGCTTAGATATGAACCTGGATATTTATTCCTGTTTCATCGACTTCGAAAAAGCGTTCGACAGGGTC
Source organism: Diabrotica virgifera virgifera (assembly GCF_917563875.1). Taxonomy (NCBI): domain Eukaryota; kingdom Metazoa; phylum Arthropoda; class Insecta; order Coleoptera; family Chrysomelidae; genus Diabrotica; species Diabrotica virgifera. Next base: position 210,629,463 of record NC_065449.1, read on the forward strand.
CGACATGAAAAACTAATAGAACTATTGAAAAACAGAGATATAGACAGACGAGATTTACGAATTATCATCAATCTGTATTGGAAGCAAAAGGCCAATATAAAGATAGAAGAACAAGAATCCGAGAATATTGATATAAAGAGAGGAGTAAGACAGGGTTGTGTTTGGCCGTCGCTACTGTTTAACCTGTACAGTGAAGCCATATTTCAGGAAGCGATAGCGGAGCTAAGTGATGGAATCTCTATAAACGGAAGAATAGTAAATAACATAAGATTCGCTGATGACACCGTTATAATGGCAGACACCCTGGAATCGCTAAAAGAATTGCTAAATAGAATTAACGATTATTGCATTCGATACGGATTAAAAATAAACAAGAAAAAAACTAAATTTATGATTGTCTCAAAAACAGAACATGGAAATGGAAGGTTAATGATAGAGCAAACCCAAATAGAAAAAGTTAAGACATACAAATATCTAGGAACCTGGGTTGATGACAAAAATGACCAAAGCAAAGAAATTAAAGTCCGAATTGAAACTGCAAGGCAAGCATTTATAAAAATGAAGACACTGCTTACAAACAAAGACCTTCAGTTGCCTCTCAGATTGAGGGCTCTAAGATGCTACATATTTTCTATATTGCTATACGGAATGGAAGCTTGGACATTGAAGAGACAACACATAAGAAGAATAGAAACGTTCGAAATGTGGTGTTACAGAAGAATATTGAAAATTCAGTGGGTTCAAAGGATTACCAATGTTGAAGTGCTACGACGTTTAAATAAGGAGTTAGAAATTATGAAAAGTATAAAAACTAGAAAACTGGAATATTTGGGTCACATTACCAGAGAAGAAAAATATGAGTTGCTGAGAATTGTTATGCAAGGAAGGATCCAAGGAAGAAGAAGCATAGGAAAAAGACGTATCTCTTGGCTGAGGAACCTTAGAGAATGGTTTAACTGTAGTTCGTTACAACTATTCAGAGCAGCAGCCAACAAAGTGACCATATCCATTATTATATTCAACCTCCGATAGGAGAGGGAACTTTAAGAAGAAGCTTATACTCTCGATTCAGTAATTTGCTCTTCATAAGTCTTTGTATGTATGAAAGAACTTATTGCCTCTTGAAGAGAGCATCCGTTTTTATTTTTCTTGTTGATGTTGTTCATCTCATTTATTATTGAGTTAAGGCAGGGCTGTTTGAGGTAATATACGGGCAAATTGGTGACATTTTAAGATTCCAGTACACAATGGCCGACCATACAGGACCATGCGCCACTGTGAGCCCAAAAACCCACACCATCGCCATGGCGCATCACAACCTCTTTTTTTTACATGTGGCAAATTCCTGTGGTTATGTGGTCATTCCATTCTTTTTTCTATTTAGTGTTTAATTTAATAACCACATAAGCAGATTGGGAGATTCCCGTGTGGTAAGAATAGCAAGAGATACATCACCAATCGGAAGAAAAAATATCTGCCGACTGTTCAGAAGATGGAATGATAACCTTCCATAAAGGTGTCATTCCGCCAATGAACAAGCAGAATTGCTTATAAAGAGGAAGAAGAACAATAATATTTTGTGGTTGATCTCTTGACTGTAAGTTTCGTTTTATTTTCTTATAAACATTTTCAGTCTATTTCAAACTGCACGTGGTAAAGCTTTAGCGAAAATGATTAATTAAAAACTAAGAAAATGAGTGTTGTAATGATTTGAATTTAATTAACACATTCTGTAGAATTAGATTAGAATCTAATCTACAGTGTGTTTCGTGCGTGGGGATAATATATTATACTGTTTAGTCGGACAAAGAGTGGAATGCCAAACTAGTGACATGACAAATAAGACATGCCAAAGAATGTGACTGGCTAATAATTCAAAAGAATGCAAGAATATTTTTAGTAATCTGTATAAATTAATATGTTTGCTAGGAGATAATTGCTTCATAAACTTCATTATGAAGATACTTTTTAATAAATAAAGGAACCCGAAATTTGATTGTTAAAGTTAATTCAAAAATAATCACATAATAAATAAACACGTCAAAAATGTCTATGAAACATATTTTTTTTTTCTCATGTTTACATCAATTTTTCAGATTTCAAATATGATACCTCTATAAAGAAATAATCAAACATAATTAAAGAAAAATTTTATTGAAAATATCCTCTGTAAAAGTATAACATTTTTTATTAAAATCTCCTTATGTGGTACACCAGACATCGTTTTCGATTTTCTTACAAAATCATCATATACAGGGTGTCCAGAAACTCTGCCGACAAACGAAGACAGGAGATTCCTCAGATAATTTTAAGACATTTTAACCCAATTCATCTAGTCCGAAAATGCTTCCTAAGGGAGCTAGAGCTCTTTGAACATGGCGTCTTGTAAATAGTTTTTCTTAAATACCTCCAGAACGCTTCTATTTCATCATCATCACGTATAGTCTAGTAAAATAAAATTACACTACATGTAAATCAAAATGTAAATTCGTACAGGTTGAAACAAATTTTATATCAAAGTTTAGGTGGGTACAAAAGATATTTTCAAGAAAGTATCCAAATTATACAAGGGGATCATTGTTTAAATAATTAAAAAGGGGTCATTTTTGCAAAAAACTTACTTTTTTAACTGCTGAGGTCATTCAAATACTAATGAAGGTGTATAGGATTGTTTTTTGCAAAGCTGAAGGGCAAATTTTTCACATAAGACTTACAAAATTAAACTTGACCCCCTATTTATTTAAATAATTATACATAAATCTTTAAAAACAAATTTGCAAAAATTATTTTTAGCGTTTTAAATAAGCACTATAAAATATCTTATTTTACAGAAAAAGTTGTGCTATGTTATCAGTATTAAACAAAAAAAAAATTGTTCCGAAAATATTTAATATTTTTTGAGATATTCACCTGTATTAAATCACCTGTATTCACCTGTATTAAATCTTATTATTTTTATTTTTTTGTATATTTTCGATAAATGTATTGATAAATTCAAATTTCAATTAAACTTCCCCCTAAAATGGCATTTGAAAATTATTCAAATTTGTTTATAATTTGTTTTTTAATAACGTCGCGGGGATTAAACATTTTGAAATACCGTTTCGATAATTGGATTCCTGGGAATTTTTCACTAATTAACAAATTTTATTGTCTTTTTTTCCTCTTCTTTTTTTTCTTGGAGTTCTATTACAACGGGCCCTTTTAAGGTTAAGTTTTATTAAGAATGTCGAATCTCTAAGTTGTAGATTCTAGACCTAAAAATATTAAGATTGGTCTAAAATCACTTAAATAAAATGTGGCTACTTACTGAGTTACAGGGTGTTTTATTTAAAAATTTAAAAATTATTTTTACCAAGTACTTTCAAACTATTTGACGTATCCTTATCATACTTGGCAGAAAGTGTGGGTACTATACAGTCTACTAAATTGTGATAAACAAAAGTTTCTAGCTACTACCAGAGGCATACGACAGGGGATAGTTAATGGTTGACCCTTCCGAAATTCTACGCCACTGAGGGAATTACTATTTTAGTGAAATTTTTCGATTCTTAACACTTTCTATGTATATAATATACTCTTTACTGGTAACGATTAAGTCATTAGTTTTCGAGATACTGGACGTTAAAGATGAAACGGCATAGTTATTTTGATTCATTCATTCATTCATTTTAAACTTCCAATATCTCTCAAACTGATGACTTTATCGATACCAATAAAGTTATTTACATACAAAGTATTGAAGAATCGAAAAATTTCGCTAAAATAGTAATTCACTCAGTGGCGTAGAATTTGGGAAGGGTCAATCATTCACTATCCCCTGTCGTACGCCTCTGGCACTAGCTAGAAACGTTTATTAATCACAATTTAGTAGGGTGTATAATAGCTACACTTTCTGCCAAGTATGATAAGGATACGTCAAATAGTTTTAAAGTACTTGGTAAAAATAATTTTTAAATATTTAAATAAAACACCCTGTAACTCAGTAAGTAGCCACATTTTATTTAAGAGATTTTAGTTAAATCTTAATATTTTTAGGTCTGGAATCTACAACTCAGAGATTTGACATTCCAAATAAAAATTAACCCTAAAAGGGCCCGTAGTAATATAACTCCAAGAAAAAAAAGAAGAAGAAGAAACGACAACAAAATTTTGATAATTAGTAAAAAATTCCCAGGAACCCAATTATCGAAACGGTATTTCAAAATACTTAATCCCCGCGACGTTACTAAAAAAACAATTTATCAACAAATTTGAATAATTTTCAAATGCCATTTTCGGGGGGAGTTTAATTGAAATTTGAATTTATCAATACATTTATCGAAAATATACATAAAAATAAAAATAATGAGATGTTAAGCAGGTAAATATTTCTTTGGCAACAACCGCGTTTTTGCAATTGAAAATAGAGTAATATTTAATAAACAAATTCAATATCTCAAAAAATATTAAATATTTTTTGACCAATTTTTTTTTGCTTAATACTGATAACATAGTGCAACTTAGTCTGTAAAAAAGGATATTTTATAGTACTTATTTAAAACGCTTAAAATATTTTTTTGCAAATTTGTTTTTAAAGATTTATATACAATTATTTAAATAAATAGGAGGTCAAATTTAATTTGGTAAGCCTTACGTGAAAGATTTTCTCTTCAACTTTGCAGAAAAAAATCCCATAGACCTTCATCGATAAGTAGATTACCTCAGCAGTTAGAAAAGTATTTTTTTTTTGCAAAAATGACCCCTTTTTAATTATTTAAACAATGACCCCCTTGTATGATTTGGATACTTTCTTGAAAATATCTTTTGTACCCACCTAAACTTTGATATAAAATTTGTTTTAACCTGTACGAATTTACATTTTGACTTTTTTTTATTTTATTAGGCTAGTAGCACTACAACCCTGCGTGGGTCCTGGCTGATTGTACCACTTTCTTCCAATTTGTTCGGTTTTCCATCAACCTAGGGTCAAATAAGATGTTCATTTTTCGGAGATCTGCTTGGATGTTATCTCTCCATCGCATTCTGGGACGTCCGAGTGGTCTTTTACCTGTAGGAATCTCCTCCCATACCAGTCTTACAAGTCTCTCGTTATGAAGTCTGTACACGTGGTCTGCCTGTATCTTAGTCCCTGTGATTTAATTTCTTGGACAATATCTGTGTCATTGTAGAGTTCTTTTAATTCGAAGTTGGTTCTGATCCTATACTGGTTTGGGTTAGTGTCGTGGTGAGGTCCGAAAATGTTTCTAAGTATTTTTCGTTCAAAACGTCTGAGCTTTTCTTCGTTTGATTTGGTCATGGTCCACGTTTCGCAACCATATGTTAGTACAAGTCTGACGATGAGATTTGAAGATTTTTTGAGTAAATCGAAAATTGGTTCTATTTAGGAAAACGAAAATTGGTACGCATATTTATCATCCGGAGATAAATCTATTCCATCTATTGCGAATTTATAGTATTTATAGGTGTCCGTTTTGGGTAGAGCAACGGTTATTTTATCGCATAACTTTTATGTCTTTAACTGTTAAGCATTTTTGACACTGGATTGTAGGTATTGTAGTACTAAAAGGTATTCCTGCTTTAAGTCGGAAGGAACACCGTTTTCTAGAAAAATTGATTTGAAAATTTTCCTTTTTTGAATTTCCTAAAAAAGTTTAAAAAAACCATTTAGAAAAACGAAAACTGTTACGTTTATTTATATTCCAGAGATAAATCGATTTCATTAATTGCGAATTTCTAGTACCGGTCTATGAGTCCGTTTTGGGTAGGTCAATGGTAATTTTATCGCATAATTTTTTGTCTTTAATTTTTAAGCATTTTTGACTCTAGATTATTAAAAATTATGAGTTATTCCAGTACTAAAATTTACTCTTGCTTTAAGTTGGCAAAATACACCGTTTTTTATGAAAATTTTTTTAATTTTTTTTTTCAAATTCAAAAAACGAAAAATTTTCAGTAGTAATAACCCAAGGACATTGATAATTGTTCGAAAAATTTTTATAACAGATTTCGAAAGCTTGTTGCTTGGAAACAGACCGACGCCGTAGGCGGAGGTCTGTTGCCTGTAAGCAACAAGCTTGAGAAAGTTGTTAAAAAATTTTTGAGCATTTATCAATGTTCGACGGTTATTCGGATAGAAAATTTTTTGCTGGTTATGAAAAAAAAATACAGAGCAGAAACAATTTATTTAAATGTGCAATTAACAAAGGAACAATTAGAAAAATTTAATGAAGATCCAGACATGTTAGTTTCTATAACTGATGAAGATGTATTTCCACTACGCATGCTGTTAATAATTTTATTATGATTATTAATATTCTCATCAGTATTACAACCAAATCGTGACATTTTGAAATATTGAATATTTGAAATGTCAAAATCGAAATGAAACGAAATGTAGGTATCCATAGCTACATGATTGAATGAAAACAGCCCATGGGATCTGTTTTCAGTATAATGTTGGTTTTATTGGTTGTATTCAATCAGATGACCACAAATTAATTGATTTCATTGGATTTCTAATTGAACAAAAAATTTTCAGTAGTAATTGCACAAGAGCTCTGAAATTATTGAATTTTTCCCGAGTGACACTTTGACAGTTTTAATTTCACGAGCCGAAGGCGAGTGAAATTATGTCAAAGTGTCACGAGAGCAAAAATTCTATATTTATTTCAGAGGTCGAGTGCAATTTGTTGCGATTATTTCATGAATAAAACTGTTCAAAACCAAAATTTTATTGTAATTTATTTATCTAAGTACCATTAAACACACAGTTTTTATAAATATTTGACGATTGAAAGTAATCACTTTTATAATTTTTAAAACATTAATTGTCATTAATGTCACTGAATGTATTTTTTCGTAGCAACGAAGGGCATCTGACTTAATATACTTAACGACGGGAGATTATCAAAAATTATCGATTTAATTCAGATTTCTGTAGCTTTCTATTGGTCAGAATCTTCTATGAATGAAATAATCAAATCAATTTTCAATCCAGTATCAAAAATGCTTAAAAGTTACAGACAAAAATGTTATGCTATAAAATAACCGTTGCCCTACCCAAAACGGACGCCTATGACCGCTACTAGAAATTCGCAATGGATGGAATCGATTTATCTCTAGAAGATAAATATGCGTACCAATTTTCGTTTTTCTAAATAGCAGCGTTCTGGAGGTATTTAAGAAAAACTAACTACAAGACTTCACTTGTTGCTACATTGTTCATTCAATTTCAATCGGCTTCTGGAATTATAATCTATACGAAAAGAGCTTTTATATTACCAAGTTATTTAACTACTGATAAACAATTACTTATCTAAAATTTTAGTTGAAAATTAAAGATTTTGTTGGAAAAACCCGCATTTTCCGGAGAAAATGTTCGTCGAAGTAAATCGGGAAAAACACGTCTTTATACAGAATTTAATTACGGTGAATTTTTATTGTTTAGGTATTTTTGGTGTAAAGTTAAAATCTTTGGAGTTATAGAGCAAAAATTGAAAAAACTCGACTTTCGGGCGCCATTTTGTTTATAAAAAAGTAGCACACTATCTGCGGACTTTGCATACCTATATTATTAATATAATATATTATTGTATATTATACAGTCATAATATTCGATTCCAGCAATAAAATTGCTGGTAAATAATTTTCCCAAAAATGGCCTATTCTCCGATAATCTGCCATACACAGCACTTCCCATTTGAACATGTGTTAAATGCGTACGCTCTATGACTAACGTTCTTCTTCTTGATGTGCCTATCCGAGTGTTGGCAATCATCATGGCAATCTTTATCTTATTTGCAGCAGCGCGGAAAAGCTGCACAATATGTTTAAACAAGTTCTGAGGTTATTTAACGAGGATGTTCTTCTTCTTCTGGACCTCGCTTTCCACATATTTTTCCTTGCAAGATGACTTGTAGGAGGGCATATCTGGATTCATTTTGCATAATGTATCCGAAGTATTGTAACTTTCGAGATTTGATGGTGGTCAGTACCTCTCGCTTCTTCTTCATTCTTCTGAGGACCTCCTCATGTGTGACTCGGTCAGTCCACGGGATTTTAAGTATTCTCGGATATAGCCATATCTTACACGATTCAACACCATACAAAAGGACAGAGGAGGTGTAGAATCGCAGCGTTCTTACTTTTATGTCAAGAGAGATTGCGGCTCTTGAAGAGGACGGCCCCATCTGGTTGCAGGTGGATCGAGCTTTTCCGATGCGCGCTCTTATCTCTTGGTTGTTGGTCCATTCTTCATTTATTATGGTGCCGAGGTAGTTATAGTGCGTCACTCTATCTACAGGGGTTTGGTTGGTGTTAAGTTGACTTTCTCTTATCTTTTTCTTGCTAATGATCATAGTCTTCTTTACGTTTATATTGAGTCCATATTGTTTACTGTGATACGTGATTTTGTTCATAGGGACTTGTAGGTCTTCTAGGTTGTCCACAAATACCATGGTGTCATCTGCATATCTGATGTTATTGGGCCGGTACCCGTTTATTAGAATACCTTTTTCAGTTTCGTGCAAAGCTTCGATAAATATTCTTTCAGAGCAGAGATTGAAAATTAGAGGAGAAAAAATACAACCTTGGCTCTATATCTTGATGACTATCTCAGGGTTTAATAATCTTTTTTAGTAAAATTTTAAAGTAAATACAGACTATTTCTAAAATTTGAAGCACTTTTTCTTTACAATATGAAGTAACTAATCGTGCGAATTTGGGGCACTGTCACTTTTGCCTACTAAAAAATCCATTGAATTAATTTTCATGAAATACCTTGATTGCAGAGAACAAGTTTTCAAAGCTAATTGTTGTTTAGTTTTTATAAAAAAAATTGAATAATAGTGGTTGGTGTGTTCCTCAGACATTTTTGATGTATGTACACAATGTACAGGGTTATTCACTATATTTTGACCCCCTGTGAACTGCTTTATTTACAGCATTAGAAAAAAATGTAAAATACATAAGTTGTTCGATTTTTAAATTATGATTTTTTGACAGTTACCTATATCGTACTAGTGACGTCATCGATCTGGGCATGATGAGGTAATCGACTATTTTTTTAAATGAGAATAGGGGTCGTGTGCTAGCTCATTTGAAAGGTTATTCAATTCTCTATTTAGTAATATAAACATTAAGATAATTATTTATACAGGGTGTCCAAAAATTTTTTTAATTAAATTTATTGACACAAAAAAAAGAATGTATGTAATTTATTTAATTCAAAATACATTCTACAGTCAGAAAACAGAAATAAATGTTTATTGAACAAATACACATTACTTTTCACTTAAATTCAATGTTCAACCTGCCACCCATCAGCCTCTTGGCTATTTGAACATTTAATTTAAGAAAAAAGCAATGTTTATTTGTGCAATAAACTTTTATTTCTGTTTTCTAACAGCAGTAGAAGATATTTTAAAATAATTAAATTACATACATTCTTCTTTTTGTGTCAATTAATTTAATTCAAAAAAATTTTTTTGGACACACTGTATAAATAATTATCTTAATGTTTATATTACTGAATAGAGAATTCAATAATCTTTCGAATGAGGTATCACACGACCCCTATTCTCATTTAAAAAATAGTCGATTACGTCATCACGCCCAGATGGATGCCGTCACTAGTATGATATGTATGTCATATGTATGTCAAAAATCATAATTTAAAAATCGAATAATTTTTGTATTTTACATTTTTTTTAATTCTGTAAATAAAGCAGTTTACAGGGGGGTCAAAATATAGTGGATAACCCGGAACATATCTACAATAGGTATAAAATAAAAAATTGTAACCTGCAATCTTACACAATTTTCATTTTCGGTTGAAATATTTATTTTGGTTTATTTTCGTTAATATATAAATAGCAAACCTTCGGATGGCTGATGGGAGGTACTTACACTAATAATTTATCATTTAATGTACGTTCAGATCTTGTATTTCCATTTGCGAAATGTGGGTAAATATAGCTGTAAGTACTATCTATGTATATACATTGTAATTGAGGCAACCGACGATCTAGGTACTTATGCAGATATTTATGTCTTGTACAGTTAGAAAAGACGACCGATCTGCGAAAGAATGTTTCGAGCAACAATGTCTTTTTGCGTTACATCGGCCAGGTATTCGTATTGCCATAACATACAAATTTTACCTGAAATGCTGATTTAAACAGTTAAACTTGGGATTTAGTCAGCGAAATAACAATGTCTTTTTAAACTAGTTATACAATTGTCTAGACATTGGGGCGTTTATTCAATATTTGCTTAGAAAACATTGGTTTAATTTTTATGGTATTTTTTTAATGTTTAAAATTGACTTGAGTTTGACATAATTTCAAGTCAATCCTTCTGACAAATAATTATTCAAGTCAAGTCAAACTGGTCAATGGTTACAGCTTTGAAAATTCAAACTGTATGCTAAACTAGTTTGTAAGACAAATTGAAAAGTCTCAGAGGTGCAGAATCCACCACTTTAATAAAATTTTTGCTTGTTTTCGATTCAGAGGGATGCACAATCGCCGGACAGCTATTTCCACCATTTCAGGCTTTATCAACAGCGCTAGTGTGCACTCCTCTGAATCGAAAAACAGCTCGAGCTCGACCATCAATAGGGATGTTCACTAATTTTTAAATATAGTTAAATTCAATAGATTACAAGGTATATAAAATCGTAACAATCATAAAACTGTTAAAAAATGTATATTTTTTAAGATAAATGAGTTCATAATGTTGATTTTCTTGGAGGCTAGAAAAACGGTACCCTGCAGCGAGGCTACGGTCTGTGACGTCAGCAGTCGTAAAGTCTTTGATCGACGACTAGTTTTGTATACTTATTTACTCAGTGTATTTGAATGTGCGCAGTTTTTTACGTATTTAATTATTAAAAATAAAGCCAAATAAGTGGTGTTTTGTTCCTGGGTGTGTAAATACATCAAAAAACAGTTCTGACAAGATTTTTATTACCGTTCCAGCCAATTTAAAACAGAAAAAGAAATGGTTTGTTGCAGCTAGAACTTAAAATAACTAACTTAAAGAACTAACTTAATAAAATAAACATTATAGAAGTTTTCCAGAGACTTTCGGCCCTTGGTAATAATGTAATTGTTCTTTCTGCATTTACATTTTTCAAAAATACTTATTAGTTTTCTCAGGATTCGAAAAAAATGAATGAATTTAAATAGCATTGGACCAAGATTTTGCACCTACCCCCTTAAAGAGTAAATGAAAAAGTTTCGGGACCTCAAATTTGTATTCCTTAAACTGGGATATTCCTAAAAACGGGATTCTAATAATACATACAGTAAAAGTAAACCTTGAAATAACTACATGTGGATGTAGGTATGACTTTATATTATATTAAAATCATTAATAATTTAGTAAAAAGATTGGTTGAAATGAAAATGTATAATACCCAAGTTCAAAAATATTTTTTACCTTGGAACAGTTGTCAACTCGAAATACGAAACAACCGAAATAAGATCTAGAGTTGAAAAGGACATAGCAACATTTTTTAACAACATACATGAGAAATATTTTCACCCATTGCGACATAATATCTCTCCCACTAAAAGTGCGGCTGCTAAAATGTTATTATTTCCGGTCTTGCTATATGGTGCAGAGGCCAAGACAATAATGGAAACATTAATGAAAAAGCTAGAGGCATTCGAGATGTGGGTGTACCCACGTATCCTCAAAATATCCTGGGCGACCCACACCAACGTACAGGTATTGCGTCGAATGGGAGAACAAAAAGAAATCTCTTTTACAATTAAGAAACGAAATCTTAAATATTTCGGTCATATCATGAGGCATGATAAATATCGTATACAACTGATAACGCAAGGTAAAATAGAGAGCAAACGCGGACCCGGAAGAAAAGACACTCATGACTTAAAAACTTACGCCATTGATTTGGACAAAAATCGATCGAGTTATTCAGAAACGCCTCAAATGAAATTAAAATTGCCATGATGATAGCCAACGTCCACAACGGACAAGGCACATTAATAAGAATAAAAATATTTTTAATACACCTAACCAAGGTAAAGTAATAACCAGCCAATGTATGTATACAATATGCATGCGTACAATGCATGCATACAACTTTCTCTATTTTTTTTTGTGGAGTATTAAGCATTTATTTTTTTAGCTTAAAGAAGACATGGAAAATTATATGGAATATACACTCAGTAAAGTTGTGGTAGATTTATTTTTTTACAAGATGCCAATAAATCATACACCATTGTTACATCTACACTACAGTCGGTAGTTTATAATACGAATCGGCTTTCTGAAAACCTTCTTCCATTTTATTTGTTTATTTTTGTAAAACCCAAAATATGTCCTTACAAACAGTCTATCCACTTTAAACTAAACAAATTCACTATAAAACTCCACTTTAACCCTGATAAAACAAGAAGAGAACAAAATAAAATGACCTGAAACGTCAAACAGGTAAACAGTAACACTATGAGAATGGCACGCGCTTGGGGTATGCAACTAGTGACGTCAGGCCAATAGAGAAGCGTTCTTGAAATTTAAAATAATGCTAGATTTCTAATAAAGATTTTTTATAGAAAGGCTTTTTCAATTTTGTTGAAATTTTGGACAATTATTCCTAGGGTGTTTCTTAATCGTTTTACATGTTTGAAATGACTTTTTAATTTTTTGTGAACATCCCTATTTAAGGGGAATTTCAAAGATCATTGAAATTCCCATTGGGACGCGGTGTAACGGTCCACCCGTTATATTATCATTTTTAGCGCTGTAATTATTTTTAAAAAAATAATTATTTTCTCTTGACCTCCCATTTAAATTCTTTAATTTATCGTAAAGGACTTCTCATGTGACGTCACACTGTACGGAACATAGTTGTTGAACCGTTCCTTGTCGTTTAATTCGTGTTCCGTGAGAGTTTGACGTTTTCCTCGCTGACTGTGGGAGGAATGAGAGGCACTTGGCCGGTGGCTGCGAGGTTGACAGGTTGGTGTTGGTGGTTAGTACCGTAAATGGCGGTTAATTTCTTCGAAATTAATTTTTATTTCAACTAAGTTTGGAAGTATAGTAAAAAGTTACCACCACTTGTTTCCTGGAGTACGTGTTTCCTGGAGTAAGGATGGGAGTACCATCAGTGGAAGAGGAATAAAAAATTAACCGCATTTGGAAGAAAACTAACCCTCATGTGATGTCGTACCCACCTTGACTACCTAGGGAAGCCACCTTGACCTTATTGCAGCTACCGCCAAGTCAAACTGGGAGTATGTTTTGGGAACAAGCTTTTTGGGGGACATTCCAGCTCCTTTTCGTCCTGCCACCTGGGCCTACGGGGGGGCATGGAGGTGCATCATAGTGATGCTCATTTTCTAGGATGCAACCGCAACCTCGTTTGGGAACATTTAGTGAGGAGTTTTAGTAACTATTGGTTTTTTTTATATTTCAGACTATCTGTTAAATACACTATGTTTTTTTTCCAGATTTAGGTTACCTCTGTTTTTTTTGACATATGTATTTGTATATTAGATTATTTGGTTCCCAAACTTTGTATCTACGGTAACTTCTTGTGCACAGGAATAAGCCTAGAGAAAATTAGGTTTTTAATACTTTATTATTGCTTTGATATTGGTTTATGTAATTCGGGTAAATTTATTTTGTAACATTACTTGCTTGTTTCCCAAATATTGTATTTATTCGCTTTATTTCGTTTGTTCGGTTACTTCGTCGTTACTTTATTTCATTGCATTTGCTCGGTTAATTTAGGTCATTTTGTCGGTATTTTTCTTAACTTCACTTCTATAACGTTTATTCATTTGTATATTTAATTTTGCTTTATTCAGTATTGTATTTTCTCTTAGTGAGGCTTGGGCCTATTTATTTGTATTATTTTCATCTTCGTCGGTTTCCTTTAGTTGTACGTAGTGGGCGTACTATAACCATTTGGTAGAAGATTTATGTAATTTTGTACCCTATATGTTAGTAAGAGGTACTTATATTTAAGTTTGTAACAGATAACATTATTGTTGTTATCTTTAAAATATATATATATCTTCTTGTATAACTTATGTCATTTTAGAGTCACAGCATAATATGAACTTGCTTAACTCAGAGATTGTTAAAAATCTGGTAGTTATTTTTAATAAATATGTTTATTTATTTTGTATATCATTTATTTTTATTATTCCTTTATGTTCATTATTACAGGTTTGATATATTTAATATTTGACAGCAGTATAAGATACCTGGGAAAATGATCGAAGATCATTTTCATGGCGCCCATGATTTGTTAGATTTATTTATCTTGTTCGTCTTTAGAAATTATTCATCTTCATTCCTCTTCAGTACATTATTCTTATTTTATTATTTCATATTTTAGTCATTATTACTATCTACATAGAGCTACTGTTCTTCGACAGGCATGCAAACGAGCCGTATCCATCCTTGAGTGTCAAGTTGCTCTCTTGCATCTATAGCTAGCCAACTCTATTCAGTTTGCCTCTGTCTCTTCCCACGTCTACTTATTATCCCTTCTAATTCCCCTTTCTTCAGTACTACTGCAAAGTAGTATTTTTTATTTTTCCTACTTCGGCTCAACCGCTGAAGCCCCTTCATTTTTATTTTCATAAGAGGCCCCAACTAGTTACCTTAGTCTTTTCTATTCTTCTTTTTTTTTCCTTACTTCTGTTGGAGTATATCTTTCTTTTTACTTTCACTCCAACAGAAGTTTTCTTATTTTTGTTACACTGGCGCCCAACGTGGGGCCAAGCGTTTTATGGTTCTAAGACAGTAGTTCTTTTAGTTCAATTTTCTTTTATTGGAATTTTCTGTTTTATTAACTTTTTGATATCTTTGTATACATGTTACTTCTGATTTATTTTTGGTCTTTAAAATTTTATTAATACTAAACAGGTAGACTTATGCTGCTTTTGGTTTTGATTAGTTTATTTCGATACCTCATTTTTAGTTTTAGTGATACAGCTCATATGTTAGTTTGGATTTTGTATTTTTATTGGAAACTTATTTATGTATTTAGATTGAGTATACATAACTGACATTATGTTCTATTAGTTAAATTTTTATTCCTTCTACCAATGGTAGTACGTTTGCGCGTACAATTAATCGTTGAATATATGCATACATTTTTTTCTAGTATGGTTATATTTTATACATAACTAGAAATCATTTTCAGTATTTAGGTATTTTATTTACGCTATTGATTTGATTATTTATATATTTTGCTGGCATTTTGATTTGTTGGTGTGTCGCTAATATTTTCTCCATATGTATCTTTGTCTTACAAACTTTAGATTATATTTTATATTTGTTATTTTTGATATTTGGGTTGTTTGGTAAGACAGGCACACACCACAAAGCAATATCAGTCCAGACATTAGTTTCTATACATGATACGTTGAATTCGCATGGTTCGGATGATTACAGATGGTCATCCAAATTATTTTTCTTTAATTGGTAGTGTTAAACATTACAATGATAAATTGTATAGTTAAGTAGTTCCACTATCCATCTCATATTCCAGTTTTGTTAAATTTTGGTAATAATATTATATCAGTGTGGGTACCATAATATAATGCTTATATGAATCAGATACTTTAGGTTGAGATTCAAATATAAATTCTTTATTAGTTAGGAAACATTGATACTACTTTTCTATTAAGTTATAGAACAATCTTCAGAAGAAGATTACCTTAACAGTGTTGTTCAAGCTAATCTCTTCTTCTGTTTGTCTTTAGCTTAGCTCAATCTTTAGTATGGTTATAACTTTTAGTCCAATATTGTTTTTTTATCATATGATAATGCAGGTACCCACATAAATTGCTTGATTTCATCTTTGGCTTAGTTTTGATGACATTTATTTATTACTTATTAATTTAATTATTATGTAGTACTTTATGTATGAGTTTATTTTTTTTATTATTAGGTATGGTGCATTTTAATTATTATTATGAGTCAATATTATTAATTGCTGATCCTGTCAGTAGGATTACACAATTGATAATAACTTCACTTGTATTTTTGTTCAGTTTTTGCACACCTAACCCCTTAAGTTAGAAGGGTTGTTGAATTAGTATATATTTATATAGTTGGATAGGTAAGCTCATACAAGTACTCTTGTTTAATAATGGATATTATGATGGAACTATGTTAACTACCATATCTCAGGTTACGTGTTATATTATTTTGAATATTTGATTACTTACTAATTTTTTTATTATTTTTGAAATACGATTATTGAATTTGCCATATTGGAAAGATGTGGTTTTTAATTTGTTATTGGGTTACTCTATTAACATTATTTGTCTCCAATATCTTAAACACTTTATAATAATTTATATCCTTCTATCCTACACAGTATGATTCTGGAATTAGTTTCGAATTTTGATGTAAGTATGTATGAATGCTTGAGTCTTTCATATTTCTGCTTATGAATAGTCTGTCAATGCTCTGATTTGTGAATGCGTGGGTTCGAAGTTGTTGCTCAGCAACTGATCACTGCTGTTTGACTGGCTTCGTAATTTATGTCTTTCATGGCAGAGTAGGCAGACGTTTTACCATTATAATATTTCTTGTTAGGAAATGACGGTCGCATGTCCTAACCATTCTTCTGTAATTAGTCCAAGTATTCCAGTTTTTTTTTACAATTTAATAGGGAAGTATTTAGTTCATACTAGGTCTTTTACTTCATAGTATGTTGTACTTTGATAGTTGATGGATAAACATGGATAAATATCTTGCGCACTTGTTTATAAATCAATGCTTACGCCATCCCTATACGCAGTAGGTTTGTTAAGTCAGTATTTGGAGTGTTTAGACAAATGAGTTGTTCATCAGAGTATATTCCCACTTCTTTCCTTAGGCATTAGTTTTGTTATTTAGATTTTTGAACATTTCCTGAATAATTCCACGTATGTGAGAGCGCATGAATCTGCAGTTTTAATTAAAATTGGTTGCCCGTTCTCGTCAATTTTTTTTCCTATCACCTATCACATATTTTTTTTTCCTATCACTTATCATAGTGTCATAAAACTTATGAGTTCATCATTTATTCTGTTTTCTTTCTTACTTATTCTTATATTAGTACCTTATCTGTGTCTGGTTATTCTCATACATCTGTTGTAGCAACATGCTATAGTTCGCGAATACCAGCATGAATTAAGTTATGTATTTTCTAGAATACTTTAGTCAATACACTTTAGGTATTTATCTTACCTTTGATTTAGTTTGGTTACATCTCTGTTACTTAGTCTGTTAATAATTTTTTTTCTGACTTATTTTGGATTACTTAGTTCAGATAGGTTCATATTACCGGATGAGGGTGTATGTAGACCTAATTTATTTATTTTGTTCAGTATTAGTTACCATTGGATCCAATAATTTAGTTTATTTAGTATTAGTAAGAATTGGTCCATAAATTTGCCTGATCGTTCTTCTTTGGATATACTCCTATATAAATCTGGTGTCCATTGATAGTCCGATTCTGGATAAGTGTCCGATTCTTCATTTATTTTGTGTATTTAGTTGGATAGGTTCGTATTACCGGATGTGGGTGTACGTAGACCTGATCTGTTATGTGGTTTAGTATTGGTGTGAATTGGTCCATAAATTTGCCTGGTCGTTCTTCTTTGGATATGCCTTTTATGAATCTGGTGTCCACTGATAGTTCGACTTTGGATTAAGTGTCCGATTCCACATTTATTTTGGTTATTGAGTTTTGGATTCCTTTGGTATGTTTATTATTGGTATTATTTGACATTAGTGAGAATTGTTCCATAAATCTTCCTGATTGTTCTTCTCTGGATATACTATTATGAATCTGGTGTCCATTGTTAGTTCAGTTTTGGATAAAGTGTTCAATTCTTTACCTATTTTAGTTACTGATTTTTTTTATTCACTTTGGTACATTTACTTTTGATATGGTTCGAATTGGCTCACACCTTTTCCTGGTTGTTCCGTTCTTGGATATACCCTTTATAAATCTGATGTCCATGGATAGTTCAATTTTGGTTTTAGTGCCCAATTCGACACTCAGTTATTATTATGAACTTAAGTACAATATTTAGTTTTGTTTTGACTTTTGAGCAATATATGTTAATATTTGGTAGCAGAGAGTAACATAGTAACATTTTAGTATGAGTTTGAGTCATGTATTGATTTATTTTTCCTTGACCATTAGTTTATATTTAGAAGTAATCTTGCGAATCAACGTGGATTGTTAGACTATTGTAAATTTAGTTGTTAATATTTTGAAGTTTAAAAAAAAAAAAAAAATTTTTTTTTGGTTAAAAATTTTTTTTTTCCCGAGTAGGAGGGGATTGTAACGGTCCACCCGTTATATTATCATTTTTAGCGCTGTAATTATTTTTAAAAAAATAATTATTTTCTCTTGACCTCCCATTTAAATTCTTTAATTTATCGTAAAGGACTTCTCATGTGACGTCACACTGTACGGAACATAGTTGTTGAACCGTTCCTTGTCGTTTAATTCGTGTTCCGTGAGAGTTTGACGTTTTCCTCGCTGACTGTGGGAGGAATGAGAGGCACTTGGCCGGTGGCTGCGAGGTTGACAGGTTGGTGTTGGTGGTTAGTACCGTAAATGGCGGTTAATTTCTTCGAAATTAATTTTTATTTCAACTAAGTTTGGAAGTATAGTAAAAAGTTACCACCACTTGTTTCCTGGAGTACGTGTTTCCTGGAGTAAGGATGGGAGTACCATCAGTGGAAGAGGAATAAAAAATTAACCGCATTTGGAAGAAAACTAACCCTCATGTGATGTCGTACCCACCTTGACTACCTAGGGAAGCCACCTTGACCTTATTGCAGCTACCGCCAAGTCAAACTGGGAGTATGTTTTGGGAACAAGCTTTTTGGGGGACATTCCAGCTCCTTTTCGTCCTGCCACCTGGGCCTACGGGGGGGCATGGAGGTGCATCATAGTGATGCTCATTTTCTAGGATGCAACCGCAACCTCGTTTGGGAACATTTAGTGAGGAGTTTTAGTAACTATTGGTTTTTTTTATATTTCAGACTATCTGTTAAATACACTATGTTTTTTTTCCAGATTTAGGTTACCTCTGTTTTTTTTGACATATGTATTTGTATATTAGATTATTTGGTTCCCAAACTTTGTATCTACGGTAACTTCTTGTGCACAGGAATAAGCCTAGAGAAAATTAGGTTTTTAATACTTTATTATTGCTTTGATATTGGTTTATGTAATTCGGGTAAATTTATTTTGTAACATTACTTGCTTGTTTCCCAAATATTGTATTTATTCGCTTTATTTCGTTTGTTCGGTTACTTCGTCGTTACTTTATTTCATTGCATTTGCTCGGTTAATTTAGGTCATTTTGTCGGTATTTTTCTTAACTTCACTTCTATAACGTTTATTCATTTGTATATTTAATTTTGCTTTATTCAGTATTGTATTTTCTCTTAGTGAGGCTTGGGCCTATTTATTTGTATTATTTTCATCTTCGTCGGTTTCCTTTAGTTGTACGTAGTGGGCGTACTATAACCATTTGGTAGAAGATTTATGTAATTTTGTACCCTATATGTTAGTAAGAGGTACTTATATTTAAGTTTGTAACAGATAACATTATTGTTGTTATCTTTAAAATATATATATATCTTCTTGTATAACTTATGTCATTTTAGAGTCACAGCATAATATGAACTTGCTTAACTCAGAGATTGTTAAAAATCTGGTAGTTATTTTTAATAAATATGTTTATTTATTTTGTATATCATTTATTTTTATTATTCCTTTATGTTCATTATTACAGGTTTGATATATTTAATATTTGACAGCAGTATAAGATACCTGGGAAAATGATCGAAGATCATTTTCATGGCGCCCATGATTTGTTAGATTTATTTATCTTGTTCGTCTTTAGAAATTATTCATCTTCATTCCTCTTCAGTACATTATTCTTATTTTATTATTTCATATTTTAGTCATTATTACTATCTACATAGAGCTACTGTTCTTCGACAGGCATGCAAACGAGCCGTATCCATCCTTGAGTGTCAAGTTGCTCTCTTGCATCTATAGCTAGCCAACTCTATTCAGTTTGCCTCTGTCTCTTCCCACGTCTACTTATTATCCCTTCTAATTCCCCTTTCTTCAGTACTACTGCAAAGTAGTATTTTTTATTTTTCCTACTTCGGCTCAACCGCTGAAGCCCCTTCATTTTTATTTTCATAAGAGGCCCCAACTAGTTACCTTAGTCTTTTCTATTCTTCTTTTTTTTTCCTTACTTCTGTTGGAGTATATCTTTCTTTTTACTTTCACTCCAACAGAAGTTTTCTTATTTTTGTTACAGCGGTCCAGCGACATCTCTTAACAAATTGAGACTGAGACTTTTCAATTTGTTAAGGGAATTTCAATGATTTTTGAAATTCCCCTTAACCCTTTCAGTCACAACTTTTTTTGAGCTATGGGAAAATTCTCATATTTGGTATATAAAATAAACTATTTTTGTTGATAATTTTAACATCATTTTTTTTTGATATGTCATATGTCACTTGGCATATGACATGTCCATGTTGATGGACATTATGACTTGAAGCAAAATAAAATAAACCTGAAGATTTTAGAAATTTATTTGAATATCATTAGAATGACGAAATAAACAATATTATTTGTAAATAACGAATTAATCATTTTACATGAAATTTAAAAAAACAGTTACGACCGCTTACAAAACATAAGTGAACATTACATTTCACGCAAAATGTATGTGATTTTCCCTTACAGTTCTCCATTTTGCAACGTGTACTATCTTTTTTTTCATCTATTTTCGGAAAATGTTCATAGCTGTCGAACCGTAATTCAATATATGGCCTTGCTTCAGTTTTGGTTTTTTTATTATTTGTTGTACCAGTATTTTCTTGACCAGATGGTCTGCCTCTCTTTGGTGGAACCTTATGTAAAATGAGGTGTTGCCCAATACTCATTCTAAAGTCCCACAAATCCAGGATTTTATTGTGTTGTACGCCTAGCAGTTCAGCTTGTTTTCTATATTCCAACCACGAATTTACTATCGCCATATCTATAGCATGTGTTATCATACGTACAGTCCATTTTCTGGATCGTCTGTAGGATCTGTAAACGCTCAATAAAAAATCTAACTTATCAACACCACCCATGTTGGAATTGTAAAGCGATATGGCTTCCGGTCTAGATACATTTATATACTCTTTCGACGTCTTATCCCATCTCTGGCACAAATCCATTTTTCCCGCTGCAACAAAATTTGAAGCCACTAAAACTGGTTTATTGTCGAACCATTTTGTAATCACAATTCCATCTTCACTAACCGCTACATCAAAACTACCTCTACCATTTTTTTAGATCTTTATCAGATGTTAGTTCTGGTCCAAAAAATCGGTTTATTCTAATTGTTCCGACAGCCATAATAGATTTATTGTTCAACCATTGAAAGAGGTGATAAGAACTAAAGAAATTATCAAAGTACAAACCGTGATGAGTTTCTTCAATTCTCTCAACTAGCTGCATCACAGTTCCAGCTCCTTGTCCAAACTGTGCATAATTTTCTTTTATTTCCGTTTCAGCACCTTGATGTATGATGAAATCGTAAATGGTACCAGATTGTCCAGCCAATATCCATAATTTGATCCCCCATTTTTTCGGTTTATTTGGGAGGTACTGCTTGACATTGATCTGTCCCTTGAATGGAACAATTTGCTCGTCAATGCACAAATTTGTTTCGGTTTGAAGTTCCCTACAACCGTTGACTGATAAATATACTGGCTACAACGATTTCTAATGGAATTATATATTTCTCGGACTTTCCACATGCGATCTGTTTCGTCACCTCTTGCTGTTACATCTACTAAGTGAATGGTATTGCGCAACTTAGAGAAGCGATTGAATGTCATATTATCTTTTACAATTGAAATACCTGTAAGCTGGGACCAATACAGTCTTGCACTTGGGAATTTTAGATTTCCTATAATAATGTGAATGCCTACAAATCGCTTTATTTCTTCTTTATCTGATGGAGAAAACCGAGCAATATTTTTTTGTACGGCATATAAGTTAGTCATTTCTGAAATCTTCTCAAACAGAGCATCAGGTATGTATTTCATAAAATATTCAATAGGAGCAGGTAATTCATCAACTTGTACTTCTTCTGGAACCAACCACTGTACTGGCCTGGTAAGATAGGTAATATTTTTTTCCAACAAACATCTTTCTTATTTGTGAGTTTGAACTCTTTACAAAACTCTAGCAGTCTCTCCTTTGCAGTTGTTTGTTTTTCAGTGGTTTGGTTGGAATTTTCTTTGGTTTTCATGTCCTCAGACATTGGTTGTTCTGTAGTCACTTCATTGGGATATTCTAGATTTTCTAACTCACCTCTTTCTGTTGACTTCTGTTCTTGGATCAATCCGTCAAAAATAGTTTCCTCAATATCTTGGATATCATCGCCAAATTCTGAGGAAACGTCATTTAGATCCGCAATACTGTTGGCGTCATCAGCATCTGACAAACGTAATATTTCTGAGTCATCGTCTTTCGTGAGTAAATCCAGAAGTTCATCCTCAGTCAAGGGTCGTGACCATCTCTTTTCTTTACTAGTTGACGGTAAACTTTCCATTTTATGGATACTAAAACAACACGATCTTGCTAATTTTTATATGCATAAGTATACCTAAGTCATTTTGTCCATCTACATGGACATATAAATATACACCACTTTATAAGATATTTTCAGTCAACAGTTTGATACATAATATAAACACACTATACTAATGCTCTTTACTTACCCAAATCAGCAGGTATTTGTACGAAAAAACAAGTTTATTCAATAGAAATCGTTCCAATAACAAACAGGTGTTTTCACCACCACGACAGCGTGCTAAATGCAACCTGTTTTGCGTTTTATATAGCTTCACAAATCGACTAACAGATGGCTATCAATGTATTCAATGCTTTTCTTATGCATGTACCCACACATGGACAAAATGATTTGGGCGATAATAACCATCGATGTTTTAAGAGAATGCTTTGAAAATCGATGTCCATCGGTATGGACACGATGACTGAAAGGGTTAAATTGATGGTCGAGCTGTTTTTCGATTCAGAGGAGTGCACGCTAGCGCTGTTAATAATGCGTGAAATGATGGAAACAGCTGTCCGGCGATTGTGCATCCCTCTGAATCGAAAACAAGCAAAACCATCTTTTACTTTTCTATCTTTATTGAGATTTGAGTACTAGGAAGTTTCTTTCTGTCCTTTTCCTAGACGAATGAAAACGGAATGTGATTGCAAGGAGTCCTTTTTGTTTTCTATATTCGTGGTCTGCGGTCTTATAAATTGTAAAAGTCGCAGATTAAGGATGTACCAGAAAGAACTTTCAACACGAAAAGTTTCAGATTTAAATAACTATTTACCATTTTAATTTTATTAAAGTGGTGGATTCTGCATCTGAGACTTTTCAATTTGTTAAGAGATGTCGCTGGACCGCGTCCCAATGGGAATTTCAATGATCTTTGAAATTCCCCTTAAATTGATGGTCGAGCTCGAGCTGTTTTTCGATTCAGAGGAGTGCACGCTAGCGCTGTTGATAAAGCCTGAAATGCTGGAGACAGCTGTCCGGCGATTGTGCATCCCTCTGAATCGAAAACAAGCAAAACCATCTTTTACTTTTAGTTTGTAAGAGTTTGAAAAATAATTTATTTAGTAGATATACTTTTTTATCAAGATAGAAATGTTAGTTACCAATTAAGTCCCATATAAAAATAACTCGATACGGGCAGCGATTGAAGTCAAAATAGAGTCTTAAATTCAAGAAAATGATTCGTTTACGCGTAAAATTGCTTGCTGGCAAGTTTCGTTTTATCGCTAATCGGTTATAATTTTATGCATTATATTCTGTCAACGATATCACTTTTTTATATCTTTATTTGAATGTTACTGGATTATAACAAAAAATTCGTTTGATGTATAAATAAGTCAGAATATTTCTTTTTCTTAATTAATTCTGCTTCGTCTAGGTACAGATTTTTTTCTCATAATTTTTGCAGTGAGAATACCTTCAAAATCAGACTCAATTTTTTCTGGTACGTATTATGAGGCAAAAAAGGTTCAGGTTAAGACATTATCGCATAAAGCACACACTTCAATATATGCGTAACAAACAAGCCAAGCATATATTTTATGTACTTCTAAATATGAATTAGATATAACTAATTTGCGCAGTAGTAGAGTATAGATTCAGACCTGTCCAAATGAGTCAAAACAAAAGGCGGAACGCTCTCAATTAGAATTGGAAATAAAACCGTTGCACAATATGATATTCAATCTTCAAACTGTATGAAGAAGTTTGATTTTAAGTCAAACCTAAAGATATCGAAATCAAGTCAAGTCAAACTTTTTTACAAAAAAAGTTTGGTTTTTAAGCCAAGTTTGTTGAGTAAAATCAAACTAGTTTGACTTAATGCATCTCTAGTTCTCAGTGTATAGATTAAAAAAGTCCATTCGACCTAGAGGTCTGAAAAACTATTATTCTGAAGCTACACAGCCTTCTGGAAGACCCGTGTTGAGCTGCCCCCCCCCCCCACTTGCAAAAATTAAAAAACAAATAGCGCTGATTTATGAGCTATTTATGCATTTCATGCAATACACGCATTTCATTTATTGAATTGCAATTTTCTTTCTATAGTGCAGTCACTGAAGGTAAAAATCAACTGCGACCTTCGATTCCGGCGAACCTCCATTAATTTTCACGAAAATTGGTGAGCGGAGAGAGGATACCTCAGGAAACAAAATTAGCAATAACAACTTGCGGTTTTAGCCTGGGGTATATGCCACCCCTTCTCGGGGGTTAAAATTACTTTATTAAAAATAACTCTAATAACTTTATTAAAAATAACAAATCGATAGAGGGACAAATTCTAAGCAAAATTTGTTATATAATGTTATTAAAATAAATCAATTATTTTTGAGTTAGTAAGGATCAAATATTTTAATTTTTGTTAAAAAAATGCATGCTTAAAGCGAGTTTTCATAAATAACTCAAAAACTGTAAGTTTTTACAAAAAAGTTTTCATCACTAAAATTGAAGCTAATAAAAACTATAATAAATACCTTACTTGTAAATAAAACCATTCATTGTTAATTTAAAGTAAGCTATAGGTCATAGGTAATTGAATATGTATATATTTTTTTTCTGCGAGTATTCAAAGCTAAGGATCCAAGCTTAAATAACGGGAACACTATGCATTTTAACACCTTGTCAAAGGTATTTATTTTAATTCTTGTTAAAGTACTTAGAAATACTTATCAAATGAGCTCCAGAAAAAGTTGATAGCATCAAAATTTATACTCCAAAAATTTTTCCAAAAAAATAATATTGTTTTTTTTTTCGAATAACTGTTAATTTTTATGGTATCAGTCACATCCAACTATTTGAAAGATAATTTCAAGAGCTATAAAACTGTATTACATTTAATCTTTCAAATACTTTATTTTTTTAGGATAATAGGTTAAAGGGCTCCAGTTACATTGTTCTCGCAGTAAAATTTAGACTTAAATGTTTCTATCTTGGTTATTTTGATTCATACAGAAATTAAAAGACAAGTAAAATCTTTGCTAATAAAAAACTAAAATTTCGTTACCTATCTAGAATTTTTTACGTATATCGAGTATTGTTGGAGTATTATCAAAAGCAAATAATTTACGAAAATTTGAAAAGTTTTGATTTTTTTAAATCATATATATATTTTTTAACAATATGCATTCTAAATCGGTCAAAATGTTTAAGGTCATTACTTATGCTAAAGTAAATAAAGTCTTATAGGGATTACTAAAGATTTTAATTTTTGTGGAAATGGCGTTCGTTTTATTTTTCACTTTTTACTAAAAAACTTGAAAGGGTCCTATTATTTTCATGTTCATTTGCTTAACTTTGATGATATTAACTTCTTTCGGTGCTCATTTAATAGGTATTTCTGAGTACTTTGACAAATGTATATTAAGTATATTTTATAAAATGCATCGGTTTCCTGTTAATTAGGTTTGAATAATTAGATTTGAGT
Source organism: Diabrotica virgifera virgifera (assembly GCF_917563875.1). Taxonomy (NCBI): domain Eukaryota; kingdom Metazoa; phylum Arthropoda; class Insecta; order Coleoptera; family Chrysomelidae; genus Diabrotica; species Diabrotica virgifera. The sequence continues at coordinate 210,655,548 of NC_065449.1, forward strand.
ACTCGCCGAAAAAAAATACATTATTACCTATAACTCACTTTGAATTAATAACAAAAGGTTTTTCAAAGTTTTAATTTTGGTAATGATAACTTTTTTGTAAAAACTTACAATTTTTAAGTGATGTATGAAAAACCGCTTTAAAACATGCATTTTTTCACGAAAAATTAAAATCTTAGATCTTTAATAACTCAAAAAGTATTGATTTATTTTAATAACTTTATATAACAAATTCTGCTTATAATTTGTCCTTCTATCGATTTGTGGAGTTATTTTTAATAAAATAATTTTCACTCCCGAGAAGGGGCGGTATCCACCCTCAGGGTAAAGGCGCAAGGTAGCACCATGTCACCTTTGTTTCTTGAGGTATCCTATAACTACTCACCAATTTTTTGTGAAAATCGATGAAGGTTCACCGAAATTGAAGGTAATAGTTGATTTTTACCTTCAATGACTGCACTATACAAAATGAATTGCAATTTAATGATCTAAATGCGCGTATTTTGGGAGCTCATAAATTATTAAATGATATATAGTCGCCAAATAATTAATTTAATACATTTTAAGTACAACTCTCTCTTAAGCCAGGAAGATGAGGTGGTTTTCTTGCGAAGGGGTTGTAGCTCAATAATCGAAATGCGCGTGATTTAAGAGTTTATTCTTAGAATATATAAGCTATAGGAATTATATCCGCGATACGATATATTGTAATTTTTTCAGCATGTTTCTCTTAAGTTAAATCAATTAAAGGGTTGTTTGGAGGTGAAGGGGATGAGCTCAAAAATCGAAACTATATCATTTTTAAGAGCTTATAAATAGCTCGTAATTCTGCCGCAAAGATCGATTCAATATCCCTATTTTTAAGTAGTGGCTGACTCGCCCTTCCACCACCCCCCCCCCCCCCCCCCCGCCACTAAAATATGAATTTCCTACTCAGTGTAACGAGCTCAAAATTTTTAATTTGCCGAATATGAAAGCTCATAAATCAGCGCTATTTGTTATTTAATTTTTGCAAGTGGGGGGGGGGGGGGCAGCTCAACAGGGGTTTTTGGAAGTAGCCAAGTGAACGAAAATATTTATTATTGAAAGAACAACAGAGACTCCTTTGCGTGCTTAATATGAATCCGTCGTCAAAAATAGATGCATTGTATTTTTTAGTCATTTACTTTCTACATTAATCAAAGTTAATTTATTTTTACTAATATCCTATGCTTTTTCACAGACTCTCCTATATTGCTGTGCAAAAAAGTACGCCAAAGAAAAGTACACGTTTGTGTAATAAACCTTGTGCCATATAAGTCTATATATAAACTGCACACTTTCCTCCTGCCATTAAAAATTGCAACTTTAATAACCTCCGCTGCATGAATAAATCTTCTATTAATATTTCTTGTAATACTTACAATGTTTATTATCCAGAGTTGAGACACAGCTGAGCCGTTTGCTTCTTCTTTATAGTATGCATTCGAGAGAATAAACATAAAGGTTCCGCAATTCATTAATTGAAGTTACAGGGAGAGCCGTGGAAGAAAAAGAAGCTTATTCAGTTCTGATGAATTCAAGATATATTTAAGTGTACTTAGAAGAACTTTAAAATTAAGTAACTTACAAGAAACTATATAACATGAAAAGGGAATAGAACTTTGACAAGATGTTGATATGTCATGTTACACAATAAAGAACATGGCCATGGTCGCTCAAGTCTCAGAGATCTAAGGGCTGTTGAAAACACAAAAAGAAAACTTCTTAACTTCTACTTGCTTGTAAACAACGGTGGCACCAACAGTGGTACAAAGATATCGCGTTCGCTTAAAACGGCGAAAACGCGGTGGTCTGTAGATTGTTTAAGCCATGATGGGGTAAACACTAACTAAACACAATTATTTCTGCAATACAATTGCAAAAAAACTTAATTGGAACTTCACTACTAACTTTGCCGGTAACCGCATATTGGCGGCCCGAGGCCCGGCAAGATAGCTCTCTCTTGAACTCTACTCGATGACCTCTACCACAGAACTCTCTAACAGAACTGACTAACTCGATCTCCTCAAACTCCAATCTCTAAAAATCAACGCCCTCTCAAAATCAAAAGTCCTTACTCCCATCAAGAACTCAACAACCAATTACAGATTCAAAACACCCAATAAATTTAATCTTTGCCAATAAGATAGCGAGAAAATGATAGCTTCTTCTTAGCCAATAAAAAAACGCTTATTTTCCATGAACAGATCTCTGTTTCTCATCGAAATCGCTGACTCAATTATAACGGCCAAATCTTGAGAACTCGGGCACTTGACGATTTTATCGCCACTATGGAATTTATTATATCAACATTCTCCAGACTTCAGTCTGAAAAAAAAACATTAAAATTCCCTGATGGCAAAAGATAATGTATACAAAACAATATTGGATGATCCAATTCACCGCTAAAAATCCTAAGAACCGTACGATCAACAAAAACACACACCATGCGAGGAAATAAGAACCTATCGACTCGATCACTATGAGAACGAAAACAACTCACAAATCCAATTCCACGCAATAATGCGGTCTCAACGATCATGATATACAGGGTGTAACGAAAGTGTTACAAATGTAAACTGGATCGGAATTTCAAATAACTTTGGTACCGTTATAACTATAATTTATAAGTTATTTAAATACCTGCTATTGTTCGAGGTGTGAAATTATATAAAAAGGGATCATTTCATAAAACAGGTAGATCCCTTGTTTATGGAATTTTTCACCTCGAACAATAGCATCCCGCTCCGCTGAATATTAATGAGAATGGGTCTCTTAGATAGCTTGTTAAGCTATTCCTCTATCTCTTTGCTGGCCGGGGATTCAGATCAATACCCTTTTGTTTAATATTGAAGCTTTTATAATAATAATTCTTTTTCCTCGTATTTTAATCAATCATGTGGTATGCCATTGGTTTCTTTGGAGTTTTCCTAGTTTTATAATTCAAAATATGCTATCCTGGATTTCTTGATTTGTGACTTCTAGGCCCGCTTCATTTTTACTTTAATCTTCTGCTTCGAACAATTTCACAGTGAAATTTCATTTAATTTACAGTGAAATTTTATATTCAACTCAATTCAATAATGATAAAAATTACAGCGATAACTATTTTTTATTTAAATGTTTCTGTGACTGCCAAAATATAATATTTATCGACTCAATATTTCACGGAAGACATAATGAGAGGTCATTTCTTATGGAGAACATTTACATGAACATAACGCATATCATCGCATGAACAATTAATCATATTACTCCAGGATAATAAGGTTTTTTCCATGACACTTGAACAGCCAAGGTACTGAAGCGTTTTTTCGACAGGTAATACCTATAAGAGCAAATTGTAACTATTTACTGCTTAGGATCTGGTTGCCATTTTTTTTTATAAACAATTAAGTGTCAAAAAATGGCATTTTTCACTTTTTTTTTCAAATCAATGGAAAACAGGGAAACTTATGGTTTTTTTAGTACAAATATCTTCGAAATTATGGAAAAAGCTTTAAAATGACGTATTACAAAGTTTGATATACTCATTTATTATTAATATAATTGCGAAAAAAGGTCGGAATTGCAAAAAAAATTATTTTCGTAATAACTGTTGTAAAAATTAGTGTACAGCTTTGAAATTTTTGTCAAATAAGTGTTCTTTGGTGCTTAATATGTGATAAAAATTTCAAAGCGATTCATTCAATTGTTTAAATTTTATTCAAATTGTTTATCCCAGAGAGCATTTTTTTTTTGCAATAACATAAGTCAGAAGAAAATGACGTTAGAACCGTTCCACAGGTGTCAAATGAAAGAGCATGAGCTATATTTTCAACTTAATTTAAAAAAAAGTGAATAAAAAATACATTTATTAGTAATAAATAATTATGCAAAAGTATCGTAAATCTTTCCTTATAAACTTTTTATTTTGTTATATAAGAAATTATACATATTTATTACAATTTTTTTATCAATTATGATATAGATAACATTACTTGGTAGTTGTGCACTTAAAACAGGGTAAAAAAGTTAATTTTTTTGGAAAAAGTTATTCAAAAAGTGGAAAATTGACGATACTTTTGCATAATTATTTATTACTAATAAATGCCTTTTTTATTCACTTTTTTAAACCATTTTGAAAACGTAGCTCATGCTCTTTCATTTGACACCTGTGGAATGGTTCTAAGGTAATTTTTTTCTGACTTACGTTATTGCAAAAAAATGCTCTCTGGGATAAACAATTGGAATAAAATTTAAACAATTGAATGAATCGCTTTGAAATTTTTATCACATATTAAGCACCAAAGATCCCTCATTTGAGAAAAATTTCAAAGCTGTACACTAATTTTTATAACAGTTATTGAGAAAAGATTTTTTTTGCAATTCCAACCTTTAACTTTGTAATACGTCATTTTAAAGCATTTTCCATAATCTTGAAGATATTTGTAGTAAAAAAATCATAAGTTTCACTGTTTTCCGTTGATTTGAAAAAAAAGGGGAAAATGCCATTTTTTGACAGTTAATTGTTTATAAATAAAAATGGCCGCCAGAGCCTACGCAGGAAAAAGTTATAATTTGTTCCTATAGGTATTACCTGTCGAAAAAACGCTTCAGTACCCTGGCTGCTAAAGTGTCACGAACGGGGTATATTTTTGTCTTATTACCCTGGCCTATATATCTTTCTTACAGTTCGTATACAACTTTGTATTAATAATACATAAACTAAATTCGCTCTACCGAGATTCACTTTGACACATTCGGAATAGGACTCAATAGGAAACATACAACACAAAAATTCCTACCTCACACTACTAACTGCTAAAATCAACTTAATCTTTCATTAAAAAAGAAGAATTATTAGAAATAGTGGGAGTGTCTACTAATGTCATAAAATTTTGTGGAGTTTATTTCTACAAAATATTTTTATTTTGTAAAATAAATAATTTGCTCATTTGTTATCAATACATTATAATGGTGTAGATAAATAATTATTGATTGTCGTAAGGTTTATGTTATTTTTATGTCTGTTTACTATTAATAATATTGGCTATGAGCAGGTGCGTTAGTTGTGTAGTAATTTCCAGTCACTTCTAACAACTGAACTTTCCAAAAAAGAAATTACTAACGTCAGTGTCAAAGTGAATCTCGATAGAGTGAATTTAGTATACATATATTTTTTCCATGTTAAAAATTTTGAGGTACTAATTTTCATTATTTCTTTCATTATTAATAAGTAAATACTTAAACGATGTTAAGACACATTCTAATAACATGAACAAAAAATGAAAGAAAAGGAAACTAATATCTATCTGAAGGTTTAGGAATAGTACTGATAGATAGATTTATTAAAGAGGTGGCATTCTGGCCTATTCCACTGCGACCTTTTCAGATCTATTGTGGTCCTCTAGTCCTAGATAACATTCTCTAGCCTGACCCTTTTTAAAAAGTCTAATAGCTTCGAGACTGAACCTTCCATGTAGCTATTTGCCGTTGGATTTTGTTCTCCTAATGCAAAGAACCACACATTTGCCAGACTGTCACACTGACATAGAATGTGCTTTGCTGTTTCTTGTTCCAGGTGACAGAACCTGCACAGGTCATCATCTGCTAATCCCATCAGCTTTAAGTGCCTATTCAGCTTACAGTGCCCTGTTAGCAGACCTACTATGGCTTTGACCGTTTTCCTGTCTTTGCTTATTAGGTCCGCCGCAAATTTTGGCGAATGTTCTGTAATGAACTGTTTCGCCTGTCTTTGACCTGGTGAATTCCTCCACCATTCCAAAGATTTGTGAGTTACCCACTTTCTTGTAGCCGTTCTTGTAACTGCCTTTGCAGCGCCGCAGAAGGGTTCCGGTCCAACTAATGGCATGATAAGCCTTGTTTGGCCATTTCATCTGCTTTTTCATTGCCCTTTCATGACCCTCGTGCCCCGGTACCCAGGCTAACGTAACCTTACTACGGTCTCCTAGTTTATTTAGGGCACACACAATCCCATGCTAGCTTATAATTGACCTCTACATAACTGAGTGCCTTAAGCGCTGCCTGACTATCTGTAAAGATGGCAACTGAACGGAACGTCCTTTCCCGCCTTTCTATTTCTTCCACGCATTGATGGATGGCCGTTATTTCCGCCTGGAAAACTGTGACATCCTTTGATAGACTAACCGGGAAATTAATTCCTTGATTTGTCCCTACTATGCCGGCTTCCACACCTTTCGATGTTTTTGAACCATCAGTGTACCAGGTAGCATCAGCTTGTATGGGTACACCTTCCTTCAAGTCTTCCCTGCCTGGTATATTAATTTTGATCTTATTGTATATCTCGTTGTTGTTGCATCGATAGGCTGCCCCATCACAATATCGGCTTTTAGCACCATGCACCTGGCTCATATGTAGCTGACTATGTATTAATCTGTGCATCACGGATCTGGCTTCACCCTGAACAAAGATATGAAGTGGTGGTAGATTCAGCAGGACTTCCAACGCTACTGTATGAGTTATTTTTATGGCCTCCGTAATACACAGGCCTCCTTTGTGTATTACCTAGCAGCCTTATTGCTCCCACTTGCTGCGTCTTTGTCCACCACGTCACCGAGCCATAGGTTATCATGGGTCTAATAACCCTTGTGTATAACCATAGAATCATTTTGGGGTGAAACCCCCCAATTCTTACCGCACATTTTTCTACATCTTTCCAAGGACATAGTAGCTTTTTGTGTTGTTTTCAGGGTGCGAGTATTCCATGTAAGCCTATGATCAAAATAAACCCCAAGGTATTGTAATAGTACTGAAATTAGAGTTTCACGATATTCGATAAAAATATCGATATTGTATTGATATCGTATCGAAAACCAATACGATATCGATACAATACATACCTTAGCAATATTAATGTCGATACGATACTCATTATCTGAAATCAATACAATACTTTTGTCTTGTCGATACGCTTGCCTCGATATTATTGAAAATATCGATATCGAGAAAAAAAAATAAAACGCCACAGTTGTTTGGATTATAGTTTGGGGAATATTTAGATCCTAAGTAATTATTTATGTATATAAAAATATAAGTGATCTGCAACCCAAGCATCAGCTGTTGTATTATTTTACATTTAAGTGCCTGAACTTGAAACTCTTGAGAGTGAGTAAATGACTGTGTGATTAGACTGTATACCGGGTGGTGAATTGGAACACGGGCCATAGGAAACTCAATGTAAAATTCTAAAGTATTGAATTCCTGCTTCCCTAATTATTTTACATCAAAAGTCATAAGAAACTATTTGTAGAGAATTGAAATCTGTATTGAAAACAACTGTTAATATTGTTCTACGAACAATAATTATTCAAAATTTTGTAAAAATATAATACAATTTTCAGAGAAATACGCCAAAGTTACGCCACACACAGTGCAATAATGTGTATAAGATTGCATTCGGTGACAATGAATTTATTATATTAACAATTTGAACTGTCAATTTCTTTATTTATTTTATCATTTATTGTTTAAAACACAATAAAGTTGATCAGATACCCTCAGTTAAGGAGAAAGTATTAATAATAAAGATATTTTCTTCAGTGAATAGTGTGCTCACTGTCAGTTAAATAGTAACGTGTGGCCTACCATGCCCACACATACCTACTACGGTAAATACATTATATTTTTCAAAATTTTGGAATGTGTTTAAATCGTAGAACAATTGTATCTTCTGTTTTTAATACAGATTTCAATCCTCTACAAATAACTTCTCATGACTTTTGATGTAACATAATTAGGGAAGCAGGAATTCAACAGTTTAAAATTTTACATTGAGTTTCCTATGGCCCGTTTTCCGATTCACCACCCTGTATATCATGTGGCATTGTGGCAATATTATGAAAGTTAGTGATGATGACGCAAAAATAGTTTTCAACAAAAATATTGAATTGTGATTTACCGAATCTCCGGAATTTCACTATCTTTTCAAAAGCAGTTTTAAACAATACAGAATTAGTAAGTATTAGTCGACTTTCAAAGAAGCATTCAGCCATATTCAATCATTATAAGAATATACAAATATAATATAAGTTATAAGCAATATTCGTAATATTTTTAGAATAATGTCCATTTGCAAGCATGCAAAAGGGCACAAAGAGTCTACACAGCTCAGATGTATAATTATTTTTATGTCAATATTTTGTGGAGTATTGTATGGATATCGTATCGAAATCAATATCAATACGATATTTTTATAAGAAAGTATTGCCGATATCGATACTCGATACGATACTTCATTGGCATAACCAATACAATACTCAATACTTAAAAAGTATCGATATTGTATCGTATCGTGCTGAAGTATAGTGATGCCAGTTATGCATTGATAATTCTCAGGCGCGGACATATTACGTCGGTCAATCACGTCAAACAGCAACTACAAATGTGTAGTAAAACAACATTTTTTGCAAAAATTCGTTCATTTTGCCACAGTTTTCATTGACTTGTAGATGGTGCATTGTCTTGGTAAAACAACAATTTTTTCTTTAACTTATTAGGCCTTCTCTTTGCAATTTCCGTCTTCAACCCTCCAATAAACTCACCAAGTAGTTGCTGTTGATTATTTCTCTATGTTTCAAATAGAGGGTCTGTATTTTGTGGGTCCCAAAATACAGAGGCCAAAGCTTTTCCGGTTGTTTGTTGCGTCTTTGTTCGGTTTACGGCTTTCGCTGGGTGCTGTTCACTCTGATGACTGTCGATTTGATTCCTAAGTGAAGTGGTAAATCCTGATTACATCCATTGTGACATCTTTTTTCTACGTGATACCGATGCTAAAATTCCAACTTATTTCACTTAAACATGTCCAAACCGCGCCGAGATTCATCAATTCGTTGTTTTTGCTCTAAGAAAACGCGGCACCGATTTTGAAAACAGTTTTCTCATACTCACAAATTCATCTAGGTATACTAGTTAAACCGTTTGAGAACTTAAGGGTAAGAACAGAACAAGTAGGTCGAGGTGGAGGTGGTTAAGTCGCGGTCGATGTCGACAGCACGTAGCAAGGAGGTCACTTGCGCTGTCAGTGGAGCTAGAACCACTATCAAGTGAAGTAGTTTAATGAAATTTGAATGACAAAAAGACTGTGCTTTTGCGATGTTGTGTCAGTCGAGTGAAGATAGTGATGAAATGTCAGCTGTAAATAATCAGATCCTTCTTCATATTTAAAAAATTTATTGAATTTAATTAATTTGGAAAATCAAAAATAAACTTAATACAAAAAAGGGATTATATAAAATGTATCCACTCAGATAGTGCAGGTAATGACAACTTGGCTTCGAACGGACCAATCACAGGGAAGCATCATTGTAGGCCGCGCAGTAGACATTCGTGTAAAACAAACTCATTTTATTATCAAAAGCATCGATGTAAACCTCCTGGATGGCATCGCGCTAAACCTCCACCGCGACTTACCTGCTCTGTTCTTTTCCATTCACTAAAATGTGTTTGTTTTACGTGGATATCGACATCGACCGCGACCTCCACCTCCACCGCGACCTACTTGTTCTGTTCTTACCGTTAGGGTAAAACAAACACATTGTAGTGAATGGAAAAGAACAGATCAGTTAAGTCGCGGTGGAGGTTTAGCGCGATGCCATCTAGGAGGTTTACATCGATGCTTTTGAAAATAAAATGAGTTTGTTTTACACGGATGTCTACTGCGAGGCCTACAAGGATGCTTCCCTGTGATTGGTCCGTTCGAAGCCAAGTTCTCTGTTCGTGCATTACCTGCGCTATCTACACTGAACCAAAAAAGTACGTAAATATAATGAAAAAAACATTGATTCAAAAACGGGGAGCATTAATTTTCGTCCAAAGATCAGTGTCATTGTTCCAATGTAAGTAGATACATTAACTAATGCTCAAAAAACATTAACTTCGATGAATTAGTACGTTCATTCAATGTACTTTCTAGTTAAGAATTAATGTATCGGTACATTTAATCAATGTATCTTTACATTAATTCTTAACTAGAAAGTACATTGAATGAACGTACTAATTCATAGAAGTTAATGTTTTTGAGCATTAGTTAATGTATCTACTTACATTGGACCAACGATACTAATCTTTGGACGAAAATTAATGCTCCCCGTTTCTGAATCAATGTTTTTTTCATTATATTTACGTACTTTTTTGGTTCAGTTAATGTCATCTTCATGTATATTTGTATATAACATACAAATAGTTAATAAGTAAACAAAATGACGACTTAATATATACATAAATATTACAAATATAGGTTGAAGTGTTGAAGCAACGATTTTTTGCCGATTCTCAAACTAATGTTAAGTATCTATAAGTTTAAAGAAAAAAAAACATATATTTTTAATTAACACAAACAACTTTTTATAATGTAATTTGGAAAAAACTGAATAACTAAATATAACAAAAATTGATTGTTCTTATAAAATATATAAAAATGTATATATTTATATTATATAAAACATGTATACCTGATATCGTGAAAATAAATACATCTACAATAACATCTTCATAAATACAACATCTCTCTGGGATTAATTATCACCACCCATACAAAAAAAAGGGTTGAATGGCAACTCTTTGATTTCAAAAATCTAATATGATCTTCGACTTCTTGCTGGGTCTTCCCGATGTAAGAATGATTACTGGAAATCTCTGATGGTATATTTTATTTTATATTTGGTTGTCCATTAAGATCTTTTTTTAACCATTTTATCAGTTCGTACAAAATATCGATGTAGGACCCAAAGAAGAACTGCATATTAGCCATCTACAATTTATATTAATATAATTATTATAAAAAAATAAATCTAAATAGTGAACATAGTTGTATTTTTGGGCATCACTTTTTTTATAAAAATATTTTAATTTATCCTGAAAAAAATTGCTAGATGTTGAGATGTTTATTTTTACTTTGATAGATACTACCGACTGCAAGAGTTAATAATATTGTTCAATTATTTACGGTTTAATCACCTAAAGATTTAATTTACTAATCTTTTATAAGATTATACGATTTAGAAATATTTCCAAATGGTTCCTATTTTCTTTTACCTATGTGTCGAATTAGCTTTTGAAAAAATTTACAGAGAACAAAAATTAATTAATACTAGATATGCAGGATTGAAAAATGAAATATGTACTTACATTCTGTAATGTCTTCATGAGTAATCTTTTCAAATAAAAATTTATTTGTTTTATCCTTGATATGACTTTCACACCGAAGAAAGGAGATAATTATTTCGAAATTGCTGCCCCATCCATTAATAAGTACATTTCCATTTCCAAATGCCACTCCAAAGTCCATATCAATCTGCAAAAGTGGAAATAGAAGTACAACTTTTTTTTTATAGAAATCCAACAAAATAATTTATAAATAGTTAAAAATATATGTAAATACATACCTTAGAAAAAATCAACCAAATCACTAGTGCCAAACACCGCTCCTCAGAGTCTGTAGGGTGACTGTCTGCTAGGAGGCTGCAACTGTTATCACGTGATTTTTTTACACCAATAAAAACACAAGATTATTGCTACAATGTATTGATCATTGATTCAGGTATATTACATTAATACAATGATTGCATTACATCTAAACAATGTATCGAGTTATTCATCAAAGTCGAAAACATTGATTTAATGTTACGAAAACATTGATTCAATAAACGAGTTCGTAATTTAAAGAACACTGTACATTAGTGCAACGTGCATAAAATTTTGTGGAGTTTATTTCTACAAAATATTTTTATTTTGTAAAATAAATAATTTGCTCATTTGTTATCAATACATTATAATGGTGTAGATAAATAATTATTGATTGTCGTAAGGTTTATGTTATTTTTATGTCTGTTTACTATTAATAATATTGGCTATGAGCAGGTGCGTTAGTTGTGTAGTAATTTCCAGTCACTTCTAACAACTGAACTTTCCAAAAAAGAAATTACTAACGTCAGTGTCAAAGTGAATCTCGATAGAGTGAATTTAGTATACATATATTTTTTCCATGTTAAAAATTTTGAGGTACTAATTTTCATTATTTCTTTCATTATTAATAAGTAAATACTTAAACGATGTTAAGACACATTCTAATAACATGAACAAAAAATGAAAGAAAAGGAAACTAATATCTATCTGAAGGTTTAGGAATAGTACTGATAGATAGATTTATTAAAGAGGTGGCATTCTGGCCTATTCCACTGCGACCTTTTCAGATCTATTGTGGTCCTCTAGTCCTAGATAACATTCTCTAGCCTGACCCTTTTTAAAAAGTCTAATAGCTTCGAGACTGAACCTTCCATGTAGCTATTTGCCGTTGGATTTTGTTCTCCTAATGCAAAGAACCACACATTTGCCAGACTGTCACACTGACATAGAATGTGCTTTGCTGTTTCTTGTTCCAGGTGACAGAACCTGCACAGGTCATCATCTGCTAATCCCATCAGCTTTAAGTGCCTATTCAGCTTACAGTGCCCTGTTAGCAGACCTACTATGGCTTTGACCGTTTTCCTGTCTTTGCTTATTAGGTCCGCCGCAAATTTTGGCGAATGTTCTGTAATGAACTGTTTCGCCTGTCTTTGACCTGGTGAATTCCTCCACCATTCCAAAGATTTGTGAGTTACCCACTTTCTTGTAGCCGTTCTTGTAACTGCCTTTGCAGCGCCGCAGAAGGGTTCCGGTCCAACTAATGGCATGATAAGCCTTGTTTGGCCATTTCATCTGCTTTTTCATTGCCCTTTCATGACCCTCGTGCCCCGGTACCCAGGCTAACGTAACCTTACTACGGTCTCCTAGTTTATTTAGGGCACACACAATCCCATGCTAGCTTATAATTGACCTCTACATAACTGAGTGCCTTAAGCGCTGCCTGACTATCTGTAAAGATGGCAACTGAACGGAACGTCCTTTCCCGCCTTTCTATTTCTTCCACGCATTGATGGATGGCCGTTATTTCCGCCTGGAAAACTGTGACATCCTTTGATAGACTAACCGGGAAATTAATTCCTTGATTTGTCCCTACTATGCCGGCTTCCACACCTTTCGATGTTTTTGAACCATCAGTGTACCAGGTAGCATCAGCTTGTATGGGTACACCTTCCTTCAAGTCTTCCCTGCCTGGTATATTAATTTTGATCTTATTGTATATCTCGTTGTTGTTGCATCGATAGGCTGCCCCATCACAATATCGGCTTTTAGCACCATGCACCTGGCTCATATGTAGCTGACTATGTATTAATCTGTGCATCACGGATCTGGCTTCACCCTGAACAAAGATATGAAGTGGTGGTAGATTCAGCAGGACTTCCAACGCTACTGTATGAGTTATTTTTATGGCCTCCGTAATACACAGGCCTCCTTTGTGTATTACCTAGCAGCCTTATTGCTCCCACTTGCTGCGTCTTTGTCCACCACGTCACCGAGCCATAGGTTATCATGGGTCTAATAACCCTTGTGTATAACCATAGAATCATTTTGGGGTGAAACCCCCCAATTCTTACCGCACATTTTTCTACATCTTTCCAAGGACATAGTAGCTTTTTGTGTTGTTTTCAGGGTGCGAGTATTCCATGTAAGCCTATGATCAAAATAAACCCCAAGGTATTGTAATAGTACTGAAATTAGAGTTTCACGATATTCGATAAAAATATCGATATTGTATTGATATCGTATCGAAAACCAATACGATATCGATACAATACATACCTTAGCAATATTAATGTCGATACGATACTCATTATCTGAAATCAATACAATACTTTTGTCTTGTCGATACGCTTGCCTCGATATTATTGAAAATATCGATATCGAGAAAAAAAAATAAAACGCCACAGTTGTTTGGATTATAGTTTGGGGAATATTTAGATCCTAAGTAATTATTTATGTATATAAAAATATAAGTGATCTGCAACCCAAGCATCAGCTGTTGTATTATTTTACATTTAAGTGCCTGAACTTGAAACTCTTGAGAGTGAGTAAATGACTGTGTGATTAGACTGTATACCGGGTGGTGAATTGGAACACGGGCCATAGGAAACTCAATGTAAAATTCTAAAGTATTGAATTCCTGCTTCCCTAATTATTTTACATCAAAAGTCATAAGAAACTATTTGTAGAGAATTGAAATCTGTATTGAAAACAACTGTTAATATTGTTCTACGAACAATAATTATTCAAAATTTTGTAAAAATATAATACAATTTTCAGAGAAATACGCCAAAGTTACGCCACACACAGTGCAATAATGTGTATAAGATTGCATTCGGTGACAATGAATTTATTATATTAACAATTTGAACTGTCAATTTCTTTATTTATTTTATCATTTATTGTTTAAAACACAATAAAGTTGATCAGATACCCTCAGTTAAGGAGAAAGTATTAATAATAAAGATATTTTCTTCAGTGAATAGTGTGCTCACTGTCAGTTAAATAGTAACGTGTGGCCTACCATGCCCACACATACCTACTACGGTAAATACATTATATTTTTCAAAATTTTGGAATGTGTTTAAATCGTAGAACAATTGTATCTTCTGTTTTTAATACAGATTTCAATCCTCTACAAATAACTTCTCATGACTTTTGATGTAACATAATTAGGGAAGCAGGAATTCAACAGTTTAAAATTTTACATTGAGTTTCCTATGGCCCGTTTTCCGATTCACCACCCTGTATATCATGTGGCATTGTGGCAATATTATGAAAGTTAGTGATGATGACGCAAAAATAGTTTTCAACAAAAATATTGAATTGTGATTTACCGAATCTCCGGAATTTCACTATCTTTTCAAAAGCAGTTTTAAACAATACAGAATTAGTAAGTATTAGTCGACTTTCAAAGAAGCATTCAGCCATATTCAATCATTATAAGAATATACAAATATAATATAAGTTATAAGCAATATTCGTAATATTTTTAGAATAATGTCCATTTGCAAGCATGCAAAAGGGCACAAAGAGTCTACACAGCTCAGATGTATAATTATTTTTATGTCAATATTTTGTGGAGTATTGTATGGATATCGTATCGAAATCAATATCAATACGATATTTTT
The DNA here is from genome assembly GCF_917563875.1 of Diabrotica virgifera virgifera. Taxonomy (NCBI): domain Eukaryota; kingdom Metazoa; phylum Arthropoda; class Insecta; order Coleoptera; family Chrysomelidae; genus Diabrotica; species Diabrotica virgifera. Next base: position 210,670,619 of record NC_065449.1, read on the forward strand.
ATAAGAAAGTATTGCCGATATCGATACTCGATACGATACTTCATTGGCATAACCAATACAATACTCAATACTTAAAAAGTATCGATATTGTATCGTATCGTGCTGAAGTATAGTGATGCCAGTTATGCATTGATAATTCTCAGGCGCGGACATATTACGTCGGTCAATCACGTCAAACAGCAACTACAAATGTGTAGTAAAACAACATTTTTTGCAAAAATTCGTTCATTTTGCCACAGTTTTCATTGACTTGTAGATGGTGCATTGTCTTGGTAAAACAACAATTTTTTCTTTAACTTATTAGGCCTTCTCTTTGCAATTTCCGTCTTCAACCCTCCAATAAACTCACCAAGTAGTTGCTGTTGATTATTTCTCTATGTTTCAAATAGAGGGTCTGTATTTTGTGGGTCCCAAAATACAGAGGCCAAAGCTTTTCCGGTTGTTTGTTGCGTCTTTGTTCGGTTTACGGCTTTCGCTGGGTGCTGTTCACTCTGATGACTGTCGATTTGATTCCTAAGTGAAGTGGTAAATCCTGATTACATCCATTGTGACATCTTTTTTCTACGTGATACCGATGCTAAAATTCCAACTTATTTCACTTAAACATGTCCAAACCGCGCCGAGATTCATCAATTCGTTGTTTTTGCTCTAAGAAAACGCGGCACCGATTTTGAAAACAGTTTTCTCATACTCACAAATTCATCTAGGTATACTAGTTAAACCGTTTGAGAACTTAAGGGTAAGAACAGAACAAGTAGGTCGAGGTGGAGGTGGTTAAGTCGCGGTCGATGTCGACAGCACGTAGCAAGGAGGTCACTTGCGCTGTCAGTGGAGCTAGAACCACTATCAAGTGAAGTAGTTTAATGAAATTTGAATGACAAAAAGACTGTGCTTTTGCGATGTTGTGTCAGTCGAGTGAAGATAGTGATGAAATGTCAGCTGTAAATAATCAGATCCTTCTTCATATTTAAAAAATTTATTGAATTTAATTAATTTGGAAAATCAAAAATAAACTTAATACAAAAAAGGGATTATATAAAATGTATCCACTCAGATAGTGCAGGTAATGACAACTTGGCTTCGAACGGACCAATCACAGGGAAGCATCATTGTAGGCCGCGCAGTAGACATTCGTGTAAAACAAACTCATTTTATTATCAAAAGCATCGATGTAAACCTCCTGGATGGCATCGCGCTAAACCTCCACCGCGACTTACCTGCTCTGTTCTTTTCCATTCACTAAAATGTGTTTGTTTTACGTGGATATCGACATCGACCGCGACCTCCACCTCCACCGCGACCTACTTGTTCTGTTCTTACCGTTAGGGTAAAACAAACACATTGTAGTGAATGGAAAAGAACAGATCAGTTAAGTCGCGGTGGAGGTTTAGCGCGATGCCATCTAGGAGGTTTACATCGATGCTTTTGAAAATAAAATGAGTTTGTTTTACACGGATGTCTACTGCGAGGCCTACAAGGATGCTTCCCTGTGATTGGTCCGTTCGAAGCCAAGTTCTCTGTTCGTGCATTACCTGCGCTATCTACACTGAACCAAAAAAGTACGTAAATATAATGAAAAAAACATTGATTCAAAAACGGGGAGCATTAATTTTCGTCCAAAGATCAGTGTCATTGTTCCAATGTAAGTAGATACATTAACTAATGCTCAAAAAACATTAACTTCGATGAATTAGTACGTTCATTCAATGTACTTTCTAGTTAAGAATTAATGTATCGGTACATTTAATCAATGTATCTTTACATTAATTCTTAACTAGAAAGTACATTGAATGAACGTACTAATTCATAGAAGTTAATGTTTTTGAGCATTAGTTAATGTATCTACTTACATTGGACCAACGATACTAATCTTTGGACGAAAATTAATGCTCCCCGTTTCTGAATCAATGTTTTTTTCATTATATTTACGTACTTTTTTGGTTCAGTTAATGTCATCTTCATGTATATTTGTATATAACATACAAATAGTTAATAAGTAAACAAAATGACGACTTAATATATACATAAATATTACAAATATAGGTTGAAGTGTTGAAGCAACGATTTTTTGCCGATTCTCAAACTAATGTTAAGTATCTATAAGTTTAAAGAAAAAAAAACATATATTTTTAATTAACACAAACAACTTTTTATAATGTAATTTGGAAAAAACTGAATAACTAAATATAACAAAAATTGATTGTTCTTATAAAATATATAAAAATGTATATATTTATATTATATAAAACATGTATACCTGATATCGTGAAAATAAATACATCTACAATAACATCTTCATAAATACAACATCTCTCTGGGATTAATTATCACCACCCATACAAAAAAAAGGGTTGAATGGCAACTCTTTGATTTCAAAAATCTAATATGATCTTCGACTTCTTGCTGGGTCTTCCCGATGTAAGAATGATTACTGGAAATCTCTGATGGTATATTTTATTTTATATTTGGTTGTCCATTAAGATCTTTTTTTAACCATTTTATCAGTTCGTACAAAATATCGATGTAGGACCCAAAGAAGAACTGCATATTAGCCATCTACAATTTATATTAATATAATTATTATAAAAAAATAAATCTAAATAGTGAACATAGTTGTATTTTTGGGCATCACTTTTTTTATAAAAATATTTTAATTTATCCTGAAAAAAATTGCTAGATGTTGAGATGTTTATTTTTACTTTGATAGATACTACCGACTGCAAGAGTTAATAATATTGTTCAATTATTTACGGTTTAATCACCTAAAGATTTAATTTACTAATCTTTTATAAGATTATACGATTTAGAAATATTTCCAAATGGTTCCTATTTTCTTTTACCTATGTGTCGAATTAGCTTTTGAAAAAATTTACAGAGAACAAAAATTAATTAATACTAGATATGCAGGATTGAAAAATGAAATATGTACTTACATTCTGTAATGTCTTCATGAGTAATCTTTTCAAATAAAAATTTATTTGTTTTATCCTTGATATGACTTTCACACCGAAGAAAGGAGATAATTATTTCGAAATTGCTGCCCCATCCATTAATAAGTACATTTCCATTTCCAAATGCCACTCCAAAGTCCATATCAATCTGCAAAAGTGGAAATAGAAGTACAACTTTTTTTTTATAGAAATCCAACAAAATAATTTATAAATAGTTAAAAATATATGTAAATACATACCTTAGAAAAAATCAACCAAATCACTAGTGCCAAACACCGCTCCTCAGAGTCTGTAGGGTGACTGTCTGCTAGGAGGCTGCAACTGTTATCACGTGATTTTTTTACACCAATAAAAACACAAGATTATTGCTACAATGTATTGATCATTGATTCAGGTATATTACATTAATACAATGATTGCATTACATCTAAACAATGTATCGAGTTATTCATCAAAGTCGAAAACATTGATTTAATGTTACGAAAACATTGATTCAATAAACGAGTTCGTAATTTAAAGAACACTGTACATTAGTGCAACGTTTTATTTTTATTTTATTCATTAATTTAACCGCATAATCCTAATGTATAGTTTCATATCTACAATGAACAACTTATTAGTATTATGAAAAAAGTCATTGGATAGATAAAACGATTCATTGGATTAATGATTCTATTCATCATTTTTTAATGAATAGAATTACATTGTAATAATGAATATGGTCATTACTTAATGACTACGTGTTTATAGTATTAACGAAATTTTCATTGAATCAATGTAAAAAAAGTCAATGATTGGCGTTCATTGTTACTATGTACAATATTTTTTTCAGTGTAGGTTGATACTTTTTATATAATCCCTTTTTTGTATTCAGTTTATTTTTGAATTTCTAAAGTAATTAAATTCAGTAAATTTTTGAAATATGCAGGATGATCTGATTATTTACAGCTGACATTTCATCACTATCATCACTTAACTGACACAACATCGCAAAAGCAGTCTTCTTGTCATTCAAATTTCATTAAACTACATCACTTGATAGTGGTTCTAGCTCGACTGACAGCGCAGGTGACCTTGCTATGTGCTGTCGACATCGACCGCGACTTAACTAGTAGCATCCACCGCGACCGACACCTTCACCTCGACCCACTTGTTCTGTTCTTACCCTTAGAGTGTCAGCTATCTTTTGCAACTTTATGTTTGCGGTTTTCCATAATAATTTTTAGCGTTTTTTATGTTTTCTTGAATATCTTCATCATTTGGCACTCCAGAGCGTTCAGAATCATTGGATGGATTAAAATCGCGGAAAATGGTTAATTTATGCCATCTTTACTTTTATCTCGAACTAACTTTTGAGCAGGTAATAGGTAATTATAGTATTTGTTCAATGCTTTGTTGTTCCGAAAAGAACAATATCTCTCTTTTTTTAATAATTTATTTTTATTGTTTCTGTATGCTTTTGAATAGTTGATATGATAATAGTTCACTTAACTATTCATTACGGAATGTACGTTGTTACGTTGTTGTTTCCTTGACATGATTGTCTTTTTATTTGCCGTGGAGTAATTATTACATCAATAGCGAACTGACATTTAATCTGTTGTTTTGACGTTCTCAATATGTAATTACAAAAACGTTTTAATTTATTATTTCTCATTATTTTTAAATACAAATGCTAATAAAATAAATTAAACAGAAAATCAGAAATTGCGTTAAATGAGAATCACTGCATGCAAGTTTATTAGAAATGTTGGAAAATGTCTTAATGGAAAGTGCCTGATTCAAGGTGACCGTGAAGATATTAAAATGTCTATTATAGTTCACTTGTAGTAAAACTGACATTGCATTTATCTTACTGATGGCTTTATAAATCAAATATAAAGTTTAAAGAATAACAATCAATGAAAATTTATTTTCGTAATATCTATAATATTTTCTATTCCGATCTATGATTAGTCCATTAAAATGTTACATTTAGGTTGCATTTCTTAGAGGAGTCAATTTTATTTTTTTAATGTGTAGGGGGGTTCAGTAGAAGCTTAAGTTCAAATTTTTGGGGTCGCCACCCTTGTCCCCCGGCCGCCATATTGGAAAAAGCGGCGCAAAGGGTTTTCGCGCTGTATCTTCTAAACTAGCAATCCTACAGAAAATTTAATTACACATAAAATGTAGCAAATTAAATTTTCTACAATTTTATATCCATTACTTTTTATCGTCAAGTGACCAACAAAAAAGTTATAAATAAAAATATGAGAAAATTTTATAAGAAGTTTCCTTTTGGAGGTTATAACTTTTTTTCCGTTTATTTCACAATAAAATAACATCATAGCGATTTTGTAGAGGATTTTTCAATGAACAATTTTCGCTATAAAGTTGTTTAATTTTATTTACTATCTAGGTTTTGACAAAAAGAGCTGTTAATCAAAATAAAAACAGCCAATATCGAATACCTCGGTCACATCATGAGGAACAGTGAGAGATATGGACTGCTGCAACTGGTCTTGCAGGGAAAAGTAGAGGGAAAGCGAGGACCAGGAAGGCGAAGGATTTCCTGGCTGAAAAATCTACGAACGTGGTTCAACACAACCACTACAAATCTTTTCAGAGCAGCAGTGTGCAAAGTGCAGATTGCCATGATGGTCGCCAACATCCGAAACGGATAGGCACTACAAGAAGAAGAGATCTAGGTTTTACAGCGCTCCAATCTTGACCAGATTCTCGAATTCTCATAGGAATACAATAAAAAAAATACTTTTCTATCTATTTATTAGTCGAGCGGCAGCAATCTTTATGCCGACCACGAAAATCAAATTTAAGGTGAATGACCAATTTTGGTATATTTTTATTTTTTCAAGGTCGCTGAATCCGAATATGAAGTTTATTTTTATCTAGATTTGGTGGAACATGTTCAAAATTCAAATTTTATACAAAAATGCCGAAAATCAATTTTGATGATTTTTCAAATTTACCTCGCTGTATCTTTGGTCGCTGCAAATATTTCCTTTTGAAAATTTTATTTTTTAATCTCTGAAGTATGTAGATAACAATGGGATTTGTCCTAAATATTTAAACACATTAAAAAAGGAGTTGTTAGTTTTTAAACATTTTGTCATCATATTTCGTTAATTTCATGTTTACTTAAAAAAGTTGAGTGACAAACTTTTTAGTTTATAATTTTAACCAACACAACAATAAAATATAATTCATGAAGAAGTTTTTTGGAAAATTTAAGTCAAAATATACAATACATAAACAAGCGGCACACCCCAAAAAACGCTTATATCTCGAGATCCTGACCACGGTGTGGTGAATGGCTAATTTTGATCATACTTTATGATTTTGATAACAAAAATTCGTTTTTTGCTCTTCTTACGAATTTTGCAATATGCGGTTGCGTCATTCTTCTTCTGAACCGGCGAATTTGTCCTCAAACAACTTCTTGAGACGTTTCTATAATATAACATAATATATTATATGCTTCGGGTTATAAGTTTTATAGTGGGGAGAAAGGTCAAAAACAGATTAATAATAGCATAGGTATGTTAAAATCATAATAAATTGTATGAATAAAATATATATATATATATATATATATATATATATATATATATATATATATATATAGATAGAAAAGTAAGCCTAACTTTTGTTTTTATTATATCCCTATGAGCATTCGAGAATCTGGTCAAGTTTGGAGCGCTGTAACACCTATATAAATAAATAGAATTAAACAAATTTATAGTGGAAATTGTTCGCTGAAAAACCCTCTACAAAATTGCTAAAATGTTATTTTATTTTAAAATGAACTGAAAAAAGTTATAACCTCCAAAAGGAATCTTGTTAAAAATTTTTTACATATTTTTGTTTATATCTTTTTTGTTGGTCAACTTGACGATAAAAAGTAATAGAAATAAAATTTAATTTGCTACATTTTATGTTTAATTAGATTTTCCGTAGGCTTGGTAGTTTACGAGATATAGCGCGAAACCCATTTGCACACCATTTCCAAGATGGCGGCCGGGGGACAAGGGTGGCGACCCCAAAAACTTGAACTTAAGCTTCTACTGATCCCCCCTACACATTAAAGAAATAAAATTGACTCCTCTAACAAATGCAAGGTACGGCTTAAAAAATGTAACATTTTAATGGAGTAGATCGGAATATGACAGAATTATTTCCTGAAATAAAATAAACATGAAGATTTTTGTTATAAATATATTATAAAGGAAAATAACTTTTTTCAATATGATATCAACAGACCTTAAACGCCCTTACCTAAACGTTATCTTTCTCCACTCTCTTCTATACATAGGTAGTCTTTTTCTTCCAATTTTCGATTTTTTTAATTTCCTGTAATCACCTCTGACCATTTTCATCTGGGTCTGCCTCTTCTCATTTTTAGATAATGTTTTCTCCATGTAATATTTTTAACTTGTGTCCCATTTTCCATTCTGTCCAAATGTCCTAACCGTTGTATGTCCTCTCCCGTAAACCAAAGTATGTTACCATACTTTGACTTTTAATAAAAATTTCCTCCATGCTTTATGTTTTCCGCTATTACTTGGCTTTCCCCCGGGTTATTATTTTTCTATTACTTCTAATATTTCGCCTTTAGGCCTGGATCCCGCGTACCAAAAAAAGTTTGATTGATAGCAAGCTGAAAATTTATTATTTGTTAATAGCTTAACGGTGTCTAGTCGGACAAACTTTGATGTACGGCAACACTGGAACAGGGGAAGTTTTAATTGTGGAACAGTTTAAAAATTTGGAACGTCAGATTACGAAAACGCCCCATGTATTTTGTCGGACAGAACTTACAATTGATTTGTTACCGTTTCATTAAACTCCCATGCAAAAATCAGACTGCTATTTTATCACCAATATAATACCCATCATTTGACATGTTCTTCGTGTTCCACTCATTAAAATGCCCAGTTGGTGATAGACACCAGTCTGATTTTTGCATGAGAGTTTAATGAAATGGTAACAAATCAATTGGAAGTTATGTCCGACAAAATACATGGAACGTTTTCGTAGTCTGACGTTCCAAATTTTTTACCCTGTTCCACAATTAAAACTTCCCCTGTTCCAGTGTTCCCGTACATCAAAGTTTGTCCGACTAGACACCATTAAGCTATTAACAAATTTTCAGCTTGCTATTAATCAACTTTTTTTTGGTACGCGGGATCCAGGTCTATTGGCTTGGTTCGTGCCTATCGATATCTTCTGCTATGTTCTGTGATTTCTTCGTTTATCCATTCAGAAATTCGTCAAAATGTTCTTTTCATCCGTTAATTGCTTCATGGGGATTACCTATTAGGTCTCTGCTTTTCCTACTACAGTAACTTATCCTATTCTTGTTGACACTTTCCATTTTTTTTAGTGACTATAAAAGTTTATTTTCTTCATTCTAAACTTCTCTTTCATTTCTTTTAATTTCTTTTTTTTATATTCTCTCTTTTTCATTCGGAGTGTTTTTTTTGGTTGTTCCATATCTCTATAGTTAGTTTTAAAGTATCTTTTGTTCTTGTTTCTTATTTCTCCTTTTCGTAGTTCTCTATGTTTTCCATTCTTTCTAATTCAAATCATTTAATTTATTATTTTTCATTATTTTTAAGTACAAATACTAATAAAATAAATTAAACAGAAAATCACAAATTGCGTTAAATGAGAATCAGTGCAAGTTTATTACGAGATGATGGAATATGTTAAGACGAAACAGTAGCGATCAACAGGTAGCCAAAACGCGTTCCAAGATTGCGGCTGTAATTTTGAATATTTTTTCGAGATATTTGGCACACGTATTCGTAATATCTATAATAAAAAATGGCGGTGCAGAGCCCAATTTGAAAAATATATTAATATGTGGAAATTACTCTGTAATTAAGTACAATATTAAAAAAACGAGCCTGTACCGCCATTAAGAAAAACAAAAAAAATACACTTTCTTCAAATAAACTTTTTTATCTGATGCCTAGATTTTGTGTCATTTTGGAACTGTGTACTAAAATTTTTTATTTCATTAGTAGTTCCAAAATGACACAAAATCTAGGCATCGGATAAAAAAGTTTATTTGAAGAAAGTGTATTTTTTTGTTCTTCTTAATGGCGGTACAGGCTCGTTTTTTTAATATTGTATTTAATTACAGAGTAATTTCCACATATTAATATATTTTTTAAATTGGGCTCTGTACCGCCATTCTTTATTATATTACGAATACGTGTGCCAAATATCTCGAAAAAATATTCAAAATTATAGCCGCAATCTTGGAACGCGTTTTGGCTACCTGTTGATCGCTACTGTATCACCTTAAGACTTACAAAATTGCTTTAGACTCGTAGCGGCAACACTGCTATTAAGGTGGCTGTAAAGATATTAAAATGTCATATTAGTTTTATAGTAAAACTAAAATTACATTTTATTTACACATGATTGGAAATAAAGTTAGAATGACAATCAATGAAAATTTATTTAATGATCGAAATAGAACAGAATTATTTCCTGAAATGAAATAAAATATGAACATTTTTGTTATAAATATTTAAAAAAAAATAACTTTTTTCACTATGAAATCTACAGTTATAAAAATATCGCAGTGATGCATTTATCCTCTGTTAGTAGTTCTTCTTCTCGGATGGGGAGCGTTAGAAAAAAGAAATGACTCTCAAGAAGAAATAACGCCTTTTTGAGGAAAATTATAAATTATATTATTATATCATTATAATTATAAATTATAATTTATAATTATACATATCAGCAGAAAAAACCAAATGTATGACAACATCTAAATGCCCACTACGATGTAAAATCGAAATTGATGGGAAAATAATATAGCAGGAAGCAAGGTATGTATCTGGGAATAGCTATAACTAGTTACGGAGATGTTGAAGAAGAAGTACGACAACAAAGCTTAAAGCAAGTAAAGGAGCCGGATCCCTTAATGACACATTCTGGAAGAAGAAACACCTAAGATAAGACACAAAAGCAAGAATATATAAAGCAGCAATTAGACCTATATTCATATTGCCATACATGGCGGAGACAAAACCTGACACATATAAAACGAGACGACTACTAGAAACAACAGAGATGAAAATACTTCGACGAATATCAGGGAAACGTCTGTTAATGTCTGGATAGGGAGAGAAGCGAAAACATAAGAAGAGCATGCAATGTAGAAGACATAAATGGATGGATGACAAAACGTAAACAGGAGTGGAACGAACACATTAGTAGAATTGCAGAGGATAGGATAGTACGAATAGTACGAGATAAGTCATCGAATGGACGAAGAAGTATTGGCAGACTTAAACAATTTAGGAGGCCAATATTGAAGCAGAAACAGGCTTTGAAGCCTACATACAAGAAAGAAGAAAAACCAACATAATATAATATAACAATTCGCGAACTATGGTTCGAAACCTTGATTCTAGACTTCCTAGAATTAGAAAATCCAAGTTGTATATGACAACGTACCATATAATGTATGACTGTAGATACACTGTATCCGATAATGTCACCTAGCAAGCTCGTTTTGTAAATTTAGATAAAATCTCATTATGCAAGCGAGCAATAAATACTGTTAGCAATGCCTCTCAACGCTTTTAGACAAATAATATAATTTTTATATTGATATATATCATTGGAACACGCCAACTCCTATGCCATCTTAGGTAACATAATACCATGTCTTTAGTCACACTCCGCTAGGTATAAATCAAGTTATCGAGAAGTAACCAGCAAATTATGTAAATTTTATTTTGAAAATGGATACCAGCGAGTGATAATTTAAATCCTATAGGCGCCTGCCTTTAAGATATGGTACTATACTGTTTGTAAATTTACGAGATATGTAAAATGTGTAGCTAAGATTTGAAACTTTCACATGCTGTGATAAGAATCTCCAAATCTACTAATGAATTTTCCAGCGATATTCTTATTCAATTAAAAAAAAGAATGTGTGTGTACTTTGTACGTACTACGTAAGAAGTTATACTTCTATAAATTGAATATCCCGGTTATAGAAATACTTTTGCTTAGCACGAAGTCCATTCCAAGGGTCCGGACAAATAATCCCCGGACAAATAATCCCCGGACAAAAAATCCCCACAAATTATCCCCGGACAAAAAATCCCCGGACAAATAATCCCCGGACAAAATATCCCCACAAAAAATCCCCAAAAAGTATTTGCTGCCGAATAGTTCTCTAAAAGTTTTCCCGAAATTTTACCAAATTTCGAATTCCAATTCCATGCTGAAAACTTCAAATTTTACGTGACAACAAAATGTGAGGTTTTTCAAAAATCTTTCATAACTGCTCGGGCAGAGGTCAGATGGGAGAAAGTCTGTAGGACGGCCTAGAAAAAGGTGGAAAGATGCAGCCAGAGAAGATCTGGAGAAAATGGGAGTGAGACAATGGGAAATAGTGGCAAAGAACCGACAAACATGGAAGGCAATAGTAAACGCGGCAAAGACTCTCGAAGAGTTATATGGACATTGAAGTTGATGATGACTAAATATTTTTGACGTTAAATTTACAAATAGAAACAGGTTTTTTGCATTACAATCAAGATTATCGTTTTCAAGACCAGCAGTTATCATCACCAATACGCAATGTTTTGAACGTAGTTATTCAAAGCAGAGTGAGCAGAAGATTTAAGCGAATTATTAAATGATTCCCACAGCCTTAGCTCATTTCCCATATCTTCCACGATTTTTGAAAAAACTCACACTCTTTTGTCATGTAAAATTTGAAGTTTTCATGCCTAATCTTGATTGCTATTCATTATTTTCGTACCGAAAAGCGGTTTCATGGCGATTGCTATCTATAAGTAGGAAGTAACCTTTCAGACTAAGGTGTCAGACACCGACACACCAGTGTCTTGGTCTGAAAGGGTACTAACTCTCATGCACCGAGGCTGAAAAACATTTGCGTTGATTGCATTCACGGGAAAATTTTAGAGAGTTATTCGGCAGCAAATATTTATTGGGGATATTTTGTCCGGGATTTTTTGTGGGGATATTTTGTCCAAAAAAATTTGTGGGGATTATATGTCCGGGATTTTTTGTCCGGGGATTATTTGTCCAGGGGTAATTTTTTGTCCGGGATTAGGGATTATTTGTCCGGGGATTATTTGTCCTAGCTTCATGCCAGTGGTTTAGTGTCAAAAGTTAAACCATGGTCGAAAAATTATTAATTTTCCTCCAAAGGCGTTATTTCTTCTTTATAACGCTCCCAGCCATCCGTCAAGAAGAACTAATAACAGAGGATCAATGCATCACTACCATATTTCTTTAACCAATCTGCACTGCACTGATTCAACCAGTCCCTAATATAAAATCAAATAATAGTTTAAAGATCACATATTATTTTATATAAAACTGTTACTTTATTAAAACTGTATAATATTTAAAGGGCGTTAACCCATATATTTTGGTGGCTCGAGCATGATACCTGTAAGAAGCAATGATGATGGAAATTTTATTTCGAAAACATTCTATGATGTAGTCCGAAAGGGTCTTTTTAATACATATCAATATACCTTATATAAATAATTTTTTTTAAATTTTTTTCATTACTTTTTCGTAATTTAAATATTCTAAATTAATTTTCCGGAATTGTTCTCTTTCAGGTAAGCGCAGTTGATTGTTTTTTATCCTTAATTCCTACGGAAAATTTTGGTAAGTACATATTCAATTGCGTACGTAAATTATTAAATATGTATCAGTGTAATTAACTATAATGATTAATATTTGCGTACTTCAATGTTATATGCAATTAGTATTATTAACGTTAATTTAAGTAAGGCCATGGCAGAAAATATCGATGAAAATAGGTACATCGAATTATTATGGAAATTTTCGCCGTTTTGATAAACAATTTATTACTATAGTTTAAAAAAAATGGTTGAAAAACAAAGAGGAGATATAATCTATACTGTTGTTCTGAAGCTATTTTCTTGTGGCATTTTTACAATTTTAACTATTTATAATGGGAAATAAGCCACAATATTATTAAAAAATGATTTTTTTTTTGACAACGGCACCAGATTTGGGCGTCGAAACGTTAATAAAAATCATTTTTTAATAATATTGTGGCTTATTTCCCATTATAAATAGTTAAAATAATCTATACTATATTAATAATTTTGGATCTGGGAAGAAGAAAGGATGCCCGAAGAATGGAAAACTGGATGGATATTTCCGATTCTAAAGAAAGGGGACACTACAAAATGCAACAACTATAGAGGAGTAGCACTGTTAAACAGCTGCTACAAAATATTGACAGCATTAATCAGACAAAAATTATCAAAATACATTGAAACTAAAATAGGAGACTACCAGCACGGATTTAGAGAAGGAATGTCAAAAATAGACACAGTTCACATAATCACACAGTCAATTGAAAAATGTTACGAACATGATATCGACTTACACATCCTTTTCATAGATTTCAAGCAAGCCTTTGACAGCTTAACAAGACCCGACCTAATAGAAGACATGAAAAACCTAGATATACCAATGAAACTTATAAAACTTACGAAAATGACAATGAAAGGATCGACTGCAGCAATAGTTACAGATAACGGTATCACCAAAAATATAGAAATAGCAAGTGGAGTACGACAAGGTGACTCTTTATCAACGTCATTATTTAATGTCGCAATAGAAGGAACAATAAGAGCTACAGAAATAAAAGGTACAATTATAACATCGACGTCGCAGCTAGTGGCGTATGCTGACGACATAGCATTAATAAGCAGAAGCATCCAAAAGGGGTTTAGAAATAAATCAAAAGAAAACAAAATACCTAATATGCTCAAGAAAAAATCCAGTTAATGTGACAAGTTTAAATATTGGTGAATATGAGTTTGAAAAGGTAGAACACTTTAAATATCTTGGAGTCTCTGTTAATGGAACTAATGATAGAAGCATCGTAATCAGTGAAAGAATCCAGGCAGGAAACAGAGCCTACTGGAAATATAATAACTTACTCAAAGATAAGAAGCTTACTCAGAATACTAAACTGAAAATTTACAAAGCAGCAATTAGACCAGTAATCACATATGGTGCTGAAGTAATGTGTCTGACCCAGAAAGAGGAAGAAAGATTGAGGATCTTAGAGAGGAAAATAATTCGGACAATAGCAGGCCCCCAAAACTTAGGTAATAATGAATTTAGAAAACTCATGAACAGCGAAGTAAGAGGACTTCTGAAAGGAAAAGACATCGTCAGATTTATCAAGGCACAGAGACTCAGATGGATGGGACATATAGAAAGGAGAAATCCAGAAGCCGTCATCAAGAAAATTTCCAAATGGAGACCTGTATCAGGCAGACCACGAGGAAGACCCAAAACTAGATGGGAGAACCAGATAGTCGAGGACCTTAAGAAGATGGGAGTCAGAGAATGGGTAACCATAAGTAAAAACAGGAACGAATGGAGAAAAATTGTAGAAGATGCCAAGTCACACAACCAATTGTAAAACGAAAATGTTAATGCGGATTGATTCAACGCGACAAACGAATCGGAAGAGCCCAAAGAGGGCGGCAATCACTCCGTTAGGAGTGTGGATGCCATGATGATGATGATATTGATAATTTTACTTTTGCTATGATTTTTTTTATACATGGCATAAAAAATGGTTGAAATTGGCAATTGTGGGGCTTTCGTTCAAAAAAGATCTTCCAAAATACCCTTGAAAATATTGAAGAAGGAATAAAAATCAACGGAGAATACGTAAACAACTTAAGAAACGCAGGCGACACCGTCATTATTGCGGACAGTGCTGAGGATTTGCTACGACTTTTGAACGTCATAACCAGAGAGGGAGATAGCTTGGGGCTGAACATAAACACAAGTAAAACAAAAGTAATGGTTGTTACACGTGCACCAAATGCCCACATTAATATTTGAATCCGTATTTTGGAATAAATTCAATATCCCAAATACTAATCGTTTTTTTGAAAAATGCTCAGACCCGTCGATTAGTACTTCAAATTGTCCTTTTTGACATACGATAATAATGTATACAGGGTGTCCCAATTTAGAGATATGACGTCATCGTTGATTTTCTTAAATGGCAACAATGTCATTTTGATAGCTATTTTGAGGCATTTAATTCCGGGCTGTAACTGTCCGTTCCGTTGCTGACCGATTCGATCTAATGAGCGCAAACCTTTAGTCGACGGCTAGGTGATGAGTTTCAATTCAATGTTAATTAAATATTCTAATATTTTTCGGGGATCTGTCTTATTGAATGAATCTGGCCGATATAAACCTTTAAAGAATATAAAGGAAGCAAAATTGTCTTCTTAATATATTAATATAACATAAAAATAACATCAGTGTTTTTTTAATAATGTATCACTTACATAATTATGTTAAAACACTTGTGAAGAATTGATATCGATATTCTATATCACAATAATTAATGGGAATGCTTTATAGTTATATATTTTCTCGATAAGATAGCGAATTGCTGACTAGAACCGTCTGGAACCGATTAAAAACAACTCCATGGCTTGCAATATCTTTTTGTTGAAAGCACTTTTATTTGTTATCTAATTCATTGCTCTGATTATGAAAGAATCGTTGATTATTTATGGACAATAATTGTTTATTATCATCAGTTAATTATTATTTCTTTAAAGCTGCTGAGTCAGTCAAATGAATATTAGATTAGTAATTCTTTGTTAAGTCGGGATGATTTAGTTTTATTAATTAATTTTTACTAATTTAATAAGGAAGCAATAAATAAATAATAATAATGGATCAAGATAATCACAAAATCAATAGAATGGATGTGAAAAGATTTCTATAGTCGATTCGCTAATCTGAGACACAACTGTCTACACTACAATCACAATAAAAATGCACTATGCAAGTATATAGAAATAAACAAACCAAGACATGTTGAATGCACGAGGAGCACTCCGAAATCATGATTTGGTAGTGCCTCTCGTGCTTGTTTATTTCTAGTGCATCTTTAATGTGATTGTAGTGTAGACAGTTGTGTCTCAGATTAGCGAATCGACTGTATGAATTACAGTAAACGCCAAGCATTTGTAACCTCCCTGGTTATATGTACATATTGCCAATTAGTCCATATTTCATCCAAATAAAAATATTAGTTTTCTTCCTCGTCTTAGTTTTCTACTATTTCGTACATGTAAGTCTTTTTAAATAATATCTTCTCTATAAGCACGTTTTCTATGGTGCTTCTTCCAAAGTATGCAAAAATGTATGTAAGGATGGGGCCAAGTAGGGAAAACGTTAAAATTTTTAAAAATTAGTAGTAAAAGACTATTATAAGTTTTTACTATTACCGCAATGCAATTAAAACAATAACAAAGTTATTTTATCGACTTTCCGGTACCTTTCGCAACTTATTGTTCCATTTACATAGGTTCAAATGGTCTCTTGGTGTTACGTAACGCTTAGATAGGGGGAGTGGGTACGGAAAAACGTTACGGCGCGTTACATAGGAGGGAGGGGGGGTCAAAAATCTTCAAAAATTGCGTTGCGTAATACTTGAACGCCCCCATACATATTTGGCTTTTTTGTTGACACACATAAAAAAAAGGAATAACACCAGCTTTCAGAACAAACAGCAACTTAAGCAAATGCATTAAGAACAATAAGAGTCAAAAGAAAAAGAAATTACAGAGTGGTGTATACAAACTGATATGTGCTGACTGTCCAAAAACTTACATCGGCCAAACTGGCAGAACCTTTAACAAACGTTTAGCAGAACACAAAAAGGCTTTCAATAATAGAGAAACAGATTCTACCTACGCACTTCACCTTCTACATAGATCATAGTCATTTTAATGAACGGTTTCAAATTCTTATTCAAACTAAAGGCCTTAAGCTATCTTTATTAGAATCTGGAAATTAATAAAATAAAAAATACAGGTATAATTCTGAATGACCAACTTACTTGAGACAACTGAACCTATTCACACGTGAGTGCATCACAATAAAATACATCACTTAAGGGGAGTATGGTTTGAAATTTTTTTGACTATTTCCATTTTTTTACTATTTTAAATAAAAGTACATAACTTTGCAATACTCCCAGGAAATTTCAGATTTATTGGATTCAGAATTACCGGAAATACAGCATGTTGAATATTATATCGCTACCTTCGACTCACTTTACAGCAGCTTCGCGCCAACAGCTTTACAGCTGTTCCTGTTTTATTTTGTAAATTACTCAGCGATTCAAAAACATATTCCGGTGTGCATCACTGTACGATTTGACAGACAAAAAGGAGATTGAAAACAAAAGTTGTCATTAAACTCGTTTTTCTCAAAACTGCATTTTCGAAGGCGGTGGACATCGTAACTCAAGATCTACTTGCCTGATCCACCTGAAATTTTACATGAATTTTCTTTACATTTTATGAGGTAACACTGTCGAGATATTTTTTGTTTTATCGTTATTTTTTTTGTTTAACAATAATAAATATGTTAATTTTCACTCTATGTTTACGAAAAAATTCGTTATTTTGACTTCTGAGTGATACCAAAAACTCAAAAATCGTTAAAACTAAAAAACTCGACACCGTTACCCCGAGAAACTCATAAACTAATAAATATTGGCAATATGATTTTAAAGTCTTCTACTTTAAAATGTATAATATATGTCTGAATTACCAATATAAATGAGTCAGATTAAATAAATTATTAGAAGAATATTTTACTTAGCAACAACATTTTTATTTATTTTAGTAGTATTTTGTATTTTGACAACGACACCTGATTTGGGCGTCGAAACGTTAATACAATTATTTTTTCAATTTAATTGTGGCTTATTTCCCATATAAATAGTTACATCATCAAAATGCCACAAAAAATAGCTTCAGAACAACACTAATAAAATCTATTTGAATTTTTTGTTTTACATGATCCAACGATGAGTTCTGATGTCCACTGCAATCCATTTTTTTTAGGAGGTGTCTGTGAAAATTTGTCACCGTTGGCTTATTTTTCAATATTTTTACTTGACATTTTTTTAATATTCTTTGAATTGTACTGAATATGTTTATTTAATTTAAAAATTAAATAATTCTACCATAGTTTCAAAAAAATTCACAAAAATTTTCTTGGAATGCTGATTTCAGACCTTATAATAAATTTTGTGGAAATATTCAAAACAAAAGTTTTTCAGTGGTTTATTGTTAGATAAAAAGAACTTTCATCAAACAACGGTCGAATCCATCAATTATGTCTCTTTCATCATTGTTTTTATTAGTTTACGCATCAACCACAAAAGAACAGTATTAATTTTTTGAAATTTGTGTTGGTTTAATGCCTTGTTGCTAAGAAAATTCGAATTCATTGTCTTTGCCTAGAGCCGATAGAGAAATAATGGGAATAGAAATAGAGAAACGAACAATCACGGATTACTTATCAACAAAACAACTTATCTGGTTCGGACATATATAAAGAATGGATGAACAACGAATACCAAAGAAAAGATGGGAAGTCGAAAACGGCGGAGAACATTATAAATAAACCGACATGAAGTGGTAGTAATGCAAAGAGTCGATCCGATTAACACAGAAAGAGTCACTCAGTATGTTAACGTTATGATTACTAGATTAATATGGGTATTTTTCTTCTGTAAAATCGGGAGATATTTTTTTGTTATTCTATAAATATGTACGCTACTGCTTCGATGTTACTAGTTGTTCCTGACATTTTGCATTTTAGTCCAGGGCGCATCTGTTTTGAGATGGACGTTGAGAGGTGACTCAATTTTTTTTGCAGAAATTGCTTGAAAATATATCAAATAATAATATTTGAGTTATCCTCCCTCTCAAAAAGGTCCGGAACATTGTTTAAATAATCAAAATGTCAAAAAGTGAAGGAAAAATTCAATTTTTTTCTTCGTTTTATAACTTTAAAACTATTCATTTCAGAGAAAAGTTGTACTAACATAAAAGTTGCGTAATTAAATTTCTTACAACATAGGATTGGTTAACAATTTTAAAAATAGTCACCCTAGTTGAAAAATAGCAATAATTGCGAAAAAACCATACAAAAACAAGTATTTGCATTTTACGTTTTTCAACCATTTATGCTACACTTAGGACCTTCATATTTTACCCAGAAAAACTTTATGATACAGTAAAACAATACTGTAAATTTCATTAAGGTCGGTGCAATAGATTATGCAAAATAAATTTTGCAATCCAGCTTTCGCAAAAAAAATTCATTTTTTTAAAATGTTACAGGACTGAAAATAAAGTAGGTAGCAGGTTGAAATTTTTTTTGCTTATAGAAGAGTACTGTACCTTTCATTTGCAATTTAAAAAATTAACATCGAAGAAAGGAGTCCCTGGTGAATATGTAAAGATTGTGAGGGATATGTATGAGGGAGTAACGACTAGTGTTAGGACAGGTGTGGGAGAGACTGATAAATTTCATGTGAAAGTAGGATTGCACCAAGGCTCTGTGCTTAGTCCGTATTTATTCTCATTAGTTTTGGACCAGATAACAGCGAAACTACAGGGTAACATTCCATGGTGCTTAATGTATGCTGATGATGTCGTGTTAGTAGGAAATAGTGAAAGAGACTTAGAACAAAAACTGGAACAGTGGAGACAAGCTCTGGAGGAAAAAGGTTTAAAACTTAGTAGGACAAAAACAGAGTATTTGGAATGTTCATTTAAAGATGGAGCTACTACAAATAAAATGGTATCTTTGGATGGTGAAATGATTGTGAAAAGCAATAGTTTTAAGTACCTAGGATCGGTATTACAGAGTAATGGAGAAATAGATGGAGATGCATGCAGTAGAATTAGGGCTGGATGGATGAAGTGGAAAGAAGCGAGTGGTGTGTTGTGTGACAGAAAAATTCCAATGAAGCTGAAGGGAAAATTCTATAAAACAGCCATAAGACCGGCTATGATGTACGGAACTGAATGTTGGGCAGTGAAAAAGAAAGAGGAACAACGAATGCATGTGGCGGAAATGAGAATGCTTAGATGGATGAGTGGAGTGACAAAGAAGGATAAAATTAGAAATGAGTATATTAGGGGAAGTCTAGGTGTGGCACCAATTGATGCCAAAATGAGAGAGCATAGGTTAAGATGGTTCGGTCATGTTCAACGTCGAGACGTTAATCACCCAATACGAAGAATAGCTGAAGTGCAGATTCCTGGAAGGAGTAGGAGAGGAAGACCAAAGAAGACCTGGGGGGAGGCGATAAGGCAGGACATGTTGGTAAAGGGGATTAACATTGATATGACCCAAGACAGAATTGTGTGGAGAAATGCAATTAGGGAAGCCGACCCCGCATAGGGATAAGGCAAAGAGAATGATGATGAACATCGATTAATTACCACGGCGTCAGGAAATTTTTTAAATATACATTAATTTTTGGTGCTACGCGCAGGACAGCGGTGTTCGATTCACACAAATTGATTTCCACCAAAATTTCTTCCAATCTTTATCTAATATATTATTTTCTTACTCTATATTTTGTTGTATTTTAATATTTTAATTCCACAAAAATCAAACTAATTTTATTATTGTTTTTGAAATATTGTTTAAACAATTGCTTATGTTTAAAAATAATAAACTTTTATTCTCTAAGTTAAAATATATGAACAAAGAAAGTTTTTGCTAATAAAAGTGTTATTTCAAAGGATAGAGTATGTGTTTTTATTTTGCAATAAACAAATTTACTTATTTATATCGAAATGTAATAAAAATTAAAATTATCAATCATTATCAAAGGTCATTGGAATGCCCAATCAGAGCAAACATTCCGCAGTCCTGCGCGTAGCACCAATAATTAATGTTTATTTAAAAACATTTCTGACGCCGTGGTGTTAATCGATTTTAATTTTGCAAAATTGCAAATGAAAGGTACATTACACTTCTATACGCAAAAAATGTCAACTTGCTATCTGCTTTATTTTCAGTCCTGTAACATTTTGAAAAAAGATTTTTTTTTTGCGAAAGCTGGATTGCAAAATTTATTTTGCAAAATCTATAAAACCGATCTTAATGAAATTATTAGTGTTATTTTAGTGTATCATAAAGTTTTTCTGGGTGAAATATGAAGGTCCTAAGTGTAGCATAAATGGTTGAAAAACGTAAAATGCGAATACTTGTTTTTGTATGATTTTTTCGCAATTATTGCTATTTTGCAACAAAGGTGACTATTTTTTAAATTTTTAACTAATTCTATATTATAGGAAATTTAATTACGCAACTTTTATGTTAGTACAACTTTTCTCGGAAAAAAAACGAAGAAAAAAATCGAATTTTTCCTTAATTTTTTGACATATTGATTTTTTAAACAATGTTCCGGACCTTTTTGAGAGGGAGGATAACTCAAATATTATTATTTGATTTATTTTCAAGCAATTTCTGCAAAAAAAATTGAGTCACCTCTCAACGTCCAAATGTACTAATAGTTTTACAGATGGGCCCTGGTCTATTTATTATTATCTATTAGCATTCATACGAAAACACTAAGTTTCATGCTTTCGAAAACACCAAGTTTCTGTGTACAAATAAGGATTGTAAATTTCATTAAAACTTATATTATGCCTTTTTTGTTTCTATGTAAATGAAGAAGCGGTCTTTTTTGTTCTCCTCTATAATTTCCCTATAACCACCTATACCTATTACGATTTTAAGAGCTTTTCAGAAATTACTTTAGGTGCTTATAAAGTTTTATTTTACTTTTTACTACTTTCCATCGTGTGGCACTTAGAGCGCCTATGATTTTATTGGCCATTATAAAAATTTAAATGAGAGTTTTATAGGTTCTAACTATAAAATATAAAACCAGTGAAGCCAGGCTATAACAACCGATTCTAATGGAATAAACACACACCTTTCTTTATTAAATAAATAAATAAAGATTAATAATCTAAACAGACATTTTGACTGTATCCTTAAGATTGTTATGGCTCGTCGTATGAAATACTGCAATTATTGTACCTGACAATAATAGGCAGAAATGGAAAAATAAATCTTTATTTATTTTTTTCGACTCCTGAGAAAACTAGTAAGTATTTTTGAAAAATTTAAACGTACTTCTTCTCATTGTTTGATTTGCGTGTATAGAATAATTGCTATGTAGAAATGCTATCAATGAGTGTCCCCGTTTAGGATTTTGTCCTCTTCATACTCCGGTCAACTTACGCATCCGAGGCTACAAAAATTACCATCAAGCTGAAAATTGGTAGGATTGTTAAAAATACCATCATAAATGAAATCTAAAAAGTCCTCATAAATCCGACCCCTGCTAAAAATTTTATGCGGGGTCAAAGGTCACCAAATATGGTTTTTAGCGATTTTCAGCAATACGGTAAGTTTTATCGTAAAATTAGTTCTAACAAAAAATGTAGATTAGATGATTATCTATAAAAAATGCCTTATTACTTTTTTCCTGGGAGCCACCGTTTTTGAGATATAACGATTCAAAAAGTGGTAATCGTCATAATATGCGCACACGTTTCCACACCACCTTTGAGGTAGTGTACTTAGCGCGTTTTTTTAACGTGGTTTCCCCAGTAGGCCTATTCCACGGATCTGTTATGATTCTGTTTAATTTAAAGCTATTTAATAATTGATATTGGCAAGGATTAAAAATGATAAAACTTTATATAAAGCGGTATAAATTAAAAAAAGGGAAATTTATCAAACTGGTTCATAATTTTCTAATACTTCTGCTTCCCTTGTTCTTCTTCCTCTTCTTCATCTTCTAGTTCTTCTTGTTCTTCTTCTTCTTCTTCTTGTTCATCCTGGATTTTTTTCACGCTCTTCATTACATTCCTGGCCGCAAAATAAGCATTGTTTTTTTAAAACAAAAAGCTGGTTCACTTACACGTGCTCTAGTAAGAGGAGGACTTTTGGTCGATGTACTGGCTTCTTGTTTTTCATATTGTCTTTTAATAGCTGCAGCAATAGAACACTTTCGAGTATAACTTTTACGACACTCCACATGCATGGTCACAGATTTCTGCTGTTCTAAAAATCCATCAGCTCTTTCAGTACTTGCATTGATTAATGTTTTTATACCACGTTCAACGGTAGCAATTTCACCTTCAGTTACAATTTTAGCGCAAATAAAACAATATACTGACATTTTTGTTATAACAATGAAAATAACACGAAATACACGATAAAAAAAATATAGGTTTAACACGTATTTTCACTCCGGAGTAGTACTCAAGACTAATTAATACCTCGAGGGTGTCATCTACCTGAAGGATTTCGCCACCCAGGAAAATTACGGTGTAATTTGCATAAGTATTTATTAGTACTTAGCAATAAACATTTTGCCTAGAAAGTTGTCTTTCATTATTATGTTTAAACCCTTGTGAGAAGAGAATAGGTAGGGTGATTAGATTAGCTGACGAACGTGTTTATTCCGACAAAACCCATCTTTGCAAATTGAACTAAGGCGCATAAATAAAAAGAATTATTATAAGTTAATGCTTTGTCATTTGTTGTATTTTGTTGTGTATTTTTGTTGGGATTAAGCCGTAAAATTCAAATAATTCTTATTATTTTCGCCTTACATTCACTTTGTAAAGATTTTTTTGTTGGCACTGTAATAGAATACAGCTTATACATTGCATCCGTCGGTAGACCGCAAGCTGTATAGTAGAAACATCATATTTATATTATTATGTGTAATATAAGTTAAGTTGACCGTAGAATATTATGTTTACTTGTATTACAGCTTTAGTAATGTATACACCTGGTGTACTAATACATATATTATGACGATTAGAAGTCTTTCAACTCTTTGAATCGTTGTATCTCAAAAACAGTGCCTCTTAGGAAAAAAACTATTAAGATATTTTTTATAGATAATTATCTAATCTACATTTTTTGTTAGAACTAATTTTACCATAAAACTTTACTTTACGTTTCGCTGAAAATCGCTAAAAACCATATTTGGTGACCTTTGACCCCGCGTAAATTTTTTAGCAGGGGTCGGATTTATGAGGACTTTTTAGATTTCATTTATGATGGTATTTTGAACAATCCTGCCAATTTTCAGCTTGGTGGTAATTATTGTAGCCTCACTCCTATTTTTGAGTCTAACTAGACCGGTCTATCAGGGTTTGTAGTGAATGTAAAATGTGGCCGCAAAAGCAAACAGTCCGAAAAACACACTGGGGCAAGTGTCGTATCCTAGTGTTTCTGATTTCCTGGGTTATGCCGGACGGTGGTGTCCAGAAGGCTAAAAAGGCAACAGAGAAGAAAGTTTGATGGTACAATGAAAGATTACGTTATTACCGAGGGCCGAATGTCCATTAGAATAAATAAAAAGTTTTTTTTGAATGAAACATTTGCAATTAAAAATCACACTAAAGGACATCGCATACATCTTATGGAAAATATAATGCCACTCAAATTCAATAAAATTTATACGAATAGATTCGTTTTAAATTAACGGTCAAATCTTATCATTGTGCCAACTCTTAATTATGATTAATTACGGCGCAAATTGCAATTAAAGTTTATCGAAATCACATTTTTGGAGTCAGTAAAAGTGTCAGTTACAATCACTATTGCTCTGGGTACTATTCAAAAGAGCTTAAGCCCCGCTGGGCCTAAGCGGATTAGTGAAACTAATCCGCTGATTTATGGAGTACCGACAATTTGGGTATTTTAAAATATTGTTTCTCTCTCTAACTTATGTAGGTACCCATTTGATTTCAGATTTATTTATATCAATTTCTGCTCTTATTATTGAAAATATAGAGTTGGCGCAATGATAAGATTTGACCGTTAATTTAAAACGAATCTATTCGTATAAATTTTATTGAATTTGAGTGACATTATATTTTCCATAAGATGTGTGCGATGTCCTTTTTTCTTTTATTTTCACTCCTGTAACTTATTAAACTAAACATTATAGAAGATTTCAGGGACTTACGGTCCTAAGTAATTATGTAATCTTTAATTCTGCGTTTAAACTTTCAAAAATATTTATTAGTTTTCTCAGGATTCGAAAAAAATGAATACATTTAAAACACATTGATCATTTTGACAGGCAACATTTTGCGCCTATGCCCTAAATGATTCTATTTCTATCGTTATTTTTTTTTAATTAGTCTCGGTTGAGATATGCAAATGCAATTTGGTGGGTTTATGACGTAGTTATTGCATATTTTTTGACATACAATTAAGAATTTAATATTCACCTTTAATGAGCCATCATATTACCCGTATGCGCGCCAATGGTGAATATTAAATGCTTAATTGTATGCCAAAAAATGTGCAATAACTACGTATTAAAACCCACCAAATTTCATGTGCATGTCTCAACCGGTTTTAAAATAATAAATAAATCGTTAGTTTGTCACAAAAATTTCAACACCCCCTATCTCGGAAACGAAGCATTTGCGTACATAAGTTTCTAAAGCAAACTTCATTATTTTTTCATGAATAATTTCTTAAACCCCTTAAACTTTGTCAAATTTTTTTAAAAACACCCTGTATTGATAAAAAACATGTCTAGTTGTTAATGCACCTAACTTTTTTATTATTCAACATAAGCGAATCAATCAAACAACAAAATGTTGACAAAGCATGAGGCTATAGTTAGGTTTTAATTTCAGTATTCTACAGATGCTAGAATATTCCACAGGGTGATGTAAACTTTAAGAAAAAAACACAGTTTGACTTGTACACCCGGTATGTAATGAAAATTTACCTGTTTAGCAACAATGTTATTATAACGGTATTGTCAAGGAATAAGGCTATAGCATATTAAAAAATCACTTAAATCGGACAACAGGTTTAGGAGATATAAAACATCAAAAATGACCCATTTTTAAGGTGGCCGGTTAATTTTGGCCCAGAGTGTAACATCTCATTGGTGAAAAACAAGCTCAATTTTTTCATTGCTGTTTTTTTGTACCTAACTTTACCTTTTACTTCTGGCAATTGGGTTACTAAATTATCAACACTTGTTCGCACGTTTTTCGTTAATATAAATATTTTGTTCATCGAGTATGTCACGTCCAACATCGGTCTCCGAGACAAAATTTTCAACTATTTTCTGTTGTAAAATAGTTTTTTTCCTTCAAAGTTTATTAAAAGTAACTAAAATAAACAATTTTCCTACGGGCTTGAGGCTTGACGTTTGTACGCAGCCTACAGCGTCTATTGGAGACCACAGCCTTAGAGAATTAGAATTGGACATTTGATACGATATTAACATATACTTAAGATTTTCAAAATGATGTATAATTTTAGGTTTTCATAATGCAGTATCATGTATATCAGGTA
Source organism: Diabrotica virgifera virgifera (assembly GCF_917563875.1). Taxonomy (NCBI): domain Eukaryota; kingdom Metazoa; phylum Arthropoda; class Insecta; order Coleoptera; family Chrysomelidae; genus Diabrotica; species Diabrotica virgifera. The sequence goes on from NC_065449.1 coordinate 210,696,853, forward strand.
CTAAAAAAATCGCGAGAGAAAACGTATGTTCTCCTAAACAACCCACTCAGAAGTGGCCCTTTTCTGTTCAGAAAGTTATCAGCTCGACATCTCGACAACTTTCTAATCCATCCCCACCCATTAATTTAGAAAAGGCTATACTATACTAATATTTATTGGAGAAAGTATGTGTGTTTAATTGGGCGTTTTTGGTGACATAGACGTACTGTACTTACAGTTGAGTCCCTGAATATTTACCCGTGCGTCATCATTTAAAGAATACGAAATAAGTCGATGATAAGTCGGAAATTGAAATTTACTAAACGCGACAGCAAGTGACAGTAAGTGCTTGCTGTTGCGTTTAGTAAATTTCAATTTCCGACTTATCATCGACTTATTTCGTTATGCTTTAAATGATGACGCACGGGTAAAGATTCAGGGACTCAACTGTATGTGAGCTCACAACCATGTGCATCCTCAACCTCAATCCAAACTATCTAAACCACCCCTTCTTCATTTAGCAACACCCTGAAAACAAAATACAAACTCATCCAAATGAAACTGAAGAAACTCACAAAACAATGTAGTCTAGAGGAATTTTAAGAGAAAATACTTGACAGAAACGTCTATATAGTCCCGAGATTCCTAAGAGGAACATAGGGCTTCCATGAAGTGTCTCCTGCGAACTATATGTCTTTGATTTCAAACCATTGTCTTTAAATTTCTTTCTTTTCGTCCAGTACTGTTCATTTTTCTGAGAAAGAAAACCAACGGTAACAAGGAAGCCAAAGGCAAAAACAGTTTACAACAAAATCAAGAAAAAGTTTCCATTGAATCATTTCTTGGACCATCAAAAGAGATAATTGAACGAACAGAGTTTGAACATCGAAGAATTTATCAACTTCCTCGTAGATGGTCATGGTTCTTTCATTCCGATAGAAACCTCTCGAGAATATACTCAGACAGTAAGGCGGCAGGCGTTTTTGGATTCCTAATAAGAGATGATTTATAGAAACCAAAACATAGCATTTGAAGTAACAGTTAGGATCTAGGGAGCATACAAGAACCTTACTGTTGAAACTCGAGCAGATATGAACAGGAACAAGAGCATATTAAGATCCTCTGGGATCATTTAAAAATATCAGCGGACAAGACTAGGATGTACAGTGTATAAAAGGGGACTGTTTAGCTTCATAGACGCTTGTGTTTAAGGCTTTCAGATATGTTTTAGAGCCGGTTGCCAAACCTTCTTTAGATCAAGGCCTTAATTCAACAGATACTTCTAGTCCAGAGTAATAAGGATTTTCTCGGGACACTCAAAGATCCAGATAGCTGACCACTTTTTTAGTTATTGTAGACCTATAAGAAGGAAACCTGCCTGTTTCATGCCTAGAGTTCGCGTCCGTTTTTTAATTATTAACAATTTAGTGCAAAAATCGCGATTTTTTCGATTTTCGATTCAAAAGCTAAATAGTTGACATAAAATTACAAAATTCAGTTTTTAGAACATTGAAAAGCCTTCAAAATGCCGATTTTTGAAAGTTAAAAAGTTAATTTGTTGCTACGCAAACTGCAAAATAAGTGAAAATGTTATTTGTTAATAACTTTTACTAAAACTACCTTACAACTTCAGTGTTTCACCCAAAGTTGGGTATTGGCGTACTTAACAAACCTTCAAAATTTGAGACCGATCCATTAATTAGTTTAAGAGTTATTCAATTTGTTTGTCCCAGAGACCTTTATTTTGCAATAAGATAAGACATAAAATAATGAAGATAGGGCAATTCTGAGTATGCCAAATGAAAGTAGAAAAGTGATAGTATAAAAATGTATTAAAAAAGGATAAAAAAATTAATATAGTCAAAAATCCCAATGCCAAATTTTTGAAATTTTGTAGTTTATAAACATTTAGAATAACTTTAAAAAATGTTGTCCATAGAAACAATCCTTTTATATATTCGAAAAGATAGTATTTTACGCGTCCGTTTTTTAATTATTAACAATTTAGTGCAAAAATCGCGATTTTTTCGATTTTCGATTCAAAAGCTAAATAGTTGACATAAAATTACAAAATTTAGTTTTTACAACATTGAAAAGCCTTCAAAATGCCAATTTTTGAAAGTTAAAAAGTTAATTTGTTGCTACGCAAACTGCAAAATAAGTGAAAATCGTTATTTGTTAATAACTTTTACTAAAACTACCTTACAACTTCAGTGTTTCACCTAAAGTTGGGTATTGGCGTACTTAACAAACCTTCAAAATTTGAGACCGATCCATTAATTAGTTTAAGAGTTATTCAATTGGTTTGTCCCAGAGACCTTTATTTTGTAATAAGATAAGACAGAAAATAATGAAGATAGGGCAATTCGGAGTATGCCAAATGAAAGTAGAAGAGTGATAGTATCAAAATGTATTAAAAAAAGATAAAAATTAATATAGTCAAAAATCCCAATGCCAAATTTTTGAAATTTTGTAGTTTATAAACATTTAGAATTACTTTAAAAATGTTGTCCATAGAAACAATCCTTTTATATATTCGAAAAGATAGTATTTTAACACGAATTTTCAAATAAAAAAAATTAGAATGGGTCCATTTGGGACAAAGTTGGCCATATGTTTTTTTTTAAATCACAGCTGATTTGTTTATAATGATTAAGAAATCTCATTAATGCCATTTTAAAGAATGGGATTTGTATTTTTTCTTAAAAAATTTGCACAAACCTTGTACCTTCACAGCACCCTCTACGATTTTTCAAAAATGTAGTTCAAACGATTACTAGGGGGAACCTACAAATCCACCGAGCTAAAATACCGAAAAAGCAATTTCAAACGAATATAATTTTCTGTATCTCCGGATCAACTCAATGGATTTTGATCTTTCTTTTTTTAATTTGTATGTAATTTCTACGTTCATTACAAATATTCAATTTGTTTATAAATTTAATAATTAATAAACAGTCTAATTTGTTTAAACAATTCTTAAAAATTTTTTATTTATTTATTTTTTACAAAAATCTATTTTTTAATCATAGTATCGTTAATGATCATAGAAAAATTTAAAGTACACTTTAATAAATAAATGATTTTTATTAGATAATTATTTATTGAAGATAATTTATTTATTAAAGTATGTATACCTTAACTTTTTCTATAATTAATAACGATAGTATGATTAAAATCATGGATTTTTGGGAAAAAATTGTTTTTTCAAAAATTGTTTAAACAAATTAGACTGTTGATTAATTAATAAATGTCTAAAGAAATTGCATATTTGTAATGTACAGAAAAATTACATACAAATAAAAAAAAGAACGATCAAATTATATTCAGTAGATCCCGAGATATAGAAAATGATAGTAGTTTTAAGCTGCCTTTTTTAGATTTTGAAATCGTGCATTTGTCGGCTCCCAGTTCCCCCTTCACTTACCACGACTAGTCACCAATTGAACTACATTTTTAAAAATTCGTGTAAAATACCAGCTTTTCTAATATGTAAAATGATTTTTTCTACGGACAATATTCTTAAAGTTATTCTAAATGTTTATAAACTACAAAATTTCACATTCTTAAAGTTATATTCTTAAAGTTATTCTAAATGTTTATAAACTACAAAATTTCACATTCTTAAAGTTATATTCTTAAAGTTATTCTAAATGTTTATAAACTACAAAATTTCACAAATTTGGCATTAGGATTTTTGACTATATTAGATAATGTTTTTATCTTTTTTTAGTACATTTTGATGGGTAAAGTCGAGTTCGCTCCGCTTCGTTCAGGTATATTTTAGAAGGCTACGAATTGGCTCCCGCATGAATGCGGGTAGGCTCTCATATAATCGCGAAAACATTAGACATTGTTGCCAAATCGTGTAATATTTATACTGCTTAGGAAATTTACATAGTGATATAGACTTTTTATAGGAAAATTATACTTTTAGACAAATACTTTTAGAGTTTGTTTTAGTTCAACATTGGCATATGTGGCAATTTTAACACAAATTATCGGTGTCGGCCGGTATGCGCTCGACCGTTTTGCGCTCTTACCTGAAATCGGCCGGTTTGCGCTCTACACTCTAATACCCGAAAGTTAAGTTAGGACCGAAGGGTTAGGTCTTCCTCCTTTCCCATAGATATTTCTAGGAAGATACCTGTTTCTAACAAAAAGAGAAAATTTGAAAGAAGTGACAACGCTGGGTGATATTTTCGACATGTTTAGGTAAAATAAATTTTGTCTATGGGAGCCAATTCGGACTCTACCTTTTTTAGTTCAGGTAAAATTCTTACCATTGGGAGCGAACTCGACCCCGTCCATTTTGATAGTATCAGTTTTCTACTTTCATTTGGCATACGCAGAATTGCCCTATCTTCATTATTTTCTGTCTTATGTTATTGAAAAATAAAGGTCTCTGGGATAAACAATTAGAATAACTCTTAAACTAATTAATGGATCGGTCTCAAATTTTGAGGGTTTGTTAAGTACCCCAATAACCAACTTTGGGTGAAACACCAAAGTTCTAAGGTAGTTTTAGTAAAAGTTATTAACAAATAACGATTTTCACTTACTTTGCAGTTTGCGTAGCAACAAATTAACTTTTTAACTTTCAAAAATAGGCATTTTGAAGGTTTTTTAATGTTCTAAAAAATTAAATTTTGTAATTTTATGTCAACTATTTGGCTTTAGAATGGGGTGCAAAAAATCGAAAATATCGAGATTTTTGCACTAAATTGTTAATAATTAAAAAACGGACGCGAACTCTAGGTAGGAAACAGGTAAGTTTTCTTCCTATAGGTCTACAATAACTAAAAAATTTCACCTACCTGGATCTTTGAGTGTCCCGAACATGGTCTATTTCTAGCTTATTACCCTGAAGTATTCAAGCTTTTCTTCACTACATTGCTTATGTTCTCTCGCTGGACCTTCTTCGGCCCTTGCCTGTATTTGTTAGATATGTTGTGATTGTCAGATATGTATCAATTCTTTTCAGCCATTGTCTTTAGAGGCCCAAAAATATGTTCCGTAAATCTGATTGAGACATTATCCAATTATCGCAAAAAACGACAGTGAGATAAAAAAAAAGAACTAAAATACTCATTAAAATTCTCAGAAGCGCTGAAAACACTAACAATTTACTCGCCCCCGGTATTTTACCAAATTAAACATCAATAAAACCAAATTCCCGTGAAAACAACATGCAAATGAAGCTAACGACATTCAAATATAAATGTTGTTTAACAGCCCGTAAACTAAAAGATACGACGAAGAAAAAACGCCGTTCGAATAATAATTCCAAATAGTGCAGTCACTGAAGGTTTTCACCTCCGATTTCTTTGAAGCTCTATCGATTTTCATGAAAATTGGTGAGTAGTTGAGGATACCTCAAGAAACAAAAGTGACATTGTCAACTTGCGCTTTTACTCTGTGAGTAGATGCCACCCCTTCTTGAAGGTAAAAATTATTTTATTAAAAATAACCCCATAAATTGAAAGAAGGACAAATCGTAAAAAAAAATTCTTATATCAAGTTATTAAAATAAATCAATGCTTTTTGAGTTATTGAAGTGCAAAGTTATTAATTTTTCGTAAAAATACGTATTTTAAAGAGGTTTTTCATAAGTAGGTAACTCAAATACTAGTCAAAGTTTTTGCAGAAAAAGCTATTACCAAAATTGAAGCTAAGAAAAAATCTAGTGTTGCCCTAAATCGGTCTTGGTCTTGCATTCTTGGTCTTGTTCTGTATAACGAACCATATCAGTAAACAATGGCTATAACGAACAAACAATTAACAAAATTTTAAATGAAAAACTCCATAAGAAAGAACCCAGTACCTTCTGCTCTATCACATAATATACAGGCAAGATAACAACAAAAATAGCCAGATACATAAAAAAGAAAGGAATAACACCAGCTTTTAGAACTAACAACAACTTAATCAAATATATTAAAAACAATAAGCGCCGAAAGAGAAAGCAACTACAGAGTCGTGTTTACAAACTAACTTGTAACTGTCCGAAAACTTATATCGGTCAAACTGGCAGAACCTTTGACAAACGGATAGCAGAACACAAAAGGGCTTTCAACGACAGAAAAACAGATTCTACATAAGCACTTCACCTTCTAGACCATAATCATTCTTTTAATGAATAGTTTCAAATTCTTCATATTCAAAATAAAGGCCTTAAGCTATCTTTATTAGAATCTATGAAAATTAATAAATTGAAAAATACAGATATAACTATGAATGACCAACTCGAGACAAACAGCTCCCCACTCCTCAACCTCTTCAGTTAAAGACTTTAAAAAACAAACACATAGTAAACTAAATCACTTGAGAAAGGCACTCTGCCGAAACAGCTGTAGTCACGTAGTTAATAGTATGTAGTTAATAAATTTTGTGAAAGTATAGAAAACAAACGTTGTCAGTGTTTTATTGTTAGATAAAATGAACTTCCATTGATAGACAAGGCGAAAACGGCGGGTTTGTTGGGAAAAATATTCCCATGAGTTTTTTTTGCATAATCACATTCGTGAGACATTTCAGAATAAGGTTTAAGAAGTCGCCCATGTGAAAAGTGGTCCATTTTTTTTTTAATTTTTTTTAATCAAATTGCAAAAATTACTATTTTTGGCTCGGACAATTTTTTTTTTACGTTTTTTGGACCATTGTGGACAAAAAAGGTCTCTTATAATTTTTCTCTAAAGTTGATCTTTTTCGAGTTATAAGCAATTTAAAATTTGAAAAACGCGAAAATTGCCATTTTTCAGACTTAATAACTCGGTTAAAAATTATTATTATTATGAAAATCAGAAAGTGACTAAAACAAAGTTTAAAGTCCCCACTACATGATCCTGAAGAAATCTGTGTCATTAATTTATTACTAAGCTGTTATTTTTAATTAATAACAATGAGAGGTTAGATCGTATTGACGCAGCTGTAAATGTGAGTGCGAGTAAGATGCACAATTGGACTGCCGGAATGGCATCTCTCTCGTACTCAACATTTACGGCCGCCTAACACGTGCATGGCGCTCATTATTATTACTTAAAAATAACAGCTTAGTAATAAAATATTGACAAAAATTTCTTCTTCCTGTAGGGAGGGCTTTAAACTTCGATTTAGTCACTTTTTGACTTTCAGAACCATAACTTTTAACCTAGTTGCTAAGCCGTAAAAATCGCCATTTTTCGTTTTTTTTTTAAATTTTAAATTGCTTATAACTCGAAAACGAACAACTTTCGAGAAAAATTATAGGAGACCTTTTTTATCCAGAATGGTCTAATAAACCTAAAAAAAATTTGTACGCGAAAAAAATATTGATTTTCACAATTTGATTAAAAAAATTGTAAAAAAAAATTTGGACCACTTTTCACGTGGGCGACTTCTTGAATCTTATTCTGGGATGTCTCACAAATGTGATTATGGAAAAAAATCTCATGGGAATATTTTTTCCAACGAACCCGCCGTTTTCGCCTTGTCTACAAGTAACGGTCGAATCCATCAATTATTTTTACTATTACTTTATTTTTATTCTGTATATTGAGTATTTTTAGAGTTATTATATATATATATAAAAAAAAGAAATTTACGAAAATTTAGATTTGTTAAATAATTTTTTTAAATATGCTTTCTAAATCGGTCAAAATGTTTGAGGCCATTACTTGTGCTAAAGTAAAGAAGGTCTTACAGGGATTACTATAAATTTTAATTTTTTTGAAAATATTCTTTTATTTTTCACTTTTTCCTAAAAAATCTGAAAGGGTCCTCTTATTTTTATCATAACTTGCTTCATTTTAATGTTACTTTTGGAGCTTATTTGATAGTACTGAGTACTTTGTACAGTTTTTAGAAGTATATTTTATAAAATGCATCGTTTTGAATATGTAGTACTCTTAGATTTGAGTACTCTCCGAAAAACATATACATTCAATTATCACTTTGAATTAATAGTAGAACGTGTTTCAAGTAAGGGATTTCTTTAATTTTTAATTAGCTTCAATTTTGGTAATACTAACTTTTTTTGTAAAAATTTACCTATAGTTTTTGAGTTATTTATGAAAAGCCGCTTTAAAACATGCAATATTTTCACGAACGATTAAAATGTTTAATCTTTAATAACTCAAAAAGTATGGATTTGTTTTAATGACTTTTAATAGGAAATTTTACCTCGATATAAGAATTGGTCCCTCTTTCGATTTATGGGGTTATTTGTAATAAAACAATTTTCACCCCCCAGAAGAGATGACATCCACATCCAGGGTTAATAAAACACAAGTTGGCACCATATCACTTTTGTTCCTTGAGGTATCCTCTAACCACTCACCAATTTTCATGAAAATCGATGAAGGTTCACCGAAATCGGAGGTAATATTTGATTTTTAACTTCATACACTGTACTATAATAATTCCGAATAAACAGACTTTGTTTTGGCCTTTTTAAAATTTCTACTATAAATTTTCTCCCACGCTCGCGCATATTCGTACGTCCATTTGCATATCATTAAACGGACTAGACAAAATAAATAAGAATGCGATGAACCTGTGGCTTTTAATTAAAAATCCACCGAAAAAGCAGGAAACAGCAATAAGAATAAAACAACGAAGGCGTATCTCTGCGCATTTTAGCCACAAGAGTGTTGCCGAAATTTAGGCCAGTATTTTTATGTTTTTTTGGCGCAAAGTTTGTGAAATGGGAAATTATGTAAAAATATCCACGGCTGCACAAACATCCCAGCATCTTTATATTAGTGGATGTAATGTTTATATTATTTAAATTACATGTTAATAAATGAAATTTGATTTATGAGGACGTATTGGGTTGTTTCTTTTTGGAATTTGCAAAATTTTATTACGATTTTTTAATTGAATCTAACAATTTCTATTATTATCTAACTTTGTAATTATTATTCACACTGTAAGTGTACATTTGTGGTGGTTTTGGTACAAGTTCTATTTTCTGAGATCTCTTGAAGCTGCGTGGTTGATTTTTTGATTTTCATCAGAAAGTATGCCTAGTGCCTAGCATTAAAGTTTATGATTTCAGTTTGTTTTTGGCGGTTGATTCTTTTTATTTTGTTGGCTGTTATTGATTGGCGAATCAGATGAATTCAGTCTCAAGGGAGGTACAAACAATGGTCTCACGTAGCCTGTACTGATGAGAGTAGATATTAAATATATGCCATAATTGCGATGAGTATGATTAAATGCAGGGAAAAAATGTTTCAACTCAAATTTGGTTGACTAGCTTTGCTTAATTTTATTACTTAGGGATTATTTCTGTTTGGCAAGTTTGATTATAAAAGTACTCGAGTAAAATACTAAAAAAGGTTAATTTTCTTGTTTTTGATTTAATTTTAATAATTAACTAAAAAAACTTTAAATATGTCTAAGTATTATTAATCTGTTTTAAGTACATTTCGCTACTTATTTTTAGATACGTGATTTATGTATTATTTTTGAGTGTTAAAATTGCCTCCCCTCCCCCAAGGCCATAAAACAAGATAAAAAACTGCCCTTTATTCGTTTTACAACCACCACTGGTATCGGAACGGTTGTAACAATCGCGTACATTCATTAAAATTACATATTCCTGCCAAACTGTTTTAATTAAGCTACTGGTTTTGACATTCATTTAAAGACCGATAACTATGTCTTCACCTCAAAGTCTTTGATCGTTGCTTACAGCTGTAATAGCTGTGAAGTGAGCCATTAAAGGAAAATTGTTACAACTGTACACAGTCTACCCTACTTTTACTTACTCTCTTTTCTGGCGCTGTCATTGCGTTGTATCGTCAAAATTAACACAACAATTTTGAATTTATTCTGGCCTACTGCCTCCACTTGCGAAATAGACACATAATTAGACATAATGACCTGCTAAACTTTACACTGAGTTAGACGTTTGCGGTTTTTGGAAATTAAATCATTAGAAATGGTTTGTTTGCTGTGGTATTTGTACATGACCCGGAACGTCTGGGATGTTTCTGATATAGATTGGTGCAGAGTATGCTGTTAACATGCATTCATAGATGTTCGGCGAATCTTTGGTTAAGAATATTCCACCGAGTTTGACTGTCAGATATTCAATAATGATAAATATGTATATAGGTTAAACTATAATGATAACCAGCAATAAAAAATCTAGTTGAAAAATGTGCAAACAAATGCAAAATATTGTGGCACAATAATTTATATATTTTAGTTACTGTGAATTTGACTTATATAATACTTGATCTCCGACAAAAAGTCCAAGGGATATTTCACGCAAAAGTCCATGCCAGTATGAAATACATACCACGAATTAAAACAGGTAAGGTACCCACTAGACCTGCTACCTTTATAATTTACTTGATTTTGCAGATTTAGATTGTAGCTAAATCAGTCATTTGCCAAATCAGTGTCTCTGAGGCTTTTGATATTGTGGAATGTTTTGTGTATATTACTCGTCAAATCTATAGTATAAGAGCTGTGAGACATTTTTGAGTAGGTATTTTAGGCAACCTGAAAATTTTTCAGGTGACTCTTCCATGATAGCCTAATACAAAAATGCCGGTCTGGCTGGAGGGTAGCGGTTATTTTCCCCAAAAATCCCCCCCAAAGTTAAAAAAAGGGTAAAAATTGTTATTACAAAAAATATCATTGACGTGACTTTAAAGTAAATTTAAATATTCAAATATAATGAAAATAAACAGGCCAGGCGATTTGACGGCGAATTTAAATCTGCAAGATACTTGCATGGGCGCCCCAGGATTATTTTCATGGGATGCATCTGAACTTCAGAAGATTTCATCTGAGTCTGTACATACTATTAACGAGTATAAAATATACAACTATACATGCAAAGCTATGTACATTCCTTCAGGACAGGGAAGTACAATTATTATTTTGACAGGGTATTTTTAATATTAAAAATAAATATTCTACAAAGACAGGTTTTTTTTTGGTGAAATTTTCCAACTGCCATGTGATCGAATAAATTACGCGTGCATATAAATGAAAAGCGCTATAGGTAACAGGAGTGTGAGAAAGAGCGTATACCGATAGCTGTTTGCGTCCTCTGTTGTACCTGAGCGAGTCCGTTCGCTCGAGAAAAATCACGTGACCTGGCGATCCCATGTTGTTGTGCCTCGAAACGTCAGAGTAATTATTATATATTATAGTTTTTTAAGTAACTTTTTCTTAATTAAAGAAAAATAATACGTACTATACAAAAGATTTTGCAAATATGATAGAAAAAAAACAAATTTATTATTATAAATAGGTAGAAAAGTATAAAACTATAAACTAAATTAATTCTGTGTCCGAATCTTGTACTTCTTCTTCAAACTCCTCATCTGAGCTTAAATATCCACTGTCTTCTTCTTCGTCAGACTCCCCTTGAGACTCAGATTCCTCTTCTACATGATCTGCAAATAGTTGTAATATATATTTAGAATTAATTAAAAATTAATTATTGATTAATTAATTGAGTTGCTACGTATTCTCTGTCCTTTTATACGGAGTCGAAGCCTGGAGAATCACGGGCGCATCTGAAGATAGACTTGCCATTGTTGAGATGTGGTGTTATAGAATAATGTAAAAAATATCATGGACGCAACACGTAACAAACACGGAAACATTAATAAAGATATAAAGTCAAAAAAATACTCAACACTATGAAGGAAGGAAAAATGAGCTACTTTGGTCATATACTAAGAAATAAAAAACGTGATGTAATTTAGAATATAAGGAAAAGTATTAAGTATTAGTTATATATTAATTTTTAATTAATTCTAAATACATATTTACAACTATTTACAGATCAGGTAGAAGAGGAATCTGAGTCTCGAGGAAAGTCTGACGAAGAAGAAGAGAATGAATATTTATTTTGGCTCAATTTTCTTTCCTTTATAGTGTTGAGTATTTCTTTTGCCTTTTTCATCTTTCTTAATGTTTCCGTGTTTGTTACGTGTTGTGTTCATGATATTTTTTACATTATTCAATGACAGCACATCTCAACAATGGCAAATCTTTCTTCAGATGCGCCCGTGATTGTCCAGGCTTCGACTCCGTATAAAAAGACAGAGAATACGTAGTAATTCAATTAAATTATCGCTAATTAATTTTTAATTAATTCTAAATACATATTACAACTATTTACAGATAATGTAGAAGAGGAATCTGAGTCTCGAGGGGAGTCTGACGAAGAAGAAGACAGTGAATATTTAAGCTCAGATGAGGAGTTTGAAGAAGAAGTACAAGATTCGGACACAGAATTAATTTAGTTTATACTTTTATACTTTTCTACCTATATTTATAATAATAAATCTGTCTTTTTCTATCATATTTGCAAAATCTATTGTATAGTACGTATTATTTTCCTTTAATTAAGAAAAAGTTACTTAAAAAACTATAATATATAATAATTACTCTAACGTTTCGAGACACAACAACATGGGATCGCCAGGTCACGTGATTTTTCTAGAGCGAACGGACTCGCTCGGGTACAACAGAGAACGCAAACAGCTATCGGTATACGCTCTTTCTCACACTGCTGCTTACCTATAGCGCTTTTCATTTATATGTACGCGTAATTTGTTTGATCACATGGCAGTTGGAAAATTTCACCAAAAAAAGTTCTGTCTTTTTTAGAATATTTATTTTTGATATTAAAAAATACCCTGTCAAAATAATAATTGTACTTCCCTGTCCGGAAGGAATGTGCATAGCTTTGCATGTATAGTTTTATATTTTATACTCGTTAATAGTATGTACAGATTCAGATGAAATCGTCTGAAGTTCAGATGCATCCCCTGAAAATAATCCTGGGGCGCCCATGCAAGTATCTTGCAGAGTTAAAATCGCCGTCAAATCGCCTGGCCTGTTTATTTTCTTTATATTTGAATATTTAAATTTACTTTAAAGTCACGTCAATGATATTTTTTGTAATAACAATTTTTACCCTTTTTTTAACTTTGGGGGGATTTTTGGGGAAAATAACCGCTACCCTCCAGCCAGACCGGCATTTTTATATTAGGCTATCATGGAAGAGTCACCTGAAAAATTTTCAGGTTGCCTAAAATACCTACTCAAAAATGTCTCACAGCTCTTGGACCACTAGGAACAACTTTCGAAATATTACAATTGCCACGCTCACTTGATGCCATTATCACTGATTTGGATAAAATAGACAGATGGAAAGAATACATTGAGGAACTGTTTAATGATGAAAGGCCCGAGCTTGAAATTAACGAAGTAGTTACAGGACCTGACATAACTATGGACGAAATTGAACAAGCAATAAGATTAGCAAAGACCAGAAAAGCGACGGGACCAGACGAAATACCGAATGAAATAATAAAACTCTTCGAAAATTCAGGTAAAAGATCTCTCCTTCTTTTTTTTAATAAAGTTTATCAAACTGGCTATATACCAACGGATTGGCTGCTGTCGACTTTTGTGACGATACTTAAAAAAGCAAACGCGAAAAGATGTAGTGACTACCGAACCATTAGCTTGATGAGTCATGTTTTAAAGATATTTCTACGAATTTTGCACTCTAGGATGTACCAAAAAATAGAAGAACAGCTTGGTGATACACAGTTTGGATTCCGCAATAACCTTGGGACCAGAGAAGCACTGTTTAGTATTCAGGTTATGGTACAGAGATGCAGAGATGTCGGACATCCGGTTTATATGTGTTTCATTGACTTTGAGAAGGCCTTTGATCGGGTAAAACATACGGAAATGATTGCTATTCTTCAGAAAGTGGGTATTGATGATAAAGACCTACGCATTATCAAAAATCTTTACTGGCATCAACGTGCAAACATCAGGATTGGCTGGGAGACGTCTGAAGAACTTCAAATACGAAGAGGAGTAAGGCAGGGCTGCATTTTGTCCCCACTAATATTTAACATCTATTCTGAGTTTGTTTTCAATAAAGCAGTGGATAATGCTCAATGTGGTATCAAAATGAATGGCGTCAATATTAATAATTTGAGATATGCGGATGACACGGTGTTAATTGCGAGCAATTATGAAGAACTTCAACATCTGATTAATAGAATTACCACAACGTGTGATGAATATGGACTCAAGCTAAACACCGCAAAGACCAAGGTGATGGTTGTCAGTAAGACGCCAATACAACCGGAAGTAGTAACAGCTTATGGTAAACAATTAGAGAGAACTAACAGTATCACCTACCTTGGTTGTAATCTAAATGAGAACTGGGACATGAGCAAAGAAATTAGAATACGTATAGAGAAGGCCAGAGCTGCATTCTTTAAGATAAAGAAACTTTTATGTGGAAACAACATTACTTTGAATCTTAAAATTAGATTAGTGAGATGTTATGTGTTCTCTACTCTTTTGTACGGTGTCGAAGGTTGGACTTTAACAGATACTCTTTTCAAGAAATTGGAAGCCTTTGAAATTTGGGTATACCGAAGAATCCTCCGAATAAGTTGGGTGGATAGAGTTCGTAACGAAGTTGTTTTGCACCGGATGGGAAAAGTCATAGAAGTCGTCAAAAAAATCGAAAACTTGAATATTTTGGCCATGTTATGCGACACCCAGAGAGATATAATATACTCCATTTAATAATACAAGGCAAGGTAGACGGAAGAAGAGGGCCAGGTCGAAGAAGAACGTCATGGCTTAAAAACCTGAGAGAATGGTATAACAGATCCTCTGCATCCCTTTTCCGAGCTGCTGTTAACAAAATTGCTATAGCCAATTTGATGGCCAACGTTCGATAATCGAGCACGGCACATGAAGAAGAAGACTTGATGCCCAGTAAAATTACCGAAAATTTATTGGTAGAAGTAAACAACTCGACCGTAAACTTGGGGGTAGATCTAGTCTGCGACAGTGTTTACTGGACGAACAGTGACAGTGACATGGAATTTAAATCAAAATTGAATCGAAACGTTTTGTTCCGGCATAGCCGAGAAATTATAGCGACTGTTATCCATTTTATGCAACAAGAAGCAAGGGATAAAGTACTTCTAATAGACTTAAAAGTGCAGAAACGTGTTGCAACAGCAACAGGGTTAGGTTTAAGCTCCATAAAAGCAATTTCGAGACAAATTAAGTTCATCGTGGAAGAAGCGGCATCATCATTTAGTCTCTCTCTTAAATCCTGACCTCCCGTAGGGAGTACAGTGGTCGACGTGATGTCGTGTATTGTCCACCTCCAAAGATCTCTCTCTCTCTGGTCATTTCTTTTAACTCATGCATAGGACTTTTCCTGTAATTTGATCGATCCATTCTTTTGGTCTTCGGTCATCGACCTTTCCTTGTATAATGAGTCTTTCCATGTTTTCTGTGTTTGCACACATAACATGTCCAAAGTATTTTAATTGTTTGATATGGACTTTTTTCGAGAGTCGTGGGCTAACCTTTAGCTCTCTTAAAATTGAATTATTTGTCCTTTGGTCGATCCAAGGAATTCGTAACATTCGTCTTCAACAGAACATTTCAGTGGCGTCTATTTTTCTTGTTTGACAGTCTTCCATTTTTGGTCAGTTGCTGTGGCAACTTTTACTAGATCACATCCACATCTACGTTTAATATTATAGTAGGGGAGCAAAGTATGCTAAATGTGCAGTCACTCGAGCGCTTTGGGGACCTATTGGGTTGTGAAGAGTAGGTTCTAAAACCAAAAAAAGTTAAGTAAAGTTTTCCATTTTAGTGGGGACTTTCCAGTTTTAATTTAATTTTTCATTTCCAACAATCGTTTTTTCCGATTATAACGCCATCTATGCAAATTCGAAAAAATGTTACGAATTAAAGTTACTTATTTTTTTGTAAGGAATCCAAATCTGCTATAAAAAATGGAGGCCTCCGTGGGGGGTTGTGTTTGATGCCATTCGATAGATTTTTCAAAAATATTAAATAAGTGTATTTTACAGTTTTTCGATCTGATGTTCATTTCGCGAAATATCGCGGGATTCGTATTTAAAATATTAAATTTACCCCCCACCCCTCTCCGTGGGAAGTCGTGTTTGGTATCATTCGATAGATTTTTAAAAAATATTGAGCACATATTTTTTAGTTTTTCGATCTGTCATTCATTTCGGGAAATATTCGCTTTTTTCTTGTGAAACTTTGGGACTTACCCATTTCCTTACGCCTGGCTCGAATCGTCAGATTTTTGAAATATACACTCTTTTCCATGTACTTAACTTACCTTATCTTAATCTGACAATTTCGAATTTTTTTAAGGATAGATTTTTTTTCGGGCCCCCCTTAACGAACTCCCCTGTGTTAAGAGCCAATATATGGTAGAGGTACATCTGCAGGGTACCAGGTTTCTCCCCATATGATAATCTGACGCGCTCGAGTGACTGCAAAAATCCCCGCTTGGACTCCCCTACCATTAAGTATGAACTCACAACCTCAAACCCGCCAATTGTAGTTATGTGTGAATGATTGTTACGTAATCTATTCACTATCATGATCTTGGTCTTTGATATGTTTAATTGCAGACCAAATATTTGACTTTCGTTTTCGACCAATTGTATAAGATCAATCAGCTCTGTTTGACTATTTGCAAGAAGGGCCGTGTCATGCCGTGTCATCTGCTAAACGTAGTTTGTTTATTTTATGACCATTTATTGAGATGCCCGTTTCCCATCCTTCAGGTGCTCTTCTTATAATAATGTGCTCCCCATATAATATATTGAATAATTTTGGTGATAGTGTATTGTATATTCCACAATTATTTCATTTAGTACCTACTTCAAATAAAAACGGAACTAGGTCAGCTTTAAAATCCTAGTGGGATGAGCGCGACAAAGGGTTGCTTCGTCGATTCATAATTAATTTTTGTACTACCGAAAAAAGGTTCCAACTCTACGACGAATACACAGAAACATTGTGAATACAACTGAATACAACTATGTACAATAGATCGCATGAATCT
The DNA here is from genome assembly GCF_917563875.1 of Diabrotica virgifera virgifera. NCBI lineage: Eukaryota > Metazoa > Arthropoda > Insecta > Coleoptera > Chrysomelidae > Diabrotica > Diabrotica virgifera. Next base: position 210,713,735 of record NC_065449.1, read on the forward strand.
TTGAGAAAAGCTGTGAGGACTATTAAAAGATACTGTCTAAGATACGATATAGGTCTATAGATACTGTCTAAGATACGGTCGAGAGCAAAGCACGGACAGTACACGTAAATGTCTATGGAACCAACAACAATCCATCAAACTTTCTTCTCTGTTGACTTCTTAGCCTTCTGGACACCACCGTCCGGCATAACCCAGGATCCAAGAACACCAGGACACGGCGCTTGCCCCAGTGTGTTTTTCGGACTGTTTGCTTTTGCTGCCAACACTAAACATTCACCACAAACCCTGAAGAGGACAAAATCCTAAACAGGGAAGCACATTGTACGCATTTCTTCTAAAGCATTTTTCTAGACAAGCAAATCAAACAATGAGATGATGATGATACGATATAAGGTCGATTTGCACCGATCTGTTTAATGGATAAAAATTATTGGATATGTAATTTAGCATGTTAACAATTGTTAACATGTTAACAAAAAACAAGAGTTGCCCGATCTAATCTTGTTTTAACTATAATTAATTAATAATTAAAAAATGACATTTTTTTATAAAATTAAAAAAAAAATTCGACCCGGGCAGATATTATTTCAGATTTTCTAGGTCAGGGGTTTTCAATCTGTGGTACATGTACCACTGGTGGTACATTTCATTAGGTGCGGTGGTACACAAAACGCAAAACCACAGCCAAAATTCAGCATATTTGTAATTAATTAGATTATCTACCTCCATAGATACTTCAGTTAAGTGGTACCAAAAATAATTATAAGAATTTTGGTGGTACATGGCTCAGAAACATTGAAAACCACTGTTCTAGGTTATTCTAAACAAAAAAGGTCATTTGTAATTTTTCTCTAAAGTTGATCGTTTTCTAGTTATAAACAATTTAAAACTGTAAAAAAAACGAAAGATGACGATTTTCAAGGCTCAAAAACATAAGTATAAAATATCATTTTTGAAATTACGAAGTACCTAAATTCAAGTTCATACCTTAATCTATCAGTTCTTGATAAGCCTTTTGGACTTATTTCATTCTGAAACATTGTTTTTAGTTGTTAATGCCCGTCTCCCCATAAGAAACCTTCCTTATTAACAATTAAAAAAATATGTTTTAGAATAAAACATGGCTCAAAATTCTTATCGAGACCTGATAGAAAAAGGTTTGAACTTAAATTTATGTACTCGATGATTACAAAAATCTTATTTTTTACATTATTAATTAAATATAGTTAGAACAAGATTAGGTCGGGCAACCCTTGTTTTTTGTAATTGTTAACATTCTAAATTACATATCCAATAATATTTTTATCCATTAAACAAATCGGTGCAAATCGACATTATATCGGATCCTCTACTATAAAGGATTTTGTTGGAGAAAAACGAGTGTGCAGATTATGAATCTCAGATATTGATTTTTCAGTATCTTTAACGTAAAGTTAAGATTTTCGGTAAATATTTTATTTTAAATCTCTGTCATCCAATTTCACACAGCCATTAACCCAAATATAAACCACCTCTCTAAACCAAAATAAACGAGAAATATTTCGGAAAATATTTACGGTTCCATAAACGTTTTTTCTTTATGAAAGTCATAAATAACAGATGGCAAACAAAATTGTTTGAAAATCAATTTTAATGTGTTGTTTTAGAAATCAGCTATACTTTATTATATCAATTAGTTCTGGCATAGGCCTAAAATACGAAGTGACAGATCATCTTCGATTAATCCAAAATTTACAAATGAGGTAAAAACATCTTGTGTATGCTGGTATATTTTTATTGAAATTATAGTTATTAAGGTACCAAGGGTTTTATAAGGATAATAACGCTTAAGGTCAATGGTGTATAGACCGAGGGCCTTCGGCCCGAGGTTATACGTTGACCGAAAGCGTTATTATTTTAATACCCGTGGTGCCTTCAACGTTTATTGTCTGACTAAATTATTCTTTATATGCAAAAAATTTGAATGAATTTTGAATTAATTAGTTTTCAAATAAGTACATTTACCAGAAATAGTCTTAACGTAATTGTGGTAACCATAGTTTTACTTATAGTTTTATTTGTCAACTTGACAGTATTTAACTCGTTATTTAAATTTAATAGGCCCTAGGGCGTTATTTTTCAATAACACGCCCTTGGGCATTATATCGTACTTAATAGACTTCTAAATAATGTCATTATTTGTCAAATAATAGACCAGTCGGACATTAAAAAAATTATCCAAACGGATTATAAATTCGAAACGTTCTCGGACCAGTCGGACTAAAATCAGTGAAACCTAGAAGTATTTCCACGTTAAAATGAATAATATAAATGTGTAAAATTTTGAACTAAGCCTGTGGTAAATACGTACATCTTGAGAGTAGTTGAAACTAGGCATATAATTTACTATTTTATTGGGAAATAAGCCTCAATTTAATTTAAAAATGAAATTTATTTATTAGGTATTATTAATAATATTTATGTTTTAAAATAACATACATATAAAATCAGAGTTTGGTGTTAATTTTGAGAGTAAACTGAATGTGAGACCAAATACTTACCATGTCGGGATAATATCATGAGTTTTTTTCCTGGTTTTTCATCGTGATTTACTATGGAATCACTAACACGAGAATTTTACTGTCACCATTGCATGTGGTTGTCTTTTTAAAGACAAATCATAATATGCCATGATTTTTGTGGCAGATATTCTTGAGTTAAAGTTGATTTCATGTAATTGAATGAACTATAATTGATGGATTCGACCCTGAAATTAGTCTATCCACCACCACAGAAAGAACCCAGTACCTCCTGCTCTATCACATATACTGGCAAGATAACAACAAAAATAGCCAGATACGTAAAAAGAAAGGAATAACACCAGCATTCAGAACTAACAACAACTTAAGCAAATATATTAAGAACAATAAGAGCCGAAAGAGAAAACAACTACAGAGTGGTGTTTACAAACTAACTTGTGGTGACTGTCCGAAAACTTACATCGGTCAAACTGGCAGAACTTTTGACAAACGGATAGCAGAACACAAAAGGGCTTTCAACAATAGAAAAACAGACACTTCTACATACGCACTTCACCTTCTAGATCATAGTCATTCTTTTAATGAACAGTTTCAAATTCTGCATATTCAAAATAAAGGCCTTAAGCTATCTTTATTAGAATCTATGGAAATTAATAAATTGAAAAATACAGATATAATTCTGAATGACCAACTCGAGACAAACAGCTCCCCACTCCTTAACCTCTTCATTTAAACACTTTAAATAGGCAAACCATTGTAAACTAAATCACTTGAGAAAGGCACTCTGCCGAAACAGCTGTAGTCACATAGTTGTAATAAATTTTGTGGAAGTATAGAAAACAAACGTTTTCAGTGTTTTATTGTTAGATGAATGAACTATCTTTCAATAAAGTCGTCCCAGGAACGCAACTCATAAATATTGGCAATATCATTTTAAAGTCTTCTACTTTAAAATGTATAATATTATATGTATGAATTGCCATTATGAATGCGTCCGATTAAATTAAATTAAATTTTTGAGAATTTTTTTACTAAGCAACACAATTTGTTTAATTTATTACCATTTTGTATTTCGACAACGATCTTTGAAGTGGCAGTAGAAACGTCAATAAATTTTATTTTTAAATTAAATTGTGGCTTATTTTCCAATAAAGGAGTAAATTGTATAAGATGCCACAAAGAAACAGCTTGATAGCAATACTAGGCATATATTTAAAACCTTTAAATTACATCATACATGTATGTTGTTCTGAAGCTATTTCCTTGTGGCTTTTTATAATTTCAACTATTTTCAATAGGAAATAAGCCACAATTTTACCAAAAAAATGATTTTATTAACGTTTCGACGCCCAAGTCGGGTGTCGTTGTCAAAATACAAAATAATACTAAATTAAACAAAAATGTTGTTGCTTAGTTAAAAATTCTTCTAATAATTTATTTAATCTGACTCATTTATATCGGCAATTCAGACATGTATTTATTATACATTTTAAAGTAGAAGACTTTAAAATGATATTGCCAATATTGATGAGTTGCGTTCCTGGGACGACTTTACTAAAAGATCAAGAATATCCGCCACAGAATCATAGCATGTGATCTGTCTTTAAAAATACTGTAACCCTTATAGTAGGGTTATATTTTTTTTTGGTACTAAAATTTGATTGATGAAGAGAAAGGAGTAGTGAGAAACGGCTTAACAAGTTAAAATTAGAATGAAGATAACAAATTAATTATGAGGATGAGGATGAGACGTAAAAGCTCAGGAAGTGGAGATCGGCTTATTTTCGTGCTGTTGTTTAGGGGAGAAAGAGATAGTGATAAAGGAAGAAACCAGAAAAATTAAAAAGTAATGAAATACTTAAAAGAAAAGAACTGACCTATGATCAATAAACCAAAGATGGGCGCCAGAAGTAAATGCCTTTTAGAGCCTTTACTTCGTTGATAGAACAGTGTGGGAGACTAGAAAAGAGAGAGAGAGAGATATAGAGAGAGAGATATATAGAGAGAGAGATATAGAGAGAGATATATATATATATAGAGAGAGAGAGATATAGAGAGAGAGAGAGAGAGGGAGAAAGAGAGAGAAATAAGGAGAAAGATATAAACAATCCAAATAACTTAATCCTGAAATAAAATATTATATGAACACATATAGTTGAGAGATATCAGGTGCAGGTGAAATGATACAAACCCAATAGGTATACCTTATTTTTATTGTGTAAAAAAAATACCTAGATATATGTAAAGTAAGATTTTGGTAACTAATGTATATATATATAATGTAAAATTTCTAGCTAAAAATATAAATAATGTATAATAATGTAAAACATTGGCTTGCAAGATGAATATATAATAGTAAAATTTAATTAATAATATAAATAATGAATATGAGTAATGTTAAAATTTTGGTTGCCAAGATATAAGCAGATAACGTAAAAGTTTCCGACTATTAAATGATTTCTATGAGTTTACGTTTCTTTCAGATACAAACAATAAAGAGACAGAAAAACAATAGTGAGTGCTAGTCAACAGAACCAGATGATATTCTTCATAATACCGTATTAATATACTTGTATATTATCTACCACAATACCTAAGTTATTATGTAATGAACCCTATAGAGACCAATGCTCTAGGTCTATAAGTACTTATGTTCCCTTACATGCATTGAGATTTAGATGAAAAATTGACAAAATATTATTTGTTGTGTAGACACAACCGATAGTAAAAGATATGATAAGGGAAGTTAAAAAATAATCTAATGCTTAACAACAAATGTAGAATAAATATATAATATATTGCGGAACACAATTCGGTCTATAAATGAGAACATTAATTAAGTACACTTATCTTTGTTCCAATCTAGATGAAATTCCTTCAGCTCTAATTCCAAGTGTTGGCTTATGGACGTGCCGGTTTATCAGACGGTAAGCGGCTCTATGAATATACACATCTTAGGGAAGATTTACGTTCCAGATAATTAATAGGAATGTTATTCTTAGTGCATTTTCCATATAAGTTGTCTTTGTGGGATATTAAAAGCTTGGTTCTATTTTATAATTCTCTAGGTACGGCAGACGTTCATTTTAGGTATATTATATCTTTACAGATATATTTAGCTTGCTTTGTAATTGCAATTCCAAAATAGATTTATTGAATATCTCCTATTCTTTTATGTATGACATCTGCCGTTTTTTCTCCAACACATATTTGTCTGTATTTGACCTTCTTAAGTCGTTGGTTAGCTAGCACTCATTCTGTTTTCATTTTCCTACCTCGATCGTAAGGTAACTTTTTGTTATTCGATGTTAATTATTACGGTTGTCGGGAGTGGCTACTCGTAAACGTAGCGGAACGCTACATTCCCCCTCCACTCGATATAATTTTCCTTCAGAAAATTATTCTGGCAAAAACCAAAACGAAGTTTATTCTTGGCAGGGTTAGTACTTTAATATGGGTCAGGAGTAGTAGCTCCTAGCAGTTGTAGCTGTAGTTACAGTCACAACCACTCCACAAAGTTAAAGATAGGATTAGTACATCAACTAACTAATCTAATCTAACCTAAAACATTAATTTTGAATTTGGCTCAAAGTGGGTAAACATCCACATTATACCACATATTTACACAAGGGAAATAAAAGGCAACACTTCTCATGCTTCCGAGCATGGAAGAGTGCGGGCACAAAAGTATGACACACTTGTGTGGATCCAACACAAGAGTGCATCAAGGTAAGTTCCCAAGATTCCGGAACCGGTATGGTTTACGGAGATCGCGAGAAAGGAACTTTTCCTTCCTTAACGTAGACAAGGACTAGTCTGATGATCTGCATCCAGACTTTATTTACGAATGAACCGTATACTAGGTATCTTAAAGTTTACTAATAGTTATTCTTGTTGTACCATTACTTACATTAATTAAACTTATTAAATCGTTCACATTAAAGGCTTAGATTACACGTAACCCCAAATTGTGATCAACGTGAACTAAAGGTACTAGAAAAAAATATTCCTGACTAAAACAAAGTATCCACCCAACTACATAAAGAACCATTAAATTTGGCCTTACTCACTATCGGACTCACTATCGATTTGGATATTAGCACCTAAGTTAATCTAAAGATGAACACAAAATTTATTGTTGACATATTCAACCGAGAGTAACCAGGATATTCTCCAACCGATTCAAAACATGGTATCAAAGATAACTTAAGGTAAGGAAATAGAGATGTAACATAGCTCTCTTAGGTAAGATAAGATAAGATAAGATAAAGTGAAGTACGATACGCTAAGTTAAATATATTATATATCCAATGCAGATATAAACCAGGTAGTTAAGAATGCACAGCAAAACAAAAAATGGACAAACAAAACAGTTCCACAAATGGATAGCCATTATCGTATCCATCCAAATATGGTTCCGTCAGTATAATTCATAATCCATTCCCGAATTGACTTAATATAATCACAGGTAATAATCATTGAAAGGTAACCTAAAGATAACCTAACTTAATATCTGTATCCGATGAATCTATAGCCTAAGGCTACAGCTGATTTCAGTGTACGATATACCAAAACGTTTGATAATCAGTGTATTTTTATACTAACACATGTATAAGCATCAACACAAGTAAGTTCTTAACTACAATTTCTCAAAGGTAAAACTAAAATTTAAGAACCAAAATCAAACAATTTCATCTGAAACCGTATATTTATAGATCAGTTCCTAAAATCAATGACAGAAGAGGTCCGAACTGGACTACTATAGTGGACCAATGCGTAAGAAAACGAAAATCAAATATTAGAGTAGTCACTAAACAACAGCTAATGAATGTATTTTCCAAAATTATTGATATAACAACCATCAACGAAATTAATATTAAAGGTATTGGGTTATCGCCTTGTACAAGAAAAAAATCCATTGTATAACTTGATGAAGACTTAATCTATGCTACAGAACCGAAGATGGTCAACGACCATATTCGCCACATAGCGACTCCAGGTAAAAGTACATCCATCACAAAATATAGCATGGATTACGAAATCCGCTAACGATCTAGTCCGGAATTTGATCAACGAATTCGAACCCACGTATTATGCTTAGATACACCTATATACCCATATACAACAAAATTTACTAATAAAAGTGAAAAGACAATATTTAAAAGCAATTTACCTATAACAGTCTAATATTTTGAGAAGTGATAATAATGGAATACCCTGTATAATGCATTTATTACACCAGACAAATGTTATGACATTCCCTGTGCAAACGCTGAGTCCATAATATATGTGAACACTTAACTATCAAGGTAAAATCAAGAGCAGAGGTAAAATAATAATTACCAAATAGCAAAAATAAGAGTTTTTTTAGGAAACTAGAAAGTTGCAGACTGCGATAAAAGGTTCCAAAATTAATGCAGAACGCAAGTTAATACCTAATCATCCTCTGAGGTCGAGGATTCAGAATCCATGACTGTTTTATCAGGTAGGAGATCTTTGACATGAAAACGACCAATTCGTTTATTGGACGAATTGTCTTTTAGTTCATAGACAAGAGGCGATATGACTTTTAAAACCGTACATTGAATATACTTCTGACAAAATTTCGCCGCTATGGCATCATTTTTACTTGATTTCACAAAATTTCGTTTTAGGACTCGGTCTCCAGGATAAAAACGTAACGGTCTTTTCCTTAAATTATAATATTTCTGGGAACGTAAATAAGAAGATTTCAATCTCTTCCGAATATCGGCAAATATAGGGGGCAGGTTTTGGAGATCCTCTAGTCGATGAAGATTCTCAGAAACTTGTGGTAAAGTAGTTGCATTATCGGAAATTAAACCAAAATAATCGCCTGAGAGAGGAACATTTCGACCAAAGTTAAGATACGCGGAAGAACATTTAGTGACCTCGTGAGTGGAAGTCCTTATGGCTTGGGCAACAGAATGAATGTATTGATCCCACGACCTATGGTCCTCAAATGTATAAGACCTTAAAGCGGTAACAATACTACGATTTACACGTTCTGAGTGGTTCGCTTGAGGGTGATATGCAGCATTATAGAAAATCTTCTGCACCCTATATTTGGACATAAGAGTCTTGAAAGCGTTCGAGATAAATTGGGGCCCATTGTCACAGGAGACAATTTGAGGAACACCAAATACTAAAAATACTTGTTCTTCCAAATACTTAATAATTGCTGGGACTGTGGCTTTCCGAAGAGGGCAAACCAAAGGAAATTTGGTGAAATAGTCCACTACTACGAGACAATAAGTATTTCCTGTATAGCTACGAGGGTATGGACCAATTAAATCGAGAGAAATCATCTGCCAAGGGAAATTAATATTTCTAAAAGAACCCATAAGACCAGCTTGTGGTAAGTTACTTGGTTTACAAGTAGCACAAACTATGCATTTAGAGATGTACCTTTTAATGGATTTGCGCATGCCAGGCCAATAATATAACTCAGCAATACGGTGGTAAGTTTTATAGAAACCAAAATGGCCAGCAGTAACTTCGTCACGACACATACGCAAAATATTTTCCCTGTTTGGCGTAGGTACAACTATTTTCCATTCGGTCATATTCGATAATACCTCAACAGGACTTAAAATGTGTTTGTACAGCACATTGTTCTCCACCTTAAAATCGGGATATCTTTGTGGGTCTTGAGTAACCTTATCGACCATATTTTGATACCACGCATCAGGAGTTAATGAAGATAGATCTAAAACATTAATATCAAAAACACGGGAAAGAGCATCAGCAACCACTACTCCGGCTGCCTTTCGATGGACAATCTTATACGAATAGGCAGTCAGTTTACATATCCATCGGGAAAGTCTCTGAGAAGGGTTTTTCATGCTGTGAAGCCATACCAAAGAACTATGGTCCGTAATTATCGTGAAATTACGACCCTCTAAATAATAACGAAAAGCTTCTAAACCCTGAATAATAGCTAATAGTTCTTTCTCCGTAGTCGAATAGTTTTTCTGCGCCTTATTCAGTTTCTTACTTGTATAAGCTATTGGGTGTTCAGAGCCATCTTTCACCTGAAATAGCACGCCACCAGAAGCGGTGTTAGAACAGTCGGTCATCAGATAAAAATGTTCGTTAAAATTAGGTGAGATCATGACTGGAGCGCTCGTTAGTGCATCTTTAACGCGCCTAAACGCTTCATCGGCCTCAGGAGTCCAAATAATCGTTTGGCCTTTTTTCCTATCCTTCAGAAGATCAGTAAGGGGTGATAGTAAGGTAGAATAAGACGGAACAAACCGACGATAATATCCACACATGCCTAAAATTCTGCGAACTTGGGTGGTAGTTTTTGGGATGGGAAAATCTCTTATAGCGGCGACCTTTTCAGGGTCTGTCCTAAGACCCTGGTTATCAACCATATAGCCTAAAAACTTCAAACTTGGTCGACAAAATTGACATTTATCAAGATTAACCGTTAAATTGGCCTCTTTTAACCGGACAAATAAGTTATTCAAAATTTCGATATGAGTAGAAAAATCCGGGGTGACTACCAAGATATCATCAAGATAATAAAACACGTAGGGCTCTAACTGAGGACCTATTACTATATCCATGAGACGACACATAGTTTGGGGAGCAGATACTAACCCAAAAGGCATTGTTACAAATTGAAACAATCCTTTACCATTGACGGCAAAAGCGGTATATTTCCTACTTTCAGTACTAAGAGGTATTTGTAAAAAAGCTTTTGAAAGATCTATAGACGATATGAACTTCGAGTTTTGAAGTTTGCTCAAAATAATATCAATTCGAGGGATCGGGTAAGCATCCCGATTTACTGTGATGCTGTTTAACTTACGTCCATCAAAACAGACCCTAAATGATCCATTCTTTTTTTTCGTGAGCCATAATGGACTACTATAGGAAGAGGTAGACGGTTCGATGATATTAAGTTTAAGCATTTCATCAATCTCTTGGTCTAAATCTTTTTGCCACGCTTGGGGTATCGGATATTGGTATTGCCTAAATGGTGTGGGATTATTCACTTCAATAGAATGGGAAAGCAAGGTAGTACGGCCTAACTTATCCGTAGAGGAGATAGAATTAAACTTGGAGATAGTTTCTTGTAACTGATTTTGTTCCTCATTTGATAAACTAGAAAAATCTTGTACGGCATTCAAGCTCGAAATATTAAATGAAGATATAGACATAGAAAAATCAGAGCAGTTAAGTGTGCTATTAAAAACATTAAGAAAGTCCATTCCAAGGATAACTGAATTTTGCACTGAGGGGATAACATAAAAAGTAACATTTCTGCGTATATTCGCTACAGAGACTTCTGTTACGAATTTTCCCGTGATGGGTTGTACAGTGCCATCAGCAGTCGATACTTGAAGAGAAGAAATCGGGTTAACTTTGACTTTATCGTTGTCTATTAAACGAAGAGATAAAGAACCTAGTAAAGATATGTTTGAACCACTGTCTAGAAGTGCTAAACAAGATTGACCTAATACTTCGATAGGGAGATACGGACGATTATCGTTATGTTTCCTAACTAATAGAGAATTTAAATCTAAGGTTGTTTTATCAATCACTATGGTGTTGCCAGAAAATTGAGATAAAGGTAGACAGGTATCTCCTTCCTTAATTTTTCTGGAAGAAGAAGGTAAAGGTAACGGAACTAACGCAGAGTTAAGTTCTTGTTCGAGACAAGAAGATGGGAGATTTAATGAAGATACTGAGAAAGAAACACTATCATTATCTGATTCGACATTAAAGGGTGTCTGCTTCAGAAAACTTAATCTTGAGATAGGTTGTTGTTTGAAGTTGTTGTCTTTTTGGACGAAATACCTTTCCCTTTTCGACTGGTAGAAGGTACGGGAGGGCTTGACGTGTTGAGTCCTGTATTGTTTATGGAAGTTACGGAATTCCCTGATGGAGAGACTGTCAGGAGGGCTCAGGGTACAATCCTCTAAACGACCGTTTCCCTGACAATTCCTACACCTGGGTTTAGTGGTATTTTCAAGGCCACACCCAAAACAAAAGGGACGCAATCTGGGGTTTGGGCATGCAGAGAAGGCATGTCCCTGAGTATAACAATTCCAACATACGATCGTGGAGGTAACGGTAGATACATTGTGTTTCGGTACTTTATTTTGCCATGATCGATTTCGTGAAAAGGAATTCTGACTAGAAGACGGGAAAGGACGAGACGAAACTACAGTTGAGGGTTGATTAGACCAAGAAAATGTTTCTTCTAACCGCTTACATTTTTCCGTAAGTTCGTCGATACTACGGATTTCTACAAGAGCTAGTTGAGAGTGATATGAGGGTAACAAAGATTTCATGATGATTCTTACCTTTTCGGATTCCGTGAGAGGAATGTCAAGACGACTACACAACCCAAGGATGTTGTTGATAAACATAGTAACGGGTTCATTCTGGAGTTGCTTCCGCTTTTTAATGTCATCCAAAAGATCATCTTGGTAGGAATATGGTAGGAAATCAGCTTTAAGTTTTTGCACCAGATCTTTCCAGCAAGAAAGGTTAGAGCGATTATTCATAAACCAAGTGAACGCAGGACCGGTAAACAACTCAGCAGAGGCTGCAAATAAGTCATCCTCTGGAATACATCTAGAGATTCGCAAACATTCAACTTTCTCTAAGAAAGCGACAACAGTATCACGATCACCTGTACCAGAAAAAGAAATACCCCATTTATGAACTTGGGCAGATTTAGAAAATGGGAAGGGTGACGCATTGTGTATGGGTGCATTTGGAGTGGAGGTAGCAGCAGGGTTTCCCCGAGCATCGAGATCACCTTCAATATCCAAGATTTTGACTGCGACGGTTTTCTGGTATAATTCCTGTTCATCGGTATCACACTCTAAGCGACTTACTCGTTCAGATAAATGAGCTACTCTAGACGACAATCTAGCAAAGGTAGGATCCAGTATTGTACCCCTGAATATCCCGATTTTCTGGGTAAGGTCTTTCAGTGTGTCCTCAATCTCCTCCTTATGTTTGTCAAAGGGAATACAGGAGGAAGAAATTTGCCGAAAACTCCTATTTTCCTTCTCCTGTCGCAGAGCTCCACGCAATATTTTGCGTTTAGCCTCGACGGTAGGATATTCAGTAACATCAATACTTCGGATTTTAAGCTCGTAATCTAACTCTTTTACCAGTAAATGATCAACTTTAAAAGTGGACATTTTAAAAAAGAAACTTTCAGTATCAAGACAAAACACCCCAATGAAGGTTAGATAGATAAACTCAATAAAAAAAATTTTACAACTGGCACAAAGCCCGCAAATTTAATCACATACAGTAATCTAAAATTGAGATAGAAATCAGAACCTAATAAACATATACCTATAACCCAAAATATATAATTGTGTGGATACAAGTGCCAGTACAGGATATCATAATAATTATAAGATACCAAAAAATATGTAACGTATAAAAATGTAAAAATTCAGTTTATTAAATATTAACGTCACCTTCAATAAACATTTATATATTACCTTTTAACTTATGTTCGTATACCACCCAACAATTCATGCTATATCCTCAATTCTAAAATAATTTCCCTTACACCTGTATACTCTCTCAAAAAAAAAACAAAATGATACACTGCTACTATCAACTTTTTCTTTTTTTTTTTTCCAAAACAACAACAAACTGTAAGTGATAATTCGCAATAACCAAATTGAATAAGAGAATGTAGTGTAACTAACACTAAATCACCACCTAAATGAAAAACAACAGCTCCACGATGGGCTCGCCACTTTGTAACCCTTATAGTAGGGTTATATTTTTTTTTGGTACTAAAATTTGATTGATGAAGAGAAAGGAGTAGTGAGAAACGGCTTAACAAGTTAAAATTAGAATGAAGATAACAAATTAATTATGAGGATGAGGATGAGACGTAAAAGCTCAGGAAGTGGAGATCGGCTTATTTTCGTGCTGTTGTTTAGGGGAGAAAGAGATAGTGATAAAGGAAGAAACCAGAAAAATTAAAAAGTAATGAAATACTTAAAAGAAAAGAACTGACCTATGATCAATAAACCAAAGATGGGCGCCAGAAGTAAATGCCTTTTAGAGCCTTTACTTCGTTGATAGAACAGTGTGGGAGACTAGAAAAGAGAGAGAGAGAGATATAGAGAGAGAGATATATAGAGAGAGAGATATAGAGAGAGATATATATATATATAGAGAGAGAGATATAGAGAGAGAGAGAGAGAGAGGGAGAAAGAGAGAGAAATAAGGAGAAAGATATAAACAATCCAAATAACTTAATCCTGAAATAAAATATTATATGAACACATATAGTTGAGAGATATCAGGTGCAGGTGAAATGATACAAACCCAATAGGTATACCTTATTTTTATTGTGTAAAAAAAATACCTAGATATATGTAAAGTAAGATTTTGGTAACTAATGTATATATATATAATGTAAAATTTCTAGCTAAAAATATAAATAATGTATAATAATGTAAAACATTGGCTTGCAAGATGAATATATAATAGTAAAATTTAATTAATAATATAAATAATGAATATGAGTAATGTTAAAATTTTGGTTGCCAAGATATAAGCAGATAACGTAAAAGTTTCCGACTATTAAATGATTTCTATGAGTTTACGTTTCTTTCAGATACAAACAATAAAGAGACAGAAAAACAATAGTGAGTGCTAGTCAACAGAACCAGATGATATTCTTCATAATACCGTATTAATATACTTGTATATTATCTACCACAATACCTAAGTTATTATGTAATGAACCCTATAGAGACCAATGCTCTAGGTCTATAAGTACTTATGTTCCCTTACATGCATTGAGATTTAGATGAAAAATTGACAAAATATTATTTGTTGTGTAGACACAACCGATAGTAAAAGATATGATAAGGGAAGTTAAAAAATAATCTAATGCTTAACAACAAATGTAGAATAAATATATAATATATTGCGGAACACAATTCGGTCTATAAATGAGAACATTAATTAAGTACACTTATCTTTGTTCCAATCTAGATGAAATTCCTTCAGCTCTAATTCCAAGTGTTGGCTTATGGACGTGCCGGTTTATCAGACGGTAAGCGGCTCTATGAATATACACATCTTAGGGAAGATTTACGTTCCAGATAATTAATAGGAATGTTATTCTTAGTGCATTTTCCATATAAGTTGTCTTTGTGGGATATTAAAAGCTTGGTTCTATTTTATAATTCTCTAGGTACGGCAGACGTTCATTTTAGGTATATTATATCTTTACAGATATATTTAGCTTGCTTTGTAATTGCAATTCCAAAATAGATTTATTGAATATCTCCTATTCTTTTATGTATGACATCTGCCGTTTTTTCTCCAACACATATTTGTCTGTATTTGACCTTCTTAAGTCGTTGGTTAGCTAGCACTCATTCTGTTTTCATTTTCCTACCTCGATCGTAAGGTAACTTTTTGTTATTCGATGTTAATTATTACGGTTGTCGGGAGTGGCTACTCGTAAACGTAGCGGAACGCTACAATACAACCAAATGCAACGGTGGCAGTAAAATTCTCGCACTAGAGACTTCATAGTAAATCACGAGGGAACACCAGGAAAAACCTCGTGATACTATCCCGACATCGTAAGTATTTGGGCTTACATTTAGTTTACTCTCAAATCTAATACCAAATTCAGTATTAGATTAGATACTTACGATGTCGGGATAGTATCACAAAGTTTTTCCTGGTTTTCCTCGTGATTTACTATGGAGTCTCTAGCGCGAGAATGATTTACTATGATTATGTGGCGGATATTCTTGAGTTGGGTTGATTTCATGTAATCAAATGAACTGTGTTTTAGTAAAGTCGTCCCAGGAACGCAACTCATCAATATTGGCAATATCATTTTAAAATCTTCTACTTTAAAGTCTTCTACATACTTTAAAATGTATAATAAATAATACATGTCTGAATTGCCGATATAAATGAGTCAGATTAAATAAATTATTAGAAGAATTTTTTACTAAGCAACAACATTTTTGTTTAATTTAGTATTTTGACAATGACACCCGACTTGGGCGTCGAAACGTTAATAAAATAATTTTTTTGTTGTAAAATTGTGGCTTATTTCCCATTGAAAATAGTTGATAATAAATGTATTGGTTACAAGGTTACATCGCACGTTCCTAAGAAAGTAAGTGTGCCAGACCTTATTTGAAAGGTATTTCAATGGACTTTAAAAGATCTCTCTCAAGTTTTCCCAAAAAATTGCACCACATTCGAGTTATTTGAGATTCTCCATTTCGATGTTCTTCGAAAATAAGCATCCTCTAAAGAGTCGTTATTGGGTTTACATAGGTCTTTCAGACGCGAGTCTCTTTGTTTTTTTATTAGCTACAATTTTGTTATTAATGATTTTTTCTAAAAAAATATTTTTTTTTAAGTTATTCATGAAAAACCATGATACAACGTGAGTTTTTAATGAAAAATGCATAGTTTCAATCGCAAAAATAAGTTGGAAATGTCAATTTTGCAAAAAAATTTTTTAGAACAAAATTTACTCAGAATTGGTCACTATCGATTTCCATAGTTATTTTGATTAAAACATTTTCATACTCTAGATGGGGTTGTTTTCTCCCCCAGGGCAAAAGCGCAGTTCGGCATAGGGTAGATTTTGACAAAGGTTATAATTACCTAAATCCAAGTTTTCAAAGAAATCGACCTTGGTTCTCAAAATTCCACGAGAAAATAGCTGTTGATTGGACTACTATTCGGAAACCTATTTTTGATTTTAATATTATTGTGTACTATTCTGTATTGGTGTTAAATGTTTATATTTGAAATTCTATTTTCAAATACATTTCATAATAGAACTTCAATTTAAAACAATGTTAGCATTTCAAAGAAAATATGATCTTGTTAAGTGTTTACATGAAAATTTAGTTCAACAATGTATGCTAGGCTAGTGGCAATTTGTCCAAAAATACATTCGGTTCTGACTCACGGCATAGTTTCTATTTTTATTTTTATGAATGAAGTGGAGCAATTCAACAATTGCGTTTCCACTCGCACGCAATTCTATTTGAAGGATTTGCTTTATTTTGTATCAGACATTCTGGAATCCAAACCGACATAAATAAATACTTTTAATATTTATTGAGTAGAGATAATTGGACGTTTTTTTAAACATAGTAATCATAAAATAATCGTAAAATAAATTACTATTGGCTTGTAATTTTTCCACTGTTTTCCTCCATTTTCCTCTTTCCGCAGTTCTCCGTTTTGTTATCCCGATTGTTTCAAGGTTTTCCTTATATGCTTCTAGCCACTTTTTCCGTGATCGTCATCTTCCCTTTTTTTCCTTCTTCTCTCGGCAGCGAGTCCTTTGCCCACCTTTCGTCAGCCATTCTCGCAAGATAACCTGACCATCTAAGTCTCTTTGTTCTGACATTCTGGCTAATTTCTGGTTTCCCATACAGTTTTCTGATCTCTGCATTTGCTGGTGTCCTCCAAAAGTCTTCGTCGTCTTTAACTCCCCCGAATATCTTCTTTAGAACACTACGCTCCCATATGGTCAGCATATTTTCTTGATTTTTGTTCATAATCCTTGTTTCGCTTCCACAAAGGACTGTGTTCGGTATAGTCTCAATTTTGATTCTCTGAAGATGTTTTTTGCTCTTAGTAGTTTGTGTAGAGCTCGGACAGTCTTCCTTCCTCTCGAAATTCGCTTCTCAATTTCTTGGATTTCTTCTCCTTTATTTAGGAATTAGGAATACTTCTAGATACTCAAATTCCGTCACCTTTTTGAAGCAATACTCTTTACTCTGGTTGTTTGTGGTAGCCTTCAGTTGTGTGTCTTCATACGTGGTCTGCCTCATTCCCATACACTCTGGTTTCTGCCCATTAATAATTAGTCCATACTACTTAGCCTTCGTTTCAAAGAGTTTGAAAATCTTCAGCAGTTCCCTTTCAGTTCTTGCCATTAACACTACATCGTCCGCAAAGGCCAGGACCTGGCTTCTGTTGTCATAAATCATACCTTTCATTCGTATTTTACCCTCTCTCAATAATGCCTCCAACAAGAAATTGAAGAGTACTGTGGACAGCGGATGACCCTGCTTTAATCCCCTTTTAACTTCAAAATTTCCTGGTAGTGTTCCTTCTAACCTAACTCTATTGTCGGTCTTCATCAAGGTCATTTTTACTAGTCTGATCATCTTTTCCGAAATTCCATGTACTCTTAGGGCCTGGTAGAGACGCTTTCTTATCACAGAATCGTAAGCTTGTTTCAAATCAATCTATTTAGCTTTAACTGTTGCTCGTACGTACTGCTCTGAATCATTTCCAACAAGAATATTTGATCTATGGTGGATCTGCCCTTTTTGAATCCTCCCTGATATTCTTACCAACCTGCTGTTTTAAGTGCCTTTCCAGTCTGCTTCTTATGACTCTGGCGAGTACCTTATGGCTTCTGACTCACGGCATAGTTTCTATTTTTATTTTTATGAATGAAGTGGAGCAATTCAACAATTGCGGTTCCACTCACACGCAGTTCTATTTTGAAGGATTTGCTTTATTTTGTATCAGACATTCTGGAGTCGAAACCGACATGAATAAATATTTTCAATATTTATTGAGTAGAGATAATTGGACGTTTTTTTAAACATATTGATCACGTAAAAGTAAATGAGTTCGGTAAAATAAATACAAAATAGTACTTTTAATCAAAGAAAATGACAGTGGTGAATATTACTCAAAAAAGTACAACACATTCTGAGTATTATAAGGAAACATAATTATATTAAATGGTCCAGTAAATCAAGCAAAAAAATGCCGTGGTACCTTCCTTATTATTGTTTCGTGTGTTTTTGTTCATTTTTTTGTTATAAATAAATAGTAATTATAATAAAGGGTGTCCCCCGTTAACATAAGATAAACGCCCTCACTCCCAGAAGTCAATTTTTTCATTTTTTTTATGTTCTATCTGATTAAAAATAAGACTCAGCTCAATTTTAACCTTCTTTTCCCCTCCCCCTACTACCAAAAAAGTTATTTTTTCCTTTTTATTTGTTTAGATTTAGATGGGATGCAATCAAATTCAACATTTCAAAAAATTCACACGCATAGTTGAGGCTTCTACAAAACATTTTTATACAGGGTGAGACGAATAAAGGTCCTATTAGAAATATCTCTAGAACAAAAGGCAACAGAATCATGAAAATTTGAAATCTGTTTAATGAAAATATTTTCATCTATTTGCTACTTCCGGTTATACCGGAAGTTGCTTATAACTTCGTTTTCTTAAATGGAACACCCTGTATTTTAGTATTGTAATGAAATGATATTTTATGGTACTTTTTTATTTCTTAAGCATTCCCTATACCTAACTGCTTTAATTTGTGCTTAATTGTTAATCGCACCAACAATCTTAACTACGTAGGTATTTTGATAGCTAAACTATTATTGGTAATTTTAATGATCAGTCTGGATTATAATGTATTTATTTCCGAAAAATTATTTGTGATTGAATATTTTCACGGCCAACCTAATAAAATTTTACGTATTTTTTGTTGCAATTAGTGTTTAGCTTGAATCACCAATAACTCACAAATTAAAGCAGTTAGGTATACGGAATACTTATAAAATAAAAAAGTACCATGAAATATCATTTCATTACAATACTAAAATACAGGGTGTTCCATTTAAGAAAACTCAGAAAATATTCATTCCGAGTTTCGACCAACCCTGTATACTAAAATTAAAAATTTAGCTATACTAATGGTAATCTACAATAGTAGACTATATTAAAAATCATTTGCACGTAAGTATAGTTTTAGATGTCAAACTACTACAATTCTACAGGGTGTGAATGTTGCTACGAAATTAATAAAAAAACGTAATTATCTTTTAAAATACCCTGTATAACATTACAAAACCTCATACTTTAAGAAAGAATATGTTGAGGAGAATCTAAAAATGTAAAAATATACAGGGTGTCCCATTTAAAAAAACGAAGTTATAAGCAACTTCCGGTATAACCGGAAGTGGCAAGGAGATAAAAATATTTTCATTTAATAGATCATCCTTCAAAACCCCTTTATTCCAATTTTCATGATCCTGTTGCCTTTAGTTCTCAAGATATTTCTAATAGGCCAGTTATCTGCCTCACCCTATATACCCATCATAGGTTGAGTGTACATAACGCCAAAATGTTTTTTTTTTTTGGAAAAAAGCGTATAGCTTTTTTTAAAGATGGCTGCAGGTCTAATTTTTTTTGTTTTCGAAGTTTATCAAAAACCATATTTCTAATTTTTTCATATTTTCCCTTAAAGTGCGCCACCTTAAAAAATTCGAAAAACTGATTTTTAGGGGTTTTTGGGATTTTCCCATTTTGTAAACTTCAAAATAGTTCAAATTTATTTTTTACGTTTTATCCGATTAAAAATAATAGCATAATTTACTTACCATAATTTTAATTTTAAATAAAGGATTTAACTTAAACTTGCAAAAATTGCCGTTAACAATATATCAAATTTAATATCGTTCTTTCAGCAAAAGAGGTTAAAGCGTCAATATTGTATACGGAAAAAAGAAATATGACCCTTTTACCGAACCCTCACAACCGATATTTCCTGTTGATTGATTAAAATCTTTTACATACAAAATATATATACACTATAAACCCACCACAGATTCGCGGTTGTATCAGGTTTCTTCACTTCCTGATCTAGATTTTGCAGTGCATCATGTCGAATACATATCAGATTTTTTAAATGTCCTATCATTAAACCAATATTTGCAGATGTTGTTTATTAAACGATGTTATTAAATGGGAAATGAATGTTTTACAATTTATTTTAATTTGCCGCTGAAAATTGAATTTGTTAAATAACTATCGGTCTTTCTATCTCTTGCGTTTTATCTTTTTATCCAGAATTAAGGCGGTAGGCACAAAATCTTGTTCCAATGCTATTCAAAGGCATTCATTTTTTTCGAATCCTAAGAAAACTAATAATTATTTTTGAAAAAATTATACGCAGAATGAAAGATTACATTATTACCGAGGGCCAATAGGCCGATTACATTATTACCGAGGGAAAACTTCTTTAATATTTATTTTAATATCATCCTAAGCGGCTTGACAATCCGTTGCTCGCAAAGAAGTCGCCACTCCTGTCGATTCCTGGCAACTTCCCTCCATCTTCTGGCCCACAGAATCTTTAGGTCTTCTTCCACATCATCAATCCATCTTCTTCGTTGTCGTAGAAATCGACTAAAGAAGAAGAAGAACGGTTTTAAATAAATACAAGCTCTGCATGGTCTGAAATCTAAGATGCATCCAGCAAATATCAAATTTTATCAATATTATACGTGGCATGGATAAAAATATGAATTTCGCTCAAGAGTAAAGTACGTTTATAGTTCACAATATTTAAATCAGGACATAGTTGCACAATGGTTTTTAATACTAAACAACTTTTTATAATAGTAATTTTCCATATTATAAATTTAAATAAACAAAGTTTTCGTTATAATAATGTTCGCAGTTCCCAGAAAAAGCCCTAGAGCATAACAGTAAGTTGTTTCTCTGTTTTGTGGATTTGGAAAAAGCACTTGATCGGGCGCCACATAACAAGATCTGGGAAATATTAAACCGTAAAAATGTGAAACCGAAGTTAATCCAAGCAATAAAGAGTATATATAAATGTACACGTAATAATCAGAACGAACAATCGCTCTTCTCTAGAATTCTACACAAGGACAGGTGTAAGACAAGGTGGTATTCTGAGTCCTTTGTTATTCATCACTCTAATGGACGAAATTGCAAAAGAATGCAGGGGTAAGGTAAAAAGAAGTAAGGGTTGAAGTGTATAAACTTCAACAAGTTTACGTGTCAGAGTTGATATATGTCGATGTCCTGGTAATTGTGGCAAGATCAGAAAAAGATTTGCAAGTGAATGTGAATGTTTGGAATGAAGCCTTTAAGAAATTTGGGATGAAAATAAATATTGAAAAAACAGAAGCTTTAGTAATATCGAAAACTCAAGAAAATATAATATATAATATAATATTGCGACCATTACACAAGTAGAGGACTTCATGTATCTAGGATCAACAATCAGTGGGCTAGGAAATGTATAACCAGAAATAAATAGCAGGGTAATGAGTGCAACAAAATTATACTATGCACTAAATAAAAGTTTTATTATGAAGAAAGAAGTATGCCTGAAAACAAAAATGAAAGTATTTCAAACTGTATACGAGCCGGTGCTACCCTACGGTAGTGAAACGTGGACAGTGAACGACAACATCCGTAGTAAAATTCATGCATGCGAAATGCGATATTTACGTGCGGTATCCGGGGTGACCAGACGTGACCGTATAAGAAATGAAGACATACGCGAAAGGTGCGGTGTTGGAAGGACCTTAGACAGACTTAAAACGAAACAGTTATCGTGGTTCGGACATATGGCGAAAATGAGTGAAGGTAGAACTGTAAAGAGGGTATGGAAAGCGGCATCTGACAACAAACGACGAAGAGACAGACCAGCAAGAACGTGGAACGCAAATATTGGAAAGACTTGCGTAAAAAGAAATATTGGGTGGAGAGAAGTAGAAAGACTAGCTACTGACCGAAAGGAATGGAGACGTCTGATTTCTCCACTTACCTCGACACCGTAAGGTACAAGAGGACGGCTTAAGTAAGTAAGTAAGTAAGTATCGAGGTCAAGTGAGTTAACGATCATTTTTGAAAAAACAACATTAATGAAAACAATTTTTGGAGTGAAAATCGAATTGTCAAATATTTATTAAAAATGTAGTTTGAATTACAAGCAATTGTGGCTTAATCCCTTATAAACACAATATTTAACTAAAGCCGACCACTCACAGTACTGTGGCTTCGTTCAATTTTGTCGAATTAGACTAATTGGCAAAAATTTTGATCGTGTGTGACCGTGCATCCAACGAAATCGTACAATTTGACCACAGAGAAACAGGTTTCTCTGCTGCAGTTCTGCAGAATTGATATCATCGACGATCTTTATCGAATGACACCGCAGTACCGTGAATGGTCCTCCTTATTCTTGATGTGCCTATTCGTGACGAATGTTGGCGAACATCATGGCAATCTTCACTGTATCTGCAGCAACGCGGAAAAGCTGCACAGATATTGTATTGAACCAGGTTCTGAGGTTCTTTAACCAGGATGTTCTTCTTCTTCCTAGACCTCGCTTTCCAAATATTTTTCCTTGCAGGATGGCTTGTAGAAGGGCATATCTGGATTCATTTCGCATAATGTGTCCAAAGTATTCCAACTTTCGAGATTTTATGGTGGTTAGTACTTCTTGGTTCTTCCCCATTCTTCTAAGGACCTCCTCATTTGTGACCCGATCAGTCCATGGGATTTTAAGAATTCTCCGATATAGCCACATCTCAAATGCTTCCAATTTTCGGCATATATCGTCGTTCAAGGTCCATGACTCAACACCATAAAAAAGGACAGAGAAGACGTAACATCTCAGCATTCTTACTTTTATACCAAGAGAAAGGTTGTGGCTCTTGAAAAAGGCCCCCATATAGTTGAAGATTGATCTAGCTTTTCCGATGCGCGCTCTTATCTCTTGGTTGTTGGTCCATTCTTCACTTATTATGAAGCCGAGGTAGTTGTAGTGCCTCACTCTTTCTACAGGGATTTGGTTGATATAGAGTTGACCTTCTGTTATCTTTTTCTTGCTGACGATCATAAGCTTTGTCTTCTTTAAGTTTATATTGAGTCCATATTGTTGACTGTAATACGTGATTTTGTTCATGAGGACTTGTAGGTCTTCTAGGTTGTCCGCAAATACTATGGTGTCATCTGCATACCTAATGTTATTTAGTCGGTACCTGTTTAGCAGAATACCTTTTTCAGTTTCGTGCAAAGCTTCGATAAATATTCTTTCAGAGTAAAGATTGAAAATCGAGTGAGTGGCTCACTTTAGACATATCACGAGAAAACAGTTTCAGAACCGTTACAAAACAAACAAAAAATATGTTTCATAAAAGTTACAGAAATCCATACATTAAATTAAGATTAGGATCACCTTCATAAAGTTGCTTAAATTGTTTGCTGCATTTTATTGTGGCCTTGTTATCGTTATTGAATTACTGGTTACTTGATCTGAGAAATGAAACTTGTTAGTGCACCTTGATCTAAGAACTCGAATGGGTGATACAACAACAGGTATCAAATTCAAAATTGTCAGCTTATGATTAACATAATTACAGTATAATTAACATAGTTACCACCTGCTGCGTTTGAATGATTAATGCCATAATTAGAGGTATTACACTAATTTTTGCATACGCTTAAGAACTCCCCTTTTCGTATCATACATTATTCATCTTATAATTTTCTCCTAGTTACTGTACGGTATAAGATACACTAATATTGAAGAGCTATCTTTTAGATTTTAGGTGATTTGATTTGAATGAATTGCAGTTGTCTCCTACGGTTTACTATAATTTGAATGAAATTAGAGATAACTAAATATAAGAACACATAAAAACGAATATTTAATAAAACGAAGAACCCATATTTTAATTTATTATATACAGGGTGTTTGGTAAAGAATGGGCCATAGCTTAACCTTAGATTCCTGAGGTTAAAATAGGTAGATTTAAGCTAATTTACTTTAGTACACAAGTTGATAATAACCGAAATACAGGGTGTCAAAGTTTAACTTTTATTTTATTTATTTTTGAATATTTCCTGACAAACATGGGACAACAACACGAAATTTGGTAAGTGGTGCTGGTATTGTACAATCTACTAAATTATGTTAAACAAACGTTTCTGGCTACTACCAGAGGCGTACGACGGGGGAGCGTGAATGGTTGACCCTTCCCAAATTCTACGCCACTGGCGGAATTGCTGTTAGTGCAATTTTTTGATTCTCCAATACTTTCTATGTAACAAATATACTCTTCATTTGTAACGATAAAGCCATTAGTTTTCGATACATTTGAAGCTAACAACGAAGGAGCATAATACATTAACCAATATAAGTGTGCCTTTTCATTTTTAACTTCAAATATCTCGAAAACTAATGACTTTATCGTTACGAATGAAGAGTATATTATTTGCATAGAAAATATTGGAGAATCTAAAAATTATGCTAAAATAGCAGTTTCATCAGTGGCGTAGAATTTGGGAAGGGTCAACCTATCACTTTCCCCTGTCGTACGCCTCTGGTAGTAGCCAGAAACGATTATTTAACATAATTTAGTAGGATGTACAGTGCCTACACTTTCTGCTAAGTATCACACGGATATGTTAAATTATTTTAAAGTATTCTTTTTATTAAATAATTTATTCTTCATTTAAAACTTTAAGAACTATGTGTGCCCGGTACTATAAAACTATTTGACATATCCTTATGGTACTTGGCAGAAAGTGTAGGTACTGTACACCCTACTAAATTATGTTAAATAATCGTTTGTGGTTAATACAAGAGGCGTACGACAGGGGAAAGTGAATTGTTGACTCTTACCAAATTCTGCGCCACTGCTGAAACTGCTATTTTAGCATAATTTTTAGATTCTCCAATACTTTCTCTGCAAATAATATACTCTTCATTCGTAACGATAAAGTCATTAGTTTTCGAGATATTTGAAGTTAAAAATGAAAAGGCACACTTATTTTGATTAATGTATTATGCTCCTTCGTTTTTAGCTTCAAATATCTCGAAAACTAATGGCTTTATCGTTACGAATGAAGAGTATGTTTTTTATAGAAAAAGTAATGGAGAATCAAAAAATTGCACTAAAATAGCAATTCCGCCAGTGGCGTAGAATTTGGGAAGGGTCAACCATTCACGCTCCCCCGTCGTACGCCTCTGGTAGTAGCATAGGTAACATAGTAAATTATGTTGAACATAATTTAGTAGGGTGTACAGTATCAGCACCACTTACCAAATTTCGTGTTGTTGTCCCATGCCTGTCAGGAAGTATTCAAAAATAAATAAAATATAAGTTTAACTTTGACACCCTGTATTTCGGTTATTATCAACTTTTGTACTAAGGTAAGTTAGCTTAAATCGACCTATTTTAACCTCAGGAATCTAAGGTTAAGCTATGGCCCATTCTTTACCAAACACCCTGTATATTAAACAATTCACTAGCTCAATAGGCGCTATTATGTCTAATCGTGTTTTTATTTCATACAAACACTTCCAATTCCAAGAATGTTGTACGCTTCTTTGTATTTAAATGGTATTAAGAACAGCTCGTAAGAAAAACGTCTCCATTCTCAACCAACTTGACATTAAAAAAGACTCTTCGCAATATTATGTCTGTAGCTAATTTTATAGTTCCTTGGTCATGTGGTTTGCAGAGGTGACGCTAATTTAAAGAGATTCATTTTTTTGAAAACTTTTGGGGGAGAAGACCAAGAGGTCACCAACCAGATGGTCCGACCAAATTCAAAATTCAGCGTACCACTCATTCTACGAAACTCTTAGAGTGGCTGAAGATAGAGAGCAATGGAGAAAATTCGTTAGGAGCATAGGAGGAAAGCTCGAACCTTAGTACTGTCGAACAGGGATTTGGTGACAAGGCGGGGCTTCCAGTGCGCAGAAAGAGAAAGCATTCGGGCAGAAAAGGATGCAACATTACCGCTTGATAATCAAATGCTAAAATTTTAAAATGTTTACAATGTTGTCAATATGTGGATTCATATGTGGAAATGATGTAGCGTAGCCTGCAGGTAATTTTATTATATTTTTTGCCTTCACTACGGCTTTCCGTGGAAAGTTTAAAGAATCGAACCGTCAAAAAAATGCATAAAACTATCCCATGGAAATATTTCTTCATTGATTTAGAATCCGCTTATAATTTGAGACTAACTATTTAGATGAGAAATAAGCCACAATTAAATTGAAAAAATAATTTTATTAACGTTTCGACGCCCAAATCGGGTGCCGTTGTCAAAATACAAAATACTACTAAATTAAACAAAATTGTTGTTGCTTAGTAAAAAAATTCTTCTAATAATTTATTTAATCTTACTCATTTATATTGGCAATTCATATAATTGGTATATTATACATTTTAAAGTAGAAGACTTTAAAATGATATCGCCAATATTTATGAGTTGCGTTCCTGGTACGACTTTACTAAAAGATAGTTCATTCGATTACATGAAATCAATCCCAACTCAAGAATATCCGTCACAAAAAAATCATAGCATGTGGTCTGTCTTTAAAAAGACAACCAAATGCAACGATGACAGTAAAATTCTCGCGTTAGAGATTCCATAGTAAATTACGAGGGAAAACCAGGAAAAAAACCTCGTGATACTATCTAACGCGAGAATTTTACTGTCATCGTTGCATTTGGTTGTCTTTTTAAAGACAGTTCACATGCTATGATTTTTTTGTGACGGATATTCTTGAGTTGGGATTGATTTCATGTAATCGAATGAACTATCTTTTAGTAAAGTCGTCTCAGGAACGCAACTCATAAATATTGGCGATATCATTTTAAAGTCTTCTACTTTAAAATGTATAATATACGTCTGAATTGCCAACATAAATGAGTCAGATTAAATAAATTATTAGAAGATTTTAAACAATTTTGTTTAATTTAGTAGTATTTTGTATTTTGACAACGGCACTCGATTTGGGCGTCGAAACGTTAAGAGGAAACAGTAGCGATCAACAGGTACCAAAAACGCGTTCCAAGATTGCGGCTGTAATTTTGAATATTTTTTCGAGATATTTGGCACACGTATTCGTAATATAATAAAGAATGGCGGTACCGAGCCCGATTTAAAAAATATATTAATATGTGGAAATTACTCTGTAATTAAATACAATATTAAAAATACGATCCTGTACCGCCATTAAGAAGAACAAAAAAAAAACACTTTCTTCAAATAAACTTTTTTATTCGATGCCTAGATTTTGTGTCATTTTGGAACTACTAAAATTTTTTATTTCATTAGTAGTTCCAAAATGACACAAAATCTAGGCATCGGATAAAAAAGTTTATTTGAAGAAAGTGTATTTTTTTGTTCTTCTTAATGGCGGTACAGGCTCGTTTTTTTAATATTGTATTTAATTACAGAGTAATTTCCACATATTAATATATTTTTCAAATTGGGCTCTGTACCGCCATTCTTTATTATATTACGAATACGTGCGCCAAATATCTAGAAAAAATATTCAACATTACACCTGCAATCTTGGAACGCGTTTTGGCTACCTGTTGATCGCTACTGCATCACCTTAATAAAATTATTTTTTCAATTTAATTGTGCCCTATTTCCCATCTAAATAGTTAATTATAAAAATGCCACAAGGAAATAGCTTCAGAACAACAATTTGAGACTGTTAAGAAGATGTTCTAAGCGATATTGTAAATGTTCTGTATTTTTCAAAAGTTAATCAATGATTATCAATCAAGTACATATTTTTTGGTATAAGAATGTTTGGATAATTTACATTTCTACACTTTATACTTTCTCCTATTTCTGCAAAAATACGAATGCCACTTCTCAGATCCACATTTAGATGTTTTTTCCCGCCTTGGTTTATAATTAAAATTAAGCATTGGTTGTACAGGAAGGGAGGAGGTTGAGAAAGGACATATATCCATATCGTTAAAATATGACCCTTTTAAACCAAAATAAAATCGACCTGTTTCAACAGTTTCACAAAATCCAATGAATATTGCCAAATATCAGGGTGGACCCTGGTAAATGTTTTATAAGTTATATTGTATATATTTCAGAGTCACGCCCTTATAGAGAAGCCGAAAACGGCGGGTTCGTTGGGAAAAATATTCCCATGAGATTTTTTTACATAATCGCATTCGTGAGACATCCCAGAATAAGGTTCAAGAAGTCGCCCACGTGAAAAGTGGTCCAAATTTTTTTTAACAATTTTTTTTAATCAAATTGCAGAAGTCATTCATTTTGGCCAGGACAATTTTTTTGTAGGTTTTTTGGACCATTCTGGATAAAAAAGGTCTGGATAATTTTTCTATAAAGTTGATCGTTTTCGAGTTATAAGCAATTTAAAATTGAAAAAAACGAAAAATGGCGATTTTTAAGGCTTAATAACTCGGTTAAAAGTTATTATTATGAAAGTCAGAAAGTGACTAAATCAAAGTTTAATGCCCCCCCCCCCTACAAGATCCTGAAGAAATTTTTGTCATTATTTTATTAGTAAGCTGTTATTTTTAAGTAATAGTTAATAAAGTTTAGTGTTTGGCGGCCTTAAATGCTGAGTGCGAGAGAGATGCCATTCCGGCAGTCCAATTGTGCATCTTACTTGCACTCACATTTACAGCCGCTTCAATATGATCTAACCGCCCATTGTTATTAATTAAAAATAATAGCTTAGTAATAAATTTATAACACAGATTTCGTCAGGATCATGTAGCGGAGGTTTTACATTTTGATTTAGTCACTTTCTAACAATTTTTAACCGAGTTATTAAGTCTTAAAAAGGGCCATTTTCGCGTTTTTCAAATTTTAAATTGCTTATAACTCGAAAAAGATCAACTTTAGAGAAAAGTTATAAGAGACCATTTTTGTCCAGAATGGTCCAAAAAACCTATAAAAAATTTGTCCGAGTAAAAAACATTGATTTTTGCAATTTGATTAAAAAAAATTGTTAAAAAAAATTGAACCACTTTTCACGTGGGCGACTTCTTGAACCTTATTCTGGGATGTTTCACGAATGTGATTATGCAAAAAAATCTCATGGGAAAATTTTTTTTTCCAACGGTCCCGCCGTTTTCGTCTTGTATATTATAACTTTATAGGTACCTATTATTTATTTTTCACTTACCAATAAATTTATGTATATAATAATTAGTATTATGTAACATGCATTTTATTTTTTGCGTAACTATCTTACCATTTTAACAAACTGTAATAAGAATCTGAAATTACATCTCACTCCTCTGTACTTTACTATGTTCACTACTACTACTACGCCGTACCTATTAGGTCAACATCCATGAAATAATAATTGGCTTATGATTAGCTGTCGCTTTTCATTTCACATACCTATCAATATAGAATCAAGGCAGCATAAATGGTAAAATTAATGCAATCATCATCAGCAAATTATCAGTAACAATCTGCGGTCTCATTTCGGTCCCTGGTAATTGAATTCTTCCTTTATCGCTATTCATGCCGGTGACATCGTTTGTTGCAGAATATATGCTGCTGTGCAAATATTTCGCAGAATTCAGATTTTTTTAATTACGGAAAGCCAATAAACTTTGAAATGGAAGCAGTTTGTTATTTTTCAATACCTCTATTATATTACTGGAAAATAATTTATCAGCAGAATATCATGCTAGTTAAGACTTATGTTTTCTTGAGGTAGGTATTTTGCTAATATTTAAGACAAATAATTAAACGCAATAGGAATATAATAGTATATTACTTTATGAGTCAGAGAAGCATGACTTTTCTTGACGCGCCCTGAGGCGCGTAATAAAGGGCAAGTCAAGAAAAGTCGCTTCTTTGCCGAATATAGTATACTATTTTTTCTTCAAACGTAGCAATTTTCAACCATAAATAGTACAATTCATACGCTATTTTTACTCGAAATTAACTGTGACAACTATCAAACTCGTCTAGATGTTAGAAATTAAAATAATTAAGTCGTCTGTGGGATTTGCGTCTCCCTGGTTACAGTTGTTTGACAGTTGTTTGCAATTATTAAAGACAGCTTATTGTTGTTGCAACCGCAAGCGCAAATTTAGTGCGAAAATGGAAAACCTAATCGAAATTGAGTCAGCGGCTAATGATGCAGTAGCACGTTTGGGGCCCTCCAAGTCCGGAATAAAGTATCGGTTAGCGTACAAGCACTTCCAAGAGTGGTGCGATACAAGAGGAGTACGGCAAGTTACCGAAGACGTTTTACTGGCATATTTTAATATAATGTAAAATGAAAATAAATGGAAATCTTCTACAATGTGGTCACGATACTCTATGATAAAATCCGAGTTAGTTATTAGAAAAAATGTGGATATAAGCAAATTTTTAAAGTTACGTGCCTTTCTGAAAAAGACAAGCGAAGGATATACTGCAAAGAAGTCTAAAGTTTTCACTAAAGACGAGTTTGATAAATTTTTGTTTGAAGCGCCAGATAAGTTGTATTTAGGATTAAAGGTAAAAAAAATTATATTGCAAAGCATGTAGTATACTCTACTAAATTATAAAAATATTTCAGATTGTTTTGTTAATTGGGGTTACCGGCGCCTGTCGATGCGACGAAATGGTAAAAATGAAGACTGTGGACATTGAGGATAAAGAAAATGTAATAATTATCAAAATCCCAGACAGTAAAACACGACAAATTAGATCTTTTACGATAATTGGTCAAAACTACATTAAACTGTATAAAAAGTATGCATCACTACGGCCTGAAAATTTCACAGAAAACCGATTTTTTATCAAGTACCAAAATGGAAAGTGTTACCGAAGCGTCATGGGAATACATTCGATCAGCGCAGTAGCCCAAAAAGTAGCTAGTTATTTAAATTTAAACGATGCAAGCGCATACACGGGTCACTCTTTACGACGAACTTCAGCAACACTTTTAATTGATGGAGGCGGAAATCTAGAATGCCTCAAACGACATGGGGGCTGGAAATCAAGCACGGTTGCCGAAGGATATATAGAGGATTCAATAAGAAATAAGAACGATAATGCTCAAAAAATTTTAAACCCTCATGATTCGCCAACATCGGGAATGATTGCTGAAAGTTGTGCTCGACCATCAGTATCATCAACAATTACCAATGCGTATCAAGAGTCGGGAACATTTTTGCACGGTTTCAATTTTGAAAATGCCTCATTAACTAATTGTATTTTTAATATTACTATAAATAAAAATGATGTTTAATTGTTGTTAATGACATTTGTATTGTTGCTTTGTGACATGTTTCATATTGCTGCCATGACAACATTTTTCCCTCCGCCGTAAAGAAATGGGAAAAAAACTGCTGCCGGCGGAGACATCAAACTTTGACAGGATCAAGTTAGATAAGTAATGTCATCATTATTTGACGTTTGAAGAAAAAAAGTATTTAATTAACATTTTTCCGTATAGTATACAGGGTCGGGATAAGGTATGGAGCCTACCAAATACCTTTGAAAAAATAAACACGTCACTCATGTAACTTGCATACAAGTACATGCCTATATTTTGGCTGGACTTTCGATTTTACCGGAGCTCTACCGGGAATATTTTTAAACAAAACATGAAGAAACTGAAGTTGACCGTTCTAACGGCATATTTTTCGACACTTTCTGGAAAGGTTAGTTTACTATACAGTAAAACCTGCCATATTCGGATCAATGTGGCGACAGACCGATCCGGATATGAAAAAATCCGGATATCAAGACCATTACTTCTTTTACAGTCTCTGAAACGTTTTTTCCTTCATACATTCCAATAATCAACGCCGTCAATAACTTTCGTCGATAGACACGTTTTATAGATTCTATAATACATTATTTCGCCATCTTTTAGTTCTTCTTTTAGTGCGTTGTCCAACAGCAGGACTGCCTTTCTCGGTAAATTTCGGTAGATCCGGTCCTGATATGGGGAGGTCCGAATATGACAGGTCCGGATATGGCAGGTTGTACTGTATTTGCAAACAAAAAGTGTTCGAACTTAATTTTCGTAAATTTACCAGCGATTAGGTAAACAGCCCCAAAAGGGATAATAAAGGTTCAAACAAACCGACGCCGACGCACAGTGTTCAAAATTGGTCCAAACGTGATCGAAACATAATTTGTTTAAGTTTAAACTGTAAAAGTGATCTGGCTGAAAACTTGGAATATTTGAGGTATTAAGTATACCGTATAACGAGCATATAATAATGGGGGTCGTTTTCTTAGTTTTCATCCCCTCATTGGTGGGTGAATTACTTAAAAAATATCGTTATACAGGGTGTTTCATTAAGAATGTCCAATCTCTGAATTCTAGACTCAAAATATTCGGATTTAACCCAAATTAATTAAATAAAATGTGGCTCCTTACAGAGTTACAGGGTGTCTTATTTAAAAATTTAAAAACTATTTTAGCTCAGTATTTTAAAACTATTCGATGTATCCTTTTCATACTTGGCAGAAAGTGTAGGTACTATACTATACACCCTATGAAATTATGTTAAATAAACGTTTCTGGCTATTACCATAGGCGTACGACAAGGGACAGTGAATAGTTGACCCTTCCCAAATTCTACGCCACTGGCGGAAATGCCATTTTAGCGCAATTTTTCGATTCTCCAATACCCTCTATGTACATAACATACACTTCACTCGTAACGATAAAGTCATTAGTTTTCGAGATATTTGAAGTTCAACATGTAACGGCACAGATATTTTGATCAATGTATTGTGCCCCTTAATTTTAAACTTCACATACCTCTATAACTAATGATTTTATCGTTAAGACTGAAGAGTATATTATTCATTCTTAATGATTAAATCATAAGTTTTCGCGATATTTGAAATTAAAAATTAAGCGACACAATACATTAATCAAAATATCTGTGCCTTTTCTAAAAAGATTTTCTATATCCGTTTTACACTGATTTGTCATTTTTTTGCCTTCGTGCAATGACAATATTATCAAGACAATATTCGATCTGTTGGTAAATGTTTTGCCTGTTTGGTGTTTATCGATAGGTTTTCGAAAAATATTAAAAACCTGTTTTTTGGTTTCTCATTTGGAAGTGTATTTCTCGAGATATTAGACCGTTTCTATAATTTACCTATGGTATCAGGATCAATCGTTTTTCCCAATTATAGCGCCATCTATCGACAGTTCGAAAAAATATCTTGAATAAAAGTTGCTTACTTTTACGTAATGAATCAAAATCTGCAAGAAAAACTAGGGGTTTTCATTTAAGATTTTAAAGTTACCCCCCACCCCATCTCCAGGGGGTGTAGTGGGGGTTGGTGTTTAGTGTCATTGGATAGATTTTTGAAAATGATTGAATACGTATTTTTCAGTTTTTCGATCCGATGTTTAGTTCGCGAAATATTCGACCGTTCCACTACTTTTGGGACACCTTGTATAATATTTATATTATAATATTATTTTATTATTATATTATATTATACAAAATCATTAAAAGTATAAAACCTTGAAAAACCATAATCTCTTTAAAAAAGTCGTAAAACGTTATACAGTAGACCATTTTAAAGGTAATTGATTTCTATTCCTATTAAGTGTACCATTCCATATACCTAAAGTTACGTAGAAAAAAGTTACCGAACAATATTTGCGATATAACAAGGAAAATTGCCCAAAATTGCTGTGAGTGGCGAACTTTGAAAAATCATATTTCGAAAAGTATAAATCCTAATTATCTCTACTAAACAAAATTTTAAAGAAGAAATATGTAGGTTTTTTTCTGTAAAGCAATGTCTATACCTATATTCTCGTGGACAAAAGTTATGGGACAAAAAACAAAATTTCTTTCTTTTCTGTTTCTTTGTGCTTTTTCTTTTGAATATATTTTTGTAAAAAAAGTGTCATTGACTTTTAAAAGTGATATTTAGATAGGAAATTTATTCAGGAACAATTTTTATGTAGATATGTTTGTACCAAAAGTGCATAGAACTCACCCTAATGTAACCTGTGCCAAGGGACTAATTCACCCATTTCTCAAAAACGCACCCCTTTAAATGGTAGCACTCCGCGGGTTTTTCATACATAGATATCCATTGACCATATGAAATAATAAAACCCCGTTAACGTTGTAGTTCCTTTTAACTATTTTATTTTGAATATAATCAATAGCCTAAAACGTTCAGTTCGTCTATCTTCCCACATGACGGGTGTAGCTAAAATCTAAAAAGGTGCTTGGATTACAAATCCAACCGCCCTAAAATACACGGGTTCTATCCCCAATGCAAATTTTTATTTTTTTATCTTTTTTTATCCTTTTTATGATTGTAAGTACAGTAAGGTCTCTTTTTATGCGGATTATTTTAGTGCGATTTTGAAGTTGTGCGGTTTGTATTTCATCAAAAAAAATTCTATTTATTTACAAATACTAGGAATTAATACTAACTATTCCCATCCAGATGTCAGTAATATGAGGGTTTGCAATTCGGGTATTCCCATTGTGACATGATGTAGCATGTAGCTATTACATCAATCTGAGTTTCGGATTGAAAGGTATAACCTGTAATTGTTTTGAAATTGAATTTAAATGTTTAAGTATTTAAGAGTTTAATTGTTGCTGATTTCAAGTTACAGTATAATAAACAGCACATTTTGATTTCTGGATTGAAACATTAAGTGTCGTAAAGTTATTACGAAGAGTAATTAGAGTATTAGAGTAATTAGAAGAGATTTTTCTTGCATCTCAATATCGTTAGTCGAAAAAATATCAGACATAATATAATTTTTGGTGGACAAACGTCCACCATTTTATGTGATTTTAGAAATTTACGGAACGTATCCCTACTTTTTCAATGCAAGTAAAGTCTTTTTTTATGCGATTTTTTTATATGCGCTTTTCTGTAGAACGTATCCACCGCATAAAACGAGACCTTACTGTATATTTATTATATTTTTTTTTTTTCAGAAACAACGTATTGTATTTAGTTAAAACTTTTGCCAATAATTATTGTTCAGAAATCATTTGTGGCATTTTTCAATGTGTTTGTGTGTGTTTTATTCTTTTATTTGTTTTATTTTTGGTATTGTTTTAATAAAAATTTTTGGACAGTAGTATTAAAATTAGTTTAATATTTAAATAAAATATTAATAAACTGTTTACAGTTTACGGTATATTAATTTTGTTGAAATCATATAATAGAAGTATAACTTCTTACGTGCGCACAAAGTACACACTCACATTCTTTTTTTTTTTTTGTTAGAGAAACTTTGGTATATCATGAGAACTCACAGATCCCACACATCTAGTGGAGAGTTATGGTTAAATTAACACCATATGCAATTTTCTATTAATAGTACACTTTTTATTTCATCCTCTATACGTGAAACCGCCAAACCATTATTTATTAGACATCGGCTAAAAGTAATTTTCCAGCTGTTATAGGTCTGCTCTTCTAATAATATTTCAACGTTTGATATTCGCGATTCCCAACAAGTCATTGTACAATAAATATATTATACACGGCTCACTAAAATAATTAGTTACGCCCCTGTACTACTGATTACTTAAAATTCAAGTAGTATTTATGTAACCTTTCTGGAAACTCCAGGTTATTGTTGAGACTCGCATTTGAACCCCTCGCCGGGGCAGATCGTCAAAAGCTTCCTAACGAGAATCATCTCTAATCTATCGACGCTCCCGCTATTCGTAAAAAGGCCGCATTTTACCGGCTTTTTTTGCTATCGTTTTATACCGCTCAGATAATTCAATCTGCTCAGTATTATCGACGATGATTTATTTAGCGTATTAGTGAGTGCCTTACAAATGAACCAAATGGATTATGGAATTCAATCAGAGCTCTGATGTGACACGTCATCAAGGAATAAAACTGTAAGTACTCTACATGTATGTGAACATAACTTATTAGTCGTGATACTGTATGCATTTTGAACCATATACCTCTCGTAGCAAATATTCTTTGTGCCATTTATGCAGATAATACTTTAAATTACATATGAAAAATCGTTATCTACTCTTAACCAGCTTACCTATGGGAATATACTCTATAACCGTACAATAAGTATAGGTTACTATTGTTAAGGATACTTTACGTATTGCCTAAACATTTCTGTTCCATCGAGCCGTATCATATTAATTATTTATTAATTAAATCCTCAAGGTCCTTCGTATTTGCATATTTTGATAATCTCTATTCTGAGAATAACGGTTTTTCATTTATAGTGTCTTTCTGTTGCATTTGGAAATTTCCAAGCCACGCCGCCCCGGCACAAAAATAAAATATTCCTCTCTTTCTGCACTCAAATTCTCAGTATTTAACCCAGCACGTCTCTACAATAGCTGGTAGGTTGTTAAGCCCGGTCTACACGTGCAATTTCAGAAACTACTTGCTTTGTTCAAATAAAGGAGTCGTTTTGTTTGTATGAAAAAATATTTGCATATATTACATTATTTTATTTTCGTAAATATATTTTTCTGTTTATAGTATACAAAAAGTGTACTCATTTCTTGGCTGATAGTACGGGTGTTATAATTTTAACATTGTTTGTTCAACCTTTTGATTTAAATTAAATTTATAATTTTGAATCCGATTAAGCCTGGTTCACAGGTTACAAAAATTATTAAAAATAATTTTGTTTTCTTGCATAAATTGTAAGTTTTTGCTACATTTAGCTTCGCTTAAGCTCATTTTACACTTCTAGAAAACTATAGAAAATAAATAATTGTTTTTTCCTTCAATTTAATTAATTTAAATACTTGTTAAGGGTGTCTCACACTTGCTGAAAAATACCCATTTTGGAAAATTGCATATATTTTGAAATTTTATAGTTTTGCATTTCATATACTAATCTGCGCTCATACAGGGTGATACTATTAAGCCAATCTCACACTATTAAACGTGTAATATATAATATATTGTACATATTCTCTCATTTTCGCATCGATTTATAGGTTTAGACATTTGCAAATAATCTATCTAATCTCACATTCTCGCAACATGGCTGACCGATCAAAATATAACCGACAGAGGCTCACCGCAAAACTTGATATAACCAAGTTGGCTGATTCGGTTCCCACAACTCTTAATTCTCTAAACAAATATAAAATTCGTGAAATAATTTCACAACTCAAACATTCTTACGGACTTTTCCGCGATGCTCAAAATGTGCTGGAGACGATCCCCGAGGAACCTACCCCCTCTACTGATTCCTCTGTGGTTTTTGATAAATATTTGGATACAATTTCTCTATTGGAGGAAAGGTTAGAGGTCATTGAAAGTTCTAATGTGACTGCTACCCCCTCCCTCCAATTTGACCCTAATTCTTCTCTAACCTCACAGTCTATGGCTAGGCAACGAACAGTAAACCTCCCTCGTATTCAGTTAAAACCATTTAGTGGCTTAGTTACTGAATACAATTCATTCATTGAGACCTTTGATACAATAATAGGATCTGATACTACATTAAGTGATCTGGAAAAACTCATTTACCTCAAAAGTTTTCTAACTTCCGAGCCTTTGACGCTTCTCGAGCATATCCCACTCACAGGTGACAATTACAAAATAGCCCGGGATAACCTGACACAAAGGTACGCCAACTCTAAATCGCTTATCAAAACTCTCATCTCTCAAATTCTTGATGCGCCTCCTATTTCTGGAAACGCAAATCACTCACAATTAAGAAATTTTCATACGGTCATGTCAAATAATTTCAAGGCCCTATTGAACTTGAATAGGCCCCCTTCAGATCTCTTGCATTTACTTCTCATACATATCGCTACTCAGAAACTCGACGCACCTACCATTAGGGCTCTTGAGTTCCAATCCGGTGGTAGCCAAGCTACCCCTGATTTTGTCCATTTTCTAGGGGAAATCGAGACACGCGTTGTTCATCTTGAGAATATTCAATCTCAATCAAAACCAAAATCGACTACTACTTCCAGACACTCTTTACACCTAGCCTCAGACACTTCTACCAGTAACCTTTCGCCTCGCTTAGGTCCTAAGAAATGTTCCTATTGCAACGACTCTCACTCGATCTACTCTTGTCCTCAGTTCAAGCAGTTGAATTCTAAAGAACGTTTTAGTTTTGTCAAACAAAATAAATTTTGTATTAATTGTCTTGGGTCTCACATGCTCGATCAGTGTAAATCCAAATTCTCTTGCATAGTTTGTAAATCTCGTCATCACACGTTGCTCCATTTCGACAAAACGGGTCATAGTAACCCTTCCGCGGCTGTTGGCCAACACAACTCAAATAATCATAATAAAACCGCTATCTCAAATAACTCCCATACACAGGGTAATTCACAACAGGGGCCCTCACATGTTAGAGCTCCTGAAACGGAAGTTAATCTTCAAAATTCGACTCCACATTCAATGGCTCTATCTGCAGCCTCGCTTGATAATCATTTGGTGTTATTAAGCACACTCCAGGTCTATCTTGTCGCTCCTAGCGGCAAGAGGGTCTTCGCAAAGGCACTTTTAGACTCGGCCTCACAGGTTTCATTTATTAGTGCTGACCTCGTAAAGGAACTGTCACTCACCACTAGAGATGGAAAATTACGGATCAATGGAATTAACTCCACCTCATCCTCGTCTCAATCTATTGTAGATACAACAATTTTCGCTGTCGCTAACGACGTTCCTTTTGACATCTCGTGCTCTGTACTCCCAAAGATAACAAATCCGCTTCCTCAAATTTCTATTTCGGCGAGCAAACTAAACATACCCTCAGAGATACCATTAGGTGATCCGATGTTCCATGTAACATCCCCAATTGGTATCCTGCTCGGTGCAGACCTGTATAACGATATCATTCAACCTGAAATAATTCGTTTGGGAAAAGGTCTTCCCGTTCTTCAACGCACTCTACTCGGGTACACGATATCAGGGTCAGTTCCAGACTTTGCTCTTAAGTCGAAAAATACTAAAAAGGCTTTGGAATTTTATTCAAACTCTCTCGTTACTTGTTGTTCTCATAACACTCCTTCCGCCGTAAATGAGCCGGTAGTGTCCAACGAGGAACTATCCGATCATTTACAAAAATTCTGGGAGCTGGAAGAAGCCGCTCCTCAGAACACCGATCTCATTAATGATCACCCCGCTGAAATTAATTTTGTAAAACATGTTAATGTTCTCCCCAATGGACGATATGAGTCCACACTCAATCTCAAACTCCCTATCGAAGATATAGACATGGGAAATTCGTTTCTCTCGGCAAAAAGACGTTTTCTCAGTCTCGAGAAACGTTTTCAACTCAACCCTGATTTATTGGAAAAATATCAGGACATTATATCGGAATATCTCAATAACGGACAAATAATTCAAGTGCCGTTAAAAATGCTAAATGACTCAGGTAAACCTAATTACTTTCTCCCTCACTTTCCCGTTTTCAAATCCAACTCTACTACTTCCACTCGTATAGTTTTCGATCCAAACAATAAATCGTCTACGGGAATCTCCCTCAGTGACGTCATAGACAAAGGTTATGTCGTCCAACATGAACTTTTTGACATTCTCGCTAAGTTTCGTCAGTTTAAATTCGCACTAGTAGGCGACATCAAGGCTATGTTCCTACAAATCGCCATTTGTCCCACTGAAACATTTCTGTTAAATTTTCTCTTTAGGGACAATATTCAGCAGCCTTTACGGTGCTATCAATTTCAAAGATTACCCTTCGGGCTCCCAAGTAGCCCATTTATCGCTCAAAGAGTTATCAAGCACATCGCTGACAACAACAAACATACCCACGAACTTGCTACTAGTGTTCTGCAAGAATCTATCTATATGGATGACCTGATCAGCGGTGCTGACAGTCTTCATGAATTAAGTTGTCTTTTCGAACAATTAACTTCTTTGCTAGAAACCCATGGTTTCCTCCTCCACAAGTGGAACTGCAGTTCTTCAGAATTTCTGTCTCAACACAATTTAAATCCCGTCTCTGAAGTCAGTCTTAACTTCACGGGATCTGATAAAGTCTTAGGCATATTCTGGGATTCAGAACGCGACCACTTTTCGTTTAAAACTCCTATCTTCAAATTGGCTAATGTTGTTACTAAACGTACTATTCTCTCCTACATTGCTACTTTGTATGACCCGCTAGGATGGTTATCCCCTGTCCTTGTGAACGCTAAGCTCTTGATACAGGAAATATGGTCCCAGAAACTGGACTGGGATCAACCCATTGACTCACCCATCATTATGAAAAATTGGCAAAACCTCTTATCGACATTCAAAACTATAGAAGAGGTCAAGGTACCTCGATGCTTACTTTTACAAAAGAAAGTTGTTGATGTTCAATTAATTATTTTCACCGACGCATCGGAAAAAATATACAGCACTTGTGTGTATCTCAAAGCGACATACTCAGACTTTTCTGTATCGTCGCGGCTTATCGCTTCTAAAAACAAAATTTCTCCGCTAAAAAATAAACTCACCATCCCCAAATTGGAACTTTGTGGAATAGTGTTGGGAGTCACTCTGGCTCATAGACTTTTTCACATCTTCAAGAAAAATTTGAGTATATCTTCATCTCATCTCTTTGCTGACTCTACAATTGCCTTGTCTTGGATACTTTCTAAAAAACACATTTGGAACATTTTTGTACAAAACAGAATTCAAAAGGTCAATTCCTTGTTGGAAACTTTTCCTTGTGATTTCCATTTCGTCAGAAGTCACGAAAACATCGCTGACCCCGCTTCCAGAGGGATAAATGTCTTTGATAATCCCCAGACCACCGAAGACTGGTTATGCGGACCTAGCTTTATTAGAGACAATCCCATCGATTTTTCTCTTCATCAAATTCCTCATTTTCAGGATGATCTTCCTGAATTAAGGAAGTTAGTTGTCTCAAACATAGCAACAAATCACGAACTCAACGACACCTTTGAAAATCTATTCGCTAAATCTTCTTCTTTTCGTAAAATTCAAAGAATTGTCGCTTATCTTTTTAGATTCATCAGTAATATTAAAAAGAAAATAAATAACTCTCCACGAGATACGGATATATTGACGCCACCCGAAATGGAGATCGCTGATCACGCGATCATCAGGTATATCCAAAGTATCTACTTTAAAAAAGAGATTCTTGAATTGAAAAATGCTAAACTCGTGACCAATAAAGCCATTCGTAAACTCAACCCCTTCCTACAACATAATGATGGGCTGATTCGTGTGGGAGGACGTCTCCGACACGCCCCCATATCGTATAATCAAAAACACCCCATTCTACTTCCTTCTAAATGTCGAGTTGTAGAACTAATCTTGACTCAAGCTCATCATAAGTTATTACATTCAGGCGCGCAAACAGTACTTTCGTATGTCAAAATGAAGTACTGGCCAATTGACGGATTAAGACAGATTAAACGCTTAATTCGTAAGTGTGTAAACTGTTTCCGATTCATGACACCCAATTCTGTTCAACAGATGGCAGATATGCATCCCGATCGTGTACTCCCCACTAGACCCTTCCAAGTCGTCTCAGTGGACTATGGGGGGTTCTTCTTAATTAAGTCCTCACATTTGAGGAAGGCACCGCTTTACAAAGCATACGTAGCCTATTTCATTTGCATGAGCACTAAATGTGTTCATATCGAACTCGTCACAGGATTAAGCGCAGAAGCCTATATTCTTACTCTGAAAAGGTTTATTGCCAGAAGATCCACGCCCAGTATTATTTGGAGCGACAATGCCACAAATTTCCATGGGGCAAAAAATGAAATGCGCGAATTCTATGATTTTTTCTTAAATCAAAATAATTCGGAACAGATTAAGGAATTCTGTACTCAAAACTCCATAACTTTCAAGATGGGTGTTCCCCGCAACCCCCATCAATTCGGCCTCCATGAGGTAGGAATAAAGAGTGTGAAGTATCACCTCTATCGAATTATAGGAAATTCCCACTTCACCTTTGAAGTGTTTAACACAGTATTATGCCAAATCGAGGCTATTCTAAATTCGAGACCCATCACTAGGATGTCGTCTGACGCCAATGACTTCGCTTTCCTATCTCCAGCTCACTTCTTAGTTCAAAGAAGTTTAACCGCGCCCCCTGAACCAAGTGTTTCAGAGATACCTGAAAATAGGTTGAATCTTTTTCAGCGTATTAGTAAAATTCAACAGCAATTTTGGAAATTGTGGAAAAAAGACTATCTTTGCCTCCTGCAGCAAAGAAATAAATGGACCGACCCTACTGACCCTGTCAAGATCGGGGATTTGGTTCTGTTGAAGGAGGATGGTACTCCTCCACTCTTATGGCCAACTGCCAGGGTAATAGATGTATTGCCTGGTAAGGATGGTCTAGTTCGTACTGTCAAGATTCACACTACTCACGGTGATTTTCTTCGTGGTATTACGAAAATCGCTGTGATTCCCCTGGAAGATTAAAATCTATCCCTAGGGGGAAAACTTATCGTTTTCCTCCATTTTATCGTTGTTACCCCTTGTGTATATAAACTCTAATTTCTTCAAACATTTCTTATCGTTGTGCACATCTTTGCCAATCCCCTCTCTTCGAGGTGATATAGGCCATCTCTCTCGCCTGTCGCCCCCGGCAATATGTACAATAAATATATTATACACGGCTCACTAAAATAATTAGTTACGCCCCTGTACTACTGATTACTTAAAATTCAAGTAGTATTTATGTAACCTTTCTGGAAACTCCAGGTTATTGTTGAGACTCGCATTTGAACCCCTCGCCGGGGCAGATCGTCAAAAGCTTCCTAACGAGAATCATCTCTAATCTATCGACGCTCCCGCTATTCGTAAAAAGGCCGCATTTTACCGGCTTTTTTTGCTATCGTTTTATACCGCTCAGATAATTCAATCTGCTCAGTATTATCGACGATGATTTATTTAGCGTATTAGTGAGTGCCTTACAAATGAACCAAATGGATTATGGAATTCAATCAGAGCTCTGATGTGACACGTCATCAAGGAATAAAACTGTAAGTACTCTACATGTATGTGAACATAACTTATTAGTCGTGATACTGTATGCATTTTGAACCATATACCTCTCGTAGCAAATATTCTTTGTGCCATTTATGCAGATAATACTTTAAATTACATATGAAAAATCGTTATCTACTCTTAACCAGCTTACCTATGGGAATATACTCTATAACCGTACAATAAGTATAGGTTACTATTGTTAAGGATACTTTACGTATTGCCTAAACAGTCATCAAAGCAATAAAAAAGGAAAGGAGTAGAGATGGTAAGATAAACCTTTGCTTTCCCGTCCGTTGGTTCGTTTTACCTATCATCTGGTGTGGGTGTGCCCATTTTGTAGACTTATAAGGTTGGTCGGGTCATACACATCACTCAGGTTATTATTTTTATAAGTTGTATGTTCTTGGCGGCACGTTTCATATATTCCTTACGGTTTTTTATGACTGAGATAGAGATGATGGTGATAAGGCACGTGGGTCACTGTAACATATTATATCTAATTAAGCTGTTCTTCTTTTAGACACGGAACAATGTTATTAACTACTAAAGTATTTTTAACATTAAAATTTTGAATTGTTGAGTTATTTCTGAATAGTGAAATGAATGTCGACTCGATTCAAGTTCTCTGTTTAACCCAGATATGACAATATCAAAATCCACCGCTAGGAAAATATTCCAATATGCGGTTCAGAGAACCTGTATGAACCGAGTCTTTGTACTCTAATACAAAGTATGGCATTATAGTACATTATTTGACGGTTTTTGCTGTAAATTTTAAAGAACCGTTTGGATTGACATAAAATTTGGCATA
The DNA here is from genome assembly GCF_917563875.1 of Diabrotica virgifera virgifera. Classification (NCBI taxonomy): domain Eukaryota; kingdom Metazoa; phylum Arthropoda; class Insecta; order Coleoptera; family Chrysomelidae; genus Diabrotica; species Diabrotica virgifera. Next base: position 210,757,668 of record NC_065449.1, read on the forward strand.
CGCATAGACAACATGTCAAGGGAAAAAGTGATATTGTGCCGATGTGTGCTTTTGCCCTGGGGGTGAATTTCACCCCTTCTCGGGGGTGAAAAACATATGTTCAAAATAAGTCCGAAATTCGATAAAACGCCTATTAATTCTAAGCAACTTTTATTCTATACAGTTTTTTCTCAAAGTCAATACTTTTCGAGTTATTTGCGAGTGAATATGTTCATTTTTCAACAAAACAAACACGTTTTTAGACAATTTTTCGCAAATAATTTAAAAAATAAGTATTTTATCGAAAAAAACATTGTTAGCAAAAGTGTAGCTTGTAAAAAAGTGAAAAAAATGGTGTATACAAGAAGTCTCTAGACCTAGTAGAAGCAGAGTTATAACTAAAGAAAAATATGTTCATATTCGCCAATCTTCAAATAAATATATTTCAACGTGAAATAACCAAAAAATGAAGCACTTTTTGGAAAAAAAAACTCATTTAAACTTTTTTGAGTTTAAAAAGCTGTATGTCTATTTTTATAAAAAAATCTTCTAGCTTCAAATATGAGCAAGTTACGCTCAAAATACAGTTGGTCCGTTTTGATTTGGCATAAAAAAAATCGGGAAAATCGCCCCCTAATTACCAACTTAAATAGAATTAATCATTACCGCTTCACATGTTGCTTTATTTATGTTGTGCCTATATGATCTGTAAGTTTCATCGATTCAACTTACTTATTTTTGGAAAAAAAGTGGTTTTAAAATATTTTTTTTTAAATTTTAATCTTGAAAAAATGCTCTTTTTCAAAATAACTTAAAAACTGTTAGTAATACCAAAAATCTCAACAAGAAATAAAATGTATGTACTTCTTTTCTGAATATCTTGGACTTTTTGTTTTCCTTTTAGACAAAAATCGGTTATGCTATGGCTGTTCAAAGTTTGCATACACTCGGGATTAGTGACTCGTTCAAGTCATTTTAACTACAGCCTTTTCAAAAATAAGCACTTTGAACCGCTGAGACTTAAAGATCGTATAAAGAATAAATAAGAAAAGTAACTTGTAAAGCGGTAACGATTAATTTTATTTGATATACTAATTAGGGGGTGCTTTTCGCGATTCTTTTTACCAAAAAATAAAAGGTACCAACAATATTTTGAGCATAACTCACTTACTTTTAAGGTTAGAAGTTTTTTTAAAAAACAAAAATAAACCTTTTTTTAAACACTTTAAAAAAGTTAAAATGAGTGTTCCCCGAAAAGTGTTCCGTTTTTTGGTAATTTCTCGATGAAATATTCGATTTGGAATTTGATGAATAAGAACCTACTTTTCATTAGCTACAACTTTGCTTGTACTGGGTCTATAGACTTAATATATGCAAAAAATTTTTTCATTTTTTTATAGGCTATATTTTTATTAAGAATATTTTTTTCGACAAAATACTTACTTTTTGAGATATTTGCGAAAAACCGTCTAAAAACGTGGATATTTTGTTTAAAAATTAACAAATTCACTCGCAAATAACTCGAAAAGTATTGACTTGGTGAAAAAATTCTATAGAACAAAAGTTGCTTAGAATTAGTCAGTTTATCGAATTCCGAACTTATTTTGGACATATATTTTTTCACCCCCGATAAAGGGTGAGACTCACTCCCAGGGCAAAAGCACACATTCTCACAATATCACTTTTTTTCTTTGACTTATTAGCTATGTGTATGCCAAATTTCATGTCAATCCAAGCGGTTCTTTAAAATTTAGAGGTTTTGCAATATTTTACCGCTAAAGAACGCACTATTAGTAAAATAAGAAAATCTACGGTTTCGTTTTGATTTAAATTTGTCTCCTGCCATCCCCCGATAGTACTATTTCTAGGTCTACCTGTTGTCAAGGAGGCTCTGTAGAAGACAAATTTACACCAGAACGTCCGTAGTTCTCGGTACAAGAATAAAACTATACCGTAGTATGGTTAGAACGCCCTCTAACGAGGAATAAGTGAAATGAATGTCGACTCAATTCAAGTTCTCTGTTTACAGTGTCGGATTTACCACTAGGCCAACTAGGCCTAGTAAAAAAATGTGTAAAAAAGCCGTGTCCGAATATGGACACGGCTTTGCGCATTCCACTATGTATGATTACATCTAATGCATCTGGAGAAAGATATTCAGCGTGTTGAAAGAAAAGAATCAAAAATTGACGAAGATTCTAGATTGTCTATAGTTTGGTTAGTTTTGTTTCAAATGCTAAGAGCTTTTTCAAGCCTTAGACTTTAAGGCCATCGGTACATAATACGCAAATATTTTACGGCTATCCCTATTTTTACGGCTATTCTGTCTTTACACTGCAAATTACGTGTAGTAAAATTCTCACTGGTATGGATATGTAAATATTACTACTTGACAATGTCATCATTAACTTTAAAGAGATGGTTTTTGAATGTTCTTGGATAACTACTGTTAATTGTATAATTGCAAATTATTAATTCAGTTAATAAATATGATTATTTTTTCACTAATTGTGTATTCAGTGATCGTAATAATTTATATACTGTACAACAAAAACTAATACTTAATCGAGAAAAGAGAAAAAGTGAAAGTGATTTTTTAATAATATATTGTTAAAATGGAACTTTTATTGTTTTACTATGGAACGCTTACATTTTTGAACATTTTAACAACAAACTACTTTGATCACAGAATATATCCTGGTCAATTCTCTTCTTGGATCGTCCATAAATAACAAACAATTCACTTTTTATTAAGTTCACGTCTTAAATCAATTATTTATCAAATACACTATTAATATTATTTAATCAACTCAAAATATTCCCGATGCCATATATTTAAAATTGTCACTGTCTTGTCATCATATTCTATTTGACTCAGTGCGTTGTATGACAAAGATAGTGAATGTTCGATTAAAAAAATATCACCACTGACATGGAGTCAATTTTTTTCAAATCCTGAAAAAACTAATAAATATTTTTAAAAAATTTAAACGCAGAATGAAAGACTAAATTATTATAGAGGGCCGAAAGTCCCTTAGAACAGCGGTTCTCAATCTTTTTGTGTCATGTACCACCAAATACTTTTTATTATTTTTGGTACCACCTAACTGAAATACATATCTAACTAGGTGATCTAATTAACTATAATAGTGGGGCTGATTTTGGCTGTTATTGCGTTTTGTGTACCACCTCAAAAAATGAAATGTACCACCAGTGGTACATGTACCACAGATTGAGAACCGCTGCCTTAGAATACATAAAAAGTTTCTTTGAACGAGATATTTGAAATTAAAAATTACACTACATTTTCTTAGTTTTTCACTTCTGTAGCTTATTAAAATAAACATTACAGCAGAAGTTTTCAGGGACTTTCGGCCCTCGGTAAGAACGTAATCTTTCATTCTGAGTTTAAATTTTTCAAAAATACTTATTAGTTTTCTGAGGATCTGAAAAAATGAATCCCATTTAAATAGCATTACAGCCGAAACTACGTACTCATCCCCTAACGATTTGATTAAAGATTTTGCAGCAAAAAAGCTAGAAAAGTGAGTGTTTAGAGTTTAGTATGAGATTTATTATGAGTATGGAGTGGAGCGAGTGTCAATATTGATCATCACTAATCCAACTTTATCCAAATTAAGAACATGATAGTGACGTTTTTCAGTATAAGAGAATAATGTGACAATTTATCGATCTAAAAGTTTATTTGTGGTACATATTCTTAATATTTTTATTTTTCAGTACCGTAACCTATTACTGTTATATACTGTTCATATTATTTTGCTTGTTCTTTTACTTATAAAGTCTTTTCAACTCGGCTTTTTTAGTCTTTTGCTGTCACCTGTATCTGCTTTTCCCCCGGATGAAACAAATGCTATTTAATTTTAACAATTAACGGCAGAGGCGCAAACTGTCGCCTGTTAAAATGTTCAATGTGATTTACCAATGTACTTTTTGTAGTACCAATGTTATCAATCAATTTTAAAAAGTAAAATTAAAATAAACGTTATGTATTAATATTATGTGCTTTATGCTTTATAATTACAATATCGTGAAGTTATCGGGGGCCGCTCGGGGTAATTTGACCTAGGGCCGCAAGTACCCTAAATCCGGCACTGTCTGTTTAACCCATATCTGTTTTGATATTGTCATATCTGGGTTAATCAGAGAACTTGAATCGAGTCGACATTCATTTCACTTATTCCCCGTTAGAGGGCGTTCTAACCATACTGCGGTATAAATAGTTTTATTTTTGTACCGAGAACTACGGACTTTTTGGTGTAAATTTGTCTTCTGCAGAGCCTCTTCGACAACGGGTAGACCTAGAAACAGTACTAGCGGGGTATGGCAGGAGACAGATTTAAATAAAAACGAAACCGTCGATTTTCTAATTTTATTTCTGAATAGTTCTTATGCTTATTTCTGAAAAGTTCTGAATAGTTTCCATGATTTAACCCTTAACCACTGATATGCGGTATGTCATACCGTCCCGAAAATATATTTTGTTGTAAAACGTGTCTTATAAAAGATTTCTAGAACACCATCTGTGTAGCTTCAAGTGGTGTGTAACTGTACCTGCTCCCAACTGCTGCAGTTTTAGTATGGTTTAGTCTTTGAGCTACGTTAACGTAAAGCTTTCTTGCGGTATCACGTACCGCATGCCAGTTTACGTTTATATAGTGTTCCGTGGGTGGTTAACAGAAACAATTAACTTAAATTAAAATAAGTGTAAAACAACGAACAGTAAATACATATATTTGTTTATTTTTGGTTAAAAAAGGCGTGCTTATATCTCGTAACAGGGTTTGCTATTGTTTGGGCCCAGCCAGGGTTGTATGACCGACCAATGCCTGCTGGGGTTGTTTATCGACTGAACTAAAAACACACGTCTGTGGTTTTACGTTGAAGACTAATTTATCGACATAAAGGGGTTGGCTCTTTATCTGTTGTTTTAAAAGCTGAAAACACTTCTGTAGTTTTAAGAAGCGTCTTCGAATGTATTTAAAAAGTGATTTATTGACATAAGGTCTGATAAGGTAACTATTTAATGGGGAATTTGTTTCCCAGAAAAAAACATAAATTTTATACAATCTGGTTTTGTATTTTAGGAGCGAAACACGTGTGAATTTTAAATGACCCATATTATTTTCGTTTAGAAAAGAAAGTTAATATTTAAAATTAGCAATTAAAAATATAATAAATGAAGCGTGTCGCTATAATAGTTAAAAGCAGTCCAGTGTATTCTTTCGCTATTAGTATGACTGCAAGTTCATTCAGTTGTTCTACCTTCAAGTGGAAAACACTATTTTACTACCTATTTTTTAGTTGAACTGTTGAAATGCTGAACTTGTGTGTATCTGTTATCAGGACTATGTCGTCAGCGAACCTAAAGTGACTAAGTTGCTCTCCATTTACGTTTATATCCTTTTCGTCTAGGTTTGCACGCTTACACATGTATTCCAATAATGTTGTGAACAGTTTTGGCGAAATGGTGTCACCCTGGCGGACTCCACCATGAATGTTGAACTTGTGCATATGTTCATGGAGTCTAGCTCATTATCCTAGCATTATAGGTATGATCTCCTAAATCTCCTTGATATCCCTGTTTTCTCCGGTTTTAATAAAAATACTTTTGCTTTTATGGGTCGCACAAACTTCTCTCTTTATTTAAAATATGTATTTTTTCATAACCTTTCAGATGGTGTATTTTGTTTCTTTTTTTGTAAACGTTAAAACGACGCAGATAATTTAATTGTTTATAAGAGATATTGTTCTTCATTCTGCATTGATTATTTGTAAGACCTTACGAAGAGAATGGGACCAAAAAATCCCTACATATTGACAAAGCACCAGTACAACCATTCAACGGCTTAACCAGGATGATCCTAAGGGGGGGAGGGGTTATAACTTCAAAACGGCTTGATTTGTCAACAACACATATTGGTGTTAAACGTATAGAGCTCAAAGTTGATCCCAAGGGGGGGGGGGTTATAACCCCCAAATACAGTAACTACATTAACCACATAAAAACTCACATTGTGAAATTCGCTTTAAATATTTTTATTGTTGATTTCCATAATGGTAGGGGAGCCCAAGCGGGGATTTTTGCAGTTACTCGAGCGGCTCAGATTATCATATGGGGAGAAACCTGGTACCCTGCAGACGTACCTCTATCATATATTGGCTCTTAACACAGGGAAGTTCGTTAAGGGGAGCCCGAAAAAAAATATATCCTTAAAAATACTCGAAATTGTCAGATTAAGATAAGATAAGTTAAGTACATACATGCAAAAGAGTGTATATTTAAAAATCTGACGATTTGAGCGGGGTGTAAGGAAATGGGTGAGTCAAAAAGTTTCACAAAAAGCGAATATTTCGTGAAATGAACGTCCGATCGAAAAACTAAAAAAAACGTCAATATTTTTCAAAAATCTATCGAATGGTACTAAACAAGACCCCCACGGAGGTGTGGGGTCTTAAGACCCCCACGGAGGTGTGGGGTCTTGTTTTGTACTATTCGATTTGTAAACCTTGTAAAAGTTCGATCTCCCTCTCTCTCTTGTCGTGTCCCCATTACTGAGAATCGTGATTTCTTCCAATATTCCTAACAATGTTTCTCCATTGGTCTCTATCATCAGCTGCTCTAAGAGCTTCGCAGAATGAGTTTCCAGCTGAATGCTTTATTTGGTCAGACCATCTAGTTGGTGATCGTCCTCTTGATCTTCTCCCCGGAACGTTTCCAGAAACAATTGATCTCTCCAAACTGTCGTCACCTCTGCGAACCACGTGACCAAAGAATTGCAGTATTCATTGCAGACATATTGTGGACAGTCTTTTTTTAATCTTTAGTTGGTTTAGAATGGAAACGTTTGTCCTATGAGCCGTCCAAGGTATGCGCATCATTCTTCTCCAGCACCACATCTCAAAGGCATCAATTTTTTGGCTCTCGCATGCGCGAAGAGTCCAAGTCTCTGCTCCGTATAGAAATATTGAGAATACAAGGGCATTCACCAGTCTCATATTTTGAGAGTTATATCTGTCTTTCCAAACTTTAGTTAGGCGACTCATCGCATTTTTTGCCATGTCAATACATCTTTGAACTTCTGCTTCACAGTTACCATCTTTAGTTATACTTATACTAGACCCCAGATAAACAAAGGTGTTTACTTTTACTATTTGATATTCTTGTAATTCTGGTATTCTGGTAAAAATTCGATACCTTGTAAAAATTCACAAAAAAAGCCGAATATTTCGCGAAGTGAATCGAAAAACTAAAAAATACGTCTTCAATATTTTCCAAACATCTATCGAATGGTACTAAACAAGACCCCCACGGAGGTGTGGGGGTCCAATTCCAGTTGAAAACTAGCGGGCAGTAGTTTTTCAATTTTTAAATGCTTCATTTCCTGGGGTATTCAAATTCTTGCGTATCTTTCTCTATCGTATTTTTAAAAGCTTCGGAAAAGCCGACTCTATGTGCTACTCATATATACATAGAGTCGTTATTGCGAATTTGAGTCGTTTGGTATAATCGCAGGAATCCAATATAAAATTTTGAAATGCGATTTTATAACGATCTTTTCGGCCCTCTTTTTTAATTTAAAAGAGATAAAACAGACCATTATGCTGAGTTTTATGTCTACCAACCTATAAGAGCTTCCTGAATTTTCTTTTCGATTGTTTTTCTACAAAATATAAATACAACATTCATAACAGCCTTACGTTAACTACCGTTTTTTCTTGTTGCTATTTTTGTTAAAACTACAGAGTAAATTCGTCATGGAAAATAAGGCATTTCCAAACTGGTAACATAAACATAAACAGTCATTAGAAGCAGCGTCAGCTACCTTATGGTTAAATTGGACATACACCGTTAAAATTCTAGTAAATTCATTAAGTGCTATGATATTGTAACGGATGAGACTGAATCCTAGGCCAAGGCGCTGTAAATAATTTTACTTTATGCAAACACACGACCATGTAGATTTATCAAGATAAAAGAAGTCAATGGCGTACGACGACTATTTGTACTTACGAATCTAGTAGAGTAACAGTATCATTCATCATTCTCTTTGCCTTATCGGCTTCCCTAATTGCATTTCTCCACACAATTCTATGCTGGGTCATATCAATATTAATTCCCTTTACCAACATGTCCTGCCTAATCGTCTACCCCACGTCTTCTTTGGTCTTCCTCTCCTACTACTTCCAGGAATCTGCACTTCAGCTACTCTTCGTATTGGATGATTAACGTCTCGACGTTGAACATTACCAAACCATCTCAACCTATGCTCTCTCATTTTGGCATCAATTGGTGCCACACCTAGACTTCCCCTAATATACTCATTTTTAATTTTATCCTTTCTTGTCACTCCACTCGTCCATCTAAGCATTCTCATCTCCGCCACATGCACTCGTTGTTCCTCTTTCTTTTTCACTGCCCAACATTCAGTTCCGTACATCATAGCCGGTCTTATGGCTGTTTTATAGAATTTTCCCTTCAGCTTCATTGGAATTTTTCTGTCACACAACACACCACTCGCTTCTTTCCACTTCATCTATCCAGCACTAATTTTACTGCATGCATCTCCATCTATGTCTCCATTACTCTGTAATACCGATCCTAGGTACTTAAAACTATTGCTTTTCACAATCATTTCACCATCCAAAGATACCATTTTATTTGTATTAACTCCATCTTTAAATGAACATTGCAAATACTCTGTCTTTGTCCTACTAAGTTTTAAACCTTTTTCCTCCAGAGCTTGTCTCCACTGTTCCAGTTTTTGTTCTAAATCTCTTTCACTATTCCCTATTAACACTACATCATCAGCATACATTAGGCACCATGGAATGCTACCCTGTAGTTTCGCTATTATCTGGTCCAAAACTAATGAGAATAAATAAGGACTAAGCACCGCGCCTTGGTGCAATCCTATTTCACCTGAAAATCAGTCTCCCACACCTGTCCTAACACTAGTCGTTACTCCCTCATTCATATCTCTCACAATTTTTACATATTCGCCAGGGACTCCTTTCTTATTGAGTGCCCACCACAGAATCTCTCAAGGAACTCTATCATATGCTTTCTCAAGATCAATGAATACCATATGAGCGTTGGTCTCTTCATTCCTGTATTTTTCTATTCTCATACTATAATAATATATCAATTATGATGTCTCGCTTATGATATTTTTGTTTAGTCTCGCTTTTTACTTCGATGTCCAGAACAAGCACCTTATGTTGTCGGCTTACTGTCTCACTAACTACCTTGCAGGACAACTTGCAGTCCTTGCATTCACGTATGTCTTCTTTCCTTATCATGAAGTAGTCTATTTGGGATTGATGTTGTCTACTTTTGTAGGTAATAAGTTGAGTTTCTCCCTTTTTAAAGAATCTGTTAACAATTGCCATATCCAATGCTGTTGCTAATTCAAGCATGTCATCTCCAGCTTCATTTCTAGTTCCAAAGCCTAATCCCCCATGTATTGTTTCATATCTTGTCTTGGCTTGGCCCACATGTGCATTGAAATCACCTCCTATTATAATTTTCTCCTCTGCTGGAATATCACTCAGTACGTCTCCTAATTGGTCATGGAAATCTCTTCTTTCATTCTCACCCACACCTGTTTGAGGAGCATACTCACACACAACATTCAATACCTCTTTATCAATTACAAATTTTCACTGACATCATTCTATCACTCGTTCTTACAACTTCTACTACGTTATCTTTCATTTCACCATCAGCAATTATACCAACTCCATTTTTAGTGTTACTACTCCCTACATACCACAATTTGTATCCTTCGCCTAGTTTTTTCGCCCTTTGTCCTTTCCACCTAGTTTCTTGAATACAAGCAATTTGAACTCTTCTTCGTTTGAGCGCATCCACTAACTCCAGACTCTTACCTGTAAGGCTACCAAGATTCTAAGACCCTATTAGTAGAACCTAGACCTAATATGGCACCGAATGAAGAAGTTTTGTACGCCCAAGAATTCGGCTGGCTTTCTATTCTTATATGCTTTATATTGCTCTTCTAAGTAACTTCTGGTACACTACGTTTATTAATGTCTATTATGTTTGGCCTGATCCTCCTAACCAGTTAATGTAAGTTAGGTTACTGCATCGCTTAGTCATCTGTGAAAAAGTGCACAACAGTTGTTCATACTGCAATCCCAACCTTATAAAGGAAATACTTAACACCTTGGCTGCGTTACGAGACAAATAGACCTCGTATTAGATTAACGGTTGGCTGCGTCGACTTTGTCGTAAGACACGGTGGCAAATGGGGTATACGGGACATATATGCCTCGTAACGCACTCAACGTAAGCTTATAAACATCTCTAAACGCGGCCAAGGTGTTATATAAGAAAGCCGTGATCCGATCTTCGAAACTTACCAGACGAATTACATCATTTCCTACTGTATTTTCGTGAAGAAGTTACCCATATAATATGATCTAGCTTCCTTTAGTATGCGGTTTCTAGAATTTTCAAATTTTTGACTAACTCCTCCACCCACCTTTGAACCACCTGTTAGTATCTTTATATAGTTATCTCATAATGATACTATCTTTCATCATCATCATCCAGCCTCCTGCATCCAAAGTTGAACATAGACCTCCCCTAATTTCTTCCAGTTTTGTCGAACTTGGGCTTTCGGCAATCAATTCCCAGCAATCCTTTTAACGTCATCTGTCCATCGTGTAGGTGGTCTACTTCTACTTCTTCGTCTTCTCTTGGTCTCCACACTGTAATTTTTTGGGTCCACCTCCCGTCCTTCATTCTGGCTACTGGCCCGCCCAATTCCCCTTCAGACATGCTACTCGCTCTATGACATGGGTGACGCCTGTCCTTCTTCTGATTTCTTCGTTTCACAAATCCTTCTCTGTAATTCTGTAGTTTGATTGTCCTTAGCAATTTGGATTTCATGCCCTAAGTATTTATATTTATGGACCAATGCTATTGCGTTGACGTCGACTTTGGATTTTCGCTTGGTACCAGATTTGTCATGTATTGTGTCTTTCCAAAATTTATGTTTAAACCAACTTTTTTACAGGCGGCATCTAACTCAGTAAGCATAGTCCTAATCTCTTTTAAGTTGTCTGTTATAAGAACTATGTCGTCTGCGAATCGTAGGTGGGAGAGCCTGTCACCGTCGACATTTATTCCTTTGGCGTCCCACTCCAATTGTTTGAAAGCATGTTCAAATACTGCCGTAAAGAGTTTGGGAGATAACGTGTCTCCCTGTCTAATTCCTCTTTTGATTTTTATAGATTTGGTATCTTTGTGTAGTCGGACGGTCATGGTTGCATTATTGTATACATATGTTCGCTATCAGTTTGGAGTACCGATAATCTATACGACTTTCTTCCAATGCTCTCATTATGCTGTTAATTTCTATCGTATCAAATGCTTTGCGAAAGTCTACGAAAGCCAGGATCAATGGTTGGTTGTATTCGATAAATTTTTCTATAATTCATTTTATGCAGTGTAGGTGGTCGTTAGTGCCAAAGTTTTTCCTAAAACCCGCCTGTTCTCTAGGTTGGTAAAAATCCAATTTTGTTTCTAGTCTATTTGTTATTATTCTTGTGAATAACTTGTAGAGGTGGTCTAATAGGCTTATGGGCCGGTAATTCTCGAGGTTTGTTGGATCGCCCTTTTTGTATAATAAGATGGTAAGTGCACGTACCATACTATCTTTATATCTGGGAATATCACAGATGTGAAGATACATAACGTGAATGTCTACCATTTTTCTTGTCCGTAAAATGACCACTATTATCATCTTCTTTTTGCTATTTTGTGTATGTATTTCGAGGGTTTCTCTCTAAAAGACTTCGTCTATCATCTACAACGGCTGAGCAACGGCGCCTTCGAGTCACAAGGTGTATGAGGGTTCTAAACCTACATCTTAGTAGTTTGGTGCACTAGTATTATGCACTTAGTACTGACTTCAAGCTTTTCTACTAGAACGAACATTTATAAATAGATCATTAAGAAATATTTTTGGGCAATGGAAGGAGCAATGTTTGGTATAAGACTTTCGGGTAAAAAGAGGAATGACTGGGGAAGATCAAAAACAAAAGTCGATGATATCAGAAAAAAATTGCAAAACTGAAATGGAGCTTCGCAGGCTACACTCCTAGACAAAGAGACCAACGTAGAACGCCGCAGTACAACATTGAAAATCTTAAAAAGATAGCGACCAAGAGGACGACCACTTGTGAGATAGGTAGATGATATAAAAAGAATAGGAACAAATTGGAAGTATGTTGCTTCCCTCGAATATCGAGGGTGCACCACTAGTGTTGGCGGTAGATATTTTAGTAAGTTGGTTAATTCATACAATGATAAAAATTCCTAAACAACGTCGTTGTGCCACTCACCGAGTCGAAAGGGGTGGAGGGGTACCTGACTAATGGGTCAATCCATGCCAAGTAGTCCAATATAAATTAAGTTGGTTGCTTGACTATTTTTAATATTTTTTATTTTTCTACCTTTTAAACTTCAGTCTATAGAGACTACAGAATTCCATTTGTTTTATTTTTAAAAAATTTAGATTGCCGATGACGGCCATTTTTGTTAAAGCGTATCGATCATTTTCACGGAAAACATGGCTTCGCTCTTTAGCCAATATTTTCACCGAGGTTTGTCCTAGGTCCTAGAACAATAAATCAAAAACCAAACTTTTTAGAAAAGTATGCTCTAAAAAAACGGCCTATAGCATTATTTAATTTCAAACTACCCCTAAGGCCTTGAATGAACCTAAAAATTTGAAAAGGTAAACTGATAAAATTCCATTTTAGCATTTTTTTTAACAGCGTTAGGCAAGCCGGTAATGGTTTGTAATTTTTTTCTGCAAAAGACATATACATACTTTAAATAAAAAAAGTTTGAGCTTTGAGACTTGAATAAATTAAAAAAAAAATCTCAAAAATGTAATTTTTTGAAAAATCTCAAAGTTTGACCCCTTATAATATATATCTCTGATGGGCACGGATGAAAAAAATTGAAATTTGGCTGAATGTTAGCTCCTAGCAAGTAGAATAAGGTGTAAAAATTTGGAGTTGCAGACTTACCTCATATAGGAGTTACAGGCCTGAAAAAATGGTCAAAAATCAAAATGGTCAAAATTTGAGCGTTTGCGGGCAGGGTAATTAAAATTCAAATAAACTGTCTAATGAAATAAAAATTAATCTATTTTCACCAGATTTCACAATGAATACAAATTTATACAGGCTGGGCCAAAGAAAAGAGTTCAGCTTGATATTTGGCAGTTATTAGATTTTAAGGCAATGCCGAAACAGGTCGATTTCTATTTTTAAATTACAATTTTTTTATATATTTCATACGTCTTCACGACGTGTCATCGTCGCGTTATGCTGTTAAAAAAATGGTGAAAATGGAATGTATTAGTTTACCTTTTCCAACTTTGAGGTTCACTTAAGGCCTTACGGGTAGTTTAAATTTGAATAATGCTACAGGCAATTTTTTAGAGCATACTTTTCTAAAAAGTTTGGTTTTTGATTTATTATTCTAGGACAAACCTCAGTAAAAATATTGGCTAAGGAGCGAAGCCATGTTTTCCGTGAAAATGATCGACACGCTTTAACAGAAATGGCCGTCATCGACAAACTAAATTTTTAAAAACAAAATGATTGCAATTTTGTACTCTCTATAGACTAAAATTTAAAAGGTAGAAAAATAAAAAATATTGAAAATAGTCAAGCAACCACCTTTGGACCACTTGGCTTGGATTGACCCTAATATGTGTGCCAGCTTCTGTCTTCCTTTGAACCGTGTTTATTTACCGACACTCGATGGGAGACTTCGCGCCCTTCCAGGCCGGCCATAAATAGAGGGTTCGGTGCTAGCCCAAGGATCGTGAATCCCAAATTTTGAGGGAATGGAAATAACGATATTTCACGTTGATTTCCATTTTCAGGTTTTGTGTTTTTCTATTAGATAGATATTTTTTATTTATCTTGGCGTTCTATATTGTCAGCTTTATATTCTAAATCTGAAAAATAAATTGTGAAAAATCTATATTTAACCATTATCAAAAATTATCTAGTAAATCAGTAATTTCCGTAATCCCTAAACTTCTCAGTAACGTCTCTGGACGCGGGCGTGCGTGCGTGGGGGACTAGAACTGGTTGTGATTAAGGCGGTACCCTTTAAGATAAAAAATTCTCACGGTACGACATTTGATGCTCGAGGTGCGTTGTAAATGAACTTTGAACTTCCTGGGCGCCATACGTGTGCGCCGTAAGTCTCCGATTGAATAAAATCTAGATAGAAAAATTATTGTTGTTTTTGATAGAGAACCTTTTTTAAATCCAAGCATTTGTTGTTACATAACAATATTGAAGGCTTCATTTTATTATTTTGTACATTTTGAACAGTTTTATAATTGATGATAAAAAGTTGAGTTGAGTTGATAAAAAAATGTTGTTTTTGATAGAAAACCTTTTTTTAAACCAAGCATTTGTTGTTATATAAAAACAATTGAATGCTTCACTTTATTATTTTGTACATTTTGAACAGTATTATGTCCAAATGAACTTTAAACTAGGTTAAATGAACTTTGAACTTCCTGGGCGACATACGTGTGCGCCGTAAGTCTCCGATTGAATAAAATACTAGATAGAAAAATTATTGTTGTTTTTGATAGAAAACCTTTTTTAAATCCAAGCATTTATTGTTACATAACAATTGAAGGCTTAATTTTATTATTTTGTACATTTTGAACAGTTTTATAATTGATGGTATACAGTTGAGTTGAGTTGATAAAAAATTGTTGTTTTTGATAGAAAACATTTTTTTAAACCAAGCATTTGTTGTTATATAAAAACAATTAAATGCTTTATTTTATTATTTTGTACATTTTGAATAGTTTTATGTCCAAATGAACTTTAAACTAGGTTAAATGAACTTTGAACTTCCTGAGCGCCATACGTGTGCGCCGTAAGTCTCCGATTGAATAAAATACTGCATAGAAAAATTATTTTTGTTTTTGATAGAAAATCTTTTTTTTAAATCCAAGCATTTGTTGTTACATAAAAAAAAATTGAAGGCTTCATTTTATTATTTTGACAGTTTTATAATTGATAATAAAAAGTTGAGTTGAGTTGATAAAAAATTGTTGTTTTTGATAGAAAACCTTTTTTTAAACCAAGCATTTGTTGTTATATAAAAACAATTGAAGGCTGCATTTTATTATTTTGTACATTTTGAACAGTTTTATAATTACATAAAATCCTTTATAAAAGGTATATTTGTTAAAATCCCTATACAGGGCTACATCAAAGACATAACTAGTTTTCGATCGGTTGACCGATCATCATCAGTGTAATCTTAGAATCTACATGCTAACCACCAAAGTAAAAATATTTGGGCATAAACTCTTTATAGTTGATCCGTCATACGAACATATGAAGAAGATGTGATTTATAACATGGATGCATAAAATATCCATTGTTTTACGCCCAAGGTACCAATGAGCTCAATCTGACAAGTTCACATCATGGCTGTTTTATGCATCCATGTTTTAAATCACATCTTCTTCATATGTTCCTATGACGGATCAAGTATAAAGGGTTTATACCCAAATATTTTTACTTTGGTGGTTAGCATGTAGAATCTAAGATTACACTGATGATGATCGGTCTACCGATCGAAAACTAGTTATATCTTTGATGTAGCGCTGTATAGGGATTTTAACAAATATACCTTTTATAAAGGATTTTATGTTTTTGTAATGGTATACAGCCAACTACAGGAAATTTTTCCTCGTGGATTAGTTTTATAATTGATGATAAAAAGTTGAGTTGATAATAAATTGTTGTTTTTGATAGAAAACATTTTTATTTAATCCAAGCATTTGTTGTTATATACATAATATGTAAAAACAATTGAATGTTTCATTTTATTACTTTGTACATTTTGAATAGCTTTATGTCCAAATGAATTTTGAACTAGGTTAAATGAACTTTGCACTTCCTGAGCGTCATACGTGTGCTGCAAGTCTCCGATTGAATAAAATACTGGATAAAAAAAATTATTGTTTTTTTGGCAAAAAACAATTTTTTAAATCCAAGCATTTGTTATTATATGTATAAAATCAATCGAAGGCACCTAATTGATTTTATTATTTGTACACTTTGAACAGTTTTATGTCCAATAAAAAAGAGCATTTCGGCAAATATGAACTGGAGCTTCGTTCTACTACTACTATTTTATAAAATAATTGTCCTGCAATGTTCTATATTTTTGAGTCTTGAGTTTTAATATTGCTTTGTCTTTATCTTCTTCTTTTTATTTTATATAGTCAGTATGTACTGCCTATTTTTCTTGGGTGTCCTATACTTATTTTGCCTAACGGTGACTTGTCCCTTTTATTAATTATATGAAATTCAAGACAAATATGTAACTACTATACAAATGAATCAAGAATTAATGCAGTCCACTTTCTATTCAAAGAGGTCTTCTTTTATGGTGCCTATCCTAATGGCGATTTCAGAGGTGGTTAATCTTTAAAAACTTTACTGGTAACTATTCAGAATAATCCGATTATAACAAGGAATGCTTATTCTTCCTGGTCTGGTCCTGGTTTGTGGAAAAAGTCCACTTTTTCCACACACCTTGCCATCAAACACCAGTTGCCATAAGCCATATCTCTGGTGATTTCTCATTATATGGCCCAGATATTGTACATAATTTGTGCTCTTTGATTGTATGTAGGAATGAACTCGAATTTTTTTAGATGACCCTGTAACACTACATTTGGTAGGCTTTGAGCTTTTATGAAGAAACTATAGAAAGCATCGCAGAATTCATCTCGATAGGAGAAGTGGAAATAGAAACGTCAAACAAACTGAAGTAAAATTGTGGCTTATTCCCAACAAAACTAGTAAATTACATTAGGATGGCACAAGAAAGTACATAGCATAATATACAGAGTGGGCCAAATAAAAGTGCCCACCTCGATATTTGGCAGTATTTATTAGATTTTAAGAAAATGACGAAACAGGTCGATTTTTAATCTAAGGGGGACACATTTTTACGGTACATACATCTCATTTGTCAACCCCCTCCCTTCCACATCCCCTCCTTTATTTTTAAATAGGGAATAGGGGTCGTGTGCTAGCTCATTTGAAAGGTTATTCAATTCTCTATTCAGTAATATTAACATTGGCATAATTATTTGTATAGGGTGTCCAAGAAAAATTATTTTAAATTAAATTAATTGACACAAAAAGAAGGATGTATGTAATTTATTTAACTCAAAATACATTCTACTGCTGACAGAAAACAGAAAAAAAATGTTTATTTGATAAATAAACATTGTTTGTTGCTTAAATTCAATATTCAACCTACCAAGAGGCAGATGGGTGGGAGCTTGCACATTGAAATTAAGCAAAAAGTAATGTTTATTTATCAAAAAACATTTTTTTTTCTGTTTTGTGACAGCAGTAGAATGTATTTTGAATTAAATAAATTACATACATTCTTCTTTTTGTGCCAATTAATTTAATTTAAAATTTTTTTTTCTTGAACACCCTGTATGAAAAATTATGTTAATGTTTATATTACTGACTAGAGAATTGAATAACCTTTCAAATGAGCTAGCACACAACCCCTATTCCCTATTTAAAAATAAGGGGTGGGGGATGTGGAAGGGAGGGGTTGACAAATGACAGACGTATGTACCGCAAAAATGTGTACCCCTTAGATCAAAAATCGACCTGTTTCGTTATTTTCTTAAAATCTAATAAATACTGCCAAATATCGAGGTGGACACTTTTATTTGACCCACTCTGTATGTATTACCTTTATAACGTGTATATCATTTTTTTTTATTTCAAAACCTATAAAACTAAAAATACGAGTTAGAAATACATACTTAAATTTATTTACATCAATTTACATGCATGTAATATGTACTGTATGGTCTATAAAAACAGTATACAGTTGAGTCTCTGAATCTTTACCCGTGCGTCATCATTTAAAGCATACGAAATAAGTCGATGATAAGTCGGAAATTGAAATTTACTAAACGCAACAGCAAGTCACTTACTATCACTTGCTGTTGCGTTTAGTAAATTTCAATTTCCGACTTATCATCGACTTATTTCGTATGCTTTAAATGATGACGCACGGGTAAAGATTCAGGGACTCGTAGTTCATATAAATAAAAAAAGTATATTACAGTTATGTTTGTATTCAGGAGTTATTTTTTATTTGACTTATCAAGTGGATATATTTGTTTATAGATATCTTAATAAATATATTACTTTTATATTTACTTTATTATATTTACTTTTCACAATATGTACTTGTGTAACTTAGTTACACGTACATTGTATAACCGGCTTACATTATTGGCCACACAGCTCGAGAAATCTATTTTCACTCCAGAAATTATTTATTTAACGAAATTATTGAAATTCCTATTTTGTTTATTATATATATATATATATATATATATATATATATATATATATATATATATATATATATATATATATATATCAAACAGATGAAATAGAGAATGTGGAAAAATCCCCTTACGAACAATTCACACATCCACCATTTCGGGTTGGGAAAAATTTTTTGAATAGAATCAAAGATCCAAACACCAGTTCTTAGAAATGTGTTTCGCCCTCTTTAACAGGTATATAATCTTTGCTGAACAGTTAGGAAACAAGGTTGAAATATTGGGGTAGCAGCAATCTCAAAGAAAACTCTTTATAATAATTCCAAGCTTTCGATAATGTTTATTATCATCTTCAGGAAAATTATTTGAGGATGTAGAGCCTAGTTGTTAAATACTGACATAACAATGAAATTTTGTCTTGGTAAATAGTAAATAATATAAATTAAAGTAAAAACTATATAAAAACTTATAAAAATCTGAGTATAAAGCGATAAAAGCTAAAATATTTTTTAAAAAATTATGTATGTCTAATTGGCATTTTACAAAATGTCTAACCTAAGGGGATTTTTCCACATTCTCTATTTCATCTGTTTGATTTCGTACGAGTGGTCGTCAAACCATTAACCTTGGATCTTTTGATCACTGAGTGTGTTTCAAGGATCTACATCTCATGTTTTTAAATATATATATATATATATATATATATATATATATATATATATATATATATATATATATATATATATATATACGCCCTAGAGACCTAAAAGTTCCAATCTTAAATAATCATACATAATTATTTTAATAATCATACATAACAATGCATAAATATTTTAGTTTTAAATTACGAAATTACATGTTTTAAATCTTTCATCCCTTATTCCGTCCTTGTTCTCTATATAATTTTAATGTTTACAATTGTCTTCTATCGTCAATCGTTCATCCAGTCTACTTCGCCTGTTCTTTCTAAATGTTCGTGAATATTCTCAATCTTTGTCGTGGTTTCCTGTTCTCTTCGGGACTGGCCATTTCTGTAGGACTAATTTTTTGTTGTTACCTTCAAATCTTTATATATACCTACGTCTCACCAAGTAAAATACCTGCATGGTAGTAAAGTAAAAAGCGGAAAATGTGGAACAACTGAATGCCAACAACAGTGCTCATTCAAGTCTCAAATACAAAGTGAATTTGCTGGTGCTGTAACATCGTAACCTTCATAGTGTTCGTGAATTAGTTTATTTTTTTATTGACATATAATTCCAAAAAATCGATTTGTTGTATTTCAGTACTTCTTTACCATCGTATTTTTATGTTATTTTTACGTAAATTTGACATTTTTGTTCTAGTTTATAATTCTCTTATTGTATTTTCGTTGCCAATTTTCATTTAACTAAACCTAATATCGCTTTTGCATGGTAATATTCCTAAAACTCAACAGTTCACCTGTATACATTTTGGAACTGCACAGTATACAATATATTGGAGCTTTAATTCAATCTTCCAGGAATGTTAATGTAACTAAAGCTGCATAAATTTGTGAAAATGTTAATTACGATGTGTAAAGATAAAATCTGGATTGGTTCCGAATACACGTTATAACGAAATAAACGTGCTCAAAGTTAAGGTACTTTTATAACTGAATATATACTTTCTCCAATTTCATTATGTTTTCTTTCCTGAGTATATATTTATTTTACCGAAAAGCGGGTCTAATTAATGCTCACTTCAAAGACTAAAAAAAAAGAGTAAATAAAATCATATAATTACTATTAAGCACTTCACTCCTATTTGTTTATTTGTTCGTAATGCGAGCGCAGAAGACCAAAGTACGCCGTTTCAAGATTTGCCAGATGTGTACCTAATAAAGACATCTGTTTGAAATTTTAATCACTCCAATTAAAACAGCACAAGAATCATGCGGATTAAAAGGAGTAGTTTTAGCTGTCTGAATTGCAGCATTTCGTTGTGAAGATTTGGATTAATTTATTTGCTTGTTTCTAGAAATTACTATTGCATTATATCACGATAATTATTGATTAAACGAGAAAAAATGTGGAAGTGATACTTTACTTGATAAAAAATAAATTTGTAAAATAAATAAAGTTTTAGATGAAGTAAAGAAACACAGACTTAAGCGCGTGATACACACGCAATCTTTAAGTACGCGGGTTTAAAGATCGCGGACTTACTCGGCTCGCCGTCGGTGATACACGGTAGACTTAAAGTACGCGGTTTTAAAGATCGCGGTCGCCGTCGGTAGCAAAAAATTTAGAAACTGTCCTCGTACCTAATTTTGCTGAAATCTTATGTTTTTTAGTAGAGTTTGATTATTTTTTGATCAGGTTTTGTTAAATAGAAGAACAATTTGATTTTTTATAAGTGTGGTAAGCTGTCAAAACCATGATGTGAAGTATAGCACTTGTTTTTGATCTATTTTAATTTAATACAAGGTAGGCATAAACAAACAAAATATCATAGATAAGATGGTAATATTTTCATCAGGAGGATAAAAAAAATATAGGCTATAAATAATAGTTAGGTTTACTCAAAAACAAATAATCAAAAATAATTTAGTATAGCTTAAAATAGAGTTTTACGGTTTTCTCAAAACTTATAAAATGTAACTAGTCTCCTTTCAACAATAAACGATTGAATCATTTCTAGGCAATTTGCTTAATTAGTGAAAATATAAGTGTAACTTTAAACGCAATAACATGATGGCTCGAGGCTTGCGGCTCGTGGCAGTGATACACGTACGGGTTACGAGTAAGATTTCAAACTTGTTGGATCGACGGCGTACTTACTCGGCGGACTTAAAGTACGCGTACTTCAGGTGATACACGCGCGAAAAAGGTCGCGAGCCATAAGTTCGCGTACTTACTCGCGTGTGTATCACCCCTTTTACTCACAATCATTTAATAATACTTCGACGACCGGTTTCGATCTCTACACTATTCAGATCATCTTCAGGTCGGCGTTGCAAGTAGTTAAATGCTACAATTAAAGAAAGCCAGAGTTAGAACATTGTCTGGTTGTATCAAAATGCTAATAGAAGGCCCAAAATTTTTTGAAAAATATGCAACTTTTGACATTTCAGAACAACAAACATGATACATACGTATGCACACATATGAGAAACAAGTACTCATAAGCACGCATACGCACATAGATGCATGCGGTTTATGACTATTTGTTGAATTAAGTTAAATTTTGTTCTGAAGCTATTTCCTTGTGGCATTTTTATGATTAATTATTTATATGGGAAATAAGCCACAATTAAAATGAAAAAAATTATTTTATTAACGTTTCGACGCCCAAATCGGGTGCCGTTGTCAAAATACAAAATATTACTAAAATAAACTAAAGTGTTGTTGCTAAGCAAAAAAATTCTTCTAATAATTTATTTAATCTCACTCATTTATATTGGCAATTCAGACATATATTATACATTTTAAAGTAGAAGACTTTAAAATGATATTGCCAATATTTATGAGTTGCGTTCCTGGGACGACTTACTGAAAGATAGTTCATTCGATTACATGAAATTAACCCCAACTCAAGAATATCCGTCATAAAAAATTATAGCATGTGATATGTCTTTAAAAAGACAACCAAATGCAACGACAGTAAAATTCTCGCGTTAGAGACTTCATAGTAAATCACAAGGGAAAACCAGGAAAAACCCTGTGATACTATCCCGACATCGTAAGTATTTGGTCTTACATTAATTTACTCTCAAAAAATAATACCAAATTCTGACTTGTAACATGTTTAAATTATAAATAATATTAATAATACTAGATATATAAGTAATACTAAAATATAAAATATGTACTAGCTCCATATTATTGACTTACTAATCTTGGTATTTTCTTTCTATTGACTTCCTCTTTCAGTATGGGTAACCACATCCTACTGCATTCTACCGAGGAATTTGCGACACAATTGGTTTCATTTAGCATAATTAGAGCCGCTTCTTTGATTTTTCTCTTTTTACTATCTGATTCTTTCAGGACTATACTTGAATCTCTCCACTGAACTCTATGTTCATTATCCCATGCGTGTTGACATATTTGAGATCTCTCAAATTCTCTATTTTTAATATAAGATTGATGTTCACTTATTCTAACGTCTAATGGTCTTGATGTCTCACCTAAATAAAATTGTTCGCATTCACAAGGTATTTTATAAATGCAATTCTTTGTTCTTTCTTGATCATTGTTAGGTTTAGTTTTAGATAGAATAGATCTCAATGTGTTTGTTGTTTTGAATGTTGTTGCAATGTTGAATTTATTTCCTATTGTTTTAAGTTTCTCGGATAGTCCTTTTATATATGGTATTGATATTTTCCTCGTATTATTTCTGGTATTTTACCATCAATTCTCCTTGTAGTGAACTATCAAAATTCTTATTAAACATTCTAAAACCATTTGCTAATAATGATGACACTTTTATAAAAAATACAAAACATTTTTTAAACAAATTATCAACTATTGAATTTAATCCAAATAATATTTTAGTAAGTTTTGACATAAACAGTTTATTTACAAATGTACCATTAGATAAAACTTTAAACATAATCAAAACGAAATTAGAGAATGATAATACATTGGCAACTAGGACAAGACTAAATGTATCAGCTATAATGGAGTTATTGACATTATGTACCCATAATACCTATTTTCAACTAAACAATGAATTCTATAAACAAAATTTTGGTCTAGCAATGGGCTCTTCTTTATCTCCATTATTGGCTAATATATTTATGGAGGATTTCGAAACTAATATTATTTCTAAACAAAATTTAAAACCCACAGTATGGTGGAGATATGTAGATGATGTGTTTTCAATATGGCCTCATAGATCAGAATTGTTGGATACGTTCCTGAATATTATAAACGATCAAGAAGAGACAATAAAATTTACAATGGAAAAGGAATACAATAACAGCCTACCTTTCCTCGATGTTTTGATCTCAAAGAAGGATATTGGATATAAGACTCTAGTGTATAGAAAACCAACACACACCAACAGATATCTCAATTACAAGTCAAATCACAACATCAACGTTAAAAAGGGAATCATTAAATCCTTATATGATAGAGCCAAAATTACTTGTTCTAACGAAAATTCCTTTTTAGCAGAAAAACAATTGTTAACATCTGTTTTATTAAAAAATGATTATCCTTTATCGTTTATAAATAAGGAATTGTCAAGATTGGATCGAATGGAACAGAACAACTTAGAACGGGATCCTACAACATTCACCAGAAATAATACGAGGAAAATATCAATACCATATATAAAAGGACTATCCGAGAAACTTAAAACAATAGGAAATAAATTCAACATTGCAACAACATTCAAAACAACAAACACATTGAGATCTATTCTATCTAAAACTAAACCTAACAATGATCAAGAAAGAACAAAGAATTGCATTTATAAAATACCTTGTGAATGCGAACAATTTTATTTAGGTGAGACATCAAGACCATTAGACGTTAGAATAAGTGAACATCAATCTTATATTAAAAATAGAGAATTTGAGAGATCTCAAATATGTCAACACGCATGGGATAATGAACATAGAGTTCAGTGGAGAGATTCAAGTATAGTCCTGAAAGAATCAGATAGTAAAAAGAAAAATCAAAGAAGCGGCTCTAATTATGCTAAATGAAACCAATTGTGTCGCAAATTCCTCGGTAGAATGCAGTAGGATGTGGTTACCCATACTGAAAGAGGAAGTCAATAGAAAGAAAATACCAAGATTAGTAAGTCAATAATATGGAGCTAGTACATATTTTATATTTTAGTATTACTTATATATCTAGTATTATTAATATTATTTATAATTTAAACATGTTACAAGTCAGAATTTGGTATTATTTTTTGAGAGTAAATTAATGTAAGACCAAATACTTACGATGTCGGGATAGTATCACAGGGTTTTTCCTGGTTTTCCCTTGTGATTTACTATGAAGTCTCTAACGCGAGAATTTTACTGTCGTTGCATTTGGTTGTCTTTTTAAAGACATATCACATGCTATAATTTTTTATGACGGATATTCTTGAGTTGGGGTTAATTTCATGTAATCGAATGAACTATCTTTCAGTAAGTCGTCCCAGGAACGCAACTCATAAATATTGGCAATATCATTTTAAAGTCTTCTACTTTAAAATGTATAATATATGTCTGAATTGCCAATATAAATGAATGAGATTAAATAAATTATTAGAAGAATTTTTTTGCTTAGCAACAACACTTTAGTTTATTTTAGTAATATTTTGTATTTTGACAACGGCACCCGATTTGGGCGTCGAAACGTTAATAAAATTATTTTTTTCATTTTAATTGTGGCTTATTTCCCATATAAATAATTAATCAAGTTAAATTTTAAATTATTAAAAACTTTTTTATAAAAAAACTAAAAACTATATAATTTTGATCCACTTACATGCCGTTACAAGGGATGCTTTGTAAGTTCATCGATAACATGTTTAAACGTCCAACTTATGCTAATAGGATAGCTAGGTGAGGGACTGGGCAAGCGGACATGCTTCGTAGGTCAAAACACAGTAAATTGGAATGGATCCTGAAGGCAGATGTGTGTTGTGAAACAGAGACAGATGTATTAGTTATGCGAAAGACAACGTTCGGGTAGGAATGTTCATAAATGCAGCTAAGGTGTAAAAAATATACTTATTGTAAACACTTGTACGATGTGAAGTGCTTGCCCAGTCCCTCACCTAGCTATCATCCTATTAGCATAAGTTGGACGTTTAAACATGTTATCGATGAACTTACAAAGCATCCCTTGTAACGGCATGTAAGTGGATCAAAATTATATAGATTTTAGGTTTTTTATAAAAAAGTTTTTAATAATTTAAAATTTACCTTAATTCAACAAATAGTCATAAACCGCATGCATCTATGTGCGTATGCGTACTTATGAGTACTTGTTTCTCATATGTGTGCATACGTATGTATCAGTTTGTAGTTCTGAAATGTCAAAAGTTGCATATTTTTCAAAAATTTTTGGGCCTTCTATTTGCATTTTGCATGACCCAGATGGCAGCAATATGTATAAAAACATTAACAGGCAAATAAAAGCAAAGATAAGAATAGCAACAAATGAATGGCTTAAGCAACAATGTATCGATCTAGAACATTTACAACGACAACACGACGATCGGAATTTACATAAAAAGCTTAAGGAGACTGCTGGAATATACAGAAAACGAAGACCAACTATTATAGTTAATCAGGATAACCAGGTAGTGCTAGGCGAAAAAGAGAAAATTCATATATGGGAAAACTATATCCAGGAGCTCTTTCATGACGAAAGACCCATGAGTGAAGTTTATACAGACGACCAGCTGACTGGCCCTTCAATCACTAAAGAGGAAATAGAAAAGGCAATATTATATTCAAAAAACAATAAGGCACCTGGACCTGATGAAATCCCTTCAGAAATACTCAAACTACTAGATGAAAGGGAAATTTCAGCACTACATAAAATATTTAATTTTATTTATGAAACTGGTTGCTATCCTCAGCAGTGGTTGCTCTCTACATTTATTCCCCTACCCAAAAAAGTCAATGCAAAAATATGTGAGGATCACAGACTCATTAGCCTAATGAGTCACATTTTAAAAATATTCTTAAAAATACTACATCAAAGATTATACAAAAAATGTGAATGGGAAATCAGTGATTCTCAGTTTGGGTTTAGGCAAGGCTTGGGAACAAGAGAAGCAATAGTAGCAACACAGGTGTTGGTCCAAAATTGTTACGATCAGAGGAAGGACGTATTCCTGTGCTTTTTAGACTACGAGAAAGCGTTTGATCGTGTCCAACATCACAAGTTAATGCAGATCCTCAAGAAGCTTGATATAGACCAAAAAGACATAAGATGCATTGAAAACTTGTACTGGTATCAGGCAGCACAATTAAAAATAGACAATTCTATATCCAAATCCATACATATAAGAAGGGGTGTTCGGCAGGGATGTGTGCTTTCCCCTCTTTTATTTAACATTTATTCGGAAGCCATATTTCAGGAGTCTTTGGAAGATGTAGAGATGGGAATCAAAGTGAATAGAGTATTGATCAACAACATACGATATGCTGATGATGCTGTCTTAATTTGCGACAACATAGCAGATCTTCAACAACTTGTCACTATAATCGGAGAATACAGTAAGCGAATGGGACTAGAGATTAATACCAAAAAGACCAAATTCATGATCATCTCCAGAAACTTAGATGCATTTGAAAACTCCACCATAACACTGAATACTAAGTCCATTGAGAGAGTGAGCAACGTGGCTTTTTGAAGACTGGGCATCGGACAGGGAAGTAAAATGTCGCATTGAGCAAGCTCGACAAGCTTTTGTTAAATTTCAGAAAGGTACTGACCTGCTCAGAGTTCGACCTTACACTGAGACTAAGGTTTACTAAATGCTACGTGTGGTCGGTGCTGCTATATGGCATAGAGGGCTGGACACTCAAAACGAGGGATATAAACAGATTAGAAGCCCTCGAAATGTGGCTTTATCGCCGTATCCTAAAGATACCATGGACAGCGAAAGTCACAAATGTGGATGTCCTCAAAAGAATCAACCAAGAACGTCAGCTCTTCGAAAACATCAAGAAAAGAAAAACGGCGTATTTGGGTCACATCATGCGAAACGAAAAATACCAGTTCCTTCAACTTATAATCCAGGGTAAAATTGAAGGCAGGAGAGGAATAGGACGCAAGAAAATGTCCTGGCTCCGAAACATAAGGCAATGGACAGGGATTAACGACATACAATCTCTGATACACATTGCAAGAAACAGAGAGTTAATGGAAAATGTGATCGCCAACATCCATTAGTGGAGTTGCATTTGAAGAAGAAGAAGAAGATTTGCATTTTGATACAACCAGACAATGTTCTAACTCTGGCTTTCTTTAATTGTAGCATTTAACTACTTGTAACGCCGACCTGAAGATGATCTGAATCGTGTAGAGATCGAAACCGGTCGTCGAAGTATTATTAAATGATTGTGAGTAAGTCTGTGTTTCTTTACTTCATTTAATATGGACTCACATATGCAACCCATTCAACATTTAAATAAAGTTTTCTTTAAATCCATATTTAGTCCGTACTCATTACAGCATTCATTAAGGCGTTGCGTTACATTCGGTAACTCATTGTTGCTATCCGTCATTATTAATCCCACGTCTGCAAGTTCTTCAAAATTTCTCCATTGATAGATATACCTTCTATTGAATCTGAGAGCGCTTCTTGAAATACCGCTTCACTGTAGATATTGAAGAGTAGTGGGGACAGCACGCAACCCTGACGGACTCCTCCCTGTATTTTGATATTTTTGGTGTTCTGGTTGTCAACTCTTACCTTGGCACTATAAATAGTATTTTAGTATAATATATTTTAGTATTTGTACTAGTTTTCGAAATATTAATTTCGTTGGGATCCTTTTCAATCTGTATTGCTATGCAAATTCTGTTTTTTAAAGAATGTTCTACATATCTCTCCCCTACAGATTGAAAACTTAGTCTTTTGCTATCAGTTGCCGCTAGGGCATCTATGCCATTTCCTTCGTTGCAATCCGTGACTGCACACCGGGGTTTGTTTTGGTTGGATCAGAGAGAGCAGCATATGTGCCTCCTGATGAGAGACTAATAAGTTTCGAAACCGGTAGAGGTCCTTGC
This sequence comes from Diabrotica virgifera virgifera, assembly GCF_917563875.1. Taxonomy (NCBI): domain Eukaryota; kingdom Metazoa; phylum Arthropoda; class Insecta; order Coleoptera; family Chrysomelidae; genus Diabrotica; species Diabrotica virgifera. The sequence continues at coordinate 210,785,815 of NC_065449.1, forward strand.
TGCACTCTCGGATTGGACTAGAATATGATGCGGCTGTATTTTCGGTTTGCAACGAAATTGAAAATGGTTATTCATTTTTGATTTACATGTTTACTCTGATTGGAGTACGAAGGGAACCATTCTCGTTGGAACTTTACCGCGCTGATTAGATGGGACGTGAATTGTAAATTATAGAATTCCCTCATCTTCCTTAGTCTCAGCATCCGTTATGGCTTGCAAATTGTAGAAGCCTCGGAGGTGTAACCAGAGAAGGTTCCGATTGTTTTCAGTCTGGTGGGATGTAGACTAGCATTATGCTGTTTTATGTGCCATTATATTGAAAACTTAGTCTTTTTTAAATAGATGATAATCTACGAAGTGGTGTGTTTGATGGATGTAATGAAAAATATTTTTTGTATAAAGAAATATTATTTTAGAAAACATAAATAAGCCAAAATATGATGCTCAAATATGTCTCATATCAGTCTTAATTCCTATACTATTTATTTAGGCTTAGGCTAAGATAAGATTCAGACGATATTCCATTTCCGAGATACCATTTAAATTTGGAACAGCTTTCCAGATCAATTTTAAACTTCATAACTCCGAAAACGAGTTTCTCAAACAATAGCCGTTAATAGGTTAAAAGCAAAATCGGTTTAGCGAACGTCAATACTTCTGTTAAAGCTCCCTTCCACAATCATACCGACGGCCAAACAACAAAAAGTTGCAATTTCCAACGGATCGTCGCGTCGGATAAAGTATCGCAGATTCGTAGCATCGCCAACTTTCTCTTTTGTCAACAAGGAAATTGGAAACCGAAAGTGAACCGTCAGGACTTTTATAAAATCAACGCCGTATTGTCGACAATTCGGATGTCCTAAGGAAAGTTAAATTGTTTTTTATTCGTTTGCTCAAAGATATAAGTCAAATGAAAGTCGTTGTTTACAGTTCGTCTAACAGAGGATCCTGGCATTCCTGGATCTTAGGAGATTGTTTTTTACGCTTTGGTGTGTAATAAAAATTAGGAAAGTGTGTGTTAAGGGTAGTAGTATCTGCTTTTTACTTAGTTACATGTTTTCCTTTATAGCGAGTTATAAACTACGTTTCACTGCAGTTATATTGTACTTTCGCTACTGTGCAGCCTATTCCTGTTTAGGAGTAGGTTATACTATTGGCCACGGTAACTCACGTACACGAGTTTTCTAACCGATATGGAATGTTTCTTCAGCAGTTTCTTAGCAGTATTCTGCTGTGCTACTATAGAGTGAGAGAAAAGTCCAGGTTTTATACCTGTTGGTATAAAACCGTAGGGTTCTATCCGTGTTTTAAGTAAGCAACCAGTTTCGCCCATGGTCACAAGAACAAGGGACGTAATACACCACAAGCATAGAGCCTGTGGAGGATATTTGGGAGAAGACGAAACTCGCATTGCCTGGTCTGAGAAATAATATAATTTTTTTTTGTTTAGTTATATGAATAGGTATGCATATTAAATTGAGCGTTACAGCTCAGAATTATAAAAGTAAATTAGTGCAGCCCATATGTGAAACAATTGTGTATTTAATGATAGAAGTATATAATTTGGACCACATATACTACAAATATAAAGGTTCAAATTTAGATAAGAGGCCATCTCAGATTTTGCCTTTTACAAAAATGGCGAGCATTAAAAATGGCGACTATACATATGTGACTAATAGCACGATAACTTTTTAACGAGACGTTAGGTTTCAACCAAATTTGGTATATAGGTTCTCTTTTTGATGTATAAGATCGACGTCTTAAACAGGGAGAATCGGTTTACCAAAAGTTGTGTTTTTCCTGGTTTTTATGTAAAAATATGTTGTTTTTTTTTTCAATTAGTTCACCCTGTATGTATTAATTTTTCAAATAATTAATACGGCCATTAAAAATTGCGTAAAAATATTTTTTAGGAAATATTTTTAACTTTTTAGTCATGTTAATTACCATTTAATAAATTCATGACGTATCTTCACATGAACCTATGTGCGGCAGATTCGTGCAAATATTATAAGAATTATTGTGCATTTAATGGTAGAAGCATATAATTTGTACCACATATACTACACATATAAAGGTTCAAATTTAGATATGAGGCCATCTCAGTTTTGTTCGTTTTACAAAAATGGCGGGCATTCAAAATGGAGACTATACATATGTGACTAATAGCACGATAACTTTTGAACGAGACGTCAGATTTCAACCAAATTTGGTATATAGGTTCTTTTTTTGATGAGTAAGATCGATTTTTTACTGTTTTTTTATGTAACATTATGTTTTTCTTTTTTAAATAAATGTTTCAAAAAAGTATTACCGCCATTGAAAAGAGTGTAAAAATATTTTTTAGGAAATATTTTGAACTTTTTAGTTATGTTAATTAGCATTTAAGAAATGCATAACGTATGTTCGCATGTTCCTATGGGCGGCAGATTCATTTTGAATGACCGCCATTTTTGTAAAAGACAAAATTTGAGATGGCCTCATATCTAAATTTGAATCTTTGTATGTGTAGTATGTGTGGTCCAAATTATATGCTTCTACCATTAAATGTACAATAATTTTTATATTATTATTTGCACGAATCTGCCGCACAGAAGTACCCACATGTGAAGATACGTTATGCAGTTATGCATTTATTAAATGATAAATAATATAACAAAAGAGTTCTAAACATTTTTAAAAAAATAATTTTAAGCTCTTTTCAACGCCGGTATTACCTTTTTGAAAAATTAATATATACGGGGTGAAAGAATTGAAAACATAAAGAACATATTTTTACAAAAATATCAGGAAAAATACAACTTCTGGTAAAGCGATTCTTCCGGTTTAAGAGCTCGATCTTATACATAAAAAAGAACCTATATACCAAGTTTGGTTGAAAGCGGACTCTGCGTTAAAAAGTTATCGTGCTATTAGTCACATATGTATAGTCGCCATTTTGAATGCTGCTTTTTTTGTAAAAGGCAGTCTGAGATGGCCTCATATCTAAATTTGAACCTTTGTATGTGTAGTATATGTGATCCAAATTATATGCTTCTACCATTAAATGCACAATAATTATTATAATATTTGCACGAATCTGCCGCACTTAGGTACATGTGAAGATAAGGTATGCATTTATTACATGGTAATTAACATAACTAAAAAGTTTAAAATATTTCCTAAAAATTATTTTTTCGCTCTTTTCAATGCCGGTATCACCTTTTTGAAAAATTAATATATACAGGGCGAAAGAATTTAAAAAAACAACATATTTTTACATAAAAAAAGCATGTGTGTGTACTTTGTACGCACGTAAGAAGTTATACTTCTATTATAATATAATTTCAACGAAATAAATATACCTACTTAACAGTTACGATACAAAAAATTAACAATAATTACCAAAAATTAACCAAAACTTAACAATGCCAAATATTTAAAAAAAAAAAAAAATATGAATCTTCCGGGATTTGAACCCGCAATCTCGTGATTTTTTTATCTCTGGTCCGATGCTCTACCAACAAGGCCATCAAGCCGCATGCTACTTACCTTTCAGATATACATAATTATACATCACGGTGACAAGTGAAATATAACAATAGATGTTTTATTATTTTACGCCCAAGGAAGACAAATCCAAAGACACAAAATTATAATAAAAAACCTTTTAAACCACCTTTTTCAAATTGCGCAAGTTGTATTATTAATATTAATGTTAATAAATGAAATATAAATATTTTGACGTTTCACAATTTGACAATTCACTTTTAACTGCAGTGCCTTAAAAATTTTAAAGCACTAGTGCCTTAAAGTAGCATTTTTAACGCTCCTACGGAGTCCTAAAAATTGCATTTTTAACACGTTTGTAGAAAAATATATTTAAAAACACTAATATATTCTTTCCACACCTTTTCTGGACTGATACATACATAAATTAAAACATTTTGAAGTATAACTTCAAAAATATAATATGAAAACTATTTAAAAAGGCAGTATAACTATTAACTAACCTTTGTTGTTTCTCTTCCCACAAATTTTAAAACGCAACAACCATACATAACCAAACCGTCAACCGTCCAAACCACAGCTGCGCTACAGCTGCCATATTGGATAATTTTTGACATGTCATTTGAACATCCAATCAGAACAAAGTTATAATGCGCATGCGCCGGGATCGTAGGTTTTAACATATAAAAATTCACCCTCATATCGCGCGTAAAGAAGTATAACTTCAAAAATCAGGAAAAACACAATTTCTGGTTAACCGATTCTTCCGGTTCAGGAACTCGATCTTATACATCAGAAAAAGACCCCATATACCAAATGTGGTTGAAGTCGGACTTTTCGTTTAAAAGTTATCGTGCTATTAGTCACATATGTATCGTCGCCATTTTGAATGCCCGCCATTTTTGTAAAAGGCAAAATCTGAAATGGCCTCGTATCTAAATTTGAACTTTTATATGTGTAGTATATGTGGTCCAAATTATATGCTTCTGTCATTAAATGCACAATTCTTATAATATTTGCACGAATCTGCCGCACTAAATCAATAAATAACAATTGTACATCAAACGAGCTAGAATCATTGTAGTTATTAATTGAAGGATATTGATAAAAGCATAAACGTAGGTATTGAAATCCTATCATAACAACCATACGTTACGATAACAAAAATAAAGAGATAAATGCTTATCTGTATCAAATGTTTGCATTTCTAGCGCAAGGACCATAATGTAGTTATTTTTATTCATTTCGTGTTTTTTCAAAAGTACGTTTAACTGCAATGTGCAATATACATGTCGATTGAGGCCATTAAAAAAGCTGACTGTCTAAATATATCCATCCTAACCAACATCTCCAAGAATTTGTCCAACGTTGTTTGTAAATAAACATGAACCGACGACACAGCATCATCTGAAATTTTTCGAAATACATACACACAGGTCTTGTTTGCATATCTCGTCGTTTTCCTGGATTTATCTGCCTTTATTTATACTACCTTTAATTTTAACATATTACTTAACGAAATTTGCTGAATAACAGATATTTATAGAAGGAAATCTGGAGAGCTTGGCAAATATTCAACATTGCAAATTGTTAAAGGAAGTCGTTAACTTGCCATTGGTGTTTCTGCGGTTGATTTGATAGGGGGATTTTTTTTATTTACTTATTCATTGCTAATTTCAATCTACTTCAATAAAGTAATCAGTACATATGATATAAGTTCTTGGCTTGTGGCAGGTGTAGTCCATTGACGACTCCCTGAAAAAAATAATATCTCGAAAACAAAAAATTATTTTCAACGAAAACTTTTCGTTTATAAATTCGCAAAGTCTGTATGTTATTGCGTTGCCGCTCCTGCAATACTTTAGCAGATTTATCGATGGATTCCTATGTAGTTTTGTCTTCTGAATCCAAATCTGAAAACGGCATTTCGATATCTCTAACCGTCTTCGAGATAATCGACCTCAAAGTCTAAAATGTGACGTCACAATCGTTTTATTTTCTGCCGACACACTAAACGTCAGCTGAAATCGTTGCTAGTAAGTAGGCTAGTTTTTTAATCTGAAGTTGTTAAGCAAAGCATGTTATTATTTTCATTATTTGAGTTTGACACTTTGTGAATGTCAAACTAAATTTTAAATAAAGTATTAATAAAATATCAATGACATTTGATAGTGAATTTAATTATTATACAAAATAAATACGATGTTCAAAAATATAATTTGAGTATATTTTGAAAGCAATAATTTATTAACAATTTTAAAAAGTTTATACGAGTATACGGCTTCCCCTTTAATGGTAGTACCTAATGATAAATGGACTGTTCCATTTGTTATGAAATGAAAATTGTTATTATATATAGTCGGTTCGGTAAACTCAGACACAACTGGCTAGTGATTTTAGTAGGTAATTTTTTTGTTTTTTGCCAGTTTTGCCAAAATTGGCAAGATTATTATTTATTTAGTACTTATTAACTATTTAGTAATTTTTTTTGTCAAATTGGTAAAATTACCGACTAAAATCACTAGCCAGTTGTGTCTGAGTTTAGCGAACCGACTATATGAAATGTTGTTTGGAATAAAAAATTATGGTCTGATATGTACCGGGTGTCCCAATAAGAATGGCTCTCGGCCATATCTCAGGAACCGTTTATAGTAGAGCTTTGAAATAAAAAATTTTATAACAAAAGTTGCCTCAGGAAAAGCCTGGAAATTATTTTCATAATTGTGGGTCCACCGCTAGAGGGCGTAATTGAATATCAAAAATAAAAAATCTAAATTTTACAAAATTTTCCTAATGAAGGGGCACTGGAAATCCGGTTATTGTATTCTTCATAAAATTCTGCGCATATTTGATTTAACAAGTTTAACTCTACCTTTGCAAATAAGAGGTGGGGGTGAGTGAGAACCTTGTTATGAAAAAATGGCTGTAAGTCCGGTTCTGCTAAATCAAATTTTGAAAACTGGGTCTTGTTGAAGACAGATCTTTTTCTTCAATGTAAGCGTGATAATTTTGAACCATCCTAATAAGTATATAAGCCAGCTGGGAGGCGTTATTTAATTTTTTTCAGAAATCTAGTTTTCTTTGGAAAATATTAAATACAAGTATGCATTTTTAATCATACTTTATAAAATTAGATTAAATTGGCAAGAGAATAGCGAAAACCGCATGTCGATACCTTTTTTCTATCTCAAGATATCTCGAGAAGCGTGTAAATTTTATACATAACTGTTACTATCACCGGTAAACTAAGTTAATGAAAAGCAGTGTGCTGTGGAAAAAAACAAGATAACATTTTCCAGATGTCAACGTATAAAAATATAATTAATTAAAACAACAATATAAAGAGAAACAATACTATTAAAATTAAATATAACACAGAACAAAAAGAACTACTTAGTGACGACCTAAATATTCAAATTGTTGCCCATCATACACTACTCTAGAATACATTATCCAGAGAATACTAAACGCCATTCAAAGCATATCGAGAGCAGAAATTGAGACTGCTGTTCAATCTACTCTTGAAAGAGTAAATGTTTGCAACGAAAATGATGGGCAAAAAGAACGTTTATGTCATCACTAAATAGTTGTTTTTATTTCTTTGTAATAGGGCTTTTCGACGCTTCTCATTTGTTTCGAGCCTCTGTCATATGCCGTATAATCCGTGTATAATATTAATATACGAGATATGAACGAGGCTCGAAACAAATGAGAAGCGTTGAAAAGACCTAATATACGTTGACAGCTGGAAAATGTTTCTTTGTTGTTTCCATAGCACACTACTTTTAATGAATTTCGTTTACCGGTGACAGTAACAGTTATGTTTTTAAATTTACACGTTTTGTAAGATATCTTGAGATAGAAAAAAGGTATTAACATGCGGTTTTCGCTATTCTGTTGCTAATTTTGTCTAATTTTGTAATATGGTATTAAAAATGCATGTTTGTATTTAATATTTTCCAAGGAACACTAGATTTCTGAAAAAAATTAAATAATGCCTTCTAGCTGGAATATTACTCAGTAAGTTGGTTCGAAATCATAACTTTTACATTGACGAAAAGGATCTGTCTTCAACAAGACCAAGTTTGCAAAATTTGATTAAGCAGAACCGGACTCACAGCCAGTTTTTCATAACAAGGTTCCCACTCACCCCCACCTCTTATTTGCACAGGTAGACCTAAACTTGTCGAATCAAATATACGTAGAATTAGTCCTGTCGCCAGGGGGGGTACAACGGCCTTCTTAATTCAGATGGACTTACCCAAGTTTTTTTTATGTATTTTGACCCGTAAAACACGAATTTTTTGGGTAACAATTGATCCGGATGTCGATAAGATTGTTATAAACAAAGAAGTTGAGGAATTACATAACAGCGATTTCTCGCAAAACAAAACATTTTTTTGTATTTTTTGGGTCATTCTAACCAAAAAATGTTCCTACAAGTTTTTTCGTAGGAGGCATAGTTTTCGAGATAAACGCGGTTGAACTTTCAAAAAATGGAAAAATTGCAATTTTTGAACCCGAATAACGTTTGAATAAAAAATAAAATAGCAATTCTGCTTACCGCCTTTAAAAGTTTAAGTCAAATTACATCTGTTTTGAATATTTGCATTGCTAAAAATTTATTTTTTGACTGTTAAAAAAAGCTATAAACACATACTGTTTCCCGTGCCTAATACATGCGTTTTAATGCATGCTACTTAGAAATAGCCCCGCTTGCACTTTTATCTCCTCTACGTACTCGTTCGATTTTAAATGAGAAATCATTGAAACATCACTCAAGCACTAGGTGTTTATAGCTTTGTTTTAACAATAAAATAATACATTTTTGGCAATACAAATAATTAAAACCGATATAATTTGACTTGAACTTTCAAATGCGGTAAGCAGAATTGCTATTTTATTTTTTAATCAAAAGTTTTTCGGGTTCAAAAATTCCAATTTTTCGATTTTTTGAAAGTTCAACCGCGTTTATCTCGAAAACTATGCATCCTACGAAAAAATTTGTAGGAACATTTTTTGGTTAAAATGGCCCAAAAAATACAAAAAAAATGTTTTGTTTTGTGAGAAATCGCTGTTATGTGATTCCTCAACTTCTTGGTTTATAACAATCTTATCGACATCCGGATCAACTGTTACCCAAAAAATTCGTATTCTACAGGTCAAAATGCATAAAAAAAACTTGGGTAAGTACATCTGAATACAGGAGGCCGTTGTACCCCCCCTGGCGACAGGACTAAATTTTATGAAGAGTACGACGATCGGATTTCCAGTGCCCCTTCATTAGGAAAATTTTGTAAAATTTAGATTTTTTAATTTTTGATATTCAATTACGCCCTCTAGCGGTGGTCCCACAATTATGAAAATAATTTCCAGGCTTTTCCTGAGGCAACTTTTGTTATAAAATTTTTTATTTCAAAGCTCTACTATAAACGGTTCCTGAGATATGGCCGAGAGCCATTCTTATTGGGACACCCGGTACAATTGCATCGTTTTAATGGAAAAAAATATTTGAAGATTTTTCTCAAATTATGGATACCAACCACATTTTCATTTATAACTCTTATTTTTACTTTGACGAAGACAAGCTTCATAAAAAGCTCTTCATGGTCTAAGATTTATGATGCAACCATCATATATCAAATTTTATTAATTTTATATGAGGTATATAAAAAATATGAATTTCGATCAAGAGTAAAGTACCTTTATAGTTCACAACATTTAAATTGGAATGATATAATTGCACATTAAAACATAATTTTTAATTCTAAACAACTTTTCATAATAGAAATTTTCCATATTATGAATTAAAATATGTAAATACACAAACTTTTCGTTAGGATAATGCTCGCATTTTCAGCTTGTTATTTATAATTGGAACATGTAAAAGTATAGTACCTAAGGTGCCTACACTCAAAAAAATTTTCATCTAAAAATATTCATTTTTGTAGAGTTGACTGCGATTTTTCGATAACAGCCCTTTTTTGCGGTGGGCAGCATAACTAAGTCCAGTCTCATCTGAAATAAAAAAATCAAAAAGTTTCTTGTAGTTTATACCTCTGGCTAGTGAATGAACGAAGGAATTTTTATTAGGTGAAGTTGTTTTTGTTTTATAAAAAAAACTACTTTAAAAATGGTGATTTTTAAAAAAATGAGAAAAATTGGGGTCGAAAATGTGTTTAAACTTATGTAAAATCTTCAAATTTCATTTATTTTAATTCCTTCGTTCATTCACTAGCCAGAGGTATAAACTACAAGAAACTTTTTGATTTTTTGATTTCAGATGAGACTGGACTTAGTTATGCTGCACACCGCAAAAAAGGGGTGTTGTCGAAAAATTGCAGTCAACTCTACAAAAATAAATATTTTTGGCTGAAAATTTTTTTGAGGGTAATATACTTTTACATGTTCCAATTATAAATAAAAATAATTTTTAGTTTTCGAGATAATTTTTTTAAAAAGTCACTTTTTTTACCCGCAAGACCTATGTAACCCCTTTAAGGATATAGGAAGAACATTGTACATGAGATATGTCTAGAATTAAGTATAGAATATTTTAAGGAATCAAAAAATTGAATAATATACAGTATAATTTGCCATTCCCTCTTTGCCATCGTATTGAACAGGAACACACACACACAGTATAATTTATTTGAAATACGAAAGTTGTTATGGGCAATTGTTACATGACATACCTTTTTGAAAAATTTTGACGAAAACTTTACAACTAAAAATGAATTGATATACACATTTATTTATCAAAAATGGCACGTTTTCGTAACTCGTTCGTTATGAAAGAATATCTTATTATCCGAAAGTTTTCATATTTTAACGAAGTATAGAGAGTATGTATCTGAAAATCGGCATAGCTTTCTTTCCCTTTTTGGTAAAATCGATCGAATCGAATTCCCATAAAGCAACATTCGATACGTAAATGGAATACCTGAAATAATTTTGAGACATTCGACACGGTTACATTTCGCCAATGGCCTCACACACGGAATATGTTCACCGTATAAAGGCACTTACAGCAATTTCTAAAGGAGTAAATGGTCTTCTTTAGTTTTTCCCAGTTTTTTTAAGGTCTGAAGGATTGTAAGTGACTTTGCGAAATACTTTTACGTAAAAGTTTAAAAAGATATTAAGGGTACTAGAGGTGCGTTGCGGTTTCGCATAATCGCTATTTTGTCACTGCTATTCGTTTTCTATATTTGCAATTGGTATATGGCATATTTTGTGAAATATTTTAACTGTAGATTCCTGGGCTCATAATATTATCTTCTTTTCTTTGTGTGCCGTGCTTGTTTTCAAGCGTTGGCTATCGTCGTATTAACAAGCTGATGAAATGTTTCTCGGTCGGCAGGAAACAATTCCTCGACCGTTTGACCTGTCCATTGTCTAATGTTAATGTTACGCAGCCAGGACTCTTGTTTTCTTCCAACCCAGCGTTTTCCTTCGATTTTACCCTGAATGATCAACCGGAGTAAGCGATATTTTAGTTCAGAGAAATAAGGAAAAAAAATAGCCTGTTGGTGACACAACCCCCTCCAGGCTGAAACCAAATTTTTTGAGTAATATGGACATCTATAATAATAACCAATATATTTCCTGCAGCCGATTTTGATGATATACATAGTTATAAACAAATGAAGATCAAAAAACGGTAAATTTTCGCTTTTTTCGTCTATTACTAAGAAAATAGTCATTTTAAACAAATTTGAGAGTAAGAAACTCACAAACGGTATAAAAAACTTCAATATGGCGTTTGCTTAATATGTCTATCCTTATTGGTTGCTTAGAAAATTGCAAAATAAATCATAAATTTTGAGTTTTTGTAAATATTTATAACTTATGTAAAAATTAACTTAGAACCTTCTTATTACACGGAATGCTGAGACTTCTAATGCTTAAATCATACCCTAAATTTCGAAGAAATTGGTCAAATAGTTTAAAAGTTATTTAATTCGTTTATCCCAAATTTATTTTTTTTGCAACACTGTAAGTCAGAAAATGATGAAGCTACAGTAATACTTTGGATAGTTTATGGAAGAAGGAAATTTACAGTATTAATTTAATTAAAAAAAATTTGAAAAAATAATTATAAATATTGCAAAATTATTTTGCAAAAACATGTGAATTAAAAAAATGGGGGGGGGGCTAACTTTGTCCCTAATTGTCCTAGGACAGTTATTTTTCTTTCTAAATGTGTATAAAAATTCAGTCTTTCTAAATATGAAAAAATAATTTTTCTACAGGTAACGGTTAAAAAGTTATTCTAATTGTTTTTAAGTAAGCAAAAAATCGACATGTTTTTTCAAAATAATTTTACACTGTTTAAAATTATTTTTTGTCATTTATTTTTAATAATGGTAATAGTATAAATGTTCTTCTTTCATAAACTGTCCGAAGTATGATTGTAGCCTCATAATTTTCTGACTTGTAGTGTTGCAAAAAAAATGAATTTGGGATAAACAAATTAAATAACTTTTAAACTATTTGACCAATTGCTTTGAAATTTAAAATATAATTTAAGTACAAGAAGTATCAGCATTCCGTGTAATAAGAAGGTTCTAAGTTAATTTTTACATAAGTTATGAATATTTTTAAAAACTCAAAATTTATGATTTATTTTGCAATTTTCTAAGCAACCAATAAGGATGGACATATTCAGCGAACGCCATATTGAAGTTTTTTATACGATTTATGAGTTTCTTACACTCAAATTTGTTTAAAGTGCTTAACTTTTTGGTAATAGACGAAAAAAGCGAAAATTTAGCGTTTTTTGATCTTCATTTGTTTATAACTATGTATATCATCAAAATCGGCTGCAGGAAACATATAGGTTAATAATATAGATGTCCATACTTCTCAAAAAATTTGGTTTCGGCCTGGAGGGGGATGTGTCACGAGAAAAATCTTATTTCTCTGGACTATTTAGGTCCTCTCATGATATGACCAAAATATTGAACCTTTCTCATTTTTATGACGTTGATCAATTCTCGCTCTTTGTGCATGGCCATGGTCTCCAGCACACGTTCGTTGGATATGTGAGCTCTCCAAGGGATTCAGGGATTCTGTGATTCTGAGCATGCGACGGTAACACCACAACTCGAACGCTTTTAATTTGTTGAGATTCTTCACTTTTGTTGTCCAAGTTACACATCCACAGAACAAAACGGACAAGACGTAGCACTTCAATACTCTTAGAGGTGTGGTCAATGACGGACTTCTACTGCACAATACAGAACGGAATTTACTCATAAGGAAATTATATTTCACTCAAAATATTATGGTTTAACACAAATCACCTAGTCCAAAAATAACCTAAGGGATCTAGAGCTCTTTAAAGATGGCGCCTATTAATTAGTTTTTTAAATACCTCAAGAACGCTTCTAGTTAAAAAAAACAAAAACTGGTGCGTCTATTTATCTTTAGAGATAAATCGAATTGCGAATTTCTGGTACCGGTCATAGGCGCCCCTTTTGGGTAGGGCAACGGATATATTATCGCATAACTTGTTTGTCTTTAACTTTTAAGAATTTTTGACACTGGATTATTATATTGTAAGGTATTCTAGTACTAAAAGGTACTAGTGCTTTAAGTTGGTAGAATACACCGTTTTCTATAAAAATCGATTTGCAAATTTTTCGTCTATTAAATTTGAAAAAAATTAAAAAAAGAACGGTTTATTTTACCGACTTTTATAAGCAAGAGTAACTTTTAGTGTTAGACTACCTTATAGTTTAATAATCTAGTGTCAACAATTCTTAAAAATTAAGAGACGAAAAAATAATGCGATAAAATAATCGTTGACCTACCCAAAACGGACGCATACGACTGGTACCAGAAATTCACAATTTATGAAATTGATTCATCTCTGTAAGATAAATAAACGTACCAGGTTTTAAAAAAAAACGAATAAAATCCTTTATAAAAGGTATATATTTAAAAATACCTAAAATGAATATAACCTGATAAAATAATGCAAAGGTTTTTAAAATTTTGACTACGGTTAAGAAAAGTTGTAGGTTATACTCACGTGATCTAACATGCTAACCACCAAAATACATATATTATAAAAATATGTGGATAAAAACCCTTTAAAAGTAATTCGTCAAAGAAACATAGATGAAATATGCGAACTAAAGCATGGATGTTCAAAATATTCCATGTAATATGCTCTAGGTACCATTTGAGCTCTAAGTCGACTTGTTCACATGATGACAGTATGGTAGCAAGTGACGATGACATGGGGACTCCTGAACGATGACATGACAGAAGTGACAGATCCACAGGAAGTTGAAAATGTAACCTGTCATATTTGAAGACTATGGTGTACAGCTGGTTAAATTAAGAAATGTAAAGCTTTGTCCATAAAATTGTATAATTTTCAGTGACAACAAAGCATATTTCTATTCTATTCTATAACAACAATCATTCCACTGTGACGAATAAACAATTAAAATAAAATAAACTAGATGTTGTAGTTATAAAAATGTATATACGTATATTGTCAATGGAGATGGTAGGCAAACCACATTACACAAATTTTTATTCGAAAACTAAAATCAGTAATATCAAATCCTATTGTCAAAAGACCCACGATTTAGAAAAGCAATTTTGTGTTGATTTAAAGTTATCGAATTTATTTAACTTATTGGTAGCTGTTGGAATTTGAGTAAGCTTAAAAAGAGGTCACAGTAGGGGTGACTGAAGTGTAAAAATGTCTTAAATAATCTAGGGGATATATCATTAAAAAACAAGCTCAGACTTAGGGGACTAATTCCTAAGGACCCCGCAGGCTGCCCGGGTCCCTAAGGGTTTAAAACCAAACCGTCATAAGATGAAGTTGACAGTAGGGGGAGGAGAGGATGGGTATGAGATGTCTATGAGGAAATTAATGGGAATGAAACATGAACGGGACCCAGAAAGAAAATAAGACTTTTTGATTTGGTTTTAATATAGATGAGTGTTATATGTTGGTAATGGCAGATTGAATAGATGGGGTGAAACTAGTCATATGTAGAATTATGGGGATGGGTTGTATACAGGTGAAAATTTAGATAATGTGGATGTGTGTGGATGATGATATCAGTAATTTATATGTATGTTATGGATAGATGAAAATGGTTTGATGGGTGAAGATGAAAAGAAGATTATTGTGGATTGTACCAAATCAATTATAATTGTGAATGTGAACATGTGAACGAAGCAGTAAAAGGGGGTGGAAAGTAATATTGTAAATGTGTTAAGAAAACAGTTGTCGATAGAGTGGTTGGAAGTCCCGATTGAACGAGATATGGCGGTTGACACAGTTCGGACTTTTTTGTTTTTCTTTGATTATTTCTAGGTCCTCGTACAAATCCAATTTTAAGATGTCTTTCTGTGGGATGTTGTGAAGTAGAGAGATCATCTGGGATATTCAAAGTATGATTTTTATGTTTAAGGTATTGAGAAAAGGTAGAGGTGTTCTCTCTTTTGGTGTGTTCAAGAGAGCGAGAAGCAAGTGATCTACGAGTTCTTCCTATGTAAGTAGCATCACAGTCAGAACATTGTAGTCTATAAACATCGATACGATTCATATAGTTGATACTATCTTTGTAATTGGATAGAGATTGTCCTAAGTTGTTGGATACTTTAAAAGAAATTTGGATGTTATCTACTGATCTTTTGATAATATTTGCAATATCCCCAGATAGCCTATCTTGGTGGAAAGGTATAGAAGCATAAGTAGGTTTGGTTGTCAAATCCCTAGGGAACGCAGCAGGAATCCCTAAGACCTTAAGCTGTCTTTTATAAATGAGCTTGTCTATGATGTGTGGATCGTAACCGTTATTGAAGGCTATTTGACGAAGTTTATTTAATTCTTTATTGTAATTGGATTGTGATAAGGGAATGGTTTTAAGACGATGTATGTAACTGTGAAAGGCGGCAAATTTGTGTGAAATGGGGTGGTTAGAAGATAGTGTTATGACATGGTCAGCCTGTGTCGGTTTCCTAAAGATACTGAAATCGAAGTGGTCATTTAATCTGGTAATAGTGAGGTCAAGAAAATGAATTGATTGGGATGACTCTGTACCAGGTTTAATTTTTCTAAATAGTTTTTTTTTGAAATTTTTTTCCAAATTCAAAAAACGAAACATTTTCAAATGGATTTTTCTAGATAACGGTGAATCCTACCAATTTAATGCAAGAGTACCTTTTAACAAGATTGTAGATTGTTGCCCTGTAGTTTATCACTTCGCAGCGAACCGTGGTACAATCGTACGTTCACATGAAATTTTTCAGTTTGTCCCACACCTGTCCTAACACTAATAATTGTTACTTCCTCATACATGTCTCTCACAGTCTTCAAACTCTATCATACGCTTTCTCAAGATCAATGAATACCATAACGTTTGTTTCTTTATTCCCGTATTTTTCCATCGGCTGCCTTATAATGAAAATTAGTTCTGCCATTCATAAAACCACACTGATTATCGGATAGTTCGGGTTCTTGACATATCCGTCTATCAATTACTATCTCTTAAATAAACCTATTAACTAGCTTATTCCTGCCTCTCTTAAAGTTATACACACTTCCCCAGAAATATCATCTGGTCCAACCATCGTCTTTACCTTTCTTAATTTTTTAAAGTGAGTGAATAGTTTCCTTGTCTTTGTCTGTTATTTTGCTGACCATTGCTGTTACTGACAACGTTAGCTCAAGTGGTTTTCTCACATACTTTATATTATACTAAAATGCATTATTATATCTATGACGAAAACCTTTTTTTGAAGATCTACAGTCGGAAAAATGAAAGAATACCCATGAACTAACATATAAAACACGCTGTATTTTCCTGTCACCGTGTCACAAAGAAAATTGTCCAGTGCAAGTACATGTAACAATAATTATTACATGTACTTGCGCTGGCCAATTTTTTGTGTGACACGGTGACAGGAAAATACAGCGTGTTTTATATGTTCGTTCATGGGTATTCTTTCATTTTTCCTACTGTAACTCATGTGTAGCCTGTTACAATGATATCAATGGAAACTTTTGTCTTGTTGTCTTATTTTATTTACCTTAGAGCCTTTTGGTACTTTTAAAAAACAGACTTTTCCATCTCTAATATTAATCCCATAGTGTATATTTGAGTCACTTTTAATTTTACCTGGTAATTAATGGGACGTTATTTCTTTCTGCAAATAAACTGTTTATTGCTTTTATAAAAAGGTAGGTGCTTAAGATTCTTCAAATGAAATCCTATCGTGGAGCATGTTCCGTCCAAAGCGATGATGTGAGCGGTCAGGTAATAAAGTTTTATCTTACTTTTCGATTAAAACGAATCCGCAGATACTAAAATAATTAAAATGTGTCGTTTATAGATCGACTTGCCGCTTGAATATTTTATGTTCTTAATGTAGATATTTACTATTCATAAAATCTGTCTAGGTGCCGTCTTCGAATTCCTCAGAAAGTATACATAGTCTGGGCTGATTATCGGAGAATAGGCCATTTTTGGGAAAAGTTATTTACCAGCAATTTTATTGCTGGAATCGAAGCTTATGATTATATATGTTACAGTTCAAGTTGATTCTCAGTTAGAGTTGACTCCAACTAGTTGGAGTCAACTCCAACTGAAACGAGCAGTAAAAGTTGATTTTAAAAATTTAAATCAACTTTTACTAGTTGGAGTTGACTCTTCCTGGATCGATTCAGTAAATGTTGATTATACGAGAATCTCAAGTGCATTTTTGATGAGTGTGAGTTTCTTTGTTTTGACCGTTTCAACTACTTATTAATATAGTCTGTAACGTCGCCCCTGTTAGGTAAATTATTCTGATTCGATTTTTTGCACAAACTTACTCAAAGAAATACATCCGTATAACAATCTCTATAACAAATACACAGGGTGTCACGCGGTACCGCGGCCAAAAAATTGTTTAACCAATTTTAACCAAATTCACAAAAATAATTTTTATCTATCTCATATTATGTGTAATGGTTTTATTGTGTGAAAATTGTAAATATAGATAGCAGTACATGAAGAGTTTAAAGTGTGTCTGAAGTAACAATGTATTTTAAATGGGTTTTACTTTTTCGCACTGTTTTTAGCACACTTTCATATAATTAAACATCCTTATCTTTCGCCTTCGGGAGGAAATCAGACACGCCGTTGCAACGGCAACTGAAATGCTCATAAAACAGCGACCACGGAAGCAAAGATGGATGACAGAGGGAATATTGGATTTAATGGATGAAAGACGAAAATGCAAACAGCACAAAGCAATGTACAAAGCATTAAATAGAACCATTAAACAAAAAATAAAAATTGCAAAAGAAAAATGGATAACAGAACAATGTGAAGAAATCGAAAACTTATATAAAAAACATGATGACTTCCATCTGTATAAGAAACTCAAGGAATTCACAAACACGACATACTCACAAGGACCAAATAATCTAATCAACGCAGAAGGCAAACTGATTTCAAGTCCTGAAGAACAAATAAACATGTGGGAAGACTATATAAAGGAACTCTTCTATGACATCAGAGAACCTCCTACATTAAATACCGAAGGTCTTCCAATACTGAAGTCCGAACTGAAATATGCTCTACGTCAACTAGAAAACAACAAATCTGTAGGAAAAGATGAAATACCAGCTGAGCTATTGAAGTTAATCAACGAGGAAAACTTAGACCTTCTTCTTGGACTATTTAATAATGTTTACAATACAGGGACTATCCCTAAAATATGGCTTGAATCAGTCTTCATACCATCGCCTAAAAATAATAACGCCAAATTATGCCAGGACTTCCGCCTTATAAGTCTATTAAATAACATTCTGAAGCTTTTCTTGCGTATCATACAGAACAGAATATATTATAAAAAATGTGATGAGGTCACCTGTCTTCAAACTCTGGCAAAAAGATACAAAGATCAGCATCTTTTTATCTGTTTCACAGATTTTGAGAAAGCGTTCGATAGGGTAAAGCACAAGATCTTGATAGAAAGATTGAACGACATCGGAGTCGACAAAAGAGATTCTAAAATTATAGAGGCTATTTATTGGAATCAGACAGCAATCATAAAGACCAATGGTAATACGTCAAGGCCAATTGAAATACAACGAGATGTTATACATGGTTGTGTGCTATCACCCATACTTTTAACGTCTACTCTGAGGTAATATTTGCGAACTCTTTATCGCACCCTTCAGAAGGAATGAGATAAACGGTCAGAGTAAATAACATCCGTTATGCAGATGACACAGTATTAATGACTGATTCGGAACATAGTCTGCAGATACTGTTGTATAGGGTTACTGAGAGTTGTTCAAAAATGGGGATGAAGATCAATACTGCGAAAACCAAAGTTATAAGAATATCAAGGAACAAAAATTTACCTCTTCCAATAAATATGTGAAACACCAACAGCTTAAATACGTAAGCCAGTACAAATATCTTGGTTGTTAGTTCAACAATCAACTTGATTATAAACAAGAAGTCAAGAGCGAGAATAGAGGTAGCCCGACAGGGGTTTATCAAAATGAAAAGCTTATTTTGTAAGAGTAGCAATAATATCAGCCTTAGATGTCGTTTTCTGCATTGCTATGTGTGGTCAATACTTTTGTATGGAACGGAGGCCTGGACACAACACAACACTGATGAACAAGTTGGACCCCTTTGAACTCTGGCTTTATAGAAGAAAATACCTTGGACAACCCACACCACCAACGAATATGTTCTGAGGAGAATAGGTACAGATAGGGAACTGGTAAAAATCATTAAAGTCAGAAAAGTTAGTTACCTGCGACATATAATGAGAATCGAAAAGTACCGCTTCACGCAACTGATCATCCAGGGTCAGATTGAAGGAAAACGGGGTCCCGGTAGGCGCCAGAGACTGGACCAGCCTTGATTCAACATCTTTGTTTAGAGCCGAATTGGACAGACAGATTTGCCAGTGTAGGCGCTAACCTCCACTAAAGGAGAAAGCACCACAAGAAGAAGAACTTTCGCCTTGTCATGGTGATGAAATGTGAGCAATAAATTACAAAAAAAGTTTTGACAGTTTTGTGATTTGACAGAAGTTTGAATTTTTAAATGTCAAAATGGTGCAATGGTGCATCTCACTCGCACTCACATTGATAGCTGCGACAATACGCTCCTAGCGCTCATTGTTAATAATTAAAAATAACCGCATAGTAATAAAATAATAACAAAAATTTCTTCAGTATCTTGTAAGGGGGTCGTTAAAATTTTATTTGGTGACTTTCGGACTTTCGTAATAATAATTTTTAACTGAGTTATTAAGCCTTGAAAATGGTCATTTTCGTATTTTGCAAATTTTAAATCGCGTAATAACTCGAGAACAATAAATTTTACAGAAAAATCACAAAAGACCTCTTTTGCTCCGAATGACCCAAATGATGTAAAGAAAATTGTCCTAAATGAATTTTTTTTGTGAGTTTGTTTAAAAAATTGTTTAAACAATTTTTCGACCACAGTACCATCTGACACCATGTGGATTCGTTATAAGGACCTCTTTTTGATAGTAGGGTAGGAAAGTATGCTAAATGTGCAGTCACTCGAGCGCTTTGGGGACCTATTGGGTTGTGATTATTAGGTCCTAAAACCAAAAAAAGTTAAGTAATTTTTTCATTTTAGTGGGGACTTTCCATTTTTAATTTAATTTTCCATTTCCAACAGTCGTTTTTTTTTCGATTATAGCGCCATCTATCCATAATTCGAAAAAATATTTCGAATAAAAGTTGCTTATTTTTACGCAAATAATCTAAATCTGCAATAAAAAATGGGGGCTCCTATTTAAGATTTTAAAGTAACCCTCCACCCCACCTTTGTGGGGGATCGTGTTTGGTACCATTCGATAGATTTTTCAAAAATATTGAATAAGTGTATTTTGCAGTTTTTCAATCTGATGTTTATTTTGCGAAATATCGCAGGATTTGTATTTTAAATTTTAAATTTACCCCCACCCCTCTCCGTGGGGGGTCGTGTTTGGTGTTTTTCGATAGATTTTTGAAAAATATTGAACACATAGTTTTTAGTTTTTCGATCTAACGTTCATTTCGCGAAATATTCGCTTTTTGACTCGCTCATTTCCGTACGCCCAGCTCAAATCGTCAGATTTTTTAAATACACACTCTTTTGCATGTACTAACGTACCTTATCTTAATCTGACAATTTCGAGTATTTTTAAGGATAGATTTTTTTTTCGGGCCCCCGTGAACGAACGCCCCTGTGTTAAGAGCCAATATATAGTAGAGGTGCATCTACAGGGTACCAAGTTTCTCCCATATGATAATCTGACGCGCTCGAGTAACTGCAAAATCCCCGCTTGGGCTCCCCTACCATGAGTTAGTTTGTGCAAAAAAATCGAACTGGAATAATTTACCTAACGGAGGCGACCATACAGCCTAGACTAATTTGAACATATTCAGTAACATTTAATTTCTAGAATCGGCTGTTTGTGTGAATCAGAATCAACTTTTACTAAATGACATTGGGAAGAGTATACTTTTCCTAGTTGGAGTCTACTTTTACTAGTAAATGTTGAATATAAATCTTCATTTTATATTTATAATCAACTTTTACTGAAACCAGCCGTTAGAGTTGACTCCAACTAGTTGGAGTCAACTCCAACTGGATAATCAACTTGAACTGTAACATATATATTGTAACAAAATAATTATTGACCTACCCTCGTATACCAGCTCCCGTCTTAGCACAGGCAGAACACTATCGATGTTTCGAGATACGCCGATGCAGCGCCGATGACGTGCAAGCGGTCACATGGACATAGCTGGAGATATATAGATATTTCTGGAATATCTGTATCGCATATATAAATAGGACATATTTGTAAATAGAGTTAGTCTTAAGCTAAAGTTTGTAAAGTAAAATTGTATAAATAAAAATAAAGTCGTATATAAATTACGAACCGCTAGTTTTATTGTAATTAGAAGTAATTACAGTAAATAACCGCTACAGTGGTGTTAACGGTGTGGAGTGTAAATAAATGAAAAGTGAAAAAAAGACTTTTGAACTTTATTCGTCGAGAATAATCGGAGTGCGTTAATTGTTCGGTATTCGGAAAGACTTTTAAAAGACTTTTGAACTTTATTCGTCGTTAATAATTGAAGTGCGTTGATTGTTCGATATTCGGAAAGACTTAGACATTTTGAAAAGTACGTGTGTGCCGACCAAAGATGTTGCTACAAGAACTGACCATAAAACAGCTCCGTGAACAATTAGAAGAGTACGAATTAGACAGCAGTGGGTGCAAGATAGTCCTACAAGCACGACTCAAGGATGTCCTCACGAAGAACGGAGATGACCCAGAGACGTTCCACTTACAGTCAGCAGAGCAAGTAATCTTATCGAAATTAAAAACTGTTTCTGAAACGATCGATGAAACTTCTAGAAAAAACAACGAAAAACTTGAAGAAGTTAGTAGAAAAAGCGACGATAAATTCGAAAATGTTGCTAAAAGATTTGACGAGACTTCTCAAGTAATTAAAGAAGTTTGTAGACAGAGCAACGAGAAATTTGAAAGTGTTTCTCAAGTAATTAAAGACGTTTGTAGACAGAACGACGAGAAATTTGAAGAGGTTTCTAGAACATTCGATAAGATACAGAAAAGCGTAGACGACAGTAAAGAAATGTTAGAAGATAAGATCAAACAACTAGAGACTATGGTAACCAATACGAAAGTGCTACCTTCAGTTAATGCAGTAGTTTTGGCCGTAGAAGAGAAGATCAAAGAATTAGAGAGCATGATAACCGATACAAAAGTGCAACCGTCAGTTCATGCAGTAGCTTTAGATCCTGTAGTGAAAGATGAACTACCGAGAGAAGAAATGTCGCATAATATGAGATTTAAATTACCACCATTCGATGGGAAGTCCTCTTGGTCCATATACCTTAAACAATTTGAAGCTATTGCGACCGCCAATCATTGGACCGAACAAGAAAAGGCTGTTTCCTTGACTGCTGCTTTACGAGGTGATGCTGCAGATATATTAAGGTCAATTCCCAAGGGTCAAGAAAATTGTTACCAGACCTTGTTCACTCGTCTAGAAAAACGCTATGGAGATGCCCATCTACAACAAGTATACAAAGCACAACTGCGAAGTAGAAGTCAACGAGCAAGTGAGAATCTGCAAGAATTTGAAGCAGATGTGGCTCGTGTGGTGCGGTTGGCTTATCCAGAGGTGCCAGACAGCGTTTTAGAAGAAATTGCAGTAGATACCTTCGTCAATGGGCTGAAAGATAATGAACTACAGAAAGCTTTACGACTAGCAAGACCGAAAGTTTTAGATGAAGCACTTGCTATTGCCTTGGAACACGAAGCAGCTAGCCAAGCTTCACGAAACAATCGAGTAATAACCGTGGAAAAAGGCGATAAGAGAAAAGATGAACGTTTGGTGGAAATGGTACGGAGGGTGATTCGTGACACGATGCCGAAGAGACGCATGAAGAGGGCTGGAAGAGTTGGTTCAAATACAGATGCTTCCTCGATACGGCCATGCAGTGAAAGTTGTAATCACCGGCTTAAAGTAGATGAACAGCTTTGCCCTGTGAGACGAACTACCGTCGTTAATGAGCAATGGCAGCCACAACAGTTACAAGAAGCCCAAGAAGACGATCCATGTATAAAAAGAGTATTGGATTGGATGCGTCGAGGTGAGAGACCTAGTTGGCAAAACATTAGTGTATGTAGTCCGGAAGTCAAGGCCTACTGGAGCCAATGGAATTGCCTGATACTAAAAGATGATCTTCTGTACAGAACCTTTGAGAACGATGATGGTACAGAATCTAAGCTTCAGTTGATTGTACCTAAAAGTAAAGTGTCAGAAGTATTGCGTCAGTTGCATGACGGTACATCAGGTGGACACTTTGGTATTACGAAGACTCTGCAAAAGGTTCGAGAACGGTTCTATTGGGTGAACTGTAAAGATGATGTAAGAAGATGGTGCCAGAAATGTGAACTGTGTGCATCCGGTAATGGTCCAGTTGGTAAAAAGAGAGCACCCATGAGACAGTACAATGTTGGCAGTCCTATGGAAAGAGTAGCAATCGACATTGCAGGTCCATTTCCAGAAACTGATGCTGGAAATAAATACATCCTGGTAGCCATGGATTATTTTACGAAATGGACCGAGGCCTATGCATTACCAAATCAAGAAGCTGCTACCGTTGCAGAGGTACTTGTTAAAGAATTCTTCAGCCGATTTGGTGTTCCCTTGGAGATCCACTCCGACCAAGGGCGAAACTTTGAGTCAGCTCTTTTCCAAAACGTTTGTAAATTGATTGGTGTCAATAAGACCAGAACAACACCCCTGCATCCTCAATCAGATGGGATGGTCGAGAGGATGAACCGAACGATGGGTAAACACTTGTCCAAAGTTGTATCTGAACATCAGCGAGATTGGGACCAACACATTCATTTATTCCTGATGGCCTACCGCTCGGCCGTGAATGAAACTACAGGTCAAACACCAACCTGCCTGATGTTGGGTCGTGAAGTTCGTTTGCCCTGCGACCTAGAGTTTGGCTGCAGACCTTCCGAGGAATATGTTGCAGGCGAAGAATACGTAGACCGCCTGAAGTTACGAATGAACAACATTCATGAACTTGCCCGACAACACATCCAGATAGCCAGTGACAGAATGAAAGATCAATATGATTCTCGATGCAAGAATGAAAGCTTCGAAGTAGGTGATCTTGTCTGGCTTTATAATCCGCAACGTCGTCGAGGCTTGTGTCCTAAACTGCAAAGACAATGGGAAGGTCCGTATGAAGTTAAGAAGAAAATAAATGACGTAATATATAGAATTAAGAAGTTGCCAAACGGTAAACCAAAAGTTATTCACATAAATCGTCTTGCACCATATGCTGGCTCAAATGAAACAGAAGAAGCACGAGTCCTCCAACAGGAGATGAAAGATGTCGCACAGCCAAGTTTTAATCAATTTATGTCAAATTACGCAGAAAGAAAGAGTGCTAGATTCAGCGTGACCACAGAAGTTCAGCAAGATCTGTTTGGTGTTCCAGAAAACGTCTCTCTAGCCCACTGTGTTGCACAAGACCTCGAGATGACTAAAGGAATCTCGTCCGTATTCAATAGAAAGTTCGGCCGCCTGGACGAGTTAAGGAATCAACAACCTAAAATTGGAAGAGTATTGCGATTGGAAGATGGTCCTCGATCTTTGCTGTATATAGTGACCAGGAAGTCTTATACGGACACGCCAAGCTACGAGAACATATGGCGTGCTCTAACTAATTTAAAGAAAATGGTCTGTAATTATGACATCAAAGATTTGGCTTTACCAAAAATTGGCCATGCAGTAGAAAATCTGGATTGGAAGATTGTGAGAAGCATGCTGGAAGTGATCTTCAGAGAAACTGGCGTACGGATTACTGTGTGTTGCATGAACCCGAAGATGTCATACCCTTCAAAGACAGTAGACTGTTACTTCTTTTCTAGGGGTGTATGCAGAGCTGGAGAATCCTGTAGATTCCGCCATCCTGGGCCATCTAGAGTTGCTGATCGGGACGCTCAGATCTTAAGAGGGGAGCAGTGTAACAAAATAATTATTGACCTACCCTCGTATACCAGCTCCCGTCTTAGCACAGGCAGAACACTATCGATGTTTCGAGATACGCCGATGCAGCGCCGATGACGTGCAAGCGGTCACATGGACATAGCTGGAGATATATAGATATTTCTGGAATATCTGTATCGCATATATAAATAGGACATATTTGTAAATAGAGTTAGTCTTAAGCTAAAGTTTGTAAAGTAAACTTGTATAAATAAAAATAAAGTCGTATATAAATTACGAACCGCTAGTTTTATTGTAATTAGAAGTAATTACAGTAAATAACCGCTACAATATTAATAATATAGGTATGCAAAGTCCGCAGATAGTGTGCTACTTTTTTTATAAACAAAATGGCGCCCGAAAATCGTGTTTTTTTCAATTTTTGCTCTATAACTCCAAAGATTTTAACTTTAGACCAAAAACACTCAAATAAAAATTCACCGCAAACGTGTTTTTTCCGATTTACTTCGACGAAAACTTTCCCCGGAAAAAGCGGGTTTTTGCAACAAAATCTTT
Source organism: Diabrotica virgifera virgifera (assembly GCF_917563875.1). Classification (NCBI taxonomy): domain Eukaryota; kingdom Metazoa; phylum Arthropoda; class Insecta; order Coleoptera; family Chrysomelidae; genus Diabrotica; species Diabrotica virgifera. Next base: position 210,811,442 of record NC_065449.1, read on the forward strand.
AATTTTCAACTAAACTTTTAGATAAGTAGTTGTTAATCAATAATTAAATAACTTGGTAACGTAAAAGCCCTTTCCGTATATATTATAATTCCAGAAGCCGATGGAAATTTAATGAATAGTTTAGCAACAATTGAAATGTTAATTAAAAATTTACGGTCGCTATAATAACGACAATAATTATGATGCATAAGAATAACTATGATTTTTTCATAAAAAGACACTATACCTATCTAACGTACTTTACAGAATTGAAATTGGACTATTTAAGCGGCCTCAGGAATATTTTAAAATTATAAACAATTTTTTGGCTTATAAACAAATAGAATATCTCGGGAAATATTAAACTAAATTAAATTGTGAAAACGGTATTCGAAAGGCAGCGGCAGGACGCTTCTTTTAAAAGAAAAAACGTTTAATTATGACGAGTGGTTCCTGAGATACAACCGGTCAAAGTTGACCGAAATTTACGGCAAAGATATAAACAATAGGATCATAATTTTCAAACCATCACCTTTTTATTTTTGTCCTCTTTCTCCACACCAATTTTCATGTCTTTAAAATCCTCATAACATATATTATTATAATAAAAACTATCGATAATACAATACGTGTGAAAATTGCCAAAAATAGCAAAATTCCGATCAAAAATTAGGTTGGAGAAAATGTAACCCTCAAAGTTCAAAATCGGTATACGTTAAAAAAAATGCATTTTCTCGGCTTCCCATGGAGCAATTTCCTTCATTCTTTTTTTGTTCCCAAGTAACTCGAGTAGAGCCATCGAACTAACGCATTATTAAATGTCAAACTTGCTTTTGTTTTGTTATAATAAATTAATTTATTTATTATAACACAATATTTTAATTTGTTTAAATAAAAATTGTTTAAATAATTATACAGCTTTCAAATGAGAATATTTATGTTTTTAACTTTAAAAGGTACACTTGTAGTAAGTTTATCTAAAAAAAGCCTACAACTGGAAAACATATGTAATTTTCTGTTCTTATAAATAAATTAATCTATTATAACAAAACAAAAGCAAGTTTGACATTTAATAATGCGTTAGTTGGATGGCTCTACTCGAGTTATTAGGGAACAAAAAAAGAATGAAGGAAATTGCTCCATGTGAAGCCGAGAAAATGCATTTTGTTAACGTATACCGATTTTGAACTTTGAGGGTTACATTTTCTCCAACCTAATTTTTGATTGGAATTTTGCTATTTTTGGCAATTATCACACGTATTATCGATGGTGATAGTTTGAAAATTATGATCCTATTGTTTATATCTTTACCGTAAATTCTGGTCAACTTTGACCGGTTGTATCTCAGGAACCACTCGTCCTAATTAAACGTTTTTTCTTTTACAAGAAGCGTCCTGCCGCTGTCTTTCGAATACCGTTTTCACAATTTAATTTAGTTTAATATTTCCCGAGATATTCGATTTGTTTATAAACCAAAAAATTGTTTATAATTTTAAAATATTCCTGAGGCCGCTTAAATACTCCAATTTCAATTCTGTAAAGTACATTAGATAGGTATAGTGTCTTTTTATGAAAAAGTCATAGTTTTTCTTATGCATTATAATTATTGTCGTTATTATAGCGACCGTAAATTTTTAATTAACATTTTAATTGTTGCTAAACTGTTCATTCAATTTCCATAGACTTCTGGAATTATAATATATAGAGAAAGGGCTTTTACGTTACCAAGTTATTTAATTATTGATTAACAACTACTTATCTAAAAGTTTAGTTGAAAATTAAAGATTTTGTTGCAAAAACCCGCTTTTTCCGGGGAAAGTTTTCGTCGAAGTAAATCGGAAAAAACACGTTTGCGGTGAATTTTTATTTGAGTGTTTTTGGTCTAAAGATAAAATCTTTGGAGTTATAGAGCAAAAATTGAAAAAAACACGATTTTCGGGCGCCATTTTGTTTATAAAAAAAGTAGCACACTATCTGCGGACTTTGCATATCTATATTATTAATATATACAATCATAAGATTCGATTCCAGCAATAAAATTGCTGGTAAATAACTTTTCCTTGTATTTTGCTAATTAGCCCAGAGTAACACATTAATAAGGAATCGCAGATTTCTTGTCCAATCTCATTTATGTTGATATTAATTCTCTCAATTGTGATAGGAAAATACAATAATGGACTTTTATCGTCCAGCTTACTATAACTTATTTTTATGCACTCACTAGACACCTAGACAGTAATCGGCGAAATGAAATTCGTCCGACTCATTTTATGACACCCTGAAATTGGTCCAAATTTATTTTAGTCCTCAAAAGTAACCATGAAATTCGTCCGATGCCACCATGAAATTCGTCCGATTTTAATTTTGTTGATTTTAAACCAAATATTTTATTATCGGTATTTATAATAATATTAAAGAAGAAGAATGTAATGGGGATGAATGCATTAAAAACTCATTAGAAAAACCCGCCTCTTTTGATTGTATGCTTTTGTTTAGTTCTTTTTGCACAGTACTCCATATTCTTCATTTTCATGTATTGGCAATAGGTACTTGATAGAATTTTCCATCTGTACTAATAATTGTCTCTAGTTTAGAAACTGATGGGCATGCTACGGCATAATTTAGACTAGACCTTTTTGGAGCATCAGGTTCTGTGTTGCGTTCAAATGTCTTTTGGATATATTGACAACTGTTTTGCTGTTTACATTATGTCTTTTTTGGTTATTGTATTTGTTGTTGGACGGTTCTCAAATAGGACATTTTATTAAAGATCTACATTAGTAAAGGGTAAAATAAGTTCATTATGAAACAGGTAGTGACATCATAATTGATATATTATAGTATGAGAATAGAAAAAAGCTATAGTGCAACTGGATTTTCGTTTTATTAAACAATTATACCTAACATTTTTATTTTACATTTAGATTTATTTCTTTTAAGCTTCTTTACATAGTTTCTGTCTTTGGTTGTCTGCGTTCCATCAATAAACATACATCAGCGTTTTCCAATATTTTTTGTACCTACAAACTAATGTCTATTTGGACTAATGCGTTTTTGTTATCACGGTCGGAAAATTAGAAATTATTACAACTTCATATTACGACCAGCACAACAAAAGTAACATTAATAAACACATGGTTTTACTATTTGTCAAAATGAGAAAGTATAATCAAAAGCAGGATCAGCGAGGCTTATGTACATACGAATACAACCTGTGAATTTTAAATTCCTTTTTGAAATATGGTGATGGCATTTAATTACTTTTCCAACTCTATGTCTCTATTTTGTAAGACTAATTGTTGGCTGAATATTTATTACCTACGTTTACAAAAATGGTTTTGTAATCGTGGTTTTTATAAACTGTACAATTAGGGCATGTATATATATGAAATTATTAATATAATTTCAGAGTTGTATGCACTGTATGTTTTTAGGCTGCCGGTTCAGTGAGATTAGAGAGGGAATATAATACACAGATAATATCTAATTAAGTGTATAAAAAATCTTATTCCAGTCACTGTCACTCTCGTATTGATCAAGCTTACATATGCCGGCTTCACACGCGGTTGGTTCTCGTACGAGGTCTATGTGTTTAGTTGATTAGCGGTTATTATTAAGTATTTGCATTTCTTTCTTCATCCATTTTGTAAATGTTTTATCAATCTTAGTCGTTTATTTCGTATTTTCTTTGTTTATAATACGTTGTATGTATTTCATTATTCATTATTATTCCCATAAATATAAACCGTAGACAACATTTTTTGGTTCATTCACAAAAATCATATAAATATCGCCTGATTCGTTGTCTCAAAGAATTTTCCATCAAACGTTAAAAAAAAAATTAAGATTTTTATATTCTCGTTTCTTGTTTTTAGCACTAACTTAACATACTCTTAATATGTCAACTTGATTTTTAAAAATGATTTGTTTAACAATATATTGTTAACCTTTCTTTATTAAATAATAATTTTATTATTTTTGTTACAGGTGAGATCTTTTTATATAAATCTCGAAGTATATATGGTATGTAGAAAATAGGTTTTTATTAATTAATAAATTTATATAATTACATAGATAAAACTGTATTTTATTAAAAAATATTTGGGGAAAATCATTTTGTTAAATATGTAAAACAAAAAACAATTTTATTCGAAAGAGAACTAGTTAATGTGCTGCATGTTTACTCTATTTTTTTCTGCACTGTAAAATACCAAGGCTCCTAGAAAATTCCAATAAAAGTTGGCTCCGAAATCTACATGCTCTATTAGTAAGGGTTATTAGTAACCCCAAAAAATACATGTGGCGAGCTATTCATTTATTAGACTATGATTGTATCAAATCTATCATGTCGTACATCAACAAAATTCTTTTAGGGTTTAAGCTGCTGTTTAGCAACAGTCTGAAGTTAATGATAAATTTAAGTTGAATGGATATATCCAAACTGTAGAGCAATTAGAACAAGAAGCTCAGTTTTTTTGTTCCAAATTGAATTAATTATGTACTTTCAAAAATTCACTGCTTTTAAACTTTGACCACCCCTTTGATCAAAAATTCATTCTAAGATATTCTATTTTTCCCAGTTCCCTTATTTTTGTCTTTTCTCTTCTCTTCTCTTCTCCCAAAATAATTCCTAGCTAATCAGCTTCTTTAATTCTCTCCACGCCAGACGTTTTCTATCCTGACTAAATTGGCAGAAAAACCATCTCTTTGAAACCCTCTGTGTTTCACAAAATTCCTCTGTATTTTTTTAATTAGAAAGCTCTAGCTAGAATCTCAAATAAATGCACTTTTTGAGAAATTATGATAGACCTGGATCCCGCGTATCAAAAAAAGTTGATTAATAGCAAACTGAAAATTTGTTAATAGCTTAACGGTGTCTAGTCGGACAAACTTTGATGTATGGGAACACTGGAACAGGGGAAGTTTTAATTGTGGAACAGGTTAAAAATTTGGAACGTCAGACTACGAAAACGTTGCATGTATTTTGTCGGACAGAATTTACAATTGATTTGTTACCATTTCATTAAACTCTCATGCAAAAATCAGACTGGTGTTTATTACCAACTGGGCATTCTAATGAGTGGAACACGAAGAACATGTCAAATGACAGGAATTGTATTGGTGATAAACGGTAACAAATCAATTGGAAGTTCTGTCCGACAAAATACATGGGGCGTTTTTGTAATCCGACGTTCCAAATTTTTAAACTGTTCCACAATTAAAACTTCCCCTGTTTCAGTCTTTCCGTACATCAAAGTTTATCCGACTAGACACCGTTAAGGTATTAACAAATTTTCAGCTTGCTATTAATCAACTTTTTTTTGGTACGCGAGATCCAGGCCTATGGGTAAAACCATTAACCAAGACAATATAAGTACCAAATCGGAACCTTCTTTTTTAAACCTGAAGACAAAACAAGAGACATATACATAAATCCCAAAGAAAGTTTTTCCACATTGTCCATATCTTCTCCAAATTACTAATTATTACACTCCAAATTACTAATCTAAACTACCTATTTAAATTTTCATTAAACATATATGGAGTTTTATAGTCTACCTCTTCATAATCATGAATATTGTATATTATAGTATGTATATCTAATGGTTGCAGTGCTGTCTGGTTGTAATTTTGGGATGAATTGCATGACATATTTACGCCACTTGCATATATGAAGAAGCATAAATAAATAATAAAAAGTACAAAACTAAGTAGTATTATCCATCATTTCGTTAATGCCAGAATTATTAACAGCAAAATAATTCGCTCACTTCAAGCCACATTACCTTCATTCAGAATTATCAGGAATGCTGTGCGTGTTTACCCTTATTAATCCTTACCTAATTAAACAACAAAAGGGCAGCTACAGATAATTACTACAAAATAAACGGATCCCTAGTGGATGTACACTTCAAAAACTTTTCCGAAGAAATAGGTTAAATAGGCGGTCACCTAGTTTCAGTAAAATTGAGAGAGGATATATTTATTTTGATAGCTTAGTTTCAAGTAAAATCTTTTTCCACCTACCTCTACCGAAAGTATACTTTTCCTGACCGGATTGTAGGGAACAAAGTCGTACTTTTCCTCCCTAGGGAGGAAAAGTAAAAGTGACGTCATGGCATGTCATTGATGAAATAACTTATTGACGCCCGATACAATATTCTATTATCTATTACGTAAGTATCTATACATTTTAACGTCTATTTATATTACCCTGTATTTTGCAGAATGGTAAAAACAGTCAATAGCTTATTCACTAGCTAGTTCACAGCTTATTCAGTGGAACACTATCGTTTCCTTAAAAAAATCATTATAAGAATTGAGGGGGTTAGAAGTAAAAGGGTTTAAGTGCACTTTTCTAAAAATATGCTCGAAGTACAGATTCGCATACTTAAATGGTATCATAACTTGGTGGTAAAAGGATTTAATCATATTTCGCCCTAAAGTCGCCATTCGCCATTACATTTAATTAAATGAAAACAATTGCATTTTGCATTAATAGTAAACGGGTTTAAGTGCGCTAGAACCGTTTTACCATTACAATACAGGATTATGATTAATTATTTATATGGGAAATAAGCCACAATTAATTGTGGCTTATGTCCCATATAAATAATTAATCATAAAAATGCCACAAGGAAATAGCTTCAGAACAACAATACAGGATTAATTCCAAGTATAGGGGAGTGCATTTAGATTTTCACTTCGGAGAAAATTAAACAAGAAAAAACTTTTTGTAATTTCATTAAGAAATGTTTAATAAACAACATATCAAAAAGTTCTACTCGAGAAGTGGGTGCTTCATTTTTTATTAAACAAATGAACAGCGAAGTTAGATGCTTTTTTAAATGACTCCAAAAATATAATTTTTAGAAAAAAACTGACTTGACCATTGAGAAATTCAGAAAATTTTACAAAAAAAACCTTATATAAAGATTTTTCTAAAATTAAATCTCTAGCTTCTGTAATTTTTTATTTATAACGCTAAAGTCACCCTTCTCACACGCATTGGCGCACTGTATACTAGCGTTGGAAGAAGTGCACGGTTGAGTTTTTTTAATGTAATTCTTTAACTAATGGATCAAAAGAAATTTTACAAATTGGACATGAAAGAAGATGAAATAAGCTATCTTATGGTTGTAATAAAAAGAAATAAAATGTATGAACATAAGTACGGTGTGGGCGGAAAGTGAGCCTTACATGAATTTTGTTTAAAAATGATTTAAAAATGTGTAACTAATACAATTTTACTTATAAAACTCTCAAATTTGCACAACTTACCTCTCAATCATTTACTAAACGATTTTTCATTCAAAAAAAATCTCAAAAATTTAATTTAAATAATACGATGTCTCAAAAAATGTAATTTTTGAAAACTTCGTAGTTTTACAGAATTCCCACCAATTTAAGACGGTATTACTCAAGTTTGAATAAATCTAATACAATTTTTTGCTATTTTATTTAGAGATTGGGATGTAATCTTTACAAAACATTGAATTATTTTAGTTTAAAAATGAAATAAACAATTTATTTTTGAGAAAACTAAGAAAGATAACAAAAATGTAATACAAAAACCGAAAATTACCAGCCGAAAAAATGTATATACAGAGTGATCAAAACTTTTTTCTATAAAACTTACCTAAAATACATTTAATAATAAGCTTTAACAATAATAAATGTTCAACAAAAAAAATTTTTTTTAGCTCTTATACAGTATGTCTGCGTAACTTGGAACCTATTGATAACTTCTTTAATATCAGTTTACGAAAAAAAGTTGTTCTTTATAAAATACTCTGCATCGTATATAACATAAGATACAATTATCAAATATAAAATTTTGTTAATTTTGTACGAGGTATGTCAAAAAATATGAATTTCACTCAAGAGTAAAGTACCTTTATATTTCACAATATCGAAAATTTTTATAAAGAAAAATTGTTTGGAATTAAAAACTATGTTCCAATATGTAATTATATCCTTCTAATCGAAAATTTGTTTTTTCTTTAAATATTCTTTCTAATACATTTTAATTTTTAATATTGTTGTGAAAATTATTTGTTTATCTTTTTTTTAAGAATGAAATTCCATATTTGTTTGATTGGATTCTACTTGTTTTTCATTTAAATATCCGCCATTTTGGATCCGCCATTTTGAAATTTAAATTTTTAATCTTTAATTCAAATTCAACAACCTGTTAAAAATAAAGACAGTAAATGTTTTAGAAAAATGTTCTTTTTTATGTTCTTTTTAGAAAATCCGCATTTTGGATCCGCCATTTTATAGTTTATAATGTTAACATTTAAGTTAGGTTTATCAAAGCTCTCAAAAATAAATATATGTAGAAATAAATACGCTTTGTAAAGAAATTATGATTTTACAACTATTTTTTAAGTTATCCGCCATTTTGGATCTGCCGTTATATAATTTAAATTATCAAAATTTGATTCAGGTTCAGCAACCTCACAAAAATATCCACATATATGTAAACAAACACGTTTTATAAAAAAAATTCGGATTTTACAACTACTTTTTAAGGATTTTTAGAAAAAATCCGCCATTTTGAATCCGCCATTTTGAATTTGCAAATTGTAATATCAGATTCGGGTTCAGCATAATCAAAACTAAAATAAAAACATTTTTATCAAAATAAAATGTTGAATTCACCCATATTCTTAACATTATATTTATACAAAACAATTGTTATTGTTTAAACAATTAATAAACAATTAGCGGCAAAATTTGTGAGTAGAACTTTTTACTTTAACATATTTATAAACTAACAAAAAAAGTTTTAGAAAAATATAACCTTGTTTGATTTTTTCCGAAACACTGTATCTTTTCGTTCTAATTGCACTCCCCTAGTAAGTAAATATTAGATTTATACCGAATTTTGACTAATTATGCAAAATTATTATGCAATGTGCCAGTTGTAGTTACACTGTGGATAATAGCTGGGATAAAAATGATTAGTAATAGTTAAAATCTCCACTTGAACCGTTTTACCAGTAACATTTATCAACACCATGTACCGATTCAAGTACATTTTCTTAATAATTGAAAAAAGGAAGGATATAGTAAGAGTAATAATATACCCTTATATTTTTATCATTTTACAGAACATTGTACACTAGACATATTTTAGTTTAATGACTCCTAGAATTTATAAAACTGAAACAACTTTGAAGCTGATTATCTCAGAACTATTAAAATTACACTTAAACCCTTTTACGTCTGACCCCCTCAATTATTGTTTGGCATTATTTTTGAAATTATATAATAGTAGTTATTCAAAAATTGCGAAAATAGTGTAATGTTGTGCTGCTATTTTTGTAGTGTATGGATAATTAGTAGAAAACAAATGAATTCCCGGCCCTATACCCCTTAAATCCCTCTAAATCCATCCCAGCCGGCGGTCGAGCCCTAGGGAAAGTCCAGGACAATGCGGGAAATCTCTGGAACTAGATTTCTATCCGGATATCCAGACGGGATATCACGCGACCTCCGACAATCAAGAAGAATGTTTGCCAGACTTAGTTTTCCATGAATTTTACCTCGAATACAGGAATGGACTTTAACGAATACATCTTCTTAATAGACAAACATATGTGCCGGTTAAATATCTCTTCCTAATTCTACGTAACAGTTAAAAACGAGAGATTTCTTGTTTTCTTGTACGGCTTTAATTTTGGTACAAAAGATTTTTTGTTATGCCCCAGGAAATCAAGCATCGAAGTATCGAAAAATTATTGGCCGCTATTTTTTAAATGGAATATCGGCGGAAAGTCAATAGAAAAGATACCATATTGTGGTAATCGAAAGTTTTACTACGTCACGGTTTTTTATTAACATTTAGCAAAAAAGCGACGTTTTTCATTCATTTCAATGTTGTGAAAACTACGCGTTGTAGATAAAAACGTTCAACAGACGACTTTCTTGAACAAACTTGTCCTTAAAAATGACCAAGCTTATAATTAAGCACTAATTAGGTGCTAATTTAGTACCCCAAACGTGAATTTAGAGCTCCTTTTATTTCTTGCTTTTATACCGTCATATGTACAGTTTTGTAGTGCGGTTATCGAGATACACTACATTATGTCTTTTCTAGATCTTATTAATAATTGCTTGTATTGCAGGTGTTTTTCCAGCACTTGGATTTCTAGAAAATATCATTCACCTCTATGCATGCGTTTGAGTATCATATCTACCTGGCAGAACATGTCATTACTTAAAAAATAAAGGAGCACTAAATTCGCGATTGGGGTACTACATAAGCACCTAATTAGCACTCAAATGTGAGATAGGCCAGCAACTGTATTGATGATTTTTTCAACGGCTTGACTTTGTACTGACCTCGCATAAACTTGAATGCAGTACGCGCCAAAATTTGGAAAAAAAACTGAGCATGAAATTCGATATTAGGGCACTTAATTAGCACCTCATTAGCACCTAAATTTAAGATAGGTATGTTTGGACTTTTTTGATTTTTTGAGGTAGTACTCTAATGACTTCATATGTACCCGGCAGAACATGGCTTAAAGGAAAGAAAAAAATGGAGCATTTAATTCGCGATTAGGGTACTAAATTAGCACCTAATTAGTACTTAATTATAAGCTTGGTCATTTTTCGATTTGACGTTTATTAAAGTTGTACTCTGCTGAGTACATATGTACCTGGCAGAACGCGTCATAATTAAAAAAAAAGCACTAAATTCGCGATTGGGGTACTAAATTAGCACCTAATTAGTGCTAAATTATAAGCTTGGTAACTTTTCGATTTGATGTTTTTTATGGTTGTGCTCTGCTGAGTTCATATGTACTTGGCAGAACATGTCATAACTTAAAAAATAAAGGAGCACTAAATTCGCGATTGGGGTACTACATAAGCACCTAATTAGCACTCAAATATGAGATAGGCCAGCAACTCTATTGATGATGTTTTCAACGGCTTGACTTTGTACTGACCTCGCATGAACTTGAATGCAGTACGCGTCAAAATTTGGAAAAAAAACTGAGCATGAAATTCGTTATTAGGGCACTTAATTAGCACCTAATTAGCACCTAAATTTAAGATAGGTATGTTTGGATTTTTTTGATTTTGTAAGGTAGTACTCTAATGACTTCATATATGTACCTGGCAGAACATGTCATAACTTAAAAAATAAAGGAGCACTAAATTCGCGATTCTTCTCTTCTTGTAGTGCCTATCCGTTTCGGATGTTGGCGACCATCATGGCAATCTGCACTTTGCACACTGCTGCTCTGAAAAGATTTGTAGTGGTTGTGTTGAACCACGTTCGTAGATTTTTCAGCCAGGAAATCCTTCGCCTTCCTGGTCCGCGCTTTCCCTCTACTTTTCCCTGCAAGACCAGTTGCAGCAGTCCATATCTCTCACTGTTCCTCATGATGTGACCGAGGTATTCGATTTTGGCTGTTTTTATTTTAATTAACAGCTCTTTTTCTTTTTTCATTCTCAGCAAAACACCCTCATTAGTAATGTGGTCGGTATAAGATATCTTCAGGATTCGACGATAAAGCCACATCTCAAAAGCCTCAATTTTCTTGCGGGTGGCGTCTGTGAGAGTCCACGACTCAACTCCGATTCCAAATTCGCGATTGGGGTACTAAATTAGCACCTAATTAGTACTTAATTATAAGCTTGGTCACTTTTCGATTTGATGTTTTTTATGGTTGTGCTCTGCTGAGTTCATATGTACCTGGCAGAACACGTCATAATTTAAAAAAAAGGAGCACTAAATTCGCGATTGGGGTACTAAATTAGCACCTAATTAGTACTTAATTATAAGCTTGGTCACTTTTCGATTTGATGTTTTTTATGGTTGTGCTCTGCTGAGTTCATATGTACCTGGCAGAACACGTCATAATTTAAAAAAAAGGAGCACTAAATTCGCGATTGGGGTACTAAATTAGCACCTAATTAGTACTTAATTATAAGCTTGGTCACTTTTCGATTTGATGTTTTTTATGGTTGTGCTCTGCTGAGTTCATATGTACCTGGCAGAACACGTCATAATTTAAAAAAAAAGGAGCACTAAATTCGCGATTGGGGTACTTAATTAGCACCTAATTATGCAGTTGGTCTGATTCCATTCTGCTAACCTTGCTCTGCTAGGTTCATGGACATGATTTTCCAAATTAAAAAATGTTTAGGAACAAAAAAGTTATTCCAAAATAAACGCGAAAGTAAGCATTTTTTTCAATTTTTTATAATTATTAAAAACATTATAAAAATATTTAAAACATATTTTACAATATAAGTTTTTATGAAGGGACTATATTATGTGTACAAGGAGCCTGATCGATCTAGTAGTTTTTAAACAATGCTATTTGTTTATCCCGTTTGAGAGAAAAAAGGTCATTTTCAAATTGCAGTATAGGTGCTTTCTCAATATTTAGAACGACTTTTTGTTCTCATTCTCTTCGTAAGGTCTCATATTTTCATGTTTTTAAAAAAGTATATTAATTTTTAATGGTTTACTTACAAATAATTGCTGCAGAATAAAGTACCACAATCTAACTTGTACAGTGATGAGCGTGCTAATAACCGGCAGAATAACGAAAAAGATAGAAAACATAATACATTGCGAAGTAAAGGGAGATAAAACTAGTAGAGTTGGATAAACGTATAAATTAACATTACCTATATTACATAGTTTCCCATCTTTAGACGTATCGAAGGAATATGACATTTTCTACGCGATAGACTAGTAAGATACAAGGTATTCCATTTAAAATAAGTAAGTTATTACAGCTTGAATTTGTTAATAGAACAATCTCATATGTTGACCACCCTGTAAGAAACTTTGTTGCAATAAGCATCTGTTTAAGTATGCTAAATAGTCTATTATTAAGATCCAAGAAAGAATTTGTTACTGATTCTTAGATTCGTAGATATTTATTTTTTTCTAAAACCTTACATTTTCATAAAAATCGAAATAAATCAAAACACCCTGTATTTAGGTATAGGGAACCCTTATGAAAGTATAGCTTATTTTTTAAGATCAATTCAATAATGTCATCAGATATAGGGCATTCCATAAAAAAAAATGTAACTTTGATATACCACTCTTTTTTGTAGTATTAAAGGTCCTGTATATTTCTGTGAAGAAATATTTTTTAAATATCAAGTGGTTTTCCGTACAGAGACCGAGGCGAATGAGATGAACCACCCTGTATAGTAAATGAGCTGCTAAAATTGGACTAAGTAATACTAATGGAAACTACTTTAACGTATGAGGTCCGGTTTCACCAACAACAAATAAATCAGTGAATAGTTATTCGTCGAATAAAATTTATTAGACGTTTACATTTTTATTTTGTTTCAATATAATTTTGATAATTTAAAGTTAAACTGACGAATTTACTTTCTTATAGATATTTACAGTGAGATTAGCTTGCCAACTTATTCCAAATTGCGAGATTAAATATATAAAATAAATAAAATAAGTACTGTTTGACGTTAGTAAAATGTGGAAATGTCAGTTTATTGGTCGAATAACTTTATTCATAGAATAAACTACTATTTTTCGTTGGTGAAACCGGCCATGAGTAATTTAAATTAATTTAGTTTGCAATTTACCCCTGGTTAAACTTTTAACAAAGAGTATTATTCCGATAGAATAAAACACCTCTGAGGCACACGTTTCATTTTATTATGTTAACACATCGGCAAAGAGTTCTAAATAACTTAATTATTAACATTAGTGTCAAAATTTGATGAATGTCAATAGTGTCAAAAATTTCATAAATTAGTGGAGTAAACTTGCCTGCTTTTGGACCAATTACAAATAAGCATTACGGCGCGGTAAATTTGAATTACTCCTCCTAGTTTAAAAACGAGGTTAAGTAAATAATAAAATAAAAAATATGAAGAAAAAAATTTAAGAAACGCGTTTCTTTAGTTATGAATGACTAAAATTAAAAATATAAAAGAATCAACTTAAAACCAAAAAATAAAAAAAAATTAAACTCGAAGGATTATTTGAAAAAAACTGTTAGACAGATTAAATATACAAAAATTTCACACATTCGTTAAAAAATTGAAAAAATCTAACACATTCGCTAAAGAAAAGCGTGAGGCTCGAAAAGTAAAAAAGTATCTATCCTCAAACCGTTTATTCCAGCGGTTCTCAATCTGTGGTACATGTACCACTGGTGGTACATCTCATTATTTGCGGTGGTACACAAGACACAAAAAAAATTAAAATAGTTGTGCTTAGTAAGTCTTGATAATACAATCTAAAATATAGGTGGTACCAAAAAGAATAAAAAGGTAGGTGGTACATGACTCAAAAAGTTTGAGAGCCCCTGGTTTATTCGATGAAGACGCGCCCCACGGTTTTCGTTAACGAATGTGTTAGATTTTTTCAATTTTTTAACGAATGTCTGAAATTTTTGTATATTTAATCTGTCTGACAGTTTTTTCGAATAATCCTTCGAGTTTGAATTTTTTATTTTTTGGTTTTTAGTTAATTCATGTATATTTTTAATTTTAGTCACTCATAACTAAAGAAAAGTGTTTCTTAAATTTTTTTTCATATTTTTTATTTTTTTACTTTTTAGTCTTACACTTTTCAAATATTAAAATATATCTTCTTGTTTAAAAAAAGGATGTATTTATGTTAGACACATTTTTTGCATTTATTACAATATTCGATACATACATTTTACATTTTCTGTAATTTCTTCATACATTTCTTAAATAAAAATCATTATTTACACCTATTACAGTTTTCGCAATCTTTCCATCTCTTCTACTGCTTTACTACTGCACGGTGTAGAGCAGGGGTGGGCAAAAGCCGGCCCGCGGGCCGGATCCGGCCCTTTCGCTTACTTTATCCGGCCCGTTGAAAAAAAAAAGACGCGCCCCACGGTTTTCGTTAACGAATGTGTTAGATTTTTTCAATTTTTTAACGAATGTCTGAAATTTTTGTATATTTAATTCAATCTGTCTTACAGTTTTTTCGAATAATCCTTCGAGTTTGAATTTTTTATTTTTTGGTTTTTAGTTAATTCATGTATATTTTTAATTTTAGTCACTCATAACTAAAGAAAAGTGTTTCTTAAATTTTTTTTCATATTTTTTATTTTTTTACTTTTTAGTCTTACACTTTTCAAATATTAAAATATATCGTCTTGTTTAAAAAAAGGATGTATTTATGATAGACACATTTTTTGCATTTATTATAATATTCGATACATACATTTTACATTTTCTGTAATTTCTTCATACATGTCTTAAATAAAAATCATTATTTACACCTATTACAGTTTTCGCAGTCTTTCCATCTCTTCTACTGCTTTAAAACTGCACGGTGTAGAGCAGGGGTGGGCAAAAGCCGGCCCGCGGGTCGGATCCGGCCCTTTCGCTTACTTTATCCGGCCCGTTGAAAAAAAAAAAGACGCGCCCCACGGTTTTTGTTAACGAATGTGTTAGATTTTTTAAATTTTTTAACGAATTTCTGAAATTTTTGTATATTTAATCTGTCTGACAGTTTTTTCGAATAATCCTTCGAGTTTGAATTTTTTTATTTTTTGGTTTTTAGTTAATTCATGTATATTTTTAATTTTAGTCACTCATAACTAAAGAAAAGTGTTTCTTAAATTTTTTTTCATATTTTTTATTTTTTTACTTTTTAGTCTTACACTTTTCAAATATTAAAATATATCGTCTTGTTTAAAAAAAAGATGTATTTATGTTAGACACATTTTTTGCATTTATTACAATATTCGATACATATATTTTACATTTTCTGTAATTTCTTCATACATTTCTTAAATAAAAATCATTATTTACACCTATTACAGTTTTCGCAGTCTTTCCATCTCTTCTACTGCTTTACTACTGCACGGTGTAGAGCAGGGGTGGGCAAAAGCCGGCCCTTAGCGGCTTAGCAAAATGTGTTAGATTTTTTAAATTTTTTAACGAATTTCTGAAATTTTTGTATATTTAATCTGTCTGACAGTTTTTTCGAATAATCCTTCGAGTTTGAATTTTTTATTTTTTGGTTTTTAGTTAATTCATGTATATTTTTAATTTTAGTCACTCATAACTAAAGAAAAGTGTTTCTTAAATTTTTTTTCATATTTTTTATTTTTTTACTTTTTAGTCTTACACTTTTCAAATATTAAAATATATCTTCTTGTTTAAAAAAAGGATGTATTTATGTTAGACACATTTTTTGCATTTATTACAATATTCGATACATACATTTTACATTTTCTGTAATTTCTTCATACATTTCTTAAATAAAAATCATTATTTACACCTATTACAGTTTTCGCAGTCTTTCCATCTCTTCTACTGCTTTACTACTGCACGGTGTAGAGCAGGGGTGGGCAAAAGCCGGCCCGCGGGCCGGATCCGGCCCTTTCGCTAACTTTATCCGGCCCGTTGAAAAAAAAAATACCAGGATTTTTTTTAATCTCTTTTATGAGATTTTGTTGAAATTACCGGTATTAGTGTGCGTAGTGTTCATATAAATAATGAAATATACAGTGAGCACGTAAAGGTTGGAATAAATTCATTTTCTCGAGAATGGACGATTTTGTAAAAACATCCCGAAAGAGGTCAATTTTTATTTTTAAATTACGACTTTTTGGCATATATATCATACTAGTGACGTCACCCATCTGGGCGTGATGACGGCATCGATGATTTTTTTAAATGAGAATAGGGGTCGTGTGATAGCTCATTTGAAAGGTAATTTAATTCTCTATTCAGTAATATAAACATTAACATAATTATTTATACAGGGTGTCCAAAAAAATTTTTTTGGATTAAATTTATTGACATAAAAAGAAGAATGTATATAATTTATTTATTTAAAAATACATTTGACTGCTCTCAGAAAACAGAAAAAAAATGTATATTTGAAAAATAATCATTGCTTTTCGCTTAAATTAAATGTTCAAATTGTCACGAGGCTGGTGAGTGGCTGCTTTAATATTGAATTTAAGCCAAAACCAATATTTATTTGCCAAAAAAACATTTTTTTCTTGTTTTCTGATAGCAGTAAAATGTATTTTCAATTAAATAAATTACACACATTCTTCTTTTTATGTCAATAAATTTAATTAAAAAAATTTTTTTCGGGCACCCTGTATAAATAATTATGTTAATGTTTATATTACTGGATAAAGAATTGAATTGCCTTTCAAATGAGCTATCACACGACCCCTATTCTCATTTAAAAAAATCATCGATGACGTCATCACGCCCAGATGGGTGACGTCAGTAGTATGATGTATATGCCAAAAGTCGTAATTTAAAAATAAAAATTGACCTGTTTCGGGATTTTTTTCCAAAATCGTGGGTTCTTGAGAAAATGAATTTATTCCAACCTTTACGTGCTCACTGTATAAATAATAGAGAGTATAATAATTTCGGACAGCTGTAACCATATCCCTATTTTACTACATAGAATTGAATGAGCACTATTCTCACACTTCGAGGCAGTGATGTTTTGGTTTCAGCCAGCTTATTTGTCGTCTACCAGGACCCATTTTTCTTCGATTTTACTCTTCATAATCAGCAAATCAGCTGCAACAACTCATACTTATGATTTATGTGCTCCAAATATGATATCTTTCTCCTTTTAATGATAATCAAAAATTATCTGTCTCTTTCCATTCTGTGTAGCACCATTTCATTTGTAATATGATCGGTCCATGGTATTTTCAAAATTCTCCTTCTTCTTCTTAGCCTTCTATCGTCCACGTTTGGACATAGGCCTCTCCCAACTCCTTCCATCGGTCTCTATCCTGAGCAACATATTTCCAATTCGTTCCGGCTACTCTTTTAATATCATCAACCCATCTCATCTGTGGTCTTCCTCTCGGTCGTTTACTTTGGTAAGGTCTCCAATGTTGTATCGTGGCATTCCAACGTTGGTCTTTTTGTCTAACAGTGTGGCCTGCAAAGCTCCACTTAAGTTTGGCAACTTTTGTTGTTATGTCCTCGACTTTTGTTTTTGATCTTACCCAGTCGCTCCTCTTTTTATCTGACAGTCGTATACCTAACATTGCTCTTTCCATAGCTCTTTCTGTTGTAGCTAGTTTATTCATATTTGCCTTGGTTAGGGTCCAGGTTTGACACCCATATGTCATGATAGGAAGGATGCACTGGTTGAACACTTTGGTCCTCAAATATTGAGGTATTTTGCGGTTCTTAAGTATCCAACCAAGTTTTCCAAATCCTGCCCATGCTAGTCTTGCTCTCCTATTAATTTCCGCACTTTGGTTTTCTTTGTCAAGTTTCAGGATTTGGCCTAGGTAGATATATTCCTGGACTTTTTCTATCTCACTGCCATTTATAGTTATGCGTCTGGGGTCATCTCTGTTTGTCATTATTTTTGTTTTCTTCATGTTCATTTTTAGACCGACGTATTGGGAGCTGCCTGCGAGTTCCTCTATCATAATTTGCAGTTCCTCGAATGAGCTCGCTATAATCACAATGTCGTCAGCGAATCTGAGGTGATTTAGCTTCTTGCCATTAACGTTAATGCCATAGGTTGACCAATTTGTCGTTTTGAAGACGTCTTCTAGTGCTAGGTTGAAAAGCTTTGGCGATATTACGTCTCCTTGTCTCACGCCTCTCTTAATAGGGATGGGATTTATATTTTCGTCTAGTTGTACTATCATAGTTGCATTTTCATATATATTATGTATTAGTTGTCTATATCTCGAATCTATTCTACAATTATTAATAGCTTGTTCTATGGCCCACATCTCGATACTATCAAACGCCTTTTCATAGTCTACGAAGGCAAGAAATACGGGTAGTTGGTATTCATTTGCCTTCTCTATCAATGTTCTCATTGTCAGCAGATGGTCTGATGTACTATATCCTTTGCGGAAGCCAGCCTGTTCCACTGGTTGGTAATTGTCCATTTTGTAGGTCAACCGGTTGCTAATAATTCTCATGAATAGTTTGTATACTTGACTGAGCAACGATATCGGTCTATAATTCTGTAGGTCACATTTGTCCCCTTTTTTGTGTAAAAGTATTACTAGACTTTCGTTCCAGTCTTTAGGGATCTTGCTATTATGGAGACATTTATTAAATAGCTCCGTTAGTATAGGGATTGTTACTGTCTTGCTTGTTTTCAAGAGCTCGGCAATTATACCGTCCTGTCCTGGAGCTTTATTATTTTTTAGTTCTTTTAAAGCTCTTTCTATTTCGAATCCCTTTATATTTGGTAGTACTTCTGATCCCACGTTTTTTATTTTTCTTTTGACGTTCTCCTTTGTTGATTCATTAGGCTGGCTTTGCGAGCTGTACAAGCTTTTGTAGAAGTCTTCGACTATTTTTGTTATTTTATATTTGTCCTTCTCTTCCTTACTATTGGCGTCTTTAATTTTAATGATTTTTTGAACACCCAATGCGGGTCTTAGACATTTTAAGCCTCTGTTGTTTTCAATGACTCGCTCTATTAAGTTCTCGTTCAATTTTTGTAAATCGCGTTTTAGTTCTTTTCTTTTCTAAAATTCTTTTCTTTTCTAAAATTCTCCTAAAAAGCCACATTTTAAAAGCTTCCAGCTTTCTCATTAAGTCAACATTAACAGTCCAAGCTTCGCACCATAAAGAATGATAGAGTGGATATAACATTTTACCATGCGATATCGAATTTGCAGATTGAGTCTTTGGTTACTTACAAATTTCATCTTCAAAAAGGCTGCTCTTGAGTGCCTTATTCTTGATCGAATTCCTGATTTAGCATTTAACTCTTTACTCTTCCGTAATACAGAATCCGTTTGTCCACTTGTTCAATATCTTCATTTTTTATCTGAATCCTTGTTATGAATAATACAATGGACCATATTTGTTTAAAAATTACGTGACATATTTTACTGGGCACAAATTGTTTGCATGTACATGTACACCCCAGTAAGACAACTTATTATTACTATTATTGTCTATTATTTACAGTCAAATTTCTTTGTCCAAATGCTTTAAAACGATACTTATAGTATTTTTGTCAACGATCGAAAACATCTGCCAGAATAAAAATAAAAGTGGAAGGTGAACTAACTGACCCAATTGAAGCTGGCAATGGGATAAGGACAGGGGGATTTCCTGAGTCCTTTAATGTTCAACCTGATCATGGATGAAATAATAAAAAGAGTAAGAACTAAAGAAGGATACCAAATGGCAGAAAAACAACTTAAAATAATCTGCTATGCAGACAATGTAATACTAATCTCTCAGAGTGAAGATGATTTACAACATATGCTGCACCAATTTAATATAACCTCCAGAAAATTTAACATGTTAATTTCCCCAAAAAAGACTAAATGCATGGTTATAACAGCAAATCAAATAAGAGGTAAATTGGAGCTGGAGGGTCAGATAATTGAACAAGTGATGACGTTTTAGGCATCACACTATCTAGCTACGGAAAGCTCGAAACAGAAGTGGAAGATCAAGTGAATAGAGCAAATAGAGTCGCAGGTTGCCTGAATGACACAATATGGAGAAATAAAATATCGGAAAGAAGTGAAAGGCAGAATTTACAAAACATTCATCAGACCAATAATGACATACGCGGTAAAAACACATGACACAGAGAGGACAAAAAGATTGCTCGAAACAGTGGAGATGAAAACCCTTCGAAAAATCGATAGTAAGACACTATGGGACGGAGCTAGAAGTACAGAAATAGAACGGGGATGCAAGGTGAACATTAATAACTGGATAAGAAACAGAAGAGTAGAATGGAATGACCACATAAGCCGAATGACAACAAATAGAGGACAGCGACAAACGGTTTCCCAATAGGAAGATGATCAGTGGGAAGACAATGAAAACAATGGAACGATAACTTACTGGAGGCACATTGAAAAATCGGAGGAGTCCTGTGTATACAAAGAGACAAAGAAGAAAAATTTTTATCAAAAAAATTTCTTGGCAGAGAAAAAATTCCACCAAAAACATTCGCGTGTACACAGCGCAGACTATGTACGTGATATTATATAGTCCTCCGGTCCGGGAAACATTTTGAAAATTTCATTTTTGCCCGCGCTTAAAAGTATTTGCCCACCCCTGGTGTAGAGTGTAGACCCTGTTAATTTCTCGCGAATTACGAATTCTAATGTTAACTGTAGCACGAAACGTCTCTACCGCTGGTTTTTTTAAGACTACGTTAAAAACACGAATTTTTTGAATTCGAGTTTTGGTTGAAGTTTTGTTTTGTATCGTATTAAAATTTGACACGAATAAGGATGTTTATAAACATGATGTACAAACATGAAAAGTAGTCGGAATTGGCAAAAAATTTGAAACTTTATTGTTTCTTCAATAAGCATAACGTAAACAATTAACGTAAAAAGTGAAATTATGTATAGTTCATATAATTAGCTACATTATGTAAATGTTTCAAGTTTCTACATTGTAAAAAACAAGAGAATTTAAGCATTTTTCATTAAAATCGTTTTTTTGTATTTAAATAATTAACAAACATAAAAATTTTTTATTGACTATTCGTGTATTGTTCCCGCGAATGCATATTATGTCTGCAAATTTTCATTCATTTGCATTGAAGAAAAGGCAGTCAAATTAACGTCTAAAGATTTGACGCAAACTATTGAACTACAGAAAAGCGTTTAATAAAAAAAAGGTTGAAACTCATATTATATTTAGCGGATTTTTTATTGGCATATTGAGTACGATTCTGTGTTTCCTTTATCGTTCGGAATAAAACCACTTTATCCTTCTCGCGTTTCCCGACTTTTCATATTTTATTTATCTGGCGAATCGAAAGGTGTTCGACTATTCTTCGATTTTCGCGAAAATGCGCCATTTTCTCTTCAATTTGGTGGGCTTTCTGTAATGTCAGAGTGATTTCATAAAACGATTTTTCTGTATATCTATATACGACGTGATCGCTAGCCAGAGCGTTTTATTCAGGAACTCGAAGAGAGAACGAGAAAGTTCTATATGTACATGACAGTAATTTACATAATATTTGCGGAAAACTTAATGTTCTTAAACTGTTTTCTTGTGTCATGTTTAAGTTAAATATTGTATTTTTGTATGAAACTAAACCACAATTGATTGTTATTACATTTTCAATTTGTCTTGACGTTTCGATCTCCAATGCGGAAGTCGTTTTTAAAATAGTTTATTATAAATCAACTACTTGAATTCTACTTGTTCCAAAGTTTTTCTGTTAACTGTTAATCTTTCATTATTATTTTATGATGATTTTAAAATAAGTATTCATAATTTTTTCTTAATATTTATTGATATTCATGATCAACTATTGTTCATCAGTCTTTACAAATCTTCGAGATTTTCTGCCAAAAAACAGTAGCATCCACATGCCTAATGTTGTTAATTGGTGTTCAATTGACCTTTATTTCATCTGTTTCTCCCTCAAGAGTCATTGTCGACATTTCTTCAGAGTATGCATTGAAGAGGAATGATGATATCATGCGACTTCAAATGTAGCCTATTTGCAACAGACAAAAAAATGATGATAAGCAGTACAAAATTTCCACATAAAAATATCCACAAAGAAACATGGGTTTCCCCCGATATGAAAACAAGAAACCAGATCGACCACGTCTTAATAGAAGCAAGACATGCTTCAGACATGTCAGATGTGAGAAGTCATAGAGGGGCAAACAGCAGCTCCGATCACCACCTTGTGCCAATTAAATATAAACAAAAAATTACCGCCAAGGAAACAGAGAAAGGTGAAAAAAAGATCAAATACGATTTAATATATTGGCCTCTAATGAGGAAAAGAGAGCAAGATATGAAACGAAAATAGAGAACATAATTGAACAATGTAATCAAGTAAGTGAAAGTCAGGTTAGAAATATCGAAGATAAATGGAGGGTTTTAAAAGAAGCAGTGATAACAGCTGCAAAAGAAGTAGTGGGGGAAAGCAAAGAACCTAGCCAAAGAAGATGGTATGACAAAGATTGCCAGAGACTAAGGGAACAAAAAAACCAAGCTAGGCTTAAAATGCTGAACAACAGTGCGGAAGAAACCAAAAAGGAATATACTACAAGAAGACGACAATTAAAAAAACATCTACGATTTAAAAAGAGGAAACACAATAAAGAAAAGATTAAAAGACTAGAAGAACATGACCAAAAACATTAAATAAAACTATTCTAAAGGGAAATAAATCTTGAGAAAAAAAGGTTTCCAACCAAGAACAAAATTATGCAAAGACAAAAATGGGGACTTGATAGCAGACGAAAAAGGAGTGCTAAAACGGTGGAGAGAACACTTTAAAGAACTGTTGAATAAACAAAATCAACGTTACGAAATAGAAGAGCTAATATTAGTAGGAGAGGCTGAAATAGACCAGTATGCACCAACAGAAGCAGAAATAAAAGACGTAATAAAAAAAATGAAAAATAACAAGGCCCCAGGATGCGATATAATAACTGTAGAAATGTTAAAATACGGAGAACATAGAATACAGAGTGAAATATCAAAGTTAATACTAGAAATATGGACCACATACATAATGCGGGAACAATGGAAAATTGCAGTGATATGCCCTATACATAAAAAGGGAGATAAGTTAGATTGCAATAATAACCGGGAAATATCACTACTAAACGTTGGATACAAAATATTTAGCAAAATATTGGAAGGAAGACTAAATAATATAATGGAACAAACAACAGGGGATTATCAAGGAGGATTCAGGAAAGGCAGGTCAACTATAGACCAAATATTTACAGTAAGACAAACGCTGGAAAAATTCTACGAGCGGAATACCGAACTACATCATCTATTTGTAGATTTCAAACAAGCGTATGACTCAATAATTAGAAAGGAATTATATAGCGCAATGCAAGAGTTAAATGTGCCAAAAAAACTAATCAGATTAGTAAAACTATGCCTAACCAACACCAAAGCAAGAGTAAGGATCCAAAATCAACTGTCCGATGAATCTAACATTGATGAAGGTCTAACAGGGGATGCACTGTCAACAACACTTGTTAACCTTGCTTTGGAACAAGTAATCAGGAAAACTCCTATAGATAGGGATGGTACAATATTTACAAAGCTCAATCAGGTCGTTGCCTATGCAGATGATATAGACATAATCAGCCGGACATTAAAAGACCTAGAAAAAATTTATACATATTTTAAAGAAGCAGCACAGATTATGGGTCTATAAGTTAATGTCTCAAAGACAAAGTACATGATAACAACTCGGGAAAAAGTACAAACGAAAGGCAACATATCTCTGAGCGGGCAAATATTTGAAAGAGTAGACCGTTTCAAATATTTAGGATCAACAATAACAGAAGGAAATAAAAACAGTGATGAGGTAACAGCAAGAATTTTACTTGGGAACAAATGCTTCTACAGCCTACAAAATATCATAAAGTCAAAATCAGTATCTATTAATTCAAAAGTAAAAATATACACAACAGTAATGAGACCTGTAGTAATGTATGCATCAGAAACATGGACCTTGACTAGTGAACAAGCGGAACAACTTCTTAGATGGGAAAGAAAAATCTTAAAGGAAAATATATGGACCTATACAGGAGAATGGAGAATGGCGTATAAGAATGAACCACGAAATAAATAGAATGTTTAACAGACCGACTATTATAAAAGAAATACGAAGTAAACGACTGAGTTGGTTAGTTCACGTGGAAAGGATGGATGATAAGGGAAATACAAAAAAAGTACTTAGAAAAGAATTAAATGGGAAGAGACCGAGAGGTAGGCCTAGAAAGAGATGGATTGATGGTATTAATCAGGATTTGAAAGACCTAGGAATACGAGAATAGGAAAAACAAGGAAAGAAAAACATGGGCAGCTATAGTCAAACAAGCAAAACACATATAACGCCGAAAAGACCTCCTCAAAAAAGAAATCAGAAAGTAATATTTTAGATAAATATCGTTTAAAACTTTTGAGGAGTTATGAGGAGAAACCCCAACGGGCGACCATGGCCCTCCATGGGCTGTCACCGATGATGATGATGATGAATTGGTGTTCAATTGAACTTTATTTCATCTGTTTCTCCCTCAAGAGTCATTGTCGACATTTCTTGAGAGTATTCATTGAAGAGGAATAATGATAACATACGACTTCAATAATTGTAGTCTATTTCATTTGCTTTCAAGAGTGCCATAAGCTATTTGTGATGGACTTGACCAAACGCCTTATTATAATCTATGAAACAGACGTGCATATCTTGGTTAACGTATCTGGATTAATACATTTAATGTTATGTAATGTACCTAATAGATATATAATGTAAAGAAAGCTTACCGTCTACCGACGCCTTTACGAGATGTAAACTGCGTTTCCTCTATATCCATATCGAATTTCTCTGGTCCACGACTTTTTCCATTTTAATAGTGCTCTCTTTTTCCTCTTTCGTCTTGGATTTCCATAAATTTCCAAAACTTCCTTCATGGTTCGATTATGCCAGATATTTTTTACCTTTTTCCTAATAAATGCAGCTTTTCATATCTCTAGCTTGTCTATATATACCTAACTGGATTTTTGTTTGGTTGTAAATCTAGCCAAAAAAGTTAAGTCATCTTCGTATTCTCAGTACAGTTGTTTGTGTATTTTCCGGATACATTGAGTAATAATATTTCCTTTTTTTAATTTGCCCCCTTTTTTCATCATCATCAATGGCGTTACAACATTTCGTGAGTCTTTGTCGCGTTTACTATTGGCTTCCATGTTTGTCGCTCTTCTGTTGGGGGTGCGGACAAATAATCCCCGGACAAATAATCTCGGACAAAAAATCCCCACAAATTATCCGCGGACAAAAATCCCCGGACAAAAATCCCCACAAAAAATCCCGGGCAGATTATCGCCACAAATTTTTTTGGACAAAATATCCCCACAAAAAATATCGGACAAAAAATCCCCAAGAATTATTTTTGCCGAACAAAGTTGTCAAATGAATGCTTATAATCCAAGTATGGTACTAAAGATGAGAAATTTGACCAAGGCTGTATGACTGTCGGTCTGTCCGACCGAAAATGTAACATTTCCGTCACTATGCCAGATATAATGACTAATGACGGAGGAATATTCGCGGTCGGACTGACAGACAGCCTAGGCCAAATTTCTCATCTTTAGTACCATCCTTGGATTATAAGCATTGATTTGACAACTTTATTCGGCAAAAATATTTCTTGGGGATTTTTTGTCCGGGATTTTTTGTGGGGATATTTTGTCCAAAAAAAATTGTGGGGATTATCTGTCCGGGATTTTTTGTCCGGGGATTATTTGTGGGTATTTTTTGACCGGGGATAATTTGTGGGGATTTTTTGTCCGGGATTATTTGTCCTAGCTTCTCTCCCATCTGGTCTTTCCCAAGACACATTGCTTGCTTATAAACCGATTGTTATTACTGCGTATCAGAAGTCATGCCTTTAGTACTACGGCCAATACTCATTTGGCCCTTTTTTAGTACTTATGATTAAATTGAATAATGTTGTAGGCAATTGATTTTTTTTCTTATTCTTCATCCTTTCTTATTCTTCATCTGCTTTGGTTGACCTTGTTTTTGGTTATATGACGACCTTAGCTTCTCGACCTTTTATTTCCTTATTTGGCTGATCTGTTCGTTCCAAATGTTGGCAGTCATCGATGCAATGCAGACTTTGTTTCGTTGCGAAATATTCTGGTTTTCGTATTCCAAAGTAAACTGCGCGTCATAGAGAACGGGCACCCTAAAAAATGGGTAGTTTTTGAGGTTGCGTATCTCCTTAACCTGTTGTCCGATTTAAGTGATTTTTTTAATATGTTATAGCCTTGTTCTTTGTCAATGTGCCTGTAGTAATATTTTTGCTGAACAGGTAAATTTTCATTGTATACCGGGTGTACGAATCAAACTGTGTTTTTTTCTCAAAGTTCGCATCACCCTGTGGAATATCCTAGCATTTATAAAATACTGAAATTAAAACCCAACTATAGCCTCAGGTTTTCTCAACATTTTGTTTTTTGATTCATTCGCTTATGTTGGATAATACAAAAGTTAGGTACTTTAACAATTAGCCATGTTCTTTTTCAGTACAGGGTGTTTCTAAACAAGTACGACAAACTTTAAGGGGTAATTCTGCATTAAAAAATAATGACAGTTTGCTTTATATTCATATGTCCGCAAATGCTTCGTTTGCGAGATACGGGATGTTGAATTTTTTCTTACAAACTGACGATTTATTTATTGCTTTAAAACCGGTTGAGATATGCAAATAAAATTTGGTGGGTTTTAAGACGTAGTTATTGCACATTTTTTGACATACAATTAGGAAAGTCATATTCACCATTGGCGTGCATACGGGTGATATGATCGGTCATATTACCCATATGCACGTCAATAGTGAATATAAAATTCTTGATTGTAAGTAAAAAAATTCACAATAACTATCTCTTAAAACCTGCCAAATTTCATTTGCGTATCTCAACCGGTTTTAGGGCAATAAAATAAATGGTCAGTTTGTAAAACAAATTTAATATCCCGTATCTCGTAAACGAAGCATTTGCGGACATAAATTTATAAAGCAAACGGTCATTATTTTTTCATGCAGATTTAACAACCTATACTGATGTACTGATGAAGAACATGACTAGTTGTTAAAGTACATAACTTTTGTATTATCCAACACAAGAGAATGAATCAAAAAGCAGAATATTCAGAAAACCTGAGGCTATGGTCGGGATTTCATTTCAGTATTTTATACAGGCTAGAATATTCCACAGGGTGTTGCGAACTTTGAGAAAAAAACACAGTTTGATTCGTACACCCGTTATACAATGAAAATTTACCTGTTGAGCAAGAATATTATCACAGGGATATTGACAAAGAATAAGACTATAACATATTCAAAAAATCATTTAAATCGGACAACAGGTTAAGGAGATACGTGACATCAAAAATTACCCATTTTTAGGGTGCCCGTTTTCTATGACGCGCAGTGTATTTGCACAAGTTAGCAAGCTAGACGCTTCTATTTCCAGGATCTTCCCTTACAATAAAATATCCAGGATATTTTATTCTCTATCTGTTATGAAGAATGTACAATTCTTCTTTATGTATGATAAAAAACTTCACATTTCAAATGCTTCTATTCTTTTTTCTTCCTATTCTCTCATAAAGTTCGCACCTGAACAACATAAAAGCAAAATGAATGTAGTAACCATTGCCACACAGTAGGTTTTAGCAATGCACCTATTTCCACTCTATATTTTATTTCTTGTGCTTTGTTTTGCTTTTGTGAATGATCCGTTATTAAATGAATTCTAGATATATGTATACATTTTTGAAATTATAATAGAACAAGTGGTGGAGTTAAAATATCTAGGCATCACACTATTTAGCTACGAAAGAAACTACGAAACAAGAAGTGGAAGATCAAGTGAATCGAGCAAACAGAGCCGCAGGTTGCCTGAATGGAGCAATATGGAGAAATAAGAATATCGGAAAAGAAATGAAAGGCAGAATTTACAAAACAGTCATCAGACCAATAATGACATACGTACCAGAAACACGACCTGACACAGACAGGACAAAAAGAATGCTAGAAATAGCAGAGATGAAAGCCCTTCGAAACATCGATGTTAAGACACTATGGAAGCTAGAAATGCAGATGGAGGTGCAAGCTGGAGAACATTAACTTCTGGGTAAAAAACAGAAGAATAGAATAGAATGTAATCATCACATAAGACGATGTAATACTAATCTCTCAAAGTGAAGATGATTTACAACGTATGCTGCACGAATTTAATATAACCGCTAGAAAATTTAACATGTTCATTTCCCCAAAAAAGACTAAATGCATGGTTATAACAGCAGATCTAATAAAGAGCTGGAGGGTCAAATAATAGAACAAGTCATGGAGTTTAAATATCTAGGCATCACACTATGCAGCTACGGAAAGCTCGAAACAGAAGTGGAAGATCAGGTGAATAAAGCAAACAGAGCCGCAGGTTGCCTGAATGAAACAATATGGAGAAATAAAAACATCGGAAAAGAAGTAAAAGGCAGAATTTACAAAACCAGAATTTACAAAATCAGACCAATAATGACATACGCGGCAGAAACACGACCTGATACAGAAAGGACAAGAAGAATGCTAGAAACAGCAGAGATGAAAACATTGCGAAAAATCGATGGCAAGACGCTGTGGGATAGAGCTAGAAGTGCAGATATACGAAGGAGATGCAAGGTGGACAACATTAATAACTGGGTGAAAAGCAGAAGGGTAGAATGGAACGACCACATAAGCCGAATGACAACAAATAGAGTAGTAAGGACGGCGAGAGACGGTTCCCCAATAGGAAGACGATCAGTGGGAAGACCACGAAAAAGATGGAATGACAACTTACTGGAGGCACATTGAAAAACAGACAGAGTAATGTCTATATAAAAAGAAGAAGAAGACATAAGACGATCAGTGGAAAGACCACGAAAACGATGTGACGACAACTTACTGGAGACTCATTGAAAAAATAGACAAATAAGGAGAAATGTACACAAATAAGGAGAAGAAGAAGAACAAAATTTGTTGAGTGACGATGATGAACCACCGTAGTAGCCTAATTATTCATATTGTTTTGGGATGCAAACTTATAAATCTCCCTCTGTAAGGCAAATTCTCCCATTCCCGTTAACTGCGGTCGACAGGAACAGCAAAAAGCTCCCCGGAAAATACGACCGGAAAATCGCCTTCAGAATCGATACCGCTGGCGCCAAAACATTCGGTCCGTCTACGTCTAGTTGGTTATTCAACTTTTCCTATTATAAAATCCACCCCCAAATGAATAGTCGTTTTTTATTTAGGTCAATGTCTCTCTAGACGAACGTTATCGTTTTTATTGAAATTTGTGTGCCGGAAAATAAGGAAATTGGGGTGACGACTCCTAGCCTAATTTTTTTAGCCAAACAAGTAATTTATGGGAACCATTTATGAAGCGATGAAAACAACACATAAATATTATTTTGAAATTGTTTCTTTAGTTAGACAAACAAGCCTGCCTCTGGAAAGTTGCGGAGATTATTATGATTCCAAAATTCGGAAAACCTCCTAACAAAGTGATGACATTAATAAGTCTATCTCTAATTTCTATATCTACTCTATCTATAATTTTTAAACAATTTTGACATAACCATTTTTTTAATTCAAACAGTTTAATATTATAAGTTAAGAAAATGATATCAAAGATCCATATGCAATATTAGAAAAGGATTTAGGCATCATTTGGAACAAGATGGAACTCAACTTCTTCTTATTCATGTGCCATCTTCTCTAAGAAGGTCGGCAACCATCATGGCAATTCGCACTTTCGATACCGCTGCTCTAAAGAGATCAGCAGAAGTGCAGTTAAATCAAGCTTTCAAATTGTTTAACCAGGATATGCGTCTTCTTCCACGATTTTTTCTATCCCGTATTCTTCCTTGTATTATTAATTGCAACAAGTTATAACGCTTTTCCCTCATGACATGTCCCATTGTCCCATATATTGCAGTTTTCGGACATCTTGGATATTAGTGTATCCTATATAACGCACAGCTGAATCTTATGTATGTGCGTCACAGTGTTGCCATGCCATTTCTTTCATAATTTCTATCAATGTTAAATGTACCTACAAGAATAATAGAATAAGAACGTTTACTTCTTCGTCATTATACTAGGTAGAATGACAAATGAGGTGTCAAATGAAAGCTTATAATCCAAAGATAGTACTAAAGGTGAGAAATTAGACCTAGATTGTCTGTCCCTCAAAAAATAAGCGTTATATTGGGGATTTCTAATGTCGGCATTAAAAATTACACTATTTTTTTTCTATAAAACATTTTGATCTAAAACTTACCAGAAAACTTTTTTGTACTCTGTACTTTCAAATAAACGTGATTAAGAAGCTAGATTTTAAACTTCGTTACACAACTTTTGCGATTAAACTTTGCAATGCACAAATCCGCACCTTTTTCTTTGAAAAATTCATAATCTTTATCCTGATACGAATAAAAACTTAAAGCAGGTACCTTTGTCTACAGAAATGTTAGAGCTATATACTGTAAAAATTTCAGACAAAAATATTAAAATGGAACAGAGTTGTAGCGAGGTAAACGCAAAAAACGTGATTTCATTTTTTTTTTTATTTTTAGGTTAAAATTGCGATTTTGACAATGTTTCCCCACATAAAATTCAAAATAAACCTCATTTTCGTTTTCAGCATCCTCGAAAATATAAAGCATGAATAAAATTAGCCATTCACCCCTCCGTGGTCAGTATCTCGAAAACTAAGCGCTTTTTTGAGGGTGTCTCGCTCGTGTCTAATATCACAAAAATTTGTAACGTGATAGTATGAAAAAATAGAGGATACGGCAACGGTGTTACAAGTGATGGTCGGATCCAATGCCAAAATCTACACAGACATATTAGGGTGCACTAATATCCAACATGTCCCAGTTTTCTAACTTTAATTGCATTTAAAACCTCTCTTTCTTTTCCCATTCTTCTCAACACATACTTTATGGAATTCAACAGTCCACGTTAAAAAGAAAAGAGGAGAAATTCTGTTATTAGATACAAAAAAAATGTTAGATTATTACGAGAAATTCTAAATTTAGATTCATAGTAAATTTACTAGTTTATAAACAAATACTAACACCTTTGTCAACATATGGTAGAAAATGGAGTAGTGCCAAAGTTAGTAATAGTAGTTCTGAGATGTTACAATAAACTGCTCTGGATTATCATTGAAAACATTCACGTGCAGAGACTACATAGTCGTGCCACTTTTGAGCTTTTTGACATCACTGAAATTAAGACTCAAAAGGACTAAACATTTTATGCGTTTTTCGATTAGAAAATTCTCTTCAAATTTAGTGATTAATTGGTCATTGGCCAGTTGGTTCATTTCAGTAATGTTTTCAGTTAGACAGTTGGTGATAACCAGTCAAGAAATAACCCGTACAACCACATCTTCTAAGAATCCAGACGTGACAAGGTTCTTGTCTTTAAGGTCCAACCCTCAACTTCGTCAATAGTATACTATAGATAGACTATAGATAGACTATAGATAGACTACAGACAGTACGTAGCATTCGTAACTAGTCAGACTCAGGTCAGGACTTAGGTGGTTTCATTTTGAGGAACGGACATCTGGTTATTTCGATTCTAATTTTGATTTCATCATCAGGATCCCATCTATCGTTTACTAGCATCCCAAGGACTTAGATCTCTTTGCTCTTTTTATGTCCTGATTTACTCTTTACTCTTTTTATGTCCTGATATTCATGTGGCCACGCATTTTGTTTTCTCTATATTTATTTTAAGTTTTGATTTATGTTATTGACTTTATTTATTTTTAACTTTCTTATCATTGACAAGGAGGACCGTTTCGTCAGCATAGAGGATAACATGGTATTTTGATGAAATATATTGTAATTAAAATACGAACATACGCAGTTAAATCGATACACGAAAGAAAATAAAAGTAAGGGAGAGGGAGCTATATGCATTATATATAAGAAAAGTTGACAATTGAGTCAATGGAATAAATATGATTTTGAACTTTGTAAATTTTCAGAAAATAAAACTTTACCAATCTATGTAAAGGCCTGTTTCAACTTTCAAACACTTTTCTAAATTATATTGTACCAGAGAAGATAAGAAAACTTTCAAGGAATGACTAACTTAATTTTTGCCGGAAGAGAAGAGCAAACATATGATTTATATATAAAGCCAAAAACAGTTTTATACAAAAAGGAAAAATATTAGATTCGCAAATTTATTTATAAAAAACGTACGCAAAGAAAGGTAGAAAAAAAGAATATAATTGATCATGTAGAGATTAAATTGAATTATTAAATTATCTTTTCCAAGAAGATTTTGTTTGCTTTGGAGAAATGCCTGTGTAATCTAGTTTGATTTGCATTTCACGAGTAAGTAGCCTATTATACAAATAGACTAAGAGCCCGGGAGGTAAAATTTGCGATTAGGATTTACCTAAAAGAAAACGTATGAGCACTATGCCGTAAATTTCCAGTGGCATATACGTTGACACTGGCGCATCAAACTTTCCACTTATGGACATGATAAATAAATTAAAGGATATCCTTGTTAAGATAGGCAAAATGCCCTCACCCCCTTCCCTCTCCCCCACAGTCAAAAACGTCATTTTTCGATTTTATATTTTTTAATTTTTAAAATTTCAAAAGATTCACACGCATAGTTGAGGCATAGTTGAGGCAACCAAAGTCACCGATGTGGTTCAAAAATCACTAAAATTGAAATGGGAATACGCTGGACATGTAGCTAGGAGCGAATTTAACAAATGGCACAGAACAATTCTAACCTGGAGACCATACGAACACAAAAGACCCAGAGGCAGACCTCCGATGAGATGGACAGATGATCTGAAACGAACTGCCGGGAAAAATTGGCTACAAGTAGCGTACAACAAATAACAATGGAAAGGAAGACTTGAAGAGGCTTATGTTCAGATGTGGACGTGAATGGCTAGACGAAGAAGAAGAAGAAGAAGTTGAGGCTTCTACAAAATATGTCTATTTTTTATTAGGTTGAGTGTACATAACCTCAAAAGATTTGTAGTTTTAGCAAGTCTACTTTCTTTTTATTTTGTATATTTTATCTCCAAAATTTTTCAGATTTTCCACCTTCAAAAATTCGGAAACTCTTTATTATGGGTTTTTGGGGGTTTAAACGTGTTTCTCCCATTTTTGAATGTTCTAACTAAAGGACTCATTACTTCAATTTATATTTATAACCTATGAAAACCTTGATTTGATCTATTTTTAAGTCTATAAAATAGGGAAAATCCTTAAAAAACCCCCTAAGAATAGTTTTTTGGAGTTTCGAAGGTGGTGAACATTACGGAAAAATTTGAAAATAATTAGAAATGTAGTACAAAGTACGCAAAATAAAAAAAAATAGACATGCAGCTATCTCAAAAAAAAGTTATACCTACGTTTTTTTCGAAAAAAAAAAAACAAATTTTTGAGCCTGTGCATTGTGTGCATACTCAACCTTTTTCTTCATTATGTGCGGTACTTGTTTTCAAGCGTTGTTTATCGTCGTATTAACAATTGGTTAAAATTGCGTTGAGTCTTATTTTTTAGTCACATGAAATGTAAAAAAAATTAATTCTGGGAGTGCGCACATTTTGCCTCTCTTAACGGGGGGTACCCTTTAATTTATTTATCCTGTCCATAAGTGGAAAGTTTGATGCGCCATTGTCGACGCATGTGGCACAGTGTTCCTACGTTTTCTTTTAGGTTCCTATATTTAATAAGATTTTAAGGTTATATACTCTTATCGTGCCTAAAATAATCAGCAAATTTCACCTATACCGGCTCTTAGTCTAATAGTATGTATATTTCTAGTTTCTCACGCATAATCTTACTGGAAGTTTTTTATAAATTAATTTATACAAGTTCGGCTTATTTGTCTTAAGATAATTCAATGGGATAGTTACTTCGCATAATGTATGCGAAACCGATATAGAAAATGATGCAGAAACATTACCAAGGACGCCAAAGGTATGAAAAACTTGCATCCCCATAAAATTCAATTGAAAATAAAATCGATATAATCTACACAGCTTCTTTGTGTCTTGTCATATTAGAATCTGAACAATTCGTTGCATGATTTACTCCTGTATGGAGTATAATAATATTATTGACATGTCAAGATTATTTTCTTATACCTTCCCTAACTAAGAAGTTACTTATTGGAAAACTGGAGACAGGCTCCTGACATAAAAGGCTTAAAATTTAATAACAACTTAGTAAAGAACATAATAATTTAATAGTAACGTGAAAACTGTGCTACTTTATGCGAGTGAAACATAGGCATTAACTGACGGAAATGTAAATAAAATCCAAGTTTTTGTAAATAGATGTCTACGTAAAATTATAAAGGTATATTGGCCCAATACCATAACAAATGTAGCACTATGGAGGAAAACCAGACAAGAACCTATCATAACAACAATAAAGAGGAAAAGATGGAACTGGCTGGGATACACCCTAAGGAAAGAAAATGCAGACGTAACAAAACAAGTACTCAAATGGAGTGCAGAAGGACGAAGAAGTAGAGAACGCCCGACCAAAACAAGGAGGAGTACCATTGAAGAAGACCACAAAAGTATGAAGAAAACCTGGGGAGAAATATAGCAACCATGGCCAGAAATAGAGGGGAACGGAGAAGCTTCGTGGATGATGCCCTATGCTCCTTCACGGAGTAACAGGATTGGATATATAAAGAATGCAATAAACAAAAATAGAATACCTATTTAGGTTTTTGGATGGTGAAAAGAAATAGCTATTGCAAGACATGATAGAGATACATAGCAATTTTGTGTAAACTAGTAAGTTCTGGAAGTTTTCATCGTTTCTTTCTTAGTATCCTAGGCCCCAGGGTTGTCACATCCCCACACCTCTACAGTCACGAGCTACGTATTTATATACGAGTTCTCATATTTGTATCCAGCATCATATGTTATACACACACACTCTCCCTCTCTCATTTAGGGCATGCTTCATCTTTGTCATATTGTATAGATATTAATTTTATCTACAGTGCCGTTATTACTGTTTAGCTGTCGTTGTTATTTATCTAGTAATAATGTAGATTCAAGTGTTACTAATGAAACGCAAAAGAATTCTTACGGGCTAGTCTTGTAGCACGTATTTGTGTGACATTTATCGATTAAATCCTTGTAAAAACCTCAATAATCAGTACACATTGATCAGATAAAAGTTAATCACCGCTTAATATGAAACACTGGTTTCTAAAGCTATATTACTAGGTCTCCGTTGCATATCAATAAATAAAGGATCTAATTTTACACATCAAACTTAAAAATTCTTCAACAATAGTTGCATTCCTTTGAGTTATATAGGCATGGATCCCGCGTACCAAAAAAATGTTGATTAATAGCAAGCTGAAAATTTGTTATAGCTTAACGGTTTCTAGTCGGACAAACTTTGATGTATGAGAACACTGGAAGTTTTAATAATTGTGGAACGTGATTTTAATTGTGAAACGTGTCATCCTGACAAGTTTATGATTGTGAAAGCTAGCAGGTTGTTTTTAAGTTTATTCAATAGCAAACTTTATATAATGTTTAAAAAAATATTTGTCCGACAAAGATGTAGGGCATTTTAATAAGTCCGACACGTAGAACATGTCAAATGACAAGAATTATATTGGTGGTAGGTAGCAGTCTGATTTCTGCATGAGAGTTTAATGATAGGGTAACAAATCAATTGGAAGTTCTGTCCGACAAAATACATGGGACGTTTTCGTAGTCTGTAACCTGTTCCACAATTAAAACTTCCCCTGTTCCGGTGTTTCCGTACATCAAAGTTTGTCCGACTAGACACCGTTAAGCTATTAACAAATTTTCAGCTTGCTATTAATAAACATATTTTTGGTACGCGGGATCCAGGCCTAATAGGCCTGTAACTATGCAATACCATTTGAATAATGAAACGTCGTTAAATTTAGCGACCAAAAGATGTATTGCACATAAGAGAAGTTATGTACTAAAAGTTTACGACTGTGCATAAAGCAGTAGCGTAGTTAACGGCTTTAGAATATTCATTATAACGTGTTAAATTCATTAAGAAGGGCTTCTAATGTCGTTTTCTCTTCATTATGAGATGGTTATTGTTGCAGTTATGATAGAATAAAAGTAATGAAATTTGAGTTGGAGAGTGTATTATTATTTGTGATGATATATAGCTAAAAAGTTTAGATTTAGATAACAAGAATTATTACTGAACTGCATTGTATATTTTAATTTTCAAATTTATACATAGCCTAGATCTATGTTTTATCCCAAAAAGAGACTTCTACGAAATTATGTTATAAGTACGTTTTGGAGATATTTATGGCATCGAAAAAAATTCTTTGTAATTGAATAACTCTGAAGTTTCCACGATGCAGTTTTTGGTGATTGTGCAGAATGGTTCTGGTTTGATAAAAGGAGTCTTTTATCTTCTTTATTGGTAACAGGCCAATCAACCTTTTATGGCGCCCAACGTGGGGCGCCAAATGTGTAGCACAAAATGTGTTAAAACGAGAATAACAAAGGCTCCATTGCTCATAATTGGAAGAAATGTGGGGGCAGTTCTTTAGATCTTTCTTACTAGCTCAGAAATAGAAATTTAATAGGGGGAAAATAAAGATAGGGAGAGATAGCTACTAGGCTAAACCAGAAATAATGGTCAAAGAAAAAAAAGAAAACAAATTAGAAGCTATTTTCTAAAAAGGGCGTCATTTTTTAGCAAATTATTACTACCTTGTTTTGTTTATCCGACATATCTAATTTACCTCTAGTACTTTATTTCCCTATTTTTCTTTTCCCCAATTCTATATATTTTTCTGATCTAGTAGGAAAGATCCAAAGAACGAATCCCTCATCTTTTCCGATTCTGAGCAACAGAGCCCGTGTTCATCTAGTGTTAACACATTGTGTTCTACATTTTCCAACTTTAACGATGCTTCTGTCCATAATTCATACATTTAGAGGACCTGGTGTTATGTTCCTATTTTGTTATGCTATCTACCTATTTGATTTCCTCCAATAATCTAAAAAAAATTTATTGATTGGCCTCTATCTTCAGCTGCTCTAATAGTCCATTAAAACTTCTTTATTAGATGAAATGGGATTTAGATGTTTCTGAATGCTCCTATTAATTTGGGTTTTATGGTAGCCGTTTTGTAAGAGTGTTTGCCTTACAACACTCTTACAAAAGGGCAAGTTTTGTTAAGGCAAACACTCTTACAAAACGGCTACCATAAAACCCAAATTAATAGGAGCATTCAGAAACATCTAAATCCCATTTCATCTAATAAAGAAAACTTGCCACCCGATCAACCCAAAATCTTTCTACCTTTTATCAAAGGTGTCACTGACAAGATTAGTAGAATTCTTACCCCTCTAAATATCAAAACCGTCTTCACTACTCACTCCAAGTTGTCAAATCTTGTCAGATCCGTAAAAGACCAAATCCCCAATGAAGACCATGGTGTCTACGAGATACCTTGTTCCAGTTGCCCACGGACATACATAGGACAGACAAACCGACGAATCCAAAACCGTATCTACGAACATTCCATATCTGTAAAACATTCCGACACTACTTCAGCCCTTGCCCAACATCATATTCAGACAGGTCACCAAATAGATTTCGAGAAAGCAAAAACCATCGCCCCTGTCCGCTCCTTAAAATCGAGAATCATCCGTGAAGCCATCGAAATTGAAAAACGCCCTGACAGCCTAAACACACGCGATGACGCCAAAAGACTGCCGGCAACATGGCGACCGCTGCTTCGGCGAATCCCCACGCCAGTCGATCCCTCTCAGGCCTCTCCCGCGCATACAGTTCCCGCGCGCACTGAGAGTATAAAAGGAGTTACACAGGCGAAGACAGGTCGTCACTCGACACTGAGGAGTAGGCAGATTGAGACCTCAGTGCCGCTTGACCGTGCTCCTAGAGAACAAGACACTACTGGTACGTCACGAGTGAGGGGAGTAGGCAGATTGAGACCCCGAACTCGAACGGAACCATACCCCTCTTGATAATGGCTCCAAAAAGGGTGCCGAAACGTCGAGTTATAAATTCTCAACGCGGTTCTTCCCGAGAACTTAGTAATTTTCATTTATATATATATATATATATATATATATATATATATTTTATTCATACAATTTATTATGATTTTAACATTCCTATGCTATTATTAATCTGTTTTTGACCTTTCTTCCCACTATAAAACTTATAACTCTAAGCATATATAGAAAAGGCCCAAGAAGTTGTTTGAGGACAAATTCGCCGCTTTAGAAAAAGAATGACGCAACCGCAAAATGCAAAATTCTTAAGCAGAGCAAAAAAACGATTTTTGATATCAAAATCATAAAGTATGATAAAAATTAGCCATTCACCACACCGTGGTAAGGATCTCGAAATATAAGCGTTTTTTGGGGTGTGCCGCTTGTATATGAAGTAACATAACTTTTTTCCTATTATATATTTTGACTTAAAATTTTCCAAAAAACTTCTTCATGATCTATATTTTATTGTTGTGTTGGTTAAAATTATAAACTAAAAAGTTTGTCACTCAACTTTTTTAAGTAAACATGAAACTAACGAAATATGATGACAAAATGTTACTAAATTAACAACTCCTTTTTTAATCTTTTTAAACATTTTGGACAAATTTCATTGTTATCTACGTACTTCAAAGATGACACAGTAAAATTTTTAAAAGGAAATATCTACAGCGACCAAAGATACAGCGAGGTAAATTTGAAAAATCATCAAAATTGATTTTTGGCATTTTTGTATAAAATTTATTTTTTTAACATGTTCCACCAACTCTAGATAAAAATAAACTTCATATTCGGATTCAGCGAACTCTAAAACATAAAAATAGATCATTTACCTTAAATTTGATTTTCGTGGTTGGCATAACGGAATGCCGCTCGTAGATAGAAAAGCATTATTTTTCTACGAGAATTCGAGAATCTGGTCAAGTTTGGAGCGCTGTAAAACCTAGATAATAAATAAAATTAAACAAATTTATACTGAAAATTGTTTATTGAAAAATCCTCTACAAAATCGCTATGATGTTATTTTATTGTGTAATGAACGTAAAAAAGTTATAACTTCCAAAAGGAAATTTCTTTCAAAATTTTCTCTTATTTTTGTTTATAACTTTTTTGTTGGTCACTTTACGATAAAAAGTAGTAGATATAAAATTGTAGAAAATTTAATTTGCTTCATTTTATGTGAAATTAAATTTTCTGTAGGGTAGCTAGTTTACGAGATACAGCGCGAAAGCCCTTTGCACCTCTTTTTCCAAGATGGCGGCCGGGGGACAAGGGCCTTAACCCCAAAAACTTGAACTTAAGCTTCTACTGAACCCCCCTACACATTAAAAAAATAAAATTGACTCCTCTAAGAAATGCACACTAAATGTAACATTTCAATGGACTATAAGGGTTTTGCGGAATATGAGTGGCCAGCTGAATTCTGAATTTAGTCGGCCCATCTGGATGGTGACCCATCTTGATCTTCCCCCTGGAACGTCTCCAGATACAATTAATCGCTCTAAAATGGTCGTCACCTCTGCGTACCATGTGTCCAAGGAACTGTCGAATTTGCTGTAAAATAGTGTTGAATATGTCTATCATCATTATTTTGGTCTTGTCCTTATCAATTTTATCATCAACTTTAATGCTGTGTAAAACTGTTTTCCAATTCAACTCTTCCCAGAAGTTCTAACATTTCTTGTTCGTTTGCTGCTATAAGTATAGTATCACCAGCAAATCTTAAATTGGAGATTTTTCTGCCAGCCACCGTTACTCAATCGACCAATCCTTCTAAAGCTATCCTCCTAGTAATTGCAGCATTTCTCCTGGAATTGTGTCAATTTCTGCGCAAAAGGAATGTTGAAATATGGACGCGAATACAGAAAGGCAATAGAGCCTTCTAGGCATTACAAGACATAGGGCTTAGAAACCTAGACCATAACAAAAAAAAAACGAACTATTGTTAATCGTTTTGAATGCAAAATATGACGAAATATACAGTATGCGGCAAAATAAACAGTACTGAAATGAATATTGAAATGTTTATGATTATTTATACATATCTAGTACACGTGATATATCCTTGCAAACATTATTCACGACCACGCACGTTCCCGATAAAACAGATTTTAAAGTTGCCCTCTAGCCAGTAGCGGATCTACGGGAAGCAAAAATTGAGAAATTGTCCCCCTAACCAGGCCCAAAATTAAAGAAAAAAATTGTTCAAACATAAAAATATATTAGCTAATATGAAACCAAAACCACCGAAAGACAAATTCAACCCAATAAACACGCTAGTTAGGAAAATTAAGGGAACTTAATTCCTATAAGTTATTATTTATGTCTTTTATGCAATCTGAGTTTATCTTTTTGTGTCTTTTGATTGGTTTTTGGTTGGAAGTTCCCCCAAACGCAAATTTCCCCTTCCAAGGCAAATTTTTAGATCTGCTACTGCGTCTGGCACGATAATATCTTTAATTCTAGTCCGGAATTCCGAAATGGCGGATGGTGAATTTGTCCAACTCCTTCAGCATTGCCCATATTTACGCATCTGGTGGCGTTAGTTCTGGTGAGTGGCAAATACCAAAATAAAAGCGCAATATTCGAAGAGACTCCCTGGCAGTGCGACAGTTTGTCCCGTCCTGCTGAAACTATTGTTGATTTTAAGTTTGGACCGTTTTCGTGACCTTTTCCGTATGACCGAAAATACTACTCCGCCATAAAATTTTTTTCTGCCAAACTGAGAACCATTCTGAAGCACCTAACATTATCACGACCTTCACATACGTTATAACGACATTCTGAAACCACTCAGTACGTTTTGGCGCATGACATATACAAATTGGAGGCATACGAATTTCAGTACTGTTTATTTGCCGCATACCGTATTTGGCCCGACAGTTAATAGCATAACCGGACACTATCGAAATATAACACATAAAGAACTGAAAACATTGTATACCCAAACAAACATTATCAACGAGATAAAAGACTGAGAGACAGGTGGGTAGAAGATGTAACTAATGAAGAAACGGCTCATCAAAAAGATATAGGAGCCAATGCGATTGGCAGGAAACCCATGGGCAGACCTAGACTCAGGTGGAGGGATAACGGCTCATCAAAAAGATATGGGAGCAAAACCCGATCGCCAGGAGACCCATGGGTTGACCTCGACTCAGATGGAGGGATAGCATTCTAAAAGATTTGCATGTCTTGAGAACTGACCAGAAGATAAATAATTGATTGAAGTATGAGAAGGCAAGTCGTACAGGCGCGAAGACCCACGAAGGATTGTAGAGTTACACACAGAGAGAGGGAGAGAGAAAACATAAGTTTATATTAATAAAGCAAAGGTTAAAGAGAGAAATTTACTTGAGATTTTTACCAAGAACAATGTATTATGAAAATAAGTAATTGCAAGATCGTAATAGAATTAATAGTACACCACTGGTCCAGTAGCTATTTTTACCTCAAATCGTACTCTTAAGCTACGCTAGGTGGTCGTAAGATGTATGCAATATTTATGTTAATTAAATTATGGAGACTATCAAGTACTAGAAACCAATTGACGATAAACAGTAAAACGATTATTTACGATCCTACAGTATCTACTGGATTCAAGCAACTATACAAATATTAACTCTCTATCAGTGCAAATGAAAGAGTAACGTAACAAAGAAAAAGTGAAAGGCAGAAAAACACACAATAAGTAGGTAGTATTAGATAGATAGAATCTTGACACACAAGTAATTATATAAAAAAAGAGCACAAAACAACATTCGAAGATACCATGAAAAACCCTAGAAAAATACGA
This sequence comes from Diabrotica virgifera virgifera, assembly GCF_917563875.1. Taxonomy (NCBI): domain Eukaryota; kingdom Metazoa; phylum Arthropoda; class Insecta; order Coleoptera; family Chrysomelidae; genus Diabrotica; species Diabrotica virgifera. Next base: position 210,853,836 of record NC_065449.1, read on the forward strand.
AAGTTTTCAAACGAATTTACTCATTTGTCAAAAACAACAGACGATACGGTTCAAGACAGTTTAAAACAGAGATTTCAAGAACTAAAGAGGGTAGTAATACATAATATGGAATATTTCTGAATGGTTTCAATTAAATAAGGTGCTGCCAAACAGTTTTATATGTACTGTCAGTTGAGATTTTAAAGGTTTTAAAGGTTTAAAGGTAAAATATTGCAAAACCTCTAAATTTTAAAGAACCGCTTGGATTGACATGAAATTTGGCATACACATAGCTAACAAGTCAAAGAAAAAAAGTGATATTGTGCCGATGTGTGCTTTTGTCCTAGGGGTGAGTTTCACCCCCTTTTGGGGGTGAAAAATGTATGTTCGAAATAAGTCCGGAAATGGATAAAATTATTAATTCTAAGCAACTTTTGTTCTATAAAGTTTTTTCACCCAGTTAATACTTTTCGAGTTATTTGCGAGTGAATATGTTAATTTTTCTACAAAATAACCACGTTTTCAGACGGTTTTTCGCAAATAACTCAAAAAGTAAGTATTTGGTCGAAAAAAAATTCTTATCAAAAATATAGCACGTAAAAAAGTGAAAAACATGGTGTATATGTTATAGTCAAAGCCCAAATTTCAGGCACTCCTAGGTTTGACTAGGCAATCCTCAGGTCTGACTGATGGTCTTGTCAAAGCCCGAAATAAATTACCGTTTCGGCCTTTGACTAGTCAAACCTAGGAGAGACTACGTTGGTCAGGCAAAGGTCGAAATTTAATTTTATGAAATCGGGGTTTGACTAGTCCTATTAAAATGTCGGAATTTGTTAGATTAGGATTAATAAAACGTCATTTTTTAATTATAATGTTTATTATTTTATATTGTAATTAAAATTAAAAAAATAGTGCTTATTGTCGCATGTTGAGGCATTATCATTATAGCATTTAGCACAATACGTTTGACCTTATACACTTACATGGTTTTGAAGAGCATTTCTTATTGCAGTGGTATTTTATAAATCCTTGTCCTCCAAATTTAGAATATTTTGTACTAATTTCTCTTAAAGACAGCTTAACGTCTGGAACATCTTCGAAATTAGGAAATTTTTTTTTGCATTCTCTTATTTTATTTGATTTATTGAAAAAGATGTGTTTATTGTTCCGTATTTCTTATCAACTCTATATAAGCCGTCAATTATTGTTTTATCTTATATGATACCCAAAATATTTCGAGCATCTCCTTGGCACGCGTTCGAGCATGCGTTGTGCACTGACAGAAAAGATTAAAATAAAGGAAATGCGATTGAAGGTCTTCATGACCAGCCTATAATGCTATGAAACAATTAAGTGAAAAAAAATGTCCTCCAATTTTGATCGGAAAAACTGTAACAATACCTATCCAGCTTTGATAGAGCCAAAGGAGATGCTTGAAATATTTTGGGTATCATACAAGATAAAACAATTGACGGTTTATATAGAGTTGGTACGAAATACGGAACAATAAATACACTTTTTTCAAGAAATCAAATAAGAGAATGCAAAGAGAAATTTCCTAATTTCGAAGATGTTCCAGACGTTAAGCAGTCTCTGGCTCTAAAAGAAATTAGTACAACAGATTCTAAATTTGGAGGACAAGGATTTATAAAATGCTACTGCAATAAGAAATGCTCTTCCATATTACGTAAGTGTAAAAGGTCTAACGTATTGTACAACTATAAATGCCATAATGCCTCAACATGTGAGAATAAACACTAATTTTTTTATTTTAATTACGACAATATAAAAATAATAAACATTAAAATTAAAAAATGACGTTTTATTAAACCCAATCTAACAAATTACGACGACATTATAATAGCTGATCGGGGTTTGACTAGTCAAACCCCGATTTCATAAAATTAAATTTCGACCTTTGACTGACCAAAGTCTCTCCTAGGTTTGACTAGTCAAAGGCCGAAACTGTAATTTTATTTCGGGCTTTGACTAAGACCGTCAGTCAGACCTGAGGATGGCCTAGTCAATCCTAGGAGTGCCTGAAATTTGGGCTTTGACTATAACATATATATTAGGTCACTATACCTAGTAGAAGCATAGAGTTATAGCTTATGAAAAATAGGTTCATATTCGTCAAATTCCAAATCGAATATTTTAACATGCCATAACCAAAAAACGAAGCACTTTTTTGGGGAAAACTCATTTTAACTTTTTAAGTGTTTCAAAAATGCTTATTTTTGTTTTTTAAAAAAATGTTTAGCATTAAAAGTAAACAAGTTACACCCAAAATAAAGTTGGTCCCTTTTTTTTAGTAAGAAATCGGGAAAATCACCCCCTAATTGGCATTTCAAATGAACTTAATTGTTAACACATCACAAGTTTTTTACTCGCGTATGTATTGATAATATGATCTGTAAGTTTTATCGGTTCAAAATCCTTATTTTTAAAAGAGCTGTAGTTAAATGGGCTTGAACGAGTCACTTATTACAAGTGTATGGAAATTTAGAAACACCGAATCTTAACCAATTTTTGTATTACAGAAAAACAAAAAAAATACAAAATATTCAGAAAAGTAAAGCCGACTTTTTTATTGTTTAATATTTTTGGTATCTCTAACAATTTTTAAGTTATTTTGAAAAAGAGCATTTTTTTGCCATGGTCACGCAAGGAGCGAACAAACTCCAAACTTGCCACCACAATAAAAATTGTTATGGCACTGAGCCAATGTCAGTGAAAATGATAAAAGGCAATATTCCTAGTAAATAATGTATCAAAAACATTGCCGTATTGCTTAGGGGCCGTCCATTAATCACGTGATTTTTTTTGGCATTTTTTAACCCCCTCCTTCCCATTGGTGATACATGGTGAGGTTTAAGACTTATCCCCCCCCCACTCCTATATCACGTGTATTTTTTAGGATCTACAAAAAATCTTTTTTTAATATCTACAAAATACACGTATATGTAGTAGGTAGATAAGTATCATCTAATTTAAAAAAAAAATTAAAGACTACAATAATAACGTTTAGAGGTAGACAGAAAGGTTGCAGGTTGTTTTTGACTGACAAAAATAATGAAAAAAATGCGAAAACCATTTTTGTACTAAATTAGTATTAAATACTAAATGTACCTATTATACATAAACATTTTAATGTACGGTATCCTCTGATCACTAATGAGCAAGACTTTCTTCAACACCAATAACTGGATAAGCATCTAGCAAGTCAGTTGTTGGCACAGTGCTTTGTTGAAGATCAACATCAGTTTCATCAAGCCACTCGGCGTCATTATTTTGCAGGAAGGACGAACATTGTGCATCTCTAGAGTGTTATTACTCAGATTCAGTTGCTTGTGATTGTGACAAGTATTCACATGCGCTTTAGCTTTTTTCTTTGTACAGAAGTCAGTGCACACCGCTGACATGCCCTTTCAAAAGTATCTGATGGATGATCCTTCTGCAGACTAGGGCAATACAGGTCATAAATCAATTTGACGAAGCCTTCATATGTTGGAGTAATTTCGAGAGACCGTCGCAGAAGAAATGGAGCATGATGGATCTTGTCATCATGCTCTTGAGGCTCAGGAATGTATAGGCCACCGGACGACTGCAAAATCGGGTAAGGAGGTATAACGAAGCTTTCCGAAAGAACGAATCATATAGAACTCCACATATTATATACCTAAAGCAAATATTGACTTTCTCACACATGTTCGCTATACCACTGCTGGGAAGACAGATCTGGAATAAAACTTTCAACAATGATGCTCAATCTGGCTTGACATACTCCGCTACGACGCCATGGCCGTCAATAACCATATTACTCCATACTTCTGAGAGAACTTCAACAGCCTTCTGAAAGTTCTATTTTTCAAGGTCATGATCTTTTGTTATCCCTTTTTCATCCAACTGGGTTCCATAAAAATCATGCGAAAGTCCAGATAATTCCCGGCTGAAAGGCGCCATTCTTCTCTCAATGCGATTGAACGCGTTTATACTAGGTGCATTTGTAAAGATAAATATTGCTCTAGATCATGTTTGACAAAGTTGTGTAGGGCATGGGCAATACTTTTGAAGTATTGATACATGAGCTAAAATATTGAGTTTGTTAATAGAATAGTATAATATTTTGATCACCCTGTACAAAATTTTGTAACAATAAACATATGTTTGAATATGTCAAATAGTATATTGTTAAGATCCAAGAAGAAATGTGCCTACGATTCTTACATAGATTCGTAGATATTCAGTGTCAAAACAACAGAATAACTCCCACCACGTTACCAATCTATGAAGATAGTAGGTATAATACATATGTTAAGACTAAAAGCCCACATCGAAAACGGCAGAGTCCTGACCAGTATTCCTAAGTGGAAACATCTGGTGGTGCATTCAAAACAAAAGAATTCGTAAGAGTCCTTTCTTATCTTATACAACGCTTATACCATGCACTTATAATTACCATGTAAAGTATCCCGTGTCGCTACAGAAATTTGGGTGGAACCAAAGAAAATTAATGTGTTGTTGGTTTATATAATATTAGAATGAGAAATGATTTTTTTATCAGTCACACTAATGCCACACTTTCGATTTTTGTGTGCATTTGACGAAAAAATAAATACATATAACGCCACTTTTCAGTTGAGTTTCGGGCATTTTCCTTAAAAACTAAATACACGTGATACTTTTACTAGACCCCCTCCCCCCTTGTGATGTTTCGTGATTTTTTATGGAACCCTCCCCCCTTTCGAGCCTCACGTGATTAATGGACAGCCCCTTATCCTTATTTAACTTATTTTGGTTTCTACGGACAAAAGGCTTCATTTTGCGATATCAGTTTCTGTGAGTAAAAAAGAGATCTAGTAGAGATAGTGCAAACACTCCTGACCATGGAGCTGCGCGAAGGCGGATATTTTCACGTTGAGTACAGTGCGTTTCGCATGGAAGTGCGAAATTTCGTCTGCTGCGCCGTGGTCACGAGTGTTTGCACTACCTCTACCTATATAAAGTAATTCGTGAATAATTTCATGCATGCCGTTGAAACAACCATATATCAGTAGAGACGTTTGTTTTTACACTATTGATTTTGATTTAATCTATTTTCGCAATCTCTAGTATTGCATTTATGCAATATGAGTTTCTTTAAAGGTGGCTGAAATCCAGATCTCGTCTGCCTCTGCATTCGCATTCGAACTGCGACCATGTGTTACCAGCATATTCGCATTTTCTCACGAATTATTTCTGCAGCGTGCCCGCGTACTTATATACCGAATAGTTCGAGTGTCCAAAAAAGGCAAAAAAATGAGTCGAAAAGTGCAAAAGTTCCACCGGACCGGTTTTTATGTGTGGCGGCGGCGGCGGCATTCGCGCGAGCTCAAAGTTGTTCTTCTCTCATTTATTGCCGTTTATTTCGGTAGATAGCCAGCCAAGACGAGACACTGGCGGTGTTGCCAATTTCCGGGTTACGCGGCTGAATTGGGTTTCCTCTTATTTTCGTACTACTCAGGTGGTAAAGTTATTAATAACAATATTGTTAGTGGCATACGACCAATATTTTCTCAAGGCCTTGGTTGTTAACCTGAGTGCATCATAATATTTTTAACTAACGCTAGGAAGAAAAAATAGTTGTTTGTTTGGGTTAAGCTCAGTATGCTCAGTAAGCATCTATAATGAAAAAGTACTTGCCAAGGAAGGCTTGGATTCCGATAATTTTGTAAAATATTCAGAAGATCTTTATATATGATTTCAAAAAATATAATTAGAGTTCCAATCAAACCTTTCTTTCAATACGTCATTAATTTTCACGTAATCTAGGGTTTTAAGAATGTTGCGAATCATTGCATGCCTTTTGCTACTTCTTCTTCTTAGGGTGCCTGTCCGTTCCGAACGTTGGCGATCATTCTGGCTATGATGACTTCGTTGGTTGGTATACGGAATAGTTGTGTTGAGGTCTTTCTATACCATGCTCTCAAGTTAGCAAGCCAGGATATTCTTCTTCGTCCTGGGGCCCTTTTCCTTAAATTTTACCTTGTAAAATGCATTGTAGTAGCTCGTATCTGCCTTGATTTCTCATTATATGTCCCCACTATATGTTATAAGTACTGCAGCTTAGGGCCCTTCACTATGTTGACTAAATCTGCGGTTGTGTTTATCATCCGTAGTATGTACTTCTTCATTGGCGACTTTGTCTGTTCATGGTATTTTCAGGATCCTTCTGTACAACCATAGCTTCTGCATTTCTTTGCTACAGAAAAGAAAAATGATTTTTAAACGCTTTTATTTAGTTCAATAGTTTGCGTCAAATCTTTAGACGTTAATTTGAGTGCCTTTTCTCCAATGCAAATGAATGAAAATTTGCAGACATACGTATTCGCGGGAACAATACACGAATAGTCAATAAAAATTTGTTTTTTATGTTTATTAATTGTTTAAATAAAAAAAACGGTTTTAATGGAAAATGCTTAAATTCTCTTGTTTTTTACAATGTAAAAACTTAAAACTTTTACGTGTTGTAGCTAATGATATGAACTATACATAATTTCACTTTTTACGTTAATTGTTTACGTTATGCTTTATAAATAAACGAATTTCAAATTTTTTGCCGATTCCGACTACTTTTTATAATCAAGTATATTCAAATGGGAAATAAGCCACAATTTTACCTAAAAATGATTTTATTAACGTTTCGACGCCCAAGTCGGGTGTCGTTGTCAAAATACAAAATAATACTAAATAAACAAAAATGTTGTTGCTTAGTAAAAAATTCTTCTAATAATTCTTCTAATACTTTTTATGTTAGTACATCATATGTTTTAAGAAACATGACGATATATTTTAATGTTTGAAAAGTGCAAGACTAAAAAGTAAAAAATAAAAAAATATGAAAAAAAAAATTTTAAGAAACGCTTTTCTTTAGTTACGAGTGACTAAAATTACAAATATAAAAAAAATCAACTAAAAAGCAAAAAATAAAAAAAAATTGAAAAAATCTAACACATTCGTTAAAGAAAAGCGTGGGGCGAAAACCGTTTATTCGATGAAGACGCGCCACGCTTTTCTTTGACGAATGTGTTAGATTTTTTCAATTTTTTTTATTTTTTGCTTTTTAGTTGATTTTTTTTATAATATTTTTAATTTTAGTCACTCGTAACTAAAGAAAAGCGTTTCTTAAATTTTTTTTTCGTATTTTTTTATTGCAATATAGAACGTCTAGGAATCACAAGGAAGACTCAAAAAAGTCATAGAACTCAACAAAATAAATATATCGGAAAACGTAGGTCGATACGACCACTTTTGCATTCCATCTATACAGTGATGAGAGCGCTAATAACCCGGTCTATATAGACATTTCAAATAACAAAAATTGCCGGAGAGCCAAATTTTGGTGGAGAGCTAGGGTATACCATACCACATAAAGTTTAAAAAGTCCCCATCGATCCCATGTGTGCGTCAAAAGTTATTCGGGGTCAAAGGTCAAAATTTGAGATTTTTTGGATTTTTTTCGAAAACGGTAAGTTTTATCAAAAAAACCTTAAACCAAAGTTGTAGATCTTAAAATTCTCTACAAAAATAGTCCTTACTATTTTTTTCCTAAGAGTTGCCATTCCTGAGATATCGCGATTCAAAGAGTCACATTATACATGATATGACACGTTTCCACACCACCTGTGAGGTAGTGTACTCGGCGCGTTTTTTTTTTACCGTGGTTTCCCCTGTAGGCCTTCTCCACTAACTGTTTTGACAATTTTAGGATAATCTAAGGAAACAATACCGGTCAAGTTCTAGATATTACCTTATTATTGATATTGATTATTGATATTGCTATTGATTATTAGGTTAACTATTGTTTTGATTTCTTTAGATATTTTAATCAGATTCATATTCTTGAAAGTCTACTTCAACAGTCAAGTCTTCTTCGATTTCATCTTCTTCCTCTTCCTCTTGCTGGATGTTCAAAAATTGTTCAAATGTGACTGAGTCATTGGTCTCTTCATTAAAATCACATGAGTCTTCCTCTGTTGTACTAAACTGGACATTTGAGCAAGACTGACCTTGGCAGTTGGTACACACTAGAGAACACAGCAACCCGACTTTTTTACATCCACATTTGGCACTACAACGTTTTTTGCAATTGCAAAAAATAGTGTTAAGGAGTTTTTCTGGAGCAGGTGGGAGTAAGGTTTTAATCGGTTCCAGAGTATTATCTATTAATTTCCAACCCCAGTCTTCTGGATTCAGTTCATTGCCTAGCCATGTTTGAACTTGATAATATACTCGATACAAATGTTGAAAAGCAGATGCTGATGTTGGAGGAAGACATGATAGTTGTACTTGTTTCTTGTTTCGCGTATTTTTTACAAAAGTTAAGTATCGGTATTTATCAAGACAAATAATTTTTTTTGGAGCTCCATAAACCGCAAGAAGAAAGCCAATTTCTTCCGTAAATATCAACAGCGAACAGAGATATATTCTTCGAATAGTTTATCGGCTTATCCCAAATACCAAAAGTACATTTTATTTTTACATGCGATAACCGGCTGCGACACTACGTCCGCAATGTACAGAAGGGGCAAAACGTCAGTACTTAAATTATTCGAAAAAAAAGATTTGACTGACTGCTGTAAAGTTTTTACAGACCTTGATTCTACACCGCTAACAATAATTACGGAAGGAATTTGCTTTCTTCTTGCGGTTTATGGAGCTCCAAAAAAAATTATTTGTCTTGATAAATACCGATAATTAACTTTTGTAAAAAATACGCGAAACAAGAAACAAGTACAACTATCATGTCTTCCTCCAGCATCAGCATCTGCTTTTCAACATTTGTATCAAGTATATTATCAAGTTCAAACATGGCTAGGCAATGAACTGAATTCAGAAGACTGGGGTTGGAAATTAATAGATAATACTCTGGAACCGATTAAAATCTTACTCCCACCTGCTCCAGAAAAACTCCTTAACACTATTTTTTGCAATTGCAAAAAAGGTTGTAGTGCCAAATGTGGATGTAAAAAAGTCGGGTTGCTGTGTTCTCTAGTGTGTACCAACTGCCAAGGTCAGTCTTGCTCAAATGTCCAGTTTAGTACAACAGAGGAAGACTCCTGTGATTTTAATGAAGAGACCAATGACTCAGTCACATTTGAACAATTTTTGAACATCCAGCAAGAGGAAGAGGAAGAAGATGAAATCGAAGAAGACTTGACTGTTGAAGTAGACTTTCAAGAATATGAATCTGACTAAAATATCTAAAGAAATCAAAACAATAGTTAACCTAATAATCAATAGCAATATCAATAATCAATATCAATAATAAGATAATATCTAGAACTTGACCGGTATTGTTTCCTTAAATTATCCTAAAATTGTCAAAACAGTTAGTGGAGTAGGCCTACAGGGGAAACCACGGTAAAAAACGCGCCGAGTACACTACCTCACAGGTGGTGTGGAAACGTGTGCATATCATGTATAATGTGACTCTTTGAATCGCGATATCTCAGGAATGGCAACTCTTAGGAAAAAAATAGTAAGGACTATTTTTGTAGAGAATTTTAAGATCTACAACTTTGGTTTAAGGTTTTTTTGATAAAACTTACCGTTTTCGAAAAAAATCCAAAAAATCTCAAATTTTGACCTTTGACCCCGAATAAGTTTTGACGCACACATGGGATCGATGGGGACTTTTTACACTTTATTTGTTATGGTATACCCAAGCTCTCCACCAAAATTTGGCTCTCCGGCAATTTTTGTTAATTGCCAAGCATTTTGATGTCTAAGTTGACCGGATTATAATAACCCGCAAAATAACACAAAGAATAGAATACACATTAAGTTGTGAGATAAACAGAAATGAAACTAGTAGAGTTGGGAAATTGAGCGATAAAAACCTATCCATTTACATTCTATTTATTGTTTCCCATCTTTAGACGAATCAGAGGAGTACCTACTTATGTCAACTAAAACTGTCACTGTCACAGTGGCAGTTGCCAAACCTGTCCGATACGTCTAAAGGTGGGAAACAATAAATAGAATGTAAATTTATAGGTTTTTATCGCCAAATTTCCCAACACTACTAGTTTCATTTCATTTTATCTCACAACTAATGTTTTCCATCTTTTGCATTATTTTGCCGGTTATTAGCACGTTCGTCACTGTATTTGTTTTATTTTTCCTCTTTGGTGAAAATAATCATGTTTATTCTAACTCTAACTTTAGCGATATTTCTGCCCAGAATTGATATATTGAGACGTTTTTCTTAGTGTTTATTTACTTCCTGCTACTCGCAGGCAATCGAAAAGTGTATAGTGTTGTACTCGGTCGAACGCGTTCTCGAAGTCGATGAAACAAACATAAACGCTCTGTGTAAAGTCACAACTTTTTTGTAAGAGAATACGCAATACGCATTCTTCTCTCATTTATTGTCGTTTATTTCGGTAGATAGCCAGCCAAGACGAGACACCGGCGGTGTTGCCAATTTCCGGATTAACGCGGGCCGAATTGGTTTTCCTCTTATTTTCGTACTACTCAGGTGGTAAAGTTATATTTAACAATATTGTTAGTGCACTAACCTGAGTGCACCATAATATTTTTAACTAGCGGAACTGATGCACATGATATTTTTTCTATTCTTATACCTACTTTAAATCAATTATGATTTTAATAGGGCTTTTCATTCTCAGTCATTTGTTTCGAGCTTCTGTCATGTGTCACATACATAATATTAATATATCTACGTCATACGTTATTGGTATATGCCAATGATACAAACCAAAGACGTATGACGTAGATATATTAATATTATGTGACACGTGACAGAAGCTCGAAACAAATGACAATCAATGAAAAGCCCTATAGACGAGTGGCACATCCCAAAAAAAAAATCGCTTATTTCTCGAGATACTGATCACGGTGAGGTGAATGGCTAATTTTAGTCACACTGTAGTATGTTTTGATGGTGCTGAATACGAAAATGAGGTTTATTTCGAATTTTATGTGGGGGAACATTGTCAAAATCGCAATTTTACCCCAAAAATTATATATAATATTATATATAGTATTTATGATATAAGTGTTAAAAGTAAAATTTTAAGGCACGCATGTGAAAGTTTTCAGAATGAGCGAAGAGAATTCTAACTGCATTTTAAAGCACTAGTGCTTTAAAATAGCATTTTTAACGCTCCTATGGAGTGCTAAAAATTGCATTTTTAACACGGTTGTAGAAAAAAGAAATTAAATTACGTTTTTTTGCGTTTACCTCGCTACAGCTTTGTTCCATTTTAATATTTTTTTCTCAAATTTTTACAGTATATCGTTCTTCACTACCTAGCCATTCACCACCCATGGTCAGTATCTCGAAAAATCAGAATTACTTTGGGGATGTATAACGTCTATATTAAAAGTTGCACCATTTGTTTTCTATAAAACATTTTGACCTAAAGCTTTCCAGAAAACTTCTTTGTACTCTATGTTTTAACAACAATGTAATTAAAAATCTAAATTTCAAATTTTGTAGTCAACATTTGCGATTAAACTTTGCAATTCACGAATCTGCACCTTTTACTTTAAAAAATTCATACCTTTTATAATAATAAAACAAAAAGCTTGAAACAGGTACCATTGTCTTTAGAAAGGTGAGCAATATATACTGTACGATGGTTAGAACAAAATATTAAAACGGAACAGAGTTGTAGCGAGCTAAACGCAAAAAAACGTGATTTCATTTTTTTTATTTTTAGGGTAAAATTGCGATTTTGACAATATTGCCCCACCTATAATTTAAAATAAATTTCATTTTCGTTTTCAACACCGTCAAAAACATAATGTAAAACCAAAATTAGCAATTCACCACCCATGATCAGTATCTCGAAAAATAAGCGTTATTTTGGGGATTTCTAATGTCGATATTGAAAGTTGCACTATTTTTTTTTCTATAAAACATTTTGCTCTAAAACTTTCCAGAAAACTTCTTTGTACTCTGTATTTTAACATCTTCTTCTTGTTGTGCCACTCCTATCGGAGATTGGAAATCATCAAGGCTACCCTGACTTTGTTTACAGCTGACTTAAAAAGTTTATTAGTGGTGAGATATTTTAACATAAACGTGATTAAAAAGCTAACTTTCAAATTTCGTCACTCAACTTTTGCGATTAAATTTTGCAAGGCACAGATCTGCACCTTTTACTTTATCGTAATTTACTGTATCGAAAAATTCGTAATCTTTATCAGAATAGGACTGACAGCTTGAAAGAGGTACCGTTGTCTTCAGAAATGTTTGAACTATACACTGTAAAAATTTCAGTTGTGGCGAGGTAAACACAAAAAAAGTGATTTCATTTTTTTTTTATTTTTAGGGTCAAATTGCGATTTTGACAATGTTCTCCCACATAAAATTCAAAATAAACTTCATTTTCATTTTCAGCACCGTCAAAAACATACAGTATGACTAAAATTGGTCATTCACCTCTCCGTGGTCAGTACCTGGTCATTTTAGGGGTGCCTGCCGCTCGCCTATAATACCTGTATTATAATGGGCTTCATTATGATACAGATTCTCATTACGATACAGATTTTTAACCAATAGAATCGCGAGATGACGTTCTGTCTGGAATGTGGCACATGCGCAATGAGCAATGTCAAATGAAATGCACAGAGATATTGAAAATTTAACCTCAAATTCATTTTGATAATTATTATTGTAATATTCAAAATATATCTAAATGTACATATCAACAAATTAATTAAGTTAATCTTATAACTACTTAATTTGTTTGGATAAGAAATTTGAATATATTTTTTTGTTGTAAATGATCATAGAAAAAATTATAAGCAAAGTATACAACTTGCATTTAATTACTACTATGATGCTCGTAGCTCGTATTCTATACGAAACATCATACTCGCATCATAATGAACATCATTAATGATGCTTGTTGCGTAATATACTATTATATACAAGAATATGTATTTATTTATTGTTACGCACAACAGGCCGTAAGACCTAGCCATCGCATTTTTCTACTTTTTCTATAAGTATCTCTTTTGATGCTGCGGCATCATAGAGAATTTAGTGTAAATTAGTGAAAGTGTCTTATTACATGCGCCTCCTATATGTATATTGAAAAGTGATTTAACGCAATCTCTCCATTTTGGAGAGATTGCGCATTTAGATATGGTGTAAATGCGTCTGTTTCCGTGACAGATCCTGTTCCTTTATTTTCTTCGCTTGGATTTACTGTGCTGTGTATTATTTTCTACAATTTCGTTTTCAGTGGTTTTCACTTGTACAAGGTTTTCAGTAGAGGACAACAAAAAGATCTCCCATTAGACAACAACCACGATAAAGCATTGCTACGACTACAAATATCTAAGTAACAATATTTCGTACGATGGAACATTAGACAAAGCCATAAGAGAAAGAAGTATGGCAGGTAAAAAAGCCATCACAGTGTTAAACATTATTTTATACGACCAGTCAATTAGCAAAGAAAATAAAAAGAGGATATAATGAGACTATAGTAGTAAAAGAGCTCTTTTACTTATAGTGAAAAGTATCACTCTATACAGCTGTGTGGTATGGTCACTGAAAGAGAGAACACTGGCAATGCTGAGAGTAACGGAAATGGATTTTTGGAAAAGAGCAACAGGAAGATCTAGAAGAAAAAGGATTACCAACGCAGGCCTGGCCCTAGGGATTTTGCCGCCCTGGGCAAGATTGGCCCAGCCGCCGCCCCCTCCCCCTTAGTAGATCCATGACTCACCACATTCCTTCAGCGATCGCCAACTTAAACCACGATTGTATTTTTATTGATGTGTGCTTTGTGCTAAATTATTTAGTACGCCATTTTCCACTTTATTTGAACGATACACTCTTAAAAACACATCTATTTGCAATATTTTCATGAAATTTTACTACATTACTATAAATTGACATCTTTTAATATCCAAAAACTCACTACCCCTATCAATAATTACACACTTACTTTTTTAAGTAAGTAGAACTCTTCGTTCCTTGGCACGGGAAAAAAATCATTTAATAATTCTCCAAGATCCAAGGACTCAGCTATTTCGTCTTTAATAGATATTGTCGCTAGAGCACTCAAACGTTCCTGGGACATAGTTGATCCTAAGTAATTTTTTATTAGTTTTAGGTTTGAAAAGCTTCTCTTTCCAGAGGCTACTGTCACTGGTAGAGTTAATAAAATCCTCAAAGCAACACTAACGTTGGGTGCGAAATCAAAATCATACTCTCTAATCATTTTCAGGGTCTCTAGAGTTGTACTCTTGGGCTTCACAATCGTGGAAAGTACTTTGAGTTTATCTTTTAGATCAGCATAATTTAGATCTTTTGACTCATCAAAAGTTAAAGCATCACATAGTCATCACATCAATAATAACATTATTACCTGTGACAGTAGTAGTGTCATCAGTAGCTGACCTAGATGCTGATGATTGTCCCAAATGACTGTCGTTGGACTGAGAGGGAGCGGCAGCAGACGTGTATGCTGATGCTGTCCTAGGTGACTGTCGTTGGACTGGGAGGGGCGGCAGCAGACGTGAATGCAGGTGATAGGCCTAGGTCTGGGTGAATATTGACAGACTCAAAAGGAGCGGCAACCGCTGTATGTTCTCTAGGTTGAGCAATATTGTCAGCATCAGTGTGTAACGGTTTTAAAAATTTACCTTTAAATCACAGATGACTATGTAGTAGTATTCAGTATTTTTGTATTCTTGAGATTTTTTATACTATCTTTTAATACATCAATACAATTCAACAAGAGATAATATTTTTGTTTATAATAATTATTACATACAAGTACTTGATTGATTCCTCAGTCATGTTATGTCTAAATATAGAGACAACCTACGTATAATTTATCTAAATCCAAATTTAGATAAATAATTTTAGAAAAAACATAATATATTTGAATTTATTTACTTAATTAATATTTATTGCTATAGTACTAATATTTGAATTATTGAGAAACTTTGAAGTGTTTTATAAATACTTTAATGAACTAGCATACTTTTTAAATACTTTGCCGATTACTTTGATACTCACGCAATTGAAATTAAAATATAGTATATTACGTAATATGTAGTTGTATGCTGTATGACGCACGTACATACTTACATTATGGAAAAATGTTGAACTAGCCATTAAAACTCAGCTGGACTCATAAAACTCTAGAATGTTACATGAAATAAAACAGACTTACGTAAAAACAGGTTACACTCGGTAATTGTTTATCAATTTAATAAACCATGTATTGAAATCTGGAACAATAACGAAATCACATAAATTTTCTCAGCTGGACTCCTTCGCTTTTTTAAAATTACACGAACCTAACTGGTTTAGCGACGTTGCCACACGCTCAGTTTGTAAGTTGTTTCATTATTTATATTTGTTAGCGTGCGGCCCAAATTAATTTTCAAAGATATGCTTTTTTACTCCTAGTATTTCAAAAGAAAGCTGCATGTTTAACATTGGTCAATGATTTCATTCTATTATGTTTAGTTATTATTTTATCTCTTACTATTTTTAATTTTGATTTCTACATTAATTTTGCGTTCAAGACTTTTTACTGTTAATGTTGTTCTAAAGCTATTTTCTTATGGCATTTTTATAATCAACTATTTTCAATGGAAAATAAGCCACAATTTTACCAAAAAAATGATTTTATTAACATTTTGACGCCCAAGTGGGGTGTCGTTGTCAAAATACAAAATAATACTAAACTAAACAAAAATGTTGTTGCTTAGTATAAAATTCTTCTAATAATTTATTTAATCTGACTCATTTATATCGGCAATTCAGACCGGTATTATACATTTTAAGTAGAAGACTTTAAAATGATATTGCCAATATTGATGAGTTGCGTTCCTGGGACGACTTTACTAAAAGATAGTTCATTTGATTGCATGAAATCAACCCAACTCAAGAATATCCGCCACAAAAAATCTTAGCATGTGATCTGTCTTTAAAAAGACAACCAAATGCAACGGTGGCAGTAAAATTCTCGCGCTAGAGACTCCATAGTAAATCACGAGGGAAAACCAGGAAAAACCTCGTGATACTATCCCGACATCGTAAGTATTTGGGCTTACATTAAGTTTACTCTCAAATCTAATACCAAATTCCGATTTTTATATATATTTGTCGATGGCTTAGTGTGAAAACCTCGTATCTCATTTTTTTTGTAAATGACATTTTGGTGGTTTTAGTTTGAAAACCTTGTATCTCACGATTTACAACTGTTAGAAAAAATCCAAATACACTAGCAATTGCTCTCTTGACTTAGTGTGAATACACCACGTATATTTATAACCAAGACATTGGTACTTAATTTGGAGTATTTGTTTGAGAGATTCGACTTGGAGAAATGTTTTTTGTGAACAGTAACAGGTAGTCCTGCATACAGAAACATTTTATGAACCTTAAATCAAAAGATTTGTACTGTATCAACCTAGTATTTGGAGGTGTGCAATAAGCTATGAATAATGAAAACCTCGTAAATAATAATAAACACAACCTCATTTAAGATGAAAAACACATATCAAGATATACGAGGTTATCATAGTTACTTGGGCAAAGGCTCTATATACTGCAAGGATATTTACGTGTTTTTCATAGTTAATATTTGTATTTCCAATTTAATAGCAACATTTAACACTTTTAGCTCTAGGCCAGTATCAGATATTTGTCTCAATGTGCTCGAATTAAAAATATGTAGCGGTAATTTTTGTTTTTAGGTTATATTATGCAGAAAATCAGTTTTTTGCCTCTACTGTAAAATTTTAATTTAATGAGATACGAGGTTTTCACACTAAGCCATCGATATGCTATTTTAAATTATAAATAATATTAATAATACGTAGATATTATATACATAATACTAAAATATAAAATATGTATTAACTCGATATGTTACTGATTTACTAATCGTGGTATTTTCTTTCTATTGGCTTCCTCTTTCAGTATGGGTAACCATATCCTACTGCATTCTACAGAGGAATTTGCGACACAAATGGTTTCATTTAGCGTAATTAGAGCCGCTTCTTTGATTTTTCTCTTTTTACTATCTGTTTCTTTCAGGACTATACTTGAATCTCTCCACTGAACTCTATGTTCATTATCCCATGCGTGTTGATATATTTGAGATCTATCAAATTCTCTATTTTTAATATAAGACTGATGGTCACTTATTCTAACGTTTAATGTTCTTGATGTTTCACCTAAATAAAATTGTTTGCATTCACAAGGTATTTTATAAATACAATTCTTTGTTCTTTTTTGTTCATTGTTAGGTTTAGTTTTAGATAGAATAGATCTCAACGTGTTTGTTGTTTTGAATGTTGTTGAAATGTTGAATTTATTTCCTATTGTTTTAAGTTTCTCGGATAGTCTTTTTATACAGGGTGTCCAGAAACTCTACCGACAAACGAAGACAGGAGATTCCTCAGATAATTTTAAGACAATTTAACCCTATTCACCTAGTCCGAAAATGCTTCTTAAGGGAGCTAGAGCTCTTTGAAGATGGCGTCATGAAATTAGTTTTTCTTAAATACCTCCAGAAGGCTTCTATTTAGAAAAACGATAATTGGTACGCATATTTACTTTTCAGAGATGAATCGATTCCATCCATTGCAAATTTCTAGTACCGGTCATAGGCGTCCGTTTTGGGTAGAGCAACGAGTATTTTATTGCATAACTTTTTTGTCCTTAATTTTTATGCATTTTTGACACCGGATTATTAAATTGTGAGGTATTCTTGTACTAAAAGGTACTCTTGCTTTAAGTCGGTAGGACACACCGTTTTCTATAAAAATCGATTTGAAAGTTTTTCGTTTTTGGAATTTGAAAAAAAATTGAAAAAACTTTTCAACAAAAAACGAAATATTTTACCAACATAAATTAAGAGTAACTTTTAGTACTCGAATACCTCATAATTTAATAATCTAGTGTCAAAAATGCTCGAAAATTCAAGACAAAAAGTTATGCTATAAAATAACTGTTGACCTATCCAAAACGGACGCCTTTCCATAAAATAAATGTACCAGTTTTCGTCTTTCTAAAGAGTTTTTTTTTGAATTTTTTTTTTAATTCAGAAAGCGAAAAATTTTCAAATCGATTTTTCTAGAAAACGGTGTGTCCTACCGATTTAAAACAAGAGTACCTTTTAGTACTAGAATACTTCACAATTTAATAATCCAGTGTCAGAAATGCATAAAAGTTAAAGATAAAAAAGTTATGCGATAAAATAACCGTTGCCCTACCCAAAACGGACGCCTATGATCGGTACTAGAAATTTGCAATGGGTGGATTAGATTTATATGTTGAAGATAAATACGCATACCAATTTTTGTTTTTCTACATAGAAGCGTTCTGGAGGTATTTAAGAAAAACTAATTACAAGACGCCATTTTCAAAGAGCTCTAGCGTCTAGCTCCCTTAGGAAGCATTTTCGGACTAAGTGAATTGGGTTAAATTATCTTAAAATACGTCCTGTTCTACGTTGTTCTGTTCTTTTCGATCCAATCTTGACAATAATTCCTTATTTATAAACTATAAAGGATAATCATTTTTTAATAAAACAGATGTTAACAATTTTTTTTTCTTCTAACAATGAATTTTAGAACAAGTAATTTTAGTTAGAACAAGTAATTTTGGCTCTATCATATTATAAGGATTTAATGATTCTCTTTTTTACGTTGATGTTGTGATTTGATTTGTAATTGAGATATCTGTTGGTGTGTGTTGGTTTTCTATACACTTGAGTCTCATATCCAGTAAGTATCCTTTTTGGGACTAAAACATCGAGGAAAAGCAGAGTGTTAGTATATTCCTTTTCCATTGTAAATTTTATTGTCTCTTCTTGATCGTTTATAATATTTAGGAATGTATCCAACAATTCTGATCTATGAGGCCATATTGAAAACACATCATCTACATATCTCCACCATACTGTGGGTTTTAAATTTTGTTTAGAAATGATATTAGTTTCGAAATCCTGGATAAATATATTAGCCATTAATGGAGATAAAGAAGAGCCCATTGCTATACCAAAATTTTTGTTTATAGAATTCATTATTTAGTTTAAAATATTTATTATTAGTACATAATGTCAATAACTTAATTAATAATTTGTTACTATTACTTCATACAAACTCTTATATTTAATTTCACCTGTCGAGTCTGTACCCATCAGTCCATAACATTTAGTCAAGTTTTGAGTTTTAAAATTTTGTACTTCAGTTTTGCATTCCATGTTTAAAGATTCAAACAATCCCACATCAAGAGATTGTAAAATATAGTGAGGTTCAAAATTATGGAATAAATTCAATTTTTCGAGAACAGGCCACTTTTGAGAAAAATAACGAGACAGGTCGATTTTTATTTTTACATTAAGATTTTTTAATTATTCTGTAATTTTGAACCTCTCTGTTGTGTGGAATTCGATAACAAACTTATCAGGTTTTTCCTGTATTTCCGGTTGCAACTCTAAAACCTAATGGTAGGGGAGCCCAAGCGGGGATTTTTGCAGTTACTCGAGCGCACCAGATTATTACATGGGGAGAAACATTGTACCCTGAAAATGTACCTCTACCATATTAGCTCTGAGTTCGTTAAGGGGGGCCGAAAAAAAATCTATCCTTAGAAAAACTCAAAATCGTCAGATTAAGATAAGGTAAGTTAAGTACATGCAAAACAGTATGAATTTAAAAAGCCTGACGATTTGAGCGTAAGGGGCGTAAGGAAATGGGTGAGTCCCAAAGTTTCTCAAGAAAAAAGCAAATATTTTGCGAAAAGAATGACGGATCGAAATATTAAAAAATACGTACTCAATATTTTTCAAAAGTCTATCGAATGATACCAAACACGACTTCCCACGGAGAAGGTTTGGGGGGTAAATTTAATATTTTAAATACGAATCCCGCGATATTTCGCGAAATTAACATCAGATCGAAAAACTGAAAAATACACCTCTTCAATATTTTTTAAAAATCTATCGAATGGCACCAAACACGACCCCTCATGGAAGTGGGGCTGGGGGTAACTTTAAAATCTTAAATAGGAGCCTCTATTTTTTATTACAGATTTGGATTCCTTACGTAAATATATGCAACTTTTATTCGAGACATTTTTTCGAATCATGGATAGATGGCGCTATAATCTAAAAAAACGGTTGTTGGAAATGGAAAATTAAATTAAAAAATGGAAAGTCCCCACTCAAATGGAAAACTTTACTTAACTTTTTTTTTGGTTTTTAGGACCTACTTTTCACAACATAATAGGTCCCCAAAGCGCTCGAGTGACCGCACATTTAGCATACTTTGCTTCCCTACCATAAAGTCCAATTTCAAATTTCTCACCTTTAATACCATCCTTGGGTTATATTATAAGCTTTTATTCGACACATCATTTGTCATTCTCCCTGGTCTAATGACGGAGGAGTTGTATTTACAAGAGTCACAGGGACAGACAGACATGAATAAAATTAAGATTTTCACATTTTTTTTAAATGGGTGAAAACTATATATTAAAATTTAATATTCTAAAAGAAAGGAGCAATTAAAAGTTTTTTAAATCACCCCTATAAGTTATTGCATTTTTCAGATTTTTCTCAGGCGTTTAATGTACAAAATATGTCAAAAATATGTAAATCTCCGAATAATGAAATGAAAGTCATTAAAAACTAGACAAGGCGGAAACGGCGGGTTCATTGGGAAAAATATTCCCATGAGATATTTTGGCATAATCACATTCGTGAGACATCCCAGAATAAGATTCAAGAAGTCGCCCACGAGAAAAGTGGGCCAATTTTTTTTAACAATTTTTTTTAATCAAATTGCAAAAAATCAATATTTTGGCCCGGACTAATTTTTTTTAAGGGTTTTTGGACCATTCTGGACAAAAAAGGTCTCTTATAATTTTTCTCTAAAGTTGATCTTTTTGGAGTTATAAGCAAGTTAAAATTTGAAAAACGCGGAAATGGCCATTTTTAAGGCTTAATAACTCGGTTACATGATCCTGAAGAAATCTGTGTGATTAATTTACTACTAAGCTGTTATTTTTAATTAATAACAATGAGTGGTTGTATCGTATTGACGCTGCTGTAAATGTGAGTGCGAGTAAGATGCACAATTGGACTTCTGGAATAGCTTCTCTCTCGCACTCAGCATTTACAGCCCCGCACACGTGCATGGCGCTTATTATTATTACTTAAAAATAACAGCTTAGTAATAAAATAATGACAAAAATTTCTTCAGGATCTTGTAGGGGGGACTTCAAACTTTGATTTAGTCATATATTGACTTTCATAATAATAACTTTTAACCGAGTTATTAAGCCTTGAAAATCGCCATTTTTCGTTTTTTTCAATTTTAAATTGCTTATAAGTCGAAAACGATCAACTTTAGAGAAAAATTATAAGAGATCTTTTTTATCCAGAATGGTCCAAAAAATTAAAGAAAAAATTGGTCGGGCCAAAAATATTGATTCTTGCAATTTGATTAAAAAAAAATTGTTAAAAAAAAATTGGCCCACTTTTCACTTGGGCGACTTCTTGAACCTTATTCTGGGATGTCTCACGAATGTGATTATGCAAAAAAATCTCATGGGAATATTTTTCCCTTCGAACCCGCCGTTTTCGCCTTGTCTAAACAGTAATATTTGCGAATTTGCGGGCAAAATAATGAAGTACAAAGACAACACTAGAAGCTTGTAATATCTCCCGTAATGTTTGAGGACTTCAGGAGAGAGTGCGATGTTCCGGCATAATTTTTCATTTAAATTTATATTTGCTGTCGTCCACGGTAGGAGGTAAATTAAAATAGACAATACACAGTTAATTAGGTTTCAGAAAAACGTTTTATAATTACGAACAGCCTCCCTTCATTTCCCGTTTAATGATTTCTATCTACAAATAAAATGCACGAGCCGACAAAGGCAAACTAGCAATAGAAGTTTATTAAAATAATCGCGAAATGAGAGTCGCGTCATTATTCATGCTTTTGAGCGACTGCTGCAAAGTTTAATTAAGCAGAAGAACTATTGACGAAAGTTTTTTAGTGAATTCCGTCTGAATTAAATTTACGTTTTACATTACTTGTGTAGGTATAGTCCAGAAAGCCACTGTGCATCCGCTAGGAAAAATATTCTGACTCGGATTTTTTTCACAATCTTACTCAAAAAGGACCCCTTTTAACAAATTTGCATGTTGCCAGGTGCAGAAGTGGGTCAAACATTTTTTAAACGATTTTTTTTTGTTTTTTCCTAAAATTATTTATTTTGCATCAAACAAAGTTGTTTTAGGTTTTTTGGATCGTTCCAAACAGAAAAGGTCTGTGACTTTTTTTCTAAAGTTGATAGTTTTTGACATATAAGCGATTAAAAATTAAAAGTTGTGACATCGGCAATTTTTAACCCTCAAAAAGTATGTGAAAAACTGAAAATTTCAATGTTGCCAAGGTAGGTAGATATTCTTAAAACATCGATTGATGAAATCCCGAAGAATTTTTACAATACAATATCGAAAACCCCTTTGTTTTTTAATTGCTAATCAAGCAGCCGCTACACTATTTTCAACCGTTGCATGTATACAACATTGTATGTATGTAATATGCGTAAGGGTCATTCCATTTCAAATCACTCAATTTTGGAGCAAAAAAAATTTTGGACCTCCGATTTGTCCGAAAATTGGTATATAGCTTCTGCGGGACGTACAAATAAGATATTTAAGGTCAAAAAATCTTCTTCTTTTTTTCTCAAAATGTTATTTTATGCGATTTTACAGTGATTTGGTGTTTATTTATACAAATTTGCATTTTCTATCGTAAAGTATCAATGAAAAACATAATATTTTAATAGAAAGGACTCAAAAATGTCATTATATGGCATTATAACAAGTTACTTTGATTCAAAACAAGCTTTTGATCAAATTTTATAGTGTAGAAAACGTTAAAATACCGTTTTTTACATTTTTCTCCATTCCCAAAATACATCATAATCGATTTGGCTGAAAATTTGCCCACAGATAGACAAAACATAGGACTTTAAGTGGTGAGAAGGATTTAAATTATATTACAATACCAAAAAAGTTACATGCAATATTATAGGCGTCTACTGTAAGTAAAATTAACTCGAAAATATCGACCTCACGACAAAATTTTTTAAAAAGAAATTGTAATAATTGTAAATACGATTTATTTGGAACAATTTCAGTTCCTACCATTTTTGTCGAAAAGTTAAAAATGGCGGAGATATTGAGCCAAACAGGTTCTCCTTTAAAATCAAGATGGCGGCTAACGTAACGGAGGAATTCATTCGTGATTTTAAATTTAGGCTACTATTGACTCCCTTAAAGATCAGAAAAATAAAATTTTGGGCAGCTCGGCATTCAAGGTCAAATGCTATCCCGACTGGACTAATCTATACTTTTGAGTCTGATATTACTGCATGTAACTTTTTTGGTATTGTAATATAATTCAAATCCTTCTAACCACTTAAAGTTCTATCTTTTGGATATCTGTGGGCAAATTTTCAGCCAAATCGATGATGATGTATTTTGGGAATGGAGGAAAATGTAAAAAACGGTATTTTAACGTTTTTACACTATAAAATTTGATCAAAAACTTGTTTTGATTCAAAATAACTTGTTATAATGCCATATAATGACATTTTTGAGTCCTTTCTATTAAACTATTATGTTTTTCATTGATACTTTACGACAGAAAATGCAAATTTGTTTAAATAAACACCATATCACTGTAAAATCGCATAAAATCACATTTTGAGAAAAAAAGAAGAAGAAGATTTTTCACCTTAAATATCTTATTTTTACTTCCCGCAGAAGCTATATACCAATTTTCAGACAAACCGGAGATCCAAAATTTTTTGCCTGAGTGATTTGACATGGAATGTACCAAATATATGCGCGGAAAAATATTGTGCTTCAATTTTTTTTTCGCCATCTTTCTTGAAAAGTTTCCCTATTAACAAATTAGCATGTTGCCAGGGTCAAAAAATGTTTTATCTACTCTATGTCATATTATGTATAAGTTTTTAGTTTGTTAAATCTGTCATTATAGATAGCAGTGCGTGAAGTGTTTAAAGTGTGCGTGAAGTAACAATGTATTTTAAATGGGACTTACTTTTTCGCACTGTTTTTGACACACTTTCATATAATCAAATATCCTTAACTTTCGCGTTGTCATGGTGATGACATAACGAGCAATAAATTACGACAAAAGTTTTGACAGTTTTTTGGTTTGAAAGAAGTTTTTTAAATGTCAAAGTTCTAAAAATTGAATTGTAGAATAGAAATAAATTAAAGTGACGAAGAGTTTACAGTTTTTTATTTGTTCATCATAGATAAAATATTGTATGAAACTGTGAGTGAAGTACTTTTTGCGAACTTACGCGATGTATAGCACTCGCTCCGTTGTCGCTCGTGCTCTAAACATCGCGTGCGTTCGCAAAAAGCATACTTCACAGACTGTTTCATAAATAACTATTAACCAATTTTTTTTAACATAAAACGTTTTCCAATGTACATTCAACGGTTGAAAATAGTGTCACGCCCGCTTGATTAGTAATTAAAAAACGTAATTAAAAAAAGGATTTTCGATATTGTATTGCAAAAGCTGTTCGGATTTCATCAATCGATGTTTATAGAATATCTACGTACCTTGGTACCATTGAAATTTTCGGTTTTTCACATAGTTTTTGAGGGTTAAAATTGACCGATTTTGCAATTTTTAAATTTTCAATCGCTTATATCTCGAAAACTATCACATTTAGAGAAAAGTCACTTAAGATCTTTTCTATTTGGAATAATCCAAAAAGACTCATGTGAGTTGTACCCTATATGTAAGTAAGAGGTACTTATGTAATTTTGTAACAGGTAACATTATTGTTGTTATCTTAGATAGATATAACTTTTTGTATAACTTATGTCATTTTAGAGTCACATGATTTGTGTAACTCAGAGATTGTCAAAGATCTAGTAGCATTGTATAACTAGACCACATTGTGTAAATAAACAATGCTAGTAGTTATTTTTAATAAATATTTATTTATTTTGTATATCATTTATTTCTTATTATTCCTTTATATTTACATTTACTCATATATTTAATATTTGACAGCAGTGTAAGATACCTGGGAGAATGATCGAAGATCATTTTCATGGCGCCCACGATTTGTTAGTTTTATTTATTTTGTTCGTCTTTAGCAATTATTTATCTTCATTCATTTCCAGTACATTATTCTTATTTTATTATTTCACCTTTTAGTCATCATTACTATTTACTTAGAGCTACTCTACTGTTCTTCGACGGGCATGCAAACGAGCCGTATCCATCCTTGAGTGTCAAGTTGTTCTCTTGCATCTCCTGCTAGCCACTCCATTTACCTTGCCTCTGCCTCTTCATACTTCTACTGCTATTCTTTCTAATTCCCCTTTCTTCAGTACTACTGCAAAGTAGTATTTTTTCCTAATGCGGCTTCTCAACGTAGAAGCCACTTCACCCTTTTCTTTACATCCCATCTATTTTCATTTTTGTCCCACTAGCTCTTTTCTTTTTTTCTTAATTCTGTTGGAGTATATCTTTCTTTTTACTTTCACTCCAACATAAGTTCTTCTTTTAATTTGTTTCATTGGCATTCTTTTCTGCACAGAAACGTCACTTTTCTGCACACTAATGTCATAAATCTTATACTGAGAGAAAATATCAACTTTGTTAACATAAAACTGTGCAGAAAAGTACACTTTAAATAGTGGTTGAAGAAAAATATATTGTCTACGGCCGTGCTCGAACAGCCACTTTCCCGCACTTTCGTTTCCGAAAGTTGCACTTTCCCGCACGGCGTGCGTGAAAGTAAATTTTCTCGCACCGCGTGCAGGAAAGTAGAATACCTTTTAATATGGTATTATAATATACTATAATGCATGCAATAAACTAATATTTAGATATTATTTACTAATTTATTTCAAAAATATCTTATTGTGTTCATGTTTTAATGAAATTAACGCGATTATTTCATTCATAGGAGATTCTGACCAATAGAAAGCTACAGAAATCTGAATTAAATCGATAATTTTTGATAATCTCCCGTCGTTAAGTATATTACGTCAGATGCCCTTCGTTGCTACGAAAAAATACATTCAGTGACATTAATGACAATTAATGTTTTAAAATTTATAAAAGTGATGACTTTCAATCGTCAAATATTTATAAAAACTGTGTGTTTAATGGTACTTACATAAATAAATTACAATAAAATTTTGGTTTTGAACAGTTTTATTCATGAAATAATCGCAACAAATTGCACTCGACCTCTGAAATTAATATAGACTTTTTGCTCTCGTGACACTTTGACATAATTTCATTCGCCTTCGGCTCGTGAAATTAAAACTGTCAAAGTGTCACTCGGGAAAAATTCAATAATTTCAGAGCTCTTGTGCAATTACTACTGATAATTCGATGAAATAAAATTATTTTGACATAATATTTAAAAGTCAAATCAGTAGACAATTACAATGGTTTTGAATCGTCGTCATGGAAACCAATATCGTCGTCGTGGTAACCCATTATATTGAAAGTTGGGTTTTGACAACCTTGTCAAAGAATTAATTTGTGTATTTTCACTCCTAAATAAAAATTGATATGGCTCTATTTTTTGTGGCTTTTTTCCAAACGTACGGCCCTAGAAAAAATATTGTTCCTAACTCATGCGGAAAGTGTCTTCCCCGCACTCGACTGCTTGCCCGAACTCCGCTCTCGCGTCGTTCGGGTCAACGGCAGTCTCGTGCGAGAAAGTATCACTTTCCGCACTAGTTAGGAAAATAACTATTTCCACCTACCTCTACCGAAAGTATACTTTTCCGGACCTGATTGTAGGGAGCAAAGTTGTACTTTTCCTCCCTAGGGAGGAAAATATTTTTCCTCCCTAGGGAGGAAAAGTAAAAGTGACGTCATGGTATTTCATTCATGAAATATACCTTATTGACGCCCTGTACAATATCTATTTTCTATTACGTAAGTATCTATACATTTTAACGTTTATTTAAAAACACTCTGTATTTTGCAGAATGGTAAAAAACAGTAAATTGTTATTCTGATTTAACAATGTTTACATTAATAATTTGACTTATATTATTGACAGTTGACAGTTATATTGTACCTACTTATTAGTTTTAGTTCTAACAAATTTTGTTGGTTAGTTACATAAATAAATTAAGTAAAAATGAAAAAATGACTTGTTATTTGAGGAAGGTGGAAAAACCATATGTATAACATGGGAGTAAAGTGCCTTTTCCTCCCTTGAATGATTACTGCCCTCCGCTACGCGTCGGGCAGTAAACTTCATTCTCGGGAGGAAAAGTAGCACTTTCCTCCTGTACAATAAATATATTATACACGGCTCACTAAAATAATTAGTTACGCCCCTGTACTACTGATTACTTAAAATTCAAGTAGTATTTATGTAACCTTTCTGGAAACTCCAGGTTATTGTTGAGACTCGCATTTGAACCCCTCGCCGGGGCAGATCGTCAAAAGCTTCCTAACGAGAATCATCTCTAATCTATCGACGCTCCCGCTATTCGTAAAAAGGCCGCATTTTACCGGCTTTTTTTGCTATCGTTTTATACCGCTCAGATAATTCAATCTGCTCAGTATTATCGACGATGATTTATTTAGCGTATTAGTGAGTGCCTTACAAATGAACCAAATGGATTATGGAATTCAATCAGAGCTCTGATGTGACACGTCATCAAGGAATAAAACTGTAAGTACTCTACATGTATGTGAACATAACTTATTAGTCGTGATACTGTATGCATTTTGAACCATATACCTCTCGTAGCAAATATTCTTTGTGCCATTTATGCAGATAATACTTTAAATTACATATGAAAAATCGTTATCTACTCTTAACCAGCTTACCTATGGGAATATACTCTATAACCGTACAATAAGTATAGGTTACTATTGTTAAGGATACTTTACGTATTGCCTAAACATTTCTGTTCCATCGAGCCGTATCATATTAATTATTTATTAATTAAATCCTCAAGGTCCTTCGTATTTGCATATTTTGATAATCTCTATTCTGAGAATAACGGTTTTTCATTTATAGTGTCTTTCTGTTGCATTTGGAAATTTCCAAGCCACGCCGCCCCGGCACAAAAATAAAATATTCCTCTCTTTCTGCACTCAAATTCTCAGTATTTAACCCAGCACGTCTCTACAATAGCTGGTAGGTTGTTAAGCCCGGTCTACACGTGCAATTTCAGAAACTACTTGCTTTGTTCAAATAAAGGAGTCGTTTTGTTTGTATGAAAAAATATTTGCATATATTACATTATTTTATTTTCGTAAATATATTTTTCTGTTTATAGTATACAAAAAGTGTACTCATTTCTTGGCTGATAGTACGGGTGTTATAATTTTAACATTGTTTGTTCAACCTTTTGATTTAAATTAAATTTATAATTTTGAATCCGATTAAGCCTGGTTCACAGGTTACAAAAATTATTAAAAATAATTTTGTTTTCTTGCATAAATTGTAAGTTTTTGCTACATTTAGCTTCGCTTAAGCTCATTTTACACTTCTAGAAAACTATAGAAAATAAATAATTGTTTTTTCCTTCAATTTAATTAATTTAAATACTTGTTAAGGGTGTCTCACACTTGCTGAAAAATACCCATTTTGGAAAATTGCATATATTTTGAAATTTTATAGTTTTGCATTTCATATACTAATCTGCGCTCATACAGGGTGATACTATTAAGCCAATCTCACACTATTAAACGTGTAATATATAATATATTGTACATATTCTCTCATTTTCGCATCGATTTATAGGTTTAGACATTTGCAAATAATCTATCTAATCTCACATTCTCGCAACATGGCTGACCGATCAAAATATAACCGACAGAGGCTCACCGCAAAACTTGATATAACCAAGTTGGCTGATTCGGTTCCCACAACTCTTAATTCTCTAAACAAATATAAAATTCGTGAAATAATTTCACAACTCAAACATTCTTACGGACTTTTCCGCGATGCTCAAAATGTGCTGGAGACGATCCCCGAGGAACCTACCCCCTCTACTGATTCCTCTGTGGTTTTTGATAAATATTTGGATACAATTTCTCTATTGGAAGAAAGGTTAGAGGTCATTGAAAGTTCTAATGTGACTGCTACCCCCTCCCTCCAATTTGACCCTAATTCTTCTCTAACCTCACAGTCTATGGCTAGGCAACGAACAGTAAACCTCCCTCGTATTCAGTTAAAACCATTTAGTGGCTTAGTTACTGAATACAATTCATTCATTGAGACTTTTGATACAATAATAGGATCTGATACTACATTAAGTGATCTGGAAAAACTCATTTACCTCAAAAGTTTTCTAACTTCCGAGCCTTTGACGCTTCTCGAGCATATCCCACTCACAGGTGACAATTACAAAATAGCCCGGGATAACCTGACACAAAGGTACGCCAACTCTAAATCGCTTATCAAAACTCTCATCTCTCAAATTCTTGATGCGCCTCCTATTTCTAGAAACGCAAATCACTCACAATTAAGAAATTTTCATACGGTCATGTCAAATAATTTCAAGGCCCTATTGAACTTGAATAGGCCCCCTTCAGATCTCTTGCATTTACTTCTCATACATATCGCTACTCAGAAACTCGACGCACCTACCATTAGGGCTCTTGAGTTCCAATCCGGTGGTAGCCAAGCTACCCCTGATTTTGTCCATTTTCTAGGGGAAATCGAGACACGCGTTGTTCATCTTGAGAATATTCAATCTCAATCAAAACCAAAATCGACTACTACTTCCAGACACTCTTTACACCTAGCCTCAGACACTTCTACCAGTAACCTTTCGCCTCGCTTAGGTCCTAAGAAATGTTCCTATTGCAACGACTCTCACTCGATCTACTCTTGTCCTCAGTTCAAGCAGTTGAATTCTAAAGAACGTTTTAGTTTTGTCAAACAAAATAAATTTTGTATTAATTGTCTTGGGTCTCACATGCTCGATCAGTGTAAATCCAAATTCTCTTGCATAGTTTGTAAATCTCGTCATCACACGTTGCTCCATTTCGACAAAACGGGTCATAGTAACCCTTCCGCGGCTGTTGGCCAACACAACTCAAATAATCATAATAAAACCGCTATCTCAAATAACTCCCATACACAGGGTAATTCACAACAGGGGCCCTCACATGTTAGAGCTCCTGAAACGGAAGTTAATCTTCAAAATTCGACTCCACATTCAATGGCTCTATCTGCAGCCTCGCTTGATAATCATTTGGTGTTATTAAGCACACTCCAGGTCTATCTTGTCGCTCCTAGCGGCAAGAGGGTCTTCGCAAAGGCACTTTTAGACTCGGCCTCACAGGTTTCATTTATTAGTGCTGACCTCGTAAAGGAACTGTCACTCACCACTAGAGATGGAAAATTACGGATCAATGGAATTAACTCCACCTCATCCTCGTCTCAATCTATTGTAGATACAACAATTTTCGCTGTCGCTAACGACGTTCCTTTTGACATCTCGTGCTCTGTACTCCCAAAGATAACAAATCCGCTTCCTCAAATTTCTATTTCGGCGAGCAAACTAAACATACCCTCAGAGATACCATTAGGTGATCCGATGTTCCATGTAACATCCCCAATTGGTATCCTGCTCGGTGCAGACCTGTATAACGATATCATTCAACCTGAAATAATTCGTTTGGGAAAAGGTCTTCCCGTTCTTCAACGCACTCTACTCGGGTACACGATATCAGGGTCAGTTCCAGACTTTGCTCTTAAGTCGAAAAATACTAAAAAGGCTTTGGAATTTTATTCAAACTCTCTCGTTACTTGTTGTTCTCATAACACTCCTTCCGCCGTAAATGAGCCGGTAGTGTCCAACGAGGAACTATCCGATCATTTACAAAAATTCTGGGAGCTGGAAGAAGCCGCTCCTCAGAACACCGATCTCATTAATGATCACCCCGCTGAAATTAATTTTGTAAAACATGTTAATGTTCTCCCCAATGGACGATATGAGTCCACACTCAATCTCAAACTCCCTATCGAAGATATAGACATGGGAAATTCGTTTCTCTCGGCAAAAAGACGTTTTCTCAGTCTCGAGAAACGTTTTCAACTCAACCCTGATTTATTGGAAAAATATCAGGACATTATATCGGAATATCTCAATAACGGACAAATAATTCAAGTGCCGTTAAAAATGCTAAATGACTCAGGTAAACCTAATTACTTTCTCCCTCACTTTCCCGTTTTCAAATCCAACTCTACTACTTCCACTCGTATAGTTTTCGATCCAAACAATAAATCGTCTACGGGAATCTCCCTCAGTGACGTCATAGACAAAGGTTATGTCGTCCAACATGAACTTTTTGACATTCTCGCTAAGTTTCGTCAGTTTAAATTCGCACTAGTAGGCGACATCAAGGCTATGTTCCTACAAATCGCCATTTGTCCCACTGAAACATTTCTGTTAAATTTTCTCTTTAGGGACAATATTCAGCAGCCTTTACGGTGCTATCAATTTCAAAGATTACCCTTCGGGCTCCCAAGTAGCCCATTTATCGCTCAAAGAGTTATCAAGCACATCGCTGACAACAACAAACATACCCACGAACTTGCTACTAGTGTTCTGCAAGAATCTATCTATATGGATGACCTGATCAGCGGTGCTGACAGTCTTCATGAATTAAGTTGTCTTTTCGAACAATTAACTTCTTTGCTAGAAACCCATGGTTTCCTCCTCCACAAGTGGAACTGCAGTTCTTCAGAATTTCTGTCTCAACACAATTTAAATCCCGTCTCTGAAGTCAGTCTTAACTTCACGGGATCTGATAAAGTCTTAGGCATATTCTGGGATTCAGAACGCGACCACTTTTCGTTTAAAACTCCTATCTTCAAATTGGCTAATGTTGTTACTAAACGTACTATTCTCTCCTACATTGCTACTTTGTATGACCCGCTAGGATGGTTATCCCCTGTCCTTGTGAACGCTAAGCTCTTGATACAGGAAATATGGTCCCAGAAACTGGACTGGGATCAACCCATTGACTCACCCATCATTATGAAAAATTGGCAAAACCTCTTATCGACATTCAAAACTATAGAAGAGGTCAAGGTACCTCGATGCTTACTTTTACAAAAGAAAGTTGTTGATGTTCAATTAATTATTTTCACCGACGCATCGGAAAAAATATACAGCACTTGTGTGTATCTCAAAGCGACATACTCAGACTTTTCTGTATCGTCGCGGCTTATCGCTTCTAAAAACAAAATTTCTCCGCTAAAAAATAAACTCACCATCCCCAAATTGGAACTTTGTGGAATAGTGTTGGGAGTCACTCTGGCTCATAGACTTTTTCACATCTTCAAGAAAAATTTGAGTATATCTTCATCTCATCTCTTTGCTGACTCTACAATTGCCTTGTCTTGGATACTTTCTAAAAAACACATTTGGAACATTTTTGTACAAAACAGAATTCAAAAGGTCAATTCCTTGTTGGAAACTTTTCCTTGTGATTTCCATTTCGTCAGAAGTCACGAAAACATCGCTGACCCCGCTTCCAGAGGGATAAATGTCTTTGATAATCCCCAGACCACCGAAGACTGGTTATGCGGACCTAGCTTTATTAGAGACAATCCCATCGATTTTTCTCTTCATCAAATTCCTCATTTTCAGGATGATCTTCCTGAATTAAGGAAGTTAGTTGTCTCAAACATAGCAACAAATCACGAACTCAACGACACCTTTGAAAATCTATTCGCTAAATCTTCTTCTTTTCGTAAAATTCAAAGAATTGTCGCTTATCTTTTTAGATTCATCAGTAATATTAAAAAGAAAATAAATAACTCTCCACGAGATACGGATATATTGACGCCACCCGAAATGGAGATCGCTGATCACGCGATCATCAGGTATATCCAAAGTATCTACTTTAAAAAAGAGATTCTTGAATTGAAAAATGCTAAACTCGTGACCAATAAAGCCATTCGTAAACTCAACCCCTTCCTACAACATAATGATGGGCTGATTCGTGTGGGAGGACGTCTCCGACACGCCCCCATATCGTATAATCAAAAACACCCCATTCTACTTCCTTCTAAATGTCGAGTTGTAGAACTAATCTTGACTCAAGCTCATCATAAGTTATTACATTCAGGCGCGCAAACAGTACTTTCGTATGTCAAAATGAAGTACTGGCCAATTGACGGATTAAGACAGATTAAACGCTTAATTCGTAAGTGTGTAAACTGTTTCCGATTCATGACACCCAATTCTGTTCAACAGATGGCAGATATGCATCCCGATC
Source organism: Diabrotica virgifera virgifera (assembly GCF_917563875.1). Taxonomy (NCBI): domain Eukaryota; kingdom Metazoa; phylum Arthropoda; class Insecta; order Coleoptera; family Chrysomelidae; genus Diabrotica; species Diabrotica virgifera. The sequence goes on from NC_065449.1 coordinate 210,887,175, forward strand.
GTGTACTCCCCACTAGACCCTTCCAAGTCGTCTCAGTGGACTATGGGGGGTTCTTCTTAATTAAGTCCTCACATTTGAGGAAGGCACCGCTTTACAAAGCATACGTAGCCTATTTCATTTGCATGAGCACTAAATGTGTTCATATCGAACTCGTCACAGGATTAAGCGCAGAAGCCTATATTCTTACTCTGAAAAGGTTTATTGCCAGAAGATCCACGCCCAGTATTATTTGGAGCGACAATGCCACAAATTTCCATGGGGCAAAAAATGAAATGCGCGAATTCTATGATTTTTTCTTAAATCAAAATAATTCGGAACAGATTAAGGAATTCTGTACTCAAAACTCCATAACTTTCAAGATGGGTGTTCCCCGCAACCCCCATCAATTCGGCCTCCATGAGGTCGGAATAAAGAGTGTGAAGTATCACCTCTATCGAATTATAGGAAATTCCCACTTCACCTTTGAAGTGTTTAACACAGTATTATGCCAAATCGAGGCTATTCTAAATTCGAGACCCATCACTAGGATGTCGTCTGACGCCAATGACTTCGCTTTCCTATCTCCAGCTCACTTCTTAGTTCAAAGAAGTTTAACCGCGCCCCCTGAACCAAGTGTTTCAGAGATACCTGAAAATAGGTTGAATCTTTTTCAGCGAATTAGTAAAATTCAACAGCAATTTTGGAAATTGTGGAAAAAAGACTATCTTTGCCTCCTGCAGCAAAGAAATAAATGGACCGACCCTACTGACCCTGTCAAGATCGGGGATTTGGTTCTGTTGAAGGAGGATGGTACTCCTCCACTCTTATGGCCAACTGCCAGGGTAATAGATGTATTGCCTGGTAAGGATGGTCTAGTTCGTACTGTCAAGATTCACACTACTCACGGTGATTTTCTTCGTGGTATTACGAAAATCGCTGTGATTCCCCTGGAAGATTAAAATCTATCCCTAGGGGGAAAACTTATCGTTTTCCTCCATTTTATCGTTGTTACCCCTTGTGTATATAAACTCTAATTTCTTCAAACATTTCTTATCGTTGTGCACATCTTTGCCAATCCCCTCTCTTCGAGGTGATATAGGCCATCTCTCTCGCCTGTCGCCCCCGGCAATATGTACAATAAATATATTATACACGGCTCACTAAAATAATTAGTTACGCCCCTGTACTACTGATTACTTAAAATTCAAGTAGTATTTATGTAACCTTTCTGGAAACTCCAGGTTATTGTTGAGACTCGCATTTGAACCCCTCGCCGGGGCAGATCGTCAAAAGCTTCCTAACGAGAATCATCTCTAATCTATCGACGCTCCCGCTATTCGTAAAAAGGCCGCATTTTACCGGCTTTTTTTGCTATCGTTTTATACCGCTCAGATAATTCAATCTGCTCAGTATTATCGACGATGATTTATTTAGCGTATTAGTGAGTGCCTTACAAATGAACCAAATGGATTATGGAATTCAATCAGAGCTCTGATGTGACACGTCATCAAGGAATAAAACTGTAAGTACTCTACATGTATGTGAACATAACTTATTAGTCGTGATACTGTATGCATTTTGAACCATATACCTCTCGTAGCAAATATTCTTTGTGCCATTTATGCAGATAATACTTTAAATTACATATGAAAAATCGTTATCTACTCTTAACCAGCTTACCTATGGGAATATACTCTATAACCGTACAATAAGTATAGGTTACTATTGTTAAGGATACTTTACGTATTGCCTAAACACCTCCCTTGTTATACAAATAGCTATTTTCTAGGAGCGTGCAAAAGGTCTACTTTTCCGCACGCGTTTTAGTTTGGAAGTTTTACTTTTCCGCATTACTTTTCCGCACTGAATTTACATACATATTGTGCTTTTAATGCCCAATTGTATAAAAATGTTGTATTCTTTCTTGTACCTGTTTGCTGATTTTTCCGGTAACAGATCAAGATTATTGACAACGTCGAAAATAGATGGGGTAGTTCTTCGTCACTTGATGCCATCTAAATCACTGAATTATTTTAAAATTCGTAAGTAAAGATGCGTGGAAATTTTAAAGTGTGTGAGGTGCTTTTTGACAATAATTGCTTTGTTTGACATCGTTGCTATGACTTTAAAATATTAAAACCTGTATTGATATACACCATTCATTACTACATAATAACAGTATTTAGGCACCGTATTGACTTTAATTCGGGATTATTATAACTTATTATTATACTTAGCGTTATTTTTTTATTCAATTAATTGATTAAGATTTGGTCATTTTTTAAACGCTCGTAGAAAAATATTGCTCCTAACTCTTGCGGAAAGTCTCTTTTCCTCACTCGACTGCTTACCGAACTCCGCTTCGCGTCGCGTCGTTCGGCAAACTGCAATCGCGTTCGGAAATGTATGACTTTCCGCACTAGTTAGGAAAACAACTATTTTGGGAAAATAAACTATAAAAAAATTAATTTAAAAAAGTCGAGAAAATAGTTTAAGAACTATGCAAAGGCCGAACCTAACTTTGGAAAAAAATACAAAACACTTGATGGATCTCAACACTATTGTTCGTATAGTAATGTTTTATTTGACTGTAGATGAAAACTTAAATTAGCATAACCATCAACTTACACATAATAATGCCTTAGATAGCATCATTTGTTGTGTCATACTCATTTGCAGGCCAATAAACACCTCAATAAACTAAGAATGTATGTATATATGGAAGTAGTGAATCACAACTTTGAATCTTGTATGTAAAAACATGAAATTTACAACGTATAAACACCATAACGTTTAAAAACATCTTTTTAGAAAAAGTAACATGACAACTTAACACATCTTGATGTCGCACATTACAATTCATAAAAATGTAAAATTACTAGAATAACATAGAGAAATGACAGAAGAGGAGATTATGATTTTTTGGGAATTGACTTTTTCATGAATAATTCATACCCATAAAACCCAAAAGTTGACGCCGATCGAAGAATTTTACGTTTATTTTTTTATTCGACAGATTTTACTTAATTATTCGCCTCTACTCGGTTATTTAAGATATAAAATGGTTTTCTTGGCATGTACTTCATTACTAGTAACGATATGAGGTATATTTTTGTTGCTGTATCAATCATGTGATATGTACGAAGTAAATTGACATGTACGGAATAAAATAAGTTTTGCATTCGTTTGAACTGTTTAGGACTAATAATTATATTTCCTTGGATTACCAAGAAACTATTTTAGTACCTATCTACTTTCACTATTTCTTATTTTAACATTAACGTCACAAGAGAGTGAGAATAAATTGAAAATAAAACGACAACTTTTTGGAAACTTGTTGACTGGCAATAGACACGAGAGCCCGCAGTGCTCGAGCGACTATTGCCGAATGGAAACAAGTTTGAGAAACAAAATTGGAGCATTATCAAAACCGTCTATCTTCTTTATTTCTAAAGATATCAGGCATATTCAAAAAACAAAATGTTCACAAAACATAAGACTACAATACTGCCCTGCTAAGTAAAAACGTCCTAACTGACAATATTAGACTTTTGAGAAAAAGCAATTTGTAGTTAATACTGTGCCATCGTCGTTTTAAAAAGCACACTTTTGCTTTATTGCACATTAGTAGTTAATTAGGATTTTTTTTTCATTTACAGGTAATAACTAAAACAACCCCAAGTTTGACATTTGATAGATAGGACGTTTTAACTAAGTATTAATAATGTATAGGTTATTTAGAATTCTTAATTTTTCAGATAGGGGTTTTTAGTTTAAATATAAATGACACTTAAAATTTTACAGTGCTACTAATAGTATGCGGTGTACCTCGGGTGTGTGATCTTCCTGAAGGATTTGCACAAAATAATGAAATGCAAGAAAATTCTTGTAGAAAAAATATTTAGTTGCAACTAATAACAATTGGTGCAAAATAAGTATGAATGATAATTTAAATTTTACGGTGCTACTAATAGTAAGCATGCGGTCTACCTCGGGGGTGAGATCTACCTGAAGGATTTGCACAAAATAAAGAAACGCAAGAAAACTCTTGTAGAAAAAAATATTTGTAAAATGAAATTAAATTTACATCTACCAGGCCATTTTATACGAAAAGGGGGCTTGATATTTGCGCATACCCTGGGAAAATATCTTACAATTAGTTTTTTGTATGTAGTTCTGTATTTCTTTTATATTTGTATTATTCTGATACTTTTTTTTATTTTAATTATTTATTGTTGTGACAAGGTTTCGGTGTTATTTGCATAATAGTAAAAAAACTAAATTTGGATAAAGTTTATATTATATATTCCTAAATAGTAGTAGTAGGTATAAATGTTTATTAGTACATAGTAATACGCATTTCGCCTACAAAGATGCAAATTATTGTCTGCAAACCCTTCTGAGAAAATAAATATTATGGTGATGAGCCCACATGTATACAGTACCAACAAAAACAATCTTTATAAAATGAATAAAACGCATAAGTCAGAAGAATTATTATTGTAATTTTACAACTTAATACTTTGTCATATCAATTTACTATTTTATTTGGGAAGAAGACGCAATTGGCTAAATTCCCAACTAAAATAGCAAATTGATATGACAAATTACATTATTATTATTAGATAAGTATTAATTTGCAAAATTAAAATAATCATTCTTATGATTTATGCGTTTCATTCACTCAACATGTTTTGGTCGGCATTGTAATATAATACAGCTATATACGCGACGGTAGATCGCATACTATAGTAGCATCAATTTAACTAACTGCGATTTCTCACTAAATAAGTTCATTTAAGCGGCCAAACTATTACGTATTTTATATTTCAATAAATCAACAAAAATTATCACATCCAACTATTTTTCAAATGTCTGTATGAGAAGCGATCGTTTATTCATTATGACTTACAGTAATTTCTCTTGTCATATTATATTTCGTATAAGCGCTAGGTCAACATTAATTTCACCAGTTGGAGGATTTCAATATGATTTACTTAGCCAAAAAGTCCTATCTTCACAATAATTTTGATGCAGATGGGAACTTAACGAAGTAGTTATCATATAGGACATTTATTCTAAGCACAACAACTGTTAGTTGTAGAAAGGACAAACAAATTTATGATTTTGTACGATTTGGGGCGGCAGAAAGGACTTTCTGACTAAACTAAGTAATAAGATGATAAATGTCTAATAGTAGTGGAATACAGTAAGGTCTCGTTTTATGCGGTGGATACGTTCTACAGAAAAGCGCATATAAAAAAATTGCATTAAAAAAGACTTTACTTGCATTGAAAAAGGAGGGATACGTTCCGTAATTTTCTAAAATCATATAAAACCAAAACGTTTGTCCACCAAAATTTCAAATAAAATCTTAAAAAAGAAATAAAAAAATAGACTTACGATATTGAGTTGGCACGAACACCTCTTCTCATGAAAGGTAAAACTTGATGACACTCGCTTTAAACGTTTCAATCTAGAAATCAAAATGTGCTGCGTATAAAGCCGCGTCCTCAGTGGTAAATTTTTACGTGCGTATTGAATTAATGGTTTGTCGCAAAAGTTTGCGTCGCGAATTTAACTGCTCGACCATCGAAGATTTTTTTTATCGTTCTTTCACACTGCAAACCGTATGCGACGCAAATCCTTTTATCTTCGCTCAAAAACCGACAACCGATGGAGCGTGTGTGTTGTGTGCGTCTAAAATGAGCACAATTTTTACCTCGAGAATGAAAATATTTGCGACGAACAGCTGGTTCGTTGTAAATTTTTACCAGTGAGGACGCGGCTTTATACTGCAACTTGAAATCAGCAAAATTTAAACTCGTCACTTATAAAAATGAACGAAGCACCGCTAAGAGAAAATTTAATTTCAAAACAGCTAGGTACAAGTTATACCTTTCAATGTGAAACTCAGAATGATGCCATAGCGACATCATGTAACAAGTGGAATCCCCAAATCAAATTGCAAACGCTCACTTTACTGATATCTGGATGTGAATAGTTGATAATATTAATTATAATAGTTGTTAATAATAGAAATTTTTGAATGAACTACAAACCGCACAACTTCAAAATCGCATTAAAAAAATCCGCATAAGAAGAGACCTTACTGTATAACGTTATCACGAAAAAACGAAAATTGTAGATCGGACGTTTTTACTAAGCAGGGCAGAATACGATTCCTATGTACGCTCACGTTTGTACCTCGTCCTCCCTACAGGGTGTCTGAAACTTAACATAAGAAAAACATTTCTTTTCTTCCACCCGGTATAAATACTGTACTGGAATCAAACATCCTCTATCCGGACAGAGGCAGGAGAATCCGACGATATCAAAATCAAACGTGGGGTCCGTCAGGGATGTATACTATCCCCCCTGCTGTTTAACATCTACGCTGAGGAAATCTTTCAAGAAGCAGTGGATGATGTTGAAGCCGGAATTCGAATTAACGGAGAATGTATCAATAACATAAGATACGCAGACGACACTGTGGTATTCGCTGACAGTTCTGAAGCCCTACAGGAGTTAATGAACAGAATCGCGGAGGTCAGTCAGAGATACGGACTTTCACTAAACACTAAGAAAATAAAATGTATGATTATCTCTAAGAACAAACAGCAATTTGGACTCAGTGTACATGGTCAACAAATAGAAAGAGTAAAGACATATACCTACCTTGGTACGAACGTCAATGAAAATTGGGACCATTCTATAGAAATCAAATGTAGGATAGAGAAAGCAAGATCTACATTTCAAAAAATGGCTAAGTTGTTCAAATGTCATGATTTGTCGATACCCATAAAAGTCAGATTACTACGATGTTATATCTTCCCTATACTGTTGTACGGAGTTGAGTCGTGGACTCTCACAGACGCCACCTGCAAGAAAATTGAGGCTTTTGAGATGTGGCTTTATCGTCGAATCCTGAAGATATCTTATACCGACCACATTACTAATGAGGGTGTTTTGCTGAGAATGCAAAAAGAAAAAGAGCTGTTAATCAAAATAAAAACAGCCAAAATCGAATACCTCGGTCACATCATGAGGAATAGTGAAAGATATGGACTGCTGCAACTGGTCTTACAGGGAAAAGTAGAGGGAAAGCGAGGACCAGGAAGGCGAAGGATTTCGTGGCTGAAAAATCTACGTACGTGGTTCAACACGACCACTACAAATCTTTTCAGAGCAGCAGTGTGCAAAGTACAGATTGCCATGATGGTCGCCAACATCCGAAACGGATAGGCACTACAAGAAGAAGAAGGTATAAATACCAAAAAAAGTTTCAGCAAATCTTTGCACAACTGTGTAAATAAGAAAAATCTGAAATAATAAAGAAATAGCGGAATCCATTAATCTGTTCACGAAAAAAATGAACTATGAAAATGAGCATAATTTTCTGTATCCCTAAGTTATGCCTCGCAGTATAATAATTGTAATAAGTATTCTTAGTTCTTGCATAATCTAACTGATTTTGACGGAAACGTCATCTTGGACAGGGTAGAGAAATTGTTTGAAGACCAAAGAGATAATCATCAAACACCTTTGAGCTAGGCCCAGCTAGTAGAAGAGATAAATGCTGGATTAAAAAGATTACAGTAGGAAGTTTGTTCTGCAACTAAATCATGGCAAAGCAGCAGACCTCGATAATATACAAGCGAAACTACTCAAACAAATGGGCAATGCTTCAATAGTAATAATCACTAAGATATTCAACAACATATACAACTCTGGAGGAATACCAACAGAATGGCTGAAGTCTATTAAGTCAATACTTGCTGGTTTCCACTATTCGGGACTTTTTCCAACGGCTTTTCCATTCTTCGCAAATTCTATACTTCTTGGTCTATGAGGCTTACCTATCGTTCACACTGTTGTATTAAAAATTAATCTCTTAAACAGACCTCTAAATCGTGATATAAAATTATTTATCCGCTTATCTACAATAGTTTCAATGAACCACCCTGTATGCTTTTATCATACCTACAGGTTATCAAAGGAAGACCATTCCTCCACATCACCGTATCGCAGCAAACAAATAAATCTTGGCAAATTAGTTTCCTTTCCTTAACCAAAATTATTTTGCAGCACAATACATACATCTATCCAACATTCTGACCGACAAGCCAGCGATATTAAAAACTTTTGTAAAGACTTTCCTGGCTTTAATTCAACGTTTCTCGTTCCACGACTGGCAACCGAGGAGGAATTTTTCTTTCACGAAAATTACAGCGAAAAAAGGAGTAACTAGGTCGGAAGATTTGTCCATTGTTGGAAAATATTTTCAATTATATCTGTATTGTACTGGTTCTTATATACGGTTGAGGAAAGACAATTGGTGTTCAAGGGAGTGCCAATCTCCTAAAAAGGGGGTAACATACTCAGAATATTTTTATGCTCCAAGTGTTCAATTTTTCACATGCGAAAAACAACCTTATATTTTTCGCTCTATCATTCGATAATTTCCACCCTTAATTTTAAATAATTAGTTAAGCTAATCCTGAATAATAATTCCTAGTATAGGGCTTTTCATTCACAGTCATTTGTTTCGAGCTTCTGTCATGTGTCACATAATATTAATATCTACGTCATACGTTATTGGTATTTTACAATGATACAAACCAAAGACGTATGACGTGGATATATTAATATTATGTGACACATGACAGAAGCTCGAAACAAATGACAATCGATGAAAAGCCCTATTAGTATAGTATAGTTGATCCAAAAGATGGCATAACCCAGACATCCAAAGTGAAAGTTATCCTTCAACACCAAATTGTTCTATATGGTCCACACAATGTCCAGAAAAAAGTCACACCATTTTGAGCGTCGGGTTTGGGGGGGAGACGGGGGAGAAATCGGTAAATTCGTAGTTTTTTAAGTTTTTCGCCAATATTTCTAAAACTATGCTGAACAACCCTCTATACAAAATTGTTCTACATTAAATTTGAAATGAAAAAGGCCCTATGCATAATCTTTCTAAAATAAATGGTTCCAAAGTTACGGAGGTAGTATAGTATAACTGGTCCAAAAAAAGGCCTAACCCAAACATCCAAAGTAAAAGTTTTCCTCCAACACCAAAATGTTCTATATGGTCCACATATTGTTCAGTAAAAAGTTATAGTCTAAGAGATGGGAGCGGATTTTGTGCGTGATAAGTAATATGGAAAAACTATACGGCGATATGTTGAATTAGTTGTGTACATGACTTTCACCAACGGCCGGAAACCAGAGCTGGGGCCGAGGGTAGTTATAAGGGGTCAAAGTCGCGGTTTTTATTATTTTTTTTTTATGACGCTCATGATCGAGATAGTTCACCAAAATTTGGGAATAAGTAGGTCATGACGTAACTAAGTAAAATCTCTATGGGCTCAACGCTGCGTGGCCGACAAAGGGGTGGGGGTAGGGGTGAATATAAAAAATATAAGGGTTTTTTTGCGACGTTTGTGATTGAGATAGTGCACCAAAATTTGGGTATAAGTAGACCATGACATAAATAATTAAAATCCCCAGAGCCGGAAACCAGATTGGGGAAGGAAGGTAGTTATAAGAGGTCAAAGTTCCGTTTTTTATTATTTTTTTTGTGACGCTCATGATCGAGATAGCGCGCTAAAATTTGGGAATAAGTAGGTCATGACGTAACTAAGTAAAATCTCCAGGAGTGGAACGCTGCGTGGCCGACAAAGGGGTGGGGCAGGGGTGAATATAAAAAAATGTAAGGGGTTTTTTCCGACGTTCGTGATTGAGATAGTGCACCAAAATTTGGGAATAAGTAGACCATGACATAATTAAGTAATATCCCCAGAGGCGGAAACCAGAGTGGCGGACGAGGGTAGTTATAAGGGGTAAAAGTCGCGGTTTTTATTATTTTTTTTGTGGCGCTCATGATGGAGATAGTGCACCAAAATTTAGGAGTAAGTAGGTTATGACGTAACTAAGTAAAATCTTCAGGGGCGGAACGCTGCTTGGGGTACAAAGGGGTGGTAGGCAGGTGTGAGTATAAAAATATATGGGGTTTTTTTTGCCGTCCGTGATCGAGATAGTGCACCAAAATTTGGGCATAAGTAGATCATGATATTACTAAGTAAAATCTCCAGGGTTGGAACGCTGCGTGGGGGACAAATGTTGTGCCGGGTCACAAAAAAAATAATACGCGACTTTGACCAACAGAAAGTGAAAGTTATCCTCCAACACCAAATTGTTCTATATGGTCCACGTAATGTTCAGAAAAAAGTCACACCATTTTGAGCGTCGGGTTTGGGTGGGGAGAGGGGGGAGAAATCGGTAAATATAAAAAGTATCGAAAACCTCCACTTTTCACCCTCCGTAACTCTGGAACCGTTGATTTTATAACAATTATGTATAGAATCTTTTTTGTTTTAAATTCTATGTATAATATTTTTCTATAGAACATTTCTTACGCTAAAGCATAGTTTTAGAAATATTGACAAAAAACTACTAAATTACCGACTTCTCCCTCATCTCACCCCCAAACCGGACGCTCAAAATGGTGTAACTTTTTACTGAACAATATGTGGACCATATAGAACAATTTGGTGTTGAAGGAAAACTTTTACTTTGGATGTCTGGGTTAGGCCTTTTTTTGGACCAATTATACTATACTACCTCCGTAACTTTGGAACCGTTCATTTTAGAAGGGTTATGCATCGGATCTTTTTTATTTCAAATTTAATGTAGAACAATTTTGTGTAGAGGGTTGTTCATGCTAAACCGCTTAGTTTTAGAAATATTGACGAAAAACTTACAAAACTACAGATTTGCAGATTTCTCCCCCCTCCTCCCCCCCCCAAACCCGACGCTCAAAATGGTGTGACTTTTTTCTGAACATTATGTGGACCATATAGATAATATAGAACAATTTGGTGTTGGAGGATAACTTTCACTTTGGATGTCTGGGTTTGGGTCTAACTATACCATACTATATCTAGTTTTATCCCTATCTAAGTACAGACATTTTCTTGGAAATTGCTATGCTGTTCTCCTCTGTTAGTGATAACCACTAGTTACCGACTGTGTGAAAAGTACAGTGAATCTCTCTGATACTGTCTCTTAGTGAACTACTACTCAAAAAGAAACAATAGGTACAGTGAAAACCTTCGCCAACAAAAGGAGTTCTGGGTGAAATACAGTAAGATTCAAATTGTTCTCTGGGTCTCCTCCGCACACGTTCACATCCGTCTGGAGATCATAAGCCAAAATTCATCAGAAAACAATATATGTACTCCATTGCTGAACAGTGAAGTCTCTGTGATCATTCGTAAAACTCATCCTGTTAGCTCGATGAGCTGCCGTTTATTTAGGGCATGCTCCTGGCTTATGAGAACTAAAGCATTTCATGCAGGACGCTTCTTACAGTTCATGTAGAAATATGAGTTCTTTGAGCTTCTAACAAACAATTAGCGAGAACATTTGACATTAAGAGCGGTTCCGTAATCCGGAAATCTAGAAATCTAAAAAACGTTCATCAAGCAGATCAAGCTGATTTGCACCTTTATCTATCTGATCCCAGTCTTCTAGTATATTCTCCACTCTCATGATACTTCATAAGAGCATTATGGACGGTACTTTTGACAATATTTAAATGATTTTCAATATAACGTGTACTGCGATCTTCTTCATGTAATGCCACAACTTTTGCATTATTTCGGGAGTCATACTAACACGTTTTGAAGGACAGTGATTTAAATTTATCATATTAAACTTGAAACTTATCTTAAATGTAATAAAAAAATGCATATAAATCGGTTTATTAGTAAACAATATAATGTATCATTTTTTGTCAAATATCAAAATTTTGTTTCTATGGTTACGCTATCATTTAAAAACATTAAAAGAACCGCTTTTATTGTTATAGTCAGTCGATTCGCTAATCTGAGATACAACTGTCTACACTACAGTAACAATAAAAATGCTCTGTGTAGAAATAAAAATAAACAAACCAAGACACATTTAATGTTCAAGGAGCACTCCCAAATCATGGTTTGGGAGTGCTCCTCGTGCTTATTTATTTCTAGTGCATCTTTATTGTGATTGTAGTGTAGACAGTTGTGTCTCAGATTATCGAATCGACTATATAAATGAACGGTTCTTATTATTAACTTTCTCTTCATTAAAACTAATATACACTGACTAAAAAATATATACAAAATCCAAGTGTCGCAACGCAAAATCTTGATTTTAAAAGGATTGTAGTTGAAAGGGCTTCAACGAGTCACTAATCATGAGTGTATGCAAACTTTGAGCAGCAATATCTTAACCAATTTTTATCTTAGAGAAAAACAAAAAATGCAAAATATTTAAAACAAAACCAATAACTACCTTTATTCGCTCTTCGAGATTTTTCGTATCGCTTATACTTTTAAGTTTTTTTTTTAAGTTTACTTTAAAACCAAATTTTTCAAAAATAACCACGTTGAACCGGTGAGACTTACAGATCGTATAAACAATATATTATAATATATTTAAGTAAAGTAAATTGTAAAGTAGTAACGATTAATTTCATTTGGGATGCTAATTAGGGGGTGATTTTCACAATTTTTTTACCAAAAAAAGGGATTAACTTTATTTTTAGCGTAGCTTCCTTACTTTGATGCTAGAAACTTTTATCAAAAACAAAAATAAAGCTTTTTTTAAACACTTTTAAAAAGTCGTGATGAGTTTCCCCCGAAACGTGCTAAATGTTTTGGTTATTTCACGTTGAAATATCTGATTTGGAATTTGACGAAAAAGAACCCAATGTTCATGATCTACAACTAGCTTCTGCTGTAGGTACAGACTTCATACATACACAATTTTTTGTGTTTTTTATTAGCTACATTTTTTCTAAGAATATTCTTTTCGATAAAATGCTTACTTTTTGAGTTATTTGCGAAAAACCTTGTAAAAACGTGGTTTTTTTGTTTAAAAATGAACATTTTCACTAGCAAATAACTCGAAAAGTATTAACTACTTTAAACATATGTTTTTTCACCTACGAGAAGGGGTGGCTGTCACTTCCCAAGTAAAAGCAACCCTGGGCTGAAGTCCAAAAGTGAAGTAGAGGGTAAGAGGAACAGAGGAACCTAAATCCAATCTTTGAAGCAAATCCGTCTTGACGAAGAAAAGTACACTCCAAAACGGTTATTTACTGTCCCAATACATAGTAGTAATCAATCTATGGGAGAATAAAATTATTACAGTATGTAATTTTATGCGAATTAAAGCATCCCTAAATATAAGAGTATCCACTAATAAGATCCTTTCGAGGCACGCCCTTGCACTAGAAACAATAGTGTATAACGAAACTTAAGGGTAAACTGTCACTTAGGAACTTTTCCCCGCTGACAAAGACTTCGGGGGTTTGTTTTTAAATTGAGCAAGAGCAGCGTTCCATTGTTTTTTGTTCTGAGAGAATTTTTTTGTACGGGTAGGCGCTGAACTGTTGTTTTATCCGAATGGAATGAAGTGAAAAGTTGATGGAAAACGTTTCGGGCCAAAGGTTGACGCCCAAGGCATTAATCATGAATAAACAATCGGACTGATTCCCTTTTTGGATCGACCATTTTTTATTAATTTAAAAGCTGCTGTTTATAAAGGTGAAGGGAAAAAGAGCAAGACTTAATCGAATTCAATTACCTGTGTTGCAAAACGGCAACACAGGTACATATTGAAGAATTTTTCTGCCAGAGAGACGATGTATTGTGACGATCCAAAACCTTGGTAATACTTTTAAATTCTATTTAATTCATAAAGCAGTAACTTTTATTCGATCCTGTATAATGTTCCTAATGTTTCATATTCAATACTGCGTTTTACATTTATATTTTCGAACGATATATTGAAATAATTGAAAATGAATTTGTCTTTGAATTTGATCGAAATAAAGAAAATTAAAAACGTTTATATTTGAGTCAGAGTTGGTTTCATTCTCGGGTCAGTAGTCTAGAGAAATAAGATTTTTCTCGTGACACATCCCCTCCAGGCCGAAACCAATTTTTTTAGGTAGTATGGACATCTATATTAGTAACCTATATGTTTCCTGCGGCCGATTTTGATGATATACATAGTTATAAACAAATGAAGATCAAAAAACGGTAAATTTTCGCTTTTTTCGTCAATTACTAAAAAGTGAAGCACTCTAAAAAAATTTGAGAATAAGAAACTCATAAATCATATAAAAAACTTCAATAATATGGCGGTCGCTGAATATGTGTATCCTTATTTGTTGCTTAGAAAATGGCAAAATAAGTCATACATTTTGAGATTTTATAAATGTTCATAACTTATGTAAAAATTAAATTAGAACCTTCTTATTACACGGAATGCTGAGATTTCTTGTGCTTAAATTATATCTTAAATTTCAAAGCAATTGGTCAAATAGTTTAAAAGTTATTTAATTTGTTTATCCCAAATTCATTTTTTTTGCAACACTATAAGTCAGAAAATTATGAGGTTACAGTAATACTTCGGACAGTTTATGAAAGAAGAACATTTATACTATTAACATATAAAAAAAATGACAAAAAGTAATTTTAAACAGTGTAAAATTATTTTGCAAAAACATGTCGATTTTTTGCTTACTTATAAACAATTAGAATAACTTTTTAACCGTTAGCCGTAGAAAAATTATTTTTTCATATTTAGAAAGACTGAATTTTTATACACATTTAGAAAGAAAAACAGTTGTCCTAGGACAATTAGAGACGAAGTTAGCCCCCCCTCCTTTTTAATTCACATGTTCTTGCAAAATAATTTTGCAATATTTAGAATTATTTTTTGTCATTTTTTAAATTAAATTAATAGTGTAAATCTTCTTCTTTCATAAACTATCCAAAGTATTACTGTAACTTTATCATTTTCTGACTTATAGTGTTGCAAAAAAAAATTAATTTGGGACAAACAAATTAAATAACTTTTAAACTATTTGACCGATTGATTTGAAATTTAGGGTATGATTTAAGCACCAGAAGTCTCAGCATTCCGTTTAATAAGAAGGTTCTAAGTTAATTTTTACATAAGTTATGAATATTTATAAAAACTCAAAATTTATGATTTATTTTACAATTTTCTAAGCAACCAATAAGGATAGACATAGGTATTCAGCGAACGCCATATTCAAGTTTTTTATACGATTTATGAGTTTTTTACTCTCAAATTTGTTTAAAATGCTTAACTTTTTGGTAATGGACGAAAAAAGCGAAAATTTACCGTTTTTTGATCTTCATTTGTTTATAACTATGTATATCATCAAAATCGGCTGCAGAAAACATATATAAGTTATGATTATAGATGTCCATACTACTCAAAAAATTTGGTTTCGGCCTGGAGGGGGTTGTGTCACCAACAGGATATTTTATTTCCTTATTTCTCTGAACTACAGATACGTTCTTTTTCGCCGATAAGGCGATGTTTGATATTTTTTAGATCTTTGACAGTAGGTAGTAATTTTTGTGATGTAAGCAGTCAAAAAAATATAGTTGTACGAAATCAAATATTGGTAAGATATTTTTCAAAGATCTAGTTCCAGTATGTTTAAAAAGTCTTGTTTGCAGTCTATCTATGACGTTTTGGGGTTTGTGTTTAAATTGAGCAAGAGCAGCGTTCTATTGTTTGTTTGTACTGAGAATTTTTTTGTACGGGTACTTTAAAAGCCGATGTTTATAGAGGTAACAGAAAAAAAGAGCAAGACTTAATCGAATTCAATTACCTGTGTTGTCAAGCGGCAACACAGACTTTCAGCAAACCCAAACTTTAGCTTCATAAAATAAGAATGGAAGTACGTCAAGGTATTATGAAATATATGTACGATAAAAAAACATTTTGTAGTTTAAACAAAAATAAAAGTCATAGGTTATACCAGGTTATTATGATAAATAATATATTATTGTAGATAACACTCCCTTTTGATAATATACAGCATTTAAAAAAAACGTACAATACAATATTTCATAACCTGTTTGACCCCCGGTGACAATTAAATGAATACCCAGAACCCTATCACTGCTATTTATTTTAATTTAATTGTGTTTGAGGTATAATAAATTTTATATAATAAGGCCGTAAAGGACCTAATGAAATAATTACTTAACACATATATTACTTTCTTAGTTTAGTCGGAATCTGTATTGGTGGTCAATCTCTTGGTTATATGCTTTGTTTTTAAACCACGAGGAGTAATTAAGTTATATTGGCGATTTTTTGTGTTCTTTGCGTTATTCCTTTAATTTTTAGATTTTTAGTCAGCTTTTATATAAAAAAACAGTTGTTTTTAGAACTCTTTATAGCGACGTATTGGTATAATATAATATTTATGGATTACCGTTGAAGGCCTACGTGATCAACCAAAAAAGAAGATGTATTTGGTTATTTTTCTAGTGATATTCTTGGGTGTGAATCTGTCTTTTTAGTTTACTAGTCCTGGTTTAAAAACAAGGTATAGTATTATTTGTATACCTTTTATTGTTCCATATCGTCTAAAGTGCATGAGTCCCGGCGTACAGTGGTGAATTTTGCCGAAAACCTGGCCAAAATGCAAAAATTTAAGTTTATATATTCCGAAAAATTTTATATGTATGCTTGCTCTGTAGGTTTCTGAGAATCATAAACGGCCGTTGAGGGTAGAACAATACAAGCAGATCACATATTTATATTAGTGTAACTTTGGGATTGAACGAAAACGGATCGAATAAAATTAAAGTGTGTTATAAAATTGAGGCATTGTTCGGTTTTCATTTAAAACTATAAACGTGTATTATTTTGTTATTTTATAGTGGATGCTATTGCTGGAGGTACGTGGAGTATCTTAATATACTTTTGAAATTTTTTTCCTAAAATAAACTTTATTTACAACATATTTACAAAATAATGGTAAGAATTTTCAATCGTTTTCTGTTTTCCAGGTTTTAAAATGGGAAAAGTAAAAAAGTCAGCTTTGGTCGGCAAAAATTTTTTGCTTAACGAATAGTTCAATATGTATATAAATATTACTCAAAAAATCATCTGCAACTAGGTGCAAACTTAACGGAATTTTTCATTTTAAAAAAATGTAAAATGCTGGAGAATCTTTACATTAATAGACTTTAATGTTATGGTCAGTTAAAAAAGTAAGAACAAAATGTAAAGTAGCTGATCCAGTTAATTTACAGTTTTTTTACACAAGAACCGCCGTTTTTTTGTTTTTTTTTGCTTTCTTCTTCTTTTTTAATCTTTAAGTCCTTTTACCTTTATGTACAAGCCTATCTTTTTTGCTTTCTTATTTTTATATTTTTTAATAATTTTGGCCTTGTGAGTCCAAAAATTTTGACTTTTTTAAAAATAAAATGCATAAGCGATACTTTATATTAAGAAGTCAAAAATTGGTAGGTCAATTCTTAATACATTTAAATTGTTTTTATAAATGGAGCCGATTAATTATAATTATTACCTACCAATGTGTGGCTTCTTAATACAAAGTTTCGTTTATGCATTTTATTTTTAAAAAAATTAAAAATTTTAAATATTAAAAATAATTAAAATTGATTTTTAAAATTAAATAATTAATTTTAATAATTAAAAAATATAAAAATAAGGAAGCACAAAGGTAGGCCTGTACATACGGTAAAAGGACTTAAATATTAAGAAAAAGAAGAAGAAAGCGAAAAAAAAATAACAAGGCGGCTCTTGTGTAAAAAAACTGTAAATTTACTGGATCAGATGCTTCATATTTGGTTATTACTGTATTAACTGACCATAGCAATAAAGTCACTTAATGTAGAAATTCTCCAGCATATTATATTTTTTTTAAATGAAAAATTCCGCTAAGGATGCAAATGGCTGCAAATGATTTTTTGAGGATAATTTATATACATATTAAATTATTTATTAAGCAAAAAATCTTTGCTGACCAAAGCAGACTTTTTAATTTTCCCGTTTTAAAACTTGGAAAACAGAAAACGAGCGAGAATTATTGCCATTATTTTGCAAATATGTTGTAAATAAAGTCTATTTTACGAAAAAAAAATCTTAAAAGTATATTAAAATACACCACTTACCTCCAAAAATAGCATCCACTATCACTATAAAATAACAAAATAATACACATCTATAGTTTAAAATAAAAACCGAACAATGCCTCAATTGTATAACACAGTTTATTTTTATTCGGTCCGCTGTCGTTCAATCACAAATTTATACTAATATAAACATGTGATCTGCTTGTATAAACGGCCGTTTATGATTCTCAAAAACCTACAGAATATGGTTCATATAAAGTTTCTCGTAGTATACCTATAAACTTAAATTTTTGCATTTTGGCCAGGTTTTCGGTGAAATTCACCACTGTGCGGCGTAACAACACTTGATTTTCTGCAAAACTGAATGCAAAAATTGTATTATTATTTATAGGTATTCCCATTCCATCACATTCCATTTTCCATCTGTTAAAAGCAGCTTCTACATACAGATTAAATAGGAGAGAAGAAATGTGACATCTCATCTCAATCTCTGTATAACATCAATAGATTGTGAGAGTGTCAATCTTTTTTTTTCATTTGTACGGTGTTTGTCAAGGTACTGCACTAGTGCCCATCAGTTGTAAAATAAGTAATAAATAAAGATATAAAATCCACAAGGAAAATTTTTCCTGTAGGTGGCTGTATACCATTAACCACAAAAAAAATTATTGAAAAATACTTTATAAAAATTATTTTTAATTAAAAAACCCTTAAAGATCCACATCTAAATCACTACTTAATCACAGAACGTTCTCGATCTACATAGATCATCATCAGTACTGATACAGATAAATCACATGCTGAGCCATCAAAAATACATGGGTAAAAACCTTTAAATGTTAAGAGGATGGGTACGTATTTTCGGCTGCAATGCTATTCAACTGGGGATTCATTTTTTTCGAATCCTGAGAAAACTAATAAATATTTTTGAAAAATTTAAACGCAGAATGAAAGATTACGTTATTAGCGAGGGCCGAAAGTTCCTGAGAACTTCTATAATGTTTATTATAATAAGTTACAGGGGTGAAAAACTAAGAGAAAATTTAGTGTGATTTTTAATTTCAAATATCTCATTCAAAATAAATGTTTTATTTCTTCTAAGGGACTTTCGGCCCTCGGTAATAATTTAGTCTTTCATTCTGCGTTTAAATTTTTCAAAAATATTTATTGGTTTTTTCAGGATTCGAAAAAAATGAACACAATGTCTGTGGTAATATTTTCCAAATCTATCTTCGTCTTACAACGCATTCAGTCATATAGAATATTGTCAGTCAGACATTGACAATCAGGTCAATTTTAAATATTTCACATGGCATCGGGAATATTTTGAGTTGTTGATTAAATAATATTGATATATAATGTATGTCCAAGCAGATAATACATCAGGATAATATATATTCTGTGATCCAAGTATTTTGTTGTTAAAGATGTTCAAAATTGTAAGCGTTCCATAGTAACAATATATTATTACGAAATCACTTTAACATTTTTCCTCTTTTCTCGATTGAGTATTAGTTTTTGTTGTACAGTAGATAAATTATTACAATCACTGAATACATAGTTAGTGAAAAAATTATCACATTTATTAACTGAATTAATAATTTGCATGTATACAAATAACAGTTATCCAAGAACATTCAAAAGCCATCTATTTAAGTTAATGATGACATTTTCAAGTAGAATGACATTCTAGTGATGTTTACATATATACATACCAGTGTGAATTTTACTACACGTAATTTGCTGTGTAAAGACAGTAAAAGTAGGGATAGCCGCAAAACATTTGCGAATTATGTACCGATGGCCTTAACAAAATATAGATTATTTGATTAAATAAGTTATATTATTTTAAAAAAATCCAAGTGATGGATAAAAATCCGTATGGATATGGAATTTGGCATCTTCTGATTTTTTTTTCGCATTTTCCATCAGTTCATGATGTTACCAATTGTACCAAAAATGATACAGTATTATTATTTTATACATGCTTTATTCGTAACGTAAACGTAACTGTCTTTTGTATAAGATTAATTTTGTATCACAGGCTCGGAGCCAAAATAGTGGACTCATTATTTATTTAAACAAACACGTTACTTTGTCACCTTAATCAGATTCATTGGTGAGGGTCGACTACTTTTTATTAACATTGTATATAAAAAATTAAATATATTTTCTACAGCAAACCATTAAGATAATTGTTTTCTAAAAAGAAATAATGATTTATTTAAAACAACTCGAAGTAATTCATTAAAATACTTTTTTTATTTCCAGGAACTTTATGCATGCTTTTGTTAGTATAATTTAATGAAAATCTTTTGTGAAAATTCGCTGCTTAGAAAGTTCTCAATATAGTCTGTTACAGCCGCTTACAGACGAACCACTTTTTGAAGTCAAAGTCGGCAGCAAAAAGCGCAGGCTTGTCGCTAGTATCGGCGTTTGCTGTGTAGCACGATCAAAGAACAATCTGACCGCAAAAAAAATAAAGGAAGGATGAAAATTTGGGAATAGGTAGTTGAAATTGTGTATTATTATATAAGAAAAAAGTTTACAATTCTACATTTCTCTATTTTTGTAAAATGGAGGCTAATACCCCTCTCGAAGGTGAAAAATATACATTCAAAATAAGACCGGAATTGGATAAAATGACTACTTCTAAACAACTTTTGTTCTATAGAGTTTTTTCGCTAAGTCAATACTTTTCGAGTTATTTGCGAGTGAATATGTTCATTTTTAATAAAAAAAAACATGTTTTTGGACGGTTTTTCGCAGATAACCCAAAAAGTAAGTATTTTAGCGAAAAAAATATTCCTAGCAAAAATATAGCTTATAAAAAACTGAAAAAAATGGTGTATGCAAAAGGTCTATAGACCCAGTAGAAGCCGAGTTATAGCTAATGAAAGTAGGTTCTTCTTTGTCAAATTTGAAATCGAATATTTCAATGTGAAATAACCCAAAAACGGAGCACTTTTCGGGGAAAATTCATTTCAACTTTTTTAAAGTGTTGAAAAAAAGGTTTATTTTTGTTGTTTAAAAAAACTTCTGACATTAACAGTAAGTGAGTTACGCTCAAAATATTGTTGGTCCCTTTTATTTTTTCGTAAAAAAATCGCGAAAATCACCCCCTAGTTAGCATCACAAATAAATTTTATCATTACCACTTGACAAGTTACTTTGCTTATGTACTATTTATATGATCTGTAAGTTTCATCGGTTCAAAGTGCTTATTTTTGAATAAGCTGTAGTTAAAACGGCTTGAACGAGTAACTAATCACTAGTTTAGGCAAATTTTGAACAGCCATAGCATGACCAATTTTTGTGTAACAAGAAAACGAAAAATCAAAAATATTTAGAAAAGCAAAACGAACATTTTATTACTCTTTGAGATTTTTGGTATTACTAATACTTTTTAAGTTAATTCCATAAAAAATTCGATTTTTTTTTAAATAAAAAAAAATGTTTTATTTTAAACCCGATTTTTTTTCAAAAATGAGCGCTTTGAACCAACGAAACTTATAGATAATATAAACAATACATAAGTAAAGTAACTTGTGAAGCGGTAACGATTAATTTTATTTGGGAAGCTAATTAGGGGTTGATTTTCAGCAGCAATATTTTGAGCGTAACTCACTTACTTTTAATGTTAGAAGTTTTTTAAAAAACAAAAATAAATCTTTTTTTAAACACTTTAAAAATAGTTATAATGCACTTTCCCCGAAAAGAGCTCTGTTTTTGGGTTATTTCAAATTGAAATATTCAATTTGGAATTTGACGAAGAAGAACCTACTTTTCATTAGCTACAACTCTGCTTCTACTGGGTTTATAGACCTTTTGAATACACCATTTTTTTCAGTTTTTTATAAGCTATATTTTTGCTAAGAATATTTTTTTCGCTAAAATACTTACTTTTTGAGTTATCTGCGAAAAACCGTCCGTGTAAAAATGAACATATTCACTCGGAAATAACTCAAAAAGTATTAACTTGGTGAAAAAACTCTATAGAACAAAAGTTACTTAGAATTGGTCATTTACGTATATTTCATCCATATACAAGTGACGTCATCGATCTGGGCGTGATGACGTAATATATGATTTTTTTAAGTGGAAATAGAGGTAGTGCGGTAGCTTATTTGAAAGGTTGTTCAATTCGCTATTCAGCAATATAAACATTAACATCAATGTTTATACAGGGAGGACAAAAAATAATTTTTTAATTGAATTAATTGACACAAAAAGAAAAATGTGCGTAATTTATTTAATCAAAATACATTGTATGTCTGTCAGAAAACAGAAATAAAATGTTTATTTAGAAATAAACATTTTATTTGAGAAAGCCTTTCGCTTAAATTAAAGGTTCAAACTGCCAAGAGGTAGGTGGGAGGTTCTTTGACATTTTTAATTTAAGCGAAAATCAATGATTATTTCATAGACTTAAATAATGATAGACGGAGTGTCATTCAGAGCGAAATGACGACACCATCTTTTTTCTTTGGATCAGTGCTTTTTCACTCTTACGCATAGTAAAGCTGCGACAGTAGTCCTCCCCTTCCGTGCCTATACTCACACTTAATGTTATCTTAGTTTCTCGATACAATGGGTGCGTTCGGACGACCACAGCGGCTGGACAGCTGAGCCAGCAGTAGCCGTCAGACGTCACCGCTGGAAGTCAGCCGCTGAGAGATTTACTAAGCTTTCCCTATCACGGCTGGATTCAACCACTCAGCCGATTTCTGCTGGCAGTCAGCTGCTATGGTCGTCCGAACGCACCCATTGTACCGGAAAGAGATACCGCAAACCAGTCGAAGAGATCTTGTCGTCAGGAAGCGCGGAGTGTAGGCTCACTCTATGTTAATATATCCATATATGGTTTATTTCTGAAATAAACATTTTTTCTATTTTCTGACAGCAGTAAAATGTATTTTGAGTTGTATAAATTCTATACATTCTTCTTTTTGCGTTAATTAAATTAGTTCAAAATTTTTTTTTGGTCTTCTTCTTCTTTTTTTTTGTATAGACATGACTCTGTCTGTTTTTTCAATGTGCCTCTAGTAAGTTGTCGTTCCATCGTTTTCGTGGTCTTCCCACAGATCGTCTTCCTATTGGGAAACCGTCTCTCGCTGTCCTGACTATCCTATTCGTCGTCATTCGGCTTATGTGGTCATTCCATTCTATTCTTCTGTTTCTTACCCAGTTATTAATGTTATACACCTTGAATCTCCGTCGTATATCTGTACTTCTAGCTCTGTCCCATAGAGTCTTACCATCGATTTTTCGAAGGGTTTTCATCTCCGCTGTTTCGAGCAATATTTTTGTCCTCTCTGTGTCGGGTCGTGTTTCTGCCGCGTATGTCATTATTGGTCTGATGACTGTTTTGTAAATTCTGCCTTTCATTTCTTTTCCGATATTTTTATTTCTCGATATTGTGTCATTCAGGCAACCTGCTGCTCTGCTTGCTCTATTCACTTGATCTTCCACTTCTGTTTCGAGCCTTCCGTAGCTAGATAGTGTGATGCCTAGGCATTTACATTCCATCACTTGTTCTATTATCTGACCTTCCACCTCCAATTTACATCGTATTGGATCTGCTGTTATAACCATGCATTTTGTCTTTTGTGAGGAAATTAACATGTTAAATTTTCTTGCGATTATGTTGAATTTTTGCAGCATACGTTGTAAATTATCTTCACTTTGAGAGATTAGTATTGCATCGTCCGCATAGCAGATTATTTTAAGTTGTTTTTCTCACATTTGGTATCCTTTTTTTAGTTCTTACTTTTTTTATTATTTCATCCATGATCAGGTTGAACAATAAAGGACTCAAGGAATCCCCCTGTCTTATCCCATTGCCGGCTCCAATTGGGTCAGTTAATTCATCGTCCACTTTTACTTTTATTGTGTTGTTCTGGTAGATGTTTTCGATCGTTTTAATTATTCCTAGAGGTACCTCTCTCGAGTATAACAAATGGATAACGTCCTTTAATGTGACCCTGTCAAATGCTTTCTTAAGCTTCTTATGCTTCCAACGATTTCTCTTGAACTTGCCTCATTATAAATATAGCGTCAGTGCATGACCTTCCAGACCTAAAACCTTGTTGTTCTTCTGCTGATGTTACAATTTCATTCAATTTGTTTGTTATCGCTTTGGTTGTCTTTTTTTGTTTTGTTATCACTTTTTGGTCATACCGTATAATTAATGATGTTGATGTTTATATTACTGAATAGAGAACTTAACAACCTTTTAAATGAGCTACTACACGACTTCTATTCTCATTTAAAAAAATTTACGTCATCACGGCCAGATGGATGACGTCACTAGTATGATATACATGCCAAAAAATTATAATTTAAAAAAAAATCGACTTGTTTCGGGAATTATCTCCAAAATCGCCCTTTCTGGAAAAAATGTATTTATTCCATCATTTTGCCCCTAACTATATACAGAAATAGCTATATGAAGCAGAATAGATTGGCATATAATACGAATTATTTTTCATATGATATATTATGATCCATAACAAAAACTTTGTTACTGAAATAAATCTATAAAATATATTTAACAGGGGATAAAGTTTATTAAATTATTGTTTGTAAATAAAATCTGTTTGTTGTTTATTTATTCCCATTAATTTTTATTCAAAATAGAAAGCTTGTACAATATTTTAATAAATTTCAATACATTTACTAGAGTTATTTTAGTAAATGTATTGAATGTAGTTTACTGTATTTTGTCTTTTGTTTTTTATTATATATCTATTATATTAAATTAAATATTAGATCACAACAGATTTGCAGAATGCACTGCATCAACTTAAAAAAAAAAACCATAAAAATTTGTATTCATTCGTAGTAGCACACTGCGATTGCTAGATAATAAAAGCTTAGATTGGAAAAGTCAAAAATTTAACCTATATATCGAAAATAAAAATTGAGAAGCCAAGTCTCTAAAACAAATAAAAGAAGAACAAATAGAGCGCTTTTGGAAAGAATAAGCTTCAGTATTGTTATTACTCTAGAAATAATAACAATTCGTGAACAAATGATTTCTGTGTACGTCCGTAGAGACATGACAGGATTGGAACTGGGATTACCCTTTATATTGTGAACTGACGACACAAAATAAAGATTTTGCTAGATTTTACACTAAAATAAAGTCAAAATACATATTTATTTGAACCCAAGTGGGATGCATACGAGTATATACAGTATGATGCAAATCTATGGAATAAATTCTTTAGTTTCAGACGTTTTTTAACAACAATCATAAAATACGTCAATTTTAATTTTGAACGTCCCATCAATTGCTATTGTTACATGAATTGACTTTATTTTTTTACTCATTTATTTTTAAATAAGAGCACTTACTTTCATATTCTTTATTTACAATTACTTTAAAAACCTAATATTTAGTTTATTTAAAAACTACAATAATTTATATTTACATAATCAGAAAAAAACTAAACATATTATGTAATTACAAATTACAAGTAAAAATCCCGCAAAAATAAACAATCAAAAATACACGACATTACACATCACAATTAACTTATAATAAATAGTAAAATACAATCAAATTATCAGAAATGTTGAAATTGACGACCTTCAACAATGATGCAATGAGAAAGACGGAGAGTAAATTCTTTCCACACGTTTTCGATGATTTCATGAGTTATTTGTGCAATTTCTGTTCTGATGCTGATCTTCAACTCTTCTACATTATTCGACTTTGATACACTTTGTTCTTCAAATTTCCCCATAAAAAAGTCTAACGGAGTTACATCTGGACACCTAGGTGGCCATTCGCTAGATACACTTCTATCACTGATCTGGGAAAGCGTTATTTATGTAATTTCGTACCTCCACGCCGTGGTGGGGAGCCCCATCATGTTCGAACCACAAATCATTTCTAATTGGAAATAGTTCAGCTGGGCCATCAAATGATTCTGAAGAAATTCCAGATAACTAGGAGCAGTTAATATTTCCTCAAAACTCTTATATGTAATATGGTTTATAATGCCGGCTTAAACATTCACTTTCGCTGGATATTGTGTCCAATATTCTTCCATCCAATGTGGATTTTCACTTACCCAGTAGCGGTATGTCTAGCGATTTACGTGACCGTTGAACATAAAAGCCACTTCATCTGAAAAAGGTACTCTATGAAAGTATGATCTCTTCTACATCATTCCATAATAGTTTCGCAGAATTCGATTCTTCTATAAACGTCATCTTCTAACAGATCGTGGAGTACTTTGTACGAATGCCACTTCTTCCTTTTTAGCACTCTACAATACAGTTTATTGGTGATATTATTATCTAGTGCGACCCGGCTAGAACTGGTATGGGGATTTTCTTAGAAACACCAGTACAACGTCCAGATTCTTGGCTTCGGGTACCTATTTATTTCCTACCATTTTTGGAGAGATCTTTAACATGGCTCGTTTCTCGAAATTTTTTTAAATTATTTTAATGATTGATGTCGCCATTGCGGTATATAGCATTAAATAAATTAAGATCTTCTGCCCGCGTCCTCACTTCATCTCCACAGCCAATCATGATAAAAAAATCTGGTTTGATTCTGTTTCTGAAAGTTTCATTTTTGTTAATGCGCTTATTAATAGGTTAGCCTGCATGAGAATGAAAGGTTAATGCGAAAAAACAGTAATTTGACGTCTATTAGGATATATTATATCTAAGTATTTTGTCTATTACATGACGTCTATAAGGATGTCTTCTTCTTCTTTTGTATAGACATGACTCTGTTCCTTCAATGTGCCTCTAGTAAGTTGTCGTCACATCGTTTTAGTGGTCTTTCCACTGATCGTCTTATGTGATCATTATATTATACTCTTCTGTTTCTCACCCAGTTATTAATGTTGTCCACCTTGCATCTAAGTCGTATATCTGTACTTCTAGCTCTGTCCCATAGAGTCTTACCATCGATTTTTCGGAGGGTTTTCATCTCCGCTGTTTCGAGCAATCTTTTTATCTTCTCTGTGTCGGCTTGTGTTTCTGCCGCGTATGGCATTATTGGTCTGATGACTGTTTTGTAAATTCTGCCTTTCATTTCTTTTCCGATATTTTAATTTCTCCATATTGCGTCATTCGGGCAACCTGCGGCTCTGTTTGCTCTATTCAGTTGATCTTCCACTTCTGTTTCGAGCCTTTTGCTACATAGTGCGATGCCTAGATATTTAAACTCCATTACTTGTTCTATTCTATAAGGATGTAGTGGCACCATACCGGGTGGTGAATTGGAAACTCAATGTAAAATTCTAAATTGTTGAATTCCTGCTTCCCTAATTATTTTACATCAAAAGTCATGAGAAACTATTTGTAGAGGATTAAAATCTGTATTAAAAACAAAAGGTAAACAGAGTCCAAAATTTTGAAAAATATAATACATTTGCCATACCTAAGTAAGTGCGTAAAAGTAAGGCCACCCGTTACTATGTATTTCTGACAGTACGCAAACTATTGACTGAATAAAACATCTTTATTATTACTACTTTCTCCTCAACTGAGAACATCTTTTCGACTTTATTGTTTTTTAACAATAAAAACGATAAAATAAAAATACTGACAGTTCAAAATATTGTTAATATAATAATTTCATTGTGACCGAAGGCAACCTTATACCTATTCTTGCACTGTGTGTGGCCTAAATTTGGCAAATACTTTGATAAAATTTATTATATTTTACAAAATTTTGGAATGTGTTTAATTCGTAGAACAATTTTAATAATTGTTTTCAATAAAGATTTCAATCCTCTACAAATAGTTTCTCATGTCTTTTGATGTAGAATAATTAGGGAAGCAGGAATTCAACAGTTTAGAATTTTACGTTGAGTTTCCTATGGCCCGTTTTCAAATTCACCACCCTGTATAATTTGTTTGACTATTTTTGTATGTTTGACTATGGTAGGGGAGCCCAAGCGGTGATTTTTGCAGTTACTCGAGCGCGTCAGGTTATTAAGTACATGGGGAGAAACCTTGTACCCTGAAAATGTACCTCTAACATATATTGGCTCTTAATGCAGGGGAGTTCGTTAAGGGGGTCCGAAAAAAAATCTATCCTTAGAAAAACTCGAAATCGTCAGATTAAGATAAGGTATGCTTCTTTTCATGAGAATTTTTCAGTGCGTCACAAATGATGTGAAAGGTAAGTCCGTGATAATATACATTTTAGTGACATGACATTTTAGTTAAATCTGACAATTTTCACATTTTATTTGCAGTTTGGCATAAAAACAAATCAATTGTTTTTATTGCATTTATAAAATGGTATTTTCTTTGATTTGTATAGTCTTATAAATTGTACAGATTATATTCGTAGATATATTATATAATTCGTAAATAATTTTTTTTTCGATTATAGCGTCATCTATTGACAACTAGAATAACATTTTAATGCGTTAGAATGAAATCGAAAAACTGTGACGCACTGAAAGATGCTCATGAGAAAAAGCGTAAGTTAAGTACATGCAAAACAGTGTATATTTCAAAAATCTGACGATTTGAGCGGGGCGTAAGGAAATGGGTGAGTCCCAAAGTTTCACAAAAAAAAGCGAATATTTCGCGAAATGAATGACAACTCGAAAAACTACAAAATACATACGAACTTAATATTTTTCAAAAATCTATCGAATGATACCAAACACGATTTCCCACGGAGAGGGGTGGAATGTAAATTTAATATTTTAAATACGAATCCCGCGATATTTCGCGAAATGAACATCAGATCGAAAAACTGAAAAATACACTTATTCAATATTTTTGAAAAAATATATCGAATGGCACCAAACACGACCCCCCACGGAGGTGAGGTGGGGGGTTACTTTAAAATCTTAAATGGGAGCCCCCATTTTTATTACAGATTATGGCTAGATGGCGCTATAAGCTAAAAAACGATTGTTGGAAATGGAAAATTAAATTAAAAATGAAAAGTCCCCACTAAAATGTAAAACTTTACTTAACTTTTTTTGGTTTTAGGACCTACTCTTCACAACCCAATAGGTCCCCAAAGCGCTCTAGTGACTGCACGTTTAGCATACTTCGCTCCCCTACTACAATTATGACATATCTCTACTTTTAGAAGAGCATAATTGCAATGGCCAGATGTGGTCACCTGTAAACTTTTATTTTAATTTCCTCATTCCCGTTTCATAAATTCTAAGTACTCATCTTTGAGGGGAAATTCTCGGCAGACACCAAACATACGTCTTCCTGAATAAAAGATGCCCATTAAAATGTAACAAAACTCGCAACACTCATTTCGTTTCTGGAGTTTAAAAAGAAGTGAAGTACTGAATCCGAAATCGTAATAAATCGAATTATAAAATATGTATGTAACTCTCTCTGAGCACACCAAAGAAATAAAAAAGGAATAATGGAGTATGGATATTCTGAGATTTCGTGAAATAAGTTTAAAAAGTAGTCCGTAGGTTGGTGAAAAGGATGCGGTGGATGCCACTTTCTTGAGAGTGGTTTAAGAAATGTTACAAAATGAGATTGTACATACATATGCAGGAGTTTGCAAACATGGTAAATATTTGCTTTAGAAATCTATCCACGTAAAATACCTTTAATATTAAAGTATAGTTTAATCATATTTCATCTTCTAACACACACACTTGTAAAGAAATATGCACTATACTAAGTTTTCAATCTAATGGCATATAAAACAGCATAATGCCACTCTACATCCCACCAAACTGAAAACAATGGGAACCTTCTCTGGTTACACCTCCGAGGCTTCTACAATTTGCAAGTCATAACGGATGCTGAGACTAAGGAAGATAAGGGAATTTTACAATTTATAATTCACGTCCTATCTGCTCAGCGCGGTAAAGTTCCAACGAGAATGATTCCCTTCGTACTCCAATCAGAGTAAACATGTAAATCAAAAATGAATAACCATTTTCAATTTCGTTGCAAGACGAAAATACAGTATCAGCATCCGTTATGGCTTGCAAATTGTAGAAGCCTCGGAGGTGTAACCAGAGAAGGTTCCCATTGTTTTCAGTCTGGTGGGATGTAGAGTAACATTATGTTGTTTTATATACCATTAGATTGAAGACTTAGTCTTTTGCTAGCAGTTGCCGCTAGGGCATCTATGCCATTTCGTTCGTTGCAATCCGTGACTTCACGCCGGGGTTTGTTTTGGTTGGATCAGAGAGAGCAGCATAATATGTGCCTCCTGATGAGAGACTAATAAGTTTCGAAACCGGTAGAGGTGCTTGCTGCACTCTCTGATTGGACTAGAATATGATGCGGCTGTATTTTCGTTTTGCAACCGAATTGAAAATGGTTATTCATTTTTGAAATATGTTCTACTATCCCAATAGTTCTCTATGGACCTATCAGCTATGATCTTATATTTATACGGTCCACCAGTCAATATAGACTAATCATAACCAATAATGATCCAAAACAGGTAACTTCTAGACCAATATTTACTGGAGAAACCACCAAATCGATGAATGTGCAAAGGTGGCAAGGATGTCGCAACAAAAAATATTGTAAAATTGTTAGGTTTACTAGTACTACTGGGCTTCACAGTTTCTGAGGATCTTTGTTTTCTCTGTGTTAAAGGAAGTTTTTAAAAAGTGTCTTAACCAAATTCGTTCTTAGTGTCATCGTTCTACTATTTAAATTGCAAATGAAACCTCTTATCTTAACCCTACGTTAGGCGCGCGGTTATTGCTGACGAGCTTAGTCGCGCGGTCTACGATTGTAGACCAATAGTTTTTTGTCGTATAATACCGGATTTTGACAAAATTAACAAATTAATGGTTAATAACATGTTTGTTTATGTCCGTTCTTTGATATTAGATATGTTTTGTTACTTGGCTTTTCTCATTTTGATAGTGGTAAGCTAAAAACGAGGTCATGATTTTTTGGGTTTTTATTCGCAAGTAAATGAAAATGGTCACAAAAATAAGCTCAATTTAGTAAAAAACACTAATATTTTTTTATCTTTGAACTTCTAGAATTACCAATAGGGATGAATAATAAAGAATAGAACTGATATTAAAAAAAAAACTATTAAATGGTAAAAGTGGCACAATTTTAGTCCGTCAAACATTCAGTGCAAATATCCCTGAGATGATCCTTACATGCAAATTTGTGACATCTTTGGCATGCAGTTCTTGTTGACATATTGCAAATTCGTGCACAAATACAACATCGCCCCACGTAATTTGTTGGAATATTAGGGGGAGGGGGTACGACTTCTTGAACTCCGAGCAGTACGCGAGCTCGTCGTCTAAGTTTTCTTAGCAGGGAAGATATAATTGATCCATATTCAATTTGCGGTTTGATTAGTTCCCATGCTAAGTTTTCAATGAAGTCGCTTCTTGAAACATTTTCATTTATGTTATTAGCTTTATATACACAGCAGGCTACATATTAGCTTTATAATATACAACTAAAAACTGGAACGCGCTTAGTCGCGCGGTCTACGGTTGTAGACCAGGTTGTAGACTCTTTGAATAATATTTAAAAAATAATGCAAACAGATCGGCGGCGTTTAGCAAACTGAAGAGTAAGTTGGAAGTATTAGTGACAGCTACTAAGCGGGATGGAGACGTATGTGCAGTTTTTTGCAATTAACGACCACTTAAAGGAGAGTGGTCTAAGATTGTAGACCGCGCGACTAACAGAGGGTTAATCTAATATAGACTATCTCTAAATCTTAAATAATACTTTAAAATAAAACAAGAAATGTACAGGGATCTATTGTTGAATAGTAAGAACAAAACTGTATTGCTATGCACTAGAAACTCTAGAGACTAAAATTACCATGAACTAGATAGCTAAGGAGGCTAAAGAAACAAAAACAAATCTTTAAAGACATATTAAGATCAGGGTGGGTCAATTCTGGAGAGAGTAATGGTTATCCAGAGATTGCAGAATAATGTACAGTTTTCATATCTTCTGATATCTTCTTTTCTTCTTTACTTGTTATAGATCTGACGATCTGTTAATTCCGTTACTGAATTATTTTTTAAGATGTAGACTTCCAGCTACCTTCCCATCTCTTTGGTAGTCTCTCGTGTGGTCGCTTGTCAGTTGGTTTTCCTTCTAGCGCAATTCGTAGCCTGTGCTCATCCATCCGTTTTATGATTGTACCATTCTCTTCGTCTTTGTCGATTCATTGGACGATTTGTTTAACTGTTGTATGGGATTATTCTCCACTACGAGCTTACAACTAATTGTATCTTTAGCTATAGTAATGCTCTGCGTTTTCAGGGCTGCGTCGTCCACATAGCACACATACAATTCTCCTATGTCTGAGTCTCTCTTTAATCTTTATCATCACTTAATACGAGAGGTACTCTCGTTAAAATGTTAAGATCTAATGTGTAAAGTGTGTGAAAATGTTCGAAAATTTATATATTAATATTAATTTATTTTTTTTTACAGGTGAGTGCTTTTCTTCTTACCTTTCCATGTTGATAAGAGGTGTTTTTGAACAAACTACTTTGTTCGACGGGAAAAAGAAATGAAATGTAAGGTAAAATACTAAATACGTAAGTATATAATACATAATCTATCCTTTTCTACCGTTATTCCCACAACCGTTAGTTCAAGTTAAATATTATTTTGTATTATGTAGTTCTAGTTAAATGTTGTTTTGGGATTAAACCACAATTGATTGATTTAGTCCCACATAAAACAATATTTTTTCCACCTACCTCTACCGAAAGTATACTTTTCCTGACCTGATTGTAGGGAGCAAAGTCATACTTTTCCTCCCTAGGGAGGGAAAGCACTTTTCCTCCCTAGGGAGGAAAAGTAAAAGTGACGTCATTGTATGTCATTGATGATATAACTTATTGACGCCCTATACAATATTCTATTATCTATTACGTAAGTATCTATACATTTTAACGTTTATTTATAAAGCACCCTGTATTTTGCAGAATGGTAAAAACAGTAAATTGTTATTTTGATACAATGTTTACATTAATAATTTGACTTATATTTGACAGTTGACAGTTATATTGTACTTACTTGTTAGTTTTAGTGCTCTAATAAATTTTGTCAGTTAGTTACATAAATAAATTATTTAAAAATAAAAAAATTACTTGATATTTGAGGAAGGTGGAAAAATCATATGTATAACATGGGAGTCGCTATAACGCCGCTTCGCGTCGGGCAGTAAACTTCATTCTCGGGAAGAAAAGTAGCACTTTCCTCCCTTGCTAAAATAGCTATATTTAAACGGACCGCAAAAAATAGTTTTAGAACTTTTAGTTCAAGTTGGGTATTTTTTTCGCCCTTATAAAGATACCTAAATTTTCAAATAATGTGGTCATTCCCGTCTTCAGCTGAATAATATGTAACACCATTTCGATTCGTCATTAGATCCTTTTTAATTGGGGTCTTAATTTACGATCGCTGCTCTGCAAAATTTCTCCATTTGTCTCTATCTTCATTGCTTTAAGAGTTTAGCAGAACGTGTGGTTCACTGAATTCTGAATTCGTGACCCTCCTTTTGGGCCTTCTTCTTGGAACGTTCCTAGAAACAATTTATTTCTATAAATTATCGTCACCTCTCCAAACTGTGGGACCAAAGAACTGTAGAACTCACTGCTGACGTATTGTTGACAGCGTTTTTTTAAATGTAAAGTTGATTAAGAATGGAAATTTGTGTCCGATGAGCTGTCCACGCTATGTGCAGTATTCTGCTCCAATGCCTCCACCAAAATAGGCGAGCGGCAGGCAACCCCAAAATGACCAGGTACTGACCACGGAGAGGTAAATGGCCAACTTTAGACATACTCTGTTTTTGATGGTGCTGAAAACGAAAATGAGATTTATTTTGAATTTCATGTGGGGTAACATTGTCAAAATCGTAATTTTACCCTAAAAATAAAAAAAATAAAATCACGTTTTTTTGCGTTTACCTCGCTACAACTCTGTTCCATTTTAATATTTTTTTCTGAAATCTTTACAGTATATATGTCTAACATTTCTGAAGACAACGGTACCTATTTCAAGCTTTAATTCTTATTCTGATAAAGGTTATGCATTTTTCAAAGGAAGAGGCGCGGATTTGTGCATTGCAAAGTTTAATCACAAAAGTTGAGTGAGGAAATTTAAAATTTAACCTTTTAATCACGTTAATGTTAAAATAGAGAGTACAAAGAAGTTTGCTGAAAAGTTTTAGTTTCAAATGTTTTATAGAAAAAAATAGTGCAACTTTTATTATCGACATTAGAAATCCCCAATATAACGGTTATTTTTCGAGATACTGACCATGCCTGGTGAATGGCTGATTTTGGTCTTAGATTATGTTTTTGACGGGGCTGAAAACGAAGATGAAATTTATTTTAATTTTTAGGTGGGGGAATATGGTCAAAATCGCAATTTTACCCTAAAAATAAAGTTTTTTTGCGTTTAACTCCTTACAACTCTGGTCCATTTTAATATTTTTTTCTAAGATTTGTACACTACATATTGCTCACTTTTTTGAAGGCAATGGTTGTTTTAAGCTTTTAGTCTTATCCTAGTAAAAGTTATGAATTTTTTCAAGTACAAGGTGCAGATTCGTGAATTGCAAAGTTTAATCGCAAAAGTTGAGTGCCAAAATTTGAAATTTATCTTATTAATCACGTTTATGTTTTTTTATTGGCTTTAGGATTAGACCATGCGGCCAGAAACAAAGTAAATAGTACATACATAAACATAATATATCTTATCTAAACTATCTAATTACTAATCTAAGTTAAGGTTATCTAAGTCTGACCGACCTTTTTGTTAAGAATAGATATAATAAACATTTTATTTTCAAAGTGAATTTTTGCTAATTAATCTTAATAAAAATTTTGGGATAAGGACAAGGGTCACACTTTTCTCATTCAAGGGTTTTTCTTTTTTCATAATAATTATTGATGCCTACATACCCACCCCACACGGTAAGGCAGGCATGTAGGCAATCAAAAGGAAAGACATTTAAGGTTACAAGCCTAATCTAGTCATTCTATAACTTAATTTTACAATCATATAGGAAAAACAAAATAAAATCAAAAATACGTTTATCACTCAGTGCCAAAAGATACATAACATTATAGGGAACGTTTACGTTTAAACTTCTTAAATTTTTTGTAAGAATGTCCGACTGATGTGTGTACTTCTTACAATTAAAAAATATATGATCCAAGTCCGCCGTTTCATTGCAAATATCACAAAGATTGTTATCAGTTATTTTTATTTTGTATAAATGTGCCGGATAGCAAGCATGTCCAAATTTCATCCGAGATATGGTTGTTATGGAATTTCTCGGATAATCGTAATTTTTAAACCAGTAATTTTTTCGAATATCGGGTTCTAGCAATGTATATCTTGTGCCTTTTGTCAAAATAAAATGTTTATATTGTTTAGACCATTTTTTATATAAATTATCCTTAGCAATATTTATTCTCTCATCTAATGTTGATAAGGGTGTAACATCTTCTCCCAACTGTATGCTTTCTTTAGTCGCTTTATCAACTTGTTCATTGAATGTGATACCTGAGTGTGCTTTCACCCACACAAAAATAAATTTTTTAGTTTTTTTGCATTTGAGAGAGCAAAGTTTTTATTTTGGCTATGTAAGGATGACTATATGCGGAGTTGATTTGTAAATGTGATTGTAAACTATTTAAAACCGAAAGTGAATCAGAAAAAATTATGGAGTAATAGTCAGTTTAAATCTGCGTTGTACTTGCAGTGGGACAATAAACGCCGCACCTGTGCCATAAGAATCTTTTGATGCATCTGTGTAAATAGCAGTATACATTTGATATTTGTTTAATAGCTGTTTGTTACCTGAATGTTAATTACCTGAATGTTCAACAATAAAACATATAAGTTGACCTCAACTGTTGTAGGGGAGAAGTCTATTGAGTTTCTAAATCCTTCACATAAAGGAGGTGAGTTTTTATTAGACCAGTATGATCCTGTAAGGTCCTGAATATTTAAGGTGGAGATCTTTTGAGTAAGTTATGAATTTTTGACTTTGCACTTGATTATCATTTTTTCTGCCAATAATTGCCTTCTCAGCTCTAATGGAGGTTCCACAGTTTCTACTCTTAACGGTTCAATTTTATTAAATTTTTAATTGTTTCTACTCTTAACGTTTATGTTAAAACATAGAGTACAAACAAGTTTTCTGAAAAGTTTTAGTTTCAAATGTTTTATAGAACAAAAATGGGGCAATTTTTAATATAGACGTTATACATCCCCAAAATAACGCTTATTTTTCGAGATACTGACCGTGGACGGTGAATGGCTAATTTTGGTCTTATTTTATGTTTTCGATGGTGCTGACAATGAAAAGAGGTTTATTTTTAATCTTATGTGAGGGAACATTGTCAAAGTCGTAATTTTAACGTAAAAATGAAAAAAAAAAAATGAAGTCACGAATTTTTACGTTTAACTCGCTACAACTCTGTTCCATTTTAATATTTTTTTCTGAAATTTCTACAGCATATATTCCTCACCTTTGTGAAGACTGTGAAAGCAACTGTTGTCTCTCAGTCTTTTCTTCGTAAAAGTTATGATTTTTAAAAATCAAAATGTGATTAGTGACAAAATTTAAAATTTATATGTTTGATTACGTTTATGTTAAACCCTAGAGTTCAAAGAAGTTTTATGGGGAGTTTTAGATCTAGATGTGTTATAGAAAAAATATGGTGCAACTTTTAATTTTAAGAAAAACGTGGTTTAATTTTTTTTTATTTTTAGGACACAATTGCGATTTTGACCATGTTTTTCCACCTAAAATTCAAAATAAACTTGATTTTCGTTTTCAGCACCATTAAAAACATAAAGTAAGACCAAAATTAGCCATTCACCACCAATGATCAGTATCTCGAAAAATTAGCGTTATTTTGGGGATTTATAACGTAGATGTTAAACGTTGCACCATTTGTTTTGTACTCATGTTTTAAAAATAATTCAATTTAAAATCTATATTTCAAATTTTTTCAGTCAAATTTTGCGATTAAACTTTGCAATTCACGAATCTGCACCTTGTACTTTAAAAGATTCATAACTTTTACTAGAATAACACTAAAGCTTAAAGCAGAAACCATTGTCTTCAAAAAAGTGAGCGATATATAGTGTACAAACTTTAGAAAAAAATATTAAAACGGACCAGAGTTGTAGCGAGCTAAACGTAAAAAAACATGATTTCATTTTTTTTTATTTTTAGGGTATAATTGCAATTTTGACAATATTCCCCCAACTAAAATTTAAAATAAATTTCATTTTCGTTTTCATCACGGTCAAAAACATAATCTAAGACCAAAATACATTCACCACCCACGGTCAGTATCTCGAAAAATAAGCGTTATATTGGGGATTTCTAATGTCGACATTAAAAGTTGCGCTATTTTTTTTTTCTATAAAACATTTTGATCCAAAACTTACCAGAAAACTTCTATGTACTCTTTATTTTAACATAAAGGTGACTAAGAAGCTAAATTTTAAACTTCGTCACACAACTTTTGCGATTAAACTTTGCAATGCACAAATCCGCACCTTTTCCGTTGAAAAATTCATAACCTTTATCAGAAAAAGAATTAAAGCTTGAAACAGGTACCCTTGTCTTCAGAAATGTTAGAGCTATATATTGTAAAAATTTCAGAAAACAATATTAAACCGGAACAGAGTTGTAGCGAGGTAAACGCAAAAAACGTGATTTAATTTTTTTTTATTTTTGGGGTAAATTGCGATTTTGACAATGTTCCCCCACATGAAATTCAAAATAAACCTCATTTTCGTTTTTAGCACCATCAAAAACATACAATATGACTAAAATTGGCCATTCGCGTTTTTTGGGGTGTTCCGATCGTCTAAAAGACATCAAGTCCATGTTTTTGCCGTGTATAGAGAATACAAGTACATTCACCAGTCTTATCTGTATTTTTTGACAAATATATCTGTATTTACAAACTTTAGTTAGGTGACTCTTCGCATTTTTTGTCATATCGATGTATCTCTGAACTTTTGCTTCGCAGTTGCCATCGCAAGTTATACTAGATCCGAGATAGTTAAGGTATTATAAAAATCTGATAAAATATTTCTGGGGTCAGTTTCAGTGTTCCATGCACAAACCAGTGTTTAAATCCGTATATTAATCGATATGCGTACATAGTACATAGTATATTTTGTACACAAATCCAGAAATGATTTATTCAAAATTTATGTAGAAAGTTTAGATAATTGACAGAAAATAATTTTAATGAAATAATAAATATTAAATACAAAAATAAAGTTGACTGACCTTGATTTTCCGCTTTTCGTCAAATTTTAAATAGCTGATTTCACATAAAGGTTTAAATATAGCGTATCCTCCTATATTTAGCATTCAACTTTCAAATACTTATAATTCTATTGTAAATCCAATTGGTAACCGTCGTAAATTTATCTCAAATTTAACTTTACGGTTTGTCATTGAATGGTATTTACTAATCAATTGCATAAATGATCCATGTAAAAAACATATTGATATCATTATCGTTAAATTTCCAACAACTTAAACGAACTATTTCAAGGTCTTCGTGCACATATTTTTCTAATTTGCAATGGCTTTAATTAATTAGATGGTTAGGTATGGTAAAATGATTGATTTCGCATATGTATACGTTAATAATTCATATATACAGGGCATAAAAATAGAAACTATAAAAGCTACTTTTCTTCAAGGCTGTTCACAATATCGCGGTAGGTCTTATCGTTACTAAGATGCAGATACAAAAATTAAAAAGGTAGAGCGACAGTAGGCTACCTCTTAGATTTTAGTTATAAAAAGAAATAAATATAGAGCAAACGAAGGAATCGCCATTAAAAAATAAGCAAATAATGTTCGGTGGTAGGAGAGAGGTACCAATTTATATTCAAATCATTTGACGGTCATCTTTAGTTTTTTATCGAATTCTTTATATAGTATTTAGTTCTTAACATATATATTCTTTTTCTGCTACATCTGTAGTGCATATTAATACAGTCTGGTTATGTCTATAGCCCAGTAATGAGCGGAAAATGCGGCGATACCGTGTAAGTTTCACGGTCAACTCCGAATTGCATGAGAAATTGGATTCAGGTTCCACTTACCCCCCACTTGAAAGTTGAACTTGTGCCTTTGGTTACTTTTACTTGAGAGGTGACAGTTACCCCTTCTCGG
Source organism: Diabrotica virgifera virgifera (assembly GCF_917563875.1). Classification (NCBI taxonomy): domain Eukaryota; kingdom Metazoa; phylum Arthropoda; class Insecta; order Coleoptera; family Chrysomelidae; genus Diabrotica; species Diabrotica virgifera. The sequence continues at coordinate 210,926,319 of NC_065449.1, forward strand.
AGGTGAAAAACGCGCGTTTAAAATAAGTCCAGAAATGGATAAACTTACTAATTCTAAGTATGTTTTGTTCTATGGAGGTTTTTTAACTCGGTTAATACTTTTCGAGTTATTTGCGAGTGACAAAGTGTATTTTTAACAAAAAACTACGTTTTCATGCGGTTTTTCGCAAATAACTCAAAAAGTAAGTATTTTGTGTATTCGTGAAGTCCATAGACCCGACAAAAGCAAAGTTGTAGCTTATGAAAGATTCGTTCTTATTCGTCAAATTCCAAATCGAATATTTAAACTTGAAATAACCAAAAAATGATGCACTTTTAGGAAAAAACTCAATAAAACTTTTTTAAAGTGAAATTAATCGTTACCGATTTACAAACAATTTACTTATGTATTTTTTATATGATCCGTATTTTCAGTAACCGAAACCGTAAGTCTCACCGGTTTAATGTGTTTAATGTGCTTATTTTTGAAAGGGTTATAGTTGAAAGGGCCTGAACGAGTCACTAGTCACGAGTGTATGCAAACTTTGAACATGCGTAATATTATATTAACCAATTTTTGTCTTACCGAAAACAAATGAAACTAGCATATTTATAAAAGCTAAACCTATATGCTTTATATTACTCTTTGGTATTTCATGTATCACTAATTCTTTTTAAGTTATTTTGAAAGAAGAACATTTTTCCGAAATTTTATAAAAAAAAAATTTACTATAAAACCAAATTTTTTCAAAAATAAGCGCTTCGAACCGGTCAAACTTACAGATACAGATCGTATTACAGATCGTATATAAACAATAAAGTAAATGATAAAACGGTAACGATTAATTTTATTTAGGGTGCTAAATATGGGGAGATTTTCACGATTTTTTTACCAAAAAAAGGGCAAAAAGGGCACAAACTTTATTTTGACCGTAACTCACTTAGTTGAGATGCTGAAAACTTTTGCAAAAAACAAAAATTAAGCTTCTTTTAAACACTTAAAAAATTGCTTCATTTTGGAAACATCCGATTTGGAATTTGACGAATAAGAACGTATTTTTCATGAGCTACAACTTTGTTTATACTGGGTTGATAGACTCCATGAATACACAATTTTGTTTCGGTTTTTATAAGCTACATTTTTAATAAGAATATGTTTTCGATTAAATACTTACTTTTTGAGTTATTTGCGAAAAACCGCTTGAAAACGGGTTTTTTTTGTTAAAAAATTCGTGCATGTTAGACCTAAAATTTTTATGCAATTTGGAGTTGACCCAATGTTCTAAAATTTAGATATTTTTATATAACACTACCCTATGATTTTTGATCAATTGTTGAGTTTGAGTGCTGTTTTTGGAATCCAAATTGTTGTTATGATGTATTTTCTTTTCTATAACAGGCATATCTAAGTCTTTTTGAAAATAATTTTTCAAGTGAGTTAAACATAAGAGGATGCAGTGAGATTAGTCTGTATAGGAGGTGACTTACATGAGGTGGTTTACATGCTTTACAAATTATTATTACATATATAACAAAAATAAATAATCAGAAAATTAAATAGAATATAAATGAAATTGCTACTATAGTAGATAGAACATAGAACATATGAAAAAAAATAGACCAGAGACATCTTTATAAAAAAGTGAATTATGACAAACAACTCACAACCGTAAAGTTTTTTTATTTTTATATAAACATAGTATTTAATCACATAATGTCGTCATTTTGATAATTAGTCAAAAATTATGTATACATCTCACTTATTCTTAGGTAATGGACTGATAAAATTTTTGTTGACACTTAGTTTATCAAAAAAGAGACACATGCCTATATCGTTATAAAAACATATAATTTGTTGACCCCTGCTAATTTCAGTTACTCATGATGATCTTGATTTAAAGAATCAGATCAAATCAATATTTTATGACAGTAGACAATTTTAGATTTTTATTAGAAACTAATACAGTCGAACCCCCTTATTGGAATAGCTTTCATGCCAATCAAAAATATTCTTATAACCGGGATATTCTAATAATCGATCATTAGTGGCTATTAAAAGGGTTTCGCGACCTTAAATTTCTATTCCTTAAACCGGGATATTCCTTTAAGCGGTATTCTAATAAGCGGGTTCGACTATATCAATAATTATTATGTTTAATCTATTACCTACTATTTGATCAATCAAATGGCATTCACTTTTGAGCTTCTCTTGCCATTTTAGGAATTTTAGGTCTGTGTTATACCTTGGACATCCTTCTAAAAGCGGCTCTGGCCCGCTCTATTCTGGATCCTCCACCTCCTTAGAAATTTCTAATTTTTTAATACATAGTCGAAAAGATTCTAATGGCGGCACCACACTTCGCTATCAGGGCCGTAACTACCATTGGGGCAACCGTGGTAGTGCCCCGGGGCCCCCGGCCATGGGGGGCCCCGCAGAGGCCCCTTTTTAATTGGCCGTGCATAGATTTTAACGAGGAAAATAAAAATATGTAGGTAATTTCAAAGCTGATATCAACGAAATATTTTCAAATGACATAATTTTAAAAAGACAGCTACATAAATTCTTAATTTTTCACTGGGGAAATTAGTCTTTTCTACTAAAATGCAACTGGAACAGAACAGGGGCCCTGCGGCCTGAGCTAAGCTGGGACCCCCGAGACCTTAACATAAAAATTTAAATTATTAGTTAGGAAATTAGTTATTTCGGCGTAACAAAACATAAAATGCCATTGGAAGAGGGGACCCGAGCTAAGCTGGGGCCCACAAGATCTTTCTTAAAGATATAAATTGTTGCTGAGGAAATTAGTTATTTTGGCGAAATAAAAATTAAAATGCAACCGGAATAGGGGCCCCAGGTCCCAGCCCAGCTACTTTGTCTTAACCAATTTTCCCAGACCACATCTTGGTATGTGAAAGGAACCACATGGTACCACATTTTGTAAAGAAGGGTAAGGGTAAGATAGAATGAGCACATTAGGATCAGTCCCACCAGTACACTGACCAGCTTCACTGACTGTGTTTGGCTCACACTGCAGTTGCTTAAGGCACCTTAAGGTGCATTTACGTTTGCTTGGTAGTTCGCTTGGTTATTCGTTCGCTGCAAAGTAACATTTACTTAACATTTACATTGTAGCCAATATCAAACATTTTTCCGGACCCCCTTGCGCTGGGGTAGGGGGCCCCCAGATTACGTTTGCCCCGGGGCCCCCAACATCGTAGTTACGGCCCTGTTCGCTATGTGTTATATGTTATGCGCCTTATTTGGTCGCATAGGACGATGTGTGGAGTGTTCATTCGTCAATATTCCTTTATGCGCACGCATAGCGAGTAAGCACGCACAGCAAATATGTACGTCTATCCATCTCGTTGTCGGTTTTTACACACTTCAAAGGACAATATTTGGGCGCATACATCGTAGCAGCATAACACATAACGCATAGCGAAGTGTGGTGCCGGAATTACACACTTCAAAGGACAAATATTTGGGCGCATACAGCGTAGCCGCCTAACAAATAGCACATAGCGAAGTGTGGTGCCGACATAAAACAGGCGTCCTCCTTGGTAATTATTATTTTTTGTTTAGTTAGGTAATCGTTCATTTACTGTAAATCTTTCTTCTTTTTTTACACGTTCAGTGTTATAGAACTTTTCTAATTCAATTATTTTAAAAAAATAAAAATATATACCATTTTTATTCAGTTGCAATGCGAAGGCAAAACAATCTTATTTTTCACCTAGAATACGGAGCGCAGTCCAGCACTCTGAATCGACGATTTTCGACTCTTGTTGGAGTCTCATCAGATAGACGTAGGCCTGCTGCTCCATACTCTAAACTCTAAGGGCTCTATTAGTCTAGGTAACTGGTGGCGCAACTAGTGGCGCAACTAGTGGGCCCACCAAATTGTGAGCACGGGCAACTGGTGGCCGAGAATAGCCACCAGCAAAAATAATCAAATGAATTGGAATTGAAAAAATAATCAAATGCAATTGGAAACTTGTTTGTTATCAATTTTACGAAAAAAAGTTATTCTTCATAAAATGCTCTTAATAGTATAAAATATAAGATGCAACCATCAGATTCAAATTTTGTGAATTTTATACGAGGTATGTCAAAAAAGATGAATTTCGCTCAAGAGTAAAGTATAAACAATATCGAAAAATGTTTTATAAAAAGTTGTTCGGAATTAAAAGCTATGTTTGAATATGCAATTACATTCTTCTAATTGAAATATTGTGAACTGTAAAGGTACTTTACTCTTGGTCGAAATTCATATTTTTTAACATACCTCGTATAGAATTGATAAAAGTTTATATATTATGATTGCATCTTAGATTTTAGACCATATAAAGCTTTTTGTAAAAAATAACTTTTTTCGTAAAATTAATAATAAAATACTTATAGATATTTGTAATAAAATGATGTTGGGTATCCGTAATTAAAAAAAAATTGCCTTTTTTTTCAATTAGAATGATGTAATAAAATTAATGCGTCCCAAAACATAGTTTTTTTAATTCTTAACAACTTTTCATAATAACAATTTTCGATGTTGTGAAATCTAAAGGTACTTTACATACAATTTTTTTTGACATACCTCGTATAACATAGACAGACTATGCAGAGCATTTTATAAAGAATATTTTTTTTTCGTAAAATTGATAAGAAAAAAGTTTCCCATATGGTTCCAAGTTACGCAGACATACTGTACCTATATATATAAAAGCTCAATTTTTTTAAATTTTCCAATTAACGTCACATTCGGATTCAGCATAATTAAAAACAAAATAGAAACATTTTTGATCAAGGTAAAGTGATGAAAACACCGATATTTCTAAAATATAAAAAGAGCTTTTATTGTTTAAACAATGAATAAACAATTAACGGCTAAATCTGCGAGAAGAACGTTTTAATATAGCATATTTATAAATCAACAAAAAAGGTTTTAGAAAAATATACGCTTGTTAATAGAAAATATAGAAGTTAATAGAAAAGAAATACGAAGCACTCGATTACAATACAAATGAACTAGTGGTGGCCGACACCAGTCGCTCAGTCTAATAGGGTCCATATAACATAATGCCCCAGCTTGGTGGCGCCACCAGACCCGGTTACCCGGCTGGTGGACTGGTTCGGCCACCAGATCGACAACAATTTTTGGTGGCGCAACCAGTTGCCGTAGTCTAATAGGTCTCATTTACTTAAATGCCCCGTGACGTCATGAGTCACTGGTGGAGCAACTTGGTGGCGTCACCAGTTGCCTAATATAATAGCGGCCTAAGTGACCAACATCGAGAGTTTATCCCCCACACCGCAACTGACGTGAATGGATTAGGTGACTAGCGTCATCTGGCAATTGAAAGGCAAAGTTTTTCAATCCTAATAGCGACATTAATAATATTGAAAAATATTAAAAATGTTACTAAGACATTTTTAAATTGAAAACTTATTGGTCCATTTCCCTGGTGACACCTCCAAGGCTTCTACAATATGCAAGCCAGGTGGATGCTGCAGTGAAGACAAAAGGGGAGGAATTCTACACTATGCAATTCACAACCCCCGTCTGCAGCTTGGTAAAATTCCAACGGAAAATGGACCTAGTTACTCTATAGGAGTAATACTAATATGTATACCATTTTTATTCAGTTGCAAAATTAGATTGTTTTGCCTTCGCATTGCAACTGAATAAAAATGGTATACATATTAGTATTACTCCTATAGAGTATTTAGGTCCATTTTCCGTTGGAACTTTACCAAGCTGCAGAAGGGGGTTGTGAATTGCATAGTGTAGAATTCCTTCCCTTTTGTCTTCACTGCAGCATCCATCTGGCTTGCATATTGTAGAAGCCTTGGAGGTGTCACCAGGGAAATGGACCAATAAGTTTTCAATTTAAAAATCTTTTAGTAACATTTTTAATATTTTTCAATATTATTAATGTCGCTAGTCGCTATTAGGATTGAAAAACTTTGCCTTTCAATTATTTTTATTTTAATCTAGAAGTATTGAATTAAAAACATAAAAGATATATATTTCATATTGCTTCTAAAAAACTGTCAAGGTCTCGACCTTCCTTGATCGTCGTTCAATCCAGCATTACATCATCCAGTTGACTTAAACACTATATAATATATTATAGTTAGTCTGGTCACATTTTCTAGTTCCCACAGGTTGCTTTATAGTCATAGTTATTTTTTAAATCCGTTTACACGCGTTTTATCCATATCAGTCGGTTTATTTTTGTAATATCTTTATAATGGATGTATCGTTTGCCAAACATAATAATATTATGCTCATAATAATAAATATACTCGTAACCAATATAACATGAAAACATATTTATTGATTTATAGAGGCATGTTTTACATAGATATTTGTATATGGGATTAAGCCACAATAATTGATATAAGAATTTTTGCTTTGATGTTTCGATTTCCAATGCAGAAATTGGTTTCAAAAAATTCTGAATAGTCCAGATAAATAACATTTTTCTCGTGCCACATTCCCCTCCACGCCGAAACCAAATTGTTTGAGTAGTATGGACATCCACTTCATCCATCCAGCCATAATTCTATTGCATGTATCTCCATCTATTTCTCCATTACTTTGTAATACCGATCCTAGGTACTTAAAACTATTGTTTTTCACAATCATTTCACCATCCAAAGATACCATTTTATTTGTATTAACTCCATCTTCAAATGAACATTCCAAATACTCTCTTTTTGTACTACTAAGTTTTAAACCTTTTTCCTCCAGAGCTTGTCTCCACTGTTCCAGTTTTTGTTCTGTCTCTTTCACTATTTCCTATTAACACTACATAATCAACATACATTAGGTACCATGGAATACTACCCTGTAGTTTCGCTGTTATCTGGTCCAAAACTAATGAAAATAAATAAGGACTAAGCACCGAGCCTTGGTGCAATCCTACTTTCACCTGAAATTTATCAGTCTCTCCCACACCTGTCCTATCAGTAGTCGTTACTCCCTCATACATATCTCTCACGATCTTTACATATTCACCAGGGACTCCTTTCTTATTGAGTGCCCACCACAGAATCTCTCGAGGAACTCTATCATATGCTTTCTCAAGATCAATGAATACCATATGAGCGTTGGTCTCGTTGGGTATGTTAGTTTAGCATAAAAAAGCTTAGACGACGTCATCTATAAAAAATGGTGGCTTCGCTACTGCTTTTAATTATAGACTACGACGAGCAATTTCTAAACAAAGAACTATGTACTCGAGAATTGTTATCAAACTACTCTAAATAATCCATTATTTGTCTGTATTTCCTTACATTATCTGATACGATTGATATTTTTCAATACCAAAAATCTGACACATCACTTGTGGTATTTTAATCTCGTTGAAAAGATTATTGGTTGATAAAATTCTCAAGGGAACCTGACCAACTGAAGAACGGTAATAGACATACCAGATTTCATTCCAGTAAAATAAGATTATCTCGAAAGTATGAAGAATTTATTTATTTCACGTATCCGTGTTAGCGTAGATAATACCTTTATAAATATTATTACAATATCGAAAGTTAAGTGTTTAAAACGTGTCAACGTAATACCTCAAGATAAATGAAAGTAAAGAGTCTTGGTGTAATCTTTAATCGATAAAAGTTAGTAAAATCATAAACGGCGATTTAATACGTTTGATCAAAATGGGCTTATTAATACCTGATTAAAATTAATAAAAAAAAACGTAAAATACTAAAGCGAACGAAATTAGTCCTGTCGCCAGGGCGGGTACAACGGCCTCTTGTATTCAGATGGACTTACCCAAGTTTTTTTTATGTATTTTGACCCGTAGAACACGAATTTTTTGGGTAACAGTTGATCCGGATGTCGATAAGATTGTTATAAACAAAGAACTTGAGGAATTACATAGCAGCGATTTTTCGCAAAACAAAACAGTTTTTTGTATTTTTTGGGCCATTCTAACCAAAAAATGTTCCTACAAATTTTTTCGTAGGATGCATAGTTTTCGAGATAAACGCGGTTGAACTTTCAAAAAATCGAAAAATTGCAATTTTTGAACCCGAATAACTTTTGATTAAAAAATAAAATAGCAATTCTGCTTACCGCATTTGAAAGATCAAGTCAAATTATATCGGTTTTAATTATTTGTATTGCTAAAAATTTATTATTTTATTGTTAAAAAAAGCTATAAACACCTAGTGCTTGAGTGATGTTTTCAATGATTTCTCATTTAAAATCGAACGAGTAGGTAGAAGAGGTAAAAGTGCAAGCGGGGCTATTTCTACGTAGCATGCATTAAAACGCATGTATTAGGCATAGGAAACACTATGTGTTTATAGCTTTTTTTAACAATCAAAAAATAAATTTTTAGCAATGCAAATATTCAAAACAGATATAATTTGACTCAAACTTTTAAAGGCGGTAAGCAGAATTGCTATTTTATTTTTTATTCAAAGGTTATTCGGGTTCAAAAATTGCAATTTTTCGATTTTTTGAAAGTTCAACCGCGTTTATCTCGAAAACTATGCATCCTACGAAAAAGCTTGTAGGAACATTTTTTGGTTAGAATGACCCAAAAAATACAAAAAAATGTTTTGTTTTGCGAGAAATCGCTGTTATGTAATTCCTCAACTTCTTTGTTTATAACAATCTTATCGACATCCGGATCAACTGTTACCCAAAAAATTCGTGTTCTACGGGCCAAAATACATAAAAAAAACTTGGGTAAGTCCATCTGAATTAAGAAGGCCGTTGTACCCCCCTGGCGACAGGACTAAATAATGTTTTCACGGAATCATCTTAATTAGAGTATGTAAAAAGGATTTAGTACATAAAAAATTGTTAGCTTTTTAATTATTCATGTTTTCATTTCTTAGCATAAAGAATTGTGTGTATAATAGCCTTTTTCGTCTATTTTTTAGTCGAATTACAGATTAATTAGTTAGAGTATATTTTTATGCAAAAAAATAAAAAAAACACCACTAGAGTGCAAAATACGCACTGATTAAGGAAATCATCTATTGATGATCGATCTACTGCTGGATAAAGGTCTCCCTCAGTCTTTTCTATGTATTTCTGTTTTGTGCTGTTTGCTTCCAATTTTTGTCGATTCGTTTTATATCATCAGATCATCTTGTTGGCGGATGACCTCTATTTCGATGTGCTTCGTGTCTTGGTCTCCAGTGTATTATTCGGTATGTCCATTTGTTATCCGAAATTCTAGCTATGTGCCCTGTCCAGTTCCATTTTAGGGTCATAATTCTTTCTATGGCATCCGTCACTCCTGTTCTCCGTCTTAAATAAATAAATAAATAAATAATAGCTTTATTGTCCAACAGGTATCCATTTATAGGACAATTTTACACTAATTATAAACTAAATTTTAAATTTTAAAGAAAAGAAAAAAAAGAAAAGATAATTACCAAGTGAATTAAGAATTCAAATGAGACTTAGCCATTCTGACAAGTTGACTTATACTACAGTTGAATATATCACAATAATTTACCAAACAATTATAATTTTCACACATAACAAATATGGGGGAGTTTAATATCAGGTTAGTTCTGGCTTGTGTAGTTCTGAACGTGGAAACATTTCTAACAGGATAAGAAGGTACATTAAAATTTATTTGTTTGAGAATATCGGGGCAGTCAATTAAATTATGCAGCAATTTAAATAAAAATATTAGTGAAGCACAATTTCGCCTCATTTCTAATGAAACCATATCTAAACTATTACGCAGCTCACTATTTATGTAACCTCTCTCTGGATATATGCCATTAATCTTAAATGATAAATATTTCAAAAATTTACGCTGCACCTTCTCAATCAACTGAACATGTGAATTATAAAATGGGGACCAAATTATAGACGCATATTCTAATTTACAACGTACATAAGAGAAATATAGTAATTTGACAGTTTTTATGTTAGTAATATTTCGGCTATTTCTGACTACAAATCCATATGATTTAAGTGCTTCAGAAACTTTTAAAGATATATGTTCAGTAAATGAAAGTTTACAGTCGAAAATTATGCCAAGATCTTTAATTTTATTCACATGTTCCAGTTCGCTACCATCAATAGCATAAACATAGTTTATACTATTATGTTTCCTTGAGTAACTTACAACTTTGCATTTATTTGCATTAAGATTTAAATAGTTTTCTTTACACCATTCATGCACACCACTCAGTTCATTCTGGATAGTGTGACAATCATTGATATCGTTAATTTCTAAGTAAACTTTTAAATCATCTGCATAACACAAACAGGGTACAGAAATTTTCTCACATAAGTCATTGATAAATAACACAAACAGACTCCAGATGAAGGTATGTATTTGTGAGAGTTATAACCATTATAAGATACAAATTGAGTTCTACCAGACAAATAGGATTTTATGAAAGCGACAGCATCTTTAGAAAAACCAAAAAGGGACAATTTGGAAAGAAGAACTCCATGATGAATTTTGTCAAAGGCCTTTGAAAAATCAGTATATATAACGTCAACTTGGGATCTCCTATCCAACGCTTCAGATATGTACTGTGTTATTCCCAATAAGTTTGTAACTGTGGATCGATTAGCAATGAATCCATGCTGATATTGTGAAATTTGATTACGAGTGAAAGAGTATATACGATTATAAAGTATGATTTCAAAAATTTTGGATAAATTGCATATAATAGATATGGGCCTATAATTTTCTACACAACATTTTTCACCATTTTTATAAACAGGACATACCTTTGATTCCTTCCAGATACTTGGATACTGTTTGTATAATAAACACAAATTGAAAATTTTTAATAATGGCTTAGTTAAAGCACCCATGCAATCTTTAATAAAAAAAGAGGGTATTTTATCAGGTCCAGAAGTCATCTTATTTTTTAATTTTTTGCTGGCTAGAATTATTTCAGTTTCTTGAACAGGATAAAAATTTAGACATTCAGTGTTGACCGCTAAGACATTATTACTGGTTAGTATATTACCTGCTTGATAAACATCATTAAAGTATTTAGCAAAGATATCAACGATATTTTGTGGTTCAGAAGTAGCAATGCCTTGATATTTCATTTCACCAGGAATCCGTGAAGTGTTATTTTTAGCATTTACGTATGACCAAAACTTTCTAGGGTTTACAGAAAGGGATAATTGTATATTTTCGATGTATTCGTTGTATGCCAATTTAATTTTTAGTTTTGAAAGATGTCTTAAGCGCTGAAATTCAAGCAGATCAGAGTGGTTTTTATGTAATCTAAATTTGTTCCTGTGCTTAACCTTTAGTTTGATACAGCGAATAATATCGGCATCAAACCAAGGTGGATATGTGTGGCTGAAGTTTTTGTAGACAGGAACATACTTATTAAATAAAAGAAAAATTCTATTATAAAAACTGTCTACAACTTTATCAACTTGAGAAGATTCATCTAGAAAAGCCCAATCCGTCTCATACAATTCCCTATATAAATCACAAAAATTTGACTTTTTAAAGTTGTAAGTTACCTGGTCAGAACCAAACCTGAACCTAGACTCCTTTACAAAAATATTCGTAATATTAATTATAAGAGCTTATTTCCTTGTTCGTAATTCGATTCTTGCAAGAAATGCCTAACATTGAGCTTTCCATGACTCTTTCGGTAACACGAATTTTATTTCTTGGTTATTGTTACAGATTCTGCACCATATGTAAGTACTGGCAACACGCACTGATCAAAGACTTTTCTTTTGAGACACATAGGTATTTCTGACTTAAGGATATAGCTCAGCTTGCCGAATGCCACCCATGCTTTTGAGTATATCTTCCTATCTTAAGCCCTAGTACTTATAAGAAGTGGTTCCTTCAATAGACATGCCATTTACTGAAATCTTTTCGCTTAACACAAGATTTGTCATGATCTGTGTTTTTGTTTGGTCCTTTTATAAACCAACTTGTAGGGATGCTATTAGGTATAGTTTCTGCAGATGCGATATTGCATTATCGATGCTGTCAGCAAAAAGAACATCGTCAGCGAACCGAAAAGTATTTCTCCGTTAACATTAATTCCCTTTTCACTCAGATTTGCGTCCTTAAACATGTGTTCTAATAATGTAAAGCATATTGGCGAAATTGTGTCTCCCTGTCGAACTCCCCGTTTTATTTTAAATGCGTTGGTCTTTTAATCTGCCAATTTCACGCTTGCTGTCGCATTTTGATAGATGTATTTAATGATGTTTATATAGCGATGATCTATACGGCACTCTGTTAGGGCTTTTAACATTTTTTGATAACCTATGGTGTCAAAAGCTTTTTCGTGGTCAACAAATATCAGGACTAATGGCTTTTTATATTCAACACTCTTTTCTATTAAGTTCTTAATTACTTGTAAATGATAATTCGTGCCATATTCTGCTCTAAAACCTTCTTTAATCTGGTTAAGGAAATCTCGCTTTCAAACTGATTGAGCCATTAATGTTTGGTGTGGGATATTTAATGGTCATTTATTAGGTCCATATTTTTTGGAGATTGTCTAAATAATCAGAAATATCTGGGTTTTCTAAAGAAAATTACCTTTGTTAATGAAGAAATTTCTTTAAGAGGATGGGAGATTCAAATGGAGATTCATTTTTTTCGAATCCTGAGAAAACTAATAAGTTTTTTTGAAAAATTTAAACGCAGAATGAAAGATTGCGTTATTGGCGAGGGCCGAAAGTCCTTGAGAACTTCTATAATGTTTATTTTAATAAGTTACAGGGGTGAAAAACTAAGAGAAAATTTAGTGTGATATTTAATTTAAAATATCTCATTCAAAATAAACTTTTTATTGATTCTAAGTGACTTTCGGCCCTCGGTAATAATATAGTCTTTCATTCTGCGTTTAAATTTTTCAAAAATATTTATTGGTTTTTTCAGGATTCGAAAAAAATGAACACAATGTCCGTGGTAATCTTTCCCAATCTATCTTTGTCATACAACGCACTCAGTCGAATAGAATATTGTCAGCATACTGTCAGTCAGACAGTGACAATCAGTGACAATTTTAAATATTTGACATGGCATCGGGAATATTTTGAGTTGTTGATTAAGGCTATGGGTACATAATTCGCAAATATTTTACGGCTATCCCTGCCTTTTCTGTCTTTACATGGCAAATTACGTGTAGTAAAATTCACACTGTTATGGATATGTACATATTACTAGAATGTCATTCTACTTGACAATGTCATAACTAGCTTAAAGAGATGGCTTTTGAATTTTGGATAACTGTTATTTTTTGTATAATTTCAAATTATTAATTCAGTTAATAAATGTGATAATTTTTCACTAGCTATGTATTCAGTGATTGTAATAATTTATATGTACCTACAATAAAAACTAATACTCAATCGAGAAAAGAGGAAAAGTGTTAAAGTGATTTTTTAATAATATATTGTTACTACGGAACGCTTACAATTTTGAACATCTTTAACAACAAAATACTTGGATCACAGAATATATCTTAATGTATTCTCTGCTTCTATCTTCCATAAATAATACACAATAAATAACTTTTTATAAAGTTCACCTCTTAAATCAATTATTTATCAAATACACTATATATCAATATTATTTAATCAACAACTAAAAATATTCCCGATTCATGTCAAATAATTATTTAAAATTGTCACTGATTGTCAGTGTCTGACTGACAATATTCTATTCGACTGAGTGCGTTGTATGACAAAGATAGATTTGGAAAATATTACCACGGACATTGTGTTCATTTTTTTCGAATCCTGAAAAAACCAATAAATATTTTTGAAAAATCTAAACGCAGAATGAAAGACTAAATTATTACCGAGGGCCGAAAGTCCCTTAGAATAAATAAAAAGTTTATTTTGAATGAGATATTTGAAATTAAAAATAACACTCAATTTTCTCTTAGTTTTTCACCCCTGTAACTTATTAAAATAAACATTATAGAAGTTCTCAGGGACTTTCGGCCCTCGCTAATAACGTAATCTTTCATTCTGCGTTTAAATTTTTTAAAAATACTTATTAGTTTTCCCAGGATTCGAAAAAATGAATCCCTATTTGAATAGCATTGCAGTCGAAAAAACGTACCGATCCTCTTAAATGATATTGATATATAGTGTATTTGATTAATAATTGATTTAGGACGTGAACTTAATAAAAAGTTATTTATTGTGTATTATTTGTGGAAGATCCAAGCAAAGAATACATCATGATAATATATTCTGTGATCCAAGTATTTTGTTGTTAAAGATGTTCAAAATTGTAAGCGTTCCATAGTCCATAGTAACAATATATTATTAAAAAATCACTTAAACACTTTTCCTCTTTTCTCGATTGAGTATTAGTTTTTGTTGTACATATAAATTATTACAATCACTGAATACATAGTTATTGAAAAAATTATCACATTTATTAACTGAGGTAATAATTTGCAATTATAAAAATAACAGTTATCCAAGAACATTCAAAAGCCATCTCTTTAAATTAATGATGACATTTTCAAGTAGAATGACATTCTAGTAATGTTTACATATCCATACCAGTGTAAATTTTACTACACGTAATTTGCCGCGTAAAGACAGAAAAAGTAGGGATACCAGTAAAATATTTGTGAATTATGTACCGATGACCTTAAGCAAAAGGAGTTATGGCTGGTTCGACAAAATGGCACACCCCTGATCACAGCGCCAATCGTAACCAATAATTTGAATACCATATTATATCCAAATAGATGGATTTGAACTAGCCGACTGCCTCCAAGATCGCCATTGCTGTTACTCTTAGAGTTTTTTGTATGGGGCTATTTAAAAGGAATCGTTGGCAGTTTTCTAGACACGAACTCGTTTCGGAGCCGAAGAACCAGCTTCACACCACTCTTTAACCTTGTGTTTTGATTCGGGATCATGGTCATAGACCCAAATCGCATATATGTATAGTGATGAATCGATGCACAAAATCTACTTTATCACTTAGAAAATGAAATGTTGCTGAGAAAGTTGTATTCGAATGTGTTTTTGTTCCATTGTTAGCGACTGCGGCAGCCATTGTAAACACAGCTTTCTGAAACCCAATAACACTTCAGTCAATTTGTTGCCTACACTGCCCAATGAGATGCCTAGGACTTCTACTAAATCTCTTTTTCCTGTATTTTTTCTACGATTTCTGGTGTTGTTGCTGATTTTGTACGTTCCTGACGTGAATCGTACGTACAAGGCTTGTACGACCACGTATAAATTCAGCAACCCATGTTTCTACTGTACTAATCGAAGGCGAAGAATCGTTATACATTTTCAACATTCCCTCATAAATTTTCTTTGCTTTTCATCATCATTCTCTTTGCCTTATCCCTGTGCGGGGTCGGCTTCCCTAATTGCATTTCTTCACACAATTCTATCTTGGGTCATATCAATATTAATCCCCTTTACCAGCATGTCCCGCCTAATCGTCTCCCCCCACGTCTTCTTTGGTCTTCCTCTCCTACTCCTTCCAGGAATCTGCACTTCAGCAATTCTTAGTATTGGGTGATTAGCGTACCGACGTTGAACATGACCAAACCATCTTAACCTATGTTCTATCATTTTGGCATCAATTGGTGCCACACCTAGACTTCCTCTAATATACTCATTTTTAATTTTATCCTTTTTTGTCACTCCACTCATCCATCTAAGCATTCTCATTTCCGCCACATGCATTCGTTGTTCCTCTTTCTTTATCACTGCCCAACATTCAGTTCCGTACATCATAGCCGGTCTTATGACTGTTTTATAAAATTTTCCCTTAAACTTCATTGGAATTTTCCTGTCAAATAGCACACCACTCTATTCCTCCGACTTCATACATCTAGCCCTAATTCTACTGCATGCATCTCCATCTATTTCTCCATTACTTTGTAATACCGATCCCAGGTACTTAAAACTTGCTTTTTACAATCAATTCACCATCCAAAGATATCATTTTATTTGTAGTAACTCCATCTTTAAATGAACATTGCAAATACGCTGTCTTTGTCCTACTAAGTTTTAAACCTTTTTCCTCCAGAGCTTGTCTCCACTGTTCCAGTTTTTGTTCTAAGTCTCTTTCACTATTTCCTACTAACACGACATCATCAGCATACATTAAGCACCATGGAATGTTACCCTGTAGTTTCGCTGTTATCTGGTCCAAAACTAATGAGAATAAATACGGACTAAGCACTGAGCCTTGGTGCAATCATACTTTCACATGAAAGGACCCCGCACAAACCTTATGGAAAATAGGTCCCAGTGGATTTCGTTCATACTTTGGGAAAATACTCTTTGAAGCATCCTGATAAAAAGTTCTCATGGGCACAACACAATCGTATGAAGGATTTTCAAGATATAGAGGTCCAAACTCGGAAAATTATAAGATTTACGGGGTATTCCAATTTCTTGAGTTACTGGTTATTTGGCAAAATGTAGAAGTTTGGATCAAGGAAAAGTACTAGTAGTCTAGGATTTTTTCCTGGCTATCCAATGGCGACCTTTACTTTGACTTTGATCTTCAACGGACGTCATCTTCTAGAGTTTTAAGGGTTTTAGGCATTACATTGAAATAAACAGATTACTCATGCGTTTTTGTGATCGCAAAACACGAATATGCCATCAGAATTGCCCTCCGGATGACGTGATGGCCAGGGCCACTGCAAGGAACGTCATCTTGTAGAGTTTCGATGGTTTTCGGCATTTAATTAATGCAAATGAATTACTGGAGGGTTTTTTGAGGTCGCTAAACACGAATATACCACCAGAACCAACTCCCGGAGCACCTGGTTTCCAAGGTCAATGAAAGGGGCTCCTGGAGTTTCGAGGGCCTTTGGTACTACATTGATGCAAACGGAATAATTATAGGTTTTTGGGGTTGCTGAACACGAATACGTGATCACATTGTGCCATGGGCACAAATTGATTCGTGGGTCGGATCTGATAGTGTATGCATGTTCAGCAACCCCAAAACCTAAGAGTATGTAATCCATTTGATTTCTCCGAAACTCCAGAAGATAATCTGTCTTAGACTCCAGGTGCTCCTGTGTCTGTGCTGATCACGTATTCGTGTTCAGCAACCCCAAAAACCTATAACTAATCCGTTTGCATTAATGTATTACCAAAGACCCTCGAAACTCCAGGAGCCCCTTTCATTGACCTTGGAAATCAGGTGCTCCGGGAGTCGGTTCTGGTGGCATATTCGTGTATAGCGACCTCAAAAAACCCTCCAGTAATTCATTTGCATCAATTAAATGCCGAAACCCACGAAACTCTAGAAGATGACGTCCCTTGCAGAGGCCCTGGCCACCACGTCATCCGGAGGGCAATTCTGATGGCATATTCGTGTTAAGCGATTCCAAAAACCCATGAGTAATCTGTTTATATCAATTGAATGCCGAAAACCCTCGAAACTCTAGAAGATGATGTCCGTTGAAGGTCAAGGTCAAAGTAAAGGTCGCCATTGGATAGCCAGGAAAAAATCATAGACTACTAGTACTTTTCCTTGATCCAAACTTCTACATGTTGCCAAATACCCAGTAACTCACGGAATTGGAATACCCCGTAAATCTGATAATTTTCCGAGTTTGGGCCTCTATATCTTAAAAATCCTTCATACGATTGTGTTGTGCACATGAGAACTTTTTATTAGGATGCTTCAAAGAGTATTTTCCCAAAGTATGAACGAAATCCACTGGGACCTATTTTCCATAAGGTTTGTGCGGGGTCCTTTATCAGTCTCTCGTTCTCTCCCACACCGTTCCTAACACTAGTCGTTACTCCCCCATACATATCTCTCACAATCTTTACATATTCACCAGGGACTCCTTTCTTATTGAGTGCCCACCACAGAATCTCTCGAGGAACTCTATCATATGCTTTCTCAAGATCAATGAATACCATATGAGCGTTTGTTTCTTTACTCCTGTATTTTCCATCAACTGCCTTATAATGAAAATTGCATCTGTTGTTGATCTGCCCTGCATAAAGCCAAATTGATTCTCGGATATTTCGGTCTCTTTACTTATCCGTCTATCAATTACTCTTTCCCATATTTTCATGGTGTGGCTAAGCAGTTTTGTAGCCCTGTAGTTTGTACATTGTTGTATATCTCCCTTGTTTTTGTAAACAGGTACCAGTATACTGCTTCTCCATTCGTCTGGCATTTGTCCAACTTCCATAATTCTATTAAATAGACCTGCTAGCCACCTTGTTCCTGTCTCTCCCAATGCTCTCCATACTTCCCCAGGAATATCATCTGGTCCTACCGCTTTTCCTTTCTTTCTTTTTTGAAGCGCTTGAGCCACTTCCTCGTTTGTTATTTTGGTGACCATTGCTGCTACTGTCTCCGTTGACTCTACAGGCTGTCTGTCAAATTTTTCATTTAATAAGCTGTCAAAGTACTTTCTCCATATCTTTTTGACATCCTTTTCGTGAACTAGTATTTTATTATTTTCATCCCGTATACATATAATCCTGATTAAAATCTTTTTGCCTTCTTTGCTCTCTGTTTGGCTATTTTATATATCTTCGTTTCGCCTTTCCTGGTATCTTCTCTTCCTTTGCTTTTAAACCTTCCAAAAATAAAAATTCAATCACTGCACGGATACTTGATTGTTTCCATTCTAAAAAATATTCTGACACGTCGATACTAAATGGCTTGTAATTGTAAACAAAATAATGAATTGAAAGGTTGAAATAAAACTTCACGCACGTTCATATGAAGAGTGTACTATTATAGCAAAATAAAATTATTCTAGTAGCAGCGCTCTCTCTTATCGAACCGCAAAACTATTTTACAAACTCTCTTATTGAACAGCCTAGTTGCCTAGTATTTATAATCTCTTCTTTTAAACCAACATTATTCCTTTGCTGATCTGTGCAATAAAAGTTCGATGCGATGTAGTTCGTTCTCAAAGTTTTTATAGTACCAAAAGCAAAAGCATTAAACCAGTTTCTAAAGCTGAACGTATTAAAGATACCTCAATGGTTTTTCAGTATTCCTTAGTTTTTATAAGATATATGAAAATTTCTTACCTCCTAATTAACGACATGTCGTTTCAACTTTAATAATCAAATTACACATATATCTCATATCCCGAATTCTCTTCTACAAATAAGAACCCATACAAAAAACGTTTCATTAATCATTTACTCCCATTTACAAGACATGAGTCATCATCATTCATACCTACTTTTAGTGATGTATCCACTTCGAAATCCCATTTAGTCTATTGAAAGGGAGATTCTATTGATGATCAACGAAAACTATTCAAAGACGTGTACAAACACCCTGTAAACAGGCCGTTTTCAGCGTGATCATCCACACAATCACCGAGACGATACACAAGGGCGTACGTTTTATGCTTTGCGAGAGATACGGATGTGTATTTTATTTTTTGCACACCGACTGAATAATAATGATTACAGAAGATACGTAAGAAATATCGAGGAACTTCTTGGCAGAAATTCTCCTTCCTTACGTAAATAATAGAGTTTCACTAGTTTTGTGAAGAATTTCATTTTCGAATGATAGTTACATTATTTTCGAAGTGTATAAGCCATGGTCTGCAATTATTTTTTCTCTACAACTCTACAAATACAGCAGATACTATTAAACACGGTGCTGCAACAGAGGTAACCGCAAATAATCCAGCAAATAATGAATAATTACAAAACACAAGCCGCGAAGCCTACGCTACTTTATAATTTTGTTTTTCTCCAGGACAATTCCAGTAATTGTTTCTAATGCCCTGTGTCGTACAGTTGCTGGTTAGGTAAAATTTTATCATAGAAAGAGCCCGAATCCCCTAATTTATAAGTTTACCAATAATGTAAATCTATGCATAAAGGTTACTTTCTCCAGCATAGTAACAAAAACTTTGTACATACATACTTTGAAAGGCGACAAATATAATTTAAATGAGGAACTATTGCAACATTATTTGTTCATTCATTCAATTTGCCGGGAGTTGAATAAACTATTGATTAAACTATTAATCGAATTACACACGGTGAAACTATAAAAAATTAGGAAGTTAAGTTTAATGTGAGATAAGTAATTCGGGGATTAATTTGTGATTGAACATCATTATCATAATCATACATTGATAATCATACTCACGCATCATCTGTTGAGTTCAGTCCAATTTTGTTTACTAGTTTACTCCAGTCCCTTCTCTTTTGTGATATCTTTTTTTGCATCGTTCCATGTTAAATTATTTTCTTTGAGTTCTTTCTCTATTGTTCTTTTCCACGTATAAGATGGTCTACCCTTTCTTCTTTTGCCTTGACCATTGTAATGTAGAGCTTTTCTAGCAATATTTGTTGCTGGTTTTCATAAGGTGTGTCCTATCTACTTCCATTTCCGTTTTTTTATTGTATGTTCTATCCTTTCTTCATTTGTTATTCTCCACAATTCGGCATTAGTGATTTTTATAGGGATAAAAGGCAGATTTCGAGCATATAGTTTAATCAAATCTTGCCCAAGTATACTTTCGCTAACTTAGCATCATCAGGGGCATTTCGTCAAAACAGGAAGATATCCCAGCAAAATGTAGATAACATTTGTAAGGCAAGAACGTAATTCAAAGAATTTTGCAACTAATAAATAACATTAAACACACACTGGACGAAGGACAAACAGATCAAAAATTAATTAAAATTTGCCGGATACTACATCTTGGCAAGAGAAATGTAAGAACAATCACAAGATTGTTTTATGTTTTATGATTTATACACAAAGAAAAACAATTGTCCTAGGACAATTAGGGACGAAGTTAGCCCCCCCTTTTTTTAATTTACATTTTTTTGCAAAATAATTTTGCAATATTTAGAATTATTTTTTGTCATTTTTTTTTAATTAAATTAATAGTGTAAATCTTCTTCTTTCATAGACTATCCAAAGTATTACTGTAACTTCATCATTTTCTGACTTATACTGTTGCAAAAAAAATTAATTTGGGATAAACAAATTAAATAACTTTTAAACTATGTATTTGACAAATTGCTTTGAAATTTAGGGTAAGATTTAAGCACCAGAAGTCTCAGCAGTCCGTGTAATAAGAAGGTTCTAAGTTAATTTTTACATGATTTATAAATATTTATAAAAAACTCAAAATTTATGATTTATTTTGCAATTTTCTAAGCAACCAATAAGGATAGACATATTCAGCAAACGCCATATTTAAGTTTTTTATACGATTTATGAGTTTCTTACTCTCAAATTTGTTTAAAATGCTTAACTTTTTGGTAATAGACGAAAAAAGCGAAAATTTACCGTTTTTTGATCTTAATTTGTTTATAACTATGTATATCATCAAAATCGGCTGCAGGAAACATATAAGTTATTAATATAGATGTCCATACTACTCAAGAAATTTGGTTTCGGCCTGGAGGGGGTTGTGTCACCAACAGGATATTTTTTCCCTATTTCTCTGAACTAAATACCTCTCACCTAGCCTAGCCTTTGCTTTGCACATTAGTGGCCGTATTGACGCACCGTGCGCCGTAAATGTATTCTATTTTTTTTTAATCATGTAGTTATCCTTCACATCGGACGAAGAAAGCGTTGTTTTAAATTCTAATTTTAAAACAAGGTGTTTTTGCAAAGAATAAATAAAAATGGCGGTGCATCATCTAAATAAGAAGCGAATTTACCAGGGCAGATCCACTTCTTTCTTTCCACAGTTTTTTAAAACCAAGATATTGTGGGGACACATTTGCTTTTTCTGCTCGAAATTGGCACAAGCCTAAACACACAACTAATTAATTTGTCTTTATCCATGCCTAGAACAATCACTGTGCGAATTAAGATCAGAAAAGACTTAGCTTAATTTATATAGGCGAGGCGTTGGTACCCAGATATGTGCGAAGAGCGGTGCGGTGCGTCGTTGTGGAAACGCGCATTTACGGCAATGCTTGTATGTATTTACATACTTTGCTCCAGCGAGGCTATGGTCAAGGGTAGGTGCGGTGCGATGTGCGGTGCGCAGTTGTTGCCGCCACTTAACAGAAAATGCTATGAGCAATAAAAGATTAATATGCGAAAAAAGCGATAACATCACAGAAACATGCTTAGTTAAAAACGTAAATGCCATAAAAATATAAACAACACAGGATCTAGACACAACAAAAATTGTAGTACCCCCTCTGTGTCTCACATGAGTAATAAGTGAAAATAGTTTCTATCCTTGTGGGATCGGTACTCACCGGAGGGACCGTAGATGTTCGAATACAATTAGCGTTAAAGACAATGAAGTCGACTTTTCAAAGTAACAAGACATTGACTCAACACACACACTACATTAGGTATCTTCTTCTTCTTTTTTTTTCTTGTAATAGGACAATATCCTGTTTCTTCCGTTACAGTCTCTGCTGTGATCCGGAGCTCCAGCTCTCGTACCATCGTTTATTGGGTCTTCCTATGGGTCGCTTGGTGTTGGGCTTCTGTGTCTTCGCCCATTGCGCCATACGTTCAGGGTCCATCCGATCTACGTGGTCTCTCCACATGCGTCGCCATGCTCTTGTCCATCTCACTACGTCTTGAACGCCTAGCTCTCTCAATGTGTCTTCGTTTCGTATTCTATCTCTGAGTGTGATACCTCTTATGGATCTTAGGGTTTTCATCTCTGTTGTTCTCTACATTAGGTATCTGATTGCAAAATCAACTGTACCATGTCAATGGCCATTAGTTGTCGAGACATTAAGCTAAATAAAAAAAATTGTAGTGCCTGTAGTATTTTATAATTTTGCATTGATTTTTAAAATTGAAAATAGTCTTTTTTTTTACTTAATATACGATTAAGCATACAAAATCCTTTCAACAATAGACGACTCGTCGTTTTTTTCGAGTATTTTCCATCCCATTGTCGTCCAGACCACGTTACGACCGTGTCAACACACCACAACCAATACAACAATCAACAGCAAGATCGAGAGCCACATAACAAAATAAAACCTCATTTCTCACTCTCCTGTGATGTTGGCCGTCTTCAAAGACCAAAAGAAGAAGACCATACGAAGATACCGGCTGCCGTCGTCACAGCGCAGCGTAATGATCGAGAAAAGAACACCGGGAGAGAAAAATCGAGAGCTCATTTTCTACCTGTCCAAGATACTACGACTGCGAGATTCCACACAACGTTGCCGTGGTTTACTTACTTAATAATCTTTATAATTGAAACAACCCGCATCTTTAAATATCTCAATCTGTCAGCTAAAGGATCTCGCGATGTACATTTTTCAAATAGCTGGTTTAATGTTTTTTTAAAGTGGTATTTACAGAAACCGACCGTTTTGTATCATTTAGACAGCGACATTTTTCAAATATTGTAAATAGGTAGAAAGACATTTATAATTTTTACCACTGAATTTCCATATATGGCAGTCATATCGAGTCTTATTAAGTAAATTTGTTTAAGTCACAAGAATTTTCACTTATAATAATTATTATATAGTTACACAATTATCTATTTGTATTCGGGGTAACCCTTTGACAGTTTTAATTTTATTATTATGGGAAATTATGTTAAATTGGCACGATGACAATCATCATTATCAATGGTGCTACAGCCCTATGAAAGAGCCTCGACCTTCCTAAGTCTATTACGCCAGTCAGTCCTATCCATTGCCAACCGTTGCCAGTTTGCTGCGCCTATTTTTCTCCCATCCTCATCTACACCATTCTTCCATCTAAGTTTTGGCCTACCCCTATTTCTACTTCCCACAGGTTGTGACATAAGGATTCTTCTAGGAGGGTTGTTATGCTGTGATCTTGCTAGATGTCCTGCCATCTTAATCTTCCTATTTTTATAAGAGATACTGATACTACGTCTTTACCACCAAATATATGTTTATATCTGTGGTATACCTCGTAGTTGTACCTCCTCCTCCAAACACCATTTTCACAGATGCCACCGAATATGCCTCTCAGGATCCTTCGTTCAAATATAAGCAGAAGGTTTTCATCTGCCTTGGAGATGGTCCATGTCTCCGATTCATATGTCAACACTGGTTGTATAAGGTATTTTTGTTTTTTGGCTTAAGTTTCTGCTTCTCATATGTCTACTCAGTCCAAAATAGCATTTGTTCGCTAGGATTATCCTTCGCTTGATTTCTTCCGTCATGACGTTCTCCTTGGTGATCAGGAAGCCTAAGTATGTGAATTTGTAAGTATAGTATGTGAATTTGTAAGTATAGTATGTGAATTTGTCCACCACTTCAAAGGTAGAGTTATCAACAGAGAATTGGTGACCGATGTTTCTGGCTCTATTGTTAAGTGTTGATCATCATCTTAGTTTTCTCCTCGTTTACTTTCAGGCCCATATTTTTGGAGGCATTTGAGAAGGTGGTATACATTTCTTCTAGTTTGCGTGTTGTGCGGGAAACTAGGTCCACGTCATCGGCATATGCCAAAATTTGGGATGATTTATTAAAAATATTTCCTCTGTTGTCTATTCGGGCATCTCTGACCGCCTTTTCCAGAGCTATGTTGAAGAGGAGACACGCCAGCGCATCTCCCTGTCGCAACCCAACATTCGTTTCAACCGCCTGTGATTGTTCGCCCTGTATTTCGACTTTGCAAACGACTTTACGCATTGTAGCTTTAACCAATCTTATCAGTTTATCAGGGATGTGGAATTCATCTATGGCTTCATACAATTCATTTCTTAGGACACTATCATAGGCCGATTTAAAATCTACGAAAAGATGGTATGTGTCGATATTGAATTCATTGGTTTTTTCCAGTATTTGTCTTAGCACAAAGATCTGGTCTGTTGTTGATCGACCAGGCCTAAAACCACTTTGATATTCTCCAAGAAGCTCCTCTGAATGTGGACTTAGGCGACCATATAAGATACTCGAAAATATTTTGTAAGCTGTATTAAGGAGGGTTATTCCCCTATAGTTTCTACATTCCAATTGATCGCCCTTTTTGTGTAGCGGGCAAACGATTCCAATACACCACTCTTCCGGGATTTGTTCCTCGTTCCAGGCTCTCAGTATTATTTTATATACAGTTGAACCCCGATTATCCGTGTGCGGATTATCCGGGCTGCGGATTATCCGTGCTATGATTTTCTATTACTCAAATTGCAGTTTTGAGGTTTTATCAAAATAGCGTCACCGTAAATCACTTGACGGAAACTCTATATGCCGAGAGGGAGACTCGTAATGAAAGATTTATTTTTTCTTTATATTTTTGTGGTAGGTACATAATGTATGCGTATACGTAAATATGTATTATGTATAAGAAATACATGTTCGGATTATCCGTGCTTTTCAATTATCCGTGCCACGTCCGGTCCCGAGGAGCACGGATAATCGGGGTTCTACTGTATTTGATTAGTCAGGGTAGCACCTCCATATTTAATAAGTTCCGCGGATATACCATCACTTCCTGGAGATTTATTATTGTTGTTGTTTTATTGCATCCCGTACTTCTTGAATTGATGGAGGCTCTAATGGTGTATTGTTGGTTGCTCTTGGGTTTGGTTGATTTGGATCTTCTACTTCGATGGTAAGTAGTTCTTTATAGTGTTCCACCCATCTTTTCAATATTTCGGCACGATGACAATACAATTAGGTAATTTTAAGAGACCGAGTGTAATTCGGTAAGATTATTTCATTAATAAAACTGCTCAAAACAAAATTTTTATTGTGGTACAGTATGGTATCTATTGTGCGCGCTTGAGCGTAGTGAGAAATGTTCGACAGCTGCTTCCATTCTCTTTTGTAAATTATTACTCCGCGATTCAAAAACATGTTCCGGTGTGCATCACTTTATGACTTAACAGACAAAAAAGAAATTGAAAATAAAAATTGACAAAATTTTAAACACGTTTTTCTCAAAACTGTTTTTTTAAAGGCTGTGGACATTGGAACTCAAAAACTACTGGACCGATCCACCTAAAATGTTGCATATATATTTTTTTAGACATTTAGTGAGGTAACGCTCTCGAGATATTGTTTGTTTTATACTTAGTTTTTGTTTAACAATAATAAATATAAATAAAAATAATAAATATGTTGATTTTCACCTTTTTTGCAAAAAAATTCGTTGTTAATTACTTCTGAGTGATACCAAAACTCAAAAATCGTTAAAACTAAAAAACCCGACAGCGTTACATCAAGACACTCATAAGCTAATAAAATCCTTTTGAATTTTTTGTTTCACATGATCCATTCTGATCCACCGCAAAATCCATTTTTTTGAGGTATCTTTAAAAATTTGCCACCGTTGCGTTGGCTTATTTTTCAATATTTTTCCTTTTTTTTTTAAACATTCTTTGAATTGTACTGAATATGCTTGTTTAATTTAAAAAATAAAATAAATATATTATACTCTAAAAAAAACACCGAAATGTGCTTAAAATGTTGATTTCAAACGCCACATTGGATAATTTTTGACATGTCATTGGAATACCCAATCAGAGCAAACGTATAACGGATCTGCGTGTAGCGTTAACAATTTTTGATGAATTCGCGCAAATTTACATTTACCACCTATCGCGCCTAAAGAAGTATAACTTCAAAAATAGTCTCTGTCATACCCATATTAGTTTGTTATTTTTAAATTTTTTTATAAAAAAATATTTTACTACCGGTTAAAACTGTTCCCAACAGTTCTTGTTTTCAAGAACTTCACACCTCTACTCATTGCGTATAATATAGCAAATTGAGGCTAAAATCAGTTGTTATATATATGTAGTTTCATTAAATTTGTTTGTATTGTGATTGATCTAATAAAGTGAGCGTCAGGAAATGTTAATTAATTATATGTTTAGTTACGTATTATTTATTGAAAATGATGTGTTATTTTAGCATAATAGAGTTACTATGCCAAACATGTAATTAAAAATAACCAGTATTGTTGGAAATGGAAATGTATTAGTTGGATGACAATTTGTTGTTAATATCATGCTGTATCATTAGGATAGGGGAGCAAAGTATGATAAAATTGCAGTCACTGGAGCGTTATGGGGACCTATTAGGTTGTGATTATTAGGTCCTAAAATCAAAAAAAGTTAAGTAAAATTTTCCATTTTAGGGGGCGCTTTTCATTTTTTAATTTAATTTTCCATTTCCAACAATCGTTTTTTCCGATTATAGCGTCATCTATCCGTAATGCGAAAAAATGTCTCGAATAAAAGTTACTTATTTTTACGTAAAGAATCCAAATCTGCAATAAAAATTTGGGGGTCCCATTTAATATTTTAAAGTAATCCTCCACCCCACCTCCGTGGGGGTTCGTGTTTGGTACCATTCGATGTTTTTTTCAAAAACGTTTTGAAAGTGTACTTTGCAGTTTTTAGATCTGATGTTCGTTTTGCGAAATATCGCGGGGGTTGTATTTAAAATTTTAAATTTATTCCCCCACCCCTCTCCCTGGGGGGTCATGTTTAGTACCATTAGATAGATTTTTGAAAAATATTGAAAACGTATTTTTTAGTTTTTCGATCTGACGTACATTTCGCGAAATATTCGCTTTTTTTTGGTGAAACTTTTTGACTCACCCATTTCCTTCCGCTCAAATCGTCAGATTTTTGAAATATACAGTCTTTTGCATGTAGGTACTTAACTTACCTATAATCTTAATCTGACAATTTCGAGTATTTTTAAGGATAGATTTTTTTTTCTGGCCCCCTTATCGAACTTCCCTGTGTTAAGAGCCAATATATGGTAGAGGTACATCTGCAGGGTACCAGGTTTCTCCCCATATGATAATCTGACACGCTCGAGTAACTGCAAAAATCCCCGCTTTTGCTCCCCACCATTAATTTCATGAGTTATTTTGCACTGCAGTTGAAGTGGTGGAGGTAAAAATCATGTCATTCATTATATTAATACCTGTCTCCCATATTTTTCATTTAATACCCAAGTCAATATTTCTGATGTGGTGACAGTTGCGGCTGATACATAAGTTCTGCAGTGCTGCAGCGCTCCCGAAAAATATTGAACTCAAAAAAAATTACATATTCTAAATAAAATAGTTCCTATTTCCATTATCATGATCAAAAAAGTAAATAATAGTCACAATAGTGAAAAGACTAAGGACAAACTCAATAGTACCTAGTACCCCCCAGGTTTTGTTAATATATTGCACAAACGTTAACTTGTACCATCACTTGCACCGTGCACTATTTTTCACTTAACTAACTCGAAGGGTTTCTTCCTCTTGAGTCTTCTAGCTAGATCCGTGTTGTCGAGGAGCTGGATGGCCTCAACATTGACGTGTTGAAGAAGTCGTTGTTCGTGACTCTTGGCAAATTTTTCTATGGTCTTGTTAACAGTATACATGTCTAGGTCCCTATGGAGATCACTGTTCCTATAGTACCATGGAGCGTTGACAATGTTCCTTAGCACTTTGTTTTGGAATCGTTGAATGATGTTTAAATTAGTATTACTAGCGCAGCCCCATTGCTGGATGCCATATTTCCATATAGGTTTTATAATCTGTTTATACAAAAGTATTTTATTGTAGATCGAGAGAGTGGATTGTCTTCCCAATAGCCAATACATTTTTTTATACTTCATGTTAAGCTGTTCTATTTTCTTTTTAACATGGGCCCTCCAGCGTAGCCTAGCGTCTAGTGTAATACCCAAATATTTTGCGGTATCGGCGTATGGTATCTGAGTATTATTTACGTTAATAGGAATGTATTGTTTTTTCTTTTCGCTAATAGGAATTTAATTCGCCAGCGTTTAAGTCCACTTGTTAAGTCTGTTAACAGAGATTTGTAGCTTTCTTGCTGCTTCTTCATGGTCTTCACCTACGGCTACAACGGCAGTGTCATCAGCAAAGGTAGCTATTGTGTTATGATCTACTTCAGGGATGTCACTAGTGTATAATAGGTATAGGACTGGTCCTATACACTACCTTGTGATACACCTGCATTGATTTCCTTTAGTTCTCATCCATACGATCTGACCTACATAAAGGTACGTATCCATTACGTTGGTGCTCCGTGCTCCTTGAGGATATGGCATGCGCTCTTCTTCATATAAACCGCCACCTATTGGATTGCCGAGGGTGAGCGCTGCTCCAGGCGATCGCTTCCAACATTTTTCGATACGATAAATCTTCCCATCTTCCCACGATACGATCTTCCCACAATATCGCAACGAACAAAAGTACATCGAATATAAAGAACAAGAACAAGCCTTTCATACAGACAAAAGTTATATCAAGTCCATAGTCCATATGAACATTAAAAAATATTACCCAATATTACCTACTTATTGCTCTGCGCTACTAAAGCTATACCGAGAAACGACCAATATAATAAATCATCTGCTTAAAAGAAATAATCATAAATCTGACAACAGCGACGAATTTCGAACCTCCCACACGCATTCCATGCTTTTATTGGTTCTCCTAAGGCGAGATATTCATTTTTGATTGCATTGTTGAGTCATCTTAGGGTGCACATTGAATATCTGTTGGAACATCTCGAGAAATTTACTGTTTAGTGCCGCTAGTGCCGTGAAGTCAGCTGCAATTCGCATTTATGGCATTAAGAACTGAACAAGAAAAATCAAGATAGCACTTGTTGGTTATTCAGGTTATTGTATTTGCTTATACTTTGTTCAATCTTAGAAAGTTTCGTAAACAAGTGAAGATCTTTTGATGAAAAATCAACAGTAGTTGGAAGAAAATAACAACAGTAATGGCTAGTAAAGCATTAAGAACTGAACAAGAAAAATCAGGATAACACTTGTTGGTTATTCAGGTTATTGTGTTTGCTTATACCATTGATTATAGACACGGTGTGTGTCCGTGTCTATAATCTGTCTAATCAATGCTTATACTTTGTTCAAGCTTAGAAAGTTTCGTAAACAAGTCAAGATCTTTTGATGAAAAATCAACAGTAGTTGGAAGAAAATAACAACAGTAATGGCTAGTAAACTTAAGATTTAACGAATTTTTTTGTTCAGTTTAAAGCCCTATGTCGTTCTGAAACTATTTTCTGATTCATTTTAGTTTAATAATGACACTTAAGGTCAAGTTAAGAAGATACAGTGACTTTTATGGCTTTTACTACTAAATCTTTTTACAACCATAATCCCTCTTTAATGGTAATCCTATAATCGTACCTTTTTAATAAAGAAGACAATAATAAATTATTTATGTATACGGTCCCAAATTAACTTGGATGTTTAAGGCCAATGCCACATTATGCGTTTTGACCGGATGCGGTGAAAACGCATCCGTTTCTAACGCAACCGGACCGATCTGTCACACTATGCGTTTTCACCGGATGCGGCGGAAACGCATCCGGTCAAAACGCATAATCTGACATCGGCCTAAGATGCAAGTTAGAAAATCTACTGGAATTATTCTCTTTTCGCTATTAACCCCCTCATTAAGGCAATCGGTACATAATTCGCAAATATTTTACGGCTCTCCCTACTCTTTCTGTCTTTACACGGAAAATACGTGTAGTAAAATTCTCACTGGTATGGATATGTAAACTTTACTTGACAATGTCATCATTAACTTTTAAGATAGCTTTTGAATGTTCTTGGATAACTGTTACTTCTTGTATAACTAATTGCCTTAATTATTAATTCGGTTAATTAATATGATAATTTTTTACTAACTATGTATTCAGTGATTGTAATAATTTATCTACTTTACAACAAAAACTAATAATCAATCGAGAAAAGAGGAAAAGGGATTTTTTAATAATATATTGTTACTATCAAACGCCTACAATTTTGAACATCTTTAACAACAAAATACTTGGATCACTGAATATATCCAGGTGTATTCTCTGCTTGGATCTTCCATAAATAATAAACAATAAATAACTTTTTATTAAGTTCACGTCCTAAATCAATTATTTATCAAGTACACTATCAATATTATTTAATCAAGAACTCAAAATATTCCTGATGCCATGTCAAAGATTTAAAAGTGACTGTCTGAAATGAATATTCTATTCGACTGAGTGCGTTATATGATAAAGATAGATTTGGAAAATATTACCACCGACATTGTGTTAATTTTTTTGGAATCCTGGAAAAACTAATAAATATTTTTGAAAAATTTAAACGCGGAATGAAAGACTAAATTATTACCGAGGGCCGAAAGTACCTTCAAATAAATAAAATGTTTATTTTGAATGAGATATTTGAAATTAAAAATCACACTAAATTTTCTCTTAGTTTTCACCCCTGTAACTTATTAAAATAAACATTATAGAAGTTCTCAGGGACTTTCGGCCCTCGCTAATAACGTAACCTTTCATTCTGCGTTTCAATTTTTCAAAAATACTTAGTATCGAGTACTTTTTCAAAATACTCGAAAAAAATGAATCCCATTTGAATAACATTGGAGCAGAAACTACGTACCCATCCCCTTAAGCCTAGTCAAGTTTGACTTGACTTGATTTCGATATCTTTAGGTTTGATTTGAAATCAAACTTCTTCAAACAGTTTGAAGTTTGAATATCGTATTGGGCAACGTGTTTATTTCCAATTCTCTCGCTCAATGGCGGATCTAGAAATTTGCCTTTGGGGGGGGGGGGGGGGGGTAGACATTGATGGTCGAACCGTTTTCTTCTTCTTCTTTTTTTCTCAAACTATCATTTTAAGCGATTTTTCAGTGATTT
Organism: Diabrotica virgifera virgifera; assembly: GCF_917563875.1. NCBI lineage: Eukaryota > Metazoa > Arthropoda > Insecta > Coleoptera > Chrysomelidae > Diabrotica > Diabrotica virgifera. The sequence continues at coordinate 210,957,900 of NC_065449.1, forward strand.
GGTGTTTATTTAAACAAATTTGCATTTTTTTATCGTAACATATCAATGGAAAAACAATGTTTTAAAAGGGACTCGAAATGTGAATATTAGGCACTATAACAAGTTTTTTTATTTAAAGCAAGTTTTTGATCAAATTTTAGTGTAGAAAACGTTAAAATACTGTTTTTTACATGTTCCTCCATTCCCAAAATATAAGTTCTTCGATTTGGCTGAAAATTTGCCCACACATAGCCAAAACACAGGACTTTAAGCGGTTTGAAGAATTTGTATAGTTGTATACAAAGATTGTGTAGACTTGTACAATACAAGAAAAGTTACATGCAATAATATCAGAGTCAAAATTATATATAGTCCAGTCGGGTTAGCATTTGATCTTGCATGCCGAGCTACCCAAGCAAGATTCTATTTTTCTAATCTTTAGGGGGTCGATAGTAGTGTAAATTTAAAATTGCGAATGAATTTCGCCGTTACGTTAGCCGCCATCTTGATTTTAAAGGAGGACCGTTTTTGCTCAATATCTCCGCCATTTTTAACTTTTCGACAAAAATAGTAAGTACTGAAATTGTTGAAAATATGATTTACTATAATTTTTTATGCCGTCAAAAATTGGATCAAAAACTTGTTTTTAATTAAAATAACTTGTTATAATGCGTTATAATGAATTTTTGAGTCCCTACCATTAAAACATTATTTTTTCTATTGATATTTTACGGTAAAAAATGCAAATTTGTTTAAATAAATACCAAATCACTGTAAAATCGCTTAAAATTGTATTTTGAGAGAAAAAAAGAAGAATTAAGTAGAAGCTATACACTAAGTTTCAGACAAATCTGAGATTCAAAAGTTGTTGTCTGAGTGATTTGACCTGGAATGTACCAGGTTTACAATCTTATTCTAATATATTATATTTAATAAAAAGTTTCACTTAAAAAACTAACCAGTAACCAGATTAGTACATTCAAGATATAAAGAACTTAGGAATTACTAAACGGGAGTCTTACAACTTGTAATATGAAGAAATGAATCTAAACGGATAGTTTAACTTTCGAACAGGAAATACTTTATTACTACGAGTTCTCGTTAAGGGGAAAGGTGCAAAATGTCGCCTGTCAAAATTTTCATAGTGTTTTAAATGTAGATATTAATTTGTTTCGAATCCTGTATTTTTGAAAAATTTAAAAGCAGAATGAAAGATTACGTTATTACCGAGGGCTGAAAGTCCCTTAGAATAAATAATATCTAAGTTTCTTTTGAATGAAATATTTCAATTAAAAATTACACTAAATTTTCCCTTTTATTTTCACTATGTAACTTATTAAAATAAACATTATAGAAGTTTTCAGGGATTTTCAGCTCTCAGAAATAATGTAATCTTTCATGCTGCTTTTAAATTTTTCAAAAATATTTATTAGTTTTCTCAGGATTCGAAAAAAATAAATACATTTAAAACATATTGAATATTTTGACAGGGGGCATGTTACGCCTATGTCCCTAATGGTTGAAAAAAAATACTACATATTTGGTTGATCAATGGACAATTCAAAATAATCATTTGGAGTTTTTATGACTTTCTTTTATTAACAGAGGCATTTATCTCATCGAAAACAACATCTGGTACCAACCTGCAGTTCCCTGGAAAACACGACAATACAAAAGTATTTCTAAAATTCAAAACTGACCATAGGGTTATTGGTTTTATATTTTTTTCGGATACAGGCTACAAATAATGTTATGTTTGGGTTTAAATTTTAAATAAATTAATGTAGATGCATTAAGTTTTCTTAATTAGGTATCCTAAATAGAAGGTTTATTGGGTTTTATTTGTCTGTCTGTGGTTTAAATATCATATCAGCTAATACATATCTATGTTTATTGCAATCTGTAAAAAAAAAAAATTTGGACCTTTTTTGGGGGGGGGGGGAATTTCCCTACCCCCTGTAGATATCCGCTTGTTTATTACGTTCGTTTTGAAGTGTGTGCTTTGTGAGATAATATCTAAACCTGGATATTTTTCGGTTTTTCGGCTCAGAATAAGTACCAGAACAAATTGAGTCTGATTTTGAAGGTATTCCCACTGCAAAAATTAAGAGAAACAATCTGTAGTCGAAGCAGTATTAATAATTAGGAAAAATAAATGTACTGATTTATTTGATGTTGCGGCAGGTGATTTCAAATCAATGAAAATTGCAAAGTGCATAATATGCAGAAATTAAGAACAGCGTTATAAAATGACAAATAGTGAACTCATTCTTTAAAACGAAATTGAAAAGTAGCAAAAAATGCATTAAACCTACTCTATTACAAATATTATATTTTGTTGTTCCTTCATAAATTTTTGTTAAAGTAGACTAAATTACACTTGTTATGATAAAAAACCATTCAAGGAATTTAGTAATAACACTTAAATAAAAATATAAAACAGTGATATCGATAAAACGAAACTTGCAAGCAATTCTAACCATACAGCAATCATTTTTAAGAAATTTATTACCCTGTTTTGACTATAATCGCTTCCTATATCAAGTTACTTTTATATGGAACTCATTGTATTATTAAATTTCTAATCTTATTTGGCAACTAACATGTCTATCTAAACAAAAAAGTATATTTTTACGAAATAAATTATTTTTCAAACTAGTTTGAGAAACAGTTTGAATTTTCAAACCTGTAGATATAATTATATAATATATAATTATAGACCAGTTTGACTTGACTTGAATTATTTGTCGGAAGGATTGACATGAGTTTGACTTGAAATTAAGTCAAACTCAAGTCAAGTTTAAACATTCAAGTCAAACTTGTGCAATTCTAGTTAAAAGATTAACAATTTAATATGGCAGTAGAAATGTTTGTGAATTTTTGAATTTTTAAAAGATATTAGATAAAATTGAGAAAACTAATCATCAGCAGAAGACGTTGAGGCTTATTTTATTAAAGTAAACTTATTATAAATATTCTAGTCTAGTGGCTATAAAACCTAAGTAATTTATATGTCAGTACGATATTAAAGTCAGTTATTTCGCAATGAAAAATATATGTAAAAACGATTGAATTCTTTATACTAAGCAAACTCATAATCTCAAAGACCTAATGATTAAAATTTTCTTTTGAAGAACATACGCATAACTCACAAGCAACGTTCAAGCTGAAATGAATTTGTGCCAAGTGACATTTCCTGAATGTGCTATTCACCTCCATACCAGCATACAGTACGGATCGGGCGAAATGCTGCTATAATTCATCGGTAGAATGGCTTCGTAAGATTTATGCGACGATTAATTATTACTACTGCTGATATTTAGTTTTACCTGTCGTTATGCCAAAGAAAATGGTTTTCGTCGATAAAGAAAAATTGGAAACCATGAAAGTTTTATGTCGACAATCAATTAATATGAGGGTTTCGTTCAACGATCCTATTGTGCGAAGGAAGAGCAAAATAGTACTTTTTCGTTTTTCAGGTCATTCACATAATTTATTCCATTCACGGTTTTTATTATATGTAGACGGCTATTAGTTACATGTTCATGTGATTTTTTACATTTTTATTCGTTGTTCTCAACTACCAATTACTAAGATTTTTGATACGTTCTTTCCTTGCTCTGTCATTGATTTTTCAGGTGTCAAATATTAAACTAATAGAGTTTTTTTTTAAACTGTTAATATTTATTTTAAAAGTTATATTTTCAAACTTTATATGCCATATTTCTCTGGTCTCCTTTCTTCATATTGACTCCTTTCGTTATTACATTTTTCGCGGATCGCAGATCTTAATATCAAGTTAAGTCAAGTCAAATTTATTGATCACATGCGACATTATACAAAGTACATGTATGAGACAAGTCAAAGTTACAGACATACATCTTAAAAGTATATAAATTAATAAATACGATAAAACATACTTAAAAGTTATTTTTAGAATAATGGCTCTAGCTCACAAATATATTGATGTACACACCTCCGAAAGTTTGGCTGATGTAAATTCATTCGTATATGTATTGGCAATTTGTTAAAGAAACTTATGGCTGCGTAATGTGTGCTACCTTCCAACAAAACAGAACGATGTTGTGGAAGCATAAAGTGATTGTCTCTGAATCTTGTTGAATAAACATGGTTAAATTGAAATTTATTAAATTCATAAATTTTGCAATGTAAATCGAGTAAATACATTATACACGAAAATATATTATAGACCAGGAATTGTAAGAATATTGTTTTGTTTAAAGATGCCTCTACAAGAATCTCTAAATTTCATTTTATACATTATCCTAATAGCTCTTTTCTGAAGTACGAATATCTGCTCTAATTCACAGGTACAATCCCAGACTTCAATGCCATATTTGGCTATTGAGTAAAAATGAGCAAAGTATACTGTTTTTAATATTGATCTATTAAAGAGACGTGAAAGAATTCTCAATGCATAACATACTCTACTTAATCTGGATTTCAAATTAGAAATGTGGTTTAACCATTTACAATTACTGTCTAAAAGGACCCCCAGTAACTGCGTGCAGTCTGTTTTATCTATTGCTGCTTGTATAGTGGCTTGATGGTTTAATAAATTATTTGATGTGAAAATCATATACTTTGATTTCTTTTCATTCAAAACTAGTTTGTTGGATAAGAAATAACTGTTGATGATGGATAGTATCTGTGTAGTTTTCTTTTGTAAATTTTGATCAGATGTTCCTGTGACTAGAATGTTGGTATCATCCGCATAACTGATGATGTTAACCCCCGTCAGCGAATTAGTTACCAAAGCTATATCATTAATAAATACTATAAAAAGTAGAGGACCCAATACACTACCCTGAGGGACACCATAATGGATATCAAATGTGTTTGACTCGTTTACAAGTCCATTAGATGTTATCTTTACTTTTTGTCTTTTATTCTCTAGGTAGGAAGTAAACCATTTTAGAACTACATCACGAATACCAATCCCCTCAAGTTTTTTTAGCAACAAATTATGATCCAAAGTGTCAAAAGCCTTGGACAAATCGAGAAATAATATCATAACACTTACTTAGGTACTTACTCCGTGGCAGAAAAATTTGCAGAGACAATCAAACTGCTGAGCTGCTAAGAAGAATAACTCTGGGATGGGCAGCATATGGAAGACTTCGTGATACTTTTAAAGTTGATATACCTATCAGCTTAAAAAGAAGAGCCTTTAAATCAATGTGTCCTGCCTGTTCTTACATATGGCGCAGAGACTCTTACCCTAACAAGGACATCTGCACGAAAACTACAAGTGACGCAACGTAGAATGGAAAGATCATTGTTGGGCATAACGTTAAGAGATAGCGTAAGAAACGAAGAAATTCGTAGAAGAAGTGGTGTAGAAGACATAATAAAACACATAGCCAAAATTAAATGGAAGTGGGCAGGACACGTCGCTAGAATGAGAGATGATAGGTGGACCAAAAAAAAATCTTGGAATGGAGACTGAGCGCGGATAGACGAAACCCGGGAAGACCACCCACAAGATGGACTGACGACATAAGGAGGATTTGTACCAACTGGATTGCAGCAGCGCAGGATAGATCTGAATGGAAGTTTTTCGAGGACTATGTTCAGCAGTGGACGACTATGGGCTGATGATGATTCAAATTAAAATAAAATGGAACTGAGCTAAAGAATTGTTGAAACAAAAAAAATATAAAAACTAGCTTTTTCGCAGTTTACCGACAAATCTGTACAATATAGTAAATATTTACTGGCCAAAATAAAAATTTTAAAACTAAGGGGTAATTTTGGTGCATAGTGAAGTAAATTTTCAGTAGTAATTACACGAGAGCTCTAAAATTGTCGATTTATATCCCGAGTGACACTAGGAGAGTTTTAATTTCACGACTCTAAGGGGAGTGACATTATGTCAAAGTGTCACGAGGGCAACGGCAAAACAAATCGATAATTAAGAGCTCGAGAATAATTCGGTACGATTATTTCATGAGTAAAACTGTCTTTTTAAATCATTTTAACTAATATTTTATTTATATCTTCTCCTGAATATTTACTAAACCTGTTTCTTGGTGTTCTCTGTGACCACTTGTAAAACATTAATTGTAATTAATGCCTGAAGGGCATCTGACGTAAAATACTTGACGACGGGAAATTATCAAAAACTATTGGGTATAATATCACAAGAGAGTGAGAATAAATTGAAAATAATGCGACAGTTTTTCGAAAATTTGTTGTCTGGCAATAGACACGAGAGCCCGCAGGGCTCGAGTGGCTATTGCCCAATGACAACAAATTTGAGTAAAAATGAAGCATTATTTTCTTAAGACTAAGTTTTCACTCTAATGGCATATAACATATCCCACCAGAATGAAAACAATGGGAACCTTCTCTGGTTACACCTCCGAGGCTTCTACAATTTGCAAGCCATACGGATGCTGAGACTAAGGAAGATGAGGGAATTCTACAATTTACAATTCACGTCACATCTGCTTAGCGCGGTAAAGTTCCAACGAGACTGGTTCCCTTCATACTCCACACAGAGTAAATGTAAATCAAAAATGAATAACCATTTTCAATTTCGTTGCAAAACGAAAATACAGCCGAACCATATTCCAGTCCAATCAGAGAGTGCTGCAAGCACCTCTACCGGTTTCGAAACTTATTAGTCTCTCATCAGGAGGCACATATGCTGCTCTCCCTGATCCAACCAAAACAAACCCCAGCGTGCAGTCCCGAATTGCAACGAACGAAATGGCATAGATGCCCTAGCGGCAACTGCTAGCAAAAGACTAAGTTTTCACTCTAATGGCATATAACATATCCCACCAGAATGAAAACAATGGGAACCTTCTCTGGTTACACCTCCGAGGCTTCTACAATTTGCAAGCCATACGGATGCTGAGACTAAGGAAGATGAGGGAATTCTACAATTTACAATTCACGTCACATCTGCTCAGCGCGGTAAAGTTCCAACGAGACTGGTTCCCTTCATACTCCACACAGAGTAAATGTAAATCAAAAATGAATAACCATTTTCAATTTCGTTGCAAAACGAAAATACAGCCGAACCATATTCCAGTCCAATCAGAGAGTGCTGCAAGCACCTCTTCCGGTTTCGAAACTTATTAGTCTCTCATCAGGAGGCACATATGCTGCTCTCCCTGATCCAACCAAAACAAACCCCAGCGTGCAGTCCCGAATTGCAACGAACGAAATGGCATAGATGCCCTAGCGGCAACTGCTAGCAAAAGACTAAGTTTTCACTCTAATGGCATATAACATATCCCACCAGAATGAAAACAATGGGAACCTTCTCTGGTTACACCTCCGAGGCTTCTACAATTTGCATGCCATACGGATGCTGAGACTAAGGAAGATGAGGGAATTCTACAATTTACAATTCACGTCACATCTGCTCAGCGCGGTAAAGTTCCAACGAGACTGGTTCCCACTGGACAAATTGAAAATGGTTATTCATTTTTCATTATTTTCTTATTTATTCTTACTGTCGTGTGATATTCGTAAGATTATTTTTTATGGATATTTTCTTAAATGTGACAGTTGTCAAAACTAGGAAACTGGTTCTCATTAAACAGAAACAATCTACTTAGAAAAATTCTATCGGTAATTTTCTACAGTAGATAATTCTCAGTATAATTTTAATCTGATTGGGCAGAATTAAACACGTGATCAAATATCTTACTATACGATTGGAAGTTAAAATCATTAAAAAATAATCGCTGTAATTTTTATTCTTGTAGGTTTCTATTGGTCAGAATCTGTTATGTATGAAATAATCAAACATATTTGCCACAGCTTAGTATTTGCACCACGATTTTTACTTATTTTATATGCAAATCAGCTGCAGTTTAACCTAGAAAGTAATCGTTTTAATAACTAACCCAACAGTCTCACTATTTCAGCGCAATTACCTTCAAAACAATAGTTTAAAATAAAATTTATTTTCCAGAGTTAAACCAGATTAATTACACACTAAATGACTACAAATACTCTTTAACTTGGGCAATAAACTTAATAGTTTCAGTACGAGAATAGTCACTAGTGCCGGAAATTTACAAAATAAAACAGACTCCACCTTACGACTACTCTACACGCTATTTTCAAACCTATTTACCTGGCAAGACAAAGCAAAACGGAATAGTCGCCGTTAGGCCACAAAAATTTAATAACTCTTAGCCAGGCCGCACATCAAAGAAACATGAAACGTAAATTACGTTTCATGGAAATAAACCACTGCTAAACAAATATATGTCCGGCCATTTATTAAACTCTCCGAAAATAAAAATGTGTCATGAGCATGAATCACACTCGTTTCATTGGTAGGCGGACTTTGAGATTTGTTTAGCAGTGTTTTCTTTTCATGAAACATGTTTTTCGTTTCATGTTTCATGTTTTTCGCTTCATGTTTCTTTGGTGTGCGGCTTGGCTTAGAAATAAAATCGTAGTACATGTATACTACAGGCAAATGAGGCAAAAAGTCATGTTTTTTGTGGTTATATCTAATAGACCTGGGTCCCGCATATCAAAAAAAGTTGATTAATAGCAAGCTGAAAATTTGTTAATAGCTTAACGGTGTCTAGTCGGACAAACTTTGATGTACGGGAACACTGGAACATGGGAAGTTTTATTTGTGGAACAGTTTAAAAATTTGGAACGTCAGATAACGAAAACGCCCCATGTATTTTATCAGACAGAACTTCCAATTAATTTGTTACCGTTTCATTAACTCTCATGCAAAAATCAGACTGCTATTTGTCACTGTCACCAATATAATTCCTGTCATTTGACACGTTCTTCGTGTTCCACTCATTAAAATGCCCAGTTGGTGATAAACATCAGTCTGATTTTTGCATGAGAGTTTAATGAAATAGTAACAAATCAATTGGAAGTTCTGTCCGACAAAATACACGGAACGTTTTCGTAGTCCGACGTTCCAAATTTTTAACCTGTTCCACAATTAAAACTTCCCCTGTTCCAGTGTTCCCAACTTTTTTTGGTACGCGGGATCCAGGTCTATAATAAATTATAATTACAACAAACAAATAACAACAAAAAGAGAACCGCTGGCGATGTAGACAGAATAAAATGAGTTATGATGATCGCTAATGTCCTTAAAGGACGAGGCACGTGAAGAAGAAGAAGATTCAGAAAATAATAATGATACAGCGATTGTGCCGGTACCACATGAAAAAAGAAAACTTAAATTTTCAATAAATTTAAAAAAAATAAAAGCTGTTTTTGAAATGGTAAAAATAGAAAAAATAGGAAAGACTTCTATACTTTCAATATAGATATTCAATAAGACTATATTTTCAATATATGTATTTATAAAAAAAATTAATACATAATAGTTATTTATGTACCAAGTCAGTAAAGTGACTCGAGGCGAGTAACAGACGAGTTCGATAAAGAGTATTTATACTGACGTGGTGCATACAAAATTTTATCGCCAATCATAAAAAACATTAACACTTACTTAACACTTACTTAGTTACATCCTTCTAATGAAAAAAGGGTGTGTGTACTTTTTACGCACGTAAGAAGTTTTTCTTCTATTATTATGATTTCAACGAAATACATATATTTTAAACAGTTTAATTGTATTTTTATTTAAATGTTAAACTAATTTTAATACTTAAAATAATACCAAAAACTAAAAATAACGTTAATAGTTACGTCATTGTTTATGAACTGTAGCCTCCCCGCAATTACTTTTCTCTTGATGAATCGTAGACTAAATAAATATATATTTACTGTCAAATTATCAGTAAATATTTATCACTGTCCTATATATAATCGAATTAACAAAATCGCCATTTTACACTTTATTTGCATTAATACCCAACTTAAAAGATTTAAGAATTTTTAATATTTTAGACGAAATAATAATTTCGGATGTCAGTAATGGCAGATAGTTTTTGCATGACAGCCGGTTTCGATGTTTAATCGATAGTTGTTATCAATATTGAATACTTAATTACTAAATCTGTAAGGTTTTGATTTATTTTGAATAAATATAATTTCAAAATATTACAGAATTTCACTTTTTGACATCAATTTAACCATCCGAAGATGAAACAGGTGCAAGCCTATTAAGGAAACAGGAAGAAGAAGAAGAAGACATAATTTTAATTAATAATAACGTAAATTTTGTAAAAAAATTTTTAATAATTAAAGTAAATAAATTTTAAGTTCACTCAAATAAATAATCGATTACTGCCATCGACCACTTACATTCAATCTCGGTTAATTTGATAAATAATCGCGGCAGGTAAAGTACTTCTTCTTTTAGTACAATACAGTGTTACTTTATTGCCGCAAATAAGTACAATAATGATTGATTTTAGTGACGGTTGGCTATTAACTTAATTTCCTGGACTAAAGAAAACGGGATTGTCGCTGTTAGGCCACAAAAATTTAATAGCTCTTAGAAATAAAATCGTAGTACATGTGTACAAATTACGTACTATTATATGGTTCTGTAATAAAATTAATAATCCTATGTTTTGAGTAGTGTAAATAAAATTCTGGCACGTATGTCCTGGAATGTTTCTAAAAAGTTACATTTACAGTTAAGTACCCGTAAAAAGTTTTACAGCTTAGTGCATATCAAGCTAATTTTAAACATCTGTTCAAGAATTATTATGATTTTTGTACCTTGCAATTTGTTGCATTTATTACATGAGGTGAGTATTCTTGTTCTTCCGTGTGTGTGTTTTTTGGAGTATGTACTTGCTTCTGTTAGTTCAGGTTATCACTTAAATTTTTTCATAGATGTTTAATACTTTTACCTGATTTGATGAATTGATCTTAACTTTTCTACAATAATAATTTATTTCTACGATTCTTTCGCTTCTTTTCTTGATCGACTATTTTTCGAATTCTTGTCCAATTTGATTTTTATTATTGTGGGTAAAGCAGTTCTGTTCGATTTTGTCCCTATCAGATAGCGGATTCTTTAGTTGCATCTTTCCCAGTGTTCCCGACCCTAGAGTATGCGATTATTGTGCCAAGACCCTAGAATTAGAGTAACATTGAAAAAATTTTAGTAGAAGACAAGGCAGGGGATTCCCTGAGCCGTCGATTGTTTAACCTAATCATGGATGAAACAATAAAAGTAAGAACGAAAAAAGATACCAAATGGGAGATAAAAAAACTTCTGTTTTTTGACATCCGCTGTGCAGACGATGCAATACTAATCCTTTAAAGTTAAAATTATTGACAACGAAAGCTACAATTATTGACAACGTATTCTGCATAAATTTATATCAACGCCACAAAATTTAAAATATAAAAACAACAATGTTATTTTCATATACAGTTATAATAAACTCCTTTAGATTGACGTCACTAAAAACTGTAGCTATTTCCGCGTCTACTTATTTTTGATATTGACCGCGAATGAGTTCGAATCCCTACCAGTGAGATCTTTTTTTTTTTATTTTTTAATTAAATCCCTAACTTTTTATGTTTTACTGTTTTAAATCTTATAAATGATTAAAAAATCAATCAAATTAAAATGAAATATGTAACATTTGACAATTTAATATCTCAGTGATTTAATGCTTGAGAAATGCTTAAAATGCTTAAATACATCGTTTTCCTTCTACAATACTTTTTATTGTACTTTTATTTCTATGTTCAAAAAGTTGGACGGGTTTAAAATGAATGATTTTTGAAAAAAATAAAATCAAATTATAGAGAGCATTTTTAAATTTTCTAAAAAATCTTCCTTTTTCTCCATGTAACTCGAAAATGATAAGAGATACGAAAAAAAGATTGCACAAAAATGTAGGGTCTTTTTAGTTAAAAATTTTGTTTTTATTTTTCATTACTGTATCTCTTATCATTTTCAAGTTACACGGAGAGAAAGAAAGATTTTTAAGAAAATTTAAAAATGCGCTCTATAATTTGATCTTATTTTTTTTTTTAAAATCATTTACTTTAAACCCGTCCAACTTTTTGAACATAAAAACAACACTATAATAAAAAGTATTGTAGAAGGAAAACGATGCATTTAAATTCTGACGATAAGGGGTTAGATATACTTCTCATTTTTTCTTAAAATACATTAGCCATCAACTTTTTTGCAGCATATCTCGCTTAGTTTGAATGTGATCGACATTTAATATTGCTCGTTTTAAAGGTATTTTCAAGCACTACAAAAGGTATTAGTATCATTATACACGTAAAATCGACCGTTTCTCTGTTATTGCAAGTTATATTTTTTAAATACACCGATTTGAGCATGCACCAAAAAAACAAACTATTCTCACCTACCATATCTCTTTTTGTATTATAAGTAGAAGATTTATGAAGGAACGAATCTCTTTGCTTTTTTATAAGCTACAAAAATATTTCATATAGTTTTTTCGGTATATCCACAGTTTTTAGGGTATTCGCAAAAAACCATCCGCAAAGGTGTCATTTTTCAATGAAAATGGCCAATTTCAACTGCGAATAACTCAAAAAGTATTGAGTTAAAAAAATATTATAGAACAGTTTTTGCTTAGAATTAGGTTCTCTAGCGACTTCCGTGGTTATTTTAACCAAAACATTTTCCACCCCCGAGGAGGGGTGGGAACCACCCCCAAGATAAAAGCACACATCGGCATAGGGTAGATTTTGAAGAAAGAAATAAGTAGAGGCTATTCCTAAAATTTTATTAAAATCCATGGAGTAGGATAGAATTCGGAGGTAATATCCTATTCTTGCTTCCATTGACTGGCGTACATTATACACCAGAAGTTTTTACTTCATTTTAAGTTTTTGTAAACTACGGTATACAATCAACCCAATCAACACTGGGATTTTCGCTTTTAATTTTTAATTTGTTCATATAAAATAGAAATTAACATTATATTGATAGACTTTGCCATATTTAATAAGAAACATAGAGTAGAAACATGCAGTAGGATAGAATTCGGGTGTAGAGTTGGTACAAAACCTCGTGAACCTTGAAAATGCGTATGTATAACCGAAATAAAATGAAGCCAAAAACATACGACTATTTTATTTGCTGTGAATTGCGCGACAGGGTCCCATCTGCACCCTGATATTTTCAGTAATGTCGGATTAAATCGTTTCGTTCGTATATCGACTTCACCATATGAATGAATTAGGTTCACGAGATTTTGTAACAGCAATAATATCCTATTCCTGCTCCCATTGACTGGCGTACATTATACACCAGAAGTTTTTACTTCATTTTAAGTTTTTGTAAACTACCGTATACAATCAACCCAATCAACACTGGGATTTTCGCTTTTAATTTTTAATTTGTTCATATAAAATAGAAATTAACATTATATTGATAGACTTTGCCATATTTAATAAGAAACATAGAGTAGAAACATGCAGTAGGATAGAATTCGGAGGTAGAGTTGGTACAAAACCTCGTGAACCTTGAAAATGCGTATGTATAACCGAAATAAAATGAAGCCAAAAACATACGACTATTTTATTTGCTGTGAATTGCGCGACAGGGTCCCACCTGCACCCTGATATTTTCAGTAATGTCGGATTAAATCGTTTCGTTCGTATATTGACTTCACCAAATGAATGAATTAGGTTCACGAGATTTTGTAACAGCAATAATATCCTATTCCTGCTCCCATTGACTGGCGTACATTATACACCAGAAGTTTTTACTTCATTTTAAGTTTTTGTAAACTACCGTATACAATCAACCCAATCAACACTGGGATTTTCGCTTTTAATTTTTAATTTGTTCATATAAAATAGAAATTAACATTATATTGATAGACTTTGCCATATTTAATAAGAAACCCTCGAATACAAAGCCACTTAATAACATGGAGTAATCGCTGCGCTGTATTACCAGTCATCCTTTGAACCATATGTATGCATTATTTGAGGTAAATGACAATCTAAATGGGTTTGGATCGTATTTGCAGTTATAATAGGCACCCTCAGAGTCCCTAATCGTACATTCGAAATATGACCGTTTGTGAACCGATAGATTAGTGGGTGTGGATATATACGTCTATATTCATCTGAGCTGAGGATATACAAATTGGATTTCGTTATCTTTCCTGCAGTTATTTTGTGAATTTCATGTGATACTCATTGATTTTCATTATTATGAATGCGCAACAGACTTATGAACTTATAGTTCAGTAGGGATCTGTTTCAGTCGGGGTGGTTGTAGTTATAGCCCGGGAGGTAGTGTCAAATTTGACCGGAGCATTTTAGCATATGTCGGTAAAGTCAGCAGCACCACTTCATAAGACCAAATTCAGACTAAGACTATATTTTATTGCTAATTTATTGCTAATTTATTACGCAAAGGGAAAATTTATTGCTGCAGCCGTTTCCGAGAAACAGTGGGTGCTGCTAGCTTTACGGTAAAGCTAGCAGCACCCACTCTATATCTCGGCAATGAAAAGGAGTACAGGGATCATTTTAACGGCATATTTTATTGCTATTTAATTGCTCTTGATTGGTATAATAACCAATCCTGAAAAGCTACCCCATCATCCCCTAGCGTAAAACTCACCCCCAAAAAGATGATGAAAATCGAAAATTCAACCCCAAGGAATTAATTGCTAATTTATTGCTAATTTATTACGGAAAGAAAAAATTTATTGCTGTAGCCGTTTTCGAGAAACAGTGGGTGCTGCTAGCTTTACGGTAAAGCTAGCAGCACCCACTCTATATCTCGGCAATGAAAAGGAGTACAGGGATCATTTTAACGGCATATTTTATTGCTATTTAATTGCTCTTGATTGGTATACTAACCAATCCTGAAAAGCTACCCCATCATCCCCTAGCGTAAAACTCACCCCCAAAAAGATGATGAAAATCTAAAATTCAACCCCAAGGAATTAATTGCTAATTTATTGCTAATTTATTACGGAAAGAAAAAATTTATTGCTGTAGCCGTTTCCGAGAAACAGTGGGTGCTGCTAGCTTCACGGTAAAGCTAAAGGTACTTTAACAACTAACCATGTTCGTCATCAGTACAGGGTTTTTTTTATATAAGTGCGGCAAACTTTAAGGGGTAATTTTACAAATGAAAATAATGACAGTTTGCTTAATAATTATATGTCCGCAAACGATTCGTTTCCGAGATACGGGATGTTCAATATTTTTTTACAAACTGACGATTTATTTATTGCTTTAAAACCAGTTGAGATATGCAAATCAAATTTCGTGGGTTTTAAGACGTAGTTATTGCACATTTTTTGACATACAATTAAGAATTTTATATTCACCATTGGCGTGCGTACGGGTAATATTATCGGTCATAATACCCGTTTGCGCGCCAATGGTGAATATTAAATTCTTAATTGTATGTCAAAAAATGTGCAATAACTACGTCTTAAAACCCACCAAATTTGATTTGCTATCTCAACTGGTTTTAAAGCAATAAATAAATCGTCAGTTTGTAAAAAAAAATTTACCATCCCGTATCTCGGAAACGAAGCGTTTGCGGACATATGATTATAAAGCAAATTGTCATTATTTTCTCATGTAAAATTACCCCTTAAAGTTTGTCACACTTATTTAGAAACACCCTGTACTGATGACGAACATGGCCAGTTGTTAAAGTACCTAACTTTTTTCTTATCCAATATAAGCAAATGAATCGAAAGACAAAATGTTAAGAAAACCTGGGGCTATAGTTAGGTTTTAATTTCAGTATTTTATAAATGCTAGAATAGTCCACAGCGTGATGCGAACTTTGAGAAAAAGACACAGTTTGATTCGTACACCCGGTATACAATGACAGTTTGATTGTCTAGCAACAATATTATTACAGCGATATTGTCAATGAATAAGGCTATAACGTGGTAAAAAAATCACTTAAATCGAACAACAGGTTTAGGAAATTCGAAACTTCAAAAATGACCAAAATTTTAGTGGATCGATTTTTTTGCACCGCCGTGTAGAATCGTAAACTATGCATTTGATCATATTATGATTGACCTTAATAAGCAAATTTGTTGTACCTTCATGAACCCCTGAAGGCTACTGAGTTGGTACGACCAATCAAGCCCCCGCGACATTCTTTTTTATTTTTTTGGACAAACTGTTTTTTCTTAATTATTTATATGTTGTAGAACCGAAAGATACAATCCTAAATTTTCACTTTACTATCAACAACCACCATTTTTAATAGCAATCTAAATATTTCCCTATTCTCTATAATATACAAAAATGAATGTTTGTCTGTATGTCCCTTATAGAATCGTAAACTATGCATTTGGTAGAAAAAAGTATACGCAATATTTTTGAGTATTTTTTGGCTTTCTGGTAATTTTTAGGTACTTAACTTTTAAACATTATTTAGTTCTAAGGCGGTACGAAGTTTGCCGGGTGAGCTAGTTAATAATAAAAAAATATTCAAGGACTAGTGTGGCAAAGATTAAAAAGTATAAATCAATAATTTACTTTGCTTGAGGTCATCATATGATTAAATGCTTAGTTTAAGATTCTATAAAAGATATACAGACTTCTTATATTGTGTCGTATAAATAATAAAAACGTGGTATTATCAAAAAATAATTATTTTTGAAAAGAAGTCAGAAGCTGATACAGACTAGTTAAGTACCCCTCCAACCCTATCAACTCGACTAGGGACTGGTACGTCAGTACCGTGGTCATTTTACTATGGAGTGGTCTAACGACGTTGTGTTCGAATTTTTATCATTGTATGAATTCAAATGGAAAATATATCGACTGTTCCAAGCTTAACCATCGATGAAATGGAAAGAGCTGTAAAACTATCAAAAGAGAGGAAAGCAACAGGGCCATTTGAAATTCCAAGCGAAATAATTAAACTACTCGACGATAAAGGTATTATAATAATATCGTATGGCATTTTTGCCGAGGAGATCCTTTCGGACAGTTCCGGCGCCATTTACATCTTTAACCCTGTTTTAAGTAACTAGTGCCGATGTACACTAGTCCAGGGGGACCGACGGCTTAACATGCTCTCCGAGGCACGGTGAGACGGCTCGTGTCATTATTGGAAATGAAAATGATCTGTCTTTGGCAGGGCTCGAACCCACGTGCACTGACGTAGGAGGCCAGCGATTATGCCGTTCCTCCACGGCCGCTCACGACGATAAAGGTAAATATTATCTTCAATAAAATATACGAAATGGGCATATATCAACAGACTGGCTACTGTCAATATTTGTAATGATACCGAAAAAACAAATGGTAAACAATGTAGCGATCACACCATCAGTATGAGTCATGTACTGAAAATTTTCTTAAGAATACTACACTCAAGAATTTGAAAATAAAGTTATTTAGAACCAAATTAAAGTACAACTGAGCAAAATAAAGTTCGCTTTTACAAAGAACCTTGGAACCAGAGGGCATTATTTAATTTGTAAGTCATGGTTCATAGGGACGTAGAACAACCCGCATGTATGTGTTTTGTTGATTTCGAGAAGGCCTTTGACTGGGTCTCTGACGATAAATTGGTAGGTGTTTTGCAAAAGGTGAGAATTATTATTAAGACTTCCGAATTATTAAAAATTTGTGTTAGAATTAATGTGCAAACAGAACTAAAAGAGTTAAAATATAATACGGCTGTAGTTTCGTATTGCAACGAAATTGAAAATGTTTATTCATTTTTAATTCGTATTTTTTCCTTTATTAAGTTTTCAAATCGCTAAACATTATTTAAAAAAATATTATATAAAATGATTTGTATAATGTACAATTTGGTCTAAATAAAAATTCTAATCAATATAACCTATCCTAATTATATCTCTATACGCCAGTCAATGGGAGCAAGAATAGGTTATTACCTCCAAATTCTATGCTACTGCATGGATTTTAATGAAATTTTGGAAATAACCTCTCCTTATTTCCTAATTCAAAGTCTACCCTATGCCGATGTGTGCTTTTATCTTAGGGGTGGTTCCCACCCCTTCTCAGGGGTAGAAAATTTTTAGTTGAAATAACTACGGAATTCGCTAGAGAACCTAATTCTAAGCAAAAACTGTTCTACAATTTTTTCGCGAAAACTCAATACTTTTTGAGTTATTCGTGGTTGAAAATTGGTCATTTCCATTGAAACATTTTCGAACGGTTTTTTTGCGAATACCTTAAAAACTATCATCTAACTAAGAAAACTATATAAAACATTTTTGTAGGATATAAAAAGACAAAGAGACACTTGCCTTCATAAATAAATCTTCTACTTATAATACACACAAAGAGATATCGTAGGTGAAAAGAGTTTGTTTTTTTGATACATGCTTAAATTGGTGTATTCAACTTGAAATAACAGAGAAACGGTCGATTTTATGTGTATAATGCAATCAATACCTTTTACAGTTCTTGAAAAGACCTTTAAAATGAGCAGTATTAAAGGTCCATTACAGTCAAACTAAGCGAGATATGCTGCAAACAAAATTGATAACTAATGTACTTTAAGAAAAAATGAGAAGTAATTTTAACCCCCATCCACCCGAATGTAAGTGCATCGTTTTACTTCCACAATACCTTTTATTATAGTGTTATTTCTATGTTCAAAAAGTTGGACGGGATTAAAATGGTTTTTGAAAAAAGCTAAGACCAAATTATAGAGCGCAATTATTTTCTTAAAAATCTTCCTTTTTCTCCATGTAACTTGAAAATGATAAGAGATACAGTAATGAAAAATCAAAACGAAATTTTTATCTAAAAAAACCCTACATTTTTGTGGGGTATCTTTTTTTCGTATCTCTTATCATTTTCGAGTTACAAAGAGAAAAAGTAAAATTTTTAAGAAAATTTAAAAAGGCGCTCTATAATTTGATCTTATTTTTTTCAAAACCATTCATTTTAAACCAGTCCAACTTTTTGAACATAAAAATAACACTATAATAAAAAGTATTTTAGAAGGAAAACGATGTATTTAAATTCTGATGGATGAGGGCTTAAATATACTTCTCATTTCTTTTTGAAAATACATTAGTCATAAATTTTGTTGCAGCATATCTCACTTAGTTTGAATGTAATCGACATTTAATATTGCTCATTTTGAAGGTCTTCTCAAGCACTACAAAAGTTATTAGTAACAATATATACCTAAAATCCACCGTTTCTCTGTTATTTCAAGTTGAATATACCGATTTGAGCATACACCAAAGAAACAAACTCTTCTCACCTATCATGTCCCCGTTTGTATTATAACTAGAGGATTTATGAAGGAACAAATCTCTTTGTTTTTTTATAAGCTACAAAAATATTTTATGTCGTTTTTTTTGTTAGATGCATGGTTTTTAAGGTATTCGCAAAAATCCGTCCGAAAAGGTGCCATTTTTCAATGAAAATTGTCCTATTTCAACTACGAATAACTCAAAAAGTATCAAGTTTTCGGAAAATAATTATAGAACAGTTTTTACTCAGAATTCGATTCTCTAGCCTCTTCCGTGGCTATTTTAACCAAAAAAATATTCACCCCCGAGAAGGGGTGGGAACGACCCCTATGATAATAGCACACATTGGCGTAGGGTAGACTTTGTTTCTAAAGCTATTCCCTACTTACTGTGAAAATATCAAGTAAATCAATGTAGTAGGATGGAATTCAGAGCCAAATACTCTCATTGACTGCCCTACTAGTACTGTATTAAAATTTAAGTTTCTTATATTACACCCATTTCTACGTGTTAGTTATTATAATGGGCACGATATTATACCTTTTTATCTATTACTGGACATGCAATATGACTACCATCTTCGATAAATAAACACCACTCTTATCTAACAAGGTGAAAACCATTTCCCAACGAATCGTGTAATTCCAGCCATACCTTAAAAATACCAAAAGTATTTCGCAGTTTTCCATTTTTCAGCGCACAAACAGTCTGAGTAACTAAGTGCGGGCAGACACGCTACCGCCCATAGAAATATCGTGAAAACATATTGTGATCGCTGATATTTTCCGTTGTTTGCCGACTAATTGGAATAAGTGGCGGTTAAAAAGTTCCGTGAGCCACGACGGGGTTTAGAAATTGCCTCGCCAATGGAAAGGGTTGTATAATCGGTGGGTCAAGGTAGGGGCTCTTAGCCCTTAGGCAATTTATTAGCGTAACGTAATCATTTAAAACAAAAACCATCACAGGAAACCGTCAGACAATTAAGACAAAAAAAAAAATGCTAACTCTGAGCTGCAACCGGAAATTAACCTATTAAGTGCCAATTTTTTTTATTTTTGTGATTTATGTTGAAACATGTGGATTATTAAAAGGGTTCTGAAATAGTACATGCTTTCACTGTTTTTGCTGTAAATTTTAAAGAACCGCTTGGATTGACATGAAATTTGGCATACGCATAGCTACTAACATGTCAAAGAAAAAAAGTGATATGGTTCCAATGTGTGCTTTTGCACTAGGGGTGAGTTTCACCCCATCTCGGAGGTGAAGAAATATAATAATATGTCCAAGATAAGTCCCGAAATGGATAAACTGACTAATTTTAAGCAACTTTTGTTCTATAGAGTTTTTTCACCAAGTCAATACTTTTCGAGTTATTTTCAAGTGAATATGTTCATTTTTCAACAAAATAACCACGTTTTTAGACTGTTTTTCGCAAATAACTCAAAACGTAAGCATTTTGTCGAAAAAAATATTTTTAGCAAAACTATAGCCGATAAAAAGTGAAAAAAACGGTGTATATATTAGGTCTCTATACCTTGCAAAAGCAGAGTTAAAGCTAATGAAAAATAGGTTCATATTCGAAAAATTCCAAATAGAATAATTCAATGTGAAATATCCAAATAATGAAGCATTATTCTTGGGGAAAACACATTACAACTTTTTCAAAGTGTTAAAAAAAAGTTTTATTTCTGTTTTTATAAAAAAATCTGTAGCATCAAATGTAAGCAAGTTACGCTCAAAATAAAGTTGGTCTCTTTTGTTTTGGCAAAAAAAATCAGGAATAATTGATGGATTCGACCGTTACTTGATGGAAGTTCATTTTATCTCACAATAAAACACTGAAAACTTTTGTTTTCTATATTTTGATATTTTGATATAATTTACAATGTGTTTGCCTTTTTAAGTCTCTATCTATAGGAAGATCACCCCCCAAATTAGCAACTTAAATGAAATTAATCGTTACCGCTTCACAAGTTACTTTGCTTTTGTTGTTTATACAGAGAGGGGCTAAATTATGGAATAAATTAATTTTATCTAAAATGGACCACTTTGGAGAAAAATCGCGAAACAGGTCGATTTTTATTTTTAAATTACAATTTTTTTGCATATATTTCATACTAGTGACGTCATCCATCTGGGCGTGATGACGTAATCAATGATTTTTTTAAATGGGAATAGGGGTCGTGTGGCATCTCATTTGAAACGGTGTTCAATTCTCTATTCAGTAATATAAATAATAATATCATTATTTATAGAGGGTGACCAAAAAAATAATTTTTGAATTAAATTAATTGACGCAAAAAGAAGAATGTATGTAATTTATTTAACTAAAAATACATTGTATTGCTGTCAGTAAATAGAAAAAAATGCTTATTTCACAAATAAACATTTCTTTTCGCTTAAATTAAATCACAAACAGCCTCCCACCTACCACTTGGCAGTTTGAACATTTAATTTAAGCGAAAAGCAATGTTTATTTGCCAAATAAACATTATTTCCTATTTTCTGAAAGTGATAGAATGTATTTTGAGTTAAATAAATTGCATACATTCTTCTTTTTTCGTCAATTAATTTAATTCAAAAATTTATTTTTTGGCCACCCTGTATAAATAATGATATTAATGTTTATATTATTGAATAGAGAATTGAACACCCTTTCAAATGAGGTGCCACACGGCACCTATTCTCATTTAAAAAAATCATCGATTACGTCATCACGCCCAGATGAATGACGTCACTAGTATGAAATATATGCCAAAAAATTGTAATTTAAAAATCAAAATCGACCTGTTTCGGGATTTTTCTCCAAAGTCGTCCATTTTAGAGAAAATTAATTTATTCCATAATTTAGCCCTTCTCTGTATTATCTGTAAGTTTCATCGATTCAAAGTGCTTATTTAAAAAAAAAATTGGTTTTAAAGTAAAATTTTTAAAAATTTTAATTTTGAAAAAAATGCTTTTTTAATATTAATTAAAAATCACATTACATTTTCTTAGTTTTTCACCCCTATAACTTATTAAAATATACATTATAGAAGTTTTCTGGGACTTTCGGCCCTCGGCAATAACGTAATCTTTCATTCTGCGTTTAAATTTTTCAAAAATACTTACTAGTTTTCTCAGGATTAAAAAAAAATGAATCCCCATTTGAATAGCATTCCAGCCGAAAATACGTACCCATCCCCTTAACATTCCTTTTCTCCTTGCCAAAATAGTAACGTTTTAGATATCATTCCAAATAAAAAATTTATACAAATAAACCTTTTGAAAGATCTTAAGATAACTAAAGAAATGAAATTGAACCCTGATTTTTAATAAGTACACAAATAAATCTTAATTGCAAATATAAACCTATGTTTAAATTATTTTGGAAGACGTTAGAGGAAGAATTGTGACCTCATGCAATGTACTTAATTAACTTTTTCAATTTTGTTCATTTATTAATTTATAACAATTTTAAAACAAGAAAGCTTCAATTTTTATAAAACTGCTTCTTTCCATATAGTCCAGAAAGCCACTGCGCATCCGCTAGGAAAAATATTCTAATTCGGATTTTTTGCACAATCTTACTCAAAAGGACTCCTTTTAACAAATTTTCATGTTGCCAGGACCAAAAGGTGGTCAAAAATTTTTTAAACGTTTTTTTTTGTTTTTTTCCTAAAATTACTTTTTTTGCATGGAACAAAGCTTTTTTTAGGTTTTTTGGATCATTCCAAACAGAAAAGGTCTTTAATTACTTTTTTCTAAAGTTGATAGTTTTCGACATATAAGCGATTTAAAATTGAAAAATTGCGAAATTGGCCATTTTTAACCCTCAAAAACTATGTGAAAAACTGAAAATTTGAATGTTGCCAAGGTAGGTAGATATTCTTTAAACATCGATTGATGAAATCCGGAAGAGTTTTTTGCAATATAGTGTTCAAAACTCCTTTGTTTTTAATTTCTAATCACGCGTGCGCGACACTATTTTCCACCGTTGCATGTGTATACAGTATGGTGTAAATGAAAGGAATAAATTCGTTTTTTCGTAAACCGGCTACTTTTAGAAAAAAACCCGAATCAGGTCGATTTTTATTTTTAAGTTATGATATTGTGGCATGTATGGTATACTAGTGACGTCATCCGTCTGGGCGTGATGACGTAATCGACTATTTTTTTAAATGAGAATAGGGGTCGTGTGGTAGCTCATTTGAAAGCTTCTTCAATTCTATATTCAGTAATGTAAACATTTACATAATAATTTATACAGGGTGTCCAAAAAATTTTTATTAAATTAAATTATTTGACAAAAAAATAAGTAGAAGGACACCCTGTATAAATAATTATATAAATGTTTATATTACTGAATAGAGAATTGAAGAACCTTTCAAATGAGCTAGCACACAATCCCTATTATCATTTAAAAAAAACATCGATTACGTCAACACGCCCAGATGGATGACGTCACTGGTATACCATATATGCCATAATATCGTAACTTAAAAATACAAATCGACCTGTCTCGGGATTTTTCCTTAAAGTCGCCGGTTTACGAAATAACGAATTTATTCCTTTCATTTGCACCATACTGTCGGTGGAAAATAGTGTCGCGCACGCTTGATTGTCAATTAAAAAACAAAGGCGTTATGAATATTGTATTGCAAAAAACTCTTCGGGATTTCATGAAACGATGTTTAAAGAATATCTACCTACCTTGGCAATATTCAAATTTTAAGTTTTTCACATAGTTTTTGAGGGTTAAAAATGGCCGTTTTCGCAATTTTTCAATTTTTAATCGCTTATATGTCAAAAACTATCAGAAAAGTCACTAAAGACCTTTTCTGTTTGGAATGATCCAAAAAACCTAAAAAAAGTTTGTTCCATGCAAAAAAAATAATTTTAGGAAAAAAACAAAAAAAAACATTTAAAAAATTTTTAACCACCTTTTGGTCCTGGCAACATGGAAATTTGTTAAAAGGACTCCTTTTTGAGTAAGATTGTGCAACAAATCCGAATTAGAATATTTTTCCTAGCGGATGCGCAGTGGCTTTCTGGACTAATATAAAAGGGATTTGAATGTTTGTTTTATGGATAACTTGTCAATTGAATTTATTGAACCTTTAGTCAATTTTCAACATGTACAACATTCAAACCAAGATTTAGGTTACTAAATTTTAGACAGTCATTGATACATTTCCCACTTTTTGAATTTCAGTTTTTCTACTTCACAAAGATTAATAATTTTAATTTCCTATATTTAATTTAAAGATTTTAATTAAGCTGACACACGTCAGTTTTTATTTTGAAAGAACATTTAGAAAACTCACAAATCATTTGTGCTTCATTCTGTCTGCCACATCGACTCCTAATGGTTGGGTGCTTGCATCCAGGCGCGGATCTAGAAATTCATAATAGGGGGGGGGGCAGACTTACGTCAACAAATATTATATTTTCCAGATTTAGCCATACGACTCACACACACTCTAAGGATAAAATACATTATATAATCCCAGATACCTACGGTATCAAAAGGGTTGATAGACAATTCACGACTATGTATTAATCTCACTGGTCGTTCTTTACCATAAAGATTAACCTTTCTACCATCAATGGGTAGATACGCATGGATTATCTAGTAAAATACAAATTTTTATATCTTTATTGTATCGCAAATTTGAAACGTGACTTTTCATGAGATAAATTTTATACCCAGTGTAATGTATTTGCATTTTAAAATATCATTTTTGTTATTCTTTGAATTGAGAAAAATATTTCCGTTGTTTATGGTTCCACCGGTACCCAAACAAATGCGCCTGCAGATTATTTTTGAGAGAACAGTGTTTTATTAGATTTTATGGCTTCTTTCAATTCTTTGGAAGCGGTTGTCGTGTAATTTATTGTTGTACTGATGGCTCAAAGTTTAGAGTTAACAGAAAAAAATAATAAATAATAAAAAAATACTTAGACTAAATACAATAGGGGGGTCCATGGACCCGTTGATCCCTCCCCCTGCATCCGCGCCTGTTTGCATCTCTACTATTATCAAACTTTATAAACTGTTTTTAGCATAGCTCTGAATATGGCTTTGTAAGACGAAAGCGCTCAGCTAGGAATTATGTATTTTTGCACACTTTTAAAATACTTTTATTTTCCCATTTACTCATTTTTTAGAAGTAGAATATCAGGAGATGAAACATAATGCCTAATATACTGATTAAAGCTTCACTTAAGAATAAGAATTAATCTTTGAGCATGTTCTTTTGTATTATTTGTGAAAACATATCTGTTTTACAACTCACATAGTGGCGTAGCTGACAGGCCCGCAGGGCCCGCAAGGCGGGGACCCCGACGTTAGGAGGGCCCCTTAAGCCTTCAAGCTTAATACTTCTACTTTCTTTAAATTGGGAACCAAAACATATTTTGTTGTTTTTATTCAATAATTCTTGATACCACTCAAGATATTTCAAATCACGATCAGCTGAGGATTATTTTCCCGTATATAAAAATTGTTGCGATGAAAATAATTTGCCTTCCAAAGCAGAAGTTGTTGAATGTGTTTTGGGATTTATTCGCATGTTACACCAAATTGCAGAAAGTCTTGTAAATTAAACTTTTAAAATTTATACAATCAAAGCACCTTTCCGTACACAACTGCAGAGGAAAGGGTTATGATGGGACGTTATGAGTGGTGTATATTCAGGCATACAAAGGTGCATAACTGACATTGAAAAAACAGCTTCCTATGTTCATTATGCATCCCATAATCTGAACTTAGTGTTGAATGATGCCTTTGATGGTGTACAGGAGTTGTTTTTTTAGGATATACCTAATTAAACGATTATGTTTTTTTAGTGCAAGTATGTATTAAAAGATGGTATGTACTATGTATTATTATGACTTTGGATTCATCCCGTTTGCCAATACTTAAACGGTTATGTGAAACCCGGTGGTCATCCAGACATGATGCTGTTAGGGCTTTGCGTCAAGCTTTCGGACAAGTAATGAAATCTTTAACGAAAATTTCATTCGTATCTAATAGCCACTTTACACCATGCAACTAATTGCGCAATTAATTGCACAATTTCTTGCAGCAATAGAAATTGCATCGTGCCATACGCGAATTGCACATAAAAGCTGCAACTTCTTGCAGCAATTTCTTGCTGCAAGAAGTTGCAGCTAGATAGAACATGTCCTATTTTTCATGCAATTTTTTCTGCAATTTGGGTATAGTTTTAGTAACTTTTAAGGCTACACTGTTTGTTTTGACATTCTGTCATCCTAAATTTCAAACTAAACAATTTTTGACAAAACTAGAGGAACTTTTTTCCAATTTCACGCTTCACAGATAACATTATTCTGGGGGATAACTTTAGTTATGCAACATAGGGATTAAAGAAACTATATTCTATTTTTATTTCTTTTGTATTTAACAACTTGTTTCCTTTTGTAAATGAATAATGTATTATAGGTATACTTGCATTAGGTATTAATTGATTTTGTTATACATAATACATATTATACTTTTCTCAAATTATAATCTAACATTTTCAATCTAATATATCTGATAACTCTACTCAAAAAATTACATTTTTAATTTATAAAAACAACATAACCCAAAATTTTTGGTATGTCAAAGTTTCTGTCCATTTCATGTCAGTTTATGCAATTACTTGCACTGTGTAATCACTTTATTGCAGAAAGATAGTTGCAACTTATTGCAGAAGTTCTTGCTGCAAGAACTTGTGCAATAAATTTCGCAATTACTTGCATCGTGTAAATTGGCTATAAAAAACGATGAAAAATTATAAGATATTTTAGAGCATATGAATAATTTTGAATTTGTCGTTAATATTAGATACTATTCAATCTAAAATCTAAAATATTTAACTTTATTAATCTAACATCAAGATTTTTGCAACCTGAAATGGCAGAATTAACGGCCGCCCTTTAACTTTTTCAAAAACCTTGTGATAATCCTCGAGAAATGAGAAATCCGTTTTCCGAAACCTTAGCAAAAGCAGCAGGAATAGCAGAATAGTGGGGTATTACACCAAAATTTAAAAATAAACGGATAAAACGTATAAAAAATTTTACGATGAGCTCAGCTGAGACGAAAAAATAACTTATAGCAAAAAATGTTTTGAAGTTAATGTTTTCAATGTACATCTTAACTTATTTATTTTTAGCACATAATCAAAACGATCGAACAGATCGATTTTAAAATAATCATAGTATATTATAGCATCAATGTTTCGAACTTTACGCGATCCCTCTTCAGGTGACAGGCATAACTTTGATTTTTTTAAATGGGAAAGAAGGTACATCATGTGACACCTCTTTTTAAATCTTTTGAAATACTGATTACAAAAATGTATAATACTTGATCAAGATTTCGGTCCAATGCTTTTTAAATGCATTAAATTTTTTTTATCCTGAGAAAACTAATATAAATTTGAAAAATTTAGACGCAGAATAAAATATTACATTATTATCGAGGGCCGTAAGTCCCTAAAAACTTATATAATGTTTATTTTAATAAGTTACGCAGGGGTGAAAACGAAAGAAAATTTAGTACGATTTTTAATTTCAAATCACTCAAAAGAAACTTTTTGTTTATTTTAAGGGACTGTCGACACTCGGTAATAATGTAATCTTTCATTCTGCGTTTAAACTTTAAAAAAATACTCATTAGTTTTCTCAGTATTCGAAAAAAATTAATGCATTTAAAAAGCATTTGACCGAAATTTTGCCCAAGTGTTATAAACTTTTGTAATCAGTATTTCAAAAGCTTTTAATGAGGTGTCACATGATGTACTTTCCCATAACAAAAGTATGACTGTTACCTGAAGAGGGATCGCGTAAAGTTTGATGCTATAATATACTATGATTATTTTAAAAATCGACCTGTCCGAGCGTGTTTGTCGGATTAAGATACATGTATCGGTTTTCATGTCTATTCCCAAAAAATCCAAGTATTAACACTAACTGATGAAGGCCAAATATTATCATTTACACATTTTAGTATTATACTGTTATTAGTTGTCGTTACGTTTATAATACAGGGGAGCCCCTCAATCACAAAAATTTTCGCGGGGGGGCCCCTTAATCTTCAGCTACGCCACTGAACTCACATAATATATCTATCTCCATCAGCAGGATCGTCCGCCGCTGTTGTCATAGTCCATTAAAGTTATTGCCGGTGGTCTCGTATTGTGATTGTGA
This sequence comes from Diabrotica virgifera virgifera, assembly GCF_917563875.1. Lineage (NCBI taxonomy): Eukaryota > Metazoa > Arthropoda > Insecta > Coleoptera > Chrysomelidae > Diabrotica > Diabrotica virgifera. The sequence continues at coordinate 210,986,213 of NC_065449.1, forward strand.
TACCAACGCGCGGTTCATTGAAAAGGAATCTCCGGGATTAGTAAGAAGGAAATTGAATGAATTTGATGAGAATTGCTGCTGGAATTTGTAGATATAACTCTCTCTCTACCCTGAATGTGGATCAGTAATGGGAGGTTTGGGAATTAGGTCACGAAGGTATACCGAGGGTACGTACGAAAGCAATAACGGGAATTTTTATTGGTGGAACGAGCGAAGAGGAGGCCGACGTTATAAGATGTAATAAAATTTTAAGAATAGTAATAAGGGGCTTAAGATTTCCTATTAAATGAAAAATATTCAGGCGTCTACACGAAATGCGGAATTTCTTAGGACGATTAACTATGAAAATTCCAGAAAATTTAAATTGTCCGCATATTTCACAAAGATGCTGGTTATATCACAATAAAATTTTTACTATTGTATTTATAAATGTTATTCCCCTCCTCTTCTATCTTTTCTCCTTCGTAAGGATGTAGTGGCGTCATGTAAGTCGTTTGACTATTTCTGTCCAATTCTCTCTCTCCTGCGCGTGTTGTTTTGCTTCGGAGAATGAGTAACCAGGCATGTCCTTTATTTGGTCCGACCATCGTAATGGAGATCTTCCTCTGGATCTTCTGCCCTCTACGTTGCCTTCAACTATCATTCGTTCCATGCCTTCTCTTCTTCTAGTTATATGCCCAACATATCTCATTATATTTTGGTTGATAGTTGTGATGAGTCTAGTTTTTATGTTAAGTCCGGTTAATATTGAATTATTTGTGCGATGTGCGGTACATATGCGCAACATTCTCCGGTAGACCCACATTTCAAATGCAATTATACGTTTTAAATCTGCTTTTTTGATGGTCCAAGTATCTGAAGCGTAGGTGGCGATAGGAAATATTAACGCTCGAGCAAGGCATAATTTTGTGTTTTTTGTAATTTCAGTATTCTTCCATATTTTTGTGAGTTTGGTTGTTGCCGATCTGACCATTATGATGCGTCTACGGATCTCATCTTCGCATACTCCACTGTTAGTAATAACGGAGCCTAAGTAATTAGTTCATACTTATATCACTGTTTCCAGTCCCAAGGGTCTAACGTGGAATTCACACTTGAATTCAGTACGGTTAAGATAGGAATGCACATTCAGTATTGCCACAGTTCCTGTGCCTCTTTACACATTAATAAAATTCTTTACGTTGTGAGCTAAACACTACTCGGCCGTTAATAATTTTTTCTCCGACCTCCCAAAAAATTTCCGAAAAGCAAAGAGAAAGTTTTGCAAATAATGGCCTCATATTGTAATAAAACGAGCGATTTCTTATTCATTTACGACTTTATTATTTATTTATACAAGTTTTCTTTACAAATATCTAGCTTAAACTAAACTCAAATAAAAACGCGCTCCGCTTAAATAGCAAATAACGTTATTCTCGATCATTCCAGTCTTCGCCACCTCTAGCTATTGTGTGACCTTCCACATACCGTACGCCTTTCTCCACCGATTCCACGTATATCGTGCTTCCGCCAGAATGTTCTGGAGATGGAACCGTTTGGAACTGCTACTTGCGGCCGGTGATTCATTCTTTTGCTACATTGCTTCCCTCTTAAGATCTGAGCGTCCCGATCAGCAATAGGGAGCTTTCCTGAGGAATTTTCTCTTTCACACTTGCAACATGACTTGTTCGAATTTGTTCATCGTCCATGTTTCACTTGCATATAATGATATAGGTCTTATTACTGTTTTATATATTCTTATCTTGCTCCTCTAGATATGTTTTCTCTTCGTAATAACTTGTTTGTCTTACGACCAAGAGAACTTGCTTAGAGCAAATATACAACTATTACCACCCATAATTCTCACTTGGGTTTCTTCCCTTATATTTGATCTTCTGGTGAATGTTGCTCCTCTAGGTACTTTAATCTTCTACTTCTTCGAATTTGTATATCGTCCCTTCTTTGATTATTGTCAGCTATTGTTCTTGTATGTATTCTCATTGTGTCCATTCCATGGATTTGGTCTTTTCTTCGTTTATGTTTATCCCTTTTTTGCTCGCTTTCGCTTCTAGTCTTTTTAGTCGTTTCTTAATTTTTGTTTACTTCTGGCTAGTACCTATGTCATCAGCGGATGCTAGGCATTGGTGTTCTCATTGATATACAAGTACTGTAGATGACAACGTCAAGACGGATACTAAATAATAGTGATGGAAGTGGGTGGCCTTGTCGCACACACTTACTGACTTCAAACTTATTTGTTTTTTTTTTGCATTTATTTTATCCCTATTCTCTGTTTTTGTGTCACTTTTATCATTCTTACTAATTTTTCATTAATTCCCATTTCACGTAGGGCCTCTGTAGATTTCTCGTATTCGTAGCTTTCTGCTTCTATTTTGCGCAGCAGGTATTTGAGATAGAATCTGTCAAAATATGAAGCTGAGTGAAAATATTGTACGCATTTTTTGACGTCTCGATGGATATTCACATATATCTCATCATTTCAAGCCCACAAAGTACCACAATTTCAAGTAATACGACTCGACGTCATTAAAGTCATCAACCTCCCATCCCATAGGAATATTCTATTCGGTATTAGTTCTTGGATAAGCTACTTCACGTGTTCTGTTCTTTGATGTTCTCAGAACAATGCTTTTCTCTGGGAAGTTTTGCACGTTGCTAACCACTGTGACACATTTTGTCCGACGATCTTTCCATTTTTTGTAAACTGAAATGCTAAATGTTGCTTTAGGAAGTATTTTCTCTCTCTCTCTCTCTCTTTCTCTCTCTCTCTTTCTCTCTCTCTCTTTCTCTCTCTCTCTCTCTCTCTCTCTCTCTCTCTCTGTCTCTGTCTCTGTCTCTGTATCTGTCTCTGTCTCTGTCTCTGTCTCTGTCTCTGTCTCTGTCTCTGTCTCTGTCTCTGTCTCTGTCTCTGTCTCTGTCTCTGTCTCTGTCTCTGTCTCTGTCTCTGTCTCTGTCTCTGTCTCTGTCTCTGTCTCTGTCTCTGTCACTGTCTCTGTCTCTGTCTCTGTCTCTGTCTCTCTCTCTCTCTCTCTCTCTCTCTCTCTCTCTCTCTCTCTCTCTCTCTCTCTCTGCCATTGAACGAGACCATACTTTCGTCGATTGACAAATTTTATGGTGGTGTTTACACTTGACAAAATTTTAGTTCTTCCACGGAGAAATCTAATGATTTTCCTAGATTGATATACCTTTTAAAACTTAATACACACTTAACAAAAACTAGCAAAAATTACCATAATCATCGGGTCAAGTACCATACACAAGCACTAATTGGTAGCTATTTTTACCACTCAACGGCTTTCAGATTCGTGCAGGCATACGCAAGTCATGTGATGTCTAATTTCACCAAGTGTCCTTTGCAATAGTACTGTGTACAAAAAAAACATATTTTTACTTTAAAAATGAAAAAGTTGGGACCAAAAACTTCGATTATTTTAACTATTAATTAAAAAACTTAGTTTAAACCGATTATGTAAAAACTGGAAGTTTATTCCACCAAACGAATACATTAAGCAGACAAATTTTTAAAAATCTATATTTGCATATCCCATAGTTTCATAGCCTACTTTTACAATTCGATTTAAAATTCAACAAGTTCTCCCCTCGCTGGTGCTCAACAAGGGAGCGAAATAAATTTTTAACCGTACTCAAACCTTTTCCAGAACTTTCCACTTCTGTTTAGCCCTCATGCAAATTTGTAACTTTTATTTTCGTCCATTTTTTAACCGTCTCTCTGACATCGTCGTCGTTCCAAGACGGCGACGCGTTCAGGTCTCGAGATGTGCGAATGCCGCTTCCACCTCCATAAATTATCCTTTTTGTACTTGTGCCGCGATCGGGGCCGTTTTTAGATATTCCCGTACCCGTACACAGCAAAATATCACAAATTAAGGTAATTGATACAACTGTTCTGAACTGTCATTCTTCTTAAATGTTACGTTTATATGGGGTTAGCTAGCCACAGTTTGGTTGTAATGACAGGTACATATTTTACCTAAACAATACTTGACATTTTGATTTCCACTCTGAAAATTGTTATCAAACATTAAGAGAAATTGTTGAGAATGTGTGTATAACAGCAAATTTTTGTGATTTAGATTATGTTATATCATATCAAATGCCCCAAATAATGGAAAGATGGAGAGAACATTTCAAAGAGCTAACTCATGCAGACACGGACAACATAGGGGAGATACAAGAAAGGAATGAAGAACAACAAGTGGAATCCATAACAAGAGAGGAATTAGAGAAAGCAATAGAAAGAGTAAAATTGGGCAAAGCACCAGGCAAGGATCATATTACCCCGGAAATGATAAAATTCATGGGGACAGAGGGAATGGATAGCATGAAAGAACTAATGAATGATATCATAAATAGAGCAGAATTACCAAAGGACTGGAAGAAAGACATTATACTACCAATACACAAAAAAGGAGACAAGAGAGACTGTAATAATTACCGAGGTATCACCATATCAAGTATCCCTGGGAAGGTATTCGCAAGAATAATAGAGACAGGAATAAAAACCCAAATAGAAACAACTATAGAAGACACACAGTGTGGATTCAGGAAGGACAGAAGCACGCAAGACCTAATATTCACATTAAGACAAGTAAGTGAGAAGGTAATCAAGAAGAATAGAGAGATACATATGTGCTTCATTGACCTGGAAAAGGCGTTTGACAGAATCCGAAGAAAGGACGTATGGAAGACACTAAAAGAAAGGGGAGTCGACAGAGACATAATAGAAGTAATAAAGGATATGTACAAAAATAATACAAATACAATAAGAACCAATAACGAGGAATCCAGAGAATTTACTACAAGTCAAGGCGTCAAACAGGGATGCGTGCTGAGTCCACTGCTATTCTCAGTGGTACTGGATGAAGCGATAAAGAAAGCCAAGAAAAGAATGAGAAAACTAACATTAGGATACTGGCAAATGAAACGGACTCAACTATCGGAGCTACTATTCGCAGACGACATGGTATTTACAGCAGAAAACGGAGAAGACCTACAGAACAATCTTGAAATCCTAGAAGAAGAACTATCAAACATAAATATGAAAATTAATACAGAGAAAACAAAAACAATGATAATTTCAAATACGAAGAAGACACACGCAATAGAATTAGACGGAAAACAACTAGAGCAAATGGAATATTTTAAATACCTAGGAGTAATAATCGAAGCAAATGGTAAACAAGACATGGAAATAAACGAGAGAATGGGACGAACAGGAAGCTTATTTAACGCTATGAAAACAGCATTTTTGGGGAAAAAAGAGATACCGGAGAAAGTAAAAACGGCAGTCGTTAAATCAGTAGTTAGACCAACAATCATGTATAGCAGCGAGATATGGACATTGACGGGGGGACAAAAATCCAGAGTCAATGCTATGGAAATGAGTTTCCTGAGGAAAATAGCAAACAGAAAGAGGACAGACAAAATACGAAACGAAACAATTAGGCAAAACCTAAAACTGGATCCAATCAATGAAAAAATAGTGGAGGGACAACTTATATGGTTCGGGCACGTGTGTAGAATGTCGAACGAGAGGCTTACAAAACGAGTGTTCGAAACGAGAGTGCCGGGGAAAAACAAAAGAGGACGACCAAGAGTTATGTGGGTAGATGAAATCAGGAAAGAAGTCGAGAAGAAGGGATTGACATTGGAAAGTGCAAGAAACCTAACGCAAGATCGGAAAGCATGGAGACTACAATGCCAAACTCAACTCCACCAGCCTTACACCTAAAGGTAGAAAGGCTTAGGACTAAGTAAGTAAGTATATCATATCACCGTCAACAAATTTAATATGGAGGTTTACATGTACTTTGCCTATGATGGTTGTAGGCAACAGCAGGTATGAGGGTGGATATTTTTTATGACCTAGGATATATCAATCTGTTAAACTGATGGTACCACAATATTAATTTAATTGAAACGTTCACAAGCATTTGGGGATGTCAGGGAACAAAACCCTCATCAAATTTTTATGGGGTGCACAAATTTCACTATTTTTTTTAAAAGATGTTCATGATATTAGAATGCCACATGTCCATTTTCAATATAAACTTAACAGTTTTCGATAGGTTGGAAAAAATCGATTTTCATTTTGTAACTTCAATCAGGTTCAATCGAACTATTTTTGGTCGCAGAATCATTTAATTTTTAATTTATGACCTATATTTTTGTTACACCCTGTAGTGAATTTTACGATCTCTTGTTTTAATTATGTTTTCTTTTTTTCTTCGTTTTGTAAATATCTTTTTTCTTTTTTTTATTCATACATAAAATTTTAATATATAAAAACAATGGCACCCTTTTTTTTTCTCAGTTGTTTTCACCCTATTTATTTTTTTGTTATTTTGTATCTATTCTTTCTTGTATTTCTCACTACTTTAATTATTGCTAATCTAGTTCACTTGTATCGTACACCTTTCTCTGGTTCTGTAGGTCTAATACTGTCTTCGTTGGAAAGTTTTTTTGAATAATTGGTATGTTCATGTTCTGTTTCTATTTTGTTTAGATTTTTATATTCATTAATGTTTTTTACTACGATTAAGGATTTTATAAATATGTCTTTGCGTTCTATATAGGTCGTAATCCATGTTTTTGGTGAATCGTGTCCAATAGTATCTTTTATGTTTCTTGTCTTACAAATCATGTTGCTACTTTTGTATCTTTGTATTGTTGGGGTATTGCTTTGCTTACAAGCCAAATCTCTGATTTCGGTGTTAAACCATCATTTAATATTTTTCTTGTGTTACAGTTAATTTTCATTACTTGTATACAGTGGCGGCTCGTGACCTCAGTATGCGAGTAGGCGACACATATTAGGGTGGAACGAAAAAAATGTTTTTATAATTTCAATGTGTAATAGTGATAAAAAGTTGCCTATAGTCATTGTTACGCCACAAATAAAATATTTTTCCAAACAAAATATTATTAGAGGTGCCGCAAAAGGGTTGAAAGTTAGAATTTTTAGTTAAATTTTGTGAATTTTGACGATTTTGGTTTGGTAAAAAATAGCTATTGTAATGTCTTAATTCCTATTTTAAATGATAAATACACACTCTAAAACCACTCTTTCAAGATAATTTTATTTTTAACAACAATCCAATCTTTATTTTTACTAAAACTGGCAAAGTTTGAACTTGAATTCCACATTTAAGAAATGTTTAATAGTAAATATTTATTTCATTCCTTAATATAACTTAACATTCTAACTATAGTAGAAGAGCACATTAGTAGAGGAACCTGTATCAACCTTCCTAGGCATATAACTCCTGCTTCCGGAACAGGCGAAGCTATAAAATATAGGGTTTAACGGAACATTTTCAAGGTGACAATCCTTTGAACATTTCCAATATAACAGCTACCAGATGTGATGCAACTGTCACTAACACCGGTGTTAACAATGGTGTAATAGTTTTAATAGAAAAAACCTAAATAAGCCGCTGAAGTGGCTGATTCGTTGAAGTGGCTGATTTGTTTGTTCTATACCAATGAATTGCTTTTGCTTCATTTGTTTGGCACATTGGATAGAAAAACTAAACGGCCCTAATGAATTTGGAGGGCTTTTAGGGAAACATCTTGAAATCTGTAACCAGCTTCCTGTGGTTAATTCCGCTCCCATACAAAACAACCTCCCTATTCTAGATATTAGGATGATCTAAGCACAGATCAAAAATATTAACTTGAAATATGCAAAGCAATCTCCAGTGGTGTATGTCCTGATCTTTCTTTAAAAACTCGTGGGAAATTAAATCATTCACGATGGCTTACGTTGGCCAATCGCCTTCTTCGGATATACGTTGCAACAGAGAATCCCTCAAATAATCTGAAAAATTTAACTATGTATTTGATGAAGGTGTATGCCATAGTCTGGTTTCATATCAAACTGAAATCATTTTGTGTAAACGGATCAAAACTATGGAGACTCATAAAATTGTCACGTTATTTTTTTTGTAAGGTACATCTCCAAATAATTGATCCAGTAATTCAAAATAATGGTTACTTCTCTCACCCAGAAAATGTGCTTCTCTCCATGTTATGTGACAAGAGAAAACACATAAGGGAGCTAGGTCTGCGGTGACTTTTGAAGGCAAGATCTAAACTCATAAATTAAGGAAGTTTGTTGTACCGAAGCTTAACTTTAATGCCAATGACTACATTGATATCATTAACTGTCTATGTCTTATGATTTTCCGTGTTTTCCCAGGCAGTGAAAAGAGTGATAAAGCTCGTGACTGAGTTATCTCTTAGTGTCTGTGGTCTTGAAGCAAAAATGGCTTTGTTGGAACAAAGATTGCTTCCCAAAAGATCATGTCCAAGTTTGAGATAAAAAAACAATTTATTTGAGTATCAAGAGGAATATTGTAACTAAAGAAATCTTACAGCAATGTGTACAAATAGCAATGATAACTGTTATTGGAAACCATATTTGACTAAGAAATGTTAGCTACGGCACCAGGTTAAATATATAAAATATTTGAAACTTTCTGTATTTTTTTGTTACAAACCTATCTTTTCAAAGCTCTTGCGGCACCTCAAGATGTAAGCCTAGAACAAAACTATTTTGTAGTTTTATTGTAGACATAATAAGGCAACTTTCGAGTGCTATTAGAAAGTTCTATAAAAAAAAATTTTCCTATCCGTTCGTTCCACATATACCTTTATTTATATACTCTATACTCTACTATACTCTACATATTGTTTACTCGTATACCTATATACACAGTGTGTCGCATTTAAGATGAAGACTCCCCTATATTGCGGCTATCAAAATAAATACAGATTTAAAATTTTGCAGTCAAGCAAGTGTGATGGTTCACATTTTCTAAGATAGTCAATAGTCATAGTCAACTCAAATTTAAATTTTAAACGCTATTTACTGCGAATCTACAAACAGGGCAAATTTTCGATATTTTGCTTCGCGTTAGCGATATCGGAAAAAGTTATTTGGAAAAGTTATTTATTCTAACCCCACGTACCAAATTTCATGACAAAATTCGCACTTTTAGTTTTTGCAGTATTTGTAGTCAGGATCCTAAAACATACAATTGGCTATCCCGAGATGCAGCTCGGGACAACCATTGTCGAAGGCGCAAATAAATGTAGCCTAACCTAGCCCCAAAAAGTTCCCGGAAATTCTCGTCCATTACGGCTAGATAAGCCACAGTTACAGCGCTGTGCTTAGCGTAAAGAATGAGAGACGCATATCATTCCGTTCTGTTCTTTAGGCGGATTTGACCCGTGTTGAGCTGGCCCCCCCCCCCCCCCACTTGCAAAAATCAAAAAACAAATAGCCCTGATTTATGAGCTATTTATGAGTTCTCATATTCCGCAAACTAAAATTTTTGAGCTCGTACCACTGAGCAGGAATTTGATACTTTAGTGGGGGGGGGCTGAGTCAGCCCCCCCCCCACTACTTAAAAATAGGAATATTGAATCGGTTTTTGCGGCAGAATTACGAGCTATTTATGAGCTCTTGAAATTATATAGTTTCGATTTTTGAGCTCATCCCCTTCACCCCCAAACAACCCTTTAATTGATTTAACTTAAGAGAAAAATGCTGAGAAAACTTAAAATATATCGTATTGCGGATATAATTCCTATAGCTTATATACTCTAAGAATAAACTATTAAATCACGTGCATTTCGATTATTGAGCTACAACCCCTTCGCAAGAAAACCACCCTATCTTCCCGGCTTAAGAGAAAGTTGTACTTAAAATGCATTAAACTAATTATTTAGCGACTACATATCATTGAATAATTTATAAGCTTCCAAATTACGCGCATTTAGATCAGTAAATTGCAATTTATTTTGTATAGTGCAGTCACTGAAAGTAAAAATCAACGATTACCTTCAATTTCGGTGAACCTTCATCGATTTTCACGAAAATTGATCAGTGGTTAGAGGATACGTCAAGAAACAAAGGTGACATGGTACCACCTTGCGCCTTTACCCTGAGGGTGGATACCGCCCCTTCTCGGGGTTGAAAATTATTTTATTAAAAATAACTGCACAAATCAATAAAAGAACAAATTAAAAGCAAAATTTATTATATAAAGTTGGCTAGATATAAGTCAATACTTTTTAAGTTATTAAAGATCAAAGATTTTAATTATTCGTGAACAAAATGCATGTTATGAAGCGGTTTTTCGTAAATCACTGAAAAACTGTAAGTTTTTACAAAAAAGTTAATAGTAGTTTAATTCGTATCATAGGCGTAACCAGGATGATCCTAAGGGGGGGGGTTACAACTACCTGAAAGGGGGGTTACAACTACTGGAAGGTCTTTGAGGGCTATGGTGTTAAGCGTATAGAGCTCAAATCACATCCCAATGGGGGGGGGTTACAACCCCCAAAACCCCCCTGGTTACGCCTATGATTCGTATAGCTTATATTCTAAGAATAAACTCTTAAATCACGCGCCTTTCGATTATAGAGCTACAACCCCTTCGTAAGAAAACCATCCCATATTCCCGGCTTAAGAGAGTTGTACTTAAAATAATTTAAATTAATTATTTGGCGACTACATATCGTTTAATAATTTATGAGCTTGCAAAATATACGCATCTCAATTATTGAATTGCCATTTTCTTTCTGTAGTGCAGTCACTGAAAGTAAAAATCAACTATGACCTTCGATTTCGGTAAATCTCCATTCATTTTCACGAATTAACAATAACAACTTGGGGTTTTAACCTGGGGTATATGTCACCCCTTCTCGGGGGTGAAAATTACTTTATTAAAAATAACCCCACAAATCGAGAGAGGGACAAATTGTAAGCAAAATTTGTTATATAATGTGATTAAAATAAATCAATACATTTTGAGTTATTAAAGATCAAATATTTTAATTTTTGTGAAAGAAAATGCATGCTTTAAAGCGAGAGAGAGAGAGGGAGACATACTTTATTGATACAATGTACCAAAAGGCCATCGACCGAAGTCTTTCAGCCAGGCCTTTAAAGCGATTTTTCATAAATAACTCAAAAACTGTAAGTTTTTACAAAAAAGTGTTCATCACTAAAATTCAAGCTAATAAAAAATATAATAAATTGCTTACTTGAAAACCCTTTAATGTTAATTTAAAGTAAGTTATTGGTAATTAAACCTATTAAATATATAAATTAAAGTATATTGTTTCTGCGACTATTCAAATCTAAGGATTCAAGCTTAAATAACGGGAAAGAGATGCATTTTATAACACTTAGGTACTAAATACTTGTCAAAGTACTTATAAATACCTATCAAAAATGAGCTCCAGAAAAAGTTGATAGCATCAAAATCCGCTCACCAATTTTCGTGAAAATGAATGGAGATTTACCGAAATCGAAGGTCATAGTTGATTTTTACCTTCAGTGACGGCACTATAGAAAGAAAATGGCAATTCAATAATTGAGATGCGTATATTTTGCGAGCTCATAAATTATTAAACGATATCTAGTCGCCAAATAATTTATCTAAATTATTTAAGTAGAACTCTCTTAAGTCGGGAATATGGGATGGTTTTCTTGCGAAGGGGTTGTAGCTCTATAATCGAAAGGCGCGTGATTTAAGAGTTTATTCTTAGAATATAAGCTATACGAATTAAACTACTATTAACTTTTGTGTAAAAACTTACAGTTTTTCAGTGATTTACGAAAAACCGCTTCATAACATGCATTTTTTTCACGAATAATTAAAATCTTTGATCTTTAATAACTTAAAAAGTATTGACTTATTTTATTAACTTTATATAATAAATTTTGCTTTTAATTTGTTCTTTTATTGATTTGTGCAGTTATTTTTAATAAAATAATTTTCACCCCCGAGAAGGGGCGGTATCCACCCTCAGGGTAAAGGCGCAAGGTGGTACCATGTCACCTTTGTTTCTTGACGTATCCTCTAACCACTGATCAATTTTCGTGAAAATCGATGAAGGTTCACCGAAATTGAAGGTAATCGTTGATTTTTACCTTCAGTGACTGCACTATACAAAATAAAGTGCAATTTACTTATCTAAATGCGCGTAATTTGGAAGCTTATAAATTATTCAATGATATGTAGTCGCCAAATAATTAGTTTAATGCATTTTAAGTACAACTTTCTCTTAAGCCGGGAAGATAGGGTGGTTTTCTTGCGAAGGGGTTGTAGCTCAATAATCGAAATGCACGTGATTTAATAGTTTATTCTTAGAGTATATAAGCTATAGGAATTATATCCGCAATACGATATATTTTAAGTTTTCTCAGCATTTTTCTCTTAAGTTAAATCAATTAAAGGGTTGTTTGGGGGTGAAGGGGATGAGCTCAAAAATCGAAACTATATAATTTCAAGAGCTCATAAATAGCTCGTAATTCTGCCGCAAAAACCGATTCAATATTCCTATTTTTAAGTAGGGGGGGGGGGTTGACTCAGCCCCCCCAAGTATCAAATTCCTGCTCAGTGGAACGAGCTCAAAAATTTTAGTTTGCGGAATATGAGAGCTCATAAATAGCTCATAAATCAGGGCTATTTGTTTTTTAATTTTTGCAAGTGGGGGGGGGCAGCTCAACACGGGTGCGGATTTGAAAAGTGCCTGACTATAGGGTAGTGCCATAATAGAAGTGAGTAGCACCACTACGAGGAGCGTACAATAATTACAGCTTCGAAGGGAAATTAAAAAGTAGCTTTTTTATTTTAGATACTTACGTATTGTGTCAAAATTTATAAATTACAATTTTGCAATAAGTAATTTATATTAATAAATAATTTATTATTGTATTGTACATTTGAAGAGGTTACTGGGTCACTGGGTTTGCACCATTATAGTCACAGTTAACCGTCTTACATTTTGGTGTTTTTCACAAAGATTTAAAAACTTTCTAGATATTGGATCTAAAAAATGAAATTAATAACTTTTTATAGTGAATGGATCCGTGTTTAAATTTTTGTTTTAATCAAATAAACCAAATCCTTAAGGGTCAAAGTGTAGCGTTCAAGTTCAATGCACAACATGTACGAAATATAAAATCTTAAATGCGGAATAGTTTTGTAGTTGTAAATAATTTTACAGTGTACTTTTACACGAAGAAAATAGTGATTTTCCTGAGAATTTCCGCGGTCCGAGAATGTGTGTGGAAATCGCATTCGCCACTACATTTATCATAGTAGGAAGGAAAATGCGGCTAAAGGAAATTGAAACGATATTTTAAGAGACGGGACGTTTTCCTTTACAGTTTGTGCAATGTTTAGGATTTTTTCCTTCGGCAGCAGCCGAAGATGGAAGAGGAAATAACAGAATGTTCCCGAGTGTACATAAAAACTTTTTACGTTGAAAGTGAAATATTAAGGGTTGGCTTAATTGGACTTTACAATTTGACGTGCGATAAATAATCAAAAACTTTTACTTTCTTAAATAAATAATAATGACACGTTAGAACTTTGGTATTATAAATGTCAAAAGCGAGTCGGAATATCTAATGGACTGTCAGAAAAATTATTAGATTTCTTTAACTGGACCCTAAAACATTTATTTTTGAGCATTTGCTAAAGGTATACTGTACAAAAAGATATGGAACAGAAATTTCCATTTTTAATTTGCATATTGCATATCTTTCTAAATATTGTTATAAAAGGATAGCTTTGTTGTCGCTTAAAGATAGAGGCATTCCGATAAAATTAATATACCTAATCAAAGAAGGTTATAATAATTATAAAAGTGTAGCACAGCACCAAGGCAAACTATCTAGAAAATTTGAAATAGAAACAGGGGTTAAACCAAGGATATACAGGGTGTCCCCGAAAATACTGCGTTCCTTAAAGGTATAGGTAGAAGGCAAAATGTAGAGCAAAAAAGTCTTATAACATTTTTTTCTAAATTCAGCCGTTTGACCAAAAAACGAAAATACATTTTGATATGCAAATTGAGGTCTGGCAACAACGCGCTATTCAAAAATTTAAAAATAGACAGTCAGTTAAAAATAGTAGGTTTGTAGGTCAATAATTTTATCTGGTAGGTAAAGTAATGTAAATATCAACCACTTCTTCAGGAGTCTAGTGTGTTTATATTTTTTCACCCTGTCCGTGGTCGTCCCCTCACATCAAATAAACCAAGAATTTGGTTTGTTGACATTGGATATTTTGCATATTTATTGGTTATCTAGTTTTATTCTATACCAAAAAAACGGGTATTTCTTGTTTCTTCAAAAGTAGGTATTTTGGGTATTAAACAAATATTATATCAGTTACTTTGCAAAGGATACGGAACGGGTAAAGAGTGCAATATTTTATGAATTACCCAGAGCACTAAATGGAGAGGCCTATAAATGTCTTGTAAAATGTTTTGCCGGTACTTCTTGAAGTGCATTTGCAAACACGACGTGAAATGTGGTTTCTTCACGACGGATCCCCAGAGCTGTGAAAAATCTTCTGGATAACACTTATTCTCATCGTTGAATTGGTAGGAATTGACTCATTCTGTGGCCATCAAGTAAACAAACTACTGATAGTCCGATCATAATGTAAAAAACTAAATTATAATAATTAAACGTTGAACGTTGTCTGTTGTATTTAATTTCCAGTGTAAACTATGTAATTTAGTTAAAACCCCTTGTATTCAACACCTTGTATTCAACATCTTTAAAGCTTAATAAATACATAATACTAGTTTAGTAAAAAGATAAAGTGTTTCTTGTTGTAAATAATTGACATTTTATCAATTCGTTTAAAATTATTCCATATTTCAATAGATTTGAGAAAAATATTAGGTACAAATAATTTTTCCTAGGTGCATTTACATTTTAGTAATTAAACCATAGTTACTTAAGTAAAAGTTATAATTTAGGTAAAATTTTGAGCCTTAATTATAAAACCGTTATTAATTCATATAATAGCAAAAATGACACATTATTAAAGCAAGAAATAATTATTTTGCAGGTAGGTACCTACTGATGTCAACAACCCCAAAAATCACACCTCAAATAGTAATTAAACAAGGAGGGTGGGATTAGGTTAAATTTCCACAGTCACAACATGTTCTTCTACAACACGTTGCCATGTCATTTGAATTTATGAAAATAAAAATTAACTTATATGGAGAACAATGTAATATTTTTCTTGGAAACGGTTCACTTTAGAAAAAAAATGTTATACGACTTTTTTGTTCTAAATTGTGTATTATATCCATACCTTAAAAGAACGCACTTTTTTCGGGGAGACCCTGTATACTATCGATATCGCCACCACTGTTCTCCATACTATTAGACGACGTAATGATGAAAGCCATAAATAACAAGAAGAGATGAATACAATGGGGATTAACGGAAAACCTAAAGAGATCTAGATTATGCAAATGATATATGCTTACTGTCTCAGAACAGGCAGCATAACATGCAGGAAAAGATAGAAGCGTTAGAAACAGAAGCGAGTAAAGTCTGATTAAAAATAAATAAAGCAATGACCAAATCGATGAGCTTGAATGCGACACAAAATATACACTAATAGTAAGAGAAGGAATTATAGAAAAAATAGATGAGTTTAACGACCTACGAAGAATAGAATAGAATAGAATTTATTTCATCAAATATACAAAATTTCTTTTGTTTTTGACAAGTCAAAAGAGTACGTACCTACATTATAAAATTTTGACAAAATTTAAAAGATAAATATTATAAATTATAATGAACAGATATACAAACAGGTACTAACAAATTTAAACAATTTAACACACTATGTAAAAACGTAAAGACATGAAATAAACTTAAAAACATGAAATATCGTCATAATCGGCAAAAAAAAACCCTGACCAAACTAGTGTACTTATTATAATGTATTATAAGCGGTACCTAAGTACTCTGTCTTTGTGTAAAAACAATGTTTGTACAATGTTTGTTTGGAAGTACTAAGTCGAGAAAGAATGAAGTACTCAGAGACGTCGACACAAGAATAAAAAAAGGCAGGAGCATTTTCGCAAAACTAAATAAGATATGGCGTACAAGCACCCTCGCAACCCATTCAAAAATAAAAGTCTTTAAATTAATGGTTAAACAAGTCTCACTCTATGGGGCCGAATCGAGAACAATAATTACTAAAACAATAGAAAATAAACTCCAGGTTTTCATAAATAGATGTTTAAGCAGAATATTTAAGATATGGTGACCCGAAGTTATAAGCAACTGAGAGCTATGGGCCCAAGCAGAAGATGAGGAAATTGGAAAACAAATACGCAAACGGAAGTTTGGATGGCTGGGACATACTTTAAGAAAAAGCGAAAATGTAATGCCAAAGAAAGTCTTACATTGGAACCCACAAGGAAGAAGAAAACAAGGACGGCCAAAGGAAACTTGGATTAGAAGTACCCAAGCAGAAGCCAATATGACCTTTAGACAGATGAATTACATCGTGAAAAACAGGCAGAAATGGAAAAAATTTTTGACTACCCTATGCTCACACAGAAGGGATAATAGATTACATACATACATGGATAGCTTTACTAACTTTATTTATTGAAGCATCTTACAAAAATAAAATACATAAAACTTAGACTTTTAGACGATATTATGCTAAATCCTGTTCGTCGCATGGCAAGTGTCATTCCATAAGCAGGCGAATGTGTGTATTCATACAGACAGGCACACTGTCGTCAACTTTATTATTAAAGGCCACTTCACATGCTTACTTGCGACAGAATATGTTCAAATTATCGTAGTATACCTGTCTCTGCAGCATTGGAAGACCATATGGACAAATTTTGAAAGCCCGAATTAAAAGCAAGTTTGTAGAAACTGACGATTAGAGTGGTTTCAGAGCTGGGCGATCCTGCGTCCATAATACCTTTTGCTGGCATGATTACAGATAACAGGCTAGCACATATAATCTAAAAAACGTTCCTTTATGATCATAAATCGCCACATTAAGATTTCTAAAACTAAATCAGTCGATTAGTCCATAATTGATAATTGAAAATTGAATTCCAATTATTGTAAAAGTCCAAAGTAGTTAAAAATTTCCAAACAATATCTCCAATGTCTATCTATTCGAATGCGCAATTAAAAAGTATAAATCAAGTATTACTTACATAAGAAAATTAGAAAAGTATTAATTGCAATTCCTGAAACAAAGGAAATCGAAGCAGGTGGTAATCAAGGGAATTGGATAATATCAGTTACAGTTCTGGAATTTGCTAAGTGCATTGTATTCATCGGAAATATCGTTCAGTTCATCGAAAAGCAAAGAGTAAGTAGCGAAAATCGGCAGATCGCATCAATACTCTTAATTAAGTTGAAAGCAGTCATCCGATTGAATTTTCCATTATACCCACTACAGAGTACAGTAGTAGTGTTGGTTTTCGTGAAATGACAATTACTCTAATTAATTCGGTACCTGAAGCCGGCGCATGGAAAATACGAAATAATAGCTGCGCTTTGTTCCACTTAGATTTTCTAATGAACGGGAAACTAGGAGTACTTCAGACGTGTGTACATGGAAAGTGGTGACGTAACTATTGTATTTAATGGAATTGTCTTAATAATCTTGTTGGATAGGATCAGCCGTTGTACAGTCGGAAAAATGAAAGAATACCCATAAACGATCACATCAATCACGTATTTTGTATTTGCTGTCTTTTTCTATAACAAACGTTTGTTATTTATAGAAAAAGACAGCATATACAAAATAAATGATTGATGTGATCGTTCATGGGTATTCTTTCATTTTTCCGGCTGTATATCATATTACTACTTTGTTAAAATCGTTGTGTACACTTGTTTTTGACTTTATTATATAAACACAAGAAAATCATTTAAATAATAGATGCCTAATGTATTGCAAAACTCTTGTACAGCTAAATAAACTCTCCCGTTCTAAATTCCGTTGTAAATTAATCCCGATGAAAACCACGAAAAATTTTGAATGCTCTTTCAACAGAAAAATTCTAATTTTAGTAATTGTTGTTCCTTGAAATACCGTTGCAGATTCCATTGCATTTGCATTCCTTATGTCAGTTTCTGTAAGTATTTTATTATGTCTCAAATTCTGTTCTTGGCGTAATTTAATGTATTTATTCTGATAAAAACGCTATTTTATTTCTTCATGTAATAAGAACAGCCTAATGGTAGTTAGCCTAAAGACGTATTCTTTTATTCACGGTTGATAACTCTACCTTTGACGTGGTGGACAAATTCACATACTTAGGCTTCCTGATCACCAAGGAGAACGTCATGACGGAAGAAATCAAACGAAGGATAATCCTAGTAAACAAATGCTATTTTGGACTGAGTAGACATATGAGAAGCAGAAACTTAAGCCAAAAAACAAAAATAACCATATACAAAACCCTTATACAACCAGTGTTGACATATGGATCGGAGGCATGGACCATCTCCAAGGCAGATGAAAATCTGCTTATATTTGAACGAAGGATCCTGAGAGGAATATTCGGTGGCATCTGTGAAAATGGTATTTGGAGGAGGAGGTACAACTACAAGGTAAACCACAGATATAAACAAAAATTTGGTGGTAAAGACGTAATATCTCTTATAAGAATAGGAAAAAATTTTTCTCGTTTATGTAAATTAATTTAATAATTTTTTTTGTACACACTGTATAAATAATTATATTAATGTTTATATTACTGAATAGAGAATTAAATAGCCTTTCTAATGAGCTATCACACAACGCCTACTCTTATTTATATCTTTTGATTGGAGTGTCCTATCGACAAAAATCAAAATTATTTTTATGGTGAAAAGGGCAGTTATTTAATTACTGGTAGATAATTACTTATCTAAAACTTTATTTGAAATTTAAAGATTTTGTTGGGCAAACCTGCATTTTCCGAGGAAAATTTTCGTCGGAGCAGATCGGGAAAAACATCTCTTTATGAAGAATTTAATTTCGGTGAATTTTTATTAGGGTGTTTTGGTGTAAAGTTAAAATGTTCGGAGTTATGGAGCAAAAATTGAAAAAAACACGATTTGGGGGCGCCATTTTGTTAATAAAAAAAGTAGCACACTATCTGCGGACTTTGCATACCTATAGTATTAATATATATAATCATAAGCTTCGATTCCAGCAATACAATTGCTGGTAAATAACTTTTCCCAAAAATGGCCTATTCTCCGATAATCAGCCCAGACTAATATAGTAAATTAATGGGACACCTGTGTTTCGGGTTATCGGTATCGGTGAACTCGAATGAACTGTTATCGGCATTTGATTATTATCTTTCAATTATTAATGTTATAAAGATTTTTTCAATTAATGTTATAAAGATTTGCATAAGTAAACTAACGAACCTTTTTATTCAAAGTAGATTCGTTACTAAACACATCTTACATAACGGCTATTGTTAAATCAGCATAGATTCCAATTATCCCTATAGTGGTATATTATTTCGTAAAGCAACAAAGATCGATGACCACATGACCTGCAGTGCATTCGGAATTACGACGTCAAATATACATTACGTATTGCAATGGGGCATCCACCACCAGACATGTAATTGACTGAGTTTTAATTAATAGAACAAGGCGTTCGAATCGAGACTGGGAACACAGAACAAACCCAACGATGCAAGATGTAACGATACAGTCGCTAGCGCTGAATTGGTTACTCATTTTACCAGACATCTGTCGTCTCTGAGGCTTTTCTGGTTGTAATAAATCCTAGAATATCATTGAGCTTGTGTTTGATATTTACATGCACAAACGGTGCATTTATTGCGGTGCTAGCAAATCCATTTGATTCTGTTTGATTAAACACTGGACTACAAAGCCTTGAATATTAACTAGATTACGTAAGGCAGGATGCATTGCAGCTAATTTATTGAAATGAGCTACAAAGTGTACTTAAGATATTTAATTTCAAACTAGAATTAGGTTAATGGTCATAACGCTAGTCTTATCAAATAAAATTATAGTACAGGTAAATCAAAATGTAATTCCGTACAGGTTGCATAAAAGTTACATGCAATGAACTCATATATCTACCAGTGTTGAACAGCAAACTAAGTAGTTTTAATTACTATTTAGTAGAAATAAACAAAATAGGAACTAGTTTTTATGACTATATAAACGACTATATAAGCGTTGCCGCCTGCAAGTTGTAAGCCATTATAATTGTAATTAAGAAACTAAGAAGCTACAAGAACATAGTTTCAAAACAATAAAATGAAGTAAATTAGAAAGACAATATCACAAAAAGTTAATTTGAAGTCAAACGTAATAGGAAACAAATAAAAACGACTACTATTTTAGAAATCAGAAGCCCCAGACAGGGCCGCCGAGAGGGATGAGCGGGCCCCGGTAACATGTGAAGAGCGGGCCCCCGCAAAAATTAAAGAGCGAAAAAAATTGTTCAATTTTTATAAAAAATAAAATTATCAATAATAAATAAAAACAAACATTTCAAATATAAATTTTATTAAATTTTGATTATATTTTTAATAGGGAAAACTTTTATAATACAGGTGCTTTTCGAGTTTTCTGATTGGCAAAGATTTCTATATTTTTCGAAAAATCACATGATTTTACCAAATCATTATCAATGCATCAAGTTGCTAAGAGAGTTAACTGATCCTATTTCACTGTAGATCTCATAACATTTTTAATGCGAGAAACACAACTTAGAGGATTTTTCCTCTTCAGGGGGTTAAATTTAAATTGCTTAATTATTATTGCTTAAACAATCTATGACAATATTAAATATGTCACAGCGAAATATTTCGTCAGGCTCAAAATTATCAGTCGTGTCACTACTAGGCCCAGGAAAATCATCAAAAATTCTGGCAAGCTTCTTGCGCCGTTTTTAGAATAAAACAATAAAATATATTTCAAAATAGAGGTAAAGCTCATAGCCGAGTATTAATTAAACGCATTATGCACATAAAGTGAAAAGCAAAAAAAACACGGGAAAAATTTATTTGGTCTGGTCGACGCTGGGCCCCTTGCATCGCCGGGCCCCAATAAAATGTACCGACTGTGCCCCCTCTCGGCGGGCCTGGCCCCAGATGTAAACAATAAATCTGAAAATTCTCGTGGAACCGCTTTCTGGTTACGTCCTTTATCTCTGCCTTTTACAATTTATAAGGCAAGGCGACGACGAATGAAGACTACTATTTTATTTATAATTATTATAAAAATTATGGATATATATTTTATATATAGTGGGGGGCAAAATTATGGAATAAATTTATCTTTTCAAGAATGGAGGATTTTGGAAACAAACCCCGAAACATCTGGGTGTGATGGTGTAATTGATGATTTTTTTAAATGAGAATATGTACTACATTTTTTAATTATTCCGTCCATAAATAACGTAAACAATGTTGGACTTAGTTCCTCCTCCCTGTCTTAGACCGGCTTTTGATATAAATTCGTCATTTTTACATAGATATTCGATATTCTTCCTTAGTTTGGTTGTTATTCCTCTTTGTTCCAGGATTGACCATATTTTTTGTCGAGGAACGAGATCAAACGCTTTTTGTAAGTCTATAAACGCAAAATACGCAAAAATTGAGAAAATTAAGAAAGCTAATAAAATGTAATACAAAAACCGAAAATTACCAGCGAAAATGTTTATACAAAGTGATCAAAACTTTTTTCTGTAAAAGTTACCTAAAATTCATTTAATAATAAGCTTCAACAATAATAAATGTTCATCAAAAAAATTTTCAAGCTCTTATACAGTATGTCTGCGGAACTTGCAACCTATTGATAACTTTTTTATTATCAGTTTTGAAAAAAGTTATTCTTTATAAAATACTGTACATCGTATTGAATCTAAGATGCAACCGTCATATATCAAATTTTATTAATTTTATACGAGGTATGTCAAAAAATATGAATTTCACTCAAGAGTAAAGTACCTTTATATTTCACAATATCGAAAATTGTTATTAAGAAAAGTTGTTTATACACTCCTGGCCAAAAAAATCCGGACACCTTAAAAATGGGCAATTTGTGATGTCTCGAATCTCCGAAACCTATTGTCCGATTTTAGTGATTTTTTTAACATGATATAGCCTTATTCTCTAAGAATATCGATGTAGTAACAGTGTTGCTGTAGAGGTAAATATCATTGTATACAGGGTGTAACAATAATACTGCATTTTTTCCTCAAAGTTCGGAACACCCTGTGGAATATTCTAGCATATAAAATATATTTAAATTAAAACTCAATTGTAGCCTTAGCCTTTCTTAACATTTTGCTTTGTGACTCATTCACTTATGTTGGATAATGAAAAAGTTAGGTACTTTAACAACTAGCCATGTTCTTCATCAATACAGGGTGTTTCTAAATAAGCGCGACAAACTTTAAGGGGTAATTCTGCATGAAAAAATAATGACCGTTTAATTTATGAACATATGTCTGCAAATGCTTCGTTTCCGAGATAGGGGATGTTGATTTTTTTCTTACAAACTGACGATTTATTTATTGCTCTAAAACCGGTTGAGATTTGCAAATTAAATTTGGTTGGTTTTAAGAGGTAGTTATTACACATTTTTTGACGTACAATTATGTATTTTATATTCACTATTGGCGTGCATACGGGTCATAATAACCCGGTCATATACCCTGAATACACGCCAATGATGAATATAAATTTTTTAGTTGTATGTCAAAAAAATGTAAAATAACTACCTCTTAAAACCTACGAAATTTCATTTGCATACCTCAACCGGTTTTAGAGCAATAAGTAAATCGTCAGTTTGTAAGAAAAAATTCAACATCCCGTATTTCGAAAATGCAGCATTTCCGGACATATGTTTATAAAGCAAATTGTCATTATTTTTTCATGTAGAATTAACCCTTAAAGTTTGTCGCTCTTGTTTAGAAACACCCTGTATTGATGAAGAACATGGCTAATTGTTAAAGTACCTAACTTTTTTATTATCCAACATAAGTGAATGAGTCAAAAAACATAATGTTAAGAAAGCCTAAGGCTCCAATTGAGTTTTCATTTCAATATTTTTTAAATGCTAGAATATTCCACAGGGTGTTCCGAACTTTGAGGAAAAAACACAGTATTATTGTCACACCCGGTATATAATGACATTTACATGTTCAGCAACAATATTACTACATCGAGATTTTTAGAGAATAAGGCTATAACATACTAAAAAAATCACTAAAATCGAACAACAGGTTTAGGAGATTCGAGACATCAAAAATGACCCATTTTTAAGGTGTCCCGATTTTTTTGTCCAGGAGTGTAATTAAAAACTATGTTTCAATGTTCAATTACATCCTTCTAATTGAAATATTGTGAACTATAAAGGCACTTAACTGTTAAGCGAAATTCATATTTTTTGACTTACCTCGTATAAAATTAAAAAAGTTTTGATATCTGATGCTTGTATCTTTGATTTTAGACCAGGTAGAGCATTTTACGAAGAATAACTTTTTTTCGTAAAATTTAAAAAAAAATTTAAATTTTTTTTTTTCAATTAGAAGTAATTGTATATTAAAACAGTTTTTAATTCCAAGCAACTTTTCATAATAACAATTTTTGATATTCTGGAATATAAAGGTACTTTACTCTTTAACGAAATTCATATTTTTGACATACCTTGTATAAAATTGATAAAATGTGGTATCTGATGGTTGATTTTTAGATTTTAGACAGATTATGCAGAGCATATTTAGTTCAGAGAAATAAGGAAAAAAAATAGCCTGTTGGTGACACAACCCCCTCCAGGCAGAAACCAAATTTTTTGAGTAATATAGACATCTATAATAATAACCTATATATTTCCTGCAGCCGATTTTGATGATATACATAGTTTTAAACAAATGAAGATCAAAAAACGGTAAATTTTCGCTTTTTTCGTCTATTACTAAGAAAATAGTCATTTTAAACAAATTTGAGAGTAAGAAACTCATAAACGGTATAAAAAACTTCAATATGGCGTTTGCTTAATATGTGTATCCTTATTGGTTGCTTAGAAAATTGTAAAATAAATAATAAATTTTGAGTATTTATAAATATTTATAACTTATGTAAAAATTAACTTAGAACCTTCTTATTACACGGAATGCTGAGACTTATGGTGCTTAATTCATACCCTAAATTTCGAAGAAATTGGTCAAATAGTTTAAAAGTTATTTAATTTGTTTATCCCAAATTTATTTTTTTTGCAACACTGTAAGTCAGAAAATGATGAAGCTACAGTAATACTTTGGATAGTTTATGGAAGAAGGAAATTTACAGTATTAATTTAATTAAAAAAAAATTACAAAAAATAATTATAAATATTGCAAAATTATTTTGCAAAAACATGTGAATTAAATAAATGGGGGGGCTAACTTTGTCCCTAATTGTCCTAGGACAGTTGTTTTTCTTTCTAAATGTGTATAAAAATTCAGTCTTTCTAAATAAGAAAAAATAATTTTTCTACAGGTAACGGTTAAAAAGTTATTCTAATTGTTTATAAGTAAGCAAAAAATCGACATGTTTTTTCAAAATAATTTTACACTATTTAAAATTATTTTTTGTCATTTATTTTTAATAATGGTAATAGTATAAATGTTCTTCTTTCATAAACTGTCCGAAGTATGATTGTAGCCTCATAATTTTCTGACTTGTAGTGTTGCAAAAAAAATGAATTTGGGATAAACAAATTAAATAACTTTTAAACTATTTGACCAATTGCTTTGAAATTTAAAATATAATTTAAGTACAAGAAGTATCAGCATTCCATGTAATAAGAAGGTTCTAAGTTAATTTTTACATAAGTTATGAATATTTTTAAAAACTCAAAATTTATGATTTATTTTGCAATTTTCTAAGCAACCAATAAGGATGGACATATTCAGCGAACGCCATATTGAAGTTTTTTATACGATTTATGAGTTTCTTACACTCAAATGTGTTTAAAGTGCTTAACTTTTTGGTAATAGACGAAAAAAGCGAAAATTTAGCGTTTTTTGATCTTCATTTGTTTATAACTATGTATATCATCAAAATCGGCTACAGGAAACATATAGGTTAATAATATAGATGTCCATACTACTCAAAAAATTTGGTTTCGGCCTGGAGGGGGATGTGTTACGAGAAAAATCTTATTTCTCTGGACTATTTATGAAGAATACCTTTTTTCGTAAAATTGATAATAAAAAAAGTTTCCCATATCGTTCCTAGCTACGCAGACATTCTGTATAAGCGCTTCTGTATAAGAATTTTCAAATTGTAATGCCATATTCGGATTCAGCATAATCAAAAACAAAACAGAAACATATTTGATCAAAGTAAAATGATGAATTAACGATATTTTTAAAATTATTTATACAAAACAATTGTTATTGTTTAAACAATTAATAACCAATTAGCAGCAAAATATGTGAGTAGAACTTTTTACTTTAACATGTATATAAACTGACAAAAAAAATTTTTAGGAAAATATAATAGGTCTGGATCCCGCGTATGAAAAAAAGTTGATTAATAGCAAGCTGAAAATTTGTTAATAGCTTAAGGGTGTCTAGTCGGACAAACTTTGATGTATGGGAACACTGGAAAGTTTTAATTGTGGAACAATTTAAAAATTTGGAACGTTAGACCACGAAAACTTACCATGTATTTTGTCGGACAGAACTTCCAATTGATTTGTTACCCTCTCATTAAACTCTCATACAAAAATCAGACTGCTATTTGTCACCTGTCATAATTACTGTCATTTGACATGTTCTACGTGTTCCACTCATTAAAATGCCCAGTTGGTGATAAATAGCAGTCTGATTTTTGTAGGATAGTTTAATGAAAGGGTAACAAATTACTTGGAAGTTCTGTCCGACAAAATATATGGGACGTTTTCGTAGTCTGACGTTACAAATTTTTAACATGTTCCACAATTAAAACTCCCCCTGTTCCTGTGTTCCCATACATCAAATTTTGTCCGACTAGACACTCTTAAGCTATTAAAACAATTTTCAGCTTGCTATTAATCAACTTTTTTTTCATACGCGTGATCCAGACTTATAAAATTGTTTGAATTTTTCCGAAACAATGCATGCTTTCGTTCTATATTGACTCCCCATTAAATGTTCAATGAAACTGCCACCCACCTGCCTCTTGACAGTAATTGGAACGATGACGACAATCTTTTTGAATATTGTGGATTATTTCTGGAGTTCTATTACGGATTTCCAATCGAATTCTCTTTTTTAATCTTGTAAATTTTGTAGTCGATCCGGAATCCAGATCATGCTTATTGATCTCTTAAACTGTATTGAGTTTAAGGCTATGGGTACATAATTCGCAAATATTTTACGTGTATCCCTACTTTTTCTGTCTTCACACGGCAAATTACGTGTAGTAAAATTCACACTGGTGTGGATATGTAAACATTACTAGAATGTCATTCTACTTGAAAATGTCATAATTAATTTAAAGAGATGGCTTTTGAATGTTCTTGGATAACTGTTATTTTTATAATTGCAAATTATTAATTCAGTTAATAAATGTGATAATTTTTTCACTAACTATGTTTTCAGTGATTGTAATAATTTATTTGTACAACAAAAACTAATAATCAATCGAGAAAAGAGGAAAAGTGTTAAAGTGATTTTTTAATAATATGTTGTTATTTTGGAACGCTTACAATTTTGAACATCTCTAACAACAAAATACTTGGATCACAGGATATATCTGATGTATTCTCTGCTTGGATCTTTCACAAATAATACACAATAAATAACTTTTTATTAAGTTCACGTCTTAAATCAATTATTTATCAAATACACTATATATCAATAATATTTAATCAATTTCTCAAAATATTCCCGATGCAATGTCAAATATTTAAAATTGTCACTGATTGTCAGTGTCTGACTGACAATATATGCTGACAATATTATATTCGGTTGAGTGCGTTGTAAGACTAAGACAGATTTGGAAAATATTACCACGGCATTGTGTTCATTTTTTTCAAATCCTGAAAAAACCAATAAATATTTTTGAAAAATTTAAACGCAGAATGAAAGACTAAATTATTACCGAGGGCCGAAAGTCCCTTAGAATAAATAAAAAGTTTATTTTGAATGAGATATTTGAATTTAAAAATCACACTAAATTTTCTCTTAGTTTTTTCACCCCTGTAACTTATTAAAATAAACATTGTAGAAGTTCTCAGGGACTTTCGGCCCTCGCTAATAACGTAATCTTTCATTCTGCGTTTAAATTTTTCCAAAATACTTATTAGTTTTCTCAGGATTTGAAAAAAATGAATCCCCATTTGAATAGCATTGCAACCGAAAATACGTTCCGATCCTCTTAAATAGGAAGTAAATTGCTCCGTAATTTTGTCTATTATTAAAAAAAAGTTTATTAATAAATGTTTAGTACGGAGGTTTTTTTAATAATATATTTTTCCGAAAATCGGTCAGGAATTTAGACATTTTTGACAACGTTTTTGAAAGAAACGTTTGATATTTCCTTATACTTAGCCGTTCCTATATAAACAGTCGCTTAGTTTTTAAAAGTCGAGTTGACTTGGGTCAAATTTACATAAATCAGTTCTTTACATTTTTTATAAGGACAAGTTTATTGATTACTTGTAAATGTTTTTTTTATCCGTAAAATAAAAATACTTCGAAGTAAATTCTAACTTTTAGCATTATTTCATTAAGGAAGTAGGCGCAAAATTTTGCGTCAATGTGTTTTAAATGCGTATTCATTTTTTTCGAATCCGGAAAAAAACTAATAAGTATTTTTGAAAAATTTAAACGGATTCAAAACACATTAGCCCGAAATTTTGCGCCTACGTCTTTATAATTAACTTCACAAATCGATGAATTAAGATTAACTTTTTTTATGGAAAAATGAAAAGCAAATGTGAAAGCCAAATATCGACCAACCCACATATCTTCTAAACCTAATTTATCGAAGGTCTAGGAAAATATCGGCCAAGCCATATATATTTATATTCTTGTGTGTATAGGTTGACAGAATCACTCGGACGGAGACAAATAGATTTATTTCATGATAAGAAAAGAAGCTACTATACCGCTATACGTGAATACAGGGTGTAACAAAAATACAGGTCATAAATTAAATCACATATTTTGGGACCAAAAATAGTTCGAATGAACCTAACTTACCTTAGTATAAATATGCACATAAAAAAGTTATAGCCCTTTGAAGTTACAAAATGAAAATCGATTTTTTCGAATATATCGAAAACTATTAGAGATTTTTTATTGAAAATGGATGTGTGGCATTCTTATGGCAGGAGCATCTTTAAGAAAAATTATAGTGAAATTTGTGCTCCCCATAAAATTTTTATGGGGGTTTTGTTCCCTTAAACCCCCCCAAACTTTTCTGTACGTTCCAATTAAATTATTATTGTGGTACCATTAGTTAAATTCAATACTTTTAAAACTTTTTTGGCTCTCAGTATTTTTTCGATAAGGCAGTTTTTATCGAGTTGCGGCTTCTTTTTTAATATGTTTACATAAAAATTTTATGGGGGTTTTGTTCCTTTAAACCCCCCAAATATTTGTGTGCGCTCCAATTAAACTATTACTGCGATACCATTAGTTAAACAAAATGTTCTTAAACTTTTTTGCCTCTTTGTATTTTTTCGAGAAGGCAACTTTTATCGAGATATGACTTCTTTTTTAATACGGTTCAAAATATACCTAAAAATGTAAATCATACATAAATTGTCATATTATTAGCAAGTCTCCATAATCGTACTTAACCATATACAAATATGTGGTGGATTTGACAAATATTCAAAATATCTCGATAAAAACTGACTTTTCGAAAAAGTACTAAGAGCCAAAAAAGTTTTAAAAATATTTTGTTTAAGTAATGGTACTACAATAATAATTTAATTGGAACGTACATAAAAGTTTGGGGGGGTTTAAAGGAACTAAACCCCCATAAAATTTTTATAGGGTGTCCAAATTTCACTATAATTTTTTCTTAAGATGCTACTGTCATAAGAATGCCATATGTCCATTTTCAATAAAAAATCTTTAATAGTTTTTGGTATATTGGAAAAAATCGATTTTCATTTTGTAACTTCAAAGGGTTGTAACTTTTTTTAAATACACATTTGTACTAAGGTAAGTTAGGTTCAATCAAACTATTTTTAGTCCCAGAATATGTGATTAAATTTATGACCTCTATTTTCGTTACACCCTGTATAGTCACTGCAAGATATGTAATAGTCAGTGACACTTTATCATTGCATCACAAATATTGTTTATGCTCTACAATGAAGTAAGAAGCAAAAAAACTTGCGTATTATACCAGGGAAGGTGAAAAGAAGATATACAGGGTGTTTCATTAATAATTGTCCATATAGTAACTGGAGAAACCTTAGCACAAAATACGAAGATTTAACCTAAAACACTTAAATACAATGTGGTTCCTTACTGAGTTACAGGGTGTTTTATCTAAAAATGTAAAAACTATTTTTGCTCAGCATTTTAAAACTATTCGACGTATCCTTTTCATACTTGGCAGGAAGTATAGGTACTGTACAAACTACTAAATTACGTTAAACAAACGTTTCTGGCTATTACCAGAGGCTTACGACGGGGGAAAGTGAATGGTTGACCCTTTCCAAATTCTACGACACTGGCGGAATTGCTATTTTAGTTCAATTTTTGGATTTTCCAATACTTTCTATGTAAGTAATATACTCTTCATTCGTAACGATAAAGTCATTAGTCTTCGAGATCTTTGAAGTTAAAAATGAAACGACGCGGTTATTTTGATTAATGTATTGTGTCGCTTCATTTTTAATTTCAAATATCTCGAAAACTAATCATTTTATCGTTACGAATGAAGAGTATATTATTTACATAAAAAGTATTGGAAAATCAAAAAATTACACTAAAATAGCAATTTCGTCAGTTGCGTAGAATTTGGGAAGGGTCAACCAGCCACTATCCCCTGTCGTACGCCTCTGGTAGTAGCTAGAAACGTTTATTTATCTTAATTTAGTAGGGTGTACAGTACCTACACTTTCTGCCAAGTATGATTAGGATACGCCAAATAGTTTTAAAGTACTGGGTAGAAATATTTTTAAATTTTAATCATATGAATCATATCATTTTAATCAAAATAACTGTGCCGTTTCATATTTAACTTCAAATATATCGAAAACTAATAACTTTATCGTTACCAATGAAGAGTATATTATTTACGTAGAAAGTATTGGAGAATCTAAAAATGGCACTAAAATAGTAATTCCTCCAGTGGCGTAGAATTTGAGAAGGGTCAACCATTTACTATCCCCTGTCGCACGCCTCTGGTAGTAGCTAGAAACGTTTGTTTATTATAATTTAGTAGGGTATATAGTAGTCGCACTGTCTGCCAAGTATGAAAAGGATAAGTCGAACAGCTTTAAAATGCTGAGCAAAAATAGTTTTTAAATTTTTAGATAAAACACCCTGTAACTCAGTAAGGAACCACATTTTATTTAAATGTTTTAGGTTAAATCTTCGTATTTTGTGCTAAGGTTTCTTCAGTTACTATATGGACAATTATTAATGAAACAAGCAAAATAAATATTTTAAACAAATGACTTACGAATAATTATTACAAATCTGTACTGGCATTAATAATAGAAATGAATAAATTACTGGTGCAGGAAAGCAAAATCCTTTGAGTTATATAAGGCTTAACATTAAAATTTCAACCAAAGTGACAACAAACAATTGGAATAAAATTATACTATTAGCAGAAGAACAACAAGGTTTTAGGTCGGGAAGATCATACACCGACGCTATATTTATAATGAATCAGGTTCAAGAGAAATCATTAGAATACACCAAAACGGCCTATTTGTCTTTCGTTGACCCTAAGAAGGCGGTTGACAGGGTCAAATTACAGGACATTATCAATTTATTGTATGCAAAAGAGGTACTTCTAGGAATAATCAAATCGATCGAAAATATCTACCAGAACAACGCAATAAAATTAAAAGTAGAAGATCAACTAATTGAACCAATTGAAGCTGGCAGTGGGATAAGACAGGTAGATTCCCTGATTCCTATACTAATCTCTCAAAATGAAGATGATTTACAACGTACCTATGCTACACCAATTTAACATAACCACCAGAAAATTTAATATAATAATTTCCCTACAAAAGACAAAATGCATGGTTATAACAGCAAATCTAGCAAATCGGCAAAGATGTAAATTAGACTTGGAGGGTCAAGTAATAGAACAAGTGATGCTGTTTAAATATCTAGGCATCACACTATTCAGCTATAGAAAGTTTGAAACAGAAGTGGAAGTTCAAGTGAATAGAGTAAACAGAGCCGCAGGTTGCCTGAATGAAACAATATGGAGACATAATAATATCAAAAAAGAAATGAAACGCAGAATTTTCAAAATATTCATCAAATCAATAATGGCATATAGGGCAGCAACACGACCTGATACAGCGAGAACAAAAAGAATGCTTGAAAGAGCAGAGATAAAAATTCATGTCTCCATTCAAGTCTCCATGAAACAGCCCTATTGTATGCAGGTGACCCTTAACTGGCGCATGTCCAGTGATGAAACCTGTTATGACTCAGCTGATTCCTGCTTGTTTTCAGCAGTAGCTCAGCCCTACTAGCACATCGTTCATTTGGAAGAAGAAGGTTACATCTCAAAATGTTAAAGTTTTTTTTATTGCATCAATACCTTCCAAATAATGACTTCTACTATGGAAAAAATAGTTACATGTGTAGGTACACTAGTCTCCGAGAGATGGCAGGTGTAACTCGTTGGTTTTCCCCTAACTTTGCCTACAGAACGTTATTCGCTTTAGAGAATACAGTTATATCTTGGAATATAATAGACAAAAATAAGTTAATTTAATTAAAAGGATGATTTATTTTTGTGGTATAGAGTTATAAGTAAAGATATAACTATTTTTCTTAAAAATTATAACACTAAAAGTGAACAGTATGTTCTGAGAGAAGGACACTTTCTTAGTTGCAACTTTTTTTGGATAATTCATCATAAAAAGAAGCAATATAATGTGCGTAAAAAGTAGTTTTGTGAAATGTAACCTTATTCTTCAAAGTTATTTTGTTATAGGTATGTGAATTATCTTTGGTATGTGAATTTGCATTGGGTAAATTATTATAAATTAAACTGTAGTATTATTTCAGGATTAATTTAATTTAACCACAATTTAACAACAATAACGTTACAGGGCTTTAATAGAGAAACGCAATGTTTTCCTGAATACAATTTAAGTTTTCACAAAAATTTGTAAAGAAAAACAATTATTACTATTATTGCTTTATGTTTCATTGTGTGTTGTATAAGGGATGCGATTTTATTAATAAGTTTTATTAAATCATTAGGGCAAAAAACAGACAGAGTCATGTCTACGCAAAAAGAAGAAGAAGAAGAAGAAGAAATTTACTAAACACAGAAATGACTTTGCGAGTAAACAGAGCTTGAAAGGAGAAACTCTTGTGAGAGAAATCAACTCTCACAAGTAAAAACTATCACCAAAACTTTTATGTTTGTGATTATTTGCAGAAAGATTAATTAAACTAAAGTTATACCGTTAATATCTTTAGAAACTCGTATATTTTCTTATTATAAACATCTTTTAATAAATAACTTTCGAAACTGACGATTACGTCCAGAAGTTAATCTCTAATTAACCCTTTTCCGGAGAAATAGAACTTTCGCAACAGCAAACTTCTTCAAAGGCTAAGAAATAATCATTAATCACTGAAGTTTTTGTGAAAAAAGACGCTTCAAAAATATTTTTACTGCTCGTCCGTCTTATTCCGTTCGAATAAATCTTTTCAATTTCTGGAAAACTTCCTACTTTTATAATTACGAACCTGCCATGGGTTTCCTTCAATGAATATTATTTTCGTGGTATTTTGCCAATAGGCCAATTCCAGAACGGTAAGCGAATAAAAAGTCAAGAGTCAAGATCAACTCGCCAATATTAATTGTGTTGAATTAAAAATGAGGTGCTTTCAAATGTTTCTTGGATACGACCTAATGCCGCGTCTCCACGACGCAAATTCTTGCGACTAACCATTAGTTCAATACGCACGAAAAAATTTACCTGTGAGGACGCGACTTAACTTAATAAAAATTCATTTTATGAATAAAATACTGAATGTTATTGTTTCTTAAAGATTCATAAACTTTTTAGGCTTTTATACTTTTTATTCTCTCTCTAACTGAAAAGTATAAAAGAGAGAAGGGACAGCCAAACATGCGAACTACGAAGAAGAATAAACCTGGCATGGGCAGCTTATGGAAAACTTAAAGACATCTTTAAAAGCGATATACCAATTTCTTTAAAACGTAAAACATTTGACCAGTGTGTGTTGCCTGTGATGACTTATGGTGCCGAAACTTTGACATTGACAGCTACAACTTCTAAAATGCTGCAAATAGCCCAGAGAAAAATGGAAAGGTCAATGCTGAGGACATCGCTTCGTGACCGAGTTAGAAATGCAGACACTTAAGACGAAGAACAGGGGTTACTGATGGAACCTGAACTGGGCCGGACACGTCGCCCGAATCAGTGATGGGAGGTGAACAAAGAGATTACTTGAGTGGAGGCCGAGATTAGACAAAAGAAGTAGAGGAAAACCACTTACTCGTTGGACTGACGATCTCAAGAAAATGTCGAGAAATTGGATGCAAAGTGCTCAAAATAGAGCACATTGGACAAAAATGAGGGAGGCCTATGTCCAGCAGTGGACGCAAAGGGCTGAAGGATGGATGATGATACTTTTTAGGTTTTGTATAAATACATTGTTTTGTAGGCTTACAAATACAACCCCCAAGAAGGGTTCTTATACCCACAAGCTAACACTTGCTTGAATCGATAGATAATGACGCCCATAATATGTTGTTAGTGCAGGCCCTGGAAGTATTTGAGTATGCAAAACCTGAGGACCGGCAACTATGTTCGGTTTTTTTTACCTGAGACCTTGAACAATGAAAAACTGGATCTTGCCGGAAGGTGGTGCCTTGTTACCCCTCCCTACACACATATTAAGGGCAGATAAAAAGCGTTTTTTCGCAAAACAAAACATTTTTTTTGTATTTCTAAGCAAAAAATGTTCTTACAGTTTTTTTCGTAAAATGCATAGTTTTCGAGATAAACGCGGTTAAACTTAAAAAAAAAGCGAAAAATTGCAATTTTTGAACACGAATAACTTCTGATTATAAAATAAAATAGCAATTCTGCTTGCAGCATTTGAAAGTTAAAGTCAAATTATACCGGTTTTGATTATTTGCAAAGAGTCACAACAGCAGAAGAGACACACGACAAGCTATAATAACTCTTTCCTCGATGTTTTAGTCTCAAAGAAGGATACTGGATATGAGACTCAAGTGTTTAGAAAATAAGTGTATAACAATAACTTGTTTATGGAGATTTTAAACTGACTTTTGCAATACACAATGGAATTGCACATTTGGAAACTAATTGACTTAAGCTTACATCTTATATTTTTTGTTTTTTAAATTCGACTTCTAATCTATCGAAAAGTGGTTTAGAATGTAAAATAGAAATTTTTTCTATTTCTATTTCCTCTAGTTTGTATTGACAATATTTTGAAACCTCCTTCTGGTTATATGTGATAAAGTTTAATTATTTAGCTCAATTTGTAGCTCAAACATAATTAAAATACAGAAGAACATATACCAAAAATTTTCCCTAAAAGTCCGTTTGCTATTTGAGAAAAAATCCCAAATATTTTTGTTAAATGCCACAATAAAAACCTTATCGGACCCTAACCAGTCTTCACCCGACTGGCCTAGTTCATTCGATTCGTATATTTCTTTTTTTTTTTCAGAGTATAACGACAATTAATCTTAGATAATAAGAAATCTTCTCGAATAATCAATGTATTAGTGTT
The DNA here is from genome assembly GCF_917563875.1 of Diabrotica virgifera virgifera. Lineage (NCBI taxonomy): Eukaryota > Metazoa > Arthropoda > Insecta > Coleoptera > Chrysomelidae > Diabrotica > Diabrotica virgifera. The sequence continues at coordinate 211,021,045 of NC_065449.1, forward strand.
CGAAGATATATAAAATCTATTTTTTCACGGAGTCAGCTTTTCGCTTTTCTTGTTAGAAAGTGTAATAGATGTCGATTTGGAGCATCTTTTCACGGATAAAGGCTAAAACCGATGGTCTGGAACAATTGCTTGAGAATTTTTTTTTGTGGTAACAGTAGTAGAGAAAATAAAATTGTAAAGTTTTTTTTATTTAAATTAAACTGTTTCGATGTCACCTGAAAATCGTTTTAGAACCGTATTAATGATATGGTTACAAAAATGTTTTAAATATTATTTTAAATTTTATACGGTTGTTGAAGAAATTGTGTGTGTTTATTATAAAATTCCAAGTAAATAATTTCTATTTTAACGCATTTTTCCTTTCTTTTCAGGTGAGTAATAGTTGAGATACCTACATAATTGGGAATGATGAAGCATAGGATTTTGTAAGTGCATATTGTTTTATTTACTTAAATGTCTGGATAAGGTTGAATTTGCGTAAGTAAAGCGCTAAATATAGTGTTGTTATTGTTATAAATCCTATTTTAGGATTGCTTCGTACAGAAAAGGCGAAAATATCGGTTTCGTTGAAAAAAATGTTCCTATCAATGTTCCTATAATATTTTTTTCTACAACCGTGTTAAAAATGCAATTTTTAGCACTCCATACGAGCGTTAAAAATGTTACTTTAAGGCACTAGTGCTTTAAAATTTTTGTGGCACTGCAGTTCGTATTGACCGTATAGGAAATTTTGATGTAATGTCAAAAATATATAAAAATATGTCAGTCAAGTTCAAGTAAAAATTTTTGTAGATATTGTCCTGTAATTACATTTGTAGAAAAATATGGTATGATATGCGTGTTAAAAAGTACATTTTTAAGGCACTCATGTGAATTGCAGAACTCGCTTCGCTCATTCTGCAAACTTTCACATGCGTTCCTTAAACGTGTACTTTTAACACTTATATCCTAAATAACTATTATTCACGACCGGGCGGTAAAGTCCATATTATGTGTACATTTGGCGGGCGTAAAGTGCCACTTTAGCGCCCGTGGGCTTCTTTATCGCCCACCGGACGGTAATGTTAGATGGCGGGTGTGGTTAGTGAAACACAAAGTTTTTATTTATTATATTTTATTTTAATAAAGGAATTATAACTTTAGCAATCAAACATAAGTTTCCTACATCTATAATTTTATATTTATAACACAATTTGAACAATTATTTATAGAAATGTTAACATTCTGCAATTTGCACCAACTAACAAATTCATCGTAGACCTTATCATATATTTTCTTAGATTTAGCAGGTAGTAAACTTAATTTTGCATCTTCTGCTGCTTTAAAAATTTCAGTGGTGTTCCAGAAAATGTTTCATCGTCACTAGTTTCCATTATAAAAGAACTTCTTAAAAAATGTGTTATGAAACTTTGAATACGATAAATAATGGCGACTTACTATTCTTGACTTATTTACTTTGTTGCTAGGGTAACGCGAACGTAGCTATAGAGATTACTGTTCTATCATATTATTATTTCTTACACATATTTCTTTCAATATGACATTTTTTATTTACTAACCAATACAAATGATTCGGTGAATTGTCATACAGGATGAGTTTTAATAAATTGAGCTATAAAATTCATGCAACTTTTGAAACGGTTTTTATAATAAATTGCTCGCAAAAGGTGGAAAGAAAAAGAAGCATTAAAAAATAATCACTAAGACGATCGTGCAAGGAATTTTGTATCTTTATTATCCAATAAATTATCATTAAAACAGTCGTGCATAAAAATTTGTATGTATTTCGGTTACATGGACCTTACGTGTTAATAGCCCTCGCCTATCGGCTCGGCTCTTACTTACACGTCCCGGTCCATAAACGCCTATTTTACGCCCTTGATACATAAATAACTATTATCGCCAACCGTCACTAAAGTCATTCATTATTGTACTCATTTGACGCCATTTGCGGCAGTAAAGTAACACTTTATTGTACTGAAAGAAGAATTTTACTTTACCTGCCGCAATTAGTCAAATTAACCGAGATTGAATGTAAGTGGTCGATGGCAGTAATCGAATGACGAGTATTTGAGTGAACTATGTCAAAAATAGAAATTCTGCAGTATTTTGCAATTACATTCATACAAAATAAATCAAAACTTTACAGATTTAGTAATTAGGTATTCAATATTGATTTGATAACTATCGATAAAACATCGAAACCGGTCAACATGCAAAAGTCATCTGTCAGTATTGTCATACGAAATTTTTATTTCGTCTAAAATTAAAAAAATTCCTAAATTGTAAGTAAGTGTATAATGTTTTTTATGATTGGCAAGAAAATTTTGTATGCACTACGTTAGAAAAGGCTCTTTATCGAACTCGTCTGTTACTCGCCCAGCTCGCTTCGCTCCCTCTGCTCGTAATATCAGACTCGTTCGATAAAGAGTCATTTTACTGACTTTATACATAAATAACTATTCCCAGGATAGCAAGCGAGATGTCGCCGTCGCATAAAGTGATCAAAAATTATTTAAACTAATTTTTTTTAAATTGCAAAATCAACATGTTCTTCTGAACAATATGCGCAGAAACAGTTAAACAATTGCAGCACTACTCTGTGGCGCGTGGCTTAGACAGGCGATTTTGTAGCGCCAATGATTTTGTAATGGACGCCACTAGCAGCGAGGATCGGCGGAAGCTAGGACAAATAATCCCGGACAAAAAATCCTCACAAATAATCCCGGACAAATAATCCCCACAAATTTTTTTACACAAAATATCCCTACAAAACATTCCGGACAAAAAATCCCCAAGAAATATTTGCTGCCGAATAGTTCTCTAAAAGTTTTCCCGAATTTTACCAAATTTCGAATTCCAATTCCATGATGAAAACTTCAAATTTGACATGACAAAGGAGTGTGAGTTTTTTCAAAAATCGTGGAAGATATGGGGAATGAGCTAAGGCACTATTCACGTGTCAACGCGCGTTTTAATGAGCTAAAACGCGCGTTATCATGTGAACGATCTTAAGTAAAATGTATGTAGTTGTAATCGAGCGTTATCAAAACGCGCGTTATCAAGCGTCTGTCAAAAGAACGGGGCCTTAGCTCATTCCCCATATCTTCCACGATTTTTGAAAAAAAACTCAACTCTCTTTTGTCATGTAAATTTTGAAGTTTTCAGCATGGAATTGGAACTCGAAATTTGTTAAAATTTCGGGAAAACTTTTAGAGAACTATTCGGCAGTAAATATTTCTTGGGGATTTTTTGTGTCGATATTTTGTCCAAAAAAAATTGTGGGGATTATTTGTCCGGGATTTTTTGTGGGGATTTTTTGTCCGGAGATTATTTGTCCGGGGAATTTTTGTCCGGGGATTTTTTGTCCAGGGATAATTTGTGGGGATTTTTTGTCGGATAGAAAGGGCCAGAAACGCATTCATAAAATTCAGAAACGTCTATACGAGCTCTGACTTTGACCTGAACTAAATACTAAGATTCACGAAATACTCTCCCCCCCAAACCCGACGCTCAAAATGGTGTGACTTTTTTCTGGACATTGTGTGGACCATCTAGAACAATTTGGTGTTGAAGGATAACTTTCACTTTGGATGTCTGGGTTATGCCATCTTTTGGATCAACTATACTATACTATCACTCAATTTTTTAAAAACACACAAGAGACCTACTACTGAGTTCACTGACTCATACACCGTCAACCGACGACTTAGCTCAGTAATTAGCATATCGAACATTGGTAGAAACGTTTCAACCTTTAACTTTTGTCCACCCTGTAGAAAAACTTCATTGGAATTAGCATCATCGAAATGTAGTTTTCTTGCTCGCTTTCGTTTACTCGCAGGTCTTCTGCTGGTTGTAAGCAAAATTATCTCTTTATATTTTCAAGAACTCCAAAAATGAATTTAGAAGCTGAAGCAGTTTGAATTTCAATCTCTTTTCTCTGTATTGATTTACTGACAGCGTAGATGCGTTCTAAAATTGTTGCCCAAAACTCATTAATTATGAATGTTTCTTATTTTGACATTTCTTTCAACAAACACTTAGCCTCATGAACTGTTTCAGCTTTCTGATTAGTGTCTTCAGCAAGACTATGAAGAGCAGATTTGAAAGCGTTGTAATCTTTAAGACAAAGGTCTTGTTGTATGTGCCCTTGCAGTCCATCTTCTGCTGCTTGTTCTTTTAAGGACTAGATTGTGGCGAATGAGATCGCTTAGTGGAGTTTCATATCAGCATTTGATCATAACTTCCCAACGGTGAGTAGGGGCTGAAAAAAAGTTGTACACGGACTGAACAAACTTAAAATACGATATTCTCTTTGAGGGAGAATACGTCAGCCAATCTCTTTTAATTTTTGTTCCACTGATTTGTTTTCGAAAAACCATAGATTGTGGAAAAATCTTGTAATGCCTTCAAAATTTATTTTTGATGCTGAAACACTTTTATTCTGTTACATTCTGAAGACCTTTCCCAATCCATAATTTCCTTATTTCTTCAGTTATTGTATTCCCCAATTTATCTTTAACTTCAATTTCTAAGTCAGTTTCGGTTTCTGGTTCTTTAACTTCTTGAACTGGAATAGAACTGTAGTTAAATGTTTTTTTCATCTTCAGTTACGAATGTTTCCCTCAGTTGTTTCTATTTCATGTGCATTTTCATTGGTTGCAGCTTCACTAGCTATGGATTTCCGTGTACAACTGAGTCTAAATAAGTTTTGCATCTGTTTTAGATCTTGCTTAAGGATCTTTTCTTTCTTCTACTTTTTCTCGTGTTTTTCCACTACACTCTCGAATCTTTTTTTCTTATTTCCATCTGTAGTTCCTTCTACCAAAGGGCATTTATTAGCGATTTATGCTCACAACATAGACTTTCTATGTGAACAAAAGTATGCATTGTAATGTAGTTTTATACGACCATCACTTTTATTGTATTGCGCGATATTTGAATTTTCAAACATAATATGATTTATAGTTTTTATTTAATTCTAATTATTATTTTTTCGTTTTGAGCCCTTCGAGGCCCCCTTTGGGGCCGAGGCCCCTAGGCAACTGCCTACTTTGCCTCATGATTAATCCGGCACTGCATACATGGGACACGTAATTAGAAACGAAAGATACCAATATTTCTGCAAACCTTAATTGAAGGAAACATCGAAGGAAGAACTGGAGTGGGCACGAAGAAAATGTCATGGCTCCGTAATGTTAAACAATGGACAGGGATTAATCTCTTGATTCACCCACGCAATGGTATCTTGGTCTACGTAAAAATTTTTTCCACCTACCTCTACCGAAAGTATACTTTTCCGGACCTGATTATAGGGAGCAAAGTTGTACTTTTCCTCCCTAGGGAGGAAAATATTTTTGCTCCCTAGGGAGGAAAAGTAAAAGTGATGTCATTCATGAAATATAACTTATTGACGCCCTGTACAATATCTATTTTCTATTACGTAAGTATCTATACATTTTAACGTTTATTTATAAAACACCCAGTATTTTGCAGAATGGTAAAAAACAGTAAATTGTTATTTTGATTTAACAATGTTTACATTAATAATTTGACTTATATTTGACAGTTGACAGTTATATTGTACCTACTTGTTACTTTTAATTTTAATAAATTTTGTTGGTTAGTTACATAAATAAATTAAGTAAAAATGAAAAATGACTTGTTATTAATTTGAGGAAGGTGGAAAAACCATATGTATAACATGGGAGTAAAGTGCCTTTTCCTCCCTTGAATGATTACTTCATTCTCGGGAGGAAAAGTAGCACTTTCCTCCCTTGTTATACAAATAGCTATTTCATATCACATACGTGGACGTTTTCAATTTTTATTCACTTCCACCAAAAAATATATGCTTAAAGTTAATAATATTCAATTTATATTGTAAGCGGATATTTTATTTTGTACCAGACGTATTATGTATCGAGTATTTGAATATACATATATTTTCTGCCCTAAAGCGCAGTTTTATGTTATTTTCTTCGTTTCAGAAGTAGCTGTATTTTTAACAAAGCCCACGAGTTCTTTCATGTATTAATTATTGCTGTTCAAAAACGTGCTTGAAATTTTACGTATAAAAGGAAAACGAAAAAAGGAATAAATTATAGAAATTAGTGAAGTCATGCATCCATCTCTTTGTTTTTTTTATAAAGCCAAAGTATATTTAATTTATTGATTTTTTAAGCAGGATAAACTTTGCAAACGAAAACATTATTTCAGATCAACTGCAAGTAGTAGCATATGCAGATGATCTAGTCGTCATAGCGAAGACGAAGATTACACTTATAGCAGTTGAAAAATTTGATAAGGAAGCGAAGAGAATACGGCTAGAGATTAACTAGCACAAAACAAAATACATGACGATAGGTAAGGACGACAACAACTCAAAAATATTTAATAAATCTCTCTCTCTTGTCGTTTCCCCGTTACTGAGGATCGTGATTTCTTCCAATATTCCTAACAATGTTTCTCCATTGGTTTCTATCTTCAGCTGCTCTAAGAGCTTCGCAGAATGACTTTCCAGCTGAATGCTTTATTTGGTAAGACCATCTAGTTGGTGATCGTCCCCTTGATCTTCTCCCCGGAACGTTTCCAGAAACAATTAATCTCTCCAAACTGTCGTCACCTCTGCGAACCACGTGACCAAAGAATCGCAGAATTCGTTGCAGACATATTGTGGACAGCCTTTTTTTTTATATTGAGTTGGTTTAGAATGGAAACTTTTGTCCTATGAGTTGTCCAAGGTATGCGCAACATTCTTCTCCAGCACCACATCTCAAAGGCATACATTTTTTGGCGCTCGCATGCGCGAAGAGTCCAAGTCTCTGCTCCGTATAGAAATATTGAGAATACAAGGGCATTCACCAGTCTCATCTTGATATTTTGAGAGATAGATCTGTCTTTCCAAACTTTAGTTAGGCGACTCATCGCATTTTTTGTCATACCAATACGTCTCCGAACTTCTGCTTCACAGTTACCATCGTATATTTAATAACACAGAACCTTACTTACTTAAACCGTCCTCTTGTACCTTACGGTGTCGAGGTAAGTGGAGAAATCAGACGTCTCCATGCCTTTCGGTCAGTAGCTAGTCTTTCGGCTTCTCTCCACCCAATATTTCTTTTTACGCAAGCCTTTCCAATATCTGCGTTCCACGTTCTTTGTGCGTTTGTTGTCGGATGCCGCTTTCCATATCCTCTTTACAGTTCTACCTTCACCCATTCTCGTCATATGTCCGAACCACGATAACTGTTTCGTTTCAAGTCTGTCTAAGGTCCTTCCAATACCGCACCTTTCACGTATGTCTTCATTTCTTATACGATCACGTCTGGTCACCCCGGATACCGCACGTAAATATCGCATTTCGCATGCTTGAATTTTACTACGGATGTTGTCATTCATTGTCCACGTTTCACTACCGTAGAGTAGCACCGGCTCGTATACAGTTTGGAACACTTTCATTTTTGTTTTCAGGCTTACTTCTTTCTTCCTAATAAAACTTTTATTTAGCGCATAGTACAATTTTGTTGCACTCATTACCCTGCTGTTTATTTCTGGTTCTATATTTCCTTGTCCATTCATTGTTGATTCTAATACTTGAAGTCCTCTACTTGTGTAATGGTCTCATTATTCAGCTTTACATTTATATTTTCTTGAGTTTTCGATATTACTAAAGCTTCTGTTTTTTCAATATTTATTTTCATCCCAAATTTCTTAAAGGCTTCATTCCAAACATTTACATTCACTTGCAAGTCTTTTTCTGATTTTGCCACAATTACCAGGTCATCGGCATATATCAACTCTGACACGTGAACTTGTTGAAGTTTATACACCCCTACCCTAGTTCTTTTTACCTTACCCCTGCATTGCAGAGTGATAAATAGCAAAGGACTCAGAACACCACCTTGTCTTACACCTGTCCTTGTGTAGAATTCTAGAGATGAGCGATTTTTCGTTCTTACATTATTACGTGTACATTTATATATACTCTTTATTGCTTGGATTAACTTCGGTTTCACATTTCTACGGTTTAATATTTCCCAGATCTTATTACGTGGCGCCCGATCAAATGCTTTTGCCAAGTCCACAAAACATGGAAACAACTTACTGTTATGTTGTAGGGCTTTTTCTGATAACTGTCTCACCGTGAATATGAGATCGGTTGTACCTCGCCCTGGCCTAACACCATAACACAAAACCATAAATTTGAAACTGTATCCACATTTAGCTACTTGGGAGTAACAATAGGGAAAATCGGAAAAGAGAGAACAGAAGAAAGAATTCTGAAAGGCAAAAAAACATATGGAATGAATCTATAGAAATTTGCTGAGAAGCAAGATTCTAAGTAAGAGAACAAATATGAACCTATATAAGACCTTAATAAAACTTGTTATTACATATGAGATGGAAACGACGACGATTAACAAGAAAGAGGAAGATAGCCGTCTGAAGGGAGAGACAAGAGGGGGAACAAGAGAGGGAGAAATAAGAATGAAAACAAATTCTTAAATTAAAGAAGAATTAATGAGAGGAAATTTATAGTCGGATACATAAAACCTCTTCGCTTAGAATGTATAGGACATATACAGAGACGCCCACATATAGATATGTTGAGAAGGATAACTAACCGGACACCATTATGGTTCAGGTGTAGACGAAGACCTAGAAGAACATGGCTGGATGATGTAGAAGATAATGATAAAGACTGGAAAGTTCAGTGCAAGGACAGGAAGAAATGGGAAAGAGTCACGACAGCAGGAAAGACACACAACAAGCTATAAGTGATGTCGACGAGTAATCCACCTCATCCGAGAATAGGATTTTGAACACCATGGTGTTAGCTATAATTTCTAGGGATTGTAATGATTAATGAATGAATGAATAGTCAATAATAATTTAGATACATACAACATACAGAAAGTAAATAAATGCTTTTTATTGTTTCTTATCTCCTCCAATAAATAAAGAGTCTCGTTTCAGACTTAATCAACATCAATGCTGAATTGAAGTTTCCAACAAAGAATGAAATTATTATTTCTCGGATTATGTGTAAATATTGGCAATGAAAAACGCAATGAAACAGCAATAATGTAATATAAAGGATCAGATCGGTCTAATTCTTGAAAGAAGTTATAAAGCATAGGCGTACTATCATATAGGTGAATTCTCCAATGAAACAAAAGATAATGACAACAAAGAATATAGGACACAACACATAACTGAAAGGAACATATTTAGACTTTTTCCATAATCTTACTTATGATAAGAAACCTAAAAGAAGTTCTTGGAGAATGACAAATAAGCAAAGACACACCCACCTTGGCTTTCAGATAAAAGTTAAAATATAATTTGAAAGAACGCGCAATTTTCTTATATGAACAATATAAGAAAGTTCGCAACAAGAGCAAGCACTAGTTACACAGAAAAAACATCATAAAAACACCAATAACAGAAAGTGTGATAGAAAAGAGAAACAGAAACTGTGGTAAGAGAAGCCACAACGAAGGCGAAAAATAGATAGGCGCCCGGAAAAGATGGAATAGCTAATGAGCTTATAAAATATGGTGGAACACAGCTTATACAACAATTAATTAGCCATAACTTTAGTAAGATATTAAGGTCTTCAAGAATACCTGATAGAAGAGGATCCGATATAAGGTCGATTTGCACCGATCTGTTCAATGGATAAAAATTATTGGATATGTAATTTAGCATGTTAACTAATTAGCTAGTTAATTAAAAAAAATTTCGACCCGGGCAGATATTATTTCAGATTTTTTGGATGATTGTAAACAAAAAAGGTCTTTTGTAATTTTTCTCGTTGATCGTTTTCGAGTTATAAATAATTTAAATCTGAAAAAGGAACGAAAGATGACAATTTTCAAGACTCAAAAACACAAGTAAAAAATATCATTTTTGTAATCATCAAGTACATAAATTCAAGTTCAAACCTTTTTATATCAGGTCGATAAGAATTTTAGCCATGTTTTACTCTAAAGCATATTTTTTTATTTGTTAATGAGGAAGGTTTATTATGGGGAGACGGGCATTAACAACTAAAAAACAATGTTTCAGAATGAAATAAGTCCAAAAGACTTATCAAAACTGATAGAATAAGATTTGAACTTGAATTTAGGTATTTCGTAATTTCAAAAATGATATTTTATACTTATGTTTTTGAGCCTTGAAAATCGTCATCTTTCGTTCTTTTTTCAGTTTTAAATTGTTTATAACTAGAAAACGATCAAATTTAGAGAAAAATTACAAAAGACCTTTTTTGTTTAGAATGACCTAAAAAATCTGAAATAATATCTGCCCGGGTCGAAATTTTTTTTTATTTATAAAAAAATTAATTTTTTAATTATTAATTAATTATAGTTAGGCCAAGATTAGATCGGGCAACCCTTGTCTTTTTGTAATTGTTAACATTCTAAATTACATATCCAATAATTTTTATCCATTAAACAGATCGGTGCAAATCGACCTTATATCGTATCTTAGACTATGAGGAATGGAACGTCACGAGTACTATGATTCCTATATTTAAAAAAGAGCTAGCTAAAAAAACTGCTTTGAAATAATTGTAAAAGTAATTCTGCACCTACATTTGATCCGTATTTCTTCGATCCGATCCGACGTCGGATTGAAAACAACCTCAAGGTATTAAAGCGTAGTGCCCACACTACAGGGGGAAGCCCGATCCGATATCGGGCGATTGATAGGAGACGCTATTCAGTTCGATGTCGGCGATATCGGATCGGACTTCCCACTGCAATGTAGGCACTATGCGTTAATACCTTGAGTTTGTTTTCAATCTGACGTCCGTCGACGTCGGATCGGAGAAATATAGATCCAATGTAGGTGCAGCCTAAGCTAACGTAAATGCTTAGTATTGTACAGTAAGGGAAAAAAACTCCTTACTGTATAATATAATATGTATCAAAAGATGTATATAATTTTAAATAATTTCAGTTGTTACAAAAGATATTGTTTCTAAATATGCAAACAAAACGAAGGTTGACTAATGCAGTTTTGTTTGTGTAACCTCGTAGAGACTCACGTATAGTTTTACTTTTCGAAGTCCAACTTATAAGGAGATATAAATAGCCCACAGAGGGATTGATAGATTATTATTATAGTATTGTCATTATTCAGATCGTTACTATGCTAGTGAGCCGTCCTGCGAGAAGGGTGTCCTAAAGGACCACCCCGCGAAACAACATCTTAGTAATCTTATGTTGATTGATGTTCTAAATCGTAAATAAAGTTATAAAGTTAGAGTCAGTGTTTCAACTCGACATTCAACCCCGCAAGATTATCATGGCAATCTACCAACGTAACAATACCAACATAACAGTATATCAGACGAACAACAAGGCTTCCGTAGCGGAAGATCATGCAACGGTACTGCTAGGCAAATAGCAGAGAAATCTATAAAATATAATAAATGAACCTACTTATGTTTAGTAGACTTAGAAAAGTCATTTGACAGAATTAAATGAGGCTATCAAGGGGCAAAAAAAAAGCCGAGCAGCCTCAATGACACAATATAGAGAAACAAACACTTGATAACGAAAATAAAAAAGCGCGAAGTCTGTAATCTGATCTGTAATACATATACCTCAGAAACAAGACCAAAAATAAGCACGACAAGAAGATATATATTTAAAGACAAATAAAATGAGACTCCTAAGAAAAATAACCGGAAAAACACTGCTATACAAAACAAGGCGCAATGACACTAGAATGCAGTATAAACAATACTAATAAATGAAGAAATAGATAATGGGAACACCAGTCGAACGGCAAGGAACAAAGTAGTTAGAGTTAGAGTAACCCGGGATAAATCACCAGTTGGAAGAAGAAGGGTCGTCCCTGGAAAAGATGAAATGATAACATACCATTAGGTTAGGGGGTAACTCGGACATAAACAGGCAATTTACCTATACAGGGTGATTGATTAGTAGGGTAAAGCTCAATAGCTCCGCTATAGTAATAGATAGCAATAAGAGTTAAGGCCGGCCGTTGTATGAAAGAGAGGTCCCCAAATGCCGGCGCAACAGAGAGAAAAGATTCTTTCCCGAGAGATGCTGCCTCTATCGGAGAAATAACGCAATAGATATCTAAGCGAGGCCGCAAACGGCAGAATTTTTAGTGAGTCGATAGTTTAGTTAAGTACAGAGAGTATGCAGGTGCGGCCTCGCTAAGATGACTCGAAATCGTTTTATATATCAGGTGCGAACTTTTAATTTTTTAGTAGGCGGTTTAAGGACGGGGTCTCGCTGAAAATTTTACTTGGATAAATACTGTGCTCGTATCTCGTGGTAAAATCTAAACCAAAAGTATTGGAGAAATCTATTTTAGTCCATGTGGTGAGACCGCTCCCGTCTGGGAAAATTTCTGATTCGGTTTCTTTGTGGATTCCTATTCAAACATGTCCCCTCTAAACAAATCTGAAGGGTGCCGGGCGGAATTTTTGGGCAGAAACTGTTTAAACAATTTTTATAAACAAATAGAAAAGATCACGTTTTTTTGCCCCGGAACATATATTTTTAAGTTTAGTGGGTCATTCTAAACAAGAAAGGTATCTTGTAATTTTTTTCAAAAATTGATAGTTTTCGAGTTATAGGCGATTTAAAATCTGAAAAGTGCGAAAATGCTCATTTACGAGGCCTAAAAACTCATATTTAAATTAGAACTTTTGAGGTTGCCAGATTCTTAAATTGAAGTTTAAACATTCAGCTTGAAGATTCTAAAGAGTGATTGTGTCTAACCCTAATTTAAACCGTCGTGTTTTAATTGTTAAATATACATGTCCATCCGATTTTTTTGTCGGTGCGGCGCGCTCTATTTCAAAAATCTCCAGTTTTCCTCCAAAAAATATTTTTTCTAGATTTTTTGGGACATTTTAAATAAAATAAGTTTCTTGACATTTTTCTCAAAAGTTAACAGTTTTAAAGTTATAAGCGATTTAAAATCCAAAAATGCGTTTTGGGATTTTTCGGATTTAAATCGCTTATAACTTTAAAACCATTAACTTTGGAGAAAAATGTCAAGAAACTTATTTTATTTAGAATATCACAAAAAATCTAGAAAAAATATTATTTGGAGGAAACTAGAAGATTTTTGAAATAGAGCTCGCCGTACCGGCAAAAAAATCGGATAAACATGCATATAACAACTAAAAAAAAACGGTATAAATTAAGGTTAGACGCGATCACTCATATGTGGACCATATAGAACAATTTGGTGTTGCAGGAAAACTTTTACTTCGGATGTCTGGGTTAGGCCTTTTTTGGACCAATTATAACATACTACCTCCGTAACTTTGGAACCGTTCATTTTAGAAGGGTTATGCATAGGACCTTTTTTGTTTCAAATTTAATGTAGAACAATTTTGTATAGAAGGTTGTTCATGCTAAATCGCATAGTTTTAGAAATATTGACGAAAAACGTAAAAAACTACGAATTTACCGATTTCTCCCCCCTCTCCCCCCCAAACCCGACGCTCAAAATGGTGTGACTTTTTTCTGAACATTATGTGGACCATATAGAACAATTTGGTGTTGGAGGATAACTTTCACTTTGGATGTCTGGGTATGGGTCTAACTATACCATACTATATTCCCTAAAATAAAATGTTTCATCATAACGGCTGACCTGAGTAAAAATCACTTATTTATAAGTTAAATTTGAATTATAGGCTTGGATCTCGCGTACAAAAAAGAAGTTGATTAATAACAAGCTGAAAATTTTTAACTTAACTGTGTCTAGTCGGACAAACTTTGATGTACGGGAACACTGAAACAGGCGAAGCTTTAATTGTGGAACAGGTTAAAAATTTGGAACATCAGACTACGAAAACGTTCCATGTATTTTGTCTGACAGAACTTCCAACTGATTTGTTACGATTTCATTAAACTCTTATGCAAAAATCAGACTGGTATTATCACCAACTGGGCATTTTAATAAGTTTAACACGAAGAACATGTCAAATGGCAGGAATTATATTTTTGATAAATAGCAATATGATTTTTGCATGAGAGTTTAATGAAACAGTAACAAATCAATTGGAAGTTCTGTTCGAAAAAATACATGGAGCGTTTTCGTAATCTGACGTTCCAAATTTTTAAACTGTTCTACAATTAAAACTTCTCCTATTCTTCTCCTGAAAAAACTTCTCCTGAAAACTTAGTGAAAACAGAGAAAATTTAGTGAATTGCAAATATTTAATTCAAAAGAAACTTTTTATTTATTCTAAGGGACTGTCGGCCCTCGGCAATAACGTTTTCTTTCATTCTGCGTTTAATTTTTTTAAAAATACTTATTAGTTTTCTCAGTATTCGAAAAAAATGAACACATTTAAAACACAGGAAAATTTTGAGAGGCGACATTTTGCGTCTTTCCCCTTAAATTTTTTTGCAACATGAATGAAGCACCCTGTGTATTAAATTAAAAATATACATTCAAGTAAATAAACAATAATATTTTGTTATATCAAAGTTTTCAAACAAATTTTATATAGGGTGTCTGCATAACTAGCAACCATATGGTTTCATATTAATTTTATTAATTATTAATTTTAATTATTATTAATACATTATTAATTTTACGGGAAAAGGTAATACCCAAGTTAAATACATAATCATAATTCATAGAGTATGTGTTTACTTAAGGGTAATTATCATTAGAGTAAAAGATTCACTTTATAGGAGTAAAACTGCTAAGTTGCGTTATGGGTACTAATTTATGTTTCTAGTCGTCAAGGAGTGTGATTTGATGTTTGATTTTCATATGGCAAGCGTAATTCAATCTATCTACATACTTCAAAGAAAAAAATTAGGAAGGGACAATAAAATGTAATATATTTTAGACGGAGTACGTTCAACATTTCAGGACGGGAATAATAATCATTTTTTCAGTAATAACACAATATTTGATTTTTGAGATTTCTCTAGCTGTTCATGAAATAAATAAAATTGTATATAAAAAATGATTATCTCATTTAAAATAAATATTTCTTATTTACCAATCCTTCGGTTTGGCGCCCCATTGGGGTTACGCACGCGTGCACCGCACGCGTTGCACGCCCGGTTACGGGGCCCTGATATTATTCCAAGTACGCAATAATGAACCACCCGCATCCCTCAAAACGGTATTACTCTCTATACAGTACCGAAATTTCCAAAGGAAAGTTTCAAACGGGCCATACCGCTCCTGAATTTTGCACATGTATATAATATTTTTCATAGCGCCATCTTATACATAATGGCTACATTAACAGAGCTTAGATTCTTACAGATTCCTATACTGTATTCGTATTATATGTCGAATATTTACGTTTCACATGCCAATTTCTATTAATTTCAGAAATTTATTTTAAAAGTACACCACGCAAAAAGTACTTTATTAATTCACATTTTTTTAACGTTATATCCTTCCATTACTTCTACTGTAGTGCTAAACGGAATTTTATCATGAAATTCATTTAAATACTTAAGTAATTTAGATATAAACGCTCTTATATTTATTGAGAAAAAAGCAAAACTTTCACATTTTTTTATAAACAATACACAACAGGTAGGATAACAAAAATATGGCTGGAACTAGCGACATATATTGTTAGTAGGTTAAGCATTTTTCGGTATACATATATGCTCTAGATTATGAGTGGTGTACTTTATAAAGGTGATGGGATCGGCTATACTTATAACATTACCAATGGCCGGCCTTAATAACAAACATTTTAGACACATTTGAGCTTCACATTACAAAATTAGTTAGAATGTTACAGGGTGTTCGATAACACAGTGGCAGACCAAACTTATGTTTTTTTTTTAATGGAACACCCTATATTTTATTTTAAATTCGAAAACCTGTTAACTTCTCCATTACAAAAATATAAAGGTTTGTTATGTTATACAGGGTATTTACAAAGTTATAACCAATTTTATATGAAAATCGTAACAAGTTTAACTCCCTGTATAAATAAAAATAAGCAAAACAACAATGGTTTATTAATGCCATATTTTTAACGTATTGTCAAAATTTTCAAGAATGGTCGATATTGCTAATTTTCTTTATATCAAATACAGGGTGAGTCAAAACGCAAGTACATTATTTTCTCAGTAATTTTAAATGGAACACCCTGTATTTTATATCACTATTGAAAAGTACCGTTACCGTACTTTAATTTTTAGATAACATTCCCTATGTCTAAATTTATTAGTTTTCGAGATATTTTCATTTTTCAATGGACCAGTAGCGTGGCCACCCAAATCACCAGAATTTAATAAACTGGAATGATTTTTTTGGGGTTACGTTAATAATGAAGTTTATAAAATACCTCCAACAACCAGGGATGAGATGAAAAATAGAATACAAAGTGTATTTGGATGTGTTAATTTACAAATGCTCCGTAGAGTAAGTAGCTCATTCAATGATCGTTTTTAGGCGTACATAAATGTGTTAGGAGATAATTTTGAACACCTTATGTAATTCAATATTAAAAATATTTTATTAAAAGTAGCTTCTAATTTTTTCAAACATGTTTGTTTTCAAAATGTATTACTGATAAATTATGTTTCGTTCTTTATTTGTAACATTGTTACATTTACATACAAAAGTAGTGTTTAATTGTCTTCACAAAATATTGTATTTATTTATTTATTTATTTATTTATTGTAAAATTTATTACTAATTTTCTTTGTTTATTTGTTGCATTTACATAAAAAGATAGTTTTTAATTGTTTCAAAAATGTTGCTTGTAGTGGTTGTGCTTTTGTTTGTAAAATGTATTACTAATAAATTATTTTTATTTCCTTATTTGCTACAGTGTTACATTGATTACCGGATTGATAATAGGTAATCTTCAATTGTCAATTCAGTCATGGCTTACTTAAAATTTAGATAAATTTAAACACCTAAGATAATTTGCTCTGAAAAATGAAAATATCTCGAAAACTAATAAATTTGGGCATAGGGAATGTTATATAAAAATTAAAATACGTTAATGTTACTTTTCAATAATGATATAAAATACAGGGTGTTCCTTTTAACATTACTGAGAAAATAATGTACTTGCGTTTTGACTCACCCTGTATTTGATATAAAGAAAATTAGCAATATTAATAATTTTAAAAAATTTTGACAATAAATAAAAAAATATGGCATTAATAAACCATTGCTGTTGTGCTTATTTTTATTTATACAGGGAGTTGAACTTGTTACGATTTTCATAAAAAATTGGTTATAATAACTTTGTAAATACCCTGTATAACATTACAAACCTTTATATTTTTGTGATGGAGAAGTTAAACAGGATTTCGAATATACAATAAAATATAAGGTGTTCCATTTAAAAAAAACATAAGTTAGGTCTGCCACTGTGTTATCGAACACCCTGTAACATTCTAACTAATTTTGTAATGTGAAGCTCAAAGGTGGCTAACATTTTTCTTATTAACTTTTATTGCTATCTATTACTATAGCGGAGCTATTTAGCTTTACCCTACTAATCAATCACCTTGTATATAATAATATTGTATCCGATTTTTCCTCTCTTGACCGTTAAGTTTACAACAGTAAGGTTTTCTGCTCTAGGATATAATAATTAAATTGTGAATACTATCCTTTTAGCTCGCACGACTATGGATATTTGAACAGATAATCTTAAATGATTTTCCGATATCCAAGCATCTGTCGAACAAGCCGTCCTTTATTTTGTTTCTCAGATAAGATTTTCAAGATAATGGAATTAATATCTTTTAGTACTAAGTCATTTTTCATTTTCGACAAAAATTCGTTTTTTGGACAGTTTAATAACAAATGACTATCGGCAGATTCAGTGTCGGGTTCTTTGGTCAATTTGGCAAAAATTATGAGAAAATCAAGGAAACTGTGTAACCTAGATAGGAGAATTTCTAAAGAAAAAAATGTAATCTAAGCAGTGCTTAACCTCATGTACATTTGTTAAAATTATCCACATGAATTTTGTATATCGTGCGTGTTGAATAAATGAATTGTTCTATATAAAATCGTCTTTATTGCTTTTATTAAGGGTCGCTTATTATAAAAATTTTTCATTCATTAGAAATACCGCTGAATACAATTTTTCATGCAATGTAACATCGGTCAAATGTTCACTGCGGTTTTCGCTAGATGTCGCGCATTCGAAATGTCTAATTTTCTATGATTTTGAAGCATAAAACAGGTTGAGTTTAAACAATGGCGCGGGTTATTTTGGTTTTGGGGTCCCCTGTAATTCTTGGCTTATTCGTAAAGCCATGTAACTTAAGAAAATTCGACAAGAAAGATATTACAGATAATGAAAGATGATATTTATTAGAGATTTTTTTTTGTTTTAATGCCATGGACTTTATGTCAATCAGCCAGTCACAACATGACTACTATATCAAGAAGAATAAATATTTAAAGATCGCAAGTCCATAAAATATCAATAACGAAGAAAAATTAGTTCAGTAGCTGTTGAGACAATTAATTTATTAGAGATGGTTGGGGAAAAAACAACTAGAATGTGAAAGAAAGTATAAAGAAATAGTATCTAAATTTAAAACTGGGCTAATAGAAACAAATGACTGAAACAAATCAAAAGAATCCTGGAGATTGATAAAAACATCAGATTGAACAAAAGCGGAAAAGTGGCCATAAACGCAATAGAATAGAACATGAACAATGGACAAAACATTATAAAATACTGTTAAATAAAACAAAGACCTGAATTCAAAAACACTTCAGAATGGAATCCGGATAAAACGAGAACTAATAAGAGTTCGCACAAGCCCTTTTAGGAGTCCGTGTATGGAGAAGAGTAGCCACAGACAAGCAAGGGTGGAGGCAAAAAATAAGGGAGGCCAAGGCTCAATTTGGGCTGTAGTGCTGTAGAAGAGGAAGAATAAGAGTTAGCACTGAAGAAACTAAAAAGACTATATCATTCTTAAAATAAAATAGAAGAGCCTCATCTTAACAGACACCTGTTAGGAGAACCAATACCACAGAGTTGGAAAAGAAGACTGGACCACATCTATCTATAAAATGGAAGTAAGACAGATTCCAATAACTATCGGACCATAACTGTCACAAGTACTCTTTGTAGCTTATATGGCAGAATCTTAAAACAGAGTATGTGCGAAGAGTACCGACCTCTTGAATGGAAAGAGCAAAACGGTTTTAGACCAGGTCGATCAGTATAGACAATATTATCTGCCTATCTGAAGTAATCAAGAAGAGAATACTGGGATATGGAGAGGTGTATCTGCTTCTGGTCTATTTAACAAAAGCATAATATGGTATTGTACCTATTGCGAAATTATGGGAAGTATGGACGAAAAGCAGTATAAACGTTACACTAATCACCGCTGTTTCAGAAATATTTAAAACAAATACGAAGAACACTTTTACACTTTGGGTGTTCTTCGAATACCAAACGAATACTTTAGTGAGACAAATAAAAAGGGAGCACTGGCAGAGTTTCTCAAAACAGATGGAACGCGACTTCTATGGAACAAAAAAAGGAAGTATGGAAAATGATCAGAGGGCAAAGAAAGGAGATGGACGAATTAATAAAAGCGAAACACATGCAGAAAGAAGCATGGTCCGATCTTTATTTGCTAAAGGTGACGATAATGAACCACCAACACCTGACGTTACGACAAACGAAGAAATAAACATCGAAGAAGGAAAGGTAAAGGAAGCATTGAGAAAATTAAAAAATAAAAAATTTCCAGGAGAGGACAGAATATCGAACGAACTCCTAAAGTACGGAGGACAATATCTAACTAAACAACTATTAAAACTATGTAATACAAGAAATAATAGAACAAAACAGAATATCACAAGAATGGAGATCAAGCATTCTAATATGTACGTCTCTTAAAAAAAGGAGACAAATCAGACCCGGAGAATTACAGAGCAATTAACTTATTAAACACAACATTAAAATTAACAATCAAAGTGATAACAAACAAATTGAATGAAATTATACCATTAGCAGAAGAACAACAAGGTTTTAGGTCGGGAAGGTCATGCACTGACGCTATATTTGTAATGAGGCAAGTTCAAGAGAAATCGTTGGAATACAACAAGCCGGCATATTTATGTTTCGTGGACCTTAAGAAAGCATTTGACAGTGTCAAATTAAAGGACGTTAGGACGTTATCCATTTGTTATACTCGAGAGAGGTAACTCTAGGAATAATTAAAACGATCGAAAACGTCTGCATACCAGAACAACACAATAAAAGTAAAAGTGGAAGAAGAACTAGCTGACCCAATTGAAGCCGGCAATGGGATAAGATAGATAAATTCCTTGATTCCTTTATTGTTCAACCGGATCATGGACGAAATAATAAAAAAAAGTAAGAACTAAAAAGGATACCAAATGGGAGAAAAACAACCTAAAATAATCTGCTATGCAGATAATGCAATATTAATCTCTCAAAGTGAAGATGATTTACAACGTATGCTCAAAGAATGTATAGCTCCAGAATATATAGCTCAAAGAATATATAGTTTAGAGTATATATTCGTTGGTATGCTACACTAATTTAACATAACCGCCAGAAAATTTAACATGTGAATTTCCCCAAAAAAGACAAAATGCATGGTTAGAACAACACATCCAATAAGATGTAAATTGGAGCTGGAAAGTCAGATAATAGAACAAGTGATGGAGTTTAAATACCTAGGCATTACACTATCTATCAACACAACATAATTCCTGTCATTTGGCATTTTCTACGTGTCGGTATTAAAATGCCCAGTTGGTGATAAATACCAGTCTGATTTTTGCATGAGAGTTTAATGAAAGGGTAACAAACCAATTGGAAGTTCTGTCCGACAAAATACATGGGGCGTTTTCGTAGTCTGACGTTCCAAATTTTTAACCTGTTCCACAATTAAAACTTCCCCTGTTTCAGTGTTCCCGTACATTAAAGTTTGTCCGACTAGACACCGTTAAGCTATTAACAAATTTTCAGCTTGCTATTAATCAATTTTTTTTTGGTACGCGGGATCCAGGCCTATATGTTCAATTTGCCATTTATATTAATTTTGCAATATATTGCTTTTGTTTTTTGCTTCACTTGATTAACTTGTGTATTTTTTGATTGACGATTTATCTAATTTCAGAAAATTGTATTATTTGTTGTTGTTATTTTTTTTTGACTCTATGTTAAGCTTTGTCCATAAAATTGTATAATTTTCAGTGAAAATAAAGCATATTTCTATTCTATTCTATTAGTACATTCTTTCACGGTTTTGGCTGTAAATTTTAAAGAACCCAAAAAGTAAGTATTTTCTAGGAAAAAACAGTCTTAGCAAAAATATAGCCTATAAAAAACTAAAAAAAAAGGTGTATATTTTGGGGCTCTATACCTACCAAAAGCAGAGTTATAGCCAATGAAAAATAGGTTCATATTCGTCAAATTCCAAATCGAATATTTTATCGTGAAATATCCAAAAAATGAAGCACTTTTTGGGGAAAACTTATTACAAATTTTTTAAACTGTTAAAAATCTTTATTTTTATTTTATAAAAAAATTTTTAGCATCAAAAATAAATAAGTTACGCCCAAAATAAAGTTGGTCCCTTTTGTTTTGGCAAAAAAAAATCGGGAAGATCACCCCCGAATTAGCAACTTAAATGAAATTAATCGTTACCGCTTCACAACTTACTTTACTTTTGTTGTATTTACACGATCTGTAAGTTTTATTAATTCAAAGTGCTTATTTTTGAAAAAATTTGGTTTTAAAGTATAATTTAAAAAAAATTTAGTTTTGAAAAACATGCTTTGTTTCATAATAACTTAAAAATTGTCAGAGATACCAAAAATATTTAGAAACAAAAAAAGTCGGCTATGCTTTTCTGAATATTTTGTATTTTTTTGTTTTTCTGTAAGACAAAAACTGGTTAAGATTTGGTGTTTCTAAATTTGCATACACTCGTAATTAGTGACTCGTTCAAATCCTTTTAACTGCAGCCCTTTCAAAAATAAAAACTTTGAACCTATGAGGCCCTACAAATCATATAAAAAATACATATACGAGTAAAAAAACTTGTGAAGTGGTAACGATTAAGTTCATTAGATATGCTAATTAGGGGGTGATTTTTCCGATTTTTTTATCAAAACAAAAGCCACCAACTTTATTTTGAGCGTAAATTGTTTACTTTTGACGCTAGAAATTTTTTTATAAAGCAGAAATAAAGATTTTTAAACACTTTAAAAAGGTTGAAATGAGTTTTCCCCAAAAAGTGCTTCATTTTTTGATTATTTCTCATTGAAATATTCGATTTCGAATTGGACGAATATGAACCTGTTTTTGATTAGCTAAAACTCTGCTTCTGCTACGTGTAGAGCCCTAACATATACACTGTTTTTTTCAATTTTTTTACAGTCTATATTTTTGCTAAGAATGTTTTTTCAAGAAAATAATGACTATTTAAGTTATTTGCGATAAACCGTCTAAAAACGTGGTTATTTTGTTGAAAAATGAACATATTCACTCGCAAATAACTCGAAAAGTATTGACTTGGCGAAAAAACTCAATGGAACAAAAGTTGCTTAAAATTAGTCATTTTATCCATTTCCGGACTCATTTTGGACATGTATTTTTTTACCCCCAAGAGGGGGTGAAACTCACCCCCAGAGTGAAAGCACACATCGGCACAGTATCACTTTTTTCTCTGACGTGTTAGCTATGTGTATACCAAATTTCATGTCAATCGAAGCAGTTCTTTAAAATTTAGAGGTTTTGAAATATTTTACCGTTAAAGAACATACTATACAGGGTGTTAGTAAATAAGTATGAACAATTTTAAGGGCTAATTCTACATGAAAAATTAATACCAGTTTGCTCCATAAACATATGTCCGCAAATGCTTAGTTTCGGAGATACGGGGTGTTCAAATTTTTATTTCAAACTGCCAATTTATTTATTGCTCTAAGACCAGTTGAGCTATGAAAATGAAATTTGGTGAGTTTTAGGAGGTAGGTATTACGAATTTTTTGACATACAATTTAGAATTTTGTATTCATCATTGGCGCGCCTACGGGAAATGGTCTGAATTATTTTAAAGAAAAAAATAGTACGCCACTGAGATATTTCGAATTAGAAATTATTTTTAAATTTCACGTCTAATTTATGATAAAAAACCTCTCTTGCCTTTTTTTTATATGATGCACCGTTTTTATGCAGAAAAATAAAACATCTGGCGCGTATTTTTCATTTCTTAATACATCATCAAGAACTATCCAATATAATAATACTAAACTAGAACAATAACAGAAAATATTACTAATAAGATTTCAACTAGGTGCAAAGCTGCAAGAAATGTTTAAAATGATCTCCTTTACAGATAACAGAAAAATTTTATATTCATCATCGGCGCGCATACGGGTAATGGTCTGAATTTTTTGAAGAAAAAAATAGTACGCCACTGAGATATGTCAAACTAAAAATCATTTTTGAATTCTTCGTTCAATTTACGATAAAAAATCTTTCTTTCCTTTTTTTCATACGAGGCGCCGTTTTTATACAAAAGAATAAAACATCTTAACGCTTACCAAGTATTTGAGGTAGTTTCCATATGCATAGAAACTAAGTTCAAATACTTTGTAAACGTTAAGAAGTTTAATTTTTTTGCATAAAAACGGCGCCGCATATGAAAAAAAGGCAAGAAAGATTTTTTGTCATCAATTGAACGAGGAATTCAAAAATGATTTTTAGTTTGACATATCTCAGTGGCGTACTATTTTTTTCTTCAAAAAATTCAGACCATTACCCGTACGCGCGCCAATGATGAATATAAAATTCTTCTGTTACCTGTAAAGGAGATCATTTCAAACATTTCTTGCAGCTTTGCACCTAGTTGAAATCTTATTAGTAATATTTTCTGTTATTGTTCTAGTTTAGTATTATTATATTGGATAGTTCTTGATGATGTATTAAGAAATGAAAAATATGCGCCAAGATGTTTTATTTTTCTGCATAAAAACGGTGCATCATATGAAAAAAAGGCAAGAGAGGTTTTTTATCATAAATTAGACGTGGAATTTAAAAATAATTTCTAATTCGAAATATCTCAGTGGCGTACTATTTTTTTCTTTAAAATAATTCAGACCATTGCCCGTAGGCGCGCCAATGATGAATACAAAATTCTTAATTGTATGTCATAAAATTCGTAATAACTACCTCCTAAAACTCACCAAATTTCATTTTCATAGCTCAACTGGTCTTAGAGCAATAAATAAATTGGCAGTTTGAAATAAAAATTTCAACACCCCGTATCTCCGAAACTAAGCATTTGCGGACATATGTTTATAGAGCAAACTGGCATTAATTTTTCATGTAGAATTAGTCATTAAAATTTTTCATACTTATTTACTAACACCCTGTATATCCTACCAACAAAATCTTGTTGGTTATTCATTTTCGCAGAATATTTTAAAATAATCCTTTTTGAAAACAATTTTTGAAGTGGAAATCGAAACGTCAAACGTTAGTTAGTTAAAAATGTATCCCATATAAATATAATATTTTATGCAACTTGAGCAGTTTCAATACCTTTTCAGGTTCTAGTTATTTCCGTATTTCCTATTGTTCTCGCTTAGCTTTTCCATATTTTGGACCATAAGGATGGAATGTTTGCAGATCTGTGTAATTAAATCAACAGCGAAGTTGGTCTGACTTATTGAAGCAAATTTTCGGGCTTACTTTTTTCAAAGAATCTTTCCCGGAAAATGGCCATATCTTTTACGCGGATCTGAGTTATATTCGGTAATCCAAACTTCCGTAATATACCCACTCCTACGAAAATTTATCACCGCGGAAGTTAAAATTGCTTTTGTTCTTTTGTTTTACGTAATCAAATGCTGATGTGGAAAATAGGTTTAGATTTCCCGAGAGTATTTACAACACGTTCGACCATGTTACCGGCAAAATTGTTCGGAAAACTCAATTTAGAAGGCAAAAGATACTTTATTTCGAAGAAAAATGTTTGCACTCGGCGTAGTAGGCAACTGAAAATAGGTTTTGGGCTTTTAGTCCAAGTAATGAAGTTTAAAATAGGACAAAACCTCGCAATTTTTACAGAATGGATCGATTTGCTTGAAAATTTGAGAGTAAGTAGTGGATAGTCCAAGGATCAAAATCTATATGATGCCGAAAGGCGCTTTTACCATGAGGGTGGTTGCCACCCTGTCGGGGGTGAAAATTTTTTATTATATTTTGACCACAAAAGTTGGTAAAAACATTCATTCTAAGCAAAAAATGTTATATACATTTTTTTGATAAAATTAATAGTTTTAGATTTATTCGCTATCGAAAGTGTTAGTTTTATATTAAAAAAATTAATGTTTTTAATCAGTTTTCTGCAAATAACTCAAAAAGTTTTCGTTTTATCAAAACAACTTTACTTAACAAAAATGTACCTTTTGAAAAAATAAACAAAACCGTTTTTTTAAATTTTCTTAAAGACCAATAGTAATCGAGCTATACTTTATTATATGTTAGCTCTTCATCGTCAAATGCTAAATATTGTAGTTTCAAAGTCAAAAGACGGGAAAACTATGCATTTTTCGAGGATAACTTGTTTAAACTAATTTGAAGTATTTAAAAATATCTATCTCCAGAAATCAAACAAAGTCTTTAGCTCAAAAATTAAGTGGCTTATAATGAAAAGAATGTCAGACCCTATATTTTTCAGCGAAAAAGTGATTGAAAGCAAACCCCTAATCACCACCCTGAATAAAATTAGTCATTGACCTTATTTCGTCTTCTTTACTTATGTATTATTAATAGGTTATAGAAGTTTAACTGGTTTAGAATGATTAGTTTTTAAAAAAATGGAGTCAAAAGCAAATATCGAATTTTTGAAGTGTGGTAAAAAATTTCCTTTTCTTCAGAATAGAAAGATTATCGTCATAGATACGAAAAAATATTTCAATATGAAATTGTAGCTTATTTAATTCCCAAGAACTTGGTTTGCAAAAATTTTTTCTACGGTAAAAATTGAGTGAGCTATTGACAATTAAATCTTGTAATAACATGCAAAAATCACCTTTACCAACCCTTTCAAAGTCACCACTTTTTGCGACTGAGGATTTCAAAGGAATTTAATATTAATGGTCTTATAGATCTTGTAAAAACCTACAAAATTATTTTTTAGCAAACTTTCTAAGATAAAAATTAAAAAGGTTACGGTTAAAAAATCAATATATTTTTTTGAGAAAAAAAAAAGAAATCCAATTGGAAGCATAATAATGTAAGTTAGCTTTGCTTTTAGTCATTGGCCTTATTTATTCTTCTTTATTTATGTATTATTAATAGATTCTAGAAGTTTGACTGGCTTAGAATGATTAGTTTTAAAAAAAACTGGAGTTAAAAGCGAATAACGACTTTTTGTAGTTTGGCAAAAATGCCATTTTCTTCAGAATAGAAAGATTAGCATCAGATATACGAAAAAATGTTTTTATATGAAATTGTAGGTTATTTAATTACCAAGAACTTGGTTTGAAAAAATTTTTTCTACGGCAAAAATTGAGTCAATGGTAAATGAGTATATATCAAAAAACATTGATTTTTTGTGTATAAAACTAACACTTTCGATAGCGAATAAATCGAAAAGTATTAATTTTATCAAAAAAATGTATAGAACATTCTTTGCTTAGAATGAATATTTTTATCAACTTTTGTAGTCAAAATATAATAAAAAATTTCCAACCCTAAGATGGGGTGGCAACCTCCCCCATGGTAAAAGCGCCTTTCGGCATCATATAGATTTTGATCCTTGAACTATCCACTACTTATTTTCAAATTTTCAAGTAAATCGATCCATTCTGTAAAAATTGCGAGGTGAAATGCTTCGGTTCCTGGACTATTTTAAGAGAACATGATCCTACTCTGCATAAACGGGAGAAAGGATACATGGCGATTTAAAATAGTTTCTCGAGCAAATAAATCAGAAAAACCCTTTTATAGAATATACTTCCGTCTGCTACGAGAAAGAGACGTAAGATTGATTTGGAGTTCTACTTTAAAATATACAGAGTTTGGATAAAGTACGGAATCAAGTACAGTGGAACTCCGATAATCCGTGCTCCGCTGGCACGGATAATTAGGAAGAAATGGATAATAATCCAAACATTTTTATTTCTTGTATACGTACTGATGTGATCTTGATTATTGATATGAGATAATATTTTTATATGTCATTTAATTTAATCAATGCATTAATAATAATCTAATTAATTTACCAGATCACATATCAATATGTTTTCAATCTCAGGGCTTTTTATAAAATTAATTACTTACTTACGTGGCTTCTAAGTATTTCTCAATGGTTCCTAATCGGGATAGGAAAGAAAAGAGTAAAATAATAACACATATGGGTTACAATTGTAATCAAAATATTGTTTATTTTATTTAAATGGCAATCACTGCTTAATATTTGCTATATCTTATTATTCTTAAACATAATATTTACACATGGGAATCTTATTTCCTTTTGGTTTCCAATTGAAAGTTTTTATTAACATTTAACTATTATGATTTATTAGCAACAATTCTATTTAAGTTTGATGAAGCTTTTCTGATATTATTGATTATGTTTCTTCAATTTTAAATGTGGTATTTAATACGAAAAACCCATACATTCATGTCCAAACAAATAAGACTGACCTTTTTCTGGTGAACTGAGAATGTCTTCACACAAAACCCGTTTCCTGCTATCCTTGGCTGCAATCAAAACCTCGTCCTGGCTTCCAGTAATGTTCTCCTCTGAAACTAGCTCGTATAGCTCTCGTTTCCTGCTTCTGTCGTGATGCTGTGTTCTACCTTTTTCGAAACTGCAATCAGCTACCGGGAACTCTTGGCTCAAGGAGGTTCTTTTACTCTCAACCTGGCCTACCTCTCGTTCCACGATAGATACTCCACACTCACGGAACTACACCGGCTTTCTCACTCTCCGTACACTACCGTCTACTACTGGACTTCACTTCTCGACAGCTCAAAACATTCTGATCTCTATTTGTCATTCATTCCCCTACTTTCTAAATATCCCTTCCAGATTCACAAATCAAACTTCCACCACCAACTCTCATTCGCAGTATTCCTCAAAACCAATTTTTAATCTTTCTAAATATGCTTAATGGATTTCAAAAGAAAAATAGTTAATTCCCATTCTAAAATTACTTTCTACTAATTACAAAATTTAATGATCTATTATCTACTTCAACTGAGTCTTATTTAGCATAAGCTAATGATCGAACCTTCCGCGAACAACGATAATGACCTATTATCGATTTCACTTGAGTTTTATTTAGCATAGGCTAATGATCGAACCTTCCGCGAACAACGATAATGGTACGCGCCATTCACTTTGCTTGTTCTAAGCGCATTGTCCCGAGTTTCGTTTAATCACTTCTTAAAATTAAATATAACAATTTGTTGTATACAGGTTGTTCTAAATTTATATGCCCGTGGTTGAGAAAATTGAAAATATTTTATATTAAATTGAATCCTGTTTATAATTATCAAAATTTAATTTTCATATCAAATAGAAATATAACAGTACATATGTATATACAGACATAGATGAGCCTATGTTCATATTTCCTCGTCTGTGGCGAGTGTTAAACCAGGGCGCATCTGTAAAAATATTAGTACATTTGGACGTTGAGAGGTGACGAGGGACTTTGATATTTTTTTGCAGAAATTGCTTGAAAATAAACTCATGTAATAATAATTGAGTTATCCTCCGAGTCAAAAAGGTCCGGAACATTGTTTAAATAATTAAAATGTCAAAAAATTAAGGAAAAATTCGATTTTTTTCTTGGTTTTTTGATTATAACTTTAAAATTATTCATTTCCGAAAAAAATTTGCACTGACATAAAAGTTGAGTAATAAAATTTCCTACAATATAGCATTGGTTAAAAATTTTTAAAATTGTCACCCTTGTTGCAAAATAGCAATAATTGCGAAAAAACACAAAAAATCAAGTATTCGCATTTTACGTTTTTCAACTATTTATGCTACAATTTGGACCTTCATATTTCACCCAGAAAAACTTTATGATATAATAAAACAATACTGTAAATTTCATTAAGATTGGTTTAACAGATTTTTCAAAATAAATTTTGCAATCCAGCTTTCCCAAAAAACTTTACCTTTCCTTTTTGCAAAATTAAAATCGGTTTACTACCACGGCGTCAGGAATTTTTTTAAATAAACATTAATTTTGGTGCTACGCGCAGGACAGCGGATACGTTTGCTCTGATTGGGCATTCCAATAACCTTTGAGAATGATTGATACATTTTAATTTATAGTACATTTCGATATAAATAAATAAACTTGTTTATTGCAAAATAAAAACGCATACTTTGTCCTTTGAAATAATACTTTTTTTAGCAAAAACTTTCTTTGTTCATATATTTTAACTTAAAGAATAAAAGTTTATTATTATTAAACATATGCAATTGTTTAAACAATATTTCACAAACAATAATCAAATTAGTTTGATTTTTGTAGAATTAAAAATAACAACAAAATATAGAGTAAGAAAATAATATATTAGATAAACATTGGTAGCCGCAATATTTGATAATTTTTGACAGGTCATTGGAATGCCCAATCAGGGCAAAAAAGTTCCTGACGCCGTGGTAGTTAATCGATTTTAATTTTGCAAATTGCAAAGGGAAGGTACGGTACTCTTCTATATGCAAAAAACTAGCAATTTCAACTTGCTACGTGCTTTATTTTCAGTCCTGCAACATTTTGAAAAAATGCATTTTTTGCGAAAGCTGGATGCAACATTTATTTTGCAAGATGTATTGAACCGATCTTAACGAAACTTACAGTATTGTTTTAATATATCATAAAGTTTTTCTGGGTGAAATATGAAGGTCCTAAGGTTAGTAAAAATG
This sequence comes from Diabrotica virgifera virgifera, assembly GCF_917563875.1. Lineage (NCBI taxonomy): Eukaryota > Metazoa > Arthropoda > Insecta > Coleoptera > Chrysomelidae > Diabrotica > Diabrotica virgifera. The sequence continues at coordinate 211,050,987 of NC_065449.1, forward strand.
GTTGAAAAACGTAAAATACAAATACTTGTTTTTTTATGGTTTTTTTTGCAATTATTGCTATTTTGCAACAAGGGTGACAATTTCTAAAATTTTCAATCAATCCTATACTGTAGGAAATTTAATTTCGCAACTTTTATGTCAGTGCAACTTTTCTCGGAAATGAATACTTTTAAAGTTATAATCAAATAACGAAGAAAAAAATCGAATTTCTCCTTCATTTTTTGACATTTTGATTATTTAAACCATGTTCCGGACCTTTTTGAGCGGGATAATAACTCAATTATTATTATATGAGTTAATTCCAATCAATTTCTGCAAAAAATATGAGTCACCTCTTTAAGTCCATCTCAAAACAGATGCGCCCTGGCTATATTATTTTAACTCAATATTCAGATAATTCTAAAATCCTTTTAAAAAATGCGAAATACTTAATCACGATATTGTTTATAAAGAATATTAAATAATGAACAACGATCGATGATCACCACTAATCTGGGACATACACATTCTGGTGACACAGTGAATTCCACTAAGCAAGCGGTAAACATACTATATCATAGATACAAAGTTTACATAGTAATGAAAGTAAAGTGAAAATGCAAACAAAAACTTATCGATCTAATAAATATACATACATCGAATAACAGGGGAATTATTAGTCAGATTTCGAGAGATTTCAGTTAAGCTTGGGCTTCTTAGAGTATGTATGTATACACCGTTCTTAGGTGTCAACGCCCTTCGGTAGGGATCTATGAGGGAGTTTCACCGAGCCGCAAGCCCTTATCCCTTGCCGTACTGCTCCCTCATAGGTCGATCAGATGCCCGCATATTCCAGTCTAAGCGTCAGATTCATATTTAGAATTTTATACTGGCGCGTTAGCTTTTTTGTTTTTCCGATGGCCTGGGCTGGGCTTGAACTCACATACCTCAAGGCGAAGTGAAGTGTGGGTCAGCCGCTAGTCGCACTGAGCTATCCGATCGACGCTTCTTAGAGTAAAATGTAATAATCGTCGTCACCAGCTGGATACTATCCATTGTATTTAACTGCCAATAAAGTACTGACGGGCGAATAAGTGAATTTCTGCTGACCAGACCCATACTGAGGGTAAATACCACAATATTTACCATACGAGTACTTATCGACCGACTACATTCTGCCTTTCGACTAGGCTGAATATTAGGAAATCAGTCGGTCCCACAGTTTTTGAATATTGATCAAAGATGGTCCTTTGCCTTACTCATCCGAACGTCGCGCGTCCCTGATATTCAACTTTATCTATTCGACGAAGCTGAACCGCAGCTTCGTCGATTTTATTTACAAGAATTCGTCTTTTTATTGTTGTTGTACATATTATATAGAATTAAATTTTATTTTTATTTATTTAAATATATTTTTATTTAGATGATTAAACTTACGTTTTACCTAGTCTGCTGTTTAATAAAGGCATCCGTTACAATATCTATAAATATATTAAGCATATCCTAATATTGTGGCAATCACAATTATTTTGCTTGTTGATATTTTATGGATATCAAGAAAACGTAAATTAATAAAACATTTTACACACCTACAATAAACAAATACTGATTCCTGCACGTAGGTTGTATTTTTTTAATTGAACAAGAACTTAAATTAATCAATGTAGGTATTTTTTAAAATAATCAATATAAATTAAGATGTCTATCTTTGGATGTTTATTGGTTTTTACCTTCTCAATATTGTTGCTTCTTATGTCTTTGAATAAATTTAAAAGCAGTAAACCTATTCAGATTTTAATTACTCCGACATTTATGATAATTATTAATCGTAAATTTCGACCAACTATAAATTGAAATTATTACTGTTAAGTCTTAGAGATATCTGTGATATTATAATTAACAAAATATTAGACCGAAGTGGTAGTATCTGTCAGAGAAACGGAAGGAATCTAAGTTATAGCTAATAGCTGTAATTTGTTGAACATTAAATTTGATGAGTTTGAGACTTTGCGAACTACGAAGCTTGCTTGATAGAAACGTAGCGAATCAATGAACAAAGAAAATCGAATTGGGAGTTTTCATTTATTAAGTTGTATTTGCACTTTAACAGTAATTTAATATAAATTAATAACCAGCATAGTAACATAATTGGTTGTTTATAAGCCAAGCCGCACACCAAAGAAACATGAAACGAAAAACATGAAACATGAAACGAAAAACATGTTTCATGAAAAGAAAACACTGCTAAACAAATCTCAAAGTCCGCCTATCAATGAAACGAGTGTGATTCATGCTCATGACACATTTTTATTTTCGGAGAGTTTTATAATTGGCCGGAGGTATATTTGTTTAGCAGTGGTTTATTTCCATGAAACGTAATTTACGTTTCATGTTTCTTTGATGTGCGGCCTGCCTAAGGAAGAAAGAAGGAAGCAGGTGTGAATCTGAACATACGGAAAACCAAAATACTCGTAACAAGTAAACAACAGAATATAAAATCGTCTACATATTATGTAAATAATACCAAACTTGAATACACACACCCAAACTTATATGGAATCACCATGTATTTCAAAGTATGTAATATTTATTTCTTTTGAAAAAACTTGTTATTGTTGCGAAGAATAAATGTTTTTATTGAAAATTAACAAATATATAAGACAATCGGATAGTACAGCTCGGTACGGTATAGGTTATTTGCTTGAGTTTCAAATTGAACGAAAATAAATAAACTAACTTTTGCGTAAATACAAAAACGGAAATATGCCTGATTTGGGGTTACAGAACAGGTGTACTTACAACGAGGAAAGATTATTGGTCTTGTGGAGAAAGTAATGTTCTCAGAGGGACATAGCTGTAGAGCTAGGCGTAATACAGGGCGTTTTGTCCAAAACCTATGCTAGGTAACAAGAACTAGGAAAGCTCAAAAATAAAGCAAGGGAAAGTCGCCAAAAATAATAAGGGCTCTCCAAGATCGTTTAATTGTCCAATCAGCTGGAAGACACCCAAATTTCTCACCTGCAGCTCCAAAGGCAGCTTTTGGAAGCTACAGGTGTAACTGTTTCAGTTGAAACGATAAGAAGAAGAGTTCATACCAAGAAGTATACAGCAGGAGACAGTTATGGGTTCCCGAGTTATCCAGGCAGCACAAGACTGATCACCTAAATTGGTGTCTTCACCACCAAAATTGGAACATTGGGAATTGACAAAATGTGCTATTTTCAAAAGAAGTCAGGATTTGTGTAAAATCAGATGACCCATAAAATCGTGTACTTAGAGGTTGAGGAAGACAAGCAAGAACGAAAACTGTCAGATCTGTTCACAAATATACAAGGGGAAGTGAAATGTTCTGGAGAGAAATTGTGATCTGTAAAAAAACTACTTTAATTTCCATCCAATCAAATTTAACTGCTCACAGGTATGTTCAGAACAGAGAGGTGCAATAGGAGAAAATTTAATTTCATTGCATGATAATGGACCTCTACATAAAATTAGAGTGACTACAGACATCATTGAAGCAGATGGTATCCCTTGTTTGGAGTGGCCTGCTAGCTCACCCGAGCTTAATCCTATAGAGTATTTGTGGGATATGCGTAAAAGAAAAATTAGAGCTGGCCGGGATAATCCACAAAACAGCGCACGGCTAGTACAAGCTGCTCTTAAAGAATGGCGCAACATACCTCAACAAAATGTTGATAATTTGATTAGGAGCGTGCCCACGCAAACTGAAGCTTGCATAAGGACTAGAGGTGATAACACTGACCAGCACAAAATACAAAATAAATAAATAAAATCAATTTAAACATTATTTGTTTTACATTGAAATTTTGTATGCTATTGACTTTAAAACCACTACTTTCAATTTGTTTGTTAAATACTTTATTGTGTTATTTAATTGTTATGTATTTGTTATTAAATTGCTTTAAAATAAATATTGTTTGATTTAGTGTGTTTGTTTTTTTAAATTCACACGAAATAGTAAGAAATATCAGATGATTCCATATAAGTTTGGGTGTGTGTAGTAGGGTGGAACGAAAAAGGTCAAAAAAATAAAAGAAAAGAAAAATTCTTGTGGCTATCCTTTAAAAGTTGTGTCAGGTGATGAAAACAAATGGTGCGAGAGCATTTTGAAATAAAAAAATATCTTGAGGTTCCATATTGGATTTGAAAAATGAAAAAACAAAAAAATTATTTTTGTCGAAAAAATCAATATGGCTCTGATCAAATTTCAATGATCGTGTTTTACCAACTAAGTGCGACATTCTAAAGTGCTTTCTCTTTATTCGTAATGAACTTAAGTTGACAAATAATAATAATAAAGATACATCTATCGCCGACGCGACGTCTTCAATGCCGTTGCAACGATAGTAGAACAAATATGAATAAAAGCTTGTATTCCAACATTATCGCATAAGTGCATTCAAAATATGATTAAAAATATTTATACAGAGTATCAAAATCTTAAGCGATAGGTACACAACAACTCAGCAAGCATCTGATTCATAAATAGAAAAGATTTGCTAGTTTCGAAAGGAGTGTAAAAAGTTATTGAACATAGCGGCTTGCAAGTGCAACGTGACTGGAACTGTGTGTGTGTATTTGTGATAAAATCAAGAAAGTACCATAAAATAAGGGAATTTTTCTTCAAGATCAACGATCCTGTCGAAAAATGGCAATTGGGCCAGTGGATATTGCAGCAATAAGGAAGAAAATGGAAAGAACCATGAAGGCAAAGGAAAGTTCTCAAAAATATAATATTGACGAAATTTTTCTTAAAGCATGTATCGTAGATTCCTCTAATTCTTCCATAAGTAGCAGCTTGTCTGACTCAAATTCTTCTGATGCAGTTGATCATGAAGAAAAATTCATTGCTTCTTTGTCAACAGTTACAGTCCAACCACATACGTCACAAATACTGCGGCACTTCACTTCAATGACTAGTATGCTTATTTCATTGCAATGAGCTACCTCTACGTGATTTAATTCAACAGTTAGATGGACGCATCAGTGGACCACTTGGTTTTTCAGGGCCAATAGGGAAACTTCTGGAACGCTGTAAAGAGAAGGCTGTTGTCGATTTTGTCGCAATAGAAAACAACCTAGCAACCTATTAGAAACAACAGCCCTTAGTACCGATCAGAAGTACTTGTACCAAATCAGTTAAGCAGTTGCTGCGGGAAAATGTCCTAATGATTTGAGCCTTAAAAAACCTGGGAAAATATCATACGCAAGGTGGCTGACAGTTGATAATCGGTTGTTTCGATTGTATGTTGGAACTGAGTGTCCCAGCCTCCAATTAATTATGTTAGTAAGTTTCATCCAAAAAGTGTATGCACCAGTTTAGTTTTATATAAAACTGTATCCTAGCTGTTCTTATGGTTCAAAACATTTATGGCGAATAATCCATTATTCACGATTTCTACCAGTTGACCAAAGAAAAATTGTCGATGCCGTTATCCAAAGGAATGCTTATTTTGCCCATCCCGAAAATGTATTACTCGGTATGATGAAAGATGAACTAAAACATATACGGGAGCTAAGACTACGCAGAGTGCCGAAAGCTAGAGAAAGTCATAAAGAACAAAAGATCCGCAGATTCAAAATACCAACATTAAATTTTAGTGCTGCAGATTATATTGACTTAATTTCGGTTTCTGGATTCAAAGTTACTGCTCCTCCTTTGCTAAAACATATGAAGATGTAAGGGATATGATTGATTCTGGGAATTACAACAACATAGAGGTCTTAAACTGCCCTTGTCATACAAAATCCGTAGAAAGAACTGGTAAGTTCTTAAGTATAAAGCTGCTCTTTGTGGATCAGAATCAAGGGATGGCTTTATTCGTCCAAGGTTGCAGTCTAGAAATATGCCGTTTTTTAACACAAAATCAGACTACCAATCTTAAAATGTATATTGTATCATAAAACAATTATTTAGACTCAAAGAACTGATAAAAAAAAAATTTTAAATTTTTTTTTTTTTTTTGTTATTACCAAAAATTTAAACTTAATATGGAACCTGAAGATAGGGTCCAATACAAAAAAGATTTCTTGCAGTTTTATTATACATCAAAACACAACTTTTTCGCACTAGCCCCATAAAAAATAATGACTTCGAATTTTTCGTTCCACCCTAGTGTGTAGTCTTACTCTACTCTCAGTCTTACTTTATAGTGTCGAGTCCTGGACTGTGAATAAAATCGATCTAAATCGCCTTGAGGCTTTCGAAATTTGGTACTATAGAAGGATTTTAAAAGTTTCTTGGGTGAAGAAGATCCGAAACTATACAATACTAAAACCTCTCAGCAAGACTACAAAATATAGTTTGCTACAAAATATTATACAAGGGAAAATAGCAGCCAAACGCAGTCCAGGACGAAGAAGAACCACGTGGGGTTGATACAAGCATGCTATTTAGGTTGGCAGTGAATAAAATTAACATAACTATGATGGTCACCAACGTTCTGAAAGGACATGGTACATAAAGAAGAAGATTGGTTCTTTTGAAATTGGTTCTTCCCCTTTCGATTGAATTACAGGGTTTATCAGCATTTATAAGCAGTTTTTCACTTCTGTTTGTACTCGGATTTTTTATAAACCTCCAAGATTCTCTAGATTTTGATCCACCAATATATATGTGTCTACCAACGTGTCTCGCATTAGATAAACATATGTGTAGAAAGGTATTTAAACCCAGAATAATAGCATGTAAAGGTAGGAATGCTTCTCTAATTAGTGACAAGGAACAGGTACTTAACAGATGAGTGAATCATTTTGAAGAACCGCTGAATGGTAATCATGAAGATGGTGTGGAGGTCATGGGAGACATTAAAGAAGCAATTATAAAACTTCTTCTTCTTTAAGTGCCGTCTTCTAATCGGAGGTTGAATATCATCATCACTATCTTGACTTTATCTACCGCTGCTCTGAAGAGTTCTATAGAATTGCATTTAAACCAGTCCCTTAAATTCTTCAACCATGACACTATCCTTCTTCATATACTCCTTTCTCTTCTTATCTTTTGCTGTAATATCAGTGTTAGCATTTCGTATCGCTGTCCCCTCATTACGTTCCAGATCCATTAAGTTCCATATATTGTAACTTTCATTTTGTTTACTAATTCATACACTTTGCCCATTTCTCGCAATACTTCCGTGTTTGTTTTCTTCTGTGCCCATGCTGTTCTAAGCATCCTCCTGTAACACCACATTTCCAATGACTGTAGCTTATATATGTAATATGTAAAGTCCGGATTATAAGCATGAGAGAAAGGTCAAAATAAGTACATACTTATATTAGCAAAAAATGTCGCAACAATAAGCAAAGTTTTTATGAAATTAACAAGGTTCAAGAAAAAAAACGTGTAAGTAATAAACATGGATATAATGATATAAATATGAATAAAGGACATTAACATTAAATTACATTTATTTTTAATTATCGTATTATTAACAATAAATAAAAAATTACCAGTCTTAAGCTATATTGGAGAGCATACGGGTAATATGACCGATCATATTATTCGTATGCACGCCAATGGTGAATAAAAAATTCTTAATTGTATGTCAAAAATGTTCAAAAATTACGTCTTAAAACCCACCAAATTTCATTGGCATATCTCAACCGGTTTTAGGGCAATAAATAAATCGTCAGTTTGTAAGAAAAACATCCTGTATGTCGGAAACTAAGCATTTGCGGACATATTTTTATAAAGCAACCGGTCATTATGTTTTCATGCACAATTACCCCTTAGAGTTTGTCGTACTTCTTTAGAAACACCCTGTACTGATAAAGAGCATGCCTAGTTGTTAAAGTACATAACTTTTGTATTATCCAACATAAGCGAATGAATCAAAAAACAGAATGTTAAGAAAACCTGAGGCTATAGTTGGGTTTTAATTTCAGTATTTTATAAATGCTAGAATATTCCACAGGGTGTTGCGAACTTTAAGAAAAAAACAGTTTGATTCGTATACAATGAAAATTTACGTGTTTTGCAAAAATATTATACAGGGATATTGACAAAGAATAGGGCTATAACATATTCAAAGAATCACTTAAATCGGACAACAGGTTTAGGAGATACGCGACATAAAAAATGACCAATTTTTAGGGTGCCCGTTTTCTATGACGCGCAGTTTATAATAAAAAAAAATCGAAAAATAATAAACATATTAATTTATTTTTGTTCATGGCCATTAGTATAAAAACAATTAACAATAATATGTTTTTCAAAATTTTCTTGTAAAAAGCTATGTCTTCTATCTGTATACATATATTTATACCTAGAAAAAGGTCTTTCAATATCTGCAGATGTGATTGGTGCGTATTTAAATTTAGACAAATGTACCGGTACTATTTGACAACAATATAATAAATTTAGGCTGTCTGCAGACAAATATTAGTTTATTACATGACAGGTATAAGGTATAGCGATCGGTTTTCCCGTTTATCTCCTGAGTCTAAGGGAATAAAATTCTTATGGTTTATTGAATTATTAGTTTTATAGCTCTGAATACTTCATAGAATTTTGCTTAAGACAGGAAGTAACATGAAATTTCACTATAGTTTATCATAAGAAGTAAAATAAACAAATATAAGCAACATATCTTTAAAATAAGAATTTTTACTAAAAATCCTAATTATAAGCAAAAAAAGCAAAATTCTTATAATCCGGACTTCAGTAATATGTGTTTTTGCTTCAATGTCCAGCTTTCAAGTCCATATTGCAGTATCAAAAACACGTAGCATCTGAGAGCTCTTACTCTCAGTTCCTCCTCGTTGGTCACTCGCTCGGTCCAGGAGATACGTAATATACGTCAGTAAGCCCACATTTCGAATGCCTTTACTTTTTTCATTAATGTTGTCCGGTCATTGTCCACGCCTCCATTCCGTATAACAAAACCGGGAATACATAACATTTCAGAAGTCGGATTTTGAGAGGTAGGGTGAGGCCGTTAGAGGTGAAAATTTGCTTCGACGCTTTGTGGCAATAAAAAGGAAAGAAGAAGAAGTTGTCAACACATATAGGATTAACGAAGGCTCCGTTGCTCAGAATCGGTTAGAGATGTGGGTGTGGTTCTTTACATTTTCTTATTAGCTGGGAAATAGATGAATAATAGACAAAAAAATGAAAAAGGGAAAATAGCTACTAGAGCTAAACTAGGACATAATGGAAAAAAAATTAAATTAAGCCGAAAGGGCGCCACTTTGATCTTTTATTTTTGAAAGGGAAGACAAAGAAAAACTGTTTAAATAAACCAAACAAATTAAAATTAACTAAATAAAAATAATTATTTCAAGATAAATATAAATTCATATAAAAATATATAATAAAGATAAGAAAGATAAATAAAACCTACCTTAATATTTCTTACTCAGTTGACCAGAGAGAAGGGAGATGAATAATTTAACAAGCAAACATTATTAAAAATGACTACTATTTATTAAACAAAAAAAATATAAAAAAAGAAATTAATGTGGACCTCTTTCTGGTTTTACATTTTTTGTAAGAGGTATTATCTACAGATACAAATAAATACAATATTAAGTTGGTACCTTTGTGGCTCTGCAAAAATGTCCTGCAGCTTCCAACGCTAAGTCCAGATATTATGGTCACTTTTCACTTTACTGGTAGGTACCACAAAAATACACTACTGATGGTACAATTTTTGGAGTATACAGTAGTACATATGTAGTTTGAAAAGTTCAGCAATGTTGTAGCAACTTAACTTGTTTTAGTAACTTAACTTATAACAAAAAAAAACGACTTCATGTCACTACGGTTATTAATAAGAACTGCTTGAGATGAGATATTTAATTAACCATGAACTGCGTTCCAAAAGAACAGGAGGTGTTTTCTACACCGAAATAAAAGCCATTAACTACAGACCATCAAACCCTGTAGCCAGATCGATGATCTTCATAATTGCATCTCAATGCAAACTATTTCCGGTGTTTTAAGATGACATCCACCGGACACTACACAGTTAGAAGTTGAAACCTCTATACTCTGGGTATAGAGATTTTTGAAGAGAAGAACTGACAAAAGATGGGGAAAAATAAATGAGAAGAGATTTAAGACGAAAAGGAGAGGGGCTTAGCTCAGGAAAAAAATTAAAAGGGCAGAGAGACACTAAATCTCAAGTGAGTATTCGGGCTTGCTTCAATACACCGAATATTGGCTTTAGAGATATAAAACAAAAGATTTGATAATGAAATGGTAGTAACTAGGAAGAAAATGAGACCTGTTAATACAAAAATGGAAGGAAAATAGATAAGAATGCTAGAGATAAAATAATATCTAGGTACAACAAAGAAAAAGGGCGCCAACTCGAACGAACAACTCGGCCCTCGGAACCAAGAAGTTGGAAAGGTTCGAGATTTTTTTGAAGTAACGAACGACAGGAACTCAATGACACTGGTTACAACCACCTGAAATACAAAATATTAAATACTAACCTTGTCTTGCTATATTATATACTGGTAATACAGACTGAAATAAAACATCAACCTTACTAATAACAAATATATTAACAATCAATGTTAAATATTAACAATTTACATATAACGCAACGTAATAACAGTGATAGTGGATGGGGAAAAGATCAAACAGGACCGCAAAGGCCACTTAACAAGCAATTATCCACTATCACTGGCCAAGCAAATGTATTAAAATCAAAATCCAAATCAAAAGTCCGTCAGAATAGCAGTAATTATTCCCTAAATTGAACTAGCATAGAGTGAGATAGGTACACGACAAAAACAGCTACGGTTGCAAAAAAAAATGTATCTCACCTAGCAAAATTACTTATATAAATGAGTTATATAAATGAGTGGGTCAGTGACTCTATATACAATGTAAAAACCTACAAGACATATTCCCTATTTTAAAACCTCGACAAAATTTTACCCCCCCCCCCCCGATTCCCTATTAAATTTTAAGATACAATGATTTATAGTTATTATTAAAAGGAAGACCTGATTTTATTTATTTAAGCAAATTACTAATTATATAGAACCAAAGAAAGAAAAACAACGACCTAAAACCTATCTATCACGAAAATATGTACCACTTAGTTCACCTGATTGTATGCATACAATAAGTTTACACAGTAACAAATCTAGATTACCCAAAGTAAATAATAAAAGTAAATAAGAACTTATCTTGTACAACAGCCGATGGTTAAAAAAAAAATGAATCCTTAGGAAAAATCCTTTTGGCACAACAAAGCTAGTTGGCTGCTGTGGTGGGTAAGTCTTATCGGAGAATCCTGGATGTTGTCAACTCAGGTAGTGGTTTTCTTCAACAAAAACAGCACACTCTATGAGTGAACCATGGCAAAGTTGCTAATAATTTTGCTGGTACATACTTCAAGTGAGGTAAGGTAACTAAATGGCTAAACCACTAATTGACTACGTGGCTAAGTTACTGAATGAGTATGTGACGGAATCTAAAATAAAGTTTAAATTATATTCTTAATACCAGTATGTATACAGTACAAGTTCACTGCACTGGGATCCAAAACAAAAACTCAGGTTGGGTATGTGTCATGTCAAAATTTATGAAGTTACTTCAGTGTAGACATGACAGACTTGCGCGAAGCATGAACATGCGCAGAGTGCAGAAGGCTGTATAATACTTGTGGAAATATAAAAAAACGGCAAAAAGCCTAAGCATTGCAAAAAGCACATGAAATAAATTGAAATTTAAATGTAACAATAAAAATTATGACCTTGAATGACTGTTCCCTTGCAAATGAGAATGAATATCATCATTATAATATGGATTATATACAAATGTATGTGGTAAATCAATCTAACGAAATACCCATTGAATATTACAAGGAAGAAATGCGAGGTATAATATAAATGCATTATGTACTTACTGAAACAGCGGACACGTCGCGTTGCCGGCAAATATAATTCTTTTATATGAATATGTCTTCAGATATATTTAAGTTTGATTTATTAGTTTTCCCACATGTATTAGGCGTTCGATTTCCTTTTAGTTAGATTTCATTTTGTTTCAATTCCGTCACAAACAATGAGAATACATTCTCAGACGTGCCCGCGGCGAGTATACTGACCACACTAAAGTTTCTCGCTTACGATTTTTGCGTAGCGCAAAGTAAGTCCGAGGAGCGACCTCTGTTGGTTGCTCAGTCGCCATAGGCGGGCGAAGCCAAAGTATTGAAGGGAAACGGGTAACCGTTACAAAGTTCGACTTCTTTACATCTTTGGCTGATCGATAATGATCTCCTTTGAGTTCCTACGATCGCTTCTAAGGCCCCCAGAAGAACTCCATCTTTTTTCCCCAGCTCACATTATCCTGCTTCAACCAACCAATCGCAGAAAAAGACTAACCCTGTTACCTACCACTTTTCTCAAATATTTCCCCAGACAATTATTAGAGCCAATTACATCTAGGTTTCCAACACTCGAATGACAAATATTCAACGAATCAGGACAGAATATGATGATTTAGATTTTTGCATCGTCATCTTTTTCGCTAAATTTTGAGTATGCGACTATTAGTTAGAAAAGTAAATAGGTTTTATAGTGTTTACACTTGCAGCTTAATGAGACTGACTTAAGTAAGAAGAACAACAAACAGAGCACTTAGATCACTACGTTTAATTTCTCAATGTTTATTCTGGATATGAGTTGACATGGAAAAGAGATTAACTTTATAGCGAACGTTGAAGTTGCTTATAATTATGGTGAACAATAATGAACCACTCAACGTTCACTTGTGTTCTTTAACGCAAGGAAACAGACACTTGTGTAAACACCAAAATTTTTCCAATAGTCCATAGCGTATAAACATTTTATTAAATGGAACTGGAGTGTTTTTTACCTCGAAGAGCCTGTTATCTTTTAGACTGTAAAAATACCAACATATATCAATCTACGCTATAGCGTAGAAACATTACGATTCTACTTAGGAATTTTTTCACGGCGTAATTTTACTAATACAGGGTTATACGAGACTTTTTCTTCTCCAAGTGAGATGGAATTCTTTTAAGAAATTAACGTGTTTCTGTATCGTTACAGCTTTGAACGACGCTCTTGCTTTTTCTATTCTTATACGTATTTCCTTCGCTTGATCCCAACTTGAGTTAACTGTTGTTCCTAAGTAGATGTACGAATCCACGATCCACGTATTCAATTCTTTGATTGTCTAATATCAGTTATCTTGGTCGTTGTTGGGTTTTGCTTACTAACATCCATTTTGTTTTTGTGATGTTTAGTTTGAGTCCGTATTGTGCACTTGTTTTTTGTATCTTACTCATTAGGCAACTCAGTTTCTCCATGCTACTCGCTAGAATCACAGTGTCATTGGCGTAACGTGTTATTAATTATTTCTCCACTTATCTTTATGCCTTTTGTGCTTTCCTCCAGCGCTGTCTTAAATACTTCTTCTAAGCATATATTAAAGAGAATAGGAGACAAGATACAGCCCTGCCGTACCCCTTTCTTGATCTCAATTTTATTGGTCAATGTAGATCCTTCTTTCACTTTAGCTGTTTGACCCCAATAGAGACTCGCTATTTTTCGAATGTCTCTGTAGTCGATTCCGATCTAATGGAATACTTCAATTATCTTTTCGTGCTTTACATTATCGAATGCTTTTGCGTAGTCTATAAAGCATATATGTACACATCTTTATTCATATCTCTGCAGCGCTGGATGAGTACCTGTAGACTAAAAAGTGCTTCTCTTGTCGCAAGAGAATTCCGAAACCCAAACTGCGCATCTTCAATCTCCCTTATTTCTGTTGTTTGGTCACTATTGTCAGAAATCTAGGTTCCTAGGTATTTGTCAAGCCTTTCTATCGGTACATTTCCCAAATGTATGTTTGTTTGTTATTTGTTTTCTTAGTTATTATCATATATTTAGTCTTTTTATATTCAGTTTTAGTCTAAAGTTTAAAAACTATTTGTTTTGTTTAGTAGTAGTTGTAGTTGAAGTTGTTGAGCAGAAGCTTGCCTGTTTACACAAATAACACCGAATAACTATGTCTCTTAGAATCCCGTAAGTGCCTATAACCACTTTGCTTTTAAGCTGCGTCTAATTACTTTTTTTCTATTGGTGTAATTAAATCGTACGATAAACAAAACTTCCTTGGCGTTGGATCGTTGAGAAATAATCTTTTTCCAAAATTGACTTTTCGTTTATACAGCGAAGAGACCGGACGGCGAAGCTTTTCGCTAGTCTTTTGGCTTTTTGACTTGAAAAGATCTTTATCTTTGGAAATCAATCGTATTCTACATCGTTCTTTTCGTGTTACACATTTGAGTGCTATGACTCAAATGAAAAATATTAAAGAATGTGTATAAATGAGCAGGCTGAATAACGATGAGGTTAATTATTAATATTTTAATCTGAATTAAAACAGTTCTCTGAAGTTCTTCGGCAAGTATTTTTTCAAGCCTTACATAATTTCGTTATGTATAATTAATTAGGTGTACGGACAAAGAATGCTTTGTTCCTCTACGGATGTGACAAGCTTATAGAACTGAAAGATAAAAAAACTGAACAAAATTAAAACGACGATTTCATTAACTCTCAACAAAAAACGGTTTTTCAAAGTTGTAATGAAAAAGTACGAAAGTACAGTATTCTTGCTCTGTACAAACATGCATACGGATTAGTGCAATAATTATTTTCTGCCTCGGGAGATCTGCGAATCCAAACAGCGGATTTCAATTTGTTTGTAGGAATTACGTTATGTCTTAGTTTACATTTTAATTAAATTATATACAGGGTGTTTGGTAAAGAATTGACCATAGCTTAGCCTTAGATTCCTGGGGTTAAAATGGGTCGATTTAAGCTAACTTACTTTAGTACAAAAATTGATAATAACCGAAATACAGGGTGTCAAAGTTAAACTTTTATTTTATTTATTCTTGAATATTTCTTAACCAACATGGGATAATATCACAAAATTTGGTAAGCGGGGGTTTTTTGGGACGATAAATCTAAATTCGCCACCAAAAATAATGTATTACCCAGAGGGCGCCACATATGCCTTTTAGCACTCATTTAATAGGTTCAATTTTTTTATTACCCACTCTACATACTTTTTGAATCAAAAATGTTATTCTCTTAATATTTTTACTTAAAAAAGGTATACTACATTCATCTCGCTAAACTTAACCGTTTTCGAGATAAACACATTTTAAATCTGCGATGCATCATTTTTTGCATAATATCATTGTAGTTACACCTGAAAAATAACTTAAAACCATAAAAATTTACAAAAATGCATCGTAAATTTCCTCAAGTTGAATTTGTGATGCAATGACATAAATATGAGAACTGGCACAATTATTATAGTTTCAAGTTTATTTTTCGGGTCTAATTACAATTATGCAAAAAATTATGTTGTATCACAGACTTAAAATGCGTTTATCTCGAAAACAGCTAGGTTTAGCGAGATGAATGTAGTACACCTTTTTTAAGTAAAAATATTAAGAGAATAAAGTTTTTAATTCAAAAAGTATGTAGAGTGGGTAATAAAAAAATTGAACCTATTAAATGAGTGCTAAAAGGCGTATGTGGCGCCCTCTAAGTAATACATCATTTTTGGTGGCGAATTTAGATTTCTCATCCCAAAAAACCCTTGTTTACCAAATTTCGTGTTGTTAGCCCATGTCTGTCAGTAAATATTCAAGAATAAATAAAATAAAAGTTTAACTTTGACACACCATGTATTTCGGTTATTATCAACTTGCGTACTAAGGTAAGTTAGCTTAAATCGACCTATTTTAAGCTCAGGAATCTACACCCTGTATAAATAAAAAAAATGTGACCCACTTATTCTAAAGTGAACATCAGTCTATATTAAAAATAGAGAATTTGATAGATCTCAAGTATGTCACGAAGGATCTCAAATATGTCAAATATCTCGGGATAGTATCACGAGGTTTTTTCCTAGTTTTCCCTCGTGATTTACTATGGAATCTCTAACACGAGAATTTTACTGTCACCGTTGCATGTTGTTGCCTTTTTAAAGACAGAACACATGCTATGATTTTTTTTGTGACGGATATTCTTGAGTTGGGGTTGATTTCAAGTAATCGATGAACTATCTTTCAGTCAAGTCGTCCCAGGAACGCAACTCATAAATATTGGCAATATCATTTTAAAGTCTTCTACTTTAAAATGTATAATATATGTCTGAATTGCAGATATAAATGAGTCAGGTTAAATAAATTATTAGAAGAATTTTTTACTAAGCAACAACATTTTTGTTTGACTTATTAATATTTTGTATTTTGACAACGACTTTCAATTTGGACGTCGAAAGGTTAATAAAATAATTTTTTTAGTAAAATTGTGACTTATTTCCCATTTAAAATAGTTGATTAGAAAAATGCCACAGGGAAATAGCTTCAGAACAAGATCGAATATTTTACTGTGGGACTTAAGAACTACGTAAGTAAATTGCTCTAATAATTATTCCAATAATAAGAAATAACTGGAGCAATTTAATTCGGTACTTCTTATGTGGTACAGTAATATATTCGTTGTCGCGATAATCCAGAGCAGTCGTATATTCATGGAATATAGGAATTTATCCAAATCTGATTAAAAATAACGAAGTGGAAATTACACCTACAACGTTGTGTTTGAATAGCAACCAATCGTAAATTTAATGCGCTTTGAGATCTCACGGAGCACTAACAAATTCGTCGCTTTCCGTAAGCGACAAGATGGTCAATCTAGGAGGCCATTATACGCTAATAATAGCGACAGCAGGTTGAAAGCGATCTGCATATCTCATGGCCGCCTTGACATTGCATTCCTAATTCATAATAAGCCGACAGTCCACCGACACAAGCTCGCCAACACGTAATGGATTCCTTCCCTGTGTGATGGATGAGCCAAGTATGTCTAACTGGGAATTAAGTACCAGCAACTTGTCGACATGATCTCGAAAATCCATTAACGGCTTCAACTGACAATGGCTTATCGATAGCTAATTGTCATAATGACGATTTTCAATTGATTCAAATTCGCAATTCATATTATTATACTACACAACCAGTTGATATCATGCGATTCAAATTTCCTTAAAGCCCATGTTAATTGACGTCTATAGTACCACAGAAAACGAAGCGTTTAAAAGTATAAGTTGATATAGAGGACCTTAAAACACGCGCGATTTTTCAAGCATGACGACGAAGCCGGAGTGCTCGAATAGAGCAATTGTTTTAAAGACCAATTATCCACGAATACTTCAAGCTATTTTTTTTATTGGTACACTTTGAAATCATGTATTATATTATTACTACACAAAATTGAAATAAGAGAATGATGTAAAATGGTTCAATTTGTGATGTACCTTAGTATACCTTTCGTTGTTATGGAAAAACAGTTAAGTGAGCAAAACAAAAATTAATTTGAAAGCTGTCACATAAGATTAATTGTTATTAGTGGTTGTATATTGCTTAAAAATGAGCTCTAACATTGATTACTTAAATAGTAAAGCAAAATCGCGGTTAGCGCCGCAAAAATCAGAAGACGCTTATAAAAAAGAATACGACAAGTTCATTAACTGGATGAAAGAGGAAAAGGTAACAGATACCGATGAACGAGTTGTGCTTGCTTACCTTCAAAAATTGTCGGAGCAGTACAAGTCGTCGACTATGTGGGCTATCCATTCGAAATTTGACATTATTTATTTGGCTTTACAAGGTAGGCACTTCTGTCTGATAGGATCAAGATTTAAAACTGTTGATGTTGCCATTTTAACTTTAAAACACGTGCGTTTTTGAAAGTTGAATTTAAACACGATGATGCTTACTTTAAATAAGAAAATGGGGTAGCAATAAAAAATCAAAAAGTTCCACCGTACGTTACATTTTGATTTAATGTCTTCACTTCTCTTTCCATATTTCAGTATATTTCCTGTCATTATTCTCAGTACAAACTCTCATCTCTGCAGTTTTCAGTAGTCTTTGTGTTGTGGCTGTGTGGGGTCTTATTTCTGATGTATATTTCATGATTGTCTTGCACTGGCTTTATAAATTCTTGACTGTATCTGTGTTAATGTGTCGGTTTTATTCTTTAAAATGAGATTTTCTAAATTAAAAACCGTTTATAATCAAAAAAAGTTAGTGCAAATTATACCCGAAAGTAAGCATTGTTTCAATTGTTTATAATTATTAAAAAACACAACAATATATTTAAAATACATTTCACAACGTGAGTTTTTATGTAGTTACTATATGTGCAAAAGATGGGCCCGATCGGTCATTTTCCAATGGCTGTACAGGTGCTTTGTCAATATTTAGAAGGGGTTTTTAGTCTATAGCGGTACGCTTTAATTACTATTTTTGCTAATTTTATTTTCTTAATTTTTAATAACTTTTCTCAAAACGAAATAATATGGGTCATATAAATTCACATGTAAAATACAAACCAGATGCTAAGAGGGACACAGTTTTACGAAACGGAATGTATCCTTAACCATATGTTTTTGGTGTGTTCAGTTTAACAAACTGAATTCCCCATAAATTAATTACCTTATCAGACCTTATGTCAATAACTCACAATTGGACATGCATTCGAAAACCTAAACTGCAGAAATTTTTCAACCTTTAAACGCCAGATCTAAATAATTTATTGCCCATCTGGTCAGATGGTAAAACACAAACAGATTAGCGTCTGTGGTTTCTTTTCAGCCACTCAGTCAGTCGGTTACAACACCCTAGACTCCCTAGAGGCATCGGCCGCTCGCTGGGCCGAAACAATAACAAACCCTCTTACGCGATGTATAAGCAAAACACCTTTTGTTACCAAAATAAATAATACCTTATCAGACCTTATGTCAATAACACACAGTTGGACATGCATTCGAAAACCTAAACTGCAGAAATGCTCCAACCTTTAAACGCCAGATCTAAATAATTTATTGCCCATCTGGTCAGATGGTAAAACACAAACAGATTAGCGTCTGTGGTTTCTTTTCAGCCACTCAGTCAGTCGGTTACAACACCCTAGACTCCCTAGAGGCATCGGCCGCTCGCTGGGCCGAAACAATAACAAACCCTCTTACGCGATGTATAAGCAAAACACCTTTTGTTACCAAAATAAATAATACCTTATCAGACCTTATGTCAATAACTCACAATTGGACATGCATTCGAAAACCTAAACTGCAGAAATGCTCCAACCTTTAAACGCCAGATCTAAATAATTTATTGCCCATCTGATCAGATGGTAAAACACAAACAGATTAGCGTCTGTGGTTTCTTTTCAGCCACTCAGTCAGTCGGTTACAACACCCTAGACTCCCTAGAGGCATCGGCCGCTCGCTGGGCCGAAACAATAACAAACCCTCTTACGCGATGTATAAGCAAAACACCTTTTGTTACCAAAATAAATAAATATTTTACTGTTAGTCATTAACATATTTTTATTATTTTTAATTAATTCCGTCAGCTCACACCTACCGGAATAAATCTAATTATCTACTTTAAGGGCCGGTTGTACGAACGCTAATTAAAAATGGTCATTATCAAATATTTAATTACTGTCACCAACTGTCAATGTCAACTTTGTTTGGGTTGCTGAAAACATAATTATGGATTACAATTATGAAATTAGTTAATCAATTATGTTAATATTTGTTTTGTTAATTAATTAATTAATCTCATAATTATAATCATTTATGTTTTCAGCAACCCAATCAAAGTTGACATTGACAGTTGGTGACAATAATTAAATATTTGATAGTGATCATTGTTGATTAGCGTTCGAACAACCGGCCCTTAGTCTCAAATTTTTATGTTTTTAAAAATTATATTTACTTTTAATTGTTAAATAATTGATGCAGAATTAAGTACCAGCAACTTGTCGACATGATCTCTAAAATCCAGTGACGGCTTCGACTGACAATGGCTTATCGATAGCTGATTGTAATAATGACGATTTTCAATTGATTCACATTCGCAATTCATATTATATTGCCTAACAAGTTGATATCACAATAATTCACGTTAAAATTTCCTTAAAACCCATGTTAATTAACGTCTATAAGTAATGAATGCTGTGAAAATAATATACATATTAGATGATGAGGTTAGTGTAAAGGCCAATAAACTTTGATATATGGGAACACTGAAACAGGGGTAGTTTTAATTGTGGAACAGGTTAAACATTTGGAACGGTCACACCACTAAAACGGCACATTTATTTTGTCCGACAGAACAGACTTAAACTCTCCGAACAGAGATTAAACTCTCATGCAAAAATCAGACTGCTATTTATCACCTGTCATAATTCCTGGCATTTGACATATTCTACATGTTCCACTCATTCAAACGCCCATTTGGTGATAAATAGCAGTCTGATTTTTGCATGAGAGTTTAATCTCCGTTCGAAGAGTTTAAGTCTGTTCTGTCGGACAAAATACATGTGCCGTTTTCGTGGTCTGACCGTTCCAAATTTTTAACCTGTTCCACAATTAAAACTTCATCTGTTCCAGTGTTCCCATATATCAAAGTTAGTCAGACTAGACACCCTTAAGCTATTAACAAATTTTCAGCTTGCTATTAATCAACTTTTTTTTCATACGCGGGATCCAGACCTAATTACTTTTCGCTTAAATTCAATGTTCAAACTGCTAAGAGAGAGCTTTATCATTGAATTTAAGCGAAAACAATATTTTTTGCCAAATAAACAGTTCTCTCTGTTTTCTGACAGCACTAAAATGTATTCTGAATTAAATGAATTGCATACATTCTTCTTTTTGTGTCAATTAATTAAATTCAGACACAATTTTTTGGACACCCTGTATAAATAATTAGGTTAGTATTTATATTACTAAATAGAGAATTGAATAACCTTTCAAATGAACTATCACACAATCCCTACTCTCATTTAAAAAAAATGATCGTTTGCGTCATCACGCCCAGATGGATGATGTCACTTATATGATATATATGCCAAATTCACCCATTCTAGAGATAATGGATTTATTCCAACTCAAACGTTCTCACTGTATAATTCACAGTATACAGGGTGTCCCGAAAAGATTGGTCATAAATTATATCACAGATTCTGGGGTCAAAAATAGGTTGATTGAACCTCACTTACCTATATACAATAGTGCACACAAAAAAAGTTACAGCTCTTTGAAGGGACAAAATGAAAATAGATTTTTTTTCATATATCGAAAAATGTTTAGACATTTTTTATTGAAAATGGACATGTGGCATTCTTATGGCAGGAACATCTTAACAAAAAACAACAGTGAATTTGTACATCTCGTAAAAATTGGGTTTTGTTCCTTTAAACCCCCCCAAAACTTTTGTGTACGTTTCAATTAAATTATTGTTGTGGTACCATTAGTTAAACACAATATTTTTAAAACTTTTTTCCCTCCTAGTATTTTTTCGATAAGCCAGTTTTTATCGAGATGCGGCTTCTTTTTTAATATGTTAACATACAAATGTTATGGGGGTTTCGTTCCTTTAAACCCCCCAAATGCTTGTGTACGTTTCAATTAAATTATTATTGCGGTACCATTAGTTAAACACAGTGTTTTTAAAACTTTTCTGCCTCTTAGTATTTTTTCGATAAGGCACCTTTTATCGAGATGTGGCTTCTTGTTTAATATGGTTCAAAATATACCTAAAAATGTAAATTATAAATAAATTTTAAAAAATTGGAGAAAAAGATCTTCTGTGTAAGAGGTATATTTATTTGAAACCCCCAATAAAGGGCCACATTAAAAAACAGAACGTTTTCGCTCTAAAGAGAGCATCATCAGTGTTATAAGCAAGCTCTACATGCCAAGCCACCAAAAATACATGGGTTAAAACCCTTAAAATGCCAACTAAAAGCCTTACATTGGCGTGTTATATATTAAACCCTGGCGATGGGTGAAATTTAAGAAAGATATACCTCAAAGCATAATATGACTATACCACGAGCATGTGGGTGGTTGTGTTGATTTCTCTGTCTTCACAAAGAGAAAGGTGAAAGCTAACTCTTTGTGAAGACACCTTTCTCTTTGTGAAGACAGAGAAA
This sequence comes from Diabrotica virgifera virgifera, assembly GCF_917563875.1. NCBI lineage: Eukaryota > Metazoa > Arthropoda > Insecta > Coleoptera > Chrysomelidae > Diabrotica > Diabrotica virgifera. Next base: position 211,073,013 of record NC_065449.1, read on the forward strand.
TCAACTCAACCACCCACATGCTCGTGGTATAGTCATATGATGCTTTGAGGTATATCTTTCTTAAATTTCACCCATCGCCAGGGTTTAATATATAACACGCCAATGTAAGGCTTTTAGTCGGCATTTTAAGGGTTTTAACCCATGTATTTTTGGTGGCTTAGCATGTAGAGCTTGCTTAGAACACTGATGATGTTCTCTTTAGAGCGAAAACGTTCTGTTTTTAATGTGGCCCTTTATTGGGGTTTTCAAATAAATATACCTCTTACAAAGAAGATCTTTTTCTTTAATTTTTGTAATTAATGGTATACAGCCAGCTACAGGAAATTTTTCCTTATGGATTTTAAATCAATTTTCATATTATTACCAGGTCTCTATAATCGTACTCAACCGTATACAAATATATGGCGGATTTGTCAAATATTCAAAATATCTCGATAAAAACTGGCTTTTCGAGAAAGTACTAATAGGTCTGGATCCCGCGTATGAAAAAAAAGTTGATTAATAGCAAGCTGAAAATTTGTTAATAGCTTAAGGGTGCCTAGTCGAATAAACTTTGATATGTGTGAACACTAGAACAGGGGCAGTTTTAATTGTGGAACAGGTTAAAAATTTTGAACGGTCACAGCACGAAAACGGCACATTTATTTTGTCCGACAGAACAGACTTAAACTCTTCGAACAGAGATTAAACTCTCATGCAAAAGTCAGACTGATATTTATCACCAAATGGGCGTTTTAATGAGTGGAACATGTAGAATATGTCAAATGACAGGAATTATGACAGGCGAAAAATAGCAGTCTGATTTTTTCATGAGAGTTTAATCTCTGTTCGGAGAGTTTAAGTCTGTTCTGTCGGACAAAATAAATGGGCCGCTTACGTGCTGTGACCGTTCCAAATTTTTAACCTGTTCCACAATTAAAACTACCCCTGTTTCAGTGTTCCCATATATCAAAGTTTATTGGACTAGACACCCTTAAGCTATTAACAAATTTTCAGCTTGCTCTTAATCAACTTTTTTTTCATACGCGGGATCCAGACCTATAAGAGGCAAAAATGTTTTAAAAATATTATGTTTAACTAATGGTAGCACAATAATAATTTAATTGGAACGGACACAAAAGTTTGGGAGGGTTTAAGGGAACAAAACCCCCATAATTTTTTTATGGTGTGCACAAATTTCACTATAATTTTTTCTTAAGATGTTCCTGCCATCAGAATGCCACATGTCCATTTTCAATAAAAAATCTGTAATAGTTTTCGATATATTGGAAAAAATTGATTTTCATTTTGTAACTTCAAAGGGCTGTAACTTTTTTTATGTGCATATTTGTACTAAGGTAAGTTAGGTTTAATCAATCTATTTTTGACTCCAGAATCTGCGGTATAATTCATGACCAATCTTTTCGGGACACCCTGTATAATTATTACTAATAATAAAAATTAATTTGAAGTTAATTTTCCTACTTCCTCATGCATGGTAATAATACTCACAATAATATAGAAACCGATATTTTTTCTGAACATAAAACTGTAACATTTATAAAGAATTGCGCGAAGCTTTATCGCTTTTTCCAAAAGAAGAAAAAAGGGAGTGAACAATGGATGAGGAAAACAATCAGTTAAAGGGGGTGGAAAACCGGAATCCGTAGGTAAATAATCACTCTTTTCCGCTTGGCTTTGATTCAACCGCTGACACTCAACATATCTACTCAACCTGTTCATCCATTGCTGTGTTTGCCGGGGGTATAATATTAAATTTTCCACTTTGGAAAACACGTATATAAACACCACGCGGCGAGGAAAATTTGTCGAGTTTTTATGACTTTTGACGTTTCATTTCCATAAAGGGGATTATAAATGCAATAATTTAATTGCGATTTTACATTTTTGTACACGCATTGAAAATACTGTCATGTTGAAAACGAGATTAACGATATGTAGGATTATTTTGAAATACTGTTGCGTATTCGTTTACAATTTTCAGTTGAAATCTCAATTTGGAAAACGTTATACAACCATCATAACACACTTCCGTGAGAGATACTCTCAAATTTCAAAACACAGAACATAGCCTGCATTCTGCATTTATATTATCTTTTATTTATTAGCAAAAAACTAGAAAGACATCAGTCTTATATTAAAAATAGAGAATTTGCCAGATCTCAAATATGTCAACACGCATGGGATAATGAACATAGAGTTCAGTGGAGAGATTCAAGTATAGTCCTGAAAGAAACAGATAGTAAATATAGAAAAATCGAAGAAGCGGCTCTAATTATGCTAAATTAAACCAATTGTAAACCAGAAATAGAAAATGAACTAAAGGATATAAAATGGGATATCCTGGGTATATGCGAAACCTGAAGAAAAAGTGATGAGTATGTAATACTAAAAACTGGCACACATTTTATGCATATAGGTGGCGAATACACTGGAGTGGGATTCTTGGTAAAACAAAGCCTCACACAGTGTATCGAAGAATTCAAGCCCATATCAGACAGAGTAGCATTAGAATTAATAAAAGAACCACTCTGAAAGTGATCCAAGTATACGCCCCAACCAAAAGCCACGATGAAGAAGAAGCAGAAATATTTTATGATGAAATAAGAACAGCTATAGAAACAAATAAAGCAAACTACGAAATACTATTAGGAGATTTTAATGCTAAATTGGGCAAAAAAGAAGAAGATTATGAACATTTAATTGGCAATTATGGCTACGGGCAAAGAAACGATAGAGGAGAAATGCTTCTCAATTTCATAAATGAACATAACATGTACTCAATGAACTCCTTTTTCAATAAAAAACCAAGCAGAAAATGGACATGGATGAGCCCCGATAAAAAGACAAGGAATGAAATAACGAAAAATAGAAACCTAGTAAAAGACGTATCGGTATTAAATCAGTTTGACCTAGGAAGCGACCATAGACTAATAAGAACAAAACTAGTAATAAACAAAAAACTAGAAAGAAAAAAAAATACATGAAAAAGATACAAATGGACATCTGAAAAAATAAAAAATAGTGAATTTAATAAAAAGATAATGCATGCATTAAATCAAGTTAACATGCAGCAGATAAACTCCAATGATATTGATGATTTGAATAACCTCATAACCGAAACAGTGAACAAAAGCATTCTGCAACTGAAAAAACCAAAAACAACACACAATGAATTAGATAAAGAAATATTACAACAAATAGAAAAAAGGAAGATCTTAAATAAATCTAACAAAAAGGGAACCGCAGAATATGGAGAACGTAATAGGCAGATTAGAAAAGGAATCAGAAAACAAAAAAGAAAAGAAGAAGAAAAATTAATAACAACAACTATTGAAAAAAATAAGAGTATGAAATGCCTCAGACCGACACTAGGATGACGTCAGATAATATCATTAATGGGAAAAGACGAAAATGAAATCACAACTAGAGAAAGCATACTGAAACGAATAGAAGAATTTTACACGAAACTCATCAACAGAACACATCAACAAGACGATGAAATGAGACCAGCACGGAAATTAATAAAAAATGTTGGATCGGAAATAATGCCAAAAGTAACAATTTCAGAGGTAACTACAACATTGGGAAACATGAAGAGAAATAGAGCTGCAGGAGAAGATAGTATTACTACAGATATAATATTAGAAGGAGGTAAGGAACTCATTGCAATTGTAACTAAGCTTATAGACAGTTGTTTACACCAGGACAAAGTCCCTAAGAACTGGAACAACTCTAAAGTAATCTTATTACACAAGAAAGGTGATAATCGAAAGTTGGAAAACTACAGGCCCATCAGTCTATTGTCACACCTATTTAAAATACTCACCAAAGTCATAACTACCCGACTAACAAGAAAATTAGATGTATACAAACCATATGAACAGGCAGGTTTTAGAAAAGGCTATTCAACTTCCGATCACCTGTTAACCACAAAAATATTAATAGAAAAATCTAACGAATACAAGTTTCCAGTTTTTATAGCATTTGTAGACTACGAAAAAGCTTTCGACACTATAGAACACACGGCCGTAATAAACGCAATGCAAAATTGTAGAATAGACAGCAGATATATTAACTTAATAAAAGAAACTATGAACCAAGCTACAGCTACATACTACCTAAATGAAAATGAATACACGAACCCTGTACCATTAAACAGGGGAGTCAGACAGGGAGACACTCTATCACCCAAACTGTTCACCTTAGTTTTGGAGGACGTTTTTAAAAATCTAAATTGGAAATATAAGGGAATAAACATCAATGGCCGCTACCTCAGTAATCTACGATTTGCGAATGACATAATCCTGATAGCTACTGACCTACAAGAACTGCAAACCATGCTTTCAGAACTACACACAGAATCTTGTAAAATAGGACTGAAAATGAATTTAAACAAAACAAAAGTCATTCACTCCGAAGAAACGATGACAATAATAAACAACAAAGTTATAGAAAAAGTTGAAGAATATATATACTTAGGACAAAAAATAATACTAAATAGGGAAATTCAAACGGAAGAAATAAAAAGAAGAAGAAAGTTAGCATGGGTAGCATTCGGCAAATTGAACTATATACTTAGAAATCAAAAAATTAAACTACATCTTAGATCTAAAGTTTTTGATGCATGCATTATTCCGATATTAACATATGGGGCACAAACATGGACAATCACAAAAAAGAATATGAACATACTCAGAGTCACTCAACACGCGATGGAAAGAGCAATGCTTGGCATATCACTTAAGGGCAGAAAAAAAAACACATGGATTAGACAGAAAACCAAAGTCACCGATGTGGTATAAAAATCACTAAAATTGAAATGGGAATACGCTGGACATGTAGCTAGGAGCGATCTAAACAAATGGCACAGAACAATTCTAACCTGGAGACCATACGAACACAAAAGACCCAGAGGCAGACCTCCTATGAGATGGACAGATGATCTGAAACGAGCTGCCGGGAAAAATTGGCTACAAGTAGCGTACAACAAAAAACAATGGAAAGGAAGACTTGAAGAGGCTTATGTTCAGATTTGGACGTGAATGGCTAGACGAAGAAGAAGAAGAAGAAACCAATTGTGTCGCAAATTCCTCGGCAGAATGCAGTAGGATCTGGTTACCCATACTGAAAGAGGAAGTCAATATAAAGAAAATACCACGATTAGTAAGTCAATAACATATCGATTAGTAAGTACATATATTTTAGTATTATTTATATATCTATGTATTATTAATATTATTTATAATTTAAAATAACATAATATGTATATTAAGGTCAGAATTCGGTATTAGTTTTGAGAGTAAACTAAATGTAAGACCCAATACTTACGATGTCGGGATAGTATCACGAGGTTTTTTCCTAGAATTTCATCTTGATTTACTATGGAATCTCTAACACGAGAATTTTACTGTCACCGTTGCATGTGGTTGTCTTTTTAAAGACAGAACACATCTATGATTTTTGTGTGACGGATATTCTTGAGTTGGGGTTGATTTCATGTAATCGAATGAACTATCTTTCAGTAAAGTCGTCCCAGGAACGCAACTCATAAATATTGGCAATATCATTTTAAAGTCTTCTACTTTAAAATGTATAATATATGTCTAAATTGCCGATATAAATAAATGAGTCAGATTAAATAAATTATTAGAAGAATTTTTTACTAAGCAACAACATTTTTGTTTGATTTATTAATATTTTGTATTTTGACAACTGCATACGATTTGGACGTCGAAACGTTAATAAAATCATTTTTTTAGTAAAATTGTGGCTTATTTCCCATTTAAAATAGTTGATTAAAATATTCGATATCGCGGTAATCCAAAACAGTCGTATATTCATGGAGTAGGCTGTACAAATCAGTCGTAAAGGAAGCTTAAATTAGTTACCTTAGTTATAAGGAAAAAAGGGTGGTATTGAAGCTATTTTCTTGCGGCATTTTACAAATGTACTTTATTTGACGTTTCGACTTTTAGTTCCAATTCCAAAATCCAAATCCAAAATAAATGTAATAATTGAATTTTCCAAAATCTTAAATGTGATAATTTAAACGTGTTCCGATATTTGTTGGAAAAATTGTTAAGTTGAAAGAAGAAATAAGTATACTAAAATATTATGTCTCTCGAAGGCAACATCACTAAGATCTCGAACATGTTTACTATGAAATCCAGCAACGCATAGAATAATCTTATAATCTTATATATCATATACAGGGTGTAACAAAAATACAGGTCATAAATTAAACCACATATTCTGGGACCAAAAATAGTTCGAATGAACCTAACTAACCTTAGTACAAATATGCACACAAAAAAAGTCACAGCCCTTTGAAGTTACAAAATGAAAATCGATTTTTTCGAATATATCGAAAACTATTAGAGATTTTTTGTTGAAAATGGACATGTGGCATTCTTATGACAAGAACATCTTAAAGAAAAATTATAGTGAAATTTGTGCACCCCATAAAAATTTTATGGGGGTTTTGTTCCCTTAAACCCCCCCAATATTTTGTGTCCGTTTCAAATAAATTATTATTCTGGTGCCATTAGTTACATTAAATATTTTTAAAACTTTTTTGCCTCTTAGTATTTTTTCGATAAGCCAGTTTTTATCGAGTTGCGGCTTCTTTTTTAATATGTTTACATAAAAATTTTATGAGGGTTTTGTTCTTTAAACCCCCCAAATGTTTGTGTACGTTCCAATTAAACTATTACTGCGGTACCATTAGTTAAACACAGTATTTTTAAAACTTTTTTGCCTCTTTGTATTTTTTTGATAAAGCATCTTTTATCGAGATGTGGCTTCTTTTTTAATATGGTTCAAAATCTACCTAAAAATGTAAATCATAAATAAATTTTCATATTATTACCAAGTCTCCATAATCGTACTTTACCATATACAAATATGTGGTGGATTTGACAAATATTCAAATATCTCGATAAAAACTGACTTTTGGAAAAAGTACTAAGAGACAAAAAAGTTTTTAAAAACTTGTGTTTAACTAAAGGCGCTACAATAATAATTACATTGAAACGTACACAAAAGTTTGGGGGGGTTTAAAGGAACCAAACCCCCATAAAATTTTTATGGGGTGTCCAAATTTCATTATAATTTTTTCTTAAAATACTACCGCCATAACAATACCACACGTCCATTTTTAATAAAAAATCTCTAATAGTTTTCGGTATATTGGAAAAAATCGATTTTCATTTTGTAAATTCAAAGGGCTGTAACTTTTTTTCTGTGCCCATTTGTACTAAGGTAAGTTATGTTCAATCGAACTATTTTAGGTCCCAGAATACGGGATTAAATTTATGACCTGTATTTTTGTTACACCCTGTATATCTGCACAATATAGAGTAACTGCAAGATTTCGTCTACTTCTTCTGCTTCTTCTTTTTCTATAGACATGACAGTGTCTGTTTTTTCAATGTGCCTTCAGTAAGTTGTCATTCCATCTATTCCGTGGTCTTCCCACTGATCGTCTTCCTATTTGGGAACTGTCTCTCGCCGTCCTTACTACTCTACTTTTGTTGTCATTTGACTTATGTGGTCATTTCATTCTTCCTCTTCTTCTGCTCTTCTGTTTTTTACCTAGTTACTAATATTGTCTACCTTGCATCTCCGTCGTATATCTGCACTTCTAGCTCTATCCCATAGTGTCTTTCCATCGAAGATTTCTCGAAGAGTTTTCATCTCTGCTGTTTCTAGCATTCCTTTTATCCTCTCTGTTTCAGGGCCCTGATTCTAATTCAAATTTCGACTGAAAACAAGTCGCAATCAATATGGTGACGTTGAAATGCGACTGTGCCATGGTGCGAGCCTTGTGGATTTTAGTTGAACTAACGAAATGATGTCACAAAATAGCGACTATCGAAATTAATAGCGACTCTAAAAAAGTGGTTGATATTATAATTTCGAGTCGAAATTATTGTGACATGGACATGAATGAAATGGCCGAAAGCGATGTTAGGTTTAGTTTAGATGTGTTTTGTTTGTTTCTTGCAAGGAAAACTAAAGCAAAAGGTATTAATATGGATGGGTTTTATGGAAATTTGCTGGTTTTGGAGGAATTAGATAGAATAGTATTAAATTAGAAATATAATAAATATAATAATTGAGAATTTCCACAATGTGAATTATCAACTCAATGAAAGATGTAAGGTAATAATCTGGGAAAATTACTATAAAACAAGGAAAATTATGTACCAGCTATTTTATTGCTGGACATACTGGAATCAAATCTTAAGATTTCATATATTAGTAATATAGCTATGCAAAGTCCGCAGAAAGTGTGCTATTTGGTTTATAAACAAATTAGCGCTCCGAAATCTTTTTTTCAATTATTGCTCTGTAACTCAGAAGATTTTAACGTTAAACCAAAGACACTCACATAAAAATTCACTGTAATTTATTTCTGCCCATAGATATTTGTTTCCGATTTCAGTCGCCGGAAATTTTTCTCGGAAGATTCGGGGTTTCCAAACAAAATCTTTAATTTTCAACTAAAATTTTAGGGCAGTAATTATTTATCAATAATTAAATAACTTGGTGACATGAATGTTTTTTGTTACGAGTGTCTTGAAGATATGAAAATTTGTATGTACAAAGAGGACCGAAATAAAAAGGTAATGGTTCAAAGATTGAAATCCTGTTGTTTATAACTCTGTCGCAAATGATGGTCAAATTTGACCGGTTATACCTGGAACCACTCCTCGCAATTCAATCTTTTTTGCTTCGAAAAGGGCACAGAAGCCGTGCCCTTTTCAACAGCGCTAACTTAATTTGATTTAATCTAATATTTTCTGAGGGGTTCTATTTGTTTATAAGCCAAAAAATTGTTTCTTTATAACATTCCTGAGACCGCTCAAATAGTTAAATTTCAATTCTGTAAAGTACGTTGAATAGGTATAGTGCTTTTTTATACGAAAATCATAGGTATTCTAGTGTATCATAATCTTTCTGGGTATTATTTTGACCGAAATTTTTTAATTAACATTTTAATTATTGCTAAACTATTGGTTAGATTGTCGCCGGTCTCCTGATATAATCTACTATAAAAAATCTTACATGTCATCAATTTATTTAATTATTGATAAATAATTACTTCCCTAAAATTTTAATTGAAAATTGCAGATTTTTTTAAAACTCGGATTTTGCGAGTAAAATTTTTGTTGAAGGAAATCGGAAAAAAATAACTTTGTGCAGAACTTAATTACGGTGAATTTTTATTTGAGTGTTTTTGGCTTAAAGGAAAAATCTTAGCAGTTACAGAGCACTAATTGAAAAAAAAATAAGATTTAAAAGTGCTAATTTGTTTATAAATAAAATAACACACTTTCTGCGGATTTCTCATACCCCATATTACTAATATATGCAATCTTAAGATTCAATTTTAGCAATAAAATAGATGGTAAATAACTTTTCCCAAAAATGGCATTTTTTTGATAATTTTCCCAGACTATCAACAAATGTTGCGGTGGTTGCGTAGCCAATAAATCTAATAAACCGGAGCGCGAACCCAAATTCTGAGCAGTGTCAAAATGATAACGTTAATATCCCCAGTTGTAACTAATATCGAAATGAAAAAGAATCGCTATAAATTGCGACCATCATGGCGGTGTCGAAATTCAATAGCGACCTCGAAATGAATTAGAATCAGGCCCCTCGTCGTGTTTCTGCCGCGTATGTCATTACGCAAGATTTGGTGAATATAGCTAAAAGCAAAGATATGATAATCAGCACACAACCCCATATGGAAACCCCGTTGAATATAAATAATGGAGCGGACTGGTTGAACGATTTAAATACCTTGGAGCTACTTGAAACAGCCAGTCGCTCTGTAATCTGGAAATAATCTGGAAATGATGTAATGGCTGATGTAATGATGTAACAATGGCTAGAAACGCCTTCGTTAAATTTAACGAATACCTCCTTCGTGGTGAAGTCCCTTTAACCCTTAGAATCCGAGTCTTCAAATGTTGCACGTAGCCCATCCTGATGTACGGAAGTGAGATCTGGTCATTTAATCTCTAAATCTTGTGGAGGCTCTAGAAATGTGGTGTCCTACTCCCAGAAGTCTGCTTAGAATTCCAAGGGTGGAGAATGTAACAAATGATGCGGTTCCAGGAAGAGCTAATGTCCAAAGAGAATTGTTAGATCTCGTTAAGCAGCGGAAGATTTCATGCTTGGGCCATATTCTACGAAATATCAAATTTAATCTCCTTAATGTCATCTTGATGGATAAAGTTGAAGGTCGAAGAGGATTTGAGCGAAAGCAACATTTATGGTTCAGAAACATAAGAAACTGGTGCGGCAAGCGGTATACCTGATACAGTATCTCAAGATCTCTAGATAATGATCTCTGTACATTCGAGAACTAGCATGAACGTCTACACGCTACATAACATAGTATATAGCACCCAAAGTAGAAGTAGATTTTATTTGTTTCTAACAGTGAGCAAATTTATTTTGAAAACGTTCTTAATCACATCATTAGCTTTTGTAATTTTATTATTCATTCGTTTTCAAGATCAACCAACAGAAACTTGTTTGTACTAATATCTAGGCAAAAATTAAAAATAAAACTACTTGCGAAAAGAAATCTATTTTTAATGTATGTAAGTGAATACCTTTTCAGAAATTTTCATATTTGATTCACAGAATCAATTCGCCTTTTCCGTATAACGTATAGCTTATCGAAACTTGACAGAAACAGCCAAATCCCGTATTCATAGGAACGACTTTTGTGAATAAGCATTCATGTATCATGTGCAAAGAAAATCATTTGATGTAAATACCGTCGCTTTGAAAAGTGGATACGACTGTGTCATGCAGTTTTCTCGCAATGCAGGTGTGAAGGAGTGTATTATTTAAAAAAAAATACTGCTTTTAAATTGATTCAGGATTGAGTTGAATTACAATACATTGTAAGAGATATAATTTTATTGTTGCAATTTATGCCACAATAAAATATCATTTTTATTAAACTTAAATATAAAAGTAATTTTCCACCAAATTTACAACCATCTAATTAAAAAACAAACCCAAATGGTACAAACCAATAATAATGGTAATGCCACTAATTCAAACAAATACTATCCTTAGTTACCGATTCTCTGAACATCACAAATATGGCATCAATTTTGAACATAAATCAACAAAAACATTTTTCAAACTTTAAACCCAGTGGTATTACAGATTATCGGATGTCGGATGTTGTAAAGACTGCAACTCAACATATATTGGACAAATACGCCAATATGTCCATAAAGGATTGTTGCACGAACATAATGAACAAACCATCAAACCAACAAATTCACTACAGTATTTGTCGTCTTTTGATTTTGCAAATACCTACATACTTCTTCTTCTTAACGTGCCCTATCAAGTCCCCTTGACGTTGGCGATTAACATGGCGTAACTGTCTCTGTCTCGAGCTATTCTAAATAGTTGCTCTGCTTACTTTATGCCTGTCCACTCCCTGATATTATTTGACCAAGAGGCCTGTTTTCTACAAATTCCTCTGATTTTACCAATCATAATAAGTTAAAGAATATTATATCGGTCTCCCCTTGCTACGCGTCCAAAATAGGCCATCTTTCTACATTCGATATTATCAAGCAGCTCGCGATCAGCATTTGCTGTCTTAAGGACTGCCACATTTGTCAGCATAGTTGTCCATGGTATTTTTAGTATACGTCTGTGCAGCCACATTTCAAAGGCCTCCAAACGGGCAATGGTGAATATTTTTAATGTCCATGCTTCGACATCGTATAAGAGGACTGACCAAATGTAACATTTAGTCATGCTCTTTCGAAGTTGAAGTTGCAAGTTGTCATTACAGAAGAGTGACCATGTATTTTGTTTTTGAACAGTTTATGTTTAGGCCAAACTCTCTTCCCACTGCGTCAAGGGCATTTAAAAGGCATTGAAATCCATTCACGTCATCAACTAAAATAACTGTATCATCTGATTATATTATCAGAATTCCAATCCCTTTGCAAATACACAATTAAGAAAATGAACAGAACTACAACATAATATGTTTATTGGGGATGATTGATGATTGATTGATAGGATAAAAAAGATCAAAATTCTATCAGTAATAAGACCGATACAAAAGATCTGTTTAATATATATCATCACTTAATAAATAAAAAAAATATGAAAAAAATATTTTTAAGAAACGCTTTTCTTTAGTTACGAGTGACATTAAACATTATAAAAAAATGAACTAAAAAGCAAAAAATAAAAAAAAATTAAAAATCTAACACATTCGTCAAAGAAAAGCGTGGCGCGTCTTCATCGAATAAACGGTTTTCGCACCACGCTTTTCTTTAACGAATGTGTTAGATTTTTAGTTGATTTTTTTATAATATGTTTTTAGTCACTCGTAACTAAAGAAAAGCGTTTCTTAAAAAATATTTTTTTTATATTTTTTTATTTTTTACTTTTTAGTCTTACACTTTTCAAACATTAAAATATATCGTCATGTTTATTAAAATATGTATAAAACATATGATGTACAAACATGAAAAGTAGTCGGAATCGGCAAAAAATTTGAAACTTTATTGTTTATTTATGAAGCATAAGTAAACAATTAACGTAAAAAGTAAAATTATGTATAGTTCATATAATTAGCTACAATTTGTAAAAGTTTCAAGTTTCTTCATTGTAAAAAACAAGGGAATATAAGCATTTTCCGTTAAAATCTTTTTTTTATTTAAAAAATTAATTAACAAAAAAAATTATTGACTATTCGTGTATTGTTCCCGCGAATGCATATGTCTGCAAATTTTTAGTCACTTGCATTGAAGAAAATGCAGTTAAATTAACGTCCAAAGATTTGACCCAAACGATTGAACTAAAGAAAAGCGTTTAATTAATTAATACGACAAAACGAATTATAATGGTAATTGTAGCACAAAACGTCTCTACCGGTGGTTTTTCTAAGACTACGATAAAAACACGAATTTTTTTAATTCGAGTTTTGGTTGAAGTTTTGTTTCGTATCGTATTGAAATTTGACACGAATAAACGCCGATTTATATATAAACAAATATATGAGCGTTCAAAATTTGAAACTTTATTGTTTATTTATGAAGCATAACGTAAACAATTAACGTAAAAAGTGATATTATGTATAGTTCATATCATTAGCTACAATCCTTAAAAGTTTCAAGTTTCTACATTGTAAAAAACGAGAGAATTTAAGCATTTTCCATTAAAATCCTTTTTTTTTATTTAAACAATTAATAAACATAAAAAAATTTTATTGACTATTCGTGTATTGTTCCCGCGAATGCATATTATGTCTGCAAATTTTCATTCATTTGCATAGAAGAAAAGTCAGTCAAATTAACGTCTACAGATTTGATGCAAACTATTGAAGTAAAGAAAAGCGTTTAAAAAATACATACAAACCTTAACGCAATACATAATAATTATCCTCAGGCCAAATAGGACAACAAACTGTGTCTAGTAAAGTAGCATTTTTAACGCTCCTATGGAGTGCTAAAAATTGCATTTTTAACGCGGTTGTAGAAAAAAACAATTTATAGCACCAAAAGTAAACAAGTTACGCTCAAAATAAAGTTTGTCCCTTTTGTTTTGGCAAAAAAATCGGGAAGATCATCACCTAATTAGCAACTTCAATGAAATTAATCGTTACCGCTTTATTATATGATCTGTAAGTTTCATCGATTTTTCATCGTAAGTTTCATCGAAGTGCTTATTTTTGAAAAAATTTGGGTTTAAAGTAAAATTTTTAATTTTGAAGAAAATCCTTTTTTTTCAAACTACATAACTTATAAATTTCGATTAGAGATACCAAAAATCTGAAAGAATAAAAAAAGTCGGCTTTGTTTTTCCTAATTATTTTATATTTTTTTGTTTTTCTGTAAGACAAATATTGGTTAATATTTGGTGTTTCTAAATTTGCATACACTCGTGATTAGTGACTCGTTCAAGCTCTTTTAACTACAGCTCTTTAAAAAATAAGGGCCCAGAGCACGCCAAATAGAATTCTATTTTGCTGACGTCACAAAATAGAATTTCATAATGGGAGAATACACGGTTGCTAGGCAACGTGACGTCACTAAAATAGAATTCTATTTGGCGTGCTCCCACACAAGGATTTTGAACCGATGAAACTTACAGATGATATAAACAATACGTACACAAGTAAATAAATATAAATAAATAAATAAATACGTACGACGTACACAAGTAAAAATATTACAAGCATGTCAAAAAATGTATATTTTTCTTTTCATCAAGAACTTCCTCCGCCACCTGAATACATATTTAAATATAACCTGCCAAAGCAAGATATTTCTACTATCGTCAGATTAAAAACTCGACACGGGAAATATGAGGCACATCTGCACAAATTAGGAATAATTAATTCATCAGTCTGTTTTTGTGATAATGTTTCGATTAGAGATTTAAACCATATTTTCTTGGAATGCAAAATTAACGAGAGATATATAAATCAATTATATTACAATTTACGACAAACACAAGTTCATTTTCCAATTAGTATAGAATATCTACTAAGTTGTCATAAAATGGAAATATTTAAATTACTCATAAACTACTTGAAAGAAATAAATATAATCATTTAAGTGAAATAGGTATAAATATAACAAAACTAATAAATTGAGGTAAAAATAAAATAAAAATCTGTGGCTAACGGACTCGCATCCAAGCCATTTTTTCACACACACACACGTACACAAGTAAAGAAACTTGTGAAGTGGTAACGATTAAGTTCATTTGAGATGCTAAGCAGAGGGTGATTTTCCCGATTTTTTTACCAAAAAAAATGGACCAACTTTATTTTGAGCGTAACTTGCTACCTATGAAGCTAGAAATTTTTTTATAACACAAAATATAGCTTTTTAAACACTTTAAAAAAGTTGTAATGTTTTTCCTAAAAAGTGCTTAATCCATTTTTCATTAGCTGTAACTCTGCTTCTGCTAGGTAGAGACCTAATATCGAAAAAACCGTCTAATAACGTGGTTATTTTGTTGAAAAATGAACATATTCACTCGCTAATAACTCGAAAAGTATTGACTTGGTGAAAAAAGTCTATAGAACGAAAGTTGCTTAGAATTAGTCAGTTTATCCATTTTCGGACTTATTTTTAACATATATTTTTTCACCCCCGAGAGGGTGTGAAACTCACCCTTAGGGCAAAAGCACACATCGGCACAATATCACTTTTTTGTCTGGCATGTTAGCTATACGTATGAACAATTTCATGTCAATTCAAGCGGTTCTTTAAAATATAGAGGTTTTGCAATATTTTACCGTTAAAGAACGTACTACATATTATTAGTTTTCTCAAGATTCGAAAAAAATAAATGCATTTAGATAGCATTGGACCAATACTTAAAACCACTATAATTAAAACATATTTCATTTTAATCATATTGAACTATCTACTACCTATAAATATTGGTCTAACCTAATCCATCGTTATTTTTAAGAGTGTTCGATAAATAACATACAATTCAGGCATTCAATATAATTCTTTTGATAAATTAATAAATATAGTTTTTTCAAGAATTTACTTAAAAAATAAATTAAAATTCCAAAAAAAGCTTTTAAAAAGAAAAATTTGATTTCTTTCCAGGTGCCATATGCGGTGGACAATGTTGCGACGAAAAGACGGAGACCTTATTAAGGAAGCAGGGCCAAAGGGACTTCGCAGCCCTTCTCCGTCACAACTCCAGGTCGCTTCAGGGATTGCTCACTTCCACGGCGACAACTTTGCAAAGTAAGTTTCCGAATAGCTCTAATTAACTCGTAAGGTTTCCAAATTTAATGAATGGCGGACTTCGGAGAAATCAAACTGGGCTTAGGGGTTGTAAATTTCGTTAAGAGGTTTCCTATTGGCTGGATGCTGGACTTATAGCCACTAATTGCTTTTGGGTAATAATTGTACAATATGTAAGCGTAAACTTACGGAGCCGGTCAAAGTAGTAAATAGCTAATTTGTTTAAAAGATACAGTTACAAATAAAGGAAATTAAGTCTATTCACAAGGGTCTCTGGACCTGCCTTTTATCAATATTCATCACTATAATTGAGGTCATCCGTCAAGGAGATTTCAATATTTTAATAAAAGACGTTTCGTGCAGTATTCCTGCACTCCAGTTCTAATGATTGTGAAGTTACATAATGATGTAAAACAATGGGCATTGTTGTTAAAAATTTAATAGCTCAAAAATACATTAGAATTCTTAATGCTACAAATACAAAAAAACAAGAAATGTCACAAAAATCATTAGTGGTAAAAATTCTAACGTAACATCTCATACAATTAATAGAAACGTGAGGCCAGGAGAAGAAGTATTTTGTTAGCCATAAGCTTTTTCGTTAGCTTGTTCCAAGATAATTCTTAGAGTACAAATGTAAATGTGGTCGATAGTGCAGCGTTTAGCGCGAAAGGCTTGCTTGCTTCCTAGTTTCTTGTCTAGCTCTAGCTTCAGTCTATTCAATATGACCTTGTGCATTATTTTGGATGTGACACTTAGCAGTGTCATTGCTCACCAATTATCGCATTTACTTAGATTGACCTTTTTGGTATCTTAAGACTACACCCTAGTTCCATTCCTTCGGGAGCTCCTCGTCGGCCCATATCTTGTTAAAGAGTTTGTATAACATTTCTACTGATTCTTTTGCGTCAGCCTTTATTGAAACTATCAGTAGATTGTCACTTACAGCGGGTTTGCTATTTTTTAGTTGTTTCAGTGTGTTTTGTATTTCTTCTTTCGTAATTTCATCTGTGCTAATGTTTAACTCTAACTTAGATCTATTCTGAGCAACTCTCAGCTGAACTTACAACTAAGAATCAAGTTCCTAAAATGTTATGTGTATCCTGTATTACTATATGGATGTGAAATCTGCATCATGAAGGTTAACATGATGAACAAATTAGAAGCCTTTGAGATGTGGTCGTATCGTAGAATGCTCAGAATATCTTGGGTTCAACGCATTTCAAACAGAGAAGTCTTAAACAGAGTAGGTCAAGGCGAAGGTGACTTAATGAAGATGATAAAAAAGAGAAAACTTGAATATCTGGGGCATATTATGAGAGATACAGGATGCTGCAGTTAATATTCAATGGAAAGATCGACGGAAAAAGAGGAATTGGTCGAAAGAAATATTCATGGCTCCGAAACCTTCGTCAATGGACTGGCTT
Source organism: Diabrotica virgifera virgifera (assembly GCF_917563875.1). Taxonomy (NCBI): domain Eukaryota; kingdom Metazoa; phylum Arthropoda; class Insecta; order Coleoptera; family Chrysomelidae; genus Diabrotica; species Diabrotica virgifera. Next base: position 211,090,228 of record NC_065449.1, read on the forward strand.
ATCAGCAGATCAATTGTTACATGCCACACAAGATCGAGAACGATATCGGCAAATTGTTATGGAAGCTACCCACTCCTAAAAATTTGGGCACGGTACTTAAAGAAGAAGAAGAATGTTTAACTCCTGTATTGCATTTCTTCATCTATATCTGCTCTAATAGCTCTAATTAACTCATAAGGTTTCGAAATTTAATGGATGGCGGACTTCGGAGAAATCAAACTGGGCTTAGGGGTTGTAAATTTCGTTAAGAGGTTTCCTACTGGCTGAATGCTGGACTTATAACCACTAATTGCTTTTGGGTAATAATTGTACAATGTGTAAGCGTATACTTACGGAGCCGGTCAAGTATAGTATTGAATAGCTAGTTTATGTGACAGATACGGTTACAAATAAAGGAAATGAAGGCTATTCCCAAAGATCTCTGGACTTGCCTTATTAATATTCGTTCTTTTACAAAAAACATATTTCTTAATACAGTTACACAAACTAATTTATCACAAAAATTACGATTTTTAGGGATGTAATAAGTCGATTTGGCCTAATTTACCTACATGCAATAGCTGAATTTTTTAATATTGCTCCAAAACGGTTTAAAACTTTTTTTATGAAAATTTGTACTGTGTCAATATGCTATGGTCAAAAAAACCGAAGTAGCGAAAATATTTTTTCTCGGTTTTTATAGATGTTTAGAGGAGATCTCTAAACCACCACCCTTAAATTTTTTTAGTATAATATTGGATTAAAAAAAGTCACGGCAATAGAATGAAATATCAATTTTATAACTTTTTTGTCTGTTATGGTAAGGGAGCCCAAGCGGGGATTTTTGCAGTTACTCGAGCGCGTCAGATTATCATATGGGGAGAAACCAGGTACCCTGCAGATGTACCTCTACCATATATTGGCTCTTAACACAGGGAAGTTCGTTAAGGGGGGACCGAAAAAAAATCTATCCTAAAAATACTCTAAATTGTCGAACTAAGATAGGGTAAGTTAAGTACCTACATGCAAAAAGTGTATATTTCAAAAATCTGACAATTTGAGCGGAGCGTAAGAAGATGGATGGGTCAAAAAGTTTCACAAAAAAAACGAATATTTCGCGAAATGAACGTCAGATCGAAAAACTAAAAAATACGTCTTCAATATTTTTCAAAAATCTATCGAATAGTACTAAACATGACCCCCACGAAGAGGGGTGGGAGTAAATTTAAAATTTTAAATACAAACCCCGCGATATTTTGCAAAATGAACATCAGATCGAAAAACTGCAAAATACACTTTCGAAATGTTTTTGAAAAATCTATCGAACGGTATCAAACACGACACCCCACGGAGGTGGGGTGGGGGGTTACTTTAATATCTTAAGTGGGACCCCCAAATTTTTATTGCAGATTTGGATTCTTTTTTCGAATTATGGATAGATGGCGCTATAATCGGAAAAAAGATTGTTGGAAATGGAAAATTTAATTAAAAAGTGGAAAAGTGGATAAAAAGTCCCCACTAAAATGGAAAATTTTATTTAACTTTTTTTAGTTTTAGGACCTAATAATCACAACCCAATAACGCTCGAGTGACTGCAAATTTAGCATACTTTGCTCCCCTACCACAGTATTTGTTTGTAAAGTCATTAATTTAGAAGATACATTGACTTTTTAAATGCTGCAATGTTTCATATGATCAAGATTAAAACGTTTATCCTTGATCACAATCCCATCTCCCACAAAAAGAAATCATTCCTTGAAATGCCCTTCTCTTAAGTTTAATTATAAGAATAAAGGTATTTTTCAAGATATGTGCTAGTTTACCAAAAGCGGCCCATGCCAATTCTGTTCTTCTGTTAATTTCAGCAGCTTGATTTGGTTTTCCCACTTTGATGACATGACTCAGGTATACATAATGTTTAACATTTTTTATGGTTTGGTTTTGTGTTGTTGTATTTGGTCCTGGCTCATTTTTATTGTTTTAATCTAGTTCTAGAGTCTGTGTTCTAGAAACACTTATGGCAGTTTGAAAGAATAATTACAAGACTGGATGGTGAAGAGCGAATATCCGCCTTACGGTCAGCTGCATATTTAACACTGGATGTTGACAACTAAAATGACAGAACAACGAATGAATGTTGCGGAAATGAGAACGAGTGTATCGAGGAGGGATAAGGATTCTTCAAAAACTAATACAATAATACTCAGAAAAGAATCGATCAGATGTAAAATAGAGATTGATGGCATCAGTTTTAAACAAATAATAGAAATAAAATATCATGGAATTACACTGTCCACCTAAGGAGACTTGGACAAAGATGTGAGATATCAAGTACAAAAAGCAAATAAACTGGCAGGATCTCTTAATTACACTATATGGTTGAACCGACATATTAACACTGAGATGAAGTCAAGAAATTATAAAGCCAATATCTATCTAATCAGCCCTAAACATCCATCCTTGGATATAGGCCTCCTCTTCCTTCTTCCATGCCTCTCTATCTTGGGCAATTTGCATCCATTTTGACCCAGTGTGTTTCTTCAGGTCATCTGACCATCGCATCTGTGGCCTTCTCCTTTTTCGTTTGTGGTTCCATGGGTCTCCAATGTATTACCATCTTAGTCCATCTTTCATCCTTCTGCCGTAGGGTGTGTCCGGCGAACTTCCATTTAAGCTTTGCTACTTGGGTAGAGACGTCTTTCACTTTTGTTTTGTTACGGATCCATTCGTTTCTTTTCCTGTCTGATAATTTAAATTATCAGACAGGAAAAGCCAATATAAGACCAATAATAACATAGACATCAGAAACGAGATCCGATACAGCCACAACACAAAGACTATGGCAAACGACAGAGATGAGAGTACAGAGTACTGAGAAGGATTACAGGCAATACGCTGAGAAATCCAAAGAGGAGTGAAGACATTAGAAGAAAGTGTAAAGTATGTATGTATGTATCGGTTTTAGAACGTCTTTCGACGTTGTCCGATGCCTAACTTCCACGTCCTTCTATCATCCCATTGGCCATCTCTAAGATCCCTTGTATTCATTGCTTTGGTTACCCCTTCTTTCCATGTCTTTTTGGGTCTTCCTCGTTTTTTGCGGTTTGGTGGTACCCACTCCAAGATCTTTTTGGGCAATCTTGTGTCTTCCATTCTTTGAACATGACCATACCAAATCAACTGTTTCCTCTCAATGTCTGTTGTTAAGTAACCATCTATTCCAATTCGTCGTCTTACTTCCTCATTTCGAATTCTTTCCCTACGGGATATACCTAACGATCTTCTAAACACATCCATTTCTACAGCTTCTAATTTTTTCCTGTTGTTCTCGGTTATTCTCCAAGTTTCTGCTCCGTAAAGTAGGCTGCTTTTAATAAGTGTTTCATAGATGTTGTATTTTCGCTGTATTCCTATTTCGGAGCTCCAAATTATTCCATTTAGGCATCCAATTGTTCTTCTAGCTTGTGTTACCCTTTTCTTTATTTCCTCATCGTCTTTTCCCGTTCTATCGAAGATTACTCCCAGGTACGTGTATTCACTACAGGATGTGATTTGTTCATTATCCTCTAGTTCGATATTGGATAACTCAGCTCCTATGGGTAGGTATTTAGTTTTTTCCACATTAATTTCCAAGCCCCACTGTTCATATTCCTCCTTCAGTTTTCTTGCCATATACTGTAGGTCGTCTTTATCATTAGCTATGATGACTTGGTCATCAGCAAATTGTAAGGTATACAAACAAACCTCTCCGAGGTCTATACCCATACCGTGGCATTTACGTTTCCACTGGTTTAGTGCTTTTGCAACATATATCTTGAACAAAGTTGGTGAAATACAGCAGCCCTGGCGCTGTTTAAAGTACAGTGGATAAATAACTGGATGCTAAATAGAAAATAAGAATGGAGTAGCCACATAAGTAGATTTGGGGAGACCCGTGATGTCAAAATAGCAAGAGATAAATCACCAATCGGTAGAAGAAGTAACAGCCGACTGCGCAAAAGATGAGTGACAACCTTCCATAGAAGTATCCATCCGCCAATGAACAAGCAGAATTGCTTATAAAGAGGAAGAAGAAGATGATCAGTATTTGTTTATTTCAAATTATTGAAGAATTTCACGCCATAATACTTTTCGTGTGACCCTCGTAGAAGCTAATAAAACAACCGACCTGATTTCTGAAGCCCTACTGTTTACATAAACATCATATAATTAGCGAACTTTTGTGACTCCATATTTCCATATTTCGAAAGTACGAAAATTTTAATTAACTGTTCATCTCCCCTTCTCCCCTTTATCCCACTCACCTCTCACAGTTTTCAATTTTGCGGTGTGTATACTAATAGAATTATTTCTGTGGCTTTCTACAGTTCCGCTTTTGTTGAAATAATCAATTTATTACTATCATGGGAAAATGTACCAAGTTTATCAAAGGTAATACCATGAGTCCTCTAAATTTTATCGACAAATTTTTTTTGTTTTCACGAAAACTTCTTTATTTGGTAAAATTACGAAAACAAACCGAATGATAAAATCACGAGTCTGAAGGACGAGTGATTTTATCCATTTCGGTTTGTTTGAGTGATTTTACCCTAAATAAAGAAGTTTAAGTACGAAAACGAAAAAATTTATCAAACAAAATTTAGAGGACGAGTGGTATTTGAAAAGATTATTTTGTGAACCAATATGTGTTATTAGTAAATACGGGCATCTGTGCAATATTTTTAAGACAACTAGGATCAATGTCTTAAGTAGGTTATAGATAAATTATTTTATGATTTAAAAATGAACCAATTTATTTATTATATTGTTAATACATAAAAACTGTTTAAATCGAAAATGAACAATTATTAAAAACACAATTTTTATAACTAATATGAGATTTTCCAATGTCGTTCGTAACGTCTAATCTGTCGTCACTTTCAGTATCATTAATTACAGTCGCAGTTGATGTACTGGCAATGCACTCAGTTGTAGTAGTTGTTCTAAGTTTATTAATAATTTTTTTATGATGTTCTTCATTAACTTGTAAATAAGGTTTTAACGAAGAAGCTGTGGCATGTCCAGTTATTTTTATTGCCTCCTGTTCTTGAATTCCTGCCTTAACAAGATGAGATACTACACTGGATCGGCTTGAATGATTTGTTATTTTTCTGTTTTGTTTGTCCAATCCGCATTTTTTTGCAGAGTTCTTCAACCATTTAGCCATTTCATTTGGTCCAATGGGAGTATTTTTATACCATATTCCATTACCTGTTTGCCAGTATGGATTTGGAGTAAGGAAAAATCTATCGCTGGTAATATTTTTACCACGCTTCTTCATGATTTTTTTATATAGTCTTATTGGATCTTTAATCTGGATCTTTAATGTTTGGTGTCAGCCATTTTGAATCCGAACACTTTTTTTGACCACCTTGGCATGTTTTGGTAAAAACTGGATTATATTCAATCCTTCCTGTTTCTTTGCCGGCATTATTTATTTCATATTTGAAATAATCAATTCTACAATGAACACCCTCACCACCGCGCCATGCTAACTCGTAAGAGACAACATGAAAAAATTTTATCTCTAATCCTAGCGGATTATTTTCATCGCACGAGTCTATAATACTCAAATACTCTTTTTCATCCAGCGCTATAGCACTTTGTTTTCTTTTTTCGGGACGACTTTGTAACTCTTTCCTTTTTGCATTTCTCACGTCTCTTGCCTTCTTAAATTCAATGTCGATAAACGGGTTAAAACTTATATTAAACTCTGAAAAATATTTTGCTTGAATCATTTTGGCTGTTACATTCCAAATAGTTTTAACAGAGTATTCCTTGTAATCTTCGCCATTCATTTTCTTCATATTCATTCCCCAATCTTCAAGAACTTTTGCAATTTCTTGAATACTTGTACTATCATTCAACTGATAGTTCCTTACTGTGCAAAATTGCTCAAATTGTGTCCAAACAGACCTTTTTGTCTTAATTGTATTTTGAGGCGTATTATTTTTTAACAAATCTTTAATTTGTTCATGATTATTGTCACCAAATCTAACGCTAACGTCCATTTTGTTTAAATTAAATTATGACGATGTTAAATCGCGAAAATTTAAATCGGTCAAAATTGCGCGGCCTACTTGCTTCGTGGTCTTACCCAGCTACGCTGGGTGAGTTCACCACAGTGCAGTGGTGTAATTGGTTTTGCCTTACCCCCAGGTGAATGCATTTTATTTAATTATCATTCACCCGTGTTTTTGTAATAATAAAATAGGAGAATGTAATTTTAGAACTATTTTACTAATTCTACTAATATAATGTGTATTTTAAAAGTAACTATTGTTGGTGTAAAATATTACGTTGTAAATATTCGAATCCTTTTATGTGATAACACTGGTTTGTTGAAATCGGCAACAAAATAGAAGAATTAGTTCTGTGTTCTGTGTACGGTTTACATCGGTTCTGTTTGACGTTTATGAAAAGTTTAGAAATATTTATTTTGAAAATAAAAACTGTAGAAAATCTGAGTATATCGTGGTTAGTGTTTTTAAAATATCTATGTACCAGGGCTGTTCATAAATTAAGTTAGTAAACACAGATATGTACGTATTATGTGAAATTTAGAGTACCTTAAGTTTTATCAGGGAAGAGACTGTTTTATCAAGGAAGAGGCTGTTTTATCAGTATTACACTCAATGATTGGCTAGAACGACGCGTGGTGATTGGCTGAAAAAGCAAAAACGTCAGAATTTGACAGGTGAAAAAAATAATCAGTTATAGAGTATGCATTGTTTTATTATTTGTTATTTTACCGGAGAGTATATAAAAGTACTTCGTTTAATTATGTTATTTGTTTATACGATTGTCAGGCTTAACATAACATTTAAATATTTAACTATCTCCCTCATATGGCAACCTGCTAATTCTGGAATTACTGGTAATGAAACAGCAGATCATTTTGTCAAAGAAGCTACCAACTTCAATATGTACTGGAGTAACCACAATTCAACTAGCTAACGATTTTAAACTGGTTTTCAAAAAGTTAGTAAAAGTCAGTAAATGTCAAAACTTTGGCAACAGAGTAAAATAACTTTACATGAACTCCAACAATTTATTGGTAATTTCTTCCTGGACTTTCTAACTAGAAGTTAATCATCGATTATTAGAAGACTCCGAATTCACCATACCAAACTTAGTTTCTTGATGTAAATCATTCACCAACCTGTATCCATCATTGGATATGAAACCTGCAGTTAAAGAAATGCTCAACAACCCTGCAGAGATCATGAAAACTATATTGTTTTTAAAAACCCATTCACGAGAACTGGATTTACCAATTTGCCACTTACCAAGTAAATCATAATTGTATCCAAATGTTCAGTCGGTAGTTGAAGTGATTTTAAAGCGAATAAATGCTTTTTAACTGAGTTTTTCATGCTTCTGAGACCTAATTCAGATTCTTTATTTAAATTTTCAATCTCAAAAAGACCTTTTCAATGATTGTTGACTAACATCCGAGAGTTGTCAAATTTGTAGCACATAGTCTACCATACAGAATTGTAATTTTGTGCAGAAAAATCTAAACTGTACAATTTTCAGTGCATCATCTTTTAAACTCGTAAATATTCTCACGTAAACGTCATTCGTTAAACTCACGTAAATAATGATATTTTTGAATATCTGCCAATTTTTATTATTATGAATTAACACCACAAAAGTATCCTTAAACTCAATCCCCTCCAAATAGTCTTCATCAAAAACAGAATATTGTATAGGAAGTACTTTGACACCTTCTAATCCACTATATTCATGGCTTATATCTAACTTTTTTGACTGTGAACTGGATGAATCGGAATATTTTCTTTTTAAAATCATTCTTGCTCTAGACGAAGTTTTTGAAAATGTAGTACGATGTCATCATCGTAGCCAAGAATTTGAACATACTTGGATATACTTGGCAAATATTTGCACATACATTCCAGTTCTACTCAGAAGAAATATCGTCGTGTAACTTTGCGTCGATCGAATTTATGATTTCACTCATTTTGAGTCATTTTTGCCAAACTTCTGATCATCACTTTTAACCGGAAGTGATATAAAAAACGGCAGTATATATTTATCTCATCTTGTTATGGCGCGTCGAATAATATATTGGTCGGACGGAAAGACAGACATTGATACTTCAAAATTTTCACAAAACCATTGTACTGTAATATTCTACTTTTATGTCGACGACATACTTTGACTTAGGGCCGGTTGTTCGAACGCTAATCAAAAATGATCATTATCAAATATTTAATTACTGTCACAACAGTCAGTGTCAACTTTGATTGGGTTGCTAAAAACATAATTATTGATTAAAATTATGAAATTAGTTAATCAATTATGTTAATAATTGTTATGTTAATTGATTAATTAATCTTATAATTATAATCAATTATGTTTTCAGCAACCCAACCAAAGTTGACATTGACAGTCGTGACAGTAATTACATATAATTTGATTGTGATCATTGTTGATTAGCGTTCGAACAACCGGCCCTTAAACTTGTTGATTTGATTCGTATAAATTTAATGATGATGCATTTGCAAAGAACCAACGGGCCGGTATAACGGTTAACAATATTTTTCCTAACAAGTATTACAATTTATGTTTTTTATTTTTGCGTATTCTCAGTGGGTGAATATATGAATCTGGTCTGGAAATGCAAATTAAAAAATATATATGTACATCATAAAACCGTTTTTTTTTTTGTATCATGCCCTAGAAAACGGTAAGTAAGAACTGTTTTAATTTAAGTTATAAAGTATCAAATTATACGGATGCATCGATACATACGATTGCAGGGATTTGACAACTATACATTACCTTGGAGAGTTTTTAATTTGTCTCAAACCGCCTCGCAAATGAAATGGTAATTTAATATGAAAAGGGGTTTCTCAAGCCTCACAATTGCACCCGAATAATTCAGGCCGTTAATGGAGAGAATAAGCGAGAAAAGAACAGGGTTGGTTTCGAAAGCAAATGGGAATTGTGCTTGAATCTGAAGACGACAGATAAAGTTCACTAGAGGACTATGTCCATACAAATATAATAAACATTTTTAAATTAGGTATCTTAAATTTTTCTATCGTGCCTGGATATTCACTGGAGACCTCATTTTTTTACAATGGTATCTGTGTAGTGCAGTGGTCATCCATCCTGGTTACAACAGGTGTCTTAAGGTATTTTCTTTTATTCTTATGGCTGTAAGTATATTATCCATTTATTCTATCTGTTGTGAAAACAACAGTTAAATTAATTCGCTTTATGTAAATTTTTGGGGACAATCTGTTGTATGTGGGTTGAAAAGTTCTCTCAAAAGTTTGTGTTATGTAGGCACAAAAGATAACGCACATGTGGTTGCTATTAGAAGAGGCATCTAGCCTTGCGAACTAAGAAAAACACGTGTGTCGCCCTTTTTCAGGCAGAAAAGTGTAAATTAAGATATTAATGCAGTGATTTTGAATAGAATTTTAGCAGTCCATTCTCAGGGTCCAAGGCGACTAGTTCGTGTGTTGCTCTGTTGTTCTCCCGCTCGCAATAATTACCTCGCACGTCAAATTTTAAGACGGTACCTAATGTGTATAATAAAGACTCTCTCTTTTGCACCTAAAACAATTAATCGTTAATTCCGTGCATTTGTTAAACTCGTTGTTGTTAATAAATGTTTTGTTCGCTTAACACTTTTATTTCTCGTTTGCACAACCCTTCATATCATGTTTATTAGTAACTATAAAACCAGACCAAATAAATCTTAGAACCAGCTGCCCTAAAAGTTCACTAGTTTGTTAATATCGAAGGACATTTCTCTGCTTTCGGACATACGCGTGTGGTCCAAAAATATTCACCTATGTCCAATTAGGCAAAAGGTAATAAATAATTAAACCCTTTTCGCCACGGTGGTGGGGTGAGATTCAGTAAAAACTCACACCACTATCCGTTACTGTTTTATCAAACGGTATCGCTTACAAATGTCTATTTAAATTTTATCTTCTATTGATCTCCATTTCTATGGTTTTCTAATACATTTGTTTCTTTTTCAATCTGAAAATTTGATACGAAACATACGATTTTCTATAAATGTTTACACGTTAAGAGTCTAAAACAAAAAGATGATCTCCTTGGCAAAGTATTTTGTTGAAATCCCGTTACTTACGATAAATTAGTTACTTATAATGGGGTAGTAAAGACGGCGAGAGACGGTCCCCTAATAAGAAGACGATCAGTGAGAAGACCACGAAAACGCTGGAATGAGAACTTACTGGAGGCACCTTTAAAAGCAGAGTCATATCTATGTTATAGTCAAAGTCCGAATTTCAGGCACTCCTATGTTTGACTAGGCAATCCTCAGGTCTGACTGATGGTTTTAGTCAAAGCCCGAAATGAATTACAGTTTCGAACTTTGACTAGTCAAACCTAGGAGAGACTAAGTTGGTCAGGCAAAGGTCGAAATTTAATTTTATGAAATCGGGGTTTGACTAGTCAAATCCCGATCAGCTATTAAAATGTCGTAATTTGTTAGATTAGGTTTAATAAACGTCATTTTTTAATTTTAATGTTTATTATTGTTATATTGCCATATTTAAAATAAAAAATATTAGTGTTTATTCTCACATGTTGAGGCATTATGGCAATTAGAGTTGCACAATACGTATGACCTTTTACACTAAAATTTTGGACACACACAATTTTGAAGAGCATTTGTTATTGCTGTAGCATTTTATAAAGCCTTGTCCTCTAAATAATTTAGAATCTTTTGTACTAATTTCTCTTAGGCTTAACGTCTGGAACATCTTCGAAATTAAGAAAATTCTCTTTGCATTCTTTTATTCGATTTCTTGAAAAAAGTGTGTTTATTGTTCCGTATTTCGTACCAACTCTATTTAAACCGTCAATTGTTTTATCTTGTATGATACCCAAAATATTTCAAGCATCTCCTTTGGTTCTATCAAAGCTGGGGATAGGTATTGTTAGAGTTTTTTCGATAGAAATTGGAGGAATTTTTTTCTCCTAATTGTTTCATAGCATTAGCCTGGGCATGAAGACCTACAATCGCACATCCTTTGTTCCAGACATTAAGCTGCCTCTAAAAGAAATTAGTACAAAAGATTCTAAATTTGGAGGGCAAGGCTCTATAAAATGCTATAGCAATTACAAGTGCTCTTCAAAATTATGTAAGTGTAAAAGGTCTAACGTACTGTGCAACTTTAAATGTCATAATGCCTTAACATGTTAGAATAAACACTATTTTTTTTATTGTAATTACCGGCAATATAGAAATAATAAACATTAAAATTAAAAAATGACCTTTTATTAAACCTAATCCAACAAATTACGACATTTTAATAGCTGATCGGGGTTTAACTAGTCAAACCCCGATTTTATAAAATTAAATTTCGACCTTTGCCTGACCAACTTAGTCTCTCCTAGGTTTGACTAGTCAAAGGCAGAAACTGTAATTTATTTCGGGCTTTGACTAAGACCCTCAGTCAGACCTGAGGATTGCCTAGTCAAACCTAGGAGTGCCTGAAATTCGGGCTTTGGCTATAACATCTACACAAGAAATGAAGAGAAAGAAGAGAATTACAATTACAATAACCAGATTCTAATTGACCACAAATACAGCAAAGTACTTTAACCAAGGATGCTTGTTTTTATTATCTACTTTTTCTTCTTCTTAAGATGCCTATTCGTTCCGGATGTTGACCATCTTAACTGTTGACTATCCGGTAGTAGACATATTGAATCACTTTCTCAGGCTTTGATGCTAAGATATTCTTCTATTTCCTGGTCCGCTTTTCCAAATACCTTGGCCTGAAGAAATAGTTGCCAAGCCATATCTGTATTAATTTCCTATAATATGGTTAAGTTAAGATATTCTAATTTGAGCTCTTTGATCATGTTAATAATCTCGCATTCCTTGTCCATTTTACGTAGTACCTTAAAATTAGTCCACCGGGTTCACCGGGTCTGTGACACTCCATCTCGAAGCCTCGGGCTGTCCTAAAGAAGCTTCAGAAAGTGTCTAAGAGTCCACTCCTTATAATAACGTAGGAAATACATCTCATCTGATGATACAGATTTTGGTACCAAGTAGTAAACCGTGATTTCTGAAAATAGACTTCATCTTTACGTTGCTTCTCCTCTGCTTTGTTTTATTTCAGTAGGGTGGTCCCACTGGATGTATATGTTGGTACCAAGGTAGCTATTTACCTTATCAATTGGCTGTTGCATCCCTATCTGACTTATATCCTTTGTCAGCTTGTCATTCACTTTAGTGTGGGTAATTTGAATGTAATATAAATGACTTCTCGAGTCTATCATGTTCTACTCTATCAAATGCCTTTTTATAGTAGATAAATTAAACATTTTCTCCTTAATAAAGGTACTTACTGAGTTATCGACATTTAATAATACTATACATATTATTAGAAAATGTTGTTGATGACTTTTGTAATATCGGCCCATTTAACTAAAAAGTTGAAACGGATCTGGATAAGAAAGAGCTCAAAACTTGGAACAAGAGGCTGACGAGCCGACTCAATCCCTCGGGACTGCCGATAACATCACTATCAATTTCCCCAAATTTGTAACGAGGTGCTTTGTGTACTGTAAAAACGATTGTGGAGGACATCAAGTGAGGGGCTTAAAATTCAGGATAAATTGTTTCGGTTTAAAAATCGGAGGTCGGCCAGCGTGTAGCGGTATCTAAATTACCATTTGTGAAGTGTTTGGGAAATTTAAAATATGAGCTCAATTTGATAAAAGTTCACTGCGGCGACATTTTGTATCGTTAGCTACAGTATATAGCGCCTATATAGAACAGAGAGCCATAAACCTTTAATCGCTTGCTATTAAAAAGTTTGTGCTTGAAATCGGTCTCAAGAAATCCAAATCGATGGTAATATTTACGCAAAGCATAAATGTTCAGCTTCACTTACTGTCAATCAGAAAATCAAACAAGTAAACAAGATCTGGTATATCGGAGGCTGAATAACAACTGACTTTGAGCCAGATGCAGAAATAAGAGCCAGAACAGCAATATTCCTGATTTTAAAATAAAAATATTTTATGCATTATGACCAATAAAATATGGATCTTTAATTTGCGTACAAGAAAATTATAACAGAAGATTCATCATCATCAATGGTGCTACAGCCCTATGAAAGAGCCTCGACCTTCCCAAGTCTATTACGCCAGTCAGTCCTATCCATTGCCAACCATTGCCAGTTTGCTGCGCCTATTTTTCTCCCATCCTCATCTACACCATCTTTCCATCTAAGTTTTGGCCTACCCCTATTTCTACTTCCCACAGGTTGTGACATAAGGATTCTTCTAGGAGGTTTGTTATGCTGTGATCTTGCTAGATGTCCTGCATATCTTAGTCGTCCTATTCTTATAAGAGATACTACGTCTTTTCCACCAAATACATGTTTATATCTGTGGTATACCTCGTAGTTGTACCTCCTCCTCCAAATACCATTTTCACAGATGCCACCGAATATGCCTCTCAGGATCCTTCGTTCAAATATAAGCAGAAGGTTTTCATCCGCCTTGGAGATCCATGTCTCCGATCCATATGTCAACACTGGTTGTATAAGGGTTTTGTATATGGTTATTTTTGTTTTTTGGCTTAAGTTTCTGCTTCTCATATGTCTACTCAGTCCAAAATAGCATTTGTTCGCTAGGATTATCCTTCGCTTGATTTCTTCTGTCATGACGTTTTCCTTGGTGATCAGGGAGCCTAAGTATGTAAATTTGTCCACCACTTCAAAGGTAGAGTTATCAACAGAGAATTGGTGGCCGATGTTTCTGGCTCTATTGTTGGGTGTTGATGCCACCATCTTAGTTTTCTCCTCGTTTACTGTCAGGCCCATATTTTTTGAGGCATTTGAGAAGGTGGTATACATTTCTTCTAGTTTGCGTGTTGTGCGGGCAACTAGGTCCACGTCATCGGCATATGCCAAAATTTGGGATGATTTATTAAAAATATTTCCTCTGTTGTCTATTCGGGCATCTCTGACCGCCTTTTCCAGAGCTATGTTGAAGAGGAGACACGCCAGCGCATCTCCCTGTCGCAGCCCAATATTCGTTTCAAACGCCTGTGATTGTTCGCCCTGTATTTTGACTTTGCAAACGACTTTACGCATTGTAGTCTTAACCAATCTTATCAGTTTGTCAGGGATGTGGAATTCATCCATGGCTTCATACAATTTATTTCTTAGGACACCATCATAGGCCGATTTAAAATCTACGAAAAGATGGTATGTGTCGATATTGAATTCATTGGTTTTTTCCAGTATTTGTCTTAGCACAAAGATCTGGTCTGTTGTTGATCGACCAGGCCTAAAACCACTTTGATATTCTCCAAGAAGCTCCTCTGAATATGCACTTATTCGACCATATAAAATGCTCGGAAATATTTTGTAAGCTGTATTAAGGAGGGTTATTCCCCTATAGTTTCTGCATTCCAATTGATCACCCTTTTTGTGTAGCGGGCAAACGATTCCAAGACACCACTCTTCCGGGATTTGTTCCTCATTCCAGGCTCTTAGTATTATTTTATATATTTGATTAGTCAGGGTAGCACCTCCATATTTAATAAGTTCCGCGGATATACCATCACTTCCTGGAGATTTATTATTTCTTAGGTGTTTTATTACATCCCGTACTTCTTGAATTGATGGAGGCTCTAATGGTGTATTGTTGGTTGCTCTTGGGTTCGGTTGATTTGGATCTTCTACTTCGATGGTAAGTAGTTCTTTATAGTGTTCCACCCACCTTTTCAATATTTCTTCTTTTGTATTGAGTATGTGCCCCTCCTTATCCTTACATAGTCTTAGCCTTGGTTTGAATTCCTTTCTTGCATTATTCAGAGTTTTATAGAATTTTCTTGTTTGATTTTCCTGTTTTAATGCCTCAAGTTCTTCTAGTATTCTATTTTCATGAGTTCTCTTTTTTCTTCTATGAATGCACTTCTCTTCTCTTCTAAGGTCTTTATATTTTTGTTGTTTTTCTCGGGTTTTCCTGTGCTGCATCTGTTTATATGCATCGTTCTTTCTTCTTGTAATGTCCTCACACTCAGCATCGAACAGAAGATTAGATTTATTAATTTTCCAATCTTGATTTCCAATTGAGCTTTCCTTTGAGTCTAATGTAATAATATTGTATATTGTAGTTTGAAGAATATTGTAAAATTGTAAAATGTAATAATGTAATTGGAACGAAAACGACAATAGACTACCCCAGCTAATTGAAATACCATTCGAAAATAATATTTCAATCAACTAAGATAGCTATCGTTAACCCCAGCTTAGCTCAATCTCTCAGGGTGTGTGTTCGTCTTGTCCTAATCTTAGAATATGAACTCTGAAAATTTAGAATGGAAGCAAACAAAACAGTATTTTTAACCAATGATGTTTATTGTTCATAAAGATATAATAAAAATATTACGTATTAAGTGCATTAACAAATATATTCAAATTCTTGCCAAAAACTAACAATTTCTGAATTATACTTATGGCTTTTGGTATCTGGTTCGCTGGTAACTTCTTGATGTCGAATGGTACTGCTGTATAGACTTCTTGTAGACCTGGGCAGATGTTCGGCCCTAGGCCCCTGCAGCTGGAGATGGTAGTCGTTGCAGTCTATCTAGATGTCATGTTGTCTTCACCTTATAAGTAGCATCACCGGTGATGTTGACGGCCTGAGGCTCCCGAAGGGAGAAAGGCTGATTTATTCCCAAAAAACTATAAGATAAAAACACATATCAAACATCAAGAAGAAAAACCAAAAACGAGCCTTTGCCAAATAATCGTAAAAAGTAGTAATTGGCAAAGGATAAATTAAATGGAGTTAAGATGAGGGGAATAGTTAAAATTTTATTTACACGTGCATATATGAAAATTAGAAAGAAATAGGTATTTAAAACTGACCATGTGCTCGCAGACATGGAAGGTTAGGTTAGATACGTAAAAATGATATGATTGTAATTAATATGATAAGAATAAGAACTCACCCCAAGAGAATATGTAGTGTTGATGGAAAATAAGTCTAATATTCAAATTACATGCCTATTTAAGGAATAATTCTTCCCTTCCATTTTCAATTTGTGTCAGCGGGTAGGGATGAAGTGTCACTGTCACTTAAAACGACATTTGAAATGCCGACCAAGTACGTATGAAGTAGCAGGCATATTCCATATTGAAAGACAGATATCTAGAGAGTAAGGATATACGGGGTAAGTTCAGTATGTTCAGTTGATGATTTAGATGTTAGATGAAAAGAGAGATAGGAAATAGAGGATAATAAAAGAGGGCGCGAAACAAGTTTTTAACGAAAAAGCAAGTTAAAACGAATAGAAGATAATTATTAATGAAATATTAAAGAAAATAAAGTAAAATAGTTATATAAAAATAAAATACCAAAGATGTGACGTTTGTAACGTTACAGAATAATTAGCATTATGTCATATTATGTAAATGTCTTGTAATTCGCCCAAGTCGGCCACACAGTGTAACTAAAGGGGCGTTTAAACACAGCGATAAGTCACAGCAACTAGTTGTGATGACAAGTTGCTGTGATTTGTTGAGATTGAAACGCTGTTTAGACGCTGCGATAAGTTGACCACAACAAGTTGAAGAGGGGACCATTGTGTACATTAGACCCTTTTAGACCCTTCAATGAATTATAACTAGTTTTCATCCTAAACAAATAGATCCTGTTACTTTCAAAATATAAAGGTTGGGTATGTTATACAGGGTATTTACAAAGTTATAACCAATTTTATATGAAAATCGTAACAAGTTCAACTCACTGTATATATAAAAATAAGCACAACGGCAATGGTTTATTGATGCCATATTTTTTTATTTATTGTCAAAATTTTTAAAAATGATTGATATTGCTAATTTACTTTATATCTAATAAAGGGTGAGTTAAAACTCAAGTACATTATTTTTTCAGTAAAATTTAAATGGGATACCCTGTATTTTATATCACTATTAAAAAGTACCATTACCATACTTTAATTTGTATACAACATTCCCTATGCGTACGTTCAGAGTGGAGCGAAGAAAGAGTGCGAGCAAAGAGCACGAGCAAAGAGCAAAGAAGTGCACAGAATGGAGCGAAGAAAGAGTACGAGCAAAGAACAAAGAAGTGCTAAACCAGAGTGGAAGTTGGTAGTTACGCGAGACGAGAGTTTAGTTCTTTCCCACTCGGCAGGCATAGATAGTTATTTTCTTTTTTTTTTTTTTAGAAAACTCCTCATTGAAAACGTGGTACTTCCTAACTCGCAGAAAATGTTAGAGAATTCATCGTAAAGGCAGGTATACATATGCGCTCTGCTCGGTGTGCGAGCCGCTCGCGCGCAGCATTTTCGTCAGATTAGTACGTGTTTTCAAGTGGCGCACAAACGGCACGCACACGGCGCACCACAATCTAACTTCTGTCGGTTTTTCAACAAAAGCTTTGATGGTTCGCAATACGTATTTGGACGGGTTTCCGAGTGGTTTGTTGGTTTTGGCGCGCTTGAGTTGAAAATGTCAAAAAAAACATTCATAAATTAAAAATTAAACTTTGTTTCTGGTGGAGCAACGCAGTTGGAAAAAGCAGATATAATATTATAATTGTCACCTCATATAGATGTCACCTATTATAGATGTCACCTAAAAAGGTACCTCGCAACTTGGAAAGCCTATAGTTTTCTAACTTCGCTTCTGGTGAAGAAACGGAGTTGGAACAAGCAGATATATTATAATTGTGTCACCGGGAAGCAAAAAACCTAACGCACAACTTGGATGAACCTATAGTTTTCTAACTTCGTTTCTGGTGAAGCAATGGAGTTATAACAAGCAGATGTATTATAATTGTGTCACCAGAAAGCGAAAAAGGTAACGCACAACTTGGAAGAACCTATAGTTTTCTAACTTCGCCTCTGGTGAAGCAACAGGGTTGGAACAACCAGATATATTATAATTGTGTCACCGGAAAGTGAAAAAGGTAACTCACAACTTGGAAGAGCCTATAGTTTTCTAACTTCGCTTCTGGTGAAGCAACGGAGTTGGAACAAGCAGATATATTATAATTGTGTCACCGGAAAGTGAAAAAGGTAACTCACAACTTGGAAGACCCTATAGTTTTCTAACTTCGCTTCTGGTGAAGCAACGCAGTTGGAACAAGCAGATATATTATAATTGTGTCACCGGTAAGCGAAAAAGGTAACTCACAACTTGGAAGAACCTATAGTTTTCAGGGACTACCTTTTTCGCTTTCCGCTGACACAGTTATAATATTATCTGTTTGTTCCAACTGCGTTGCTTCACCAGAAACGAAGTTAGAAAACTATAGGTTCTTCCAAGTTGTGCGTTACCATATTCGCTTTCCGGTGACACAATTATAATATATCTGCTTGTTCCAACTGCGTTGCTTCACCAGAAACGAAGTTATAAATATATAAGTTATTTCAAGTTGTGCGTTACCTTTTTCGCTTTCCGGTGACAATTATAATATTCTGCTTGTTCCAACTTCGTTGCTTCACCAGAAACAAAGTTAAATTTTTAATTTATGAATGTTTTTTTTATATTGATAACGATTTTTGAAGTGAAAGTTGAAACGTCAAGTAAACTTGATTTCAAACTCGAATTGTGGCTTATGTCCAAATAAAATAGTAAATCTTATTTTGTATTTCTCACGCCGGTAAGAAGACAACAATGAAATGACCTTTTTTACATTGGTCCACATGTATATTTTTTATTTCAGCTTCGAGGTGGATGACGTCACTAGTATGTAAATGCCAAAAAATCATAATTTAAATATAAAAATCGACCTGTTTCCGGATTTTTTAGTCGTCGGTTTACGAAATAATGAATCTATTCCATTTGGTTTTGCCACACTGTAGAACGTAGAACTTTGGAATCCTGAGAAAACTAATAGTATTTTTGAGAAATTTAAACGCATAATGAAAGATTTGCCTGAATTCAGGTTGCCTGGATGACACAATATGGAGAAATAAAAATATTGGAAAAGATATGAAAGGCAGAATTTACAAAACAGTCATCAGGACAATAATGACATACGCGGCAGAAACACGACCCGACACAGAGAGGACAAAAAGATTGCTCGAAACAGCGGAGATGAAAACCCTTCGAAAAATCGATGGTGCGACTCTATGGGACAGAGCTAAAAGTGCAGATATACGACAGAAGACAGGGTAAGAAACAGAACAATAGAATGGAATGACCACATAAGCCGAATGACAACAGAGTAGTCAGGACAGCGCTGCGAGAGACGGTTTCCCAATAAGCAGACGATCAGTGGTAAGACCACGAAAACGATGGAACGACAACTTACTAGAGGCACATTGAAAAATCAGACAGTAATGTCTATACAAAAAGAAGAAGAATAATAATAATTTATGAAAATTTTGATAATAAATAAAAAAATGGCATCAATAATCCATTGCTTTTGTGCTTATTTTTATTTATACAATGAGTTAACTTGTTACAATTTTCATATAAAATTGGTTATAACTTTGTAAAATACCCTGTATAACATAACAATCCTTTATACATTTGTAATGGCGAAGTTAAGAAGATTTTGAATATAAAATAAAATACAGGGTGTTCCAATAAAAAAAAATTAAGTTTGGTCTGCCACTATGTTATCGAACACCCTATGTAACATTCTAATTAATTTTATAAATGTGAATCTCAAAGTTGGCTACAATTTTTGTTATTAACTTTTATTGCTATCTATTACTATAACGGATCTACGTAGCTTTACCCCACTAATCAATCACCCTGTACATTATTTAATTGGATATGTAAATAAATTCTAATTCGGTAAGATTCTCCTAAATTGATGCAGCCCAAGTCCAATGATAAATCGCTGTACCGTTTAGACACGACGATAAATTAAAACAACTCGATCCTTGTGATAAGTTGATGCAATCCGATACCAACCTCAACCCAACTCCAACTTTGATAAGTCGTGCGATGCACCGTTTACACACAATGATAAGTTGCAACAACTCGATTGACCTTGATAAGTTGTTTGATTTATCGCTGTGTTTAAACGATCCTTAATAAACACTGCCGATTAAAATATAGTGATATTTTATCCGTGAAATTCTTGTCAACATGAGCGGTCATAGGCCACGTGGACACAAGGCCACAAAGGCCAAGATCATTCCGATTGTGGGTGTACTAACTGGATATATAAAGGGTCATTATGTTGAATTACGAGAAACGTATATAAACAACAGATCGAGCGATAATCCACTCTTCCACGTATATTAGCATAACTGAAAGCTCTTTCATTCAGGAAAAACATGTTATCTGATTCTCGGTGATTTGTGAATAGTTTTTTCATGACAAGCTGAGTGTTTTTTTTTAATTGAAGGGAACTACTATGGAGACGGAAACGTTATCATGTCGCCGTTTAACGTTGCAATTGATCATTTGGAAATCTTGATAATATAACTGTTATAACGATACAAAAAATCGCATTATTTAGTATACAGGGTGATTCCCTAATCTCTGAGTTGTATATTCTAGACCTCAAAATATTAAGATTTAACCCAAATCACTTAAATAAAATGTGACCCCTTACTGAGTTACAGGGTGTTTTATTTAATAATTTAAAAACTATTTGTTTACTACCCTCGGAGATCGGTGGGAAAATTTACACCCAAAATAACAAAATTCAGTTTGGCAACACTGTGTGAATGTTGATAGTAACATATCCCTTTTAAGATAAACAGAACTGTAATTTAGTCCAGACAAACTAATATATTTTACTGCCAACAAAAATATGATTTTTCAACTAAATAATGTTTCAAATATGATGTGCAAAATAATTTTGAATTGGGTTCTGCTAATGATCTTGCTTTTTTGTCATTAAAGTAGAAAAAACTTTAAATTTATTCTTTATAATCATTATCGCCCAGTTCTCGTCTTATTATTTTCACTAGTATCCGTCGACTAATTTACAATGATTAATGCGATATTAATACATCTAATCGTTAGCGGCTTCTGGAGTGTCTTAGACATATCTTATTTCATTGATAAAATGCGCAGTCCCACCGATTTCCACTTGAACCATACCTAGTACTTTAAAAATATTTCACATATCCTTGACATACTTGGCAGAAAGTGTAGGTACTGTACCGGGTGTCCCAATAAGAATGGCTCTCGGCCATATCTCAGGAACCGTTTATAGTAGAGCTTTGAAATAAAAAATTTTATAACAAAAGTTGGCTCAGGAAAAGCCTGGAAATTATTTTCATAATTGTGGGTCCACCGCTAGAGGGCGTAATTGAATATCAAAAATAAAAAAATCTAAATTTTACAAAATTTTCCTAATAAAGGGGCACTGGAAATCCGATTATTGTATTCTTCATCAAATTCTGCGCATATTTGATTTAACAAGTTTAACTCTACCTTTGCAAATAAGAGGTGGGGGTGAGTGGGAACCTTGTTATGAAAAAATGGCTGTAAGTCCGGTTCTGCTAAATCAAATTTTGAAAACTGGGTCTTGTTGAAGACAGATCTTTTTCTTCAATGTAAGCGTGATAATTTTGAACCACCCTAATAAGTAATAAGCCAGCTGGGAGGCGTTATTTATTTTTTTTCAGAAATCTAGTTTTCTTTGGAAAATATTAAATACAAGTATACATTTTTAATCATACTTTATAAAATTAGATTAAATTAGCAATAGAATAGCGAAAACCGCATGTCGATACCTTTTTTCTATCTCGAAGATATCTCGAGAAACGTGTAAATTTTATACATAACTGTTACTATCACCGGTAAACTAAGTTAATGAAAAGTAGTGTGCTGTGGAAAAAAACAAAATAACATTTTCCAGATGTCAACGTATAAAATATAATTAATTAAAACAACAATATAAAGAGAAGCAATACTATTAAAATTAAATATAACACAGAACAAAAAGAACTACTTAGTGACGACCTAAATATTCAAATTGTTGCCCATCATACACTACTCTAGAATACATTATCCAGAGAATACTAAACGCCATTCAAAGCATATCGAGAGCAGAAATTGAGACTGCTGTTCAATCTACTCTTGAAAGAGTAAATGTTTGCAACGAAAATGATGGGCAAAAATTTGAACGTTTATGTCATCACTAAATAGTTGTTTTTATTTCTTTGTAATAGGGCTTTTCAACGCTTCTCATTTGTTTCGAGCCTCTGTCATATGCCGTATAATCCGTGTATAATATTAATATACGAGATATGAATCAGGCTCGAAAGAAATGAGAAGCCTTGAAAAGACCTAATATACGTTGAGAGCTGGAAAATGTTTCTTTGTTGTTTCCATAGCACACTACTTTTAATGAATTATTTCGTTTACCGGTGGCAGTAACAGTTATGTATTTAAATTTACACGTTTTGTAAGGTATCTCGAGATAGAAAAAAGTTATTAACATGCGGTTTTCACTATTCTGTTGCTAATTTTGTCTAATTTTGTAATATGGTGTTAAAAATGCATGTTTGTATTTAATATTTTCCAAGGAACACTAGATTTCTGAAAAAAATTAAATAACGCCTTCTAGCTGGCATATTACTCAGTAAGTTGGTTCGAAATCATAACTTTTACATTGATGAAAAAGATCTATCTTCAACAAGACCAAGTTTGCAAAATTTGATTAAGCAGAACCGGACTCACAGCCAGTTTTTTATAACAAGGTTCCCACTCACCCCCACCTCTTATTTCCAAAGGTAGACCTAAACTTGTCAAATCAAGTATGCGTAGAATTTTATGAAGAATACGACGATCGGATTTCCAGTGCCCCTTCATTAGGAAAATTTTGTAAAATTTAGATTTTTTAATTTTTGATATTCAATTACGCCCTCTAGCGGTGGTCCCACAATTATGAAAATAATTTCCAGGCTTTTCCTGAGGCAACTTTTGTTATAATTTTTTTTATTTCAAAGCTCTACTATAAACGGTTCCTGAGATATAGCCGAGAGCCATTCTTATTGGGACACCCGGTACAACTGTACACTCTACTAAATTATGATACATAAACGTTTCGGGCTATTACCACAGGAGTAAGTGAATGATTGATCCCTCCCAAATAATAATAATAGTCTCCCGTTTTATACCGCTCAAGTGGCTTTGGGAGTATAGCAGGGTAGTCTGCTATATCTAGGGCCTACGGTATACAAGGAAGGTAACAGGGCCAGTGCTACGCTTCAACCGCCTATTATTACCCCTGGTTTTACCCAAGGTACTCATTTTATTCAGGTCGAGTCGACCTGGGGCCTATAAACATTTTAAAAATATCTAGTTGTTCTTGCCGGCGGTAGGATTTGAACTCCGGACCACCGGCACGCGAGCCAAGCACACTACCGCTTAGCTACGCCGGCCGTCCCTCCCAAATTCTACGCCAAATTTTTCGATTTTCCAATACTTTCCATGTAAATAATATATCTTCATTCGTACCGATAAAATCATTCAAATCAAAATATTTGTGCCATTTCATTTTTAACTTCAAGTAAAGAATTACGAATAAAGAGTAAATTATTTACATAAAAAGCATTGGAAAATCTAAAAATTACACCCAAATAGCAATTCCGTCAGTGGTATATTGTAATTGATACTAAGCGAGACACAACCTGCACCGGCGAACTGCGTGGACAGTTTTGTGAAGCACGCTTATAAGCGAGAGACCGCAAATTGAACGCATCCTACGATTAGTTCATGCGTTCGCAGGTCTCGCTTGGGAACGTTTGTCATCGGCGTACAGTTTTCTTGGGTCGTGGGACGCGTGACTCACTGCCAGTTGTTTATTTTTACTTGTTTTTGTTTGCGAGATGGACGTATCTTAAATGAATACGGATGGTACCTAAGTGCAATTTATTGTGATAAATAAACATATTAGCATAGTCAAAACCCCGAGTGAAAACTGCTTTGTTTTTGTCATTAAATTCTGATAACTCTTGGTAGACTAAATAAGCGGCGATACGAAATTAATAATCAAAGTTACGCCTTTACAATAACACATTATTAGAAAAATAAGGTGAAAAATGATTCATGTTACTTAAAACTGTGATCGATAAGAATATCGATATATTACCCTCAAATTCAACTTGTCGGCATATTACATTTTTGTTTATGCTTAAAAATTAAAAACGAACTATGCAGATAGTGTTATTTTTTATGACCGATCAGTAGCGGAGGGAATATTAAATAACTCTGAGATTATTTTAAATATTAAAGAACTTTCTAAGATAAAAAATAAAAAAGTTAAAAAATAAAAAAGTTGCGTTAAAAAATCAATATATTTTTTTGAAAAAAAAAGGAGAAATCCAATTGGAAGCATAATAATGTAAGTTAGCGGCGTTTTTAGTCATGGGCCTTATTTATTCTTCTTTATTTATGTATTGTTAATAGATTCTAGAAGTTTGACTGGCTTAAAATGACTAGTTTTAAAAAACTGAAGTTTAAAGCGAATAACGAACGTTTGCAAGTTGGTAAAAAATGTCATTTTCTTCAGAATAGAAAGATTAGCATCAGAGATACGAAAAAATGTTTAAATATGAAATTGTAGGTAATTTAATACCCAAGAACTTGGTTTGATAAAATTTGTTCTACGGCAAAAATTGAGTGAATAGTAAATGAGTATACCATCGAAAAGCATTGATTTTTGAAGTTATACTTCTTTAGGCGCGATTGAGAGTAAAATTTCATAATACTGCGCGCATGCGCACACAGACAGTATGGCGTTTAGTTGCTGAATCTTTCAAGTTATGTATAAATATATATCAGTGCAAGAGAAGGTGTGAAAAGAATATATTAGTGTTTTTAGTAAATATATTTATTATAATTTCTGTGTCTTTGGATTTGTCTTCCTCGGGAATAAGATATTTTATAATAATAGTAAGTATTTTTGTATTAAATTTGTCAGTATGTATGAGAAATCTTGTAACCTGTCAAAGCAAAAGGGATATAGCTCAGTGGTAGAGCTTCTGACCGGAGATCAAGAGGTCCCGGGTTCAAATCCCGGACGATTCATATTTTTTATATTTTTGGTATCGTTTTAATAAAAATTTATTAAAAGTGGTAGGTAAAGAAAGTTAATTTAATATTTAAATAAAATACACACACCGGCAAAATTAGCCGAACACCTTAAAAATGGGACATGTTTGATGTCTCGAATCTCCTAATCCTGTTGTCCGATTTGAGTGATTCTTTTAGTATGTTATAGCCTTATTAGTTAAGAATATCGGTGTAATAATATTGTTGCTAGACAGGTAAATGTCATTTTATACCGGGTGTTACAATCATACTGTTTTTTTTTCCTAAAGTTCGGAACACCCTGTGGAATATTCTAGAATATATAAAATATTAAAATTAAAAGTCGATTGTAGACTTAGGCTTTCTTAACATTTTCTTTTTTGATTCATTTGCTTATGTTGGAAAATAAAAAAGTTGTGTGCTTTAACAACTAGCCATGCTTTTTATAAATAAATCCTCAGTAGGGGAGGAAAGTATGCTAAATTTGCAGTTACTCGAGTGTTATGGGGACCTATTGGATTGTGAAGAGTGGGTGCTAAAACCAAAAAAAGTTAAGTTTTCCATAAAGTGTGTGACTCTCCATTCTTTAATTTAATTTTCCATTTTCACCAATCGTTTTTCCGATAAGAAATATAGGCTATACCTATCCATAATTGGAAAAATGTTGCGAATAAAAGTTGCTTATTTTTACGTCAAGGATCCAAATCTGCAATAAAAATTGGGGGCTCCTATTTAAGATTTTAAAGTAACCCCCCACCTCACCTCCGTGGAGGGTCGTGTTTAATGTCATTCGGTAGATTTTTGAAAAATATTGTATAGGTGTATTTTGAAGTTTTACGATCTGATGTTCATTTCGAGAAATATCGCAGGTTTCATATCGTTCATCATATCGTTCGTTTTTAAAATTTTTAATTTACCCCCCACCACCCTCCGTGGGGTGTCACGAGCCCCCACGAAGATGGGGTGGGGGATTTAATTTAAAATCTTAAATAGGAGCCCACAATTTTTATTTCAGATTTGGATTCTTTACGTAAAAATAAGCAACTTTTATTCGACACATTTTTTCGAATTATGGATAGATAGCGCTATAATCGGAGAAAAATGATTGTTATAAATGGAAAATTAAATTAAAAAATGAAAAGTCCCCCACTTTATGGAAAACTTAACTTAACCTTTTTCTAATTTCAGCACATACTCTTCACAATCCAGTAGGTCCCCATAACGCTCGAGTAACTGCAAATTTAGTATACTTTCCTCCCCTACTTGAGGATTTATTGATAAAAAACATGGATAGTTGTTAACGCACATAACTTTTTTATTATCTTACATAAGTAAATGAATCAAAAAGGAAAATGTTAAGAATGCCTAAGTCTACAATCGAGTATTAATTTTAGTATTTTACATATGCTAGAATATTCCACAGTTGGTTCCAAAAAATACAGTGCGCTTGGTACACCCGGTATAAAATGATATTTACCTGTCTAGCAACAATATTATTACAACGACATTCTTAAATAATTAGGCTATAAAATACTAAAAGAATCACTCAAATCGGACCAGTGGTTTAGGAAATTCAAGACATCAAACATGTCCCATTTTTAAGGTGTTCGGCTAATTTTGCCGGTGTGTGTACAAATAACCTGTTAAGTATATTAATTTCGTTGAAATCATAATAATAGGAGTATAACTTCTTACGTGCGTACAAAGTACACACACATTCTTTTTTAGATCTAAAATAACACTTTCGATAGCGAATAAATCAAAAACTATTAATTTTATCAAAAAAATATATAGAACATTTTTTACTTAAAATGTCAAAACTTTTGCGGTCAAAATATAATAAAAAGTTTCCACCCCCGAGATGGGGTGGCAACCACCCCCATGGTAAAAGCGCCTATCGGCATCATATATATTTTGATCCATGGACTATTCACTACTTATTCTCAAATTTTCAAGC
Organism: Diabrotica virgifera virgifera; assembly: GCF_917563875.1. NCBI lineage: Eukaryota > Metazoa > Arthropoda > Insecta > Coleoptera > Chrysomelidae > Diabrotica > Diabrotica virgifera. Next base: position 211,117,234 of record NC_065449.1, read on the forward strand.
AAATTGATCCATTCTGTAAAAATTGCGAGGTGAAAAGCTTTGGTTCCTGGACTATATTATGTCAACGATTCGTCTAGAAGTCGTTATTTAAAATACACTTTTTAAATTCAAATATCTGAAAAATAGTATATTACTTTATGAGGCGGAGAAGCATGACTTTTCTTGACGCGCCCGATATTACGCGCCGAACGAAGTGAGGCGCGTAATAGAGGGCAAGTCAAGAAAAGTCGCTTCTTTGCCGAATAAAGTATACTATTTTTTCTTCAAACGTAGCAATTTTCAACCATAAATAGTACAATTCATACGCTATTTTTACTCGAAATTAACTGTGACAACTATCAAAGTCGTCTAGATGTTAGAAATTAAAATAATTAAGTCGTCGGTGGGATTTGCGTCTCCCTGGTTACAGTTGTTTGACAGTTGTTTGCAATTATTAAACCCTCATGATTCGCCAACATCGGGAATGATTGCTGAAAGTTGTGCTCGACCATCAGTATCATCAACAATAGGGCTTTTCATCGATTGTCATTTGTTTCGAACTTCTGTCATGTGTCACATAATATTAATATATCTACGTCATACGTCTTTGGTGTGTATCATTGGTATATGCCAATAACGTATGACGTAGATATATTAATATTATGTGACACACGACAGAAGTTCGAAACAAATGACTGTGAATGAAAAGCCCTATTACCAATGCGTATCAAGAGTCGGGAACATTTTTGCACGGTTTCAATTTTGAAAATGCCTCATTAACTAATTGTACTTTTAATATTACTATAAATAAAAATGATGTTTAATTGTTGTTAATGACATTTGTATTGTTGCTTTGTGACATATTTCATATTGTTGCCATGACAACATTTTTCCCTCCGCCGTAAAGAAATGGGAAAAAAAACTGCTGCCGGCGGAGACATCAAACTTTGACAGGATCAAGTTAGATAAGTAATGTCATCATTATTTGACGTTTGAAGAAAAAATTATTTGTTCAGCATAACTATTACTAAATTTACTTCTTAGTTGAGACTGAATTCAGTGAATAGGAGATATATTCCACTACAGGAATTTTTAATATCGATATTTTTTGTCTCTTTGGCTCGATGCTTTGTTTGCAAAATATGCGCATTCTGAAAATTACATAGTTAAAAAAGGACATTCCTTGGTTACTGTGTATACTGTACAGCCTAGGGTAAAATATTTGATTGAAGTTAAATTCGCGAAGAACGTCACGAATGTCAACGGCCCTAAGCGCAAACATTTAACTCTTTATGTTGACAGATGTTCAGTTTAATTAAAATTAAAAGGACTTATAATACAACACATCTTTTTATAAAAGACTGTAAATTCATTGTACTAAATGATACAACTGCCTTGCGTGTTGCGTGTCTCATAATTAGATTATTAAAGTATAATTATATTAAGTGAATTACAGTCATTTTGTGAAAAAAATCTGTGCGTGTTGTAATTTTTTGTAAAGTATTCTTTTTTGTTTTTTAAATTTATTGCAGTCTCTCTGTCTCTGTACCGTTAATCTAGTTAGTTGTTGCATGTTCTGTATTCTTTATTTGGTATATTATATTTTTATAATATTTACGCCAGTCAGTGGGAGCAAGAATAGGATATTAATTACCTACGAATTCTATCCTACTGCATGGATTTTAATGAAATTTTGGGAATATACTCTACTTATCTCCGAATTCAAAGTATACCCTATGTCGATGTGCGCTTTTATCTTGAGGGTGGTTTCCACGCCTTCTCTAGGGTAGAAAATATCTTGGTTAAAATAACCACGGAAGTGACTCGAGAACCTAATTCTAAGCAAAAACTGTTTTATAATTTTTTTGAAGTTATACTTCTTTACGGGCGTAATGACGGTGAAATTTTATATGGGAAAACCTAGCGACCGGGCGCATGCGCATTATAACTTTGTTCTGATTGGATGTTCAAATGACATGACAAAAATTATCCAATATGGCAGCTGTGGCACAGCTGTGGGACTGTGCATGGTTTGGTTATAATGTATGCTTGTTGCGTTTTAAAATTTGTAGGAAGAGAAACAACAAACAAAAAGTTAGTTAATGGTTATACTGCCTTTTTAAATAGTTTTCATATTATATTTTTGGACTTATTTACATAGAAGAGATGATTGTTGCATGCCAATGTGAAAGCTCATCAAACTGTGCCTAGTATGAGTGCCGCAGATCTCGCTTATTCAAAGCTAAAGAATCTTTCACTGGTAAGTGTTTTATAAATAGTTGATCAAATTTTGTTATGATATTTGAACATAGCCACTTTACACGACGCAAGTGATTGCGAAATTTATTAGTCGTTATACGGGCTCCGATACCTACCTTGAACCTACCAAAATACGTAAGTAGTATGTAATACTTTCATTTACATAATTTGATTACCATCAAAATTTCTATCAATATTCACCTAATATATTGTCTTCTTACTCTATGTTTTGTTGTATTTTTTCAATTCTAAATCATTTCAATTCAAAATCAAAATAATTTGATTTACATAAGTTAAAAATGTCAAAAGGTTAATCTGTTTAGTTAGACGATCTTCGCACATAATGACAAGCTGTCTCTGTGGCGAAATTTTAATGCGGGTGAATCCCAATACAACGCAAATACCAGCCGCGTGGTAAGTTGGTTCGAATCCCAATAGAAACTTTTATTTTTTTTATTTTTTTTATACATTTTATGATTGTAAGTATATTTATTATATAATTTTATTTTCAGAAAATACGTATTTAGTTAAAAAATTTTCCGACAATTAATGTTCAGAAATCATTTGTGGCATTTTTAATGTGTTTTTTGGCACTGTTTTAATAAAAATGTTTGAGAAGTAGTAAGTATAAATTAATTTAATATTTAAATAAAATATAAATAAAAAGTATATTAATTTCGTTTATAATCATATAATCATATAATAGAAGTATAACTTCTTACGTGCGTACAAAGTACACACACATTCTTTTTTTTTTGAAAACTCAATACTTTTTGAGTTATTTTGTCGTTGAAATTTGGCCATTTTCAATATTAATAACCCAAGGACATTGATAATTGTTCGAAAAAATTTTATAACAGATTTCGAAAGCTTGTTGCTTGGAAACAGACCGACGCCGTAGGCGGAGGTCTGTTGCCTGTAAGCAACAAGCTTGAGAAAGTTGTTAAAAATGTTTTGAACATTTATCAATGTTCGAGGGTTATTCGGATAGAAAATTTTTTGCTGGTTATGAAAAAAAATACAGAGCAGAAACAATTTATTTAAATGTGCAATTAACAAAGGAACAATTAGAAAAATTTAATGAAGATCCAGACATGTTAGTTTCTATAACTGATGAAGATGTATTTCCACTACGCATGCTGTTAATAATTTTATTATGATGTTCTTCGTCAATTCTTCCACCGTCCGATTTCCATCTAATTCATATTTTCTATCATTGCAAAAGTCCATAAACGCTTTCCATACAAATTTTTTACTGTAAACAGTATATATTTGGTATATTTGATTCGATAATTTCATTAATATTCTCATCAGTATTACAACCAAATCGTGACATTTTGAAATATTGAATATTTGAAATGTCAAAATCGAAATGAAACGAAATGTAGGTATCCATAGCTACATGATTGAGTGAAAACAGCCCATGGGATCTGTTTTCAGTATAATGTTGGTTTTATTGGTTGTATTCAATCAGATGACCACAAATTAATTGATTTCATTGGATTTCTAATTGAGCAAAAAATTTTCACTAGTAATACCACTAGAGGTCAAATTATTTCCGGAAATTTTTTTGAGATCATGAATATTTTGAAAATTTCCCGAGTCGCAGACGAGGGAAATTTTCTAAAAATATTCATGATCAAAAAAAATTTCCGGATATTAATTTGACTTCGCGTGGTATTCGGTAAGAAAATTCCACACCAAATTTGCATTTGAAAATCCAAAGCTGCATGAACAGATTAATAGCGCACCATAGCTTTGTCAGCAATTATTTAGGCTTTCAAATTCGTAATTTCTACTCATTGCAGTTGCATGGGAATACCATTTCAAGATAGAAAATAGTATATTCTTCAATTTTACATAAGTTTTGAGTAACTACAAGTGATAGACAATGAATCAAAACTAAATTATGTAAACAAATAAAAACCAGTCTGTCAAAAATGTTCTGTTATTGTAAACGTCAAAAAATTTCCACTATAATTCGCTGTTGGGTACCCCACGAGCAAAAAATTTCCGATAAAATACCTCCGTTGCCATGGTGATCTGTCAAAATAACGTATTTTGATTGGTTCAAAATTACAGGTGTGGAATTTTCATTGAAACATAACACCTTTTCGAACTGTTTTTTGCGAATACCTTAAAAACTATGCATCTAACTAAAAAAACTATAGAAAACATTTTTGTAGCTTATAAAAAAAAAACAAAGAGACTAATTCCTTCATAAATCTTCTAGTTATAATACAGAAAGAGATATGCTAGGTGAAAAGAGTTTGTTTTTTTGGTGCATGCTCAAATCGGTGTATTTATCTTGAAGTAACAGAGAAACGGCCGATTTTGGGTGTATAATGGTACCAATACTTTTTGTAGTGCTTGAAAAGAGCTTTAAAATGAGAAATATTAAAGGTCGATTACATCCAAACTAAGCGAGATATGCTGCAAAAAAAATTGATGACTAATGTATTTTAAGAAAAAATGAGAATTATATTTAACCCCTTATCCACCAGAATTTTAATATACACACACCGGCAAAATTAGCTGAACACGTTAAAAATGGGACATGTTTGATGTCTCGTATTTCATAAACCAGTGGTCCGATTTGAGTGATTCTTTTAGTATGTTATAGCCTTATTATTTGAGAATATCGTTGTAGTAATATTGTTGCTAGACAGGTAAATGTCATTTTATACCGGGTGTAACAAGCATACTGTGTTTTTTTCTTAAAGTTCGGAACACCCTGTGGAATATTCCAGCATATATAAAATATTAAAATCAAAACTCGATTATAGAATTATGCTTTCTTAACATTTTCTTTTTTGATTCATTTGCTTATGTTGGAAAATAAAAAAGTTATGTGCTTTAACAACTAGCCATGTTTTTTATCAATAAATCCTCATAGTAGGGGAGAAAAGTATGCTAAATTTGCAATTACTCGAGCGTTCTTTTGACCTGGAGTGGATTGTGAAGAGTGGGTGCTACAACCAAAAAAATTTAAGTTAAGTTTTCCATAAACTGTGGGACTCTCCATTTTTCAATTTAATTTTCCATTTCCACCAATCGTTTTTTCCGATTATAGCGCTATTTATCCATAATAGGAAAAAATGTTGCGAATAAAAGTTGCTTATTTTTACGTCAAGGATCCAAATCTGCAATAAAAATTGGGGGCTCCCATTTAATATTTTAATGTAACCCCCCACCCCACCTCCGTGGGGGGTCGTGTTTGGTGCCATTCGGTAGATTTTTGAAAAATATTGAATAGGTGTATTTTGCAGTTTTACGATCTGATGTTCATTTCGCAAAATATCGCAGCGTTCGTATTTATAATTTTTAATTTACCCCCCACCCCTCTCCGTGGGGCGTCACGATCCCTCACGGAGGTGGTGTGGGGGATTTAATTTAAAATCTTAAATAGGAGCCCCCAATTTTTATTGCAGATTTGGATTCTTTACGTAAAAAAAGCAACTTTTATTCGACATATTTTTTCGAATTATGGATAGATAGCTCTATAATCGGAGAAAAATGATTGTTTCAAATGGAAAATTAAATTAAAAAATGAGATGTCCCCCACTGTATGGAAAAATTAACTTAAACTTTTTCTGATTTTAGCACATACTCTTCACAATCCAATAGGTTCCCATAACGCTCAAGTAACTGCAAATTTAGTATACTTTCCTCCCCGACTATGAGGATTTATTGATGAAAAACATGGATAGTTGTTAACTCATATAACTTTTTTTATTATCTCACATAATTAAATGAATCGAAAAAGAAAATGTTAAGCAAGCCTAAGTCTACAATCGAGTATTAATTCTAATATTTTACACATGCTAGAATATTCCACAGGGTGTTCCAAACTTTAAGAAAAAAACACAGTATGATTGGTACACCCGGTATAAAATGATATTTACCTGTCTAGCAACAATATTACTACGATATTCTTAAATAATAAGGCTATAACATACTAAAAGAATCACTCAAATCGGACCACTGGTTTATGAAATACGAGACATCAAACATGTCCCATTTTTAACGTGTTCGGCTAATTTTGCCGGTGTGTGTATCATTTTATTTCTACAGTACCTTATATTATATTGTTATTTCTATGTTCAAAAAGTTGGACGGGTTTAAAGTGAATGGTTTAAAAAAATAAGGATCAATTTATAGTTTAAAAAAAATAAAATCAATTTATAGAGCGCGTTTTTAAATTTTCTTAAAAATCTTCTTTTTCTACATGTAACTTAAAAATAATAAGATACAATAATCAAAAATAAAAACAAAATTTTTATCTAACAAAACCCTACATTTTTGAGAAAGGAAGATTTTTAAGAAAATTTTAAAATGCATTCTATAATTTTATCTTATTTTTTTCAAAAACCATTCATTTTAAACCCGTCCAACTTTTTGAACATAGAAATAACACTATAATAAAAAGTATTGTAGAAGGAAAAATGATGCATTTAAATTCTGATGGATGAGGAGTTATATATACTTTTCATTTTTTCTTAAAATACATTAGTCATCAATTTTTTGCAGGTTTAGTATTGTTTATTTTAAAGGTATTTTCAAGCACTACAAAAGGTATTGGTACCATTACACCCCTAAAATCGACCGTTTCTCTTTTATTTGAAGTTGAATACACCGATTTGAGCATGCACCAAAAAACAAACTCTTGTCACCTACCATATATCTTTTTGTATGATAATTAGAAGATTTATGAAGGAATGAATCTCTCTGTTTTTTTATAAGCTTCAAAAATATTTTATATAGTTTTTTTCGTTAGATGCATAGTTTTTAAGGTATTCGCAAAAAACCGCCCGAAAAGGTGTCATTTTTCAATGAAATGAAAACGGCCAATTTTTAACCACGAATAACTCAAAAAGTAGTGAGTTTAATACACATAGTTTCAAAAGGTATGCATCACCCCTCGTATTCACGATGTTTACGCTTTTATAAATCCGTATCTTTATCACATATTTAATGGACCTTTTTTATAAAAAATATACCATTTTTGGTTTTTTATTTTATTTGATTACCCATTTAATTGACCTGGTTTTGCCAAGGTGTAAACATTTGAAAAATTTATTCTGGTGAAATTTTTGAAAACGTGATTAAAAATGAATCGTACTTTAATTTCCGAGTTGGACCGTATAAGAATTATCGATTTAGTTGAAGAAGGCCATTCACAGCGGTTCGTGGAGGAAAGAGTGGGTGTTTTTCAGAGTGATGTCTTACGGATATGAAATAGGTTTCTGGAGACAAATTCGATAAAGAATAGAGCTCGGTCTGGTAGACAACGAGTTACCAATGATCGACAGAATAGATATATATTAGAATTTCCATCCGTAGAAATTCTTCTATGTCTGTACTAGCCCTCCAAAGAGAATTCAGGCATGCTACAGGAGTCAGAGTATCGTTGGCTACAATAAGAAGAAGAATTTTAGACTCCGGTTTGAGGAGTCGTCGACCAATAAGAGTTCCTCAGTTACAACCTAGACATGTTTTGGACAGCCTCCAGTGGGCTCAAGAACACATAGAGCTCCCCAACTGTTTTGGAATTTTGTGCTTTTTTTCAAACGAGACCAGAATCTGTTAAAATAGTAATAACCAGCGAATTCGTGTGTGGCTAGTTGTGCAGCTCTTGTTGGCTCTCACCACACACAAATTCGGCGGTTATCACTATTTAAACAGATTCTGGTCTCGTCTGAAAAAAGCACAAAATTCCAAAACAGTTGGGGGAGCTCTATGTGTTCTTGAGCCCACTGGAGGTGGTCCAAAATATGTTTAGGTTGTAGCTGAGGAACTCTTATTGGTCGACGACTCCTCAAACCTGAGTCTAAAATTCTTCTTCTTATTGTAGCCAACGATACTCTGACTCCTGTAGCATGCCTGAATTCTCTTTGGAGGGCTGGTACAGACATAGAAGAATTTCTACGGATGGAAATTCTGATATATCTATGCTGTCGATCATTGGTAACTAGGGGTCTACCAGACCGAGCTCTATTCCGTATCGAGTTTGTCTCCAGAAACCTATTTCATATCCGTGAGACATCACTCTGAGAAACATCCACTCTTTCCTCCACGAACCGCTGTGAATGGCCTTCTTCAACTAAATCGATAATTCTTATACAGTCCAACTCAGAAATTAAAGTACGCTTCATTTTTAATCGCGTTTTCAAAAATTTCACCAAAATAAATTTTTCAAATGTTTACACCTTGGCAAAACCAGGTCAATTAAATGGGTAATCAAATAAAATAAAAACCAAAAATGGTATATTTTTTATAAAAAAGACCCATTAAATATGTGATAAAGATACGGATTTATAAAAGCGTAAACATCGTGAATACGAGGGGTGATGCATAACTTTTGAAACTATGTGTAGTTATACAGGGTGTTTCATTAATAATTGTCCATATAGTAACTGGAGAAACCTTAGCACAAAATACGAAGATCTAACCTAAAACACTTAAATAAAATGTTGTTCCTTACTGAGTTACAGGGTGTTTTATCTAAATATTTAAAAATTATTTTTGCTCATCATATTAAAACTATTCCACGTATCCTTTTCATACTTGGCAGAAAGTGCGACTACTAGACACCCTACTAAATTATGATAAACAAACGTTTCTAGCTACTACCAGAGGCGTACGACAGGGGATGACGAATGGTTGACCTTTCTCAAATTCTACGCCACTGGAGGAATTACTATTTTAGTGCAATTTTTAGATTCTACAATACTTTTTACGTAAATAATATACTCTTAATTGGTAACGATAAAGTCATTAGTTTTCGAGATATTTGAAGTTAAATATGAAACGGCACAGTTATTTTGATTAATTTATGATATGATTCATATGATTAAAATTTAAAAATTATTTGTACCCAGTACTTTAAAGCTATTTAGCGTATCCTTATCATACTTGGCAGACAGTGTAGGTACTGTACACCTTACTAAATTATGATAAACAAACGTTTCTAGCTACTACCAGAGGCGTACGACAGGGGATAGTGACTGGTTGACCCTTCCCAAATTCTACGCCACTGACGAAATTGCTATTTTAGTGTAATTTTTTGACTTTGCAATCCTTTTATGTAAATAATATACTCTTTATTTGTAACGATAAAATGTTTAGTTTTCGAGATATTTGAAATTAAAAATGAAGCGACACAATACACTGATCAAAATAACCGTGTCGTTTCATTTTTAACTTCAAATATCTCGAAAAATCATGACTTTATCGTTACGAATGAAGAGTATATTATTTTCAGAGAAAATATTGTAGAATCCAAAAATTGAACTAAAATAGCAATTTCGCCAGTGGCGTAGAATTTGGAAAGGGTCAACCATTCACTTTCCCCCGTCCTACGCCTCTGGTAAAAGCCATAAACGTTTTTTTAACATAATTTAGTAGTTGGTATAGTACCTAAACTTTCTGCCAAGTATGAAAAGGATACGTCGAATAGTTTTAAAACGCTGAGTAAAAATAGTTTTTAAATTTTTAGATAAAACACCCTGTAACTCGGTAAGTAACCACATTTGATTTAAGTGTTTTAGGTTAAATCTTCGTATTTTGTGCTAAGGTTTCTGCAGTTACCATATGGACAATTATTAATGAAACACCCTGTATATGATATAAGTTTGAAAGTATGTACTAATGAAAGTTTGCAGAATGAGCGAAGCGAATTCTGCAATTCACATGAGTGCGAGTGCCTTAGAAATGTACTTTTTAACACGTATATCATACAATATTTTTTTCTACAAACGTCGTATATATCAACAATTATAATTTATTCATTCTCAATTACAGGACAATATCTACAAAAACTTTTACTTGAACTTGACTGACATTCCATTTTTATATTTTTATTGACATTACATCAAAACTGCCTATACTGTCAATACGTAAATCATAACAACTAGAATAATAACATCTACTTTTATTGTTGTATATTCTAACAAATTTTAATAGTTTTTTTCTACAAAGGTGTTAAAAATGCAATAATACAGTTTAAATTAAATTTTAAAAAACCTTTTAAACCACCTTTTTCAAATTGCGCAAGTTGTACTATTAATATTAATGTTAATAAATGAAATATAAATATTTTGACGTTTCACAATTTGACAAGTCACTGCAGTGCCTTAAAATTTTTAAAGAACTATGCTTTAAAATAGCATTTTTAACGCTCCTATGGAGTGCTAAAAATTGCATTTTTAACACGGTTGTGAGACTTTGTTTCTTGAGATATTCTCTACTTACTATGAAAATATCAAGTAAATCGATGTAGTAGGATGGAATTCGGAGCCAAATAACCTCATTGACTGCCCTAATTGGTTATTTAAATGACAGACAGCTATTTAAATAAAAAAAGTAGTATTCTGATGCGCCTAATATCTGCAAATGCGTTGTAGAAATATAGAATTTCTTTCCTTATGAACTTTTAGTGGTCTTTATGGGAAGATTTACATATAATAGAAGATTTTTAATAATAATTCTTCAGCCGAATAACTTTTCGACACAAAAGCAAATAACGAACTATAAAAGGCATATATATCTTTTATCGGCTAGTCATGAGGATTTTCAAAAAGTCTCAAAAATCCCTTTGTAACAAAGACACTCCGTTGTCGTATTTCTATGAAACCATCCTTATTTTCCGGAGAGTTCGAAATAATGATGTTATCTCCAGAATACCGCTCAGTTTTCTTAACCTGGATTCGAAGTCATATACTTACGTACATCCAGACACAATAAAAGTTCTTTCAGACTGTTTCGAGGTCAGAGTCGGCGATTGGGTTCGATTTGAAAAGGATTTTAAGATTCTATTATATTTGCTCACAGCAGACCCCGATCAATGACTTGTTTTCAATTAAAATACATTTGAAAGATGTTGAAAGATATTGAAAAATATATTTGAAAAATCGAAGAAAATTTTAGTATAAAAGAGCGTTGGACTAAATATAAAGAAGCTATGCACACAGCGAATGAAACTGTATTAAAACCTACCAAAACCAGAAGAAACGGAGAGTGTAGATATATTAACCAACAAAAAAATGAAGTCTGTAGAAGCATATAATTTGGACCACATATACTACACATACAAAAGTTTAAATTTAGATATGAGGCCATCTCAGATTTTGCCTTTTACAAAAATGGCGAGCATTCAAAATGGCGGCTGTAGATATGTGACTAATAGCACGATAACTTTTGAACGAAAAGTCCGATTTCAGCCAAATTTGGCACCAAGGTTCATTTTTTGATGAGTAAGATCTAGGTTTTAAACCGGAAGAATCAGTTTACCAGAAGTTGTGTTTTTAATGTTTTTTACGTAAAAATATGTTGTTTTTTTTTCAATTCTTCCACCCTGTATATATTAATTTTTCAAAAAGGTAATACCGCCATTGAAAAGAGTGTAAAAATATTTTTTAGGAAAGATTTTGAACTTTTTAGTTATGTTAATTACCTTTTAATAAATGCATAACGTATCTTCACATGTAGCTATGTGCGGCAAATTCATTTTGAATGTCCGCCATTTTTGTAAAAGACAAAATCTGAGATGGCCTCATATCTAAATTTTAATCTTTGTATGTGTAGTGTATGTGGTCCAAATTATATGCTTTTAGTATTAAGTTCACAATAATTCTTATATTATTTGCACGATTCTGCCGCACATAGGTTCATAGGTACATGTGAAGATACGTTATGAATTTATTAATTGGTAATTAACATAACTAAAGAGTTCAAAATATTTGCTAAAAAATATTTTTACGCTCTTTTCAACGCCGGTATTACCATTTTGAAAAATTAATATATACAGGGTGAAAGAATTGGTAAAAAAACATGTTTTTACATAAAAATTAGGAAAAACACAACTTCTGGTAAATCAATTCTTTCGGTTCAAGACCTTGGTCTTACACATCAAAAGAAGAACCTATATACCAAATTTGGTTGAAATCTGATATCTCGTTCAAAAGTTATCGTGCTATTAGTCACATATGTATAGTCGCCATTTTGAATGCCCGCCATTTTTGTAAAAGATTAAATCTGAGATGGCCTTATATCTAAATTTGAACCTTGATGTGTGTAGTATATGTGGTCCAAATTATATGATTCTACCATTAAATTCACAATAATTCTTATAATATTTGCACGAATCTGCCACACATAGGTACATGTGAAGATACGTTATGCATTTATTAAATGGTAATTAACAACTAAAAAGTTCAAAATATTTTCTACAAGATATTTTTACGCTCTTTTCAATTGCGGTATTACCTTTTTGAAAAATTAATATATACAGAGGGAAAAAATTGAAAAAAAAAACATATTTTTACATAACCAACCAGTAAAAACACAACTTTTGGTAAACCGATTCTTCTGGTTCAGCATATCCATCTTGTAAATCAAAAAAGAACCTATATACCAAATTTGGTTGAAATCGGACTTTTCGTTCAAGAGTTATGGTACTATTAAACACATATGTATAGTCGCCATTTTGAATGCCCGCCATTTTTGTAACAGGTAAAATCTGAGATGGCCTCATATCTAAATTTGGGGTCTAGGACATTTCGGCGTCGCCGTTTCGGCGTGGCCATTTCGGCGTGGCCGTTTGGGCGTAGAGCCGTTTCGGCGTAGGCCGTTTCGGCGTCGGCCATTTCGGCGTCAGAGATTTTATTTTAGTTGACTAAATACCTACATTGGAGTCTATTAGTAAGACATTAGATTATACCTACGTTACTTTTTTAGAAATTTAAGAGGCTCTTGATTTATATCTATACCACACTAAAAAAATATATTAAATGTTATTTTTTCCAACTTTTGTAAATGTAAGCTATTTAATTGCACATAATTAATTAAAAAATTAATATATTATATATATTATATATTATACAGTACAATTTTCAAAGGAGGAAGACCTAACCCTTCGGTCCAAACCTAACTTTCGGGTATTATTTTACATCTTCTAAAATTAAAATGTCGAAAATTGTTCTCCTGACTCTACATTTTTTGTTAAAGAAAATTTCAGACTATCATACATTAACAACTATTTTTTTTCTCTCTCACTTTGCCAAAGTATCTGTCGCCGAATCAGCCGGCGCCGAATCGGCGGGCGCCGAACCGGCAGGCGCCGAAATGGCCGACGCCGAAACGGCCTACGCCGAAACGGCCTACGCCGAAACGGCTCTACGCCCAAACGGCCACGCCGAAATGGCCACGCCGAAACGGCGACGCCGAAACGTCCCATTCCGCTAAATTTGAACCTTTATATGTGTAGTATATGTGGTCCAAATTATATGCTTGTATCATTAAATGTGCAATTGTTTCACATATCGGCCGCATTACAACATATAAACAGCTGCAGAAAAAAATTCAAACCCAGAATAATAGCTTGTAAAGATAGGGACGGCTCCATAATTAGTTATAAGGAACAGATACTAAACAGATAGGCGAAACATTTTGAAGAACTGCTTAGTGCCAGTCATGAAGATGGCGAGATGGAGGATCCCATGTTTCAAATGAATGAAGAAGCCATCTCAACACTGAAAAATAATAGAGCCCCGGCTCGGATAATCTCCCTGCCGAACTTTTCAAAAAGGGCGGTGACACCCTCTTGAAACACATGCATAAGTTGAAAGTATGTACTGTGTCCTCTACACAAAAAGGGAGACATGATGGTGTGTGTGATCATTATAGAGTCATAACTCTACTCAATATGGCATATAAAGTGTTGTCCAACGTATTATACAAAAGACTCCTCCCCTACGCCGAACAAAGAGTGGGAGGATATCAGTGCGGTTTCCGTCCTAATAAATCAACAACGAACTAGATATTTACAGTGAGGCAGATCCTTGAAAAAACCCTAGTGTTCGGCGTCGACACCCATCCAATATTTGTGGACTTCAAAACCGCATATGACTCAGTTAATATAGGTAAACTTCTACTTGCTATGGTACAATTTCAAATACCGCTTCATCTTCTCTAATTAACTGAAGTTACACTCACATTAGCAGATAGCATGGTAAAAATCAAAAACGATTTCTTAAGACCCTTCCATTCCAAATATTGACTAGGACAGGGTGATAGACAATCGTGTCTCTTATTTAACCTGGTATTAGAAAAAATAATTCAAAAGTCCCAGATTAATAGGAATGGTACTATCTTTAATAAATCAGTACAAATTGTCGGATACGCAGATGACATAGACATCATAGGTAGGTCCACAGAACCTTTAACTGAATCGTTTCGGTCGTTAAGAGCATCTACACAGAATATGGGACTAAATATAAATGTTCAAAAGACCAAATATATGAGGGGCGCCAAACCATAACGTTGTAAGTGCCCAAAATAAAAGTTTTCAGTAGAGACAAAAAACTGTTTTAGTTGAAAAGTAATGAACGAATTAATCTTAAAATTTTTATTATTAAACTTTGGTTCAATTAACACTATTGACATACAAATTTGAAGTCAGTGAAATAAAATAGTTTATGCTTTTATTAATTTAAAGAAAACTAAGAGAACAAAACGTTTTAAGTGCCATTCTTTATGCAAGTCATAACGTTGTAAGTGTGTATTTACTTGCACTTAAAAGTCAAGAGAAAAAGACCAAATTAACAATAATTATAGTGAAAATAAAACTAACATGTATTTACTTACTTAAGTAACTTTAATGAAAAATTTAAAGATCAGCATTTTGTAAGGTTTTCATAAAACGTTTTTGCTTCTCCTGCTAAATATGGTAGCATGGCTTGGATATCTTTATTTTTTCGGCAGACAATGGCACAGGGGTTTCCTTCATCTCGATTTCCAACTCCTCAAAGCTCGCCTTAGTGATTCCAGGTTTGATCACTGAAGTTTTAAGCCATGGAGCAAAATCCGAGTAACTTTTCTTTGTATAAACTTCACCAAAGTCTTCAGATGCTACTCGAATCATAGTAGCCGAAGATATCTGCAACTTTTTGGTGTTTATCATGGATTTAGCTTGATTCATCCAGTCAAAAAATGTTTTAGTATCCACTACTAAGAACGGATTTTTCTTTCCAGCATTAGCAATCATTTCAATGAGGTCTTTTGGTATAAGCGGCTTGGCATGCTTCTTTGCCTTTTCTATAATAGCAAAATCACGATCACACGCGAGAAAGGTATGTCCTTTCACAGGAAATTTATGAGTAATTTCTGAAAAGAAACCTTTTGCAATCAAAACGAGATACATAACAAGTAAAGCCTGGTTCTTATTTTGACCACCACAATTATCTGACCAGAGGATTAGTTTCTGCTTATTTGTAGTGAATCCAATTTCTCTACCGGTAAAAAATCTGTACAGACAAGAAGCTATCTCGTTAGACCCCCTTTGCCCGATAGTTTCATTCCAGAAAAACATGATGCCCCTTCCTTCGTCTTCTAAATGAATACCCATATTAACACAGGCAAGCTGACGGCTGTAGTACATTTGAGTATGAGTTAATGTTGGAAGATACATCTGTTGCTGGAGATCAAATTGAACCATTCTAATATCTACGTTATTTTCTCTGGATTCTATACCATCTTTACTCATTTGTTGTCTTGCTAGCTCAGCTTGTCTGTGGTGAATTTCTAGTTTTTGCTTACCATCAGTTTTTATTTCTTCTGTTGGAGCTGTGTCTATTTGGACTTTAAGCGAGTCGCATGTTGGGCATGTGTCAACTCGTGGGGGCTTAAAAGAAAGATTAAACTCTGTCAAGAATATGTCATTAAACCACTGTCTAGATACTGGTGGCTCGGTAGAATCAGCACAGTACTTCTCCAAAAATCCTTTGTACAACTTTACTACATTAAGCTCTGTCGGGAGATATTTTCGATTTGGAGCGTCACTTCTACCGTAGTGACTTTCTTGCGCTGGAATTGACGATATATAATTAATGATCTTTTCTTTCCATTCAGGCTCGCGTCTTTGTCTTTTACCGCCTCGTTTATCTTTCAAAGTTTCGTCGTCACAACCAATTTTCTCGGCTAGAATCTGCAAAAAAAGTCTCACAAAATGTCTTCTTGCAAAACTGGAGTAGCTAAACTACCGCGCAATTGTTGACAAAACTATTAAGGCAGCAAAACTAAATTTTTATTAAAAACAAATAACAGAAAACAAAAATAGTTCCAAGCACCTGTGGACACTAACTAAAGGTTGTGGTAATAAGCAAAATAAATAATTAATAGAGGAAATAATTTCGGAGGATGGGACCGCAATTAAGGATCCATTACATATAGCAAAAGAATTCAATAACTTTTTTTGTAGTGTTGGACAAAAACTGGCAGAAAAAATAGATGTCTCGAATAACCCTACATTTAATAAAAATCAGTTCCGAATTAACAACGCATCATTCTTCTTAACACCCGTAACAGAACCAGAAATAATAAATTTAATAAAAACATTAAAACATAAAAAAGCACCAGGTATAGATAAGATTAAATCCGAAGTAATTAAAAAAACTTCTGAAATAATTGCACCTTATTTAGTAGATTTAATAAATTCTATTTTTAAAACAGGACAATGCTCAATTGAATTTAAAAAGGCCATTATTACTCCATTGCACAAAAAGGGAGACAAGAAATGTTTATCAAATTATAGACCAATCTCACTGCTTTCAACAATTTCAAAAATCTTTGAAAAAAGTGTAAAAACACGATTATCCGCTTATTTAAATAAATATAATATTTTGTCAAAATCTCAGTTTGGCTTTCGAGAGAATTTTTCTACGAATGATGCTATAATTACTTTGGTAAACCAAATTTACGATTCAATAGACTCAGCCAAACCATCTATATGTATATTTCTGGATCTTGCCAAGACCTTCGACACTGTATCTCACGGTCAGCTGTTGGGGACCTTGGAGGATATAGGAATTCGCGGAGTACCTTTAAACCTGTTTAAAAGTTACTTAAACGACAGAGAACAAGCTGTGAGAATAGGAAATTCGGTGAGTAACAATAATAAAATGAATTTTGGAGTGCCTCAGGGTACCGTTCTAGGGCCAATCTTGTTCTCTATATATAGGGTGAGGCAGATAACTGGCCTATTAGAAATATCTCGAGTACTAAAGGCAACAGAATCATGAAAATTGGAATAAAGGGGTTTTGAAGGATGATCTATTAAATGAAAATATTTTCATCTCTTTGCAACTTCCGGTTATACCGGAAGTTGCTTATAACTTCGTTTTTTTAAATGGGACACCCTGTATATTTTTACATTTTTGGATTCTCTTCGATGTCTTCTTTCTTAAAATATAAGGTTTTGTAATATTATACAGGGTATTTTAAAAGATAATTACGTTTTTTTATTAATTTCGTAGCAACATTCACACCCTGTAGAATTGTAGTAGTTTGACATCTAAAACTTTACTTACGTTCAAATGATTTTTAATATACTCTACTATTGTTAAGAATCATTAGTATAGCTAAATTTTTAATTTTAGTATACAGGGTTGGTCGAAATTCGGAATGAGTATTTTCTGAGTTTTCTTAAATGGAACACCCTGTATTTTTGTATTGTAGTGAAATGATATTTTATAGTACTTTTTTATTTTTTAAGCATTCCCTATACCTAACTGCTTTAATTTGTGAGTTATTGGTGATTCAAGCTAAACATTAATTGCAACAAAAAATACGTAAAATTTTATTAGGTTGGCCGTGAAAATACTCAATCCCAAATAATTTTTCAGAAATACATATTAATCCAGACTCGTCCTTAAAATTACCAATAATGGTTTAGCTATCGAAATACCTTTCCTTAGTTAAGATTGTTGGTGCGATTAACAATTAAGCACAAATTAAAGCAGTTAGGTATAGGGAATGCTTAAGAAATAAAAAAGTACCATAAAATATCATTTCATTACAATACTAAAATACAGGGTGTTCCATTTAAGAAAACTCAGAAAATACTCATTCCGAGTTTCGACCAACCCTGTATACTAAAATTAAAAATTTAGCTATACTAATGATTCTTAACAATAGTAGAGTATATTAAAAATAATTTGAACGTAAGTAGAGTTTTAGATGTCAAACTACTACAATTCTACAGGGTGTGAATGTTGCTACGAAATTAATAAAAAAACGTAATTATCTTTTAAAATACCCTGTATAATATTACAAAACCTTATATTTTAAGAAAGAAGACATCGAAGAGAATCCAAAAATGTAAAAATATACAGGGTGTCCCATTTAAAAAACGAAGTTATAAGCAACTTCCGGTATAACCGGAAGTTGCAAAGAGATGAAAATATTTTCATTTAATAGATCATCATTCAAAACCCCCTTATTCCAATTTTCATGATTCTGTTGCCTTTAGTTCTCGAGATATTTCTAATAGGCCAGTTATCTGCCTCACCCTGTATATTAATAATTTATTTCACTTAAAAACTAAAGGAAACATAATTGGATTTGCTGATGATACAGCAATATTTTACCAAGGCGATACGTGGCAACAGTTAAAAGAATTAATAGAGGACGATTTTAAAAACATTTCTGGATGGTTCGACTACAAAAAACTCACAATTAATTATGAAAAAACCTTTTTTATTCCCTTCTGCAGCTATAAAAATACTTTACCCGAATTTACAGTTCTTCAGACCGATAAAATAGGAAATAAAATAATAAAATTAAAAAATCATATTAAATACTTGGGCATAATTATTGATTCTCACCTTAAATGGGATATGCATATAAATAACGTAACGAATAATTTAAGGCCATTATTGTGTAAATTAAAGTATATGAAAACTATTTTAAAAACAACTCACCTTAAAATTGTATACCAGGCACTCGTTGAATCCAGAGTCAATTATGCAATCACCTCATGGGGTTCTGCCTTGAAAACTCATCTAAAAAAATTAGAAATAATACAAAAAAAATCCTAAAAATAATTTATAATAAAAACAACACTTACCCATCAGACTCCCTATTTAAAGAAACAACACTTTTGGATATCAGGCAAACATATTTTCTTAATGTCGTTTTACATATTTATAAGAATAACTCCATAATTCATTCAACTCAACATAACTATAATACAAGATATAAACTTGACGATAACATACAAATTGCTTTAAAAAATAAGACCATAGGACAAAGATCATTAAGCTTTCTAAGTATCATAGTTTTCAATTTTTTGCCAGTTACATATAAAATGTATTTAACGACCATTAACTCAAAAGGTCTTTTTAAGTCATTTATTAAATCATTCATTTTAAACACTGAGAGGTCTGTTATTCATTCTCTAATTGAAAGAGATGCAAATTAAAGTAATTTCAACCTAATATTTTATAGTAGTTATAACTGTTTTAAATTTTACTTGTTTTTTTTTTTTAATTTGGGCAATTCCTTCGTTTTTCTTTTTTTTTTAATTAATAGAGTTTGGTAAAAAAAAATATTAATAATATACATATTGTAGAAACCATTACAATATAATCTGTTGAACAAAAAATACCCCATGCGCATCCTACGGGACATAAATGGGATTTTTTGTTTATTTTGAAAAAGCATTAATGTGACATGTATGAATTGTAAAAAATATATAAATATTAGGACAATGTTACTAATAAAATTTTCCATAAGTTATATTTATTTAAAATAATTAATAATTTCATATTCTTTTTTACTTTGTAAATGCTATATAACTTTTGGTTGTAATATAAGACAGACTTTTATTTTTGATTATTGTAATATTATAATTAATTTAAAGATAAACTTCTTTAATTATGTTATACAACATATTCATGCATATGTAAAAAAAATGTAAATGTAAAATAAAATAAACTCCTTATTATTATTATTATTATAAACCTGAAAAAATTTGAATTAACTTCTGCTTACAGAACACAATTTATTAATTAAAGCTTCAAAAGAAAGCTATTCAGTTTAACATACCTGAACTTCAGACATGCCCCGAATTATTAGAATATATTTGTATGTCCGTTGTCGCCGGCTTTGGGTTGCATCATCGTAACTACCATGTCTCCTTCTATTTACTAAGCAGACCCGAATGAGGTTTTTTAGGTATATTTGCTGTTCATTATAATTCCCCATATCCCAAAAGTTACGGAAAAGCTTCTTACGGCAATCTAATGTTATGCACGTACATGAGAACTGGCATTTGCAGGACACCTTAAACGAAAATAATAATTAAAAAATGGTAACCCTAAAGTCCCAATAAATCGTATTTGCTTCGAGTGTTACTAAGTAAAAAATACTTTAAGCAAAAAACATAGCAGAAACAAAACAAAGATATAGCGTTTATTATTGTTTTTGAAGTTATACTTCTTTACCGGCGATATGAGGGTGAATTTTTATATGTTAAAACCTATGATCCCGGCGCATGCGCATTATAACTTTGTTCTGATTGGATGTTCAAATGACATGTCAAAAATTATTCAATATGGCGGCTGTGGCACAGCTGTACGTAGTTTGATTATTTATGGTTGTTGCGTTTTGAAATTTGTGGGAAAAGAAACAAAGTTAGTTAATAGTTATACTGCCTTTTTAAATAGTTTTCATATACCTATATTTTTGGACTTTTGGACTATTTTGGACAAGGAAAACTCATTCTAATTTGGTAAGTAGTTTTTATTATAATCATATTGTAATTATACATTTGGATTAGGTTGGAATACATACATTTATTTTCTCAAGAATGGGGATTTTAGAGAGAAATCCCAAATGAGGTCCGATTTTTATTTTTAAATTATGATTTTTTGGCGTAGATTTATTTATCTAGTAGGTATGTAATGCTTTGATTTACATACTTAATTTGATTACCAACAAAAGTTCTACCAATCTTCATCTAATATATTGTTTTCTTACTGTTTTGTTATATTTTAATATTTTCTTCCACAAAATTTAAACTACATAATTTAATTATATATTCAAAACAACTGCAAAACAGTAAAACGTTCAGTTACCCTATTTTTCCACATGACAATGTGGAATTGGACGAGTGAGTCTAGGCTTCGATTACGAATCAAAGCGCCCCGAAATTCACGGGTTCGATTCCCGATGCAAGTTTTTATTTTTTTTTTATTTTTTTTATGCATTTTATGATTGTAAGTATATTTGTTATATAATTTTTTTTTTTCAGAAAATGCGTATTTAAAATTTTTGCCAACAATTATTATCGTTCAGAAATAATTTTTTCTTTGTGGCATTTTTCAATGTGTTTGTGTGCGTTTTATTCTTTTATTTTTTAAAATTTTTGGTATTGTCTTAAAAATCACATAATATGTAGTAGAAGTATAACTTCTTACGTGCGTACAAAGTACACACACATTATTTTTTTAAATGGTACTTTAATATCACAACAAAAATATTTTTATCAGAACTTACCTCCTTTGGCTCAGTTTTTTCACCTACTTCATTATTTTTGGTATTTATATACGTAAGTCCTCTGTTTTTACTGTCTTTCCTAATAGTTTTACAAGAATCTCTGTTACGTAATTCCTCAAGTTCTTTGTTTATAACAATCTTATCGACATCCGGATCAACTGTTACCCAAAAAATTCGTGTTCTATGGGTCACAATACATAAAAAAAACTTGGGTAAGTCCATCTGAATTAAGGAGGCCGTTGTACCCCCCTGGCGACAGGACTATTAGGTTGGTGCTCCGTGTAACTGATCCAATGGATACGGCATGCGCTGGTCTACATACAGTACGTAAGCCGTTCAGTTGGACATAGGGAATATAGGTACATTGAGAGAATTGTGGCAACTGCGCTAACCTGTGTTAGTTAAAGCGAGTACGAGTTTTAACGAAGCGAAGCTTTAACTAACACAGGTTAGCGCAGTTGCCACATGCGATAACTTTTAAAGAAGAAGAGCAATGTATTTTTTCTTGGAACATTAAATTTGCATTTAATTCAGAGAATACTTTGGCATTCAATTATAAATGATTTATCAATTTTTGAACTGTTGTTCTGCTAGCTTGATTATCAAGTTAGCAGAACATGCGATAACTTTTAAAAGAAAAGAGCAATAAATTTTTTCTTGGAACATTAAATTTGCATTTAATTTACGCTTAATTATGGTATAAGAACAACTGTGTTCTGCTGACTCTGTTCGGCTAACTTGATGGAACTCGATGGCACGTTTTCACTGAAGCTCTATGCTCCACTAAGGAGTTAAGGAATCTTATATGAGTTGTTAAGAGAATGGGCGCAGAATAGAGAAGAGTAAAAACACTGAAGTGATTTATAGCTTGTGTGTTTAAAATTAAAAATATAATGACTTTAGGTATACCGACCTTTATAAAAATTTCATCGCCCTCACTGCGCGCAGAGGTGAATCGTGTTTTAAAAGTATATTTCTCTGAAATTTATCGTGCAGTTAGATACATCCGCGCCTCGAAATGCGCCTACAAAACGAAGTTATATTAGGAAAGTAGGAAAGCTGCAGAAAGCTCGAAGCACACCACGTTGGTTTATGTTTTAATTAATTTCATTACAAATGTGATTTTGTTGTATGTAGTTTTGGTGTGTCGAGATTAGCAAAGCGAGACTGTTTCTTGGGATGCGGGATGGAGGTAAAATAAAATGAGTTAGGAAATTATGCTGGAGTTGTACTTGCGAATTAGTTGATGGGGTAATACTCTAGTTTACTAAATACAATAATATACATATATACTTTCTATTAAGTTTTGGAATATTATTGCAACCTGTGACTGTGACTGAGTTATAACTTTCTGGCTGTATCAATATTATATACAATGTTTAGTATATTCCAATATTTATGCACCACTCTAAATGCAAGCAACAATGCCGAGACGAAAATAATAAAATACTAGTTCACGAAAGGGATGTCAAAAAGAGATGGAGAAAGTACTTTGACAGCTTATTAAATGAAGAATTTGACAGACAGCCTGTAGAGTCAACGGAGAAAGTAGCAGCAATGGTCACCAATATAACCAACGATGAAGTGGCTCAAGCGCTTCAAAAAATAAAGAAAGGAAAAGCGGTAGGACCAGATGATATTCCTGGGGAAGTATGGAGAGCATTGGGAGAGACAGGAACAAGGTGGCTGGCAGGTCTATTTAATAGAATTATTGAAGTTGGACAAATGCCAGACGAATGGAGAAGCAGTATACTGGTACCTGTTTACAAAAACAAGGGAGATATACAACAATGTACAAACTACAGGGCTATAAAACTGCTTAGCCACACCATGAAAATATGGGAAAGAGTAATTGATAGACGGATACGTGAAGAGACCGAAATATCCGAGAATCAATTTGGCTTTATGCAGGGTAGATCAACAACAGATGCAATTTTCATTATAAGGCAGTTGATGGAAAAATACAGGAGTAAAGAAACAAACGCTCATATGGTATCCATTGATCTTGAGAAAGCATATGATAGAGTTCCTCGTGAGATTCTGTGGTGGGCACTCAATAAGAAAGGAGTCCCTGGTGAATATGTAAAGATTGTGAGGGATATGTATGAGGGAGTAACGACTAGTGTTAGGACAGGTGTGGGAGAGACTGATAAATTTCATGTGAAAGTAGGATTCCACCAAGGCTCTGTGCTTAGTCCGTATTTATTCTCATTAGTTTTGAACCAGATAACAGCGAAACTACAGGGTAACATTCCATGGTGCTTAATGTATGCTGATGATGTCGTGTTAGTATGAAATAGTGAAAGAGACTTAGAACAAAAACTGGAACAGTGGAGACAAACTCTGGAGGAAAAAGGTTTAAAACTTAGTAGGACAAAACAGAGTATTTGGAATGTTCATTTAAAGATGGAGCTACTACAAATAAAATAGTATCTTTGGATGGTGAAATGATTGTGAAAAGCAATAGTTTTAAGTACCTAAGATCGGTATTACAGAGTAATGGAGAAATAGATTGAGATGCATGCAGTAGAATTAGGGCTGGATGGATGAAGTGGAAAGAAGCGAGTGGTGTGTTGTGTGACAGAAAAATTCCAATGAAGCTGAAGGGAGAATTCTATAAAACAGCCATAAGACCGGCTATGATGTACGGAACTAAATGTTGGGCAGTGAAAAAGAAAGAGGAACAACGAATGCATGTGGCGGAAATGAGAATGCTTAGATGGATGAGTGGAGTGACAAAGAAGGATAAAATTAGAAATGAGTATATTAGGGGAAGTCTAGGTGTGGCACCAATTGATGCCAAAATGAGAGAGCATAGGTTAAGATGGTTTGGTCATGTTCAACGTCGAGACGTTAATCACCCAATACGAAGAATAGCTGAAGTGCAGATTCCTGGAAGGAGTAGGAGAGGAAGACCAAAGAAGACTTGGGGGGAGACGATAAGGCAGGACATGTTGGTAAAGGGGATTAACACTGATATGACCCAAGATAGAATTGTGTGGAGAAAACTAATACCAGCTTTAACTAGGGAGCCAAATATTCGCATGTACGAAGTAATAAGGAAAGTGCATAAAATGAAAGAGTTTAAAATAGGAGAAAACGTATTTACAATTGAAAAGAGGAAGGAATCAAACATTGTTCCTTAACAATCTTGCAGTGGTATGCACAAACAACAAAACATCTTTTCCGGGTAGCAAAAAATAGTAATAATAAAGAAGATTTCGTTGTTGCTTTTAATTTAGTTTTGTTTATAGTGTAAAAATCGAACTACCGCAGAAAGTTAGGTTAGAATGTTTAACAATGAAACTTCAACTAACTATGGGAGCCGATTGTTAAAACGTCGCCTAGCTCAGTCACTCAGGTGTAAAATCGTCTTATATTCGTCAAAAAAATGAACAATGGATCTCAGAGGGGACCAATGATATTTAAATATACAAGCCAATCCTGCTTGTAGCTTTACAATAAAATTATACTTATGGCATCCTTAGATTGCTTGCTTCTGGATATGAAAGATGTGGTTGGACCTTATTCGCTCTAGATGATGTGGCTAGGTCTTAGTTGTTTGCCATTTGAATGACTTCAAGAATCCGTTGTGGTCTTCAAGACAGCTGCAGTTTTAAGTTATTTAATTAAACGTGGTGGTTACCCATTGTCGAAGATGTAAGCTCCGGAAAAAAATCCCTCACCAAAATGTAACAACAATTAATTAGGCCAAAAAACTAGAATAATAAATTATGTGAGGTAAAGTTTTCAATACTAATAGCAAGATGAGTAATATTGAAAGATATTAAAAATATTACTATAAAATTTTTAAATTGAAAACTTATTGGTCCATTTCCCTGGTGACACCTCCAAGGCTTCTACAATATGCAAGCCAGATGGATGCTGAAGTGAAGACAAAAGGGAAGGAATCTTCACTTCAGCATCCATCATTAAAGTAAATTGCAATGGAAAGATTTCCTACCTTTTCACTTCTCGTTGAACAAGCTGGAGCAGGCCTGCTATTCTTCGTACTGCTATTGTTGAGCTGTAGAAATCACTCGCGAGGACTATATTTATTTTCAATACACTTTTCGGAATTGTAAGTGACTACTTACCAAGAGAGTTGGTTGGCGAATTAATGTCTTTAAAAATGATACGAGTAGGTAGGTAATTATTATGTACAAAAAAACTTTGAGGTTTTTACTTGAAAAAAAAAGATAAAAATAAATATACTCACTGAATTAGGTATTAGCCTACTCGTATATACGGTATGTCCCAAAAACTAATAAATAATTAGAAACAATGGAAATAATAAATTCTTTCACTAATAATTAATTATAATATTGAAAAGAAAATGAATTAAAATATTCTTTACAAAAACAAGAAAATTAAAAATTGTTATTCCTAGTGGTGTGGACGAACCACAACCACCCACCACAATACGCAGTATTGTTACGGCTCAAAAGGCAAAGGACCTAATTTTACTATAGAGCGTTTATATATACCACTATTAGTTTTCACTGTGGCCACTCGAACTATACCATCAGCTCCAGGATGAACCTCAATTATACGGCCCAAAGGCCATTGTAGCGGGGAACATTATTTTGGCGGATTACCACTAAGGTACCTAGTTAGACGTTTGGAGACGGAGAATTCCATTTAGCCCTTTGATGAAGAGCTTGGAGGTACTCCTTAGACCACCGCTCCCAAATCTGTTGGTGCAACTTATTTAATAATTGCCAACGTTTCAACCGATTGTGAGGAACATCGATCAACGTTTCTTCGGGCGGAGCACTCAAAGGCTCCATGGTCAAAAAATGTCCTGGAGTTAACGCACAAAGATCGTTTGGGTCTGAACTTAACGGGCATATTGGCCTCGAATTCATGATGGCCTCAATTTGAGAACAAATAGTATATAACTCTTCAAAAGTTAGTACTTGTTCTTCAATTGTGCGAATTAAATGACCCTTTATCGTCTTAATATTAGATTCCCATAAACCTCCAAAGTGTGGAGAAGAAGGGGGAATGAGATGCCATTGAATAGATTCATGAGAAGCAGCTTGTGATGCCAATCTGTTAAGTTGTGCTCTGGCTCCAACAAAGTTAGTGCCATTGTCACTATAAACATGTTGACATCGGCCTCTACGACTGACAAATCGCTTAAACGCAGCTAAAAACGCGTCAGTGGATAAATCAGATATGAGCTCTAAATGAAGAGATTTTGTTGAGAAACAAATAAAAAGCGACAAATACGCTTTAAGAGTTTGAGATTTTCGAAGTTTGGAAGCTCTTATAGGAAAAGGGCCCGCAAAATCAACTCCAACATTACTGAAAGGTTTTAGTTGAGATATTCGAGCTAGCGTTAGATTTCCCATTAACGGAACTGGAGACAAAGGATTCACCTTAAAACATTTAACACATTTAGACAGTACTGTACGAATGGCTCGTTTGGAAGATATAATCCAAAAACGCTGAGAAATTAGGTATTGAACAGTTTGAAGCCCAGCGTGTAGATATTGCAGATGAGTAGATTCAATAAACATTTTAAAGGAATTATCTTTAAGAAGTAATTGTCAAGAATGGTTCTTTTTATGATAATAACGATTTTCAAATAAAATTAATTTTTTTCATTCTTTTTTCTTTTTGAAAAAAGTACCTCTAAATGAATCACCATTTAAAAATACAAACGGCTCATTAATTAAAAACTAACAGTTTTTTGTACTAAAAACACACATAATTTATGTCAAATTGATATTGAAATTTTTCCCAAAAATGTTGCCCACGTGTGCTCTAATTTCCTATTTTCATTTAATATTTTTTTTCTGTCAGCTACAGTCTACATTTCACAACAATCATTGTACATATATGTTAAATGTTAGCAGCTTTTTAAAGAGAGATTTATTCACTCGCAATTTTATTTTCCACCTAGAATTTACTCGATAGTTTCAACTTTCAACAATGCTTTTTGTCTTTGCGAACAAGCTCATCGTAGAGAATGGAAAATAATTTATTTTAACTGCTCAGTGATCATATGAAGTACGACAGAACAAGAAAGTTAATGTCATGAAAATGGGGTATACAGATACCATAGAGCATGACGCATTGCTCAGTATCCGTCACACGAGCTAAATAATTAGATTTTCCCGGAAACAGGGTAGCAAAAACAGGAGAGCTTTGAAAAAAGCTTCAAAGCTCTACGGCTGAAAAATCAACCGGCGACACGCGCCTGCCGGTTTCGACCATGGAGTTTTTTTATTTTAGGCTTGGTTTTGAGCTGATTCGGTTACTTTAATAAAATATAACTATGCTTTTCATACTTCTGACGGAGAGTTTTTTTCTTTGTGGCAAATAGTCTACACAAAATACACTAATCAAAACGAAAAAGGAGCCACTTATAAAGATGCACGTAGTTTTGAACTAATTATTGTTATATATTACATATTACATATATTATATATTTTTATTTAAGGCTGTTTTATCGGTGCACCAAAACCTAGGGACAGTGTTTTCTCGGATATTTACCGACAGAATGTCTCGAAATTTGGACACGTTATTCGAAATTATGTTGCCTTTAAAATGATGGTTTTACTTTTTTTATTTTTTTGAAAATTCTGTTGAAAAATTAGATTATAATGTTTAACGTTCTATTATAACCAAACTTTTTACTCCCATCACTCGAAAGAGTTTTTTTTTTGTAATCGTTGATTTTTTTTTCACCTTTCTGTGTCCAGTAATAATCGAGAAAAGCGTGTTCCAACTTGAAGAAAATTGCTAAAAATATTGAAATCTAATAGTGAAACGTGTTACTCATCATTGGCGCTTAGTTTCATCGTTATCGCCTTCGTGACGTCAAATTTCATGAACGTGCGGTCAGTCGGTCAGTTCGCTTGAATCAGAATCCATTTTCAGTTATTCATTCTTGTATTTTCTTCATCAACTTGCTTAGTGTTTACAGTTTACAGTATTCTTAGTTATTTTGAAAACATTAAACTTCTTTAGTTTACGGGTATTTTTAAGTAATATATTATTAGTTTAGTGGTATAAGTTACAAGTTCTTTAGTTTACGCGTATTTTTAAGTATTACATTAGTTTAGTGATATAGGTTGACAAGATAAGAAATGAGTCCCAGGGTGTTTTAAAATAAGACAGAAAATTATACTACTATCCACGACTTGTGTTTTATTCATCAATTGGATACTTTTCTTATGTAACTGCAACCTATAAATATATTAAAATAATGTATATTTATGTTACCGGCCAAACCCGATTTCAGGACAATCTAGTTTGGCCTAGGCCAAACTAGTTTGTCCTGAAATCGGGTTTGGCCGGTAACATATACATATTCCATTCAGAGGACTTTTTCCTCATAGTGCGTCGCGTCGCCTCGAAATACTTGCCAGATAAATACTTTTACTATTATGATGGTTTGGCAGGTACCAATTTTTTATAGATAAATAAAAATATTTAAATTTTTACTAGGCTAATATCAGTTTTCTCTAACAAATAAATAACTTCTTGAGATCATTTTCAAGCTATAACTGCAAAATTGGTTATGTGTTTGTGACAACAAATTTTAATTTTTTTATAATGATATTTTTATGTTATTTTGAATTTATTATAAATCAACACCATGATGTTTTTTGGACTCACGTTTCACAAATTTTTATTCAATACTATATTTAGCTAAGATATAAATTAAAAATGTGATAATTCTTTTTAAAATATTATCTACGATAAAATCAATCTAAAAAGGTATTCCCGACAAAACTAATTTGAATGGAGAATAATGCACTTTGTTGTCATTAAAATACTTGTCCGCCGGCGCCACTGAGTAAAGATCGAATTGTCGGTCGCACTCCCTACTTCAAATCAATTTCAAGTAGGGAGTCACGTGTGTCTGACGTAAGCAGTCTAGGAAAGTAAGTGATACGCCCATTTCAAATTGCAATGTGCTTCAACTGATAAAACAGCCTTAAATACATCTGTATTTTTGCTATAAATATGGCAAAGTTACTTACTTACTTAGTCCTAAGCTTTTCTACCTTTAGATGTAAGGCTGGTGGAGTTGAGTTTGGCATTGTAGTCTCCATGCTTTCTGATCTTGTGTTCGGTTTCTTGCACTTTCCAATGCCAATCCTTTCTTCTCTACTTCTTTTCTGATTTCATCTACCCACATAAGTCTTGGTCTTCTTCTGTTGTTTTCCCCTGCACTCTAGTTTTGAACACTCGTTTTGTTAGTCTCTCGTTGTAATTCTACACATTCTACGACATTCTACACACGTGCCCGAACCATATAGGTTGTCCCTCTACTATTTTTTCATTGATTGGTTCTAGTTTTAGGTTTTGTCTGAGTGTTTTGTTTCGTATTTTGTCTGTCCTCTTTCTGTTTGCTATTTTCTTCAGGAACCTTATTTCCATAGCATTGGCTTTGGATTTTTGTCTCCCGTCAATGTCCATGTCTAGCTGCTATACATGATTGTTGGTCTAACTACTGATCTAACGACTGCCGTTTTTACCTTCTCCGGTATCTCCTTTTCCCCAAAAATGTTGTTTTCATAGTATTAAATAAGCTTCCTGTTCGTCCCATTCTCTCGTTTATTTCCATGTCTTGTTTACCATTTGATTCGATTATTACTCCTAGGTATTTAAAATATTCCATTTGCTCTAGTTGTTTTCCGTCTAATTCTATTGCGTTATTTTAAAGAATATTTTACCTGCAATATTTTAAAGAATCAGAAGATATATCTGCAACAATTATTTCCGATTCACTCTCTGTTCTTTTTGCTATTCAAACTATAGATTTTCCCAATAACAATTCAAATATTTATATCCTACTAATTAAGAAAATCATTTTTGAAATTCATAAAAATAAAAGAAGAGTGAACTTTTTATGGATTAAGGCTAATATAGGACTAACGTATAATGAATATGAAAAATAGAAATTGAAAATGGTTATTCATTTTTTTATAATGAATATGTTGATAGTTTGGCTAAAAAAGCTATTGAGTATGGTACTTCAAATAATCGTAAGTTTTGCATATCTGATTTAGTTAACACTATTAAGCATCGAGTTAAAAATCAGTGGAGTCAGTCATGGCGAGATCTTTGTAAACAATCCAAATCTCAGTATTCACTGATTCAACCTTCTGTTCCAAATATATATTGGTTTAAAAATTATGTAGTACCTCGAACATATATAACAACATTAATCAGAATGAAGTTTGGACATGCATGTTTCCCTCTACTTCTAGCAAGAATTAAAGTTTTTGATTCAAATCTTTGTACTGAATGTCAGAAGGTGGGTGATTTGAATCACACTTTCTTTGAGTGCACAAAATACATGCCATACACCTATAATTTAATCGAAGATTTAATAAAATGTAATGTTTTTCCACCTTTCAATGTATCCTATATATTGTCTCTGAACAGCAAAATAATATATGATTGTTTAATGAAATTTATCTCTGAAACTAAAATTAACCTCTAAATTTATTAATCCTGATAATTTGATATATTATGTACATATGAAAGAAGAAGAAGAAGAAGATTTATAATGGAAAAATGTGGTGAGCAACTTGGACAGTCCATAGCGGCCAGCTGCAGCTTTTGAACTGAGTAGAGAGCTGTGGAAGAGTTTGCTATGGAACTCTAAGGACCTCATTGCCTTTTTTATGTATGAATAGAAAACAAAAAGTTGTGACTGGCTAATTGACACCTAAGTCTATGCCATAAAAAAAACGACTGCTGTTTTTACTTTCTCCGGTATCTCTTTTCCCCCAAGAATGTTGTTTTCATAGTGTTAAATAAGCTTCCTGTTCGTCCGATTCTCTCCTTTATGTCTTGTTTACCATTTGATTCAATTATTACTCCTAGGTATTTAAAATATTCCACTTGCTCTAGCTGTTTCCCGTCTAATTATATTACGTGTGTCTTCCTCGTATTTGAAATTATCATTGTTTTTGTTTTCTCTCTATTAATTTTTATATTTTTATGTTTGATAGTTCTTCTTCTAGGATTTCAAAATTGTTTTGTAAATCTTCTCTGTTTTCTGCTATCAATACCATGTCGGTTGCAAATAGTAGCTCCGATAGTTGAGTCTGTTTCATTTGCCAGTATCCTAATGTTAGTTTTCTCATTCTTCTCTTGGCTTTCTTTATTGCTTCATCCAGTACCACTGAGAATGGCAGTGGACTCAACACGTATCCCTGTTTGACGCCTTGACTTGTAGTACATTCTCTGGATTCCTCGTTATTGATACACTCTGCGCTTTGGGGGCCTTCCATGGACATCAAAATCCATCATTATTTATTAACAACTTTAACGTAAATATGAATTAGATAAAGCTGTCAACAAAGTGATGACCATCTGTACTGCCAAATTCCTTATGATGAAGACTGGAGTCCAAGAAATCTTATTGGGGTAGTGAGGAGGAGTACTGGGCCTAATTTGCTACTTAATCTTGTTTGTTAAATCAGTCAAACCTTGAATCCTATAATGCAGTAACAATGAGATTAGGATCATAGCCCGATCAAAGAACAATCGTGACCCCAAAAAAAATAAAGGAAGGATGAAAATTTGGGGAATAGGTAGTTGAAACTGTCTATTATTATATAAGAAAAAGTTTACAATGTTACATCCCCTCCATTTTACAAAAATCTCTCGGGGGAATACCCCCTCTCGAAGGTGAAAAATATACATTCAAAATAAGACCGGAATTGGATAAAATGACTAATTCTAAACAACTTTTGTTCTATAGAGTTTTTTCGCTAAGTCAATACTTTTCGAGTTATTTGCGAGTGAATATGTTGATTTTTAACAAAAAAAAACATGTTTTTGGACTGTTTTTCGGAGATAACTCAAAAAGTAAGTATTTTATTGAAAAAAATATTCTTAGCAAAAATATAGCTTATAAAAAATTGAAAAAAAAATGGTGTATGCAAGAAGTCTGTAGACCCAGTAGGAGCAGAGTTGTAGCTAATGAAAAGTAGGTTCTTCTTCGTCAAATTCCAAATGGAATATTTCAGTGTGAAATAACCCAAAAACGGAGCACTTTTCGGGCAAAATTAATTTTAACTTTTTTAAAGTGTTTAAAAAAAGGTTTATTTTTGTTTTTTAAAAACTTCTAACATTAAAAGTAAGTGAGTTACGCTCAAAATATTGTTGGTCCCTTTTATTTTTTGGTAAAAAAATCACGAAAATCACCGCCTAATTAGCATCACAAATAAATTTTATCATTACCACTTGACAAGTTACTTTGCTTATGTATTATTTATATATGATCTGTAAGTTTCATCGGTTCAAAGTGCTTTTTTGAAGATATTCTTCTTTAGCGGCGAATCGATTGAGGGTAAAATTTGATTGATCCGCGCGCATGCGCACACCGACAGTATGGTATTAGTTGTTATACGGGCTCTGATTGGGTGT
The DNA here is from genome assembly GCF_917563875.1 of Diabrotica virgifera virgifera. Taxonomy (NCBI): domain Eukaryota; kingdom Metazoa; phylum Arthropoda; class Insecta; order Coleoptera; family Chrysomelidae; genus Diabrotica; species Diabrotica virgifera. The sequence goes on from NC_065449.1 coordinate 211,150,213, forward strand.
TGAAATTTTGAAATGATCTGTCAATAATTGTTCAATATGGAGGTTATCGGTAAACAAAAATATTGTATATATTAGTTTTTATTGTTGTGAGGACAGAAATAAAATCAAATTTATAATTATAGTGACTTTTTAAATAGTTTTGAAAAGCCGCAGGTACGTAATTCTAAATGTTTCAGTTGTATTAAAATAAAAAATTATCTTCATACCTATCTATTTGGAAAATGTAAAAAAAATAATGTAGTTACCTATTAGTAGGCAATGCTATAATTTACATAATCTGATTACGAACAAACTTTCTACAAATTTCATCTCATATATCGTTTTCTTACTCTATATTTTGTTGTATTTTATTTCGACAAAAATCAAACTAATAATTTTATTAAATTCATATAAATTTATGGTGTAAACGTTTAGTTTGTGTATATTCCCACATGACGTATACGAGAGTTTGGTGCAGTTTGAAATGGCGTCAACTTTCGTACGGCGCGGTAGACGTGAAGTGGGTTCAAGCCCCAAGCAAGTTATTATTTTTTTATTTTTTTTATATTTTATGATTGTAAGTATATTATTATATAATTTTTGAAGATATTCTTCTTTTTTGAAAGTGGTACATAAGAAAGTTTGATTTTTAAATAAAATAAGTACAAATAACCTTTTAAGTATATTTACTTCGTTTAAATTACCTATTATATAATAGAAGAATATCTTCTTACGTGCGTACAAAGTACACATACATTCTTTTTTTGAAAAAGCTGTAGTTAAAATGGCTTGAACGAGTAACTAATCAGGAGTTTAGGCAAATTTTGAACAGCCATAGCATAACCAATTTTTGTCTAACAAGAAAACAAAAAGTCAAAAATATTCAGAAAAGCAAAACCAACATTTTATTACTCTTTGAAATTTTTGGCATTATTAATAATTTTTAAGTTAATTCCATAAAAAATTCCATTTTTTTCAAACTTAAAAAAAAGTTTGAACCAGCGAAACTAATAGATAATATAAACAATACATAAGTAAAGTAACTTGTGAAGCGGTAACGATTAATTTTATTTGGGAAGCTAATTAGGGGGTGATTTTCGCGATTTTTTTAGCAAAAAAATAAAAAAGATTAGCAATATTTTGAACGTAACTCACTTACTTTTAATGTTAGAAGTTAAAAAAAAACAGAAATAAACATTTTTTTAAACACTTTAAAATAGTTGTAATGAATTTTCCCCGAAAATAGCTCCGTTTTTGGGTTATTTCAAATTGAAATATTCGATTTGGAATTTGACGAAGAAGAACCTACTTTTCATTAGCTACAACTCTGCTCCTACGGGGTCTACAGACCTCATGCATACACTTTTTTTTCAGTTTTTTATAAGCTATATTTTTGCTAAGAATATTGTTTTCGCTAAAATACTTACTTTAAACCGTCGAAAAACATGGTTTTTTTTGTTAAAAATGAACATATTCACTCGAAAATAACTCGAAAAGTATCAACTTAGTGAAAAAACTCTATAGAATAATAGTTACTTAGAATTAGTCATATTATACAATGTCGGACTTACTTTGAACGTATATTTTTTCACCCCCGAGAAAATATTTTTCACCCCGCATTTACCAACTTTTGTAAAATGGAGGGGATGTAGAATTGTAAACTTTTTCTTATGTAATAATAGACAATTTCACATGACAGTACATTATTATATTATATTATTAAAATAAGTTAAATAATTTGGAGAGACCACACCCACCTCAAACCAGAAACTTACGAACAAGAAGGATGAAGAATCAATTAGGCTCAATCAAGTAAAGTACACATACACATTAAAATTTGGTTAAAATTGATGTACCTACTGGTTCACATTTTTGTGATTCTGGAAAATGGTTGACAGAAAAATAATTTTAGTACCAAATTAGTCATTATTTGCATCTTTCTTATAGACCAGGGTAATATGACAAAAATATACTCTGTTCGTGACACTTCAGCAGCAGGGTACTGAAGCATTTTTTCGACAGGTAATACCTATAGGAACAAATTATATCTATTTCCTGCGTAGGATCTGGCGGCCATTTTTATTTATAAACAATTAACTGTCAAAAAATGGCATTTCCCCCTTTTTTTTTCAAATCGACGGAAAACAGTGAAACTTATGATTTTTTTAGTACAAATATCTTCGAGATTATGGAAGAATCTTTAAAATGACGTATCACAAAGTTTGAAATACTCATTTATTGTTAATATAATTGCGAAAAAAGGTCGGAATTGCAAAAAAAAATATTTTCTCAATAACTGTTGTAAAAATTAGTGTACAGCTTTGAAATTTTTGTCAAATGGGGGTTCTTTGGTGCTTAATATGTGATAAAAATTTCAATGCGATTCATTCAATTGTTTAAATTTTATTCAAATTGTTTATCCTAGAGAGCATTTTTTTGCAATAACATAAGTCAGAAAAAAATGACCTAAAAACCATTCTACAGGTGTCAAATGAAAGAGCATGAGCTACATTTTCAACATGGTTTAAAAAAGTGAATAAAAAATGCATTCATTAGTAATAAATAATTATGCAAAAGTATCGTAAACTTTTCTTTATAAACTTTTTGAATAACTTTTTACAAAAAAAAAATGAATGATAAAAAATTGTAATAAATATGTATAATTTCTTATATAACAAAATAAAAAGTTTATAAGGAAAGATTTACGATACTTTTGCATAATTATTTATTACTAAAAAATGCAATTTTTATTCACTTTTTTTAAACCAAGTTGAAAATACAGCTCATGCTCTTTCATTTGACATCAGTGGAATGGTTCTAACGTCATTTTCTTCTGATTTATGTTATTGCAAAAAAAATGCTCTCTGGGATAAACAATTTGAATAAAATTTAAACAATTCAATGAACCGCTTTGAAATTTTTGTCACATATTAAGCATCAAAGAACCCTTATTTGACAAAAATTTCAAAGCTGTACACTAATTCTTACAATAGTTATTGCGGAAATAATTTTTTTTGAAATTCTGACCTTTTTTCGCAATTATATTAACAGTAAATGAGTATATCAGACTTTGTAATACGTCATTTTAAAGCTTTTTCCATAATCTCGAAGATATTTATACTAAAAAAACCATAAGTTTCCCTGTTTTCCATTGATTTGAAAAAAAGATGAAAAATGCCATTTTTTTGACACTTAATTGTTTATAAATAAATATGGTCGCCAGATCCTACGCAGGAAATAGTTACAATTTGTTCTTATAGGTATTACCTGTCGAAAAAACGCTTCAGTACCCTGGCTGTTTAAGTGTCATGGAAAAAACCTTATTACCCTGGACTATTATGTTAATCTTTAGTAAGACCTCCAATCATGCAAGATTTACTTCTTTCATTATAAGTATTCAAAAATCATAAAATCAACGGAAAAATAGCTTCGGAAGATTTATTTTTTGGAGCTTATTGATCAGATGCATAGCTGGTTCTATTATTACAGTTAAAATCAATACATAGCTATAGGCTATAAAACTAACAGACAGGCCTAAATATCTCGACTGATACCGGCTCACTTTAATGAAGTTAGGCGTACTTTTGGCTGCGATCATTTAGAGCGTGAAAAATTTTTTCAGGTGGAAGGTCGTTGATTACAACGAGAGAAAAACATCACGAAAAGAAAAAGATAGATGTACGATTACGTTAAGGATACTAAACGTTAATGATGAGGGATGTTTTTGCAACGAATGTAGGTTAAGAGGGATAGCAGTATTTAAAAATACATTATTTTTATACTAGTGATTTTGTCTGTGGCCATGCGACGGAGAATACAATAAATCGCGTTCTACAGTCACTGCACTCAATTTTTTCGGATACCCTCTATTTTTTTCTGATTCCCTCAATTTTTTCTGGCCAATTTTATCTAATACCCTCCATTGTTTTCTGACTCTTATTTTTTTATATGTTTTTTTATTTTATAACTCGAGAAGGACTGGCTTGGTTTGGCTACTTCTGATTTTGAAATATTTGTCTAAGGAAGAAAATCTTTACACTATCTCATCAGATATCAAATTTTATTATATTCCAGAAAGCCACTACGCATCCGCTGGGAAAAATATTCCGATTCGGATTTTTTGCACAATCTTACTCAAAAAGGACCCCTTTTAACAAATTTGCATGTTGCCAGGACCAAAAGTGGGTCAAAAATTTTTTAAACTTTTTTTTTGTTTTTTTCCTAAAATTATTTTTTTGCATGGAACAAAGTTTTTTTAGGTTTTCTCGATCATTCCAAACAGAAAAGGTCTTTAGTGACTTTTCTCTAAAGTTGATAGTTTTTGACATATAAGCGATTAAAAATTGAAAAATTGCGAAATTGGCCATTTTTAATCCTCAAAAACTATGTGAAAAACTGAAAATTTGAATGTTACCAAGGTAGGTAGATATTCTTTAAACATCGATTGATGAAATCCCGAAGAGTTTTTTGCAATACAATATTCAAAACTCCTTTGTTTTTTAATTGCTAATCAAGCGTGCGCGACACTATTTTCCACCGTTGTATGTGTATATACAGTATGGTGCAAATGAAAGGAATAAATTCGTTATTTCGTAAACCGGTGACTTTAAGGAAAAATCCCGAAACAGGTCGATTTTTATTTTTAAGTTATGATATTGTGGCATATATGGTATACTAGGGACGTTATCTATCTGAGCGTGATGACGAAATCGATGATTTTTTTAAATGAGAATAGGGGTCGTGTGCTAGCTCATTTGAAAGGTTCTTCAATTCTCTATTCAGTAATATAAACATTTACATAATTATTTATACAGGGTGTCCAAAAAAAGTTTTTAATTAAATTATTTGAAAAAAAAAGAAGTTTGTAATTTATTAAATTCAAAATACATTTTACTGTTACCCGAAAACTAAAAAATGTTTATTTCACAAATAAACATTGCTTTTCGATTAAATTCAATGGTCAAGCCAGCTCCCGCCAGCCACCTGCCTCTTGGAAGTTTGAACATTTAATTTAAGCGAAAAGCAATGTTTATTTGTGAAATAAACTTTGTTTTCTGATTTGTGAAAGCAATAAATTGTATTTTGAATTAAATAAATTACATACATTCTTCTATTTTTGTAAAATAATTTAATTTAATAAAAAGTTTTTGGACACCCTGTATAAATAATTATGTAAATAGTTATATTACTGTATAGAGAATTGAAGAACCTTTCAAATGAGCTAGCACACGACCAATATTCTCATTTAAAAAAATAATCGATTACGTCATCACGCCCAGATGGACGACGTCACTAGTATACCATATATGCCACAATATCGTAACTTAAAAATAAAAATTGACCACTTTCGGGATTTTTCCTTAAAGTCGCCGGTTTACGAAATAACGAATTTATTCCTTTTATTTGCACCATACTGTATACACATACAACGGTGGAAAATAGTGTCGCGCACGCTTGATTGGCAATTAAAAAACAAAGGAGTTTTGAATATTGTATTGCAAAAGAGATCGATGTTTAAAGAATATCTACCTACCTTGGCAACATTCAAATTATCAGATTTTCACATAGTTTTTGAGGGTTAAAAATGGCCGATTTCGAAATTTTTCAATTTTTAATCGCTTATATGTCAAATTATCAACGTTAGAGAAAAGTCACCAAAGACCTTTTCTGTTTGGAATGATCCAAAAAACCTAAAAAACTTTGTTTAAAAAATTTTTGACCCTTTTTTGGCCCTGGCAACATGCAAATTTGTTAAAAGGGATCCCTTTTGAGTAAGATTGTGCAAAAAATCCGAATCGGAATATTTTTCCTTGCGAATGCGCAGTGGCTTTCTGAACTATTAGTCGTATAAGAAGTGTGTAAAAAATGTGCTCCTTGCTCAAGAATATCTCTATTTTTCACAATATCGAAAATTAATATACAGAAAATATGTTTCTAATTAAAAATAATTTTAAAACATTGTTTGCTTACAATAATAAAAACTATGTTGACAATCTCATTGTCAACTAATGTTTACATCTCCATACCAGTGAGAATTTTACTACACCTAATTTGCCGTGAAAAGAAAGAAAAAGTAGGGATAGCCGTAAAATACTTGCGCCTAAGCTCTTAATAATCTTTTTTGAAAACGATTTCCAGAATGGAAATCGAAACGTCAAATTTTTTTAGGTAAAAATGTAATTAACACAATCAACTGTGGCCAATCCCATATAAACATATTTAACTTAGACATGCCACAATTTCGTTTCAGAACCTCAGTATTTCGTTTTCTTGACATTTTTAACCATTTTATAAAATCAATCGCTTCCTGCGAGAACTTTAAAAGTTTTCAAATTGTTCACCATTTCGATAAGCTCTTTAATTCATTTTCCTTTGGTCCAAAAACCAATTGTGGCTCTATTTTTATTTTAGATGTTAGTTTAAATTAAACAACATGCTATGGCTTAGAAGTAATCCTACAATTCTTTTCCAACGTTGTGAAAACAACCATTATAAACTTCCGTGCAGTTTTAATTGCTCTCTTGAAGATCAACTTTGAGGCGTTTCTAATTCTTTAAGAATTCTTTTCTGATTTTTAGAATTCACACAATTTAATTCAGCACGTATATGTGTTTTATAAAATGGAGGGGATATGTAGTTAATGAAATCGTGTTATTGTATAAAATAAACTTCTTCTTCTTCTTCTTTTACTTCGAGTAAACAGATATTTCGATGTGTTTAATTCTGAAGCTGCCTCTGGTTAAGTTCCTGGGAGGTAGATTGCCAACTATCCCTCTATCTTTTAGGTGGTCTTCCGGGGAATCTTGAACCGTGCGGGTTGTTTTCTAGGGCAATTTTTGGGAGTCTATTCTCATCCATTCGTCTTACATGGTTGTACCACATCCTCTTGCGCTGGCTTGCCCATCTTACAATATCTTGAATTTTGCATTGCTCTTTAGTGTCTGTATTTCTCAGTCTGTCGCTTCTTGTTTTCCCCACTATTGTTCTTAGGATTTTCATTTCGGCAACTCGTAGCATCTGTTTCGTTTTGTTGGTTCTTCGAGCACTTCTATGCCATATTATGTCATGATCGGTCATATGCAAGTCTTGTAGATTCTAATTTTACTATCTGTGCGCATATACGGATTTGACCAGACTATCTCCCGCAGACATCGTAACAATGCAGATGCTTTGTTGATCTGACTCCTCAGGTCCTTTACTGGGTCGTGGGTGCCCAGATATCTGAATTGCATCACCTGTTCTATGGGGTTGTTCTCAACCACTAACTTACATCTGAGCGGATCTTTTGCTATTGTCATACATTTAGTTTTGTTTGTAGAAATGTTCATATTTAGTTGGCGGCTTATTTGAAAGAACTGAAAGAGCTGTCTTTGAAATAACTGCTGCATCATCTGCGTAACACACCATACCAATTCTTTTGTTGCCCATTCTATATCCGATATTAAGAGATGTTACCTTGTTTATAATTTTGCCCATGAGCAGGTTAAACAAGAAGGGGCTTAAACTGCCGCCTTGTCTAATTCCTCCCGGTGTTGGAATATTTTCAGTGAACTGGTCTTCTGCTTGGTTATAAAATAAACAAATCAGGAAATTATTTTTGACGAATTTCTACGAATGAGATTATTCAATATAATTCAGATCATTTAATATTTCGTTATTAGCTTCCAGCATCTCTGGTTAGTATCTACATTATGATGTTGAATAGGTACTCCTCAGGTACTGAATCTTCCAGCCGTACAATTATGCTCCCTGCTGATTTTCTTGAGCCACTGCAGACTGCCATTGATTCTTGCTGTAACCTAATTCTCCACATTTCTAGCATCACAATGTACTAGGGCCTTATTTTCTAAGTTTCTTCGGAAGTTCGTTAACAGTTATCGGTGTTTTGATTTGAAAAGGATCTTAACAGAACTTCTAAAAGCATTTTTGGCTACTTCATACTCTAGTGCATGGACCAATGTGTCCTAACATTTTATTTTTAGCTATTTATTTCAGTATTTGCTTTATTTCGGTATCTCGTAGTCCATCTATAATCTAAGTTCCTTGTTTCAGCTAAATAATTTCTTATAAATATAAGCTAAATAAAGTCTTGAATCTTGCTGCACAACTATATGATTTTTTTATCAATGCCATCTTGCATCTTTACATTCCCATCTTTTCGAGATTCATTTATTCAAGAATATGCAACGTATTTCTAACGTATTTTCTTAGTTTTACTGCGAAATAAACTCAGATTGTGTAATCTACAATATTTATGATCATTACGATATGGTGCTAATGGACTAAACGGAAGGCAAACTTTTTTACACACATATAATCAAGATCAAGACACAGTGCTTTTAATTTATTTTTTCTACGAGCGTGCAAAAATGTCTACTTTCGCGCACGGATTTTAGTTTAGAAAGTTTCACTTTTCCGCACGCCTGTTATTTTTCCGCACGCGGTTTTTACTTTTCCGCACACGTGTTAATTTAGATATGTTAATATGGCCTTAAAGTAATTATAATACATGCAATAAACTAATATTTAGATATTATTTACTAATGTATTTCAAGTATATCTTATTGTGTTCCTATTTTAATGAAATTAACGCGACAACTCGATGAAATCAAATTATTTTGACATAATATTCGAAAGTCAAATCGGTAGACAATAACAGTCGTTTTGAATCATCGTCATGGAAACCAAGATCGTCGTCATGCTAACTAATTATATTGAAAGTTTGGTTTTGACAACCTTGTCAAAGAATTAATTTGTGTATGTATTTTCATATTAATTAAATTAATTGATTAAGATTTGGTAATTTTTTAAAGACTCTTAGAAAAAATATTGTTCCTAACTCTTGCAGAAAGTCTCTTTTCCGCACTCGACTGCTTGCCGAACTCCCGCTTCGCGTCGTTCGGCAAACTGCAGTCGCGTGCGGAAAAGAATGACTTTCTGCACTTGTTAGGAAAATAACTATTGATATTATCAATAGAATTTTACGTTCTTTTTAATCCCGTAAGATAATTTGTGCTTTCTTTGTTTTAGGTGAGTAAAATGTATTATTTAAAGAACTCTCCACATTAATTGGGTAAGTGCTGATTGACTGTTTGTGTAATAAGGGATGTATACAATAAGGGTTATCAAAAGAACAAACGCAAAGCACTGTTATTAAGTTTTCTTAGCGCATGCAATCGAACTGTGGCAACCATGAGCCCTATTTTCACTTTTCTACTGATTTTTGAGGTGTTTGGTTTGTTAGTTTATTCCATAACTTACCTCATGTTCTTCGAGATTGATGAGTAGATTAGGTATTATTGGATGGCCTCCTCGATGACCCGATTTGAATACTAAAGATTAGTTTTATTGGTGATACTTCAAAAGTAGAATTTATAAAATTAAACCAGCAAGTGTTGCAGAGCAACAAGACAAAGAATTATTGATGAATTCATATTAATTTCTAGAGCAGCATGGAGACATGTTACATAATATATGCATTCTACAATCGTTTGGGATACTGCTAAATTAACAACAGAGGACATTTTTGGACCTTTCATTAGATAGTTATCAATTTTAGCAATGTCTCAATATTTATTAAGACGATTCGGCATTTCGAGTCTTTTGTTTTTTTTATCTTTTTAAGAATTTGCAGATTACATAAATTCGAAACTAGTATATACGGTTGAACTGGGATTTTATGGTATGTATACGGTATTCAATATACATGGTGTTGTATTTAAAATGCTAAAGTAAATGCAGAACTCATACAGACACTATCCACAAAAATGGAATGAAAAAATAGATAGGACATGGAGAAGAAGATACGTCTTTAATAACGAATATAAGATTATAGGATTTCCAGAATTTTCTAATTATGTACATAGAAACAGGCAAAGAACACAAAGGAATTCATAGCCAAACCAAAAATTTTGGATTAGAAATACATTTTTACAAAGAAATGGAAGAAGTAAATTTAAAATTTATGAAAATAGAACAATAGCAAATATCAGTAACAAAGTAGCCATTTTACATAATATAAGTTTCTATAAACAATAACAGCTTAAGCACAACTTGTTACAAATACATACTCCCACATACCATTAGTTTATTTTAAAGCAAACCATTTGCACTTGGCAATAACATTGACACTGAAACTATTCAACGATTAATCAAATAATTTGAAATTATGCAAGTTGTACAGTATCAAACAAAAAACAATCAGTCTAGTTAGTAGTTTTCTGACGTCAACGCAGTTTAATGAAAGGCAATAGACCGTTTTATCGCCAACGAGTGCGTTATTTGGCGGCAAGGTCGTTGGAAATGGAGGATTGGAGGAGGAAAGAGGGAGTCCTGAGCGGTAGTGGGAAATTATGTCTCTATAAATGTGGTGTTACGAAATAATAATATACAGTATGATGCAAAAGTCTGGAATAAGTTCATTATTTCAGAAACAGATGACTTAAAAGAGTCTGAAAACACGTCAATTTTAGTTTTTAAATGGCCATAGGTATATTGCTATATTATTATGTATTGGACATTACGACGTCATCAGTGTTGACGTAATCGACTATTCTTTAAATACAAACCGAAATCACGGGATGGGGTTCGGACAAATAATCCCCGGACCAAAAAACCCCACAAATTATCCCTGGAAAAAAATCGCCAGACAAAATATCCCGGACAAATAATCCCCAAAAATTTTTTTGGACAAAATATCCTCACAAAAAATTCCTGACAAAAACTCCCCAAGAAATATTTGCTGCCGAATAGTTCTCTAAAACGGGTACCACACTCTCGGCGAAGTTACTTCGCCAAAGTTGACCGAAGTCCGAAGTGCCTCTCTACACACTCGTTTTACTTCGCGAGGAACACATTCAAGCGATGCGATACCGACAAAGATCCCTTTGACTCGGTCGCACCAGACCGACAGATTTTGGAAGTAGAACGACGTTAGACAAAGTTACACAAGGTGGCCATCTACACTCTACACTCTCGTACTTGCTGAACCTCGATCGACTTCGGTGAGAGTGTGGATGGCGTTTAAAAATTTTCCCGTGAATGCAAACGACTCAAATGTTTTTCAGCCTCAGTGCATGAAAGTTATAATAGCAATCGCTATGAAACCTCTTTTCGGCACGAAAATAATGATTAGCAATTAAGATTAAGTGTGAATTGTAATTTCGATTACCAAATTTCGAATTCCAATTCCATGTCGAAAACTTCAAATTTTACATGACAAAAGAGTGTGAGCTTTTTCAACAATCATGGAAGATATGGCAATGAGCTAAGGCTGTGGGAATCATGTTGTAATTATTCTCTAAAATGTTTTGCTCACTCTACTTTGAATAACTAACTATGTTCAAAACATTGCCTATTCGTGATGATAATTTATGGACATTACTATTCGATATCCGGTTTTTAAATAGCGTAATTGAAGATCTGTGTGCATCCATAAAATTTTTTTGCGCTATTACGAATGTTTATCTTTGTTATGAGGGCGCAGACCACAGGTTTTTGACATAGCTTTTGACAGCTTTTGAAGCAGGTTTTTGAAATGTTGAATTGAATTGAAACTGATGAATAAATATTTTTGACGTTAAACGACACAGCCCACATCTTATGGAAAATATAATCTCACTCAAATGCAATAAAATTTGCATGAATAGATTCGTCCCTAAATTACGATCATTTCATATCATAGCACCAAGTCTGAATTTTTTATAATAACGGGGATTTTTTGTGGGGATTTTTTGTCCGGGGATTATTTGTCCGGTGATTATTTGTCCTGGGATTATTTGTCTGTAGATTTTTTGTCCAGGGATAATTTGTGTGGATTTTTTGTCAGGGATTATTTGTCCAGGGTTATTTGTTTTAGCTTCCATGGGATACCTCGTTAGAAAAGTCCCCTAATCGGCCTTTCAACGAAGTATTATTCAAATATTTATTTCTACAAGATTAACCAAAAATGGTGGTTTATTATTAAAATTAACTTTTAATGAATCCCATTCAATTGCATTTTTCCATTGATTTAACGCTTGTCTCATTGAGATATATTTTGCTTTTTTGAACACTCTACTTTGTTTATACGGAACATACCTAGTGCGCCAAACAGCCCAAAATTGGGTATGGTTGGTTATCATACATGGTGGTGGGAAAATGAGCTTCATACCGAATGCTGATTTTAACAGCAAGTCAGGAGATTATCATGATGACATGAATGCAGAAAATTACGAAAAATAGTTGAAAGAACAGGTAGTCCCCAATTTTCTTCTAGGGTTTGTTGATGTCACGGGAAATACTCTATCTGTATCATATAATGTTGTACGCACATCTTGGAACCTATCATTAATTCAAAAGAAGCGGTTATGTTATCTTGGATGACAGAAAAAATATATCATTTCTAACATCAATGCTAAAACCGCAACTGCGTGACAACATCAAACTACAAAAACAAGCTCTATTCAATATAAATTTGACAAGTTACTGCATGAATGAAATATTTCTTTAACACTTCCACCATATCATCCGGATTTAAATCCTTAAAAAATATGTACGTGTTATATAAAAATGTTGCCAAAAACAATCTAACAGTATTCTTTAACAATTACATACGTCTATTTTGTATCCCTCTTTAATAATTTTACCTACTGTAAATCATTAGTATTTTTTGTGGTTCCACTGCTTCGTTTGGTTAAGTATTAATGTTCTAAGAAATTCTCTCCACTACATTTATTTTGAAACCAGCATTTTTGAAGTTATATTTCTTTAGGCGGGATTGGGAAAAATGTTGAGTGAATTTTTATAAAACCCCACGCGCATGCGCCCACAGATAGTGGGTCTATTGAATAAAAAGAAGTATTTGCTTTTACTTAGATGTATTTAAGTATTTACTTAATACTAATTGAATAAAGTCATTTCTTTAATGCTTTATTTAATTACTATTAAGTAAATACTCAATTACGAGGAAGTAAAAGCAAATACTTCTTTTATTCAATAGATCCAATATGGAGTTAGCTGCTAAATCTTTCAAGTTATGTAGTGGTTTTAGTGAATGTATTTATTATACTTTTTGTGTCTTTGGATTTGTTTTCCTCGGGAATAAGATAATAAGTACATTTATTATTAAAACGATTTTACATACTTCACTTGATCTTTGTCACGATGGCCGAGAAATCATTATAAACATAGCGATTATAGCGCAGTGATAAAGCCTTCGACTGCAGATCGAGAGGTCCCCGGTTCAAACGCGGGTGTTCTCTATTTTTTTTAATTTTTTTTCATTTTTGGTATTGTTTTAATACAAATTTTTGGAAAGTATTAAAATTAGTTTAATATTTAAATAAAATACGAATAAATTGTTTAAAGTATATTTATTTCGTGAAATCGTATAATAGAAGTATAACTTCTTACAGGCGTACAAAGTACACACAATACACACATATTCTTTTTAATTTTATGTACTAAACTAAAAATTTGGAGAATAATAAACGGAAAGACTGTCACGAAATCAAAAATCATATAATTTGAAAAAATATAATATATTGACAGGTTTTCATTTTTCCAATCAAAAAGAAATAGTGCACCGAAAAAAAAATGCATATAGGCCTAACATCTGAAAACATTTTTATATTAAAACAAATTATAACATCATGCTGTATACTTTAAAACAGTTGATGTACGGTTTGTTTCTGACTTCACTGATCATTAATATTTAAACGTAATAAATCTGTAATGCATACTTTAGCATACCAATTAATTAGTAATAATTTGTTAAGCTTTTATAGGTGCGCATTTTAATATTCTTAGTACCAATTATATATGCAGGTTGCACATTTTATTTTCTATTTATATGCTACCAGGAACACTAGATAATTGCAATTTCGCGGTTAAATATACAGGGTGAGTTTTTAGTGCGGGATCGGTCGATAACTCCATTATGGTATAAAATATCGAGAAAAGTTATTTAAAAAAAATGTAGGCAATGATACTCTGCATGCTTGGAAAATATGTCCATTTATACAGGGTGATCAGTAACTGCGTGGTATATCAAACATATAATTTTTTAAATGGGACACCCTATATATTTTTTCATATTTATATTCCCCTCATAATTCTTGTTCATATAATATATGGTTTTGCATTATTATACAGAGTATTTAACAAGTTATGACCATTTTTATTTCGAAATAACTGTGAGATTAACACCCTGTATATAAAGAAGTAATTCGTAGACAATAATTTGTTTTATGTAATAAGATAAACAATATACTGTAGTTTTTAAATTAAGTCCAATTCACATCATTGACGAATATTTGTATACAGGGTGAACTACAAAACCAAATTACGATTTTCTCTATTTTTTTAAATAGATCACCCTATATTTTATTTTTCAACATTATTGTATTTAATATACTCTTTCATTTTTATATAGCCGTCCCTATATCTAAAATGATTAGTTTCCGAGATATTTTTAGTTTTCTTCAAATTTCGGGAATACATTCAATTTTTCTAGTAGAAATAAGTTAGTATTGAGTGATAATTAAACAAAATTATTCTTATTAGATAAATAACTAACACAAAATATAAACCATAGCAATATGCAGTGAATATACCAATAAATGTGATATTAAGAAATTATCATATTTCCCTAATATACAAGAATCGTAAAATTCCTACAAACAGAACTTTGTCTTGTATATAAAAATATAACAAGATTATTTTTATTCAATAAATAACTTACATGAAACATAAATCAAAACAATATGCAACTGATGTAACAGTTTTTAGATTGATATGTCAACAGCATTCTAAGCCAAGAATTTTTTAGTAGAACATTCATTTTTATAAGCACTTTTAAACTACAAAACAAAATTACGATTTTCTCAATTTTTTTTTCAATAGATCACCCTATATTTTATTTTTTTGAAGTATTGTATTTATGATACTCTTTCATTTTTATATAGCATCTCCTATACCTAAACTTATTAGTTTCTGAGATATTTTTAGTTTTCTTCATTTGCCGGGAATACATTCAATTACATATTCTTATAAATATAAATAACTTTACAAATAAGTATAATGTAATAATATAACAAATATTTTCATTCAATAAATAACTAACAAAAAAATAATAAACCATAACAAAATTTAATGAATGTACCAATTAATGTGATGTTAAGGATATAAGTCTAAAGTAAATGTTGAAAATGACCACTTTTAACGTCTATGCAATTTTGTAACCGATATTCAAATGACCGAGCCACATTTTTAACATTTTTGTAAGTCAATATTATTAAAAGCTTCTTTTATTCCATTTTTCATATCATCAAGCGTTGTTGGATGCTTCTGGTATACAAGGTTTTTTATATAGCCCCACTTGAAAAAAATCAATTTTGGAAGAACTGGAGCACCGTCGTAAAAAAACCTCAACCGTCAAAAAATGTGGACCAATCACATAATCTCTAACAATATCACCTTAAACATTTATAGATCACCTAGTTTGAGTGTTAACAAAGTAGGGATTTCTTATTGATGCATATTAATGAAATTTAATATGAAAATTATATTATTCATAACTGCGGGTCACAATCTGCTATTAGGAATGTGTTAGTAAAAATTTCTTGGCTTAGAATGCTGTTGATATAATAATCTAAAAACTATTAAATTAGTTGTATATTGTTTTGATTTATGTTTTGTGTGAGTTGTTTATTAAATAAAAATAATCTTGTAATTTTATTATACACAACATACCTATATTTTTTTGTAGGAATTGTATGATTCTTGTATATTAGGGAAATATGATAATTCCTTAATATCACATTTATTGATACATTCATTGCATATTGCTATGGTTTATATTTTGTGATAGTGATTTATTAAATAAAAATAATTTTGTTTAATTATCATTCAATACCAACTTATTTCTACTAGAAAAATTGAATGTATTCCCGAAAGTTGAAGAAAACTAAAAATATCTCCGAAAGTAATAAGTTTAGATATAGGGAATGCTATATAAAAATGAAAGAGTATAATAAATACAATATTTTTGAATAATAAAATATAGGGTGATCCATTTAAAAAAATAGAGAAAATCGTAATTTGGTTTTGTAGTTCACCCTGTATACAAACATTCGTCAATGATTTCAATTGGACTTAATTTAAAAACTACAGTATAATGTTTATCTTATTACATAAAACAAATTATTGTCTATGAGTTACTTCTTTATATACAGGGTGTTAATCTCATAGGGATTTCGAAATAAAAATGGTCATAACTTGTTAAATACTCTGTATAGGAATGCAAAACCCTATATTATATGAACAAGAATTATGAGGGGAATATAAATATGAAAAAATATATAGGGTGTCCCATTTAAAAAATTATATGTTTGATATACCACGCTGTTATTGATCACCCTGTAGAAATGGACATATTTTCCAAGCGTGGAGAATATCATTGCCTACATTTTTTCTAAATAACTTTTTTCGATATTCTATACCGTAATGGAATTATCGACCGATCCCGCACTAAAAACTCACCCTGTATATCATAAATCGTATTTAATATTGTAAATATTAATACATATTCCTATTTCATTTTTTAAAATTGTATTATACTTTCCTAGTTTTAATCAATAAAATGTTTTATCATTTATTAACTATGATTAGGAAAAAAAAGTTTTTTTGAGAAAGAAAAGAAAAAAGAAATTCATATACTTTAGTAGGTACATCACATTTTTTTTAGAAATCCAAAAGTTCGTGATATCGTATCGATATATGAAATCCGAGTTATTCGTGTTTTTTTTTCGAATAAAAACTCCCCTTTCAAAGAAAAATTCTATAGTGAAATTCTATTTTTTACTTCTGTTAAGAATCATTTTCTTGATTGAAACATCTGCTTTGTGGTGAAATCAAAAAAGTGGTAGTGTACTGGTTTAAAAAATAGGAACCATACACTAGTAAATTTTTGGAATTTTTTTTTCTTAATTTGTAAAATTATAAAAAAATTAACGAAATGTTAAAATAGTTTTTTTTAACTGTTAAAATATAATTTCCTATTTATTTTTCCCACGCAATCTAATGGTCTAATAAGCTTTTTAATGTTATAATTTTAAACAAATTATCAAAGAAATGACAAAAATTAAAAAAAAAGTAATCGTTTGCGTTTTTCAATTATTTCTTTTCAATTATTATTTGAATTATGTAGTTTTTTAAATAGGAATCACTATGTTTTTTAATTCCATAAAGAGTAGATAAATAAAATGAGTTCCAGTTAAAGTAAAGAAAAACATTTCACCATTTCTCAGGAAATTTCTCAGAAATAGTGTATTTTTTTCAAAAAAACACGAATATCTTGGAAGTTTCTTCTTCCAATAAGTTTGACTTATTTTTATATTGTGTATTATATCCCCTTCGACCACTATCCGTCATTAAACTTTTTCCGAATATTTTTTTTTTATTTTCCTGGCCGATACTGTAGACAGCATAAATGTTTACAACTTTTGATATCTGGGATAAACATTTAACAATGGCTCATTAACTAACGAACCGATCTTTTTGAAATTTTTCACACTTATATAGACATTTTATAGCATTTAACTAGTTTTGATGGGAATTAAGCCACAATTCTACTAAAAAAATGATTTTATTAACGTTTAGACGCCCATATCGGGTGTCGTTGTCAAAATACAAAAAATATTAATATTTTTAATTATTAATAAATTAAATAAATAATGCAAAAAGTTTTTGTTTTTCAATTATCTTAGCAAATTATTGATGGAGTTTTGAATTTTTGAAATTTTAAATTAACCGTTTATTCATACCACAACAGTTTCTCAATATAAAAATTGCTTCTGATATAATAAAAAATACAGGTCAAAAATTATATTTTCGGACTTGTGACTTTTGTTAAAAAAATTGGACCTATCTGACAGTACCTATGTACCTCGATACGCATTTTTTATCAATTTAAAAAGTTGTAAGTTTCCCTCATAACTTAATGCTATTAGATACATGCAATAAAGTTTTCTGTGAAATCGATCATCTTTTTAATGTCTAAACTGGATTATCCTGTTGTCAACGCAATAATTGTAAGTGATACTATTTCGGAAAAACAGAACCAACTTTTCACTTCCAACGTGTTTATCTTTCAATGCGATTTCAAAACAGCAGCAGAGTTTCGATCAGATATGATAAGTAATTAGTTGGACATAACGGTATTCTGACCTAATAAATAGATTTGATGTAAAATTATACGACGAAATTCACTGACCGAAGCCCATAGCAGAGCGATTGATTAATATTGCTGATTGTAATCATTTTTGAATTAATTCCTGACATATCCGTTGTATTACGCCGCCATACAGCATTCAATTAATGAGATTTTGGGGTAATTGCACATTTCCGCTCAATTAATTTGATAATTGTCAAAGTCCAATGGATTATTATTAGATAAGTAATCTAATGTTTTAGCTTTAGCCCAAACTTGCTTAACTGGTGTGCACTTTAAAAAATGTTACAGTTCATAGGTTTATTCGAAGAAGGTCGCTTATGATTCACCTGGAAATTTACAATTTTCAAGCTGCTAAGATATTAGATATTTTTGTATCTAATATAAAGGTATATTAGATATTTTTTAGATATAAAAGGTATACGTAGTATAATAACTAGATCTCAAAAATATCCAGCATGATTTACATCTGAAATAATCGCCAAAGTTAAACGTAAACGTCATTATCTGAGAATGTATAGACGAAGTAAATATTGTTTTTACCTCCAACGAGCAAAAGATCTCAGAAGAACTATTAAATTAGAAATACAACTAGAATATAAAAAATTTGTTGAAAGATCCCAAAATTCTTTTAAGTCAGATGCGAGACAATTTTGGAACTTTGTTAATGCCAAAAATAATAAATCACGGATACCTTGTGTGATGAAATACGGTAGTGATAAGTTTACCACGAGTCAAGATATAGTAAACGCATTTGTAAACTTCTTTAAGAGTGTTTATATTTCTGATAGTAATAGCTCTCCTTCTGTTACATCTGATTTTAATTATAATCCAAGTTCTTACTTTAATATCGGTAAAATTACTGGTAACGATATTATAGAAGGTGCAAAGAAATTAAAAAATAAATTTTCCTGCGGTCCTGATAATTTTTAAGTTTCGATATTTAAATGTCACGTCGAGTCATTAGGGAGTTTTTGTTGCTACGTAACGTACGCATCTCCGTATACGTAAAGCAACTAACGTGTCGTAGAAGATGAATGTTAAAATAGGTAGTTTTTGTAACTGCCTTAACGTAACGTAAAGCAAATCGTAGTCATTTTTAAATTCCGTTGACATTAAAAAAAATAAAGCAATGTTCACACAATATACAATTAATATACAAATGTAAAAAAAGATAAATGAATGATGAAATTGTATGGTTTTAATTGCTTCTATTTAAATATAAAAATATTATTTTTCCTTAGGTTAAATTTTTTTTATTTTTGTTTATACCTACTTTTTAGTTGTAAATTATTGTATACCTACATCAGAATTCCAGTAGGTATAATGTAAATAGTGTGGTAATATTTATTTGAAAATTTTACTGAAACTAGGTCATTTGTTTATCTAGTTATTAATTGTGGTGATCACTGTATTTCTTAAATTAATACAAGATTTGTTTGTTTTGCTTTATTAATAGAAAACTTAAAAACCATAAAATTTTAAATCTATTATGAAGTTCCAATTTCCAATTACAAACACAGAATAATTTTACTCAAATAGACTAATCCAATAACCAATATAACCTTAAAATGTTTATAAACGGGTAGTACGCTGATGAAATGTTCATTTGGTTTTGGTAGGTAATCGGGCAAGATCCTCGTGTGCATTCGGTGACTTTCGGCTCGATAGGGATGCGTATGAACCTAACGTACCAGCCCGTAACCTTAGGTAATACGTATCGCGATACGGGAGTTCAACCATTAATGCGCAAGCGTATATGTCAAAAAGATGCGTTACGTTTACGTATTTGTGTGCACAAAAACTCCCTATTCATAGAACCACTTGTAGTAATTTTTAACCTCATTTTAAGACAACAACATTTCCAACTGCGTGGAAAAATACAAGAGTTTGTTCTATTTTTAAATCAGGTTCAAACTCTGATATATGATATATCTAACTATCGACCGATCGCTCTTATATCAGCATTCTCTAAATTGTTCGAAATTATCTTGACAGATTACTTGTATGCTCATGTGCGTTGTTTGATTACCAGCAGTCAACATGGTTTTGTGAAAGCTCGGAGTACGGCAACAAATCTTTGTATATTTACAGAATATGTTTCGTCAGCTTTGAATTCAAGACAACAGGTGGACGTCATATATACTGATTTCAGTAAAGCATTTGACCGAGTCTCACACAATAAATTGCTAACAAAATTAGATCAGTTTGGAATTT
Organism: Diabrotica virgifera virgifera; assembly: GCF_917563875.1. Classification (NCBI taxonomy): domain Eukaryota; kingdom Metazoa; phylum Arthropoda; class Insecta; order Coleoptera; family Chrysomelidae; genus Diabrotica; species Diabrotica virgifera. Next base: position 211,170,620 of record NC_065449.1, read on the forward strand.
CCAATAACTTTCAAATATTACTATTTAACTGATAGGAGTTTGTTCGTAGAATATCAAGGCTTTCGATCTTTTCGTTTTGTTGCCACGTCTGGAGTACCTCAGGGATCAAATCTGGGTCCCTTATTATTTCTCCTTTTTGTTAATGATATCTGCTCCATCGTAGACTCTGAAAAACTGTTGTATGCGGACGATATGAAAATATTTCGCAAAATTAACCATATTTCCGACTGCGTTAAACTTCAAAAGGATATCTCTGCCATTAATGAATGGTGTTTTAATAATCAACTATCCTTAAATATAAAGAAATGTAAAGTAATGTCCTATACCCGAAAGATCAATAACATACATTTTGATTATATATAAGGTCAACAACATTTTACTGTCTTCTACCTCAGAGTTTAAAGATCTTGGTGTTATATTTGACAGTAAATTAACATTCTCAACTCATATTAATACCGTGGTCTCTAAAGCAACCAAATCTTTAGGATATATTATTAGAAGCTGCAGAGATGTAACGTCTGTTGAAGCTTTGCGTAGTTTATATTTTGGACTAGTCAGTAGTAAACTTAATTACTGTAGCGTGGTATGGAATCCTAATCATGCAGAACTTGTCTCTAATCTTGAATCTGTCCAAAAAAGATTCTTAAGATATTGTTACTTCAAAAAATATAACAGATATCCGGTTAGAGGCTACAGCTATAATTTACTCCATTCTGAGTTTGGATTCCATTCACTGCGTAAGCAGCGTGAAATAAACGGCCTAATATTCATCTTCAAAATTGTCAATTGCCTAATTAATAGCAATGTTTTGCTTAGCCTTATAGACTTTGTATCACGAGCTGTGTCACGTTCAGGTGTAACTTTTCATATTTCGATGCCTAATTCGCAACATAATTTCTATTGTCCGATAAAAAGTATGTGCAGAAGTGTAAATAACTTAAGATCTGTGGACATTTTTTTTCTTAGTTATAACATCTTTAAACGCGAAATATACAATAGCTTATCAAATTGATGTCATGTTATTTTTCTTTATTAAGGTCTTTGTTTTATTATTATTGTGTACGTGTATTAACAACAGAAACATTTTTGGTTATTCTTTATTTTATTTTATATTTTGTCATCAAGTCAGTCAATGTAGTTTTCTTATGTACACCTTTATGGGTTTATACCTGGTGGATGTATATTTCAGTAAATAAATAAATAAATAAAATAATATATTCGTATTATACATTACATATTTTTATATTCGTAATAGAATCTATTGGGGCTAGAAAAGTGGCATAGCTTTTCTTAAAGCTTGGTTAGTCAACGTATTACAAGGCAAAAATGGAGATGGGCAGGACATGTTGCAAGACTGAAAAACGACAGATGGACAAAAAAATTGCTTGAGTGGTGACCACGGGCAGACAAGCGAAGCCGAAAAAGACCTCCCAACGCAATGAACCGACGAGTTCAAAAGAATTGTAACCAACCTCCAAGAAATATCTGGAGGAGGTCTATGTTCAACAATGGACAAATCAGGGCTGACTGATGATGACGATGTGGTTAGTCAAGCCTCGAATTCTCTCAAGAACGATTTATTTCTAAAAAATATGGTTATTTTGTCATTACGATAGCTAGAAGGCGTCGTATATTATCGACTTGATACATCGTACCAAGTACACACGCGTAGCTTGTCTACCATGCGCAGAAGATTGTAAAAAAGTGCAACAAGTACGCAGTATATTGAGGATATTTATATATAGTTTAAAATTAAAATAACAAACTAAAATAGCATTCTATATTCGCCCCTTTCCGCAGCAAGCTCCCTTGGCGAACGTTTGCAAAAGAAAAATAAAATTGTATTTATTTCTATCATCAAAAACATAATAACAATATTAGAATAATACAATACACATCACAGTATATACAATAGCAATCACGCTACACGGACTTAATCTATCTACATAATTACACACACAGACTCGTAGGTCATCACACTTCAATTCAGTGTGATCACAATCGAACATGACACACAGCTACCCATCCGCCAGCTCCGGGTCTGAGATTCACTGCGGTTACATGTCCGGCGGAACACCTCTTCACTACAGAGCACTGCAACCTTGGCAGAATTCCGATTCATTCCATCGCATAACTGCCGCTGGTCGACCGCCTGATGACAGCCGCTGTTTGAGTTCCTTTTAATTCAGTACATTGATTAGAACTGATTTCATGATCATCGATTCTCTTCTTAAGTACACTCTCGGTAACCATCACTTCTTGGCTTCATCGGAGAGGTGGAACGTAGTGGGGTTGGAATGGAACGCGCTCGGTCCTCTGTTGACGAGCTGTCAATCTCGAATTTCCTAAAGAATCTTCAAAAAGTGTCCAAGCTTCTACTCCGTATAATAACGTTGAAAACACTAGGACTGCTACTGACGTAGCATCTGATGATAGAGATTATATTGATTAATATTGCTGATTGTTATCATTTTTGAGGAAACTGGATGTTAAAGTTATCCATAAGTTAAATAAGTGAATTAAATTTGTATCAAGTGGTGGAAAAAGGGCAAATTTAAAAAAAATAAGCTTAATATTAAAAGCTTTGAAACTGTAGATATCTAGTCTCCAAAAATTAATTTAAAGCCAAAAATTTAATATGACAACCCAAAAAGAAAAATATCGACTTACCCATCTCGGGTAAACTTGAAATCAACGATCAACTTTTACAACAAGCAATGTCATTTTAGAGGCTTATTTAATTAAACTTTACAAAAGTTTACGGATTGAAGTAAGCAGCTCGTAAACCATTTAGCTAATTTATTTCTGTAGGATTTCGGTTTCAAATTTCAACATTTTCGACAAAAAGTTTTGCGATTTGATAAGAAAATACAATTTTGCGGTTTGAAATTAATACACTTTATTATTTAGTATAGTGTGCCCGAACATCAATACACTTGTTCCAACAAGATTTTAATTTATGAATTCCATCCCTGTACTGAGAATTTGGAAGGGCTGCAAAATACACTTTGTTATCACCTCATCATTTGATGATAAATTGTTTCCATGATTTTTTTTAGGTACCTATTGAACCAGATAGAAATAGCTAGAGGCTAAATCTGGTGTATACGGTAGATGCTTCTACAATTTTTGGGTTCGTGGATGTTAGCTACTGCAAAATGCTCATATGACACGGTGCATTGTCTTGATGAGAAAGGATGTTTTTCTTTTGCAAGTCGGGTCTTTTTTTACCAATTTTTTCCTTCAGCTGATCTAATAGGTTATATAATAATATTCAGAATTTCTCTCTTTCTTCTCTACTGACCAGGAGTTCTCCAAAACCTGCTTGACGAATCAGATAATTACTTATCTGGTCGATAAGGAAAAGAAGATGAAATCAAAGAAGAATTCTAGGAGGAGTTAGAGGCAGCAATGGCAGCATACTACAATATGGCCGAAGAATGATATTAAGATTATCTATGGACACCTCAATGCAAAAATTGGAAAATATAAACAATACCAACCTACTACTGGTAAACACAGCCTTCACGAAGCATCCAGCGACAAAGGCATTAGGTTGATAAACATGATCATTATCACTATGTTTTCAGCGCAAGAATATAAACAAAGGAGCATGGAGATTTCAAGATTCACAGTTAGCTAAACAGACCAATATTGTAGACTCTAGATACCAATCAGATATAATAAACGTGCGTATTAAGACTTGGACCACTACTTTGTGAAAAGACGAAATTAATAGAAACTTAGAAGCTCACCTACTAGTACTTCCAGGAAATAAAAATTAGAACACAAAAGGCTAGAGCAAATAACAAAATGAGAAGAGTGTTCATCACTAAGTTTACAAAAACTGGAAGACTGTGCTGAATGGCTCACGTAGGAACAGGACCTAAAAACCTTAACAATCACCAACTAGAAGCTTAAAGCCCATAATCCATTGAAATGGCTAAAAGTCTTAAAACAGGCCAAGCCCACAAAGAATTATCGTGCTACTGATGATGAAGACGAAACGCCTCTAATAGAAGGATTCTGATCAATATTTTGTCGAAAGATTAATAAAAACGGTTGGGGGGAAGGCTCAGAATGAACATTTCGGGAAATAAAATATCGGTAAATAAATATATTCAGTTCAACAGAAGATGAGGCAAGTGCTAACCAAATTATGTTTAATAATAAGGCCATAGACCAGTACCAATTTGGTAGATTAGCTTTGGTGTTGTAAAAAGATATAATATTATCCATTAGTATCTTGGCAGCAAAAAAAAATCGAAAAAACATTACTTTTTATGTTTGAGTAAATTTTCTATATTTTGCTAATAGGGAACTTGCACATTTTTTTTATTACATACTAATGTTCAGTTTTGTTTAAAAATGAGATTTCCAAAATTTCACGCTTCAAAAACTCGTAATAACTTAGAAATAACTCAAAGTCTTCTGCGGTATAAAATAGTTCAAACGACCCGTGACGTCACATAGTTTTACATTAGTTATTATTATGGTTATATTTCGCTGTGTCTAGGTACACGCTAACGTGTACGCAAATAAAAAGTTAGGTACACGCGAATTAAACTTCATCAAGCCGGTGACGTCATTATTTAGCGTGCGCAGTGACTGTATATTTTGGTACATGCTATTTTGATATGTTTAGTGTGTGTTTGATAGAAAAATATTTGTTAAGGGAAGGGAAGCAGAACTATTCAGATGTTTCAAACTTAATTGTAATAAATCAATGTATATACAAAAGTATATATTTAGGTTAGCAAAATAAATATATGTATTTAGTTGACATGACACGTACAAAATAATGTTAAAATAATTTTTATACGTAAGTTAATTATTATAATCAACTATTCTAAATGGAAAATAAGCCACAATTTAACTAAAAAAATGATTTTATTAACGTTTCGACGTCCAAATCGGATGTCATTGTCAAAATACCAAAATTAGTCAGATTAAATAAATTAGTAGAAAAATTTTTTTACTAAGCAGCAACATTTTTGTTTAATTTAATAATATTTTGTATTTTGACAACGACGTCCGATTTAGACGTCGAAACGTTAATAAAATCATTTTTTTAGTTAAATTGTGGCTTAGTTCCCATTTAGAATAGTTGATTACAAAAATGCCACAAGAAAATAGCTTCAGAACAAGTTAATTATTATTGTGAAAGCTTTAGGTCTTCCTTTTATTTTAATTTTGGACGGTAATACTATTTCACTTATAACTAAAAAAATATATATTAATTTAAAAAAACTCTAACAAGAAGTAAAACCACTTCTATGTAAATTGGTATATTTATTAAAACTTAAAATCCCAATGGATTGAATAAAATAAGTCCAATTCAGAACGTTTTCAGACCTATCGGTCCATCATCAGTGAATGTGCATACTTGCTAAATAGCCCCAGAACCAAACAGTGGTTGAATTTAAAATTCGATTTACATTATTTAAAAATAATATTCAACAGGCTAAACGCCGATGTTACAGGATATTGCCTATGGGAACATGGTGAAACCCTACCAAAACCTCAATCAACCATCTTAGCAAAGATGGTTGATTGAGGTTTTGGTAGGGTTTCACCATGTTCCCATAGGCAATATCCTGTAACATCGGCGTTTAGCCTGTTGAATATTATTTTTAAATAATGTAAATCGCATTTTAAATTCAACCACTGTTTGGTTCTGGGGCTATTTAGCAAGTATGCACATTCACTGATGATGGACCGATAGGTCTGAAAACGTTCTGAATTGGACTTATTTTATTCAATCCATTGGGATTTTAAGTTTTAATAAATATACCAATTTACATAGAAGTGGTTTTACTTCTTGTTAGAGTTTTTTAACTATATGGTATACAGCCAACCTAGGGAACTTCCCTTCTAGTTTATATATTAATTTATAGTCTCTTAACTTTTTCATACTGCTTTAAAATGTTGTTAACCTCATTAAAACAACCTAATAATTGTCCACACTGCATAGTTAATTTGAAAACAAACACTAAACAAATAAAAAATAAGAAATCTCTTTACTAATCAATATTAAAATTAAAGTGTAAACACAACTCGATTAAACAAATTCCAACACTGACACTCTAACACTCTAACTTTTTTTATTTGCTTACACGTTAGCGTGTACCTAGACACAGCGTTATATTTAGGTATATTCTTCTTCTCCTTCTTTAGTTTATTGGCCCCCACCTACTTGGGTATTTGGCCAGCTCGTCGTCGGGGAATAAAGGAAAAATATTTATATTCTAATGACATTTATGGTATGTCGTTGTAATAATATATACCAGTTTGTTGAGATTGGAGTTTACAGTTTTTGAAGGATAGGAAAGAAGGTTTACTATTGAAAATAAAACCATTTTGTAAAAGTACAAATTTTCTATGAATAGTTCAAACGATCAAAAACACTTTTAACGTCACATAACTGTATATTTTACTGATGTTTATAATGTCTAATTAAAAATTACCAGAGAACGGCAGTTCTCGCCAGTGGCGCACACCTACACCCCCACACGCGACACTATTTATATACACGAAATTTTCGATTTTCTAAATCTGACTGAATTGAAAATTGGGCCAACTCCCATCTTAAAGTTCAGGAAAAGACTCACCCATTCACATGTCAACCATCCATTTTGGTCCAAGGGTGTGGATTTTACGGCCCTTCCTATTTAGGGTCTCTTTTTCGTTCTCGTCCCCAAAACTCCCAAAAACTTCGAAAATTTAACTCCGACCTTTGCGGCTTCTAATAGAAGCGATCACTACCTTTCAAACGCATGTCTAATTTTGAAAATCGGTTATACCGTTCAAAAGTTACCGAGCTCAGAAATATGAGTCAATTTTTATTTAAAAAAGGGAAAATGTTTGTGGATATAATAATAGGTATGTATGTATGTATGTGTGTGGAAAAGTTAAACCGATCTGAATTTTTGCTGTGTGTGAAGAGGGGGGTGAGGGCCGATTCAGAACCGGTGTAGTTTGTGAGTTTTGACTACCCATAAGTTAGCTATATATCTTCGGTTCAGGAAGGACAGAAGAACAGTAAATACACCAAATTAATAGCGTTGAGTTAAGCTTTCAAATGGTGTCTAAGCTGTCAGGATCAGACATACACACGGCTCAGTATAGCCGAAAAACTGAAAAACTAAACTTTGAAAATTTTGGTTTTTCGACAATTACTCAAAATTTCAACCTACGAATTACGCCAATAACTGAGCGTTTGTAGAAGGACTGTAGACGAATCTGAAGGTGTATACCTCATATCCGGGAAAATTCGAATTTTTAAATTATAGGCTTCATAAGTATGATCAAATCTATTTCTTATGGGAAAAACGGTTTTTCAAGCTCAATAATTCCTGTAATAGCTTCAGTTATCATACTTGACCTTAGATGCATAAGATACAACTTGTCAATACGTTTCAAACTCATGTTTAGTGAACCAAATCGGTTAAGCCGTTTAGAAGTTATTAAGCTACAAAAGTATAATCCAATTAACGATTATTCCCTAAATGGTTTATGTAGTTGTAGTGGTTACGACGCTAATTTGATCTGGCAACGGGCAATCCGAGTTCATTTACCGGCCATCCCAATATTTTTTCAATCTATTTCGAATAGAAAAAAAATCTAGTGTACATTCGATGGACACTAGATCATTTGGTAGATAATGCGACAAAGGCGACCATTTATAAAGCTTAACGTGCAATCGAGAAACATTGCATTCAACTTTATACGTTTAATTAATAAATAACTTTGAAAAACTCCTGATACAATAATAAAAAACCGCTAAACTCCGTAAAAATGAGTGGCGCATACAATATTCCAGCTACAAAAGATCTGATATGAATATTACGTGGCGCGAAAATGTATTTTCATTTTGATGCAAAACAAAATTCTAGTTTTATTTTAAAAGATTTTTTCATAATATTTCCTAAATTTGAAGTAAAAGAGTTTCAAAATTCAAACTGTATCAAAGTTACTCTTTTGTTGCGCGTTTTACTTCAAATTGGGCAAATATTATGAAAAATTCTTTTAAAATAAAACTAGAATTTTTTTTTGCATCAAAATGAAAATACATTTTCGCTCCACGTAATATTCATATCAGATCTTTTGTAGCTGGAATATTGTATGCGCCACTCATTTTTCCGGCGTGTAGCGGTTTTTTATTCTTGTTGTATATACAATTGGTGTAGAATGTAAACATACAACGGCGTGACGTCACGACGAGTTTTGGGGTGGCTGGTATAAGTTGAATTTTTAGTCGTCTTTAGGGGCCAAACGAAAAACAAACAAAACTTTTTTATCTTTGATCCAGGTTCTAAATTATGTTCTGTTGTGATTTATAACATTTTTTTCGAATTTAAAATTTTATGTAAGTTCCCTATTAAGTGTGTTCATTTTTTCGTAAAACGTATGTTCCGTACGTTATAGTAGTAGAATTCCTTTGATATTTTAAATAGAAAATATTATATCATATTTTCTGTACCCTTTACCAAAAGCGTACTGTACTAAAAGATTTATCGTAAAGTTTTTCTCAAAAAATACGGCTGAGTTGATATGTATTTTGCATGTTTAGATCTATTTTCCGCAGTTCTCTTCTACTACACTGACTCTTTTGAGCTATTCAAAAACAGTTACACATTTATATACAGACTGAAAAAGGTAAAATACCTCTTTATTTTCCCATTTCGAATTCTGTAAGGACAACGGCTTGTGTCGCACTGGCAGCCTAACTCAATTTCGTACTTTATTTTCCCTCCTCAGAGATAAGAAGGGGAACTTTTCTCCACGATCCACGGATTTGTTAAGGGTGTGAGGCGAAGAGTGTGAAACGGTCTATTTATTTGTGAAATTTACCACTCGGGACCCAACGAACCCTTGGGATATGCTACATGAATCTTATTATTATTTGATGAGGATATGGTAATTTTGCTCATGAAAATAGTTTATGTAGATGTCGGGTGAAATTTTCATTGCTATTGAACTTTATTCGAACTAATAATACAATTTAAATTTGCTTTATATACTTACAATATTAAATACGCTAGATCTTGACATTTTCCTAAAATATTAAAGATTTAGTACAAATAATTAGATTTTTCAAAATAAAACATGATATAAGCACCAACTTAAAAACATATATTTTCTAAATAAGGCTGACCTAAGACACATCATGTTTTAAAAATGAAACTCAACACGGTATCATAAAGACCAAAATGTTTCTAAAGCCTCACAAAGCTTTTCAAATTGGGGATGGGGTAACCAAGGTGATAAAGCTTTGGAAACAATATCATACTTGCTGATCGGATTACAGTGTGGCGAACTACAAAGGCTACTTCATAGAAGTAGTACCTACCAAGTTCTTCTAGAAATTCACAATTGTTGCGTGATGAGATCGAGCGATCATCTACTAGAAAAAAATTTGGACTTTGGACCAAACTGACAAGCAAACAATCGGACGAATATAGCCGGACTCAAACGACTCGTGTACTTCGCAAGTACAGAATTATTCGCATACTTGGAAAGTATACGAGTGTGCGATTGCAATGACAAACAGGGCACTCACACGACGTGTACAATGTACAAGTACGCGAGCGTAAACATTTGGCTTAACGACCTTGACAAATGAATCAGTGGTATTGATTACTAATAAATAGACGAGGACATTTATGAAAAAATAAATCGATATTTAAATACAGCACCTAGAAAGTTACAACTTTCTTCATTGTGTTCAGGATGACACCAGTAAAAAGTCAACAATAGAAACATGGCTCGAAATGCATAGTTGCATTTTAAAGTGCATGATATGCATCCAAAAAGTGCACAAACATGTCAAAATAAGTGTACTTGAGGACGAATACGCCATCAGAACTGACCATCGGGGCACCTGGTGTCCAGGTTCACTGCTAAGGTACGTCATCTAAAGTTTAGAGGGTTTTCGTCACTAAATTTATGCAAACATATTACTCGGGAGTTTTTGGGGTAGCTGAGCAAAAATACGCCATCAAAACCGACCCCCCGTTGCACCTGATGCCCAAAAACCCTCCAAACTCCTGAAAATAACATGCCTTAGCATTGTGTACCAGGTGGTCGGTTCTGATGGCGTATTCGTATTCAGCGACCCCAAAAACCGCAAAAAAATGTTATAAAAGATAGAAAGTTATAGTAATATAGTAAATAAATGTAAATGTGAAGAATAAAGGAAAGGTCGGTACAATATTTTATTTGTTAAAGATCATTTAAATTATCTAAATAATTGAGTATCATGTACAGGCAAGCTAATGTTCATTTGCATTGCATATTTACAGAACAGAAGGAAAAAAAGGATAAAAAGAGAAAAAGCAGAATATAAAAAAATAAAATTATTGGATTTAAAAATAAAACTAATAGGCCTGGATCCCGCGCACCAAAAAAAGTTTATTAATAGCAAGCTGAAAATTTGGTAATAGCTTAATGGTGTCTAGTCGGACAAACTTTGATGTACTGGAACAGGGGAACTTTTAATTATTGTGGAACAGTTTAAAAATTTGGAAAGTCAGATTACGAAAACATCCATGTATTTTGTCAGACAGAACATCCAATTGATTTATTACCCTTTCATTAAACTCTCATGCAAAATCAGACTGCTATGACTAACCAACATGATTCCTGTCATTTGACATGTTCTTCGTGTTCCACTCATTAAAATGCCCAGTTGGTGATAAACACCAAACACCAGTCTGATATTTGCATGAAATGGTAACAAATCAATTGAAAGTTCTGTCTGACAAAATATGTGGAACGTTTTCATAGTCTCGACGTTCCAAATTTTTAACCTGTTCCAGAATTAGAACTTCCAGTGTTCCCATACATCAAAGTTTGTCCAACTAGACTCCGTTAAGCTGTTAACAAATTTTCAGCTGGCTATTAATCAACTTTTTTTGGTACGTGGGATCCAGATATATAGAAAAATGGGATAAACTACAATAAATAAAAAGTTTAACACATTCATTTTGCTTTTATTAATAAATATATTTACAATCTACCACTGTTCATTTATTAACACTTATTATTTAGTGTTATATTGTTTTCTGAAATATTTTTATTATTTTTTATCGGTTGTAATTATTCATCGTTTGCTTCATCTTCAGTTTTATTCACAGGAAAATTGTCATCCATATCAATGTCAGTATTATGAAGCACTCTAGTTGCAACAATCACAGTCATGTTGTCTAATTGTAGTCTCATTTCTAAGCCGAGTATAGGAAATCTTCATTTCCACAATCCATATTGCTGTTCTACTACATTCCTTGTTCGTCATTGTCACCAACCAATACGTAATGGCCAAAGATACCACTTTCAAAATTCAGGGGCTAGTGTCACACAAACATAACTACATTCAACTTCTTATTTAAGATTCACACGAACGTATGTCCACCTGCTTTAGTTCTGATTTGCACATGCATATACTTAGGTACATATAACGTTCAGTTACCGTAACCCTAATATTTCTGTAGACGAAAATAAAACAAAATGTTTGTGTGATTCTAAGCCCCTGAATTATGCTTCAGCCTACTATTATTAAAATTGTCTTATTTGATGGCCACAGTACAACAATATCTCTAATTTTAAATTTTGCATTACTGACTGGACATTCACATTCAATGCAAAAAATGATTTTCTGGACCTGAAAATTTCTGCATCCTGAACACCTGCAGAATCTATTTTAATTAAAGTATAACCCATTGCACTCATTATTCTAGGGAATACAGCAATCTTGTAAGAATCTTCAACAGCTTTCCACCTCTTGATGATTCTTGCAATTGTAAAGGATACTATTTTTATAATTCTACTTGCTGAACCTCTGGACACTGCCTTAAAATCAGCTACATTTAATTGCATACAATCCAACAGAATTTGTTGCATGGGAGTAATGTATCCACCTCTAAAATAAATAAACAGCATTGTTTTTACTTAATATCAACAAATTTTTAGTCACTTACCTAATAGTGAAAGTTATTTGGTTTTCTATTTAAGAAGGCACAAAACTGTTTGTTTATCATCATAATAATATTATTATTGTTCAAAACAGTTTGTTCTTAATCTGTTCTGGTTCATTTTTGGTCTTCTGAATACAATAAATTTCTTGAACTAGACATTTAAAAATTATACATAATTGTGCTTTTAAAGTACAATTAATTAATCCTAGTAATAATATAATATATTATTATTGACTGTTAAGTTAACCTTAAAAGTTAAATACAAAAACAACAAAACATGAAAACAAATACATACTATGAAAACAACTGTTTTCTTTTCAACTCAACAAAATAGGTTATGTACCCTTTAAAGGAGAGCAAGTCTCTAGGTGGTGTATTTAAAAATCGATTTATTCCGGTGTTTTTAGTGCTAAATGCACTGGTCTAAATGAATAGTCGCAGTAAATGCCAATTATTTATACATTTCGTTTGACCGCCTCTGCAAGTATAGACAAGTATGTACTTCGCAAGTGTGCGAATAATCGTGATCCCTTTGACTCGGGTCTTTTTTACCGACAACAGTTGGAAGACGAACGAGTGGCAACGAGTGACAAATAATTGTACGAGTAACCCACTCAGACGACATGGCAAGTTGCCGCAAGTGACGATTATTCGCCAAGTACACGAGTCGTTTGAGTCCGGCTTTACATAAGTAAAGGTAATGGATTTTGAGAAGAGCTATGACCTTGATTATTTCATTCATAGGAGATTCTGACCAATAGAAAGCTACAGAAATAAAAATTAAAGTGATTATTTTTTAATGATTTTAACATCCAATCGTATAGTAAGATATTTGATCACGTGTTTAATTCTGTCCAATCAGATTAAAATTATACTGAGAATTATTTACTGTAGAAAATTACCGATAGAATTTTTTTAAGTAGATTGTTTCTGTTTAATGGCAACCAGTTTCCTAGTTTTGACAACTGTCACATTTAAGAAAATATCCATTATATACATTAAAAAATAATCTTACGAATATCACACGACAGTAAGAATAAATAAGAAAATAATGCTTCATTTTTACTCAAATTTGTTGTCATTGGGCAGTAGCCACTCGAGCCCTGCGGGCTCTCGTGTCTATTGCCAGACAACAAATTTTTGAAAAACTGTCACATTATTTTCAATTTATTCTCACTCTCTTGTTATATTATACCCGATAATTTTTGATAATATCCCGTCGTCAAGTATATTACGTCAGATGCCCTTCGTTGCTACGAAAAAATACATTCAGTGACATTAATGACAATTAATGTTTTAAAAATTATAAAAGTGATGACTTTCAACCGTTAAATATGTACCTATAATAACTGTGTGTTTAATGGTACTAATTTGTACTTACATAAATAAATTACAATAAAATTTGGTTTTGAAGTATTTTGAACAGTTTTATTCATGAAATAACCACAGCAAATTGCACTCGATCTCTAAAATTATTATCGAATTTTTGCCCTCGTGACACTTTGACATAATTTCACTCGGTAAGTGTCACTTGGGAAAAATTCGATAATTTTAGAGCTCTTGTGCAATTACTACTCAAAATTTCACATAAACTTGTGTACTAAATCGGCATAATTCATAGTTCTTGTCAAAATCCAATACCTTAATAATACAACTAAATATTTTCGATTCTTAAATGTTGTAAAAGGCTTTAAAAAGTTTGAGTAAGAAAAGATTGGATAGTTATATTCTTTCTGACATTTTCAAGGTCATAGCTCTTCCCAAAATCCATTACCTATAGCTCAGAACACACCTTCAACGACCAGTCAGTACTTTTGCAACTGCAACAATTGGAGCCATATTTTGTTCGACGTATCTTCGAGCAAGCACTGTGAGAACTACAGGAACGTGTATTAGTCAACAACAGTGCGTCTAAATGACATTAGATATGCCGACAATGCAGTAGTTTTTTCAGATAGCTTGGTTGGTTTACAGACAATAATGTGCATATTAGATTTAATATAATAGGTCTGGATCCCGCATCAGAAAAAAAAGTTGATTAATAGCAAGCTGAAAATTTGTTAATAGCTTAACTGTGTCTAGTCGTACAAACTTTGATATATGGGAACACTGGAACTTCTTCTTCTTTATGTGCCGTCTTCTACCGAAGGTTGGCGACCATCAAACGATAGGTTTCTCTGTTTTGTGCCGCATGTATTATGTTCGCAGCTTCTGGTATTTGAAACCATTCTCTCAAGTTTCTCAGCCAGGATTTCTTCTTCCTGCCCAAACCTCTTCTACCTTCAATCTTGCCTTCGACGATAAGCTGTAGCAGACTGTACTTATCATTACGGAACACATGGCCCAGGTATGACGCTTTCCTCCTTTTAACAGTTGTTAACAATTCCAACTCTTTACCCATTCGTCTCAATACCTCTGTGTTGGTCACTCTGTCTGTCCAAGGAATTCTCAGTATGCGTCGATACAGCCACATTTCTAGAGCCGCTAACTTCTTTATAGTTGCTGCTGTTAACGTCCACCCTTCTACTCCGTAAAGTAGCGTAGAGAGTACATAGCATTTTGTGGCGCGCCATCGGAAGTTAACGCTTAGGTTGCGGTTGCTTAAGAGCTTTCTCATTTTTATGAATTTGGATCTTGCTATTTCAATTCGGATCCTAATCTCTACGTCTGGGTCCCACTTATCATTTACTGTATATCCCAGATATTTAAATCGGTGTACTCTTTCAATACGTTCGGCTTCAATATTCAGGTCGATATGTTGAATGTTCTTTTTACTGATCACCATAAATTTAGTTTTCTTTCTATTGATCTTCAGTCCAAATTGGTTGCCAGTTGTATTTACTCTATTTAGCATCATCTGTAAATCTTCGATGTTATCGGCTAGTATAACAGTATCATCTGCATATCGAAAATTACTTATTGGTACGCCATTAATCTTGATGCCCTCATTGTACTCTTCTAGTGCCTCTAGAAATATTTGTTCCGTGTACACGTTGAAAAGCAGTGGCGAAAGAATACAGCCCTGTCTAACCCCTCTAGAAATGGTTATGTTTTCACTCACCATATGTCCATTCTTTATGTGGGCTGTTTGATTCCAATATAGATTTTTTATAATCTGGATGTCCTTAGTGTCAAGTCCTGAAAGATGTAATAGTTCTATGAGTTTGTCATGTTTGATAGTATCAAATGCTTTCTCATAGTCGATAAAACAGGCGTAAACATCTTTCTGTTGATCCAGGCATTTTTGAATCAAGACTTGTATTGCAAATAGGGGCTCTCGAGTTCCAAAACCGCATCTAAAACCGAACTGTGTTTTACTTATGCTGTGTTCTAATTTTGCTCGTATTCTGGAATGGATAATACGCAAGAATACTTTAAGGGTATGACTCATTAAACTTATAAGGCGATATTCGCTACACGTCTTAGAATTGGATTTCTTGGGAAGGGGCACAAATGTAGATTTCAGCCAGTCCGATGGAATTTGACCAGTATCGTATATCTTATTGAACAGTTTCAATACTACATTCATGTTGTTCTCGTTAAAAACTTTTAAAAATTCGACTGGTATTTCATCGCATCCTGTTGCTTTCCCATCTTTCGTTTGATCTATAGCTTTTATCACCTCACTTTTCAATATTTTTGGTCCATTCAGATCAAGAGAGTTCGTAGAAATATGACGATAATCCGTAAACAAATCTTTTATGTAAATTGCCCAAGTCTGTAACTGTTCTTCTTTATCTACAATAAGTTTGTTGTTCTCGTCTATTAACTTACCAAACTGTTTTTTCTTGTAAGTATAAGAAAACTCCTTAATTTTTTTATGCATGTTATAACTATCGTGTCTTCGTTCTAGCTCTTCTATCTCTTGACATTTTTCTTGTAACCATTTCTCTTTGGATTCTTTTATCTTTCTGCTGACAGTTCTATCCAGTTCTTTATATTGTTCGGGATTATTCTTATTTTCCCTCCTTCTGTCCATGAGGTGTAATATTTCATCTGTCATCCATTCGTTCTTCGTCTTCCGCTCGTAGTCACCAATTACTTCTTTCGCACCGTTGCATATAGCGTCCCTTAAGTTGATCCAGTCTCTTTCAATATCATCCGTATTTGTTGTTAAAGCAACATTACTATTAATGCTATTTGTAAGCTTGACTTTTATCTCGGGATTTCTAAGTTTATCCATATCTAATCTTTTGTTATTCTGTTTCTGGATTAAGGTTTTTAGTCTGACTCGTAATTGGGCTACAAGAGGATTATGGTCAGAGTTTATATCAGCTCCAGGATATGTTTTGGCTGATATTATTGCGTTACGGAATCGTTTGTTGATTGTTATAAAGTCTATCTGATTTCTAACGATGTACCCAGACTTGTCCTGTGGTGACCTCCAAGTGTACAATCTTCTTAATGGTAACTTAAACCAAGTATTAGTGATAATTAAGTTTTTCTCCTGGCAAAACTGTATTAGTCGATCACCTCGTTCATTTCTTGTTCCCAACCCATACTTGCCAACTACATCACTGACTTCGCCTTTTCCTATTTTGGAGTTAAAATCTCCCATTACCATGGTTATGTCTTGTTTCTTTAGGTTTTTTATGATTTCGTCTAATTGTTCGTAAAACTCTTCAATTTCTTCATCAGTACTCTCAGATGTGGGAGCATAAACCTGAATTATATTTATGTCTAGAGGGTGCGCACTTATCTGGATCAACATGCAGCGTTCTGAATATGGAATAAAATTTTTTATATGTTTTCTGATTTTATTATTTACTATAACCGCTACTCCATGCCTATGGTTGACATCTTCTTCTCTGCTGCCTGAAAAAAATATTGTTGCATCCTCCTTCTCGCACTTACCATTACCTGGCCATCTTATTTCACTCATCCCCAGAATATCAATTTTGAGCCTCTTCATTTCATTAATTGCGTTGTTTAGTTTTCCAGTCTGATAAAGAGTTCTTACGTTCCATGTAGCTATCTTAATAGTATATTTTCTGACATTTTCATTTGTTTTATCCAGTCGCATATTTTCCACGCAAGGCCTGGTTCCCACCGTTGCGTGGCCGGTCTCTGATTTCACATCGTCCAGCCCGGAAACTCGACGACGCCGGTTGCTAATCGGGTCGCATGGCATATCATCTTTAAATCTCCTACTCGTCATGATGGTTTTACTAGTGATATATAATGTGGTAGTCATCCCGTGGCTTTCCACATCCTTATGCCGTTGACTACTTAATATTTCCTCCGCCTTCGAAGCCGATTTCTCAACTCCAGGACAAAAGAGTGTCCTACCACTTACCAACTCATCCGCCCGAAGCCGTTGGTCAGCAAGTGGCAGATCGCTTATACCGGCAATCACTCGGTATTGAGGAATTTAGGAACACTGGAACAGGGGAAGTTTTAATGGTGGAACCGGTTAAAAATTTGGAACGTCAGACTACGAAAACGTCAGGTGTATTTTGTCGGACAGAACTTCCAATTTATTTGTTGCCCTTTCATTAAACTCTCATGCAAAAAATCAGACTGGTGTTTATCACTAACTGGGCATTTTAATGAGTGGAACACGAAGAACATGTCAAATGACAGGAATCATGTTGGTTATTAACAGCAGTCTGATTTTTGCATGAGAGTTTAATGAAAGGGTAACAAATCAATTGGAAGTTCTGTCCGACAAAATACATCTGACGTTTTCGTAGTCTGACGTTCCAAATTTTTAACCTGTTCCATAATTAAAACTTCCCCTGTTCCAGTGTTCCCATATATCAAAGTTTGTTCGACTAGACACCCTTAAGCTATTATCAAATTTTCAGCTTGCTATTAATCAACTTTTTTTTGGTACGCGGGATCCAGACCTATAAGTAGACAATATGGACTGGATCTCGATACGAAAAAAAAACAAAGTACATAATACATGGTAGCCAGTCAGCGCGAAATACTAAATACACTGCTTTTGGTTGACCAATAATCAATTGATAACGTAAATATCTACATACCTTAGTACTAACATAAACAGCCAATGGGGGCCATACTACTGAAATAAAACAACGCATAGAGAAAGCAAGTTTCGTAAAGGTGAAATCTCTTTTCAGAAGTCACGATTTGCGTACTGGTACCAAAATTTCTATAATCCTATTTAACCTATAATTTAAATTCAATCACCAACCAAGTTTTCAAAAACTACATAAGGAAATTTTCAATACAAAAAATGAGATCCCTCTCTTTATAGTGATACTTAAATATTTGACGTAAGTTAAACATTGTAAAATTTTAAAACATTAAAGTAAAGACGATCATACGTATTTCGGCTTTACCTTAGCCTCATCGGAGCACCTGTGTAGAGGCATTGAACTGGAATCAAATATTTTCATCTCTTCGATGTAATTATTAAAATAATTACCAAAGATGCAACTAGCACCATCTATGAATAGTTAGTCAAAAGAGGCAGGAACTAAAATTCGAATTGTTTTCCTCTGCGCTTTTTAGATGAAAAACACAAAGCAGAACAGAGTGGTGAATTTGTCGAAAAGGGGATCGATAATTGCATCCACGACTTGAAAAAGTTTGAGTCCAGTTCAGTGCCTCTACACAGGTGCTCCGATGAGGCTAAGGTAAAGCCGAAACACGTATAAGCAGATAGTAGAGGCCCTGTTTTGTAATCAAATCTGAATCATCTTTACTTTCATTTTATCTGTATTCACTTTTGTGGGTATAAAAGGAACTAGTTCGCTAAAAATTGTTTTCACGGTGAACAACAAGTCGTGGATGCAATTATAGATCCCCTTGTCGACTAATTCACCACTCTTTTGCTTTGTATTTTCCATCTTAAAAAGCGCAGAGGAAAACAATTCGAATTTTAGTTCCTGCCTTTTTGACTAACTTTAAAAAAATTAGTTACTTATACCTTATACTAGACGTTTTATTGTAACATAGCTCTGAAGATGGTTTTGTAAGCCGAAAGCACTCGGTTAGGAATTAATAAATTTTACACACTTCAAAAATACGTTTCTTTTCCCATTCGTTCAGTTGTCATAGTAGTTCAGCTAAGTGCTTTCGGCATATCAAAATGCCATCATCAGAGCTTCGTCTTATAGGTATAAACACCTCATAGAAGATTGTTGACAAACAACATAATAAATTTAAAAATTGATTCAAGGCTAGGCCTCTGATTTTTGGTAAAAACCCTTAAAAATATTTAATATCACATCAATGTGCTTATAGACAATATGGCTACCACATTGTAACTTGGGTTTACAATGTGGTAGCGTGGGTAATAGTTAGAACGTGGTAGCCATATTGTCTATAAGCACATCGATGTGATATTCAATATTTTTAAGGGTTTTTACCCAAGATCAGAGGCCTAGCCCTGAATCAATTTTTAAATTTAATATGTTGTTTGTCAACAGTTGCCCTTCTGTGAGGTGTTATACCTATAAGACGAAGCTCTGATGATGGCATTTTGAGATGCCGAAAGTACTTAGCTGATTTTAATAAATACTTTACACATTAGCAGTTTTTGAAAACATACACCTGTTGTCGTTTTGACTTATAATATAGAAGTGTGCATAAGTCATACAGTCTTTTTCTATTTAAAAACATCTTTTCAATATTTTTTAATGCTCAAGCAGACATAGTAATTCGTTGTATGAGCCAAATCAACTGAAACAAGAAAAGTATAATTTGTGTCATATGTTCGCTTTATTAGCCTTACTATATTATAACTAAAGTCTAGACCAGTTAGAGGTTTTTTTTTTCTTGATTTCTTCATATATATCGCATTACGAGTTTAAGATCGAGGCGAGCCGCCCTTGGTGAAGGCGGCATTGCATGGCATCGGCGTTCGTCTGATGTTTGCCAGATTGTTTTGGCATCGAATCACGTTTGGGCCAATGTCGTCGACCCAAAGTCGGACATTTTTCAGGCGGTTTGAGGGCCTTATCGAATGTCAAACGACCGACGGCGGACGTCGCGAGCGTCGTTATCGGAAGACCGACATTCGAAACTGTAACTGCCATACCAGGGATCGTCATCGAAAAGAAAGAACTCGCTAATAGCCAGTGGCGGAACTGTACAGCATTTAAAAGTATACAGAATACATACATACTTCGATAGAGTATTTACTAACAGTTACTAATAGCAGTTTAATACTTAAAAAACATATACGTATTTGTATCAAATAGGAAAATAATTGAAAAAACTGGGCCCAAGATCCTTGACTCAAAATGGGAAATGTTTATTTCTTTATTTAATTAAGTACAGTACATTTCTATAAATTAAAAATTCTTAGTGTTAACCTGTAAATACTTATTGTCGCTGGGCGGCAACTAATTTGACAGTTGACTCAATCTTGTAGCCAAATATATTTTGAGTGACATTATAGAAGTTTTTACATTCATAATACCTAGTATATTATTAATTATTAGAGTGAGTAATAGCCATTACATGCGAGTAGAATATTATACTTTTTCTACCTTTTTTATTTTAATTAGTAAAAAAATATAATTATCAACTACTCGAGATTAAAATTATAATTTACAAAAATAAACGATGTTTACCAATAGTACGCGGCTGAAAAATTGGTTGCCTACTATTAGCAAATGTTGTCTTATGTATTGTAAAAATACAACAAGAAATATTCAACTCAAGTTCTATTCGTTTCGGAAAAATTATAAGCACAAATTTGTACCTATTGTCAATATAATAACTAGGAAATGACTATTATGGGTAGAATTATTTTACAAAGTTATAATGTACATTTATATTTAACTATATACACTACACAGCAAAATTAATGCATCACCTTAAAAATGGGACATTTTTGATGTCTCAAATTTCCCAAACCTGTTGTCCGATTTTAGTGATTTTTTAGTGTGTTATAGGCTTATTCTTTAAGAATCGATGTAGTAATGTTGTTGCTGAACAGGTAAATGTCATTGTATACCGGGTGTAACAATCATACTGTGTTTTTTCCTAATAGTTCGGAACACCATGTGGAATATTCTAGCATTTAAAAAACATTGTAATTAAAACTCAATTATAGCCTTAGGGTTTCTTAACATTCTGTTTTTTGATTGATTCCCTTATATTGGATAATAAAAAAAGTTAGCTGCGTTAACAACTAGTCACGTTTTTTATCAATAAATCATTATTTTCTCCTTAGTTTAATAAACAAGCCTAAAATTATGACAAATTAACAATTTGATAGATGCCAAATTGTTAACAGTTAAAAATTGTGTGGTTTGTTGTGAAAATTAGTTGATTTATTATAAGTTTCAATTATGTCCGTAATTGTTTTTTCTTGTTTGGTGGAAATGGGACCATAAGACGTACTACGAGGAATTTGACCCGTGTTGAACTGGTTGAAGCAGTGACCTTACACAGCGAAGGACTTAGCTACAATGCTGTGAATAATGAGGTTTTTTGCCTTATAAAAGTACATATTTTTTTTGCTCGAACCCACTCCTCACGGGTCAAATTCTTTAGAGCACGTTCCATTTCCACCAAACAAGAGAAAAATTGCGGACTTATTTGAAACTTTAAATAATAAACCTACTAATTTTCACAACAAAGCACACTTTTTGACTGTTAACAATTTGACATCTATCAAATTGTAAATTTCTCATGGCCAATTTTAGGCTTGTTTATTAAACTAAGCAGAAAATGTGGATTTATTAATGAAAAACAAGGCTAGTTGTTAACGTAACCTAACTTTTGCATCATCCAACATAAGCGAATGAATCAAAAACCAAATTATTAGGTAATCCTTATAGGTCTGGATCCCGCGTATGAAAAAAAAGTTGATTAATAGCAAGCTGAAAATTTGTTAATAGCTTAAGGTGTAACGGTCCACCCGTTATATTATCATTTTTAGCGCTGTAATTATTTTTAAAAAAATAATTATTTTCTCTTGACCTCCCATTTAAATTCTTTAATTTATCATAAAGGACTTCTCATGTGACGTCACACTGTACGGAACATAGTTGTTGAACCGTTCCTTGTCGTTTAATTCGTGTTCCGTGAGAGTTTGACGTTTTCCTCGCTGACTGTGGGAGGAATGAGAGGCACTTGGCCGGTGGCTGCGAGGTTGACAGGTTGGTGTTGGTGGTTAGTACCGTAAATGGCGGTTAATTTCTTCGAAATTAATTTTTATTTCAACTAAGTTTGGAAGTATAGTAAAAAGTTACCACCACTTGTTTCCTGGAGTACGGGTTTCCTGGAGTAAGGATGGGAGTACCATCAGTGGAAGAGGAATAAAAAATTAACCGCCATTTGGAAGAAAACTAACCCTCATGTGATGTCGTACCCACCTTGACTACCTAGGGAAGCCACCTTGACCTTATTGCAGCTACCGCCAAGTCAAACTGGGAGTATGTTTTGGGAACAAGCTTTTTGGGGGACATTCCAGCTCCTTTTCGTCCTGCCACCTGGGCCTACGGGGGGGCATGGAGGTGCATCATAGTGATGCTCATTTTCTAGGATGCAACCGCAACCTCGTTTGGGAACATTTAGTGAGGAGTTTTAGTAACTATTGGTTTTTTTTTATATTTCAGACTATCTGTTAAATACACTATGTTTTTTTTCCAGATTTAGGTTACCTCTGTTTTTTTGACATATGTATTTGTATATTAGATTATTTGGTTCCCAAACTTTGTATCTACGGTAACTTCTTGTGCACAGGAATAAGCCTAGAGAAAATTAGGTTTTTAATACTTTATTATTGCTTTGATATTGGTTTATGTAATTCGGGTAAATTTATTTTGTAACATTACTTGCTTGTTTCCCAAATATTGTATTTATTCGCTTTATTTCGTTTGTTCGGTTACTTCGTCGTTACTTTATTTCATTGCATTTGCTCGGTTAATTTATGTCATTTTGTCGGTATTTTTCTTAACTTCACTTCTATAACGTTTATTCATTTGTATATTTAATTTTGCTTTATTCAGTATTGTATTTTCTCTTAGTGAGGCTTGGGCCTATTTATTTGTATTATTTTCATCTTCGTCGGTTTCCTTTAGTTGTACGTAGCAGGCGTACTATAACCATTTGGTAGAAGACTTATGTAATTTTGTACCCTATATGTTAGTAAGAGGTACTTATATTTAAGTTTGTAACAGATAACATTATTGTTGTTATCTTTAAAATATATATATCTTCTTGTATAACTTATGTCATTTTAGAGTCACAGCATAATATGAACTTGCTTAACTCAGAGATTGTTAAAAATCTGGTAGTTATTTTTAATAAATATGTTTATTTATTTTGTATATCATTTATTTTTATTATTCCTTTATGTTCATTATTACAGGTTTGATATATTTAATATCTGACAGCAGTATAAGATACCTGGGAGAATGATCGAAGATCATTTTCATGGCGCCCATGATTTGTTAGATTTATTTATCTTGTTCGTCTTTAGGAATTATTCATCTTCATTCCTCTTCAGTACATTATTCTTATTTTATTATTTCATCTTTTAGTCATCATTACTATCTATATAGAGCTACTGTTCTTCGACAGGCATGCAAACGAGCCGTATCCATCCTTGAGTGTCAAGTGGTTTTCTTGCATCTCTTGCTAGCCAACTCTATTCAGTTTGCCTCTGTCTCTTCCCACTTTTACTTATATCCCTTCTCATTCCCCTTTCTTCAGTACTACTGAAAGTAGTATTCTTCTTTTTTTTTTCCTTACTTCTGTTGGAGTACCTATATCTTTCTTTTTACTTTCACTCCAACAGAAGTTTTCTTCTTTTTGTTACACTGGCTGCCCAATGCGTGGTGCCAACCGTTTTATGGTTCTAAGACAGTAGTTCTTTTAGTTCAATTTTCTTTTATTGGAATTTTCTGTTTTATTAACTTTTTGATATCTTTGTATATATGTTATTTCTGATTTATTTTTGTCTTTAATTTTTATTAATAATAAACAGGTAGACTTATACTGCTTCTTTTGGTTTTGGTTAGTTTATTTCGATACCTCATTTTTAGTTTTAGTGGTACAGCTCATATTTTAGTTTGAATTTTGTATTTTTATTGGAAACGTATTTGTGTATTTAGAATGAATATACATGACTGACATTATGTTCTATTATTATGGATTTTTAGTCCTTCTACCAATGGTAGTATGTTTGCACGTACAATTAATTATTGACTATATGCATATATTTTTTTTCTAGTATGGTTATATTTTACACCTAACTAGAAATTATTTTCAGGATTTAGGTACTTTATTTACTATATTGATTTGATTTTTATATATTTTGCTGGCATTTTGATTTGTTGGTGTGTCGCTAATATTTTCTCCATATGTATATTTGTCTTACAAACTTTAGATTATATTTTATATTTGTTATTTTTGATATTTGGGTTGTTTGGTAAGACAGGCACACACCACAAAGCAATATCAGTCCAGACATTAGTTTCTATACATGATACGTTGAATTCGCATGGTTCGGATGGTTACAGATGGTCATCCAAACTATTTTTCTTTAATTGGTAGTGTTAAATATAACAATTATAATTATTGTATAGTAAAGTAGTTCCATTATCCATCTCAGTTTCTAGTTTTATTATTGTTGATAATAATATTATATCAATGTGGGTACCATAATATAATGCTCATAGAAATCAGATACTTTAGGTTGAGATTTAAATATAAATTCTTTATTAGTTAGGAAACATTGATACTATTTTCCTACTAAGTTATAGAACAGTCTTCAGAAGAAGATTACCTTAACAGTGTTGTTCAAGCTAATCTCTTCTTCTGTTTGTCTTTAGCTTAGCTCAATCTTTAGTATGGTTAGAAATTTTAGTCTGATATTTTTTTTGTCATCTGATAATGCAGGTACCTACATACATTGCTTGATTTCATCTTTGGCTTTGTTGTTGATGACTTTTAATTTATTACTTATTAATTTAATTATTATGTAGTACTTTATGTATGAGTTTAACTTTTTTTTTGGTATTAGGCATGGGGCATTGTAATTATTATTATGAGTCAATGTTATTAATTGCTAATCCTGTCAGTAGGATTATACAATTAATCAGAACTTCACTTGTATTTTTGTTTAGTTTTTGCACACCTAACCCCTTAAGTTAGAAGGGTTGTTGAATTATTATATATTTATATACTTATTTGGACAGGTAAGCTCATACAAGTAGGTACTCTTGTTTAATATGGATATTATTATGGAACTGTATGTTATGCACTACTTATCTCAGGTTATGTGTTATATTATTTGGAATATTTGATTACTTACTAATTTTTTTTTTTTTGATCATATTTATATCTTATTATTGAATTTGCCATATTGGAAAGATGTGGTTTTTAATTTGTTATTGGGTTACTCTATTAACATTATTTGTCTCCAATATCTTAAACACTTTATAATAATTTATATCCTTCTATCCTACACAGTATGATTCTGGAATTAGTTTGGAATTTTGATGTAAGTATGTATGAATTCTTGAGTCTTTCATATTTCTTCTTAGAAACTACTTAGTCTGTTGATGCTCAAAGTTGGTGAATACGTGGGTTCGAAATTCAGCAACTGATCACTGCTGTCCGGTTTCGTAATCTATGTCCTCATGGCAGAGTAGGCAGATGTCTTTTCATCATTACATTTCCTAAACATTTTTCTGTAATCAGTTTACTTATTTCAGTTTTTTTACAATTTAATAGGGAAGTATTTAGTTCATATTAGGCCTTTTGCTTCATAGTATGTTTGTACTTTGAGTTGATGAGTAAACATGGATAAATATCTTGCGCACTTGTTTATAAATCAATGCTTAGGCCATCCCTATACATAGTAGGTTCGTTAAGTCAGTATTTGGAGTGTTTAGACAAATGAGTTGTTCATCAGAGTATATTCCCACTTCTTTCCTTAGGCATTAGTTGCTACTCAGATTTTGGAACATTTCCTGAATAATTCCATGTATGTGAGAGCGCATGAATTTGCAGTTTTATTTAAAATTGTGCTCGTTCTCGTCAATTTTTTTCCCTATCACTTATCATATTTTTTTTTCTTCCTATTATTTATCATAGTGCCATAGACCTTGTAAGTTCACCATTCATTCTGTTTTCTTCCTTACTTATTCTTACATTATTGGTACCTTATCTGAGTCTGGTTATTCTAATACATCTGTTATAGCAACATGCTATAGTTCGCGAATACCAGCACGAATTAGTTTATGTAGTTTCTATAATATTTTAGTCAATACACATTAGGTATTTATCTTACTTTTGATTTAGTTAGGTTACATCTCTGTTACTTAGTCTGTTAGCAATATTTATTCTGACTTATTTTGATTACTTAGTTTGGATAGGTTCATATTACCGGATGAGGGTGTATGTAGACCTAATTTATTTATTTTGTGCAGTATTAGTTACCATTGGATCCAATAATTTAGTTTATTTAGTATTAGTAAGAATTGGTCCATAAATTTGCCTGATCGTTCTTCTTTGGATATACTCTTATATAAATCTGGTGTCCATTGATAGTCCGATTCTGGATAAGTGTCCGATTCTTCATTTATTTTGTGTATTTGGTTGGATAGGTTCGTATCACCGGATGTGGGTGTACGTAGACCTGATCTGTTTATGTGGTTTAGTATTGGTGTGAATTGGTCCATAAATTTGCCTGGTCGTTCTTCTTTGGATATGCCTTTTATGAATCTGGTGTCCACTGATAGTCCGACTTTGGATTAAGTGTCCGATTCCACATCTATTTTGGTTATTGAGTTTTGGATTCCTTTGGTATGTTTATTATTGGTATTATTTGACATTAGTGAGAATTGTTCCATAAATCTTCCTGATTGTTCTTCTCTGGATATACTATTATGAATCTGGTGTCCATTGTTAGTTCAGTTTTGGATAAAGTGTTCAATTCTTTACCTATTTTAGTTACTGATTTTTTTTATTCACTTTGGTACATTTACTTTTGATATGGTTCGAATTGGCTCACACCTTTTCCTGGTTGTTCCGTTCTTGGATATACCCTTTATAAATCTGATGTCCATGGATAGTTCAATTTTGGTTTTAGTGCCCAATTCGACACTCAGTTATTATTATGAACTTAAGTACAATATTTAGTTTTGTTTTGACTTTTGAGCAATATATGTTAATATTTGGTAGCAGAGAGTAACATAGTAACATTTTAGTATGAGTTTGAGTCATGTATTGATTTATTTTTCCTTGACCATTAGTTTATATTTAGAAGTAATCTTGCGAATCAACGTGGATTGTTAGACTATTGTAAATTTAGTTGTTAATATTTTGAAGTTTAAAAAAAAAAAAAAATTTTTTTTGGTTAAAAAAATTTTTTTCCCGAGTAGTAGGGGATTGTAACGGTCCACCCGTTATATTATCATTTTTAGCGCTGTAATTATTTTTAAAAAAATAATTATTTTCTCTTGACCTCCCATTTAAATTCTTTAATTTATCATAAAGGACTTCTCATGTGACGTCACACTGTACGGAACATAGTTGTTGAACCGTTCCTTGTCGTTTAA
Organism: Diabrotica virgifera virgifera; assembly: GCF_917563875.1. Taxonomy (NCBI): domain Eukaryota; kingdom Metazoa; phylum Arthropoda; class Insecta; order Coleoptera; family Chrysomelidae; genus Diabrotica; species Diabrotica virgifera. The sequence goes on from NC_065449.1 coordinate 211,198,092, forward strand.
TTCGTGTTCCGTGAGAGTTTGACGTTTTCCTCGCTGACTGTGGGAGGAATGAGAGGCACTTGGCCGGTGGCTGCGAGGTTGACAGGTTGGTGTTGGTGGTTAGTACCGTAAATGGCGGTTAATTTCTTCGAAATTAATTTTTATTTCAACTAAGTTTGGAAGTATAGTAAAAAGTTACCACCACTTGTTTCCTGGAGTACGGGTTTCCTGGAGTAAGGATGGGAGTACCATCAGTGGAAGAGGAATAAAAAATTAACCGCCATTTGGAAGAAAACTAACCCTCATGTGATGTCGTACCCACCTTGACTACCTAGGGAAGCCACCTTGACCTTATTGCAGCTACCGCCAAGTCAAACTGGGAGTATGTTTTGGGAACAAGCTTTTTGGGGGACATTCCAGCTCCTTTTCGTCCTGCCACCTGGGCCTACGGGGGGGCATGGAGGTGCATCATAGTGATGCTCATTTTCTAGGATGCAACCGCAACCTCGTTTGGGAACATTTAGTGAGGAGTTTTAGTAACTATTGGTTTTTTTTTATATTTCAGACTATCTGTTAAATACACTATGTTTTTTTTCCAGATTTAGGTTACCTCTGTTTTTTTGACATATGTATTTGTATATTAGATTATTTGGTTCCCAAACTTTGTATCTACGGTAACTTCTTGTGCACAGGAATAAGCCTAGAGAAAATTAGGTTTTTAATACTTTATTATTGCTTTGATATTGGTTTATGTAATTCGGGTAAATTTATTTTGTAACATTACTTGCTTGTTTCCCAAATATTGTATTTATTCGCTTTATTTCGTTTGTTCGGTTACTTCGTCGTTACTTTATTTCATTGCATTTGCTCGGTTAATTTATGTCATTTTGTCGGTATTTTTCTTAACTTCACTTCTATAACGTTTATTCATTTGTATATTTAATTTTGCTTTATTCAGTATTGTATTTTCTCTTAGTGAGGCTTGGGCCTATTTATTTGTATTATTTTCATCTTCGTCGGTTTCCTTTAGTTGTACGTAGCAGGCGTACTATAACCATTTGGTAGAAGACTTATGTAATTTTGTACCCTATATGTTAGTAAGAGGTACTTATATTTAAGTTTGTAACAGATAACATTATTGTTGTTATCTTTAAAATATATATATCTTCTTGTATAACTTATGTCATTTTAGAGTCACAGCATAATATGAACTTGCTTAACTCAGAGATTGTTAAAAATCTGGTAGTTATTTTTAATAAATATGTTTATTTATTTTGTATATCATTTATTTTTATTATTCCTTTATGTTCATTATTACAGGTTTGATATATTTAATATCTGACAGCAGTATAAGATACCTGGGAGAATGATCGAACATTTATTTTGTCCGACAGAACAGACTTAAACTCTCCGAACAGAGATTAAACTCTCATGCAAAAATCAGACTGCTATTTATCACCTGTCATAATTTCTGTCATTTGACATATTCTACATGTTCCACTCATTAAAACGCCCATTTGGTGAAAAATAGCAGTTTGATTTTTGCATGAGAGTTTAACCTCTGTTTGGAGAGTTTAAGGCTGTTCTGTCGGACAAAATACATGTGCCGTTTTCGTGGTCTGACCGTTCCAAATTTTTAACCTGTTCCACAATTAAAACTTCCCCTGTTCCAGTGTTCCCATATATCAAAGTTTGTCCGACTAGACACCCTTAAGCTACTAACAAATTTTCAGCTTGCTATTAATCACCTTTTTTTTCATACGCGGGATCCAGACCTATTAGGCTACAATTGAGTTTTAATTATAATGTTTTTTAAATGCTAGAATAATCCACAGGGTGTTCCGAACTTTGAGGAAAAAACACAGTATGATTGTTACACCCGATATACAATGACATTTACCTTTCCAGCAATACTATTACTACTTCGATATTATTAAATAATAAGGCATACTAAAAAATCACTCAAATCGGACAACAGGTTTAGAAAATTCGAGAGATCAAAAATGTCCCATTTTTAAGGTGGTGCGTTAATTTTGCTGCTCAGTGTATAATTTAATAATATAACTATACTATACATAATATGATATAATATATTTAATACAATATAACTTTATAAAATAAACACAAAGTTTTTTTTTATATAAAAATCCCACAAGGACTATTTTCATTTATTAATTTATAATAAACGAAACATTTCTGACCCGGGTGAGATTCGAACTCACGACCATTCGGACCTTTCGATCCAAAGGTAGATTATAAATTCCAATAAACACGACAAATAGGTACGCTAATGTCACTGTCTCTGAATATGATAAACGTCAAAATTCATAGTAAACAAGGTGTAAACGTAGAAAATATAAGGACCCATTGTTACAGTTAAAATTTCTTTAAAAAATGTTCGAAAATAATTATTGATATAAATTACAATAATTATTGTATTAAATAAACAAGTTTAAGTAACGTTAATTGCAGTTTATATACGACTCATGTATTAAAAGTGGCCTGCACCACTTGAACCTAACTTCAACCCGCGAGTAATGACCCGTGAGTAATGAACTATTCTTCTTCTTAAAGTGCCTATCGGTTCCGTATGTTGGCGATCATCATGGCTATCTTGACTTTGTTTATCGCAGCGCGGAACAGTTCAGTGGTAGTGGTGTTATACCACTTTCGTAAATTTTGAAGCCAGGAAATGCGTCTTCTTCCCGGTCCTCTTTTACCGTTTACCTTCCCTTGAAGAATCAGTTGGAGAAGGCCGTAACGTTCTTGATTTCTCATTACATGTCCTAGATATTCAAATTTTTTTGTTTTGATGGTTATGAGAATTTCACACTCTTTCCCCATTCTACGCAGGACTTCCACATTAGTAATTCGGTCAACCCAGGATATACGTAAGATGCGCCTATAACACCACATTTCGAAAGCTTCGAGCCGATTCATAGATGCAACAGTTAGTGTCCACGCTTCCATTCCGTAGAGCAGAACTGTGAATACGTAGCTTTTCAACAGACGGTATTTTGTTTTTAATGATATGTCTCGACTGTTGAAAATGGGTCTCATTCTAACGTATGCTGCTTTCGCTTTTATTATTCGCTGTTTAATTTCTGTCGAGTGGTCCCATTGGCTATTTAAATTCGTACCCAGAATATGTATATTGCTCAACTGTTTCGATATTCTGTTGGTTGACTGTAAGTTGAGCGTTTAATATTGGTTTTTTACTAATTGTCATAAATTTGGTCTTCTTTATGTTAAGAGCTCGTCAAGAGAAGTCAACAAAATGAACTATTACTCACGGATAAAGTAATGGGTGATATTATCTATTAAAAAATAGTGAATAATGAGGATGCTATTAAACGCTCTTAGAAAAATGTTAGTTGTTCTATAGAATGAAGAATTCCATTAAGGTTTTTTACTAAGGTACAAGTAAAAAGAGTATTATGGTATATTAATCTATTATTTTTTTTTCATAAATTAAAGAAAGCTTTTAATATAATGCTTTGCACAAGACTGATATAAGTATGGGGCTAATAAAAGACATTGCTATAAAATAAAACAACCTTTATGAAGTTGTGTATAAAATAGTTCTGTTCTCATCCATTATTCAGAAGAACTTTACGTTGCTACCTCTCAAAATGAGACATTTGGAATTTTAAACACTACATAAAGTACATTATAAAACAAACGCTAATAGTTTTCTGTCTTCGAAGAATTTTTAATGAAACTATTTTAAAAAACAACCGTGTATTTGTGCCAGTGCATGGCTCTAGATCAATTTGTACCAAGTTCATTCAACGTGTTGGTAATAAATTTTTCACCATTTTGTTACCATTTATCATGGCAGCCGCAAGAGATTGTTTCTAGTTTTTGCTGATGTTTATAACGCGGATGAAATTAATAGTTGCCACTAGACTATATCTCTATACTCTACTTTTCTAAATGTGTGTGGAGAAATCGTTGGCTGTTTTCCCAGACAAATATTTCATACGAAAATAGACCAGTTTGTATACGATTGATTCGTTCACATTATACTTTCTAGTTCTTATGTGTAGGTAAACATTCTGCATTACCTAGACCATATGTGAATGGAATACTAGTAGCAAAGAATAAATGATATTTAATAAATAGAGAATTGAGTGATAGACATAACAAGAGTATTTCAAGTTAATATTGTATCACTGTTAAAGAGATAAGTTAAAATAGATATGTGACAACAAAATGCATTCTGTATTACTTCCGGTAATAACAAAACATCTTCTTCTTCATGTGCCATCTCCTCTAAGAAGGTCGGCAAACATCATGGCAATTCGCACTTTCGATACCGCTGCTCTAAAGAGATCAGAAGCTCAAATCAAGCTCTCAAATTGTTTAACCAGGAGTTGCGTCGTCGTCCACGACTCCTTCTACCCTGTATTCTTTCTTGTATTGTTAATTGCAACAAGTTATAACGCCCGCCCCTCATTACATGTCCCAGATATTGCAGTTTTCTAACTTTAATTGTATTTAAAACCTCCCTTTCTTTTCCTATTCTTCTCAACACCTCGACATTCGTTCTCTATCCACCCAACTTATTCTTAACATCCTTCTGTAGGCCCACAACTCGAAGGCTTCTAATCTGTCCGAAACATCTTTCTCTAATGTCCAAGCCTCCAACACATAAAATAATACGGAGAACACGTAGCATGTCAGAAGTCTTATCTTTAAAGAAATTTTAATATCCCTGCTACAGAATACTTTTTTTAGTTTGTTGAAATTCTTGCTTTAATCTCTTCTGTGTTTTCATTATTTTCATTAATAATTATTGTACCCATATGCTTATATTTTTCAACTTTTTCAATTTGTTCTCCATTTATTGTTATGCTTTCTTGGCGCTGTTGGGCTTTTGTTATTACCATAAATTGTATATGTATACAATTTATACATAGAAGAGATCAAAGAACTCCCAGGTGGAATAGATTTAGTGAGTTGGTCGTATTGCAAGAATTAGGCATATACTAATATACAGAATAATGGAACAGTCATTTTAAATTCAATTTCAAAAATCATTTAATAAAGCAAATATTTCATGCGCAACAAATAAGTAGAGGAGTGACACAAGGCTGAGTACGTGTACCATTACTATTTATTAATATATACTCCGAAGACTTATTTACACAAGCACTTGAAAACTATACAGAAAGGATCAAGGTAAATGGTGCAAATATAAAAAAACATTCGTTACGGACCTTACAGTCATTATCGCTGAAAGTAAGAAAGACCTGCAGACGCTACTAAACAAAATTTGTGATACTGGGGAACAGTTTGGTTTAACAATAAACATAAAAAGAAAACAAAAACCATGGTTATCAGTAAGCGGGGTAAAGTCATAACAAGGATCCAAATAGAAAATCGAGGAGTAAAAAAAATACTTAGGAGTATGGATTACGAAAGATCTAAATCCGAAATCAGAAATTAGATCAAGCATAGAGCAATCAACAGCAGCCTTTTTGAAGATGAGGACATTTCTGAGTAACCAAAACTCAATCTACAAATCCGATATCGGATGGTAAAATGTTATATCCACTCAAATGTTGACTTAATGAGAAAGCTGGAAGCTTTTGATATGTGGCTTTTTAGGAGGATTTTTAGGAGGATTAGGCCAGAATGGTGTTGCACAGAATGGGAAGACACAAAACTTTTGACTACATTTAAAAGTAGAGAGGCAGCATATTTGGGGCAGATACTTAGAAATGATAAGTACGAGTTGTTGCAACTGATTATGAACGAATTTGCAATGGGTATAGCCAATCTTCATTAGTGGAGTCAGTACTAGAAGACGAATAAAAAGAATTTTTCATCCCTCAACCATACCTTAATATAAAGGTACTACATAATTAGTGCACTTAGCATATATTTTTATGCTAATTGTGCAGACCATTATTTGGCAATATGGAAATATAATATACCAGGTGGTAAATCATCAAATGGACCATAGCAAACTCAATGGGAAATTATATCCTGTTGAATTCCTGCTTCCCGAATTATTTTACGTCTTCATGAGATACTATTTGTAGAGAACTGAAATCTATATTGGAAACAAAAAATTCTTCTTCGAATTAATCACCCCAAAATTTTGCAAAAATATAATACATTTTGCCAGAGTATTGTTGTAACAGTTTAGGCCAAAAGTAGTGCAGAATGTGCATAACAGGTTGCGTCCAGTCTCAATGAAGTTAGGACATCAACAATATTTCAATTGTCAGTATAGTTGATAAAATATATCTACTCAGTTGAGGACATTCAGTAATTAAGGGGATAGTCGCAAAATCTTGGTCCAATGCTATTTGAATGTAATAATTTTTTTCGAATCCTGAAAAAACTAATACATATTTTTGAAAAACTTAAACGCAGAATGAAAGATTACATTATTACCAAAAGCCGAAAGTCCCTTAGAAAAAACAGAAGTTTCATTTGAATGAAATATTTGAAATTAAAAAACATACTAAATTTTCTCTTTTTTCTCTCCCCTGTAACTTATTAAAATAAACGTTACAGAAGTTTTGAGGGACTTTCGACCCTCGGTAATAATGTAATCTTTCATTCTGCCTTTAAATTTTTCAAAGATACCTATTAGTTTTCTCAGGATTCGAAAAAAATGAATGCATTTACATAACATTGGACTAATATTTTGAGCCTACCCCCTTAATAATACTATTAGATTAATATTAGTACAATTATTAAAAATTTAAACATCATACCTCCTCCTCTGTTTGGTACATCATAATATTTTGTTTCTTTTCACCTAACACTTAATTATTATTGAAAAATCTACTTACAATGGATAAATAGTTTTTAATCCAATACTAACATTTTTATCAAGAATAAAATTCAAAAGCCTTAACGAAAAGTAAAAATCAAATCATCTAAAGTTTCTTCTACATTCTTATGAAGCAGTGCAAAGCTTTATACGGCAGTGACCCAGAATAAATAATATGTAAATTTATACCAAGAAAATCTTTCTTTGTAAATTTTCAGCAAATTGGATCTGAAGGTATAAAAAGGAAGTTAAATTTTTTATGTTGATTTTAAATCTCCAGTACAATTATTCTTTTTAGAGTAAAATGAGCACATATGTTTTATTCCAAGGGTGGAGGCAACATTCTTAGACAACAAACTCGTACGTCTAAATGAGCTGAATTATTCAGAAAATCCTAAAACACAAAAATGGAGCGTATGTACAAGTTGTTTTTGCGTGTTTTTTTTTGCAAGAGTATTCCACCATAAAATTTTCAGTAGTAAATAGAACAGAAACCGAGAATAAGCAATAAACTTCGGACGATATAAGTCGTAACTCTTAAACCATGTATCTGTTACCGGCCAAACCCGATTTCAGGACAAACTAGTTTGGCCTAGGCCAAACTAGTTTGTCCTAAACGCGATAGGTTAAACTAGTTTGAGTTTGGCCAAACTGGTTTATCCTGATATTAATACGGACACTGCAGGATCCAGTACTATTACAGCCTAGTACAAACATTATAGTATACATACAAAGCCAAAATTAATAGATAAACTGAATAAAATACACTGTAAATGAAAAATAATCATTTTTATTAAAACGACAATGATTTGTCATTAAAACTAATGGACAATTGGTAATACAAACAATCGTGTTATAAAAAATAATAAGTTTTTTTATAAAAGCAATAGTTATACTTCAATTGTAAAAATTATTTATTTTTACATGGAGTGTTTTGGGGACACTTAGAATTGCGGAGTATCATTGCCTTTTTGCACTTGTAACTGTTTGTGCAACAGTTTTTGTTCCAACTGCATTTGAAAAAACCTTGTCCGATCCAACTGGATCTCTCGTAGCTGCAACCCTTAGCGATGTTTTAGAGATATTTATCCAACTTTTTGGGGTATTAATGTCTCTGCCCCTTTAAATGAGAATTTGACATTTACCATCAAACTTTTTTAGAGGTAGTAGATATAGACTAGCGCTCGGAAATATCGGGTTGCAGCTGCTAGAGGTTCAGTTGGATCAGGGCAAGGTTTTATCAGATGTAGCTGCAACAAAAACTCTTCCACAAACAGATACAAGAGCAAGAAGACAATGATAATCCGCAATTATTATAAGTGTCACCAAAACACTCCATGGAAAAATAGATAATTTTTACAATTATTGAGGTATTGTTTTTATTGAGGTTATTTCTTTTATAAAAAATACTGATTATTTTTTATAATATGATTATTTGTATTACCAATTGTCCATAATTTTAACGGCGAGTCATTATCATTTAATGAAAATGATTATTTTCCAGTTTCAGGGTATTTTATTCAGTTTATCTGTTTATTTTGGCTTTGTAGGTATATTATAAAGTCCTTACTAGTTTAACCTGTAGTGTCCGTATTAATATCAGGATAAACTAGTTTGGCCTAGGCCCAACTAGTTTATCCTAACGCGTTCAGGACAAACTAGTTTAGCCTAGGCCAAACTAGTTTGTCCTGAAATCGGGTTTGGCGGGTAACATACCCACTATGTTTGCGAATCTCTTGCGCTCCGGGCTCCCTGCAACTGCTCCACATAGTGGATACGTTCGCGCTCTGTGAACGGCGCTCCCCCTCATCGCCCCAATCGGTGGCGGTTTATATGTAGAGGAGCGCATTTAGTAATTTGCAAAAGGGTTTCATAGAAACTTATAAAAAGGGATTTATGGCGGAAGCGAAATAAGCTTTAAATACCAGAAACCAGTATTCCCGGTTTTCTTTTTCTATTGTGATTTGATTTAATTCTTTAATTTTTTTTTGTCCGTTGAAGCTATCATGTCTTTTCTGGCATTATGCTGTTTTTCAGCGTTATTCTTTTGAACATCCTTATTTCGCGTGCTTAATCTTGTATTTTATTTGTTTATTTTTGTACATTTGATGATCTTTGTTTGTATGTTGGCATCTTTCTTCCATTAAATCTAAAATTTCCTCCGTCATCCATTGTTTCTTTTTCTGTGTGGTTGGTGTTAGAATTTCTTTTTGACTTTAATATATTTCGGTCCTTATTAATAATCATTTTGTATCCGTGTCAGTATTTTGCAGACTATATATACACCGTTTTTAGGCGTCAACGCCCTTCCGGTAGGGATCTATGAAGGAGTGTCACCGAGCCACAGGCACTTGTCCCTTGCCGTACCGCTCCTCCGTAGGCCGATCAGACACCAGCTTATTCCAGACCAAGTCGTAGATTCTTTTAGAATTTTATACTACGACGTTAGCCTTTTTATTTTTCTTTTCACCGGCCGGGGATCGAACCTTGATCGAATATCCTCTATACTTTATTTCACGTTAAAAATAGAACGTTACGCTTATGGAGATCAGTGTTGACAAACCTCTCGGGCACGGGTGGCTACTCGACTGCCGACATACGCTTCATTTTAATCAGTACGGCGTGGCATCGGCGCGCTTCTATCGTTCATAAGAAATGCATGGGCTATATCCGCAATGTTCTATTCTTAACGTGAAATAAAGTATAGATTTGTCAGTCGAGCGCCTCAGACCGCTTGGCTAATCTGACCGACCGTTCTGATGAAATAAACAACAAATTCTGCAGTATTTTGCAGAATTTGTGCTTTATTTCATTAATCTATTATTGACTTCATTTGTCAGGCGCATAGGCGTAACCAGGGGGGTTTTGGTTATAACCCCCCCCCCCATTGGGATGTACCTTGAGCTCTATACGCTTAACACCATACGCGCTAGAGACCTTCCAGTAGTTGTAACCCCCCTTAGGGCCTTGCAACCCCCCCCCTTAGGGCCATCCTGGTTACGCCTATGGTCAGGCGTTTTCTTATGAGTGGGTTCCTTTATTTACTTTTGTATCGGTTTGTGCATCTGTTGTTCTTTGTTTTATTATTTTCATTTTGCGCCTAATTGTGTTCATTACTGGGTTGTGATCTAGTGTTGCCAGGTCCGATTTGTTTTTAATCGGTACACAAGCAAAAACAAATCGGGAGTTAGGGTTGTAGATCGGGACAAATAAACAACCCCAGTAAGTTAACGTTTTGGAGTGTAATTTTCAGAGTCAACTCCGAATTGCATGAAAATCTGATTTTAGGTTCTACTTACTGTCTACTTAAAGTTGAACTTATACCGCTGGTTGCTTTTACTTGGGGGGTGACACTTACAGTTACCCCTTCTCGGGGGTAAAAAACGCGCGTTTAAAGTAAGTCCCAAAATGGATCAACTGACTAACTCTAAAAAACGTTTGTTCTATATAATTTTTAAACTAAGTCAATACTTTTCGAGTAGTTTTATCGAAAAAAATATTCTTAGCAAATGTAGCTTTTAAAAAAGCAAAAAAAAATGTATGTTCAGAAAGTCTATAAACCAGTAAAAGCAAAGTTGTAGCTCATCAAGAATATGTTCTTATTCGTTAAATTCCAAATCGAATTTTTCAATTTGAATTAACCAAAAAATTAAGCAATTTTCGGGCAAAACCTATTAAATTTTTGTCAAGTGTTTAAAAAATCTTTGATTTTGTTTTATATAAAAGTCTCTAGCATTAAAACTAAGCGAGTTACGCTCAAAATAAAGTTGGCCCATTTTTTTGGTAAAAAAAAAATCGTGAAAATCTCCCCCTATTTAGCACCGTAAATAAAATTAATCGTTACCGCTTTAACATTTACTTTATATGTGTATTGTTTATAATGATCTGTAAGGTTTACCGGTTGGGAGTGCTTAATTTTGAAAAAAATTGGTTTTATGGTAAAAAAATTTTCCTAGAATATTGGAAAATGCCCTTTTTTCAAAATAACTTAAAAAGTATTAGGGATACTAAAAATCTTAAGGAGTAAAAAGTAGGTAGGTTTTGCTTTTATAATAAATATGATAGATTCATTTTGTTTTTCTGTAAGACAAAAATTGGTTAAAATATGGCTGTTCATATTTTGCATACACTCGTGATTAGTGACTCGTTTAGTCCCTTTCAATCATGTAAAAAATACATAAATAAAGTAAATTGTTTGTAAAACGGTAACGATTAATTTCATTTGGGGCGCTAAGTAGGGGGAGATTTTCACGATTTTTTTACCAAAAAAAAGGAGTCAACTTGATTTTGAGCATAAATCGCTTAGTTTTGATGCTAGAAACTTTTTAAAACATAAAAATAAAGCTTTGTTAAAAAAGTTTTAATTGGTTTTCCCGAAAAGTTCTTCATTTCTTGGTTATTTCACGTTAAAATATTTGATTTCATGAGCTACAACTTTGCTTTTGCTGGGTCTATAGACTTTACGAGTTCATAATTTTTTTCATTTTTTATATTATGCTACATTTTTGCTAAGAATAGGTACTTTTTTTCGATCAAATACTTACTTTTTGAGTTATTTGTGAAAATCACCTGAAAACGTGATTTTTGTCGAAAAATAAACATTTTCAATCGTAAATAACTCGAAAAAGTATTAACTAAGTTAAAATTCTATAGAACTAAAATTGCTTAGAATTAGTCAATTTATCCATCTGACTTATTTTAAACGTGCGGTTTTTCACCCAAAACTAGGGATGACTGTCACCCCCCCGACTAAAAGCAACCAACGGCACAAGCCGTCCAAATTTTCATGCAATTCGGAGTGGATCCTGAAAATTACACGGTATCGCCGTATTTCCCGTTTATTTACTGGACTACAAGGTGTTTCTATAATCTGTATTTAATCCTTCATAATAATAATAATCAGACGAAAGTGCAAAAAAAATCGTAGATTAAGTAAATTATTTATTTTTTATTAAAATTATATTTTTCATTCGATGTTGCCGCTTTTAGGAGTGCCTTGATTTTATAACATAGTTGTAAAATTCACTCCAAGTCCTCCTGAAATTGGTTTTCGTGGGTGAAAATCGGGACATTTAGTGTCCCGATCAGGTACAAATCGGTACGCGTCCCCAGACCCCTGAAAATCGGGACGTCCCGCGCAAATCGGGACACCTGGTAACGCTATTGTGATCTGATCCTATGTCGGCACTCAGATATGTCTCTGCTGATATAATTGCATGCCTGTATCTTTGTCTAACTAATACATAATCTATTTGGTTTCTTTTTAAAAATTTAAGATGTAATAAATAAACAGAATATTTTAAAAAGAAAAAGGGCATTTATTATTATGATACAGTAACCTCAGTTTTAAGAAAACTACACCGCGCAAAACTTGATCACCAAACGACAAGCGTCCCGCAGCAATAATACGAATAGTCTGCAATGTCGGTGTATGATAATCGGAGATGATAATGGAGAAGAGTCAGAGTAGGGTTGGTCATGTGAAGGACAGGGGGGCATGCGGCATTCAGAAGACATAGCCAAATCTACTGTCATACATGATCATACGTCATACAGTCGTCCGCGTCCGGCTGTATGATCGTAGTTGGATTGGAAGGCTGAAGGATAAGTGTGTCCAAGGCCTAATCAGAATACATAATACTTGACACGTGCACCACGTTCCTCTTTTGAATACAATGTTGTTTATTTATAATAACTAGTATAAATCTCTATTTTTATGTATTTTACACCAGGTGTAATTAATTTGTTTTCTTTAAAGAATTATTATTTATTTTATTTAGTGTATGGACTTTCACAGTACGATAAATACTCAAATATAATAATAATTAAATAATAATAATTAAATAATATTAATTAAATATTATTCAAACACTAAAATATACTGAATGAACCTATATATTAATGTCCAATTTACATAGCCATTCAGTTGCTTCTGGAAGTCCTGGAAGTTTCTACATTCCACAAAGTCCTGGAAGTTTCCACGGTAGGCACGATTTAGGCAGTCAGAAACACAATGGCTTATGGTCTGTCTAGGTGATCCGCAATCGCACTGTGGGCTTTCCGCACGACCCCATTTGAACAGAGAATCAGCACATTTACCATGTCCGGTACGTATGCGATTAAGCCTCGCCCAGATGGACCGGTGCAGATTTGATCCGATGATACCTTTAGGGTGGATACCTGAATTGAATATAGTCTGCTGCTATTGTTGGCATCCAACTTGTGGACCATTGCCTCTATATAATAGAAATCACCAATTTTTCGGGCAGATCTGATTGGGGGATTTCTAGATCTCAGTCGCTGGTCTCAAAATCTAGATCTCTTCTAGATCTCAGTCGCTGGTGCTCTTTTGATATGTCTGGTATGTCTTGGTGGATTGGTAATTGTACGATGGCTACAATTTTCTGGTACTCTCTCACTAATGCTGCTGTACGGCGTAAATCTGGTGGAGCAATATTGCTCAACGTAGGCAGCCATCTCACTGGGGTTAATTTTATTGTTCCAGTGATTATTCTGAATATAATATAATTATTATTTACTTTGCATAACACAATATTGATGGAACATTTGAGGTGTGTCTCATGATTTTCAGATTAGGTACATTTTGCGCTTGTCAAATCCTATTAATGAAATTTTTCTATCTTCTTTTTTACATGCTCTATTCATTTATCCAGTAGTCACTTAAAATCGCTTTACCAAACTGGCCTAAAATGTAATCTTGGAAAATAATTTTCGTCACCAAACAAAAAATGCTTACCTACTTAGATAGTTGTCAACAAAAGAATAAACTGGTAACAGCTATTCGCATTTATTCTTCAGAAACAGATAAAAGAACTTTTTTGTCCAATAAGGAAAAAATTCTCCATTTATGTTGCGTTAAAGAAGATAATAAATTACTTTTTTGAAGTGGTGTTTATCCAACACCTCATAGACATATAACTTTATTATGATAAAAGTCGTAGGAAAATAAAGGGGCTTTGATAATAAGTGCCATTTATTTTCATTAATTACGAACAAAAATGTTTTCAAAAATATCAAATCGTTTTGGTTTTGGCTCTCTTTGATGTCAAGAGTTATAAATTTATAGATTGTGGACTCATACATATTTTTGCTGAAATATCATCTAAAACATTATATTATAATAAAATTTCACAAATGAAAAGGGGCATGTTTTTGTTAAAAAAATATTTTTGGCGCATTTTGAAATTTTATTATCTTTTAATGTATGGATTTAAAACTTCGAATCTGTGATTAGTTTGGCAGAAGAACTTGAAAATACGAAGTTGAAATATTATTGATACTGCAGGAAATAGATGGAACAGCCAGGAACAAATTTAATCAAGAAGATAGTTTTTTTATTTTTTCCATTTGCAATAGAAAAAACAATTTATTGTATTTTTATTTTTATGACATATTTATATAAGTATTGAAGTTTTTATCCATGCATGTATTGTATCCAAATGTTCTTGTTTACAAAGCCAATACATTTTATACAGTTTGCTAAATATTAAAAAAAAATAACAGCTCAACAAATGCGATTAATGTGCCGTGTATCGGAAGAGTTAATATTTATTTGTTTGAATAAAGCGAAAAATTTGCAATTTACTTTTTAAAATTGCAGCTTGCTGAAACGGGCAAAAATAAATCATTTTCCTACGGTCGTGCTAAAACACTTTCCACACTTTTCCGCACGCATTTCCTTTTCGAAAGTTGCACTTTCCCGCACTAGTGATTATTTTATTATTATTGCGTTATTATTTATTGTACGCAATAAATGAGTCTTCTATTCTTCAATCTAATCATGGATGAAATAATAAAAAAGTAAGAACTAAAAAGGATACCAAATGGGAGAAAAACAACTTAAAATAATCTGGTATGCAGACGACGCAGTATACAACGTAAGCTGCACCAATTTTAATATAACCGATAGAAAATTTAACATGTAAATTTCCCAAAAAATAAGACCAAATTCATGGTCACAACAGCAAAACTACTAATATGTAAATTAGAGCTGGAGGGACAGATGATAGAACAAGTCATGGAGTTTAAATATTTGGGCATCACACAATCTAGCTACAGAAAGCTCGAAACAGAAGTGGAAGAACAAGTGAATAAAGCAAACAGAACCGCATGTTGCATGAATGAAACAATATGGGGAAATAAAAATATCGGAAAGGAAATGAAAGGTAGAATTTACAAAACAATCAGACTAATAATGACATACGCGGCAGAAACACGACCTGATACAGAGACACAAAAAGAATGTTGGAAACAGAGGAGATGAAAACCCTTCGAAGAATCCATGGTAAGACACTATGGGATAGAGCTAGAAGCTAGAAGTACAGATATACAACGGAGATGCATGGTGAACATTAATAACTAGGTAAGAAACAAAAGAGTAGAATGGCAGTACCACATAAGCCGAATGACAACAAATAGAGTAGTAAGGACGGCGAGAGACGGTTTCTCAATAGGAAGACGATCAGTGGGAAGACCACGAAAACGATGGAATGACAACTTAATACTGGAGGCACATTGAAAAACAGACCGAGTCATGACTGTACAAAAAGAAGAAGAAGAAGACTTTTAATAAAATAAACATGAACACCAGTCAAGGTCAAGGTATGTGTCTAATGAAAAATAGATTCGAAATGCAAAATTCAAAAGTCAAATTACCGTCCCGTTCTCAGATCCAAATTCTTATGGCTGTTAATAATGACTCAACATTTTTTCTAGCGATATTTTAACTACAGTGGAACCTCGATTATCCGTCTCTCTATTATCCGTCACCTCTGTTAACCGTCAGGATCCATACATAAGTTATATTGCATACATAAGTAAAAATTTAGTCATCAATTCATTTTGTTTGAGCATTGCGATAAGCCAAACGAAATTCGTTGAAATGTACCGGGTGTCCCAATAAGAATGGCTCTCGGCCATATCTCAGGAACCGTTAATAGTAGAGCTTTGAAATAAAAATTTTTATAACAAAAGTTGCCTCAGGAAAAGCCTGGAAATTATTTTCATAATTGTGGGTCCACCGCTAGAGGGCGTAATTGAATATCAAAAATAAAAAAATCTAAATTTTACAAAATTTTCCTAATGAACGGGCACTGGAAATCCGATTATTGTATTCTTCATCAAACTCTGCGCATATTTGATTTAACAAGTTTAACTCTACCTTTGCAAATAAGAGGTGGGGGTGAGTGGGAACCTTGTTATGGAAAAAATGGCTGTAAGTCCGGTTCTGCTAAATCAAATTTTAAAAATTGGGTCTTGTTGAAGACAGATCATTTTCTTCAATGTAAGCGTGATAATTTTGAACCATCCTAATAAGTAATAAGCCACCTGGGAAGCGTTATTTAATTTTTTTCAGAAATCTAGTATTCTTTGGAAAATATTAAATACAAACATGCATTTTTAATACCATATTACAAAATTAGACAAAATTAGCAACCGAATAGCGAAAACCGCATGTTAATACCTTTTTTCTATCTCGAGATATCTTACAAAACGTGTAAATTTAAAAACATAACTGTAACTGTCACCGGTAAACGAAATTCATTAAAAGTAGTGTGCTATGGAAACAAAAAAGAAACATTTTCCAGCTGTCAACGTGTATTAGGTCTTTTCAACGCTTCTCATTTGTTTCGAGCCTCGTTCATATCTCGTATATTAATATTATACACGGATTATACGGCATATGACAGAGGCTCGAAACAAATGAGAAGCGTTGAAAAGCCCTATTACAAAGAAATAAAAACAACTATTTAGTGATGACATAAAGGTTCAAATTTTTGCCCATCATTTTCGTTGAAAACATTTACTCTTTCAAGAGTAGATTGAACAGCAGTCTCAATTTCTGCTTTCGATATGCTTTGAATGGCGTTTAGTATTCTCTGGATAATGTATTCTAGAGTAGTGTATCATGGGCAACAATTTGAATATTTAGGTCGTCACTAAGTAGTTCTTTTTTTCTGTGTTATATTTAATTTTAATAGTATTGTTTCTCTTTATCTTGTTGTTTTAATTAATTATATTTTTATACGTTGACATCTGGAAAATGTTATTTTGTTTTTTTCCACAGCACACTACTTTTCATTAACTTAGTTTACCGGTGACAGTAACAGTTATGTATAAAATTTACACGTTTCTCGAGGTATCTTGAGATAGGAAAAAGGTATCGACATGCGGTTTTCGCTATTCTATTGCTAATTTAATCTAATTTTATAAAGTATGATTAAAAATGCATACCTGTATTTAATATTTTCCAAAGTAAACTAGATTTCTGAAAAAAATTAAATAACGCCTCCCAGCTGGCTTATTACTTATTAGGATGGTTCAAAATTATCACGCTTACATTGAAGAAAAAGATCTGTCTTCAACAAGACCCAGTTTTCAAAATTTGATTTAGCAGAACCGGACTTACAGCCATTTTTTCATAACAAGGTTCCCACTCACCCCCACCTCTTATTTGCAAAGGTAGAGTTAAACTTGTTAAATCAAATATGCGCATAGTTTGATGAAGAATACAATAATCGGATTTCCAGTGCCCCTTCATTAGGAAAATTTTGTAAAATTCAGATTTTTTTATTTTTGATATTCAATTACGCCCTCTAGCGGTGGACCCACAATTATGAAAATAATTTCCAGGCTTTTCCTGAGGCAACTTTTGTTATAAATTTTTTTATTTCAAAGCTCTACTATAAACAGTTCCTGAGATATGGCCGAGAGCCATTCTTATTGGGACACCCGGTACACGTGCAGTTATGCCACCACCGTATTATTTTATGTATAATTTTTGTTCTTATTCAGGGCTGTGGATTAAATTTCAGTTTAAATAGGTAATAATAAATGATACCCTGCTTTTAGAGTTCTATTTTTAGAATCGCAAGCCGAAAATAAAAACGCACAGCACAATAATAATTATTATTAGTCAATATCTGTGTGTCACCATAATTCAGTGTGTCACCATAATACTATGAATTTTTATTTTTTTTAATGTTCTGTTAACCGTCTTTTCGATTATCCGTCATACCCTTGGTCCGGTGCCCTGACGGATAATCGAAGTTCCACTGTAATTAGATCATCTTGGTATTCGTTGTCTTCCATTGTCTGGAACATTAGTCGTTTTATTGAGTCATTAACATGTAACCTACAAACAAGTATCTTAATTAGATCCGCGGTGCAAGAAAATAGATATAAATTTACTTATTTATAGATCGTTACACTGTTAAATTAAATTGGGCTATTTAGAATTGTAGATGAATCTTTTTTGTCGGTGGCTGTATATTGTAAAAAAACAAATTTTTCCATTATTCTATAATGAGCATTAAAATAAAACAACCTTGTGTAAACTTCAAACACATTAAGCGCCTACGTTTGATACTTCCGTTCCTCATTTAAATGCTTCTTCTTTCTTTTGAATTTTTATGACACGGGATTAAACATTCTTAATTTTGTTATTTTTCAGCGCCAAAAGTTTTTACCTAACCGTTTTATCCCTAATTTTATTGGCTGATTAAACTTCCGACGACGCTGAAAAACTTTGCGACGCGTGTCAAGAAAACATAAAAAACTTGCGTCGAATCATTTTGATCTTAAGGATGTTGACGTTTTAAATGACGAAAGAATTTCGTTATATAAGACTCAGAATCTATGTTGAGACTTTTTGTTGGAAATATGTTTTTGTATGTTTAACGTTGATAAAGGGGGATACATTTTGGGCGTTGTTTGGAAGTTGTGAAAAAGTTAAGAAACTTCAGATAAACATGAGATTGATTTAGGAATGTATTTTTTATTATTTATTACATGTTTATTTCGTTTCTTTTGGCCATTGGCAACATTTTGGTGTCAATAACATTTTCTCAGTAAAAATTTTGATATTTTTGACATTATTCTTAAATAAAATGCACAGTAGGTGGTATCTACTGTAGATTATTGCGAAGCATTACTATGCTTTCTGTATTTTTAAATTTTAAATAATATTTTTAAAAATTGAATTAAATAATTTTATTATTTATTTATTATACTTTTTTGCGATTTTTTTACAATAATAGATTTACAAAGTTTATTAATTTATTTTAACAATTTTTGTACATTTAAAAGTACATAAAACCGTTGTTAGTTAATATCCGTGTTATGGTAGGGGAGCCCAAGCGGCGATTTTTGTAGTTACTCGAGCGGGTCAGATTATGGTATTAGGTAAAACCTTGTACCCTGAAAATGTACCTCTCCCATATATTGGCTCTTAATGCAGGGGAGTTCGTTAAGGGGGGGGGGGGCGAAAAAAAATCTATCGCTAGAAAAACTCGAATTCGTCAGATTAAGATAAGGTAAGTTAAGTACATGCAAAACAGTGTATACATATTTCAAAAATCTGACGATTTGAGTGGGGCGTAAGGAAATGGATGAGTCCCAAAGTTTCACAAGAAAAAAGCGAATATTTCGCGAAATGAATGACAGATCGAAAAACCAAAAAATAAGTGCTCAATATTTTTCAAAAATCTATCGAATGACACCAAACACGACGCCCCACGGAGGTAGGGTGGGATGTTACTTTAAAATCTTAAATTGGAGCTCCCATTTTTTATTGTAGATTTGGATTCCTTACGTAAAAAAAAGTAACTTATATTTCAGACATTTTTTCGAATTATGGATAAATGGAGCTATAATCTAAACAAACGATTGTTGGAAATGGAAAATTAAATTAAAAAATGGAAAGTCCCCATTAAAATGGACAACTTTACTTAACTGTTTTTGGTTTTAGGACCTACTCCTCACAACCCAATAGGTCCCCACAACGCTCCAGTGACTGCACATTTAGCATACTTTGCTCCCTTACCATTATTGATTTTAATAAAATTGAAAAAATAACGATTGTTAATCTCTAAGTGAACCACAAATTATAAAAACTAAATTTTCCGCAAATCGCCAGGAAATTTTGACATTCCTGTCAAAATTTCTTGAAGAAAAAGTCAGGACTTCCTTACTGTAAGGAAATGTCATTTCCTTACTGTAAGGAAATGATATTTCCGTACAGTTGTTAGTGTTCTACATAAATGATAGAAAACACATTGCTATTAAAACCTTGTAAATTACCTTAATCATTAAATTTTCTTTATCTGGAGCTTCCTGGATAAATTTTTCAATTTCTTCCTTCGTTAAAATCTTAGATTTCTTTGCCCTATAACCTTGAGCTTGCCGTTTCAATAAAGAACGAAGTTTTGAGTATGTAGATATATCTACATTGTGTTTAAGTGCAAGGGTTGACTTCAGCATTGAATAATTGGCCCATAATGTTGAAGATTTCATCTTTAAACAAAGGTCTAGGAAGTATGCCATTACAACATTTTCTGAGAAAGAACTCGTATTTTTACTCATGCGATAATCCATAAAACGTCTGTATGCATTTTCGTACTTTTCTCTTGATTTCTTTGGCAATAATTCTAATGAAGCAGTATTCACTGCCTCAACCAGCTCTGGAGGAGTCCCAGGAATGGAAATTTCATCATCACTTATCATTTTACTTTCGAGAACACCAGCAATTAAATTTATAAGCGTCAAGTTTGACAATTCAACCTCAATACGTTTCCATAGTAACCCAAGTAATTTTATTAGGAATTTCAAAGCACCATTTATTTGGGAATAAAATTATCGCGTTTTTTTTAAATCAATCAATATCTGTCGAATTTTAAACGATTTGCGGAAAAATAGTATGTTTACCTCGTAGGAAAAGCCACATTCCTGGACTCTGTGTTGCTAAGTCTCGGCTTGCGCCTCGACTTAGCAATCTTCACAGTCGTCCAGGAATGTTAGGCTTTTCCTACCCGGTAAACAATGTACTATTATTTAAAAAATTTCAGAACGTGTTTCGACGTAGGTATGTCATAAATGTCTTCAACTTTGAAGCCTTTCCAATTTTTGAAGAGCTGAAGTATGTTATCATGATTTGGGTCTTTTTTGTTCATCATATGACAAAGTTTCCTGCTTACATTAGCTCAAAATCAAAACCTGCGAAGAAACAAGAGACATAAATATAAAGAAACAAAATATACACAAAAGAATGTGTGTGTACTTTGTACGCACGTAAGAAGTTATTCTTCTATTATATAATTTTAACAAGTAAATATACTTAACAGGTTATTTGTATTCTATTTAAATATTAAACTAACTTTGTTATCTACCACTTTCAAAAAATTTTTATTAAAACAACCAAAAATAAAAAAAAATGAATCGTCCAGGATTGGAACCCGGGACCTTTCGATCTCTGACTGAACGCTCAACAACTACACCACCGAGTCTCCTGTAATTGACACGTAAGTTTCGGATATAAATACACAAACACGGTGACAAATAGATTGAGTGGTATCGTGATAAAAATGTTATACCTACATATTTTATTATCTTACTACAGAAGAAGAGAAATTCAAAGACACAAAAATTATAATAAATAATACATTTACTAAAAACACTAATATATTCTTTTAATGACTTATTTGCGCTGATACAGATACTATCTTGAAAGATTAGAAACGAACTACATACTGTCTGTGTGCGCATGCGCGCAGATTTATAAAACATTTTACTCTCAATCGCGCCTAAAGAAGAATAACTTCAAAAAGATTTTCCCATAACAGGTGTCTGGAAAATACACGTTGAACATCTCTTACATCTTAATGCAGAACGGGAAATAAAATAGAATTAAAAAGGTGTGTCTTATAATACGCACAAACAGTTTCTTCTTCTTTTGGAATCATAACCCTGGATGGATCTTTGCCTGTCTGGCTATGTCCTTTCATTCAGATTTATCTTGTGTTCTTCTCCTCCATTGTCTTATCTTATACTTTTGGTTTTCAGGTCATCTTCCACGTCATCAATTTATTTTCTTTGCTGTTTTTACATCTTCTTGTCTCTGGACATATCGCAACCATGACAGTCTTTGACTTTTCACAAATGTTACAATATTATCATGGTACACGACAATTAGACCGAAATCATTAGACCGAAAGCAGTAGACCGAACTCATTAGACCGAAAAGCACTTTACCGAAACCTCACTAGACCGAACAACATTAGACCGAAGTGGTACATAAATTAAAAAAGATTGCAGTAAATTATCATAAGATTTTGTATATATCTGTCTTTTTGTTTATTGTATTTTTTTGTATTATTTTATATATAGACTGTGTAAATTGTTACGCTGTACAGTCTGATATGAAATAATTTTCATCCGTTAACAAATTAGTGAAGGTAAAAATAAAAATAAATTAAGGATAGAGTGACGTTAACACCATTTTAACTGTTTATAAAATATCCATCCAAAAAACATTTAGTTGTAATTACATTAGTCTTGTTTCTTATACTGCGACAAGTAAAAAGAACTGCTTTTCGGTCTTCTGCTGTTCGGTCTAGTGAGGATTCGGTAAAGTGCTTTTCGGTCTAATGAGTTCGGTCTACTGCTTTCGGTCTAATGATTTCGGTCTCTTTACAGTAAACCATTATCATACCCTTCATTCAGTTCATTAACTTAGTCGTTTCTCCTAATTCTCCATGCGCTGTCTTCCTCTTGCACCGGACCATATAATTTTCTCCGTATCTTTCTCTCGAATGCAATGAGTTGCGCTTCATTTTTTTTTGTCATTACCCAAGTTTCACATCCATAGGTTATGGTAGGGGAGCCCAAGCGGGGATTTTTGCAGTTACTCGAGCGCGTCAGATTATCATATGGGGAGAAACGTGGTACCCTACAGATGTACCTCTGCCATATATTGGCTCTTAACACAGGGGAGTTCGTTTAGGGGGGTCCGAAAAAAAAAATCTATCCTTAAAAATACTTGAAATTGTCAGATTAAGATAAGGTAAGTTAAGTACATGCAAAACAGTGTATAATATTTAAAAAATCTGACGATTTGAGCGGGGCGTAAGGGAATTGGTGAGTCACAAAGTTTCACAAGAAAAAGGCGAATATTTCGCGAAATGAACGTCAGATCGAAAAACTAAAAACTACATGTTCAATATTTTTCAAAAATCTATCGATAGATACCAAACACGACCCCTCGCAGAGAGGGGTGGGGGGTAAATTTTAAATTTTAAATACAAATCCCGCGATATTTAGCAAAATAAACATCAGATCGAGAAACTGCAAAATACACTTATTTAATATTTTTGAAAAATATATCGAATGGTACCAAACACGACCCCCCACGGAGGTGGGGTGGGGGGTTACTTTAAAATCTTAAGTGGGAGCCCCCATTTTTTATTGCAGATTTGAATTCTCTGCATAAAAATAAGCAACTTTTATTCGAAACATTTTTTCGAATTATGGATAGATGGCGCTATATTCGGAAAAAACGATTAATGGAAATGGAAAACTAAATTAAAAAATGGCAAGCGCCCGCTAAAATGGAAAATTTTACTTAACTTTTTTTGGTTTTAGGACCTAATAATCACAACCCAATAGGTCCCCAAAGCGCTCGAGTGACTGCACATTTAGCATACTTTGCTCCCCTACCATTATTACGGGTCTAATAAATGTTCTGTAGAGACAATAGTCATTTTGGTTCTTTTGTCTAATAATTTCAATGTCATCAATCTTTTGTTAGCACGGTATGTATGATTTCCACTAGAAATACGTGCATATAAACATAATTTTACATACTTTACCTGATCTTTTCATAATAAAAATTTTGTATTATACTTATGATTCAATGAATTTGTACTCTACAAGCCCCCTAGTGGGAAAGTTTTGGGGTAGTTCTGATTTCTTTCATTATATATGGATTTTGGGCTGCTGAATCCGAATCTGAGGTTTGCGGACAAAATTTCATGACGGAACATTGAAGAAATCACGAAAAAAGCGAAAAATTCCTGCTTTTTCCCGCTTTTTTGCTTAAATCTCGAAAACTATTAACTTTTAGTAAATGGTGTGTTAACAAAAATTAAAGTACATAAAATTCTCTACAAATATCAGTATTTACTTTTTTTTTCAGATGAACCGTTCGGTCTAAAGTGCAAGTTGAAAATTGCTAATTTTCAACGGTCTCTGTAAAACCCACTTTTTACATTCCAAAACTTTATTTTTTATTAGAATGATGTCATTTGATCCATTTCTGCTAGTTTTCTGCACAAGTAATTAAAAAGAAAAAAAAGTCGAAATTGTACAAATTCAGTATCACAACAGGCCAGACCGGGGGCCACGTTCTGCCAACAGTTGAAGCTTGGATTTAAATTCTTCTGGCACATATTTTACAATATTTTTTACATCAGAAAGAATCACTGTTTTGTCTAAGTTGAACAAGATCTCCTCTAATTGATCCACCATTGTTGATGATAGGGCCATTGACTTAATCACTATTTTGGCCAGAGTTCTGTGAGCCAACATGATATGAGCTCGTACTGCCCTTGTGTAAGCGTGACCAGACATAATTTTTTCGGTTGATTTTGCCGCATATATGGTACTGAAAAGTTCAGCCAATCCACCACCTTGCATAATGTAACCAATTGCCCCCATGAAGGACATCAATAGTGAAATCCACCGAGCCTTATAACAACATTTGACAGATCAGAATCATCGGGACGACTAGTAAGGATGTCTCTTGCCTTGAGGTAGAGGGGTTGGTCAAATGTCACCAGACATGTAACTTGCTTCAAGGATTTAGTTTTCTCTACTCCGTTCAACAATTAAGTAAATATTGTATCATAATCACTTGGAGGAGCGTTGATAAATAGCTGGTAAACAATAAATGTTAGTTCAGATGGCATGTTTCTTGTGACAGCTTCCATGAATCCATTCCATCCTAAGAGGCCGGGAATATCTCTACTTTTCCCATAGAGCCACAGAAGATCAGGCACAGATAGAGTCACAGTTTCAGTTGGTGTGAACATTCCCTTCGGATCTATTATCTTGATTTCTGATAAACCTTGAGGTTTTGTCCTTTCAAAATGAATTAGTTGAACAGCTCCCTGACTTGCATAAATCTCACGCGTGAGTTTCGTTTTTAACCGAGGAATGGATTGGTTAGGTGCTACTGCATGTTTTGGTGCAATACAAGAAATGCCACCCATGATGTGAAAAGTGTTGTATCCGTCGATTGTATGTACTTTAAAATCAGCGTTGTCGTACACCTGCTGTGTAAAGCACGGCTGGTCAATTTTCTGCGGATCGCCTGCGATTGCTGATTTTTTCAGACAAATAGCTTCTTTATAGGATGAACAAAA
This sequence comes from Diabrotica virgifera virgifera, assembly GCF_917563875.1. Classification (NCBI taxonomy): domain Eukaryota; kingdom Metazoa; phylum Arthropoda; class Insecta; order Coleoptera; family Chrysomelidae; genus Diabrotica; species Diabrotica virgifera. Next base: position 211,223,082 of record NC_065449.1, read on the forward strand.
CCCCAAAGAGGAAACTACATCAACCAATTTTCTTGATCCGTACTTTTTGTAGAGCAACACGGCCAACCCTACAAGGACTGGTGAGACGAATGATCTGGGCCTTACCGCCGCTACAAGACTATGAGCAAGCGCGTTGCTTTTACTTCTTCCAGTTATCATATTTCCCACGTTTTTTATGAAGTACAACTTTTTCCATAAATTTACGTAGTGTTTCAGGAATTAGTTCTTCATTTCCTTCTAAAAACTTATCCGGTGGGGGTATTCCTGTGTTCATAAACCTGGCTCCGGACATCCTCAACAATAATGGCAGCAGCCGTCTGAACAATCCGTAGTCTTTCCTCTTTTTCATTTTTTAACGCTTGTTGGTACCAAGCGTCGTTCAAGATTTTGTAACCTGTGTCTTTGAAACAAACGACCGACTTCTTGTTTAGGGACATGGTAATAATTATATCGCTTCCGTATTTTTTGAGTAGATGAGCTTTGGCTGTCTTTTTGTCAGGACGATATTTACCCTTGATTTGGTCGATCAATTCATCGAGCAAAAATTGGCACTCCCCATCCCTATTCTCTAAATAATTGTAAACATCTTGCATTGCTCTTTCAACATCATCGGCAAATGGACCCGATTTTTTAATCTTTTTTTGAGTGATTGGGCGATTGTACAGTTTTCTCATGCATAAACTATGATACCGGCAATCAGAGGTTTACTAGACAAAAGGCGTTTGATTATGGCTTTGCCATACTGATCATCACGTTCTTTTGCTCGTTTTATAACAGTTTCTTTAAATTTTAAAACTCGAACCTGATACACCATATTGCGGTTGGTTGTCTTTTTACTTTGCTGTTCTATAAACTCAAGTGTTATGACGAGACCACACATAAAACATTGAGCTTTGAAATTAAAAGGTGGTGCAGTAGAACGTCTTTGAACTTGCTCCCTATCCTCTTCAACTTTCTTCAAGTAAGCGTTAATCATTTTTACATCATTGTAATTTTTACGACCTCACGCTATTAACAGCTTAATTAATCTTACTCTGTCATTAAAAAAAGAAGAATTATTGGAAATAATTCTTATTTATTTATCATTAGTAGAAATTTATTATGTATTTATAAGAAACTAGGAGAAATTTATCAAATGACAGCATTCTGATAAAAAATAAAGTGGGTTTTGCACAGACCATTCAAAATTCGCAATTTTCAACTTGCACTTTAGATCGAACGGTTCGTCTGAAAAAAAAAGGTATATAGTGATATTTGTAGAGAATTTTATGTACTCTAATTTATGTTAACAGAATATTTACTAAAAGTTAATAGTTTTCGAGATTTAAGCAAAAAAGCGAGAAAAAGCCGAAATTTTTCGCATTTTTCGCGATTTTTTCAATGTTTCGTCACGAAATTTTGTCCGCAAACCTCATATTCGGATTCAGCAGCCCAAAATCCATATATACTGAAAGAAACCAGAACTACCCCAAAACTTTCCTAGTCAAAACACAATTTTATTGAATCATTATACTAGATAAATTATACTGTTTATGTTTAGGCAAAAAACGTTTGTCGTGTCTTCCTAAATAAACAACTTATTGTTAATGAATATATATTAGAAACACCGAAAATTAAGATCGCGGATGTATTGCTCAACAAGTCTCGTGAATATGTCGTAGTGCCAAGTAAAAACAAGGTAAATTAAGAAATTACTCAAGCCGATAAAGGCGAAACATCATCTCAGGTCTATTTTTATGCATACAGGTGTAGAAACATCATTTTACTTGACTAGAAGACGGCTGGATGTTTCATGAGAGATGAGGACTGTTACTTCTAATATAGTAATTAACTGCTATTAGTGTTTTTTATTAATCCATTAATGTGTGGTAAATATGAGTAGTCTTTCGTTTTTACAATCGTGAAAGATATTTTTATTGGCTGTTATTGTTGGGATAAACATGGAAATATGCAACTTTCTTTACTTATATGTTTCCAATAATTATTGCTAAATAATCCGTGATGTTTGCTATTCTGTCATTCTGCTAATAGTCCAGGGCGCATCTGTTTTGAGATGGACGTTGAGAGGTGACTTAAATTTTTTTGCAGAAATTGCTTGAAAATGAATCAAATAATAATATCTGAGTTATCCTCCCACTCAAAATGGTCCGGAACATTGTTTAAATAATCAAAATGTCAAAATATGAAGGAAAAATTCGATTTTTTTATTGGTTTTTTGATTACAACTTTAAAACTATTCATTTCTGAGAAAAGTTGTACTGACATAAAAGTTGCGTAATTAAATTTCCTACAATATAGAATTGGTTAAAAATTTAAAAAATTGTCAACCTTGTTGCAAAATAGCAATAATAGCGAAAAAAACCATACAAAACAAGTATTCGCATTTTACGTTTTTCAACCATTTATGCTACACTTACGACCTTCATATTTTAGTCAGAAAAACTTTATAATATAGTAAAACAACACTGTAAGTTTCATTAAGATCGGTTTAATAGATTTTGCAAAATAAATTTTGCAATCCAGCTTTCGCAAAAAAAAAATCATCTTTTTATAATGTTGCAGGACTGAAAATAAAGCAGATAGCAAGTTGATTTTTTTTGCTTATAGAAGTGTACTGTACCTTTCATTTGCAAATTGCAAAATTAAAATTGATTAATTACCACGGCGTCAGAAAATTTTTTAAATAAACTTTAATTTTTGGTGCTACGCGCAGATCGCGGTGTTCGATTCACACAAGTTGATTTCCACCAAAAATTTTTCCAATCTTTATCTAATATATTATTTTCTTACTCTATTTATTTTGTTGTATTTTAATATTTTAATTCCACAAAAACAAACTAATTTTATTATTGTTTGTGAAATATTGTTTAAACAATTGCATATGTTTAAAAATAATAAACTTTTATTCTCTAAGTTAACATATATGAACAAAGAAAGTTTTTGCTAAAAAAAGTGTTATTTCAAAGGATAGAGTATGTGTTTTTATTTTGCAATAAACAAATTTATTTATTTATATCGAAATGTAATAAAAATTAAAATGTATCAATCATTATCAAAGGTCATTGGAATGCCCAATCAGACCAAACTATCCGCTGTCCTGCGCGTAGCACCAACAATTAATGTTTATTTAAAAAATTTCCTGACGCCGCACAGTGGGGCAGGAGAGCTAAAAAGTTGGCATAAAATGAAAATACTAAATGCAGTATTTTCTGTCACATTCATTTTAATTAAATAGTACACAATCCTGCGTATGATTTGGCATCATTTTTTCCCATTAAATCCCCCTCCACCAGTTGCGACGCGTCGCAAAGGGCACATGGTCCCGTGTTAACAATGCATAGGCCGCGATAACGTGATTCGACTTACGTTTGATCCACTTATTTCAAGTCAAAAGTTAATTTACTAGTAAAATTGGCTACGGATATTTGATCTTCAGGAAAGTGACAATATTATTACAGATGTGATATAATAATTAAGTAAATATAGTCTCTTATAATATGTTGTTTAAAATTACCTGTAAAAAATATCAAAATATGCATTTTTCAAAAAGAGCAAGTGATTTGTTAGTGTTCCCAGACTGATCCAACTTTAATTTTGTTTTATTTTGAAAGCTTGAGTATCATTCTTTAAAAAGTAATTTTAACTTTTTGCTCATATTTGCTCCTTTTTTCATAATTTTATTTTTTGTGAGGTTATCTTCACCTAATTAAATTGAATAACACTCTCTTCTAATTTTTCGTTATTTGCACAATTCAAGCATAATAATTCAAGAAAGTGTAGTAGATCCAAAACAAATTAAGATGCATTCCACTTTTTGTTGATTAGTAGTAATCCACTGATCACAAGCAAAAGAAACATAAATAGAAAGAAATTAGAAGACCTGCCTGTGGAAGCACTGCATATTAGTGCATAATATATTATGTTCAAATCTCCGAATGTGCAAGATGTTGACGTCACATCTGATGATTCTGATGATGATCTGTAGTTTAAGTTTTTCAATATTTTACCTATAAAATTTTATGTTATTCTTATAAATATGCGGTAAATGGTTTTAAAGAACAATTTGATTAAGCAATTTTTCAAAAATAATGTTAACACAATTGTTTTGAGATATAAATAATATTAGATAATAAATCTACATAAAAACAAGTAAATTAGACTGTAGATTTATTTTAAATTAAAATGACTAAACTTCAAATATCATTTAAATCAATATTGGTAGTAACTACGGACATGCAGCTTTGAAAATTTTGAGCAAAACATTTTTTAAACAAGCCATCTTTCAAGGAAAAATATTTGTAAAGCGAGGCACAGGAAGAAGAAGAACATCCTGGTTAAAGAACTTCAGAACCTGCTTTAACACAACATCTGTGCAGCTTTTCCGCGCTGCTGCAGATAAAATAAAGAATGCCATGATGATCGCCAACATTCGTCACGGATAGGCACATTGAGAAGAAGAAGAAAACATTGAAAAAACATCGTTTTTCTTTATGTACACACAACTTATAATATTTGAAAAAAAAATTGGCCATAATATATCGACAATGATTTAATGCCAACTTATGTTGTCTCTTGCCCCACTGTGCGCCGTGGTAATTAATCGATTTTAATATTGCAAATTGCAAATGAAAGGTACAGTACACTTCTATACGCAAAAAAAATTCAACTTGCTATCTGCCTTATTTTCAGTCCTGTAACATTTTGAAAAAATGAATTATTTTTGCGAAAGCTGGATTGCAAAATTTATTTTGCAAAATCTATTAAACCGATCTTATTGAAAGTTACAGTATTATTTTACTGTATCATAAAGTTTTTTTGGGTGAAATATGAAGGTCCTAAGTGTAGCACAAATGGTTGAAACACGTAAAATGCGAATACTTGTTTTCGTATGGTTTCTTGGCAATTATTGCTATTTTGCAACAAGGCTGACGATTTTTTAAATTTGTAACCAATTCTATATTGTAGGAAATTTAATTACGCAACTTTTATGTCAGTCAAACTTTTCTTTTAAAAGTATTCGGAAATGAATACTTTTAAAAGTTATAATCAAAAAACGAAGAAAAAAATCGAATTTTTCCTTCATTGTTTGGACATTTTGATTATTTAAACAATGTTCCGGACCTTTTTGAGAGGGAGGATAACTCAAATATTATTATTTGAGTTATTTTCAAGCAATTTCTGCAAAAAAATTTGAGTCACCTCTCAACGTCCAAATGTACTAATATTTTTTACAGATGCGCCCTGGTCTATAATGTGTTCGTTCTGTTCTTGTTTTCGTTTTGTCGCCCATGTATTTATGTCTTATACATTACATACCCTTCTAATGTTTTCGCTTCTCTCTTTATTCTTCTGATTATTCTTATCTCTGTCGTTTCTGGTAAATCGTTGCTTTTGTATTGTCTTAGGTGCTTCTTCTTCCAGACTGTATTATTAAGAGATGCCGCCGCTTGTTTTTCTCTAAAGACTTGTCGCATCACTTTAATTATTTAAACTGAATATGGATATGAAAACTGTTGATTTCGATTTTTCATCGTAACGGATATTTCGATTTAGTCAGACATTTGTTTTTTGTGATTGTCTGCATTCGATAGGGGTAGATATTTTCGAGGGTTCTTATAAATAATAATAGATATCTCTAACTTGGATTCGATCGAAAGCCCTTGTTAGGTCTATGAAACATTATGCCGGTTTATTATATCCAATGACGTTTTCCGTGATTTTTGTTAGTACAAACACTGATATTTTTATCAGATCAACAATCTGATAGTGTTATCAATTTAATGATTCTGTACATTATGTTCTTCTTCCAGGAAGCTTGAGGAATGCGAAAGCGACATCAAAGTAAATGGTACCTGGGTCAATAATATACGATATGCGGATGACTCGGTCTTAATAGCAGACAATATAGAAGACCTCCAAAACCTTCTTAATAAAATTGGAGAGCATAGCGAGAACATGGGACTTAGCATCAACATAAAAAAGACGAAGTTCCTTATAATCAGCCGTCAATTATGTCAACATCAAAATTCAAGACTAGCATATAACAACCAAGATGTAGAGCGCGTAAGAAAGTTTAAGTACATGGGAACCTGGCTATGTGAAGACTGGATGTCGGATATGGAAATTAAATGTCGGATAGAAAGAGCCAGAAGTGCATTCATGAAATTCAAAAACGTCTTTACGAACTCTGACTTTGACCTAAACCTAAGACTAAGATTCACAAAATGCTATATATGGTCGGTGCTCCTATGTGGCATGGAAGGATGGACTTTAAAAATAAACACAATGAATAAGCTAGATGCATTTGAGATGTGGATCTATCGACGAATCCTTAAAGTTCCCTGGACCGCATGAATAACAAATGAAGAAATCCTGAGAAGAATTGGTACAGAACGACAACTGATGTGCACAATTAAACAAAGAAAAACGGCATACCTGGGGCACCTAATTAGAAATGAAAGATACCAGTTTCTGCAAACCTTAATTGAAGGAAAGATCGAAGGAAGAAGAGGAGTGGGCAGGAAGAAAATGTCATGGCTCCGTAATGTCAAACAATGGACAGGACTAAAAAACATAGGAGACCTAATACATACTGCAAGGTATAGAGAAAAATGGTCAAACGTGATCGCGAACATCCATTAGTGGATTGCATAAGAAGAAGAAGAAGAAGAAGAAGAAGAGTTCATTATGTCAGAAGATGGCCCACTACAAATTTTTCGCCACGATATACCATTGGCACCTGTGCACATTAACCATTTATACCAGACCATTGTAATAGATACCGAACCCAGTCCAGAAATTGAAATCAGGAGAGGAGTTAAGCAGGGATGTATTATGTTTCCATTACTCTTTAATGTATAATGGTGAAACCATTTTTGAAGAAGCATTTCTATCTCAAAGTGAAGGAATAATAATTAACGGAACATCTATTAACAACATAAGATATGAAGATGACACAGTGATTATGGCAAGCTCTGCTGAACAACTCCAACTACTACTAAACAAAACAAACAATTTCTGTGAAGAATATGGACTAAAAATGGATATAAAAAAGACCAAATACATGATAATAACTAAGAAAACAAACATACAAACAAGCATACATTTGGGAAATGTACCGATAGAAAGGGTTGATAAATACAAAAACCTAGGAACCTGGGTTTCAGAGAAAAATGATCAAACAACAGAAATAAGGACCAGGATAGAAATAGCAAGAAATGCGTTTGTAAAAATGAAAACAGTTCTCTGCAACAAAGACCTTAGCTTAGAACTGAGAGTAAGAGCTTTGAGATGCTACGTGTTGTCGATACTACAATATGGACTTGAAAGCTGGACGTTAAAGCAAGAACACATAAATAAGCTACAGTCATTTGAAATGTGGTGTTACAGAAGGATGCTTAGAATAGCATGGACACAGAAGAAAACGAACACGGAAGTACTGCGAGAAATGGGTAAAGAATGCGAAATAATAAACACAATAAAAATAAGAAAGTTACAATATCTGGGACACGTAATGAGGGGACCGCGATATGAAATGCTAAGACTGATAATACAGGGAAAGATAAGAGGCGGAAGGAGTATAGGAAAAAGGAGAGTGTCATGGTTGAAGATTTTATGGGACTGGTTTAAATGCAGATCTATAGAACTCTTTAGAGCAGCGGTAGATAGAGTAAAGATAGTGATGATGATATCCAACCTCCGATTAGGAGCCGGCACTTGAAGAACTAGACTCATCTATTTTATACTAAAATTAAGCTTGAAACATCGAGAATCAAGAAATCATACTCAGATTTTTTTAAAGAAACATCGCAAAACAAATAAAAAACATGTATAGGTATTACTAACAAAAGGGAAAAAGGACTAAAACAAATTGATTTGGTCGGTTTTGTTGAAGTGCAGACATTTAAAATAACTATTTTATTAGAATCATAATAAACCGTTTAACATTTCCGCTAAGCTTCTAAAGTCAGCAATCTATACAGTATTTATTGCTAATGATGCGAAGCTTGGGATATTATTTTTAATTGCATAATTGCATTCAATCTATGTCTTACAAACATTATTTCTAAATGGTTAATTACATTTACTTTATTGTTTTCTTCCATCTCTAATCGTGGAACGTGTCAGGCCTACTAGATTTTTTAGTGCCGATGCGACGTGCCGTACAAGCTACTGAATAATAGGATGTCTGAACTACTCAGTAATTACACAACGATTATTATTATTAAGTGACTTTACGTGTCTGGAACAATTATTAGGCCTTGTTTAGTCTTATCTGCCAACTTCATTCTCCAATTGCGTAAATATTTATACAGGGTGTTTCTAAATAAGTATGACAAACTTTAAGGAGTAATTCTGCATAAAAATAATGACAGTTTGCTCTATAAACATATGTCCGCAAATGCTTCGTTTCCGAGATACGGGGTGCTGAATTTTTTTTTCAAGCTGCCAATTTATTTATTACTCTAACACCGGTTGAGCTATGAAAATGAAGTTTGGTAGGTTTTAAGAGGTTGTCGTTGCGCATTTTTGACATACAAATAAGAGTTTTGTATTCATCATTGGCGCGCATACGAGTAATGATCTGAATTTTTTAAAGAAAAAATAGTACGCCACTGAGATATTTCAAATTAAAAATTATGTTTAAACTCCACGTTTAATTCATAATAAAAAACCACTCTTGTCTTATTTTCATATGATGCACCGTTTTTATGCAAAAATAATAAACATTTTAGCGCGTATTTTTCATTTCATTAATACATTATCAAGAACTATCGTATTAAAATACAATAATACTAAACTAGAACAATAATAGAAAATAATACTAATAAGATTTCAACTTTTCAAACTACAACAAATGTTCAAAATGACCTCCTTCACTGGTGGCAGAAGAATTTTATATTTATTATTGGCGCGCGTGCGAGTAATGGCCTGAATTTGTTTAAGAAAAAAATAGTACGCTACTAAGATATGTCAAATTAAAAATCATTTTTGAATTTCTCGTATAATTTGTGACAAATAATATATCTAGCCTTTTTTTTCATACGAGGCATCGTTTTTATACAAAAAAATTTATACATCTTAACGCTGACAAAGTATTCGAAGTAGTTTCCATATGCATAAAAACTTATTACATACTTTGTAAACGTTGAGATGTTTTATTTTTTGCATAAAAACGGCGCCTCATATGAAAAAAGACAAAAAAGTTTTTTGTCGAAAAATGAACGAGGAATTTAAAAATGATTTTTAATTTGAAATATCTCAGTAGCGTACTATTATTTTTATTTGAAAAATACAGACCATTACCTGTACGCGCGCCAATGGTGAATATAAAATTCTTCTGTCACCTCTGAAAGAGGTCATTTTGAACAATTGTTGTAGGTTTGAGCCTAGTTTAAATCTTATTAGTGTTATTTTCTATTATTGTTCTAGTTTAGTATTATTATACAGGGTGTCCCAAAAGTAGTGGAACGGTCGAATATTTCGCGAACTAAACATCGGATCGAAAAACTGAAAAATACGTGTTCAATCATTTTTAAAAATCTATCCAATGACACCAAACACCAACCCCCACTACACCCCCTGGAGGTGGGGTGGGGGGTAACTTTAAAATCTCAAATGGAAACCCCCAGTTTTTCTTGCAGATTTTAATTTGTTACATAAAAGTAAGCAACTTTTATTCAAGACATTTTTTCGAACTATGGATAGATGGCGCTATAATTTGGAAAAACGATTTATCCTGATACCATAGGTAAATTATAGAAACGGCCTAATATCTCACGAAATACACTTCCAGATGAGAAACTAAAAAACAGATTTTTAATCTTTTTCGAAAACCTATCGAATAACACCAAACATGACCCTCCAACCCACCCCCTGAATGTGGGGTGGGGGGTAACTTTAAAATCTTAAATAGCAATCCCCACTTTTTATTACAGATTCGGATCCGTCATGAAAAATTAAGTAACATTTATTCGAAACATTTTTTAGAATTGTTAATAGATGGCGCCTTAATTGGAGAAATTCGATTTATTAGCGCCATCTATCAGAAATTTAAAAAAATGTTTCGAATAAATGTTGCTTAATTTTTTATGACGAATCCGAATCTGCAATAAAAAGTGGGGGTTGCTATTTAAGATTTTAAAGTTACCCCCACCCCACATCCAGGGGGTGGGTTGGAGGGTCATGTTTGGTGTTATTCGATAGGTTTTCAAAAAAGATTAAAAATCTGTTTTTTGGTTTCTCATTTGGAAGTGTATTTCGTGAGATATTAGACCGTTTCTATAATTTACCTATGGTATCAGGATAAATCGTTTTTCCCAATTATAGCGCCATCTATCCACAGTTCGAAAAAACGTCTTGAATAAAAGTTGCCTACTTTTACGTAACGAATCCAAATTTGTAAGAAAAACTGGGGGTTTCCATTTAATATTTTAAAGTTACCCCCCACCCCACCTCCAGGGGGTGTAGTGGGGATTGGGGTTTGGTGTCATTGGATAGATTTTTGAAAATGATTGAACACGTATTTTTCAGTTTTTCGATCCGATGTTTAGTTCGCGAAATATTCGACCGTTCCACTACTTTTGGGACACTCTAATATATTAGATATTTCTTGATAATGTATTAAAGAAATGAAAAATACGCGTTAAAATGTTTATTTTTTACATAAAAACGGTGCACTATATGAAAATAAGACAAGAAAGGTTTTTTATCATAAATTAGACGAGGAATTCAAAAATATTTTTTAATTTGAAATATCTCAGTGGCGTACTACTTTCCTCTTTAAAAAATTCAGACTATTACCCGTATGCGTGTCAATGATGACTACAAAATTCTTATTTGTATGTCAAAAAAGACGTAATGACTACCTCTTAAAATCCACCAAATTTCATTTTCATAGCTCGACCGGTGTTAGAGCAATACATAAATTGGCAGTTTCTATTAGACATATATTTTTATGTTCCGTAATAGTTTGCAAGCCTTCTGTGTTGTATTTTTAACTTTAATACAAAACTTAAATTAGTTTGTTTGAGTTAAAATCTAATAGACATTAGTCCTTTCTATCCTGCCATTCTTCATCTCTAAGGTCTCCTCTTTCCTTGGCCTCGTCTTGAATGACTTGTTCTACTTTCATTCTTATTTTTATGTCCTCATTTTTAATACGATCCAATATTGTTACTCGACAAATTCTTCTCATGAACTCAAGTTTGGTTGCTGTAATTTTGGACCTCTTTCTTTTGTTTATTGCCCAATTCTTTGCTCTGTAAATAATTACACTATATACTATATACCAAGATGTTATAATATTCTTCTTTATATTATTGATAATCTGTCTATCTCATAATAGTGCACCGTCCATTTGTTTGGTAATTTTTTTGTTTGCGCTAATCTGCTGGTTATCTTTTTCTCAGTAGTTCAATTCTTTGTGATTATGAATCTTAAGTATTTTAATTATTTTTCAGTGCCGTTAATTTCCCTATCTTCGTCCATTTCTAAGTTTCTTCAGTTAATCCTGCCTGGTCAACTCCGATTTTATTTGAGATAAATTTTTTCTGTTTTATTTCAGTATTTTCTCGATCAATCGGATACCAATTCCTCCTAATTATTTCTTTTATTTTTTCGTTATTGTTTTGCACAGATTTATTATTTGTGTCGAGGATATAATATTTAAATTATAAACTCTTGTTTTTGTTTTCGATAATCTCAAACTCATACAAAATACATTTTGATGTTGACCACATCAAACCTGGATTTACCGTCAAACATCCTGTTTATTTTGAAAGGTGAGCTTACGATTCCCGCTAAACCCAAATTCAAATCCGCTTTAGCTAACCCAAAACAAAACATCCTTTGAATATATAAAGTCTTTCACTATTAGCAACGATCTCACGTTCAATGGGTCCCCAAAAGGATTGATGATGACGCATTGCCACAAGTGCTGCTATGCAACCTTCTACAAATTGCATATTTTGCTAAACAATTTCCTTATTACTGAATAAATTTATTTTTGTTGGAACACGTTCAATGGTTTGTTTTTCGAAAATAGCGTGTTGAAGACTCTTTCGGTCTTGTAAATAGTTCAAGGGCGATTGCAATTGCACTGAACCAGACAGACATGTTAATTACAGATTTAGGTTTAAAATAAAACTTAAACCGGTATTCTTTTTAGTGTATAAAAGAGTTCTTAATTTAAGATGAAGTATAAAGAGGTAAATATTAGTATACAGGAAATTTCATATTTAACAATGATAGTTCAGTTTAGTTAGTTTGTTACATTACCATCTTATAATATGCAAGAACGAGGAATAGTAGATGAACTCGGAATGATCTAAAGAAACAATGAAAACTGAAAAAAAAGTGGTACATAGAGGAATATCCATAGACCTTGGATTCATGGGAAAATATAAGTCAGAATCCCAGCATGAGATTCATATCCCATAGTTGAATCTCGTGGTTTTCGTCCTAGGATCGTCTCTTCTCATCTTCTCTCGAACCTCTTCATTCCGTGGTGATGTTTATGGGATCTACAGATGCTTTTCTGGAGTGGTAGATCTCCTAGGTCGTCAAGGATTGGGTCTACCGTATTTGGTTGTTCAAACCCCTTCAGCTTTTCACAGAGTCTCTCCAATAGTTCAATGTTTTACGCTGTGATTTTGTGGCCCAGGCATACCAGTGGCAGAGAGCTTGTGGAAAGCAGTGGGTCCGTTTTTCAGTCCATATGGAATTACTGTGAATTCAAATGAAAGCCAAGTCCTATCTGGATCCAGCATTGACAAAATCTTGAACCTACATATCTCCTTGATGGTACAGTTGTCAGGTGGCACCGTTGTTGTCTTATCGATTGTTACGTCGTTAATCTTTCTGTAGTCCACACTGAAACCCTTAAAGCTAACGTTCTTCTTCAATATCAGTATAGAGCTGTTGTGAGGTGACTTGCTATGTTGGATTATCCCCACCTCCAAGATTTCTTGGACCGACTGATAAATCAACTTCTTATTGATCGGTGAACATGACCTGGTGTTAATGGTCGGATTTGTTATTAATTTCATCCTCATCTTTGTAGTCTTCTCGTTTATCTCCGGGGCATGTCGTGGAAGACGTCTTTATAGTCCTTGGTAGACCATTTTTTCGATTTTTGGAAAGCAGATGGGATTCAATTCCCAATTCAGTGGTGGAAGTGTTCTATATTTGTTGTTAGGCGCCATGTCGTCTTGTCTGCATGGACTGGTTCACCAGTTCAGCATCGTAAGCTCTGATAAGATCTTCGAAGTCTTGTGTCTCCTCCTTGGCTGCAGTTAAATCTGTAAGAGACACGAAATGTCTCGTACAGTACTATAAATTTTACATTATGTAAAAAAATAAAACCAAAAGTTTATCGGCCCACTTTGAGTTAAATCTAATTCCTGATTGGCTCTGGCTGTGCAATTAGTAATTTCGAGTTCAGGAATAGTGAATTCCAGATTTGATTGAAATTATAATGAAATTGTATTTCGACAAAATCGAAATTAACTTGACCGTTGTTGTGATACTGAACACACGTAGCACGATAGTCTTGAAGTTAAAAATGAAGCGACACAGTTATTTTGATTAATTCATTAATTATGTCGGTTCTAGGGTTCTTCCTAGGATTGCAGTTATTACGCTAATGAAATTTTAATTGCTATCCCAAAAAAAAACATAATGTTATTTATTGAAATTTCTTGAAACTAATAGATGCATTCAACATTTTAAAATCAAACTGTGATTCTAAAAAGAACTACGGAACCGAGGTATATGAGCGTCACATTGAACATTTTGTTGTAAAAGGTTTCATATTTTCGTGTTAGTAACTAGTATAACTCTTTGTAACTAAATGGTTGTTTTTAGAACCACAATTTGTTTTTCAATGTTGAACGTATCTATAGAGAATATCTATAGAGAATATATTTAGCAATTTCATTTGCGTCATAAATGCAATCCTATGATAGAAAAACTTTGGGATAAGTAATACGTAATACACTAAACAAAACAACTGTGTGGCTTCATTTTAACTTCAAATATCTCGGAAAATAATAATTTTATCGGAACGAATAAAGAGTATGTTATCTACTTAGAATGTATTTAAGAATCGAAAAATTGTGCTAAAATTGCTGTCAGTGACGTGAGTGCTGTCAGTGAGTTTGGGAAGGGTCAGCAATTTACTTTCAACTGCCGCACGCCTCTGGTAATAGCCAGAAACATTTATTTAACATAATTTAGTAGGGTATACAGTACCTACATTTGTTGATAAGTATCACAACGATATGTCAAATAGTTTTAAAGCACTAGGTACAAATAAACTGCGCGTCATAGAACGCGGACACCCTAAAAAATGGGTAATTTTTGAGGTTGCGTATCTCCTAAACCTGTTGTCCGATTTAAGTGATTTTTTGAATATCTTGTAGCCTTGTTCTTTGTCATAATCCCTGTAATAATATTTTTTCTAAACAGGTAAATTTTCATTGTATACCGGGTGTACGAATCAAACTGTGTTTTTTTCTCAAAGTTCGCAACACCCTGTGGAATATCCTAGCATTTATAAAATACTGAAATTAAAACCAACTATAGCCTCAGGTTTTCTCAACATTCTGTTTTTTGATTCATTCGCTTATGTTGGACAATACAAAGGTTAGGTACTTTAACAATTAGCCATGTTCTTTTTCAGTACAGTTTCTAAACAAGTGCGACAAACTTTAAGGGGTAATTCTGCATTAAAAAATAATGACAGTTTGCTTTATAATCGTATGTCCGCAAATGCTTCGTTTGCGAGATACGGGATATTGAATTTTTTCTTACAAACTGACGATTTATTTATTGCTTCAAAACTGGTTGAGATATGCAAATGAAATTTGGTGGACTTTAAGACGTAGTTATTGCACATTTTTTGACATACAATTAATAATTTTATATTCACCATTGGCGTGCATACGGGTAATATGATCGGTCATATTACCCGTATGCACGCCAATAGTGAATATAAAATTCTTGATTGCAAGTCAAAAAATTCGCAATAACTATCTCTTAGAACCTACCAAATTTCATTTGCATGTCTCAACCGGTTTTAGGGCAATAAAATAAATCGTCAGTTTGTAAAAAAATTCAACATCCCGTATTTCGTAAACGAAGCATTTGCGGACATAAGTTTATAAAGCAAACGGTCATTATTTTTTCATGCAGAATTGCCCCTTAAAGTTTGTCGCACTTATTTACAAACAACCTATACTGATGAAGAACATGACTAGTTAAAGTACATAACTTTTGTATTATCCAACATAAGAGAATGAATAAAAAAAAAGAATATTCAGAAAACCTGAGGCTATAGTCGGGATTTAATTTCAGTATTTTATAAAGGCTAGAATATTCCACAGGGTGTTGCGAACTTTGAGAAAAAACACAGTTTGATTCGTACACCCTGTATACAATGAAAATTTACCTGTTTAGCAAAAATATTATTACAGGGATATTGACAAAGAATAAGGCTATAACATATTCAAAAAATCACTTAAATCGGACAACAGGTTACGGAGATACGCGACATCAAAAATGACCCATTTTTTAGGGTGTCCGTTTTCTATGACGCGCAGTGTAGTTTTTAAATTTTTAAATAAAACACCCTGTAGCTCAGTAAGGAGCCACATTTTATGTAAATGATTTGGGTTAAACGTTAATATTTTGAGCTCAGGAAGCTACAGTTAAAATATTTCTAATTATTAATGAAACACCCTGTACAGTTTTGTCAATTACAATAAATACTGGTTTTACAAACCAATGTTTACGAAATAGACGTGAATAAAATTGGAGTGCAGTTGGTTTTACTTATCATTCTTTCCGTGCACGGCACATTGCCAGAATCACTGCAAGCACACCTTAATCCAGCATGAAATTATCTGGATCGACGAGAAGCGTGTAAAACACGCCGAACGTGAGGCTAATTATCATCACTCGCTTGATTCACTTTATTTTTACCCACAATTTACAATAGTTTATCCAAGTCGCAAGGTCGAACGGCGTCCATGTTCTGCTCTGTAACGGCTTGATTGTGGATTGTGGGTCGGATTTTAATTTAATTCGCGATTCGCGATTTGTTGACACGCTTTTCAACCACATAAATATTTACCTAATGTTAAGGTTAACGCTACAACGTTTGAAAGGTAATCTACGAGATTACCTTTCAATGTTGTAGCTGTTTTATTTGATATTAATGTTAATTACTTTTTGCGTCGTTACAAACGTCACATGTCACATCTCTGCTATTTTATTTTTAAATAATTATTTTACTTTATTTTATTTAATATTTCATTAATACACTCCGCCAAAAAAGTATCGCATCACCTTAAAAATGGGGCATTTTTAATGTCTCATATTTCCTAAACATGTTCGATTTTAGTGATTTTTTTAATATATTATATTATTATAGTGGAGTCACTGAATGTGGATATGAGCTATTACCTCCGATTTCGTTGAACCTTCATCGATTTGCATGAAAATTGGTGAGTGGTTAGAGGATATCTCAAGGAATAAAGGTGACATGGTGCCAACTTGCGCTTTTACCCTGGGGGTGGATGCCACCCCTTCTCGGGGATGAAAATTATTTTATTAAAAATAACCCCATAATTCGATAGAGGGACAAATTTCAAGCAAAATTTCTTATATAAAATTATTAAAATAAATTATTAAAGTTATTAAAGATCAAAGATAGAGTTATTAAAGATCAAAGATTTTAATTTTTCTTGAGAAAAATGCATGTTTTTAACCAATTTTTCATCAATAACTCAAAAAGTGTAAGTTTTTACAAAAAATGTTATTATTATCAAAATA
This sequence comes from Diabrotica virgifera virgifera, assembly GCF_917563875.1. NCBI lineage: Eukaryota > Metazoa > Arthropoda > Insecta > Coleoptera > Chrysomelidae > Diabrotica > Diabrotica virgifera. The sequence continues at coordinate 211,239,918 of NC_065449.1, forward strand.
ATAGTTAATAAAAAATGAAATAAACTCCTTACTACAAAAACCTTTTAATGTTAACTAGAAGTGAGTTATAGGTACATAATTGAATGTATATTTTTTTCGGCGAGTAAAAAACTGTAAATTATCAAGCTGAAATAAGGGGAAATTGATGCATTTTATAACATAAACTTATTAAACATTTGTCAAAGTACTTAAAAATATCTATTAAATGAGCCCCCAAACAGATAGCGTTAAAATTTATGCTCCAAATTTTTTTCAAAATTTATCTTTTAAAAATTTTTCCAAAAAATGTTATTGTTTTTTTTTTTTGATAACTCTGTTCGTGTTTACGATATCAGGTTCATCTAAAAACTGTTTGAAAGCTAATTCCAAGTGCTATTTAAGCACGTTGAAACTAATCTTTTAAACCCCTTACTTTTTTAAAAATAAAAGGTTAAATGACCCCGGTTGCATGGTTCCCACAGCAAAATTTAAGATTTAAACGTTTCTATCTCGGTTATTTTTTACCCTATAGAAATAGTAAAACAGGTAAAATATTTGGCACAGAATAAAACTAAAATTTGGTTATATATAATTTTTTACGTATATTGAGTATTTTTGGAGTTGTTATCAAAATAATATGAGAATTGCAATAATTTTAAAAATTATGATTTTTTTAAATTATATCTTTTTTTCAAAAATATGCATTCTAAACCGGTCAAAATTATCGAAAACATTACTTATGCTAATATAAAGAAGTTCTTGTAAGGATTACTATAATTTTTAATTTTTGTGGAAATGGCGGATGTTTTATTTTTCACTTTTTCCTAAAAAATTCGAAACGGTTCTTTTATTTTCATTATAACTTGCTTAATTTTGACGCTATTACCTTGTTATGGAGCTCATTTGATAGGTATTCCGAAGTACTTTGGCAAATGTTTAGCAGGAATATTTTATACATTGCATCGTTTTCCCGTTATTTAAGCTTGAATACTTAGATTTGAGTACTCGTCGAAAAAAATACACATTCAATTGCCAATAACTCACTTTGAACTAACATTAGTTTAGTTCTTTATGTGAGGAATGTATTCAATTTTTTATTATCTTCAATTTCATTAATAATAACTTTTTTGTAAAAGCTTACAGTTTTTGATTTATACGTGAAAAACCGATTTAAAACATGCATTTTTTTACGAATAAATAAAATCTTTGGTCTTTATTAACTCAAAAAGTGTTGATTAATTTTAATAACTTTATATAATAAATTTTGCTTATAATTTGTCCCTCTATCGACTTACGGTATTATTTTTAATAAAATAATTTTCACCCCGGAGAAGGGGTGGCATCCACCCCCAGGGTAAAAGCGCAAGTTGGCATCATGTCACCTTTGTTCCTTGAGGTATCCTATAATTACTCACCAATTTTCATGAAAATCGATGGAGGTTCAACGAAATCGGAGGTGAAAACCATCAGTGACTGCACTAATAGCTTTATTCTTCAAGAATATCGATGTAATAATATTGTTACTAAACAGATAAGTGTCATTGTATACCGGGTGTAACAATGATAGTGTGTTTTTTCCTCAAAGTTTGGAACACCCTGTGGAATATTCTAGCGTAGGTATATAAAATATTGAAATTAAAACTCAACTGTAACCTTAGGCCATCTAAATATTTTGCTTTTTGATTCATTCGCTTGTGTTGGATAATAAAAAAGTTAGGTACTTTAACAACTAGCAACGTTCTTCATCAATACAGGGTGTTTCTAAATAAGTGCGACAAACTTTAAGGGGTAATTCTGCATGAAAAAATAATGACAGTTTGCTTTATACCCATATGTCCGCAAATGCTTCGTTGACGGGATACGGGATGTTGAATTTTTTCTTACAAACTGACGATTTATTTATTGCTCTAAAACTGGTTGAGATATGCAAATGAAATTTGGTAGGTTTTAAGTGGTAGGTATTGCGTATTTTTTGGCATACAATTAAGAATTTTATATTCACCATTGGCGTGCATACGGGTAATAAGACCGGGTAATATGTCCGAAAAAAAAATATTGATGACCCGCTGGCGCTGATGTAGCCTCTTAATTCGACCAATGTCCCATAGAGTAACTGATTGTATAGAAAATCAAGGAGAAGCCACTCATTATTAATGTTTTTGACAAAATTGACGTTGGAAATGACGTTTTTTTTTCAAATTTCTTTTTTATTAACTCCTTGAGAGATTTGCAATCTGCCTATTAGGCAATAAGCGTTTTTTCTGACAATGAAGCTGATGACATGTAGAGTATTATTCCAATGAATAATCTCTTTTAAATATATCTAAACCTAAGGTAAACATTGTTGGTATGAATTTACAATAATTTGCCTTAAAAAACTAAACTAGAGTCTTTGTGATGTAGACAGATCGGATAGAAGTAGACGTTTTCGCCTACGGATTTCATTGGGATCGCGCACGTTTAGTTGGGCCGCTAACCGATTCGGGTGCACTGACACTTTTTCACTATAGTTGACACTAAATGTATGGTATCTTTGATGGATTCTAAAGGGATATCATGCTGAATGATTTCGTTACTTAGTAGGGAGCATCAATAATAATAGTTCTTAGTACTTTATTTTGGAACCTCTGCAAGATGGATTTGTTGGAGTTGCTAGCAGTTCCCCACAGCTGGATGCCGTAGGTCCACACAGGTTTTAAGATTATTTTGTATAATCATATTTAATTGTCTGTGGAGAGTTTTGATCTGCGACCGATGAGCCAATACATGTTTCTTAATTTGAGGCCAAGTTGCTTTCGCTTAGTGAATATGTGTTTTGTCCAAGTCAGTCGTCGATCCAGGTGCATTCCGAGGTATTTGGCGCTATCAGATTGTGGAAGTTGACAATCAATAAATTGAACAGGTGGGCACGTTTCTCTGCGGAGGGTAAACGTCACATGTGTTGATTTCAATCCATTTGCTTTAATACGCCATCTTTTTAGCCAGTTTTGGAGCAAATGACGTGAAAATATTTTAATTGTTTTATTTGCAGTGTATTGTTTGGCCATTATTGTTATTAGTGTACATTGTGCAGTTGTTGACTAATTTAAACTTGAAAATCCACGAAATCGCATTGCCAATTCAAAATTACGGTTTTTCTAGCATGAAAATGTAACAGCAGAATTTAATAAAGGTTGAGTTTCTCGTATTTCACTGTTTCAATTTCAACGTGAAGTAGGGTATAATAATAAACCCGCTGGAATTTCTAACACTTGTAATTTGAACCCATGAAACAGAAATCCTCACATTTTCACTAAAATTTCAACTTTTCTCATTTATCATAGAACACAAAGTTTAATCAAATATTTTCGTATGATGGAATACTTGCAACTTTTATCATTAACGCTGTTGATCAAGTTTTAATTTCCAATATAAGTTTTGACTTAAATGAATGATTAAAAATCCGTAATTAGTAAAAGAATGATTTTTAATTTCTGTAGTAACTTAAGCTGCAGTCAAAATATTACAAAGCCAAAATATATGAAAAAAAAGTATCTAAGTAAAATAACAGGATAATAGATCTCCTTGTAGGTGACCTTCCACAATACATTCTTCATACTTAATTAATAAGCTTAATCATACTTCATTAATTTTATCTGTTAAGCTTTTTAAAGTTAAACATTTTTTAATACGTTTTTTTTGTTTCAGGTGAGTAAAATTTGAGTATTAGTCGATGACCAAAGTGTAAGTAAAAAATAATGTTTAATATTTTAACAATTGAAAATATAGTCATCTCCACCAAATATTTATCAGCATAGAGTAATTTTCATTACACTTTTACAACTTTTACAGAAATTTTCTGTGATTTCAAATTAATTTTTCAATCATATAAATTTTTCAAGTAATTGTTTTTTATTTAATGTATTCAACAGATACCAGATAGCAGAAAGGAATTCAGATTTTTATAAATTAAAATTGGAAACTATTGTGTTTTAAATTTTTTAAAATATGTAGACTAGGGCACAAAATATCATTTTACACAAAAATTTCACAAATGTTCTCCACATTCCGGGAAATTGACATTTATTTTTAATAGATAGTAAATGTTTTATATATGAAATAACAACGATGCGTTAACTTTTTTGAAATCCATAAAAACCCATTCAAACAGCTCTAATTTCGATTTTCTAACTTCTAATAGTAGATTATACCACGAGTCAATAATGATGGCGAGGAAGTAACATTCCGAGGGAATGAGAGCCATTATTGCGAGTAGTATACTCTACTTTATCTACGACAAATTAATTAATTTAAGATTTTTAATGAACAACTTTATTTGTTAAAAACATTAAAATTAGTAATAGTACAATTAATAAACTGAATTGGTTGAGAATCATCATTAACTTTAGTAGAGTTTTTAATTATATTATATTATACGTTTTATTATAAATGGATTTCGATGTTTCAGGTATTAAGGTAGATGCTGTTGCTGTAGCTAGTTCTACAATTTCTGGTGGTGTACAATTAAAAGATTCTTCATTTTCGTCCATCTCAACACAAACTGTCAAATATACTATTCGTTTGACAGTGACACTTTTTGAGGTTGATTATTTTGTTTCCGTGGTGAATTTTGTGATTGTTGTGCCAGAGGGATTAATAGCTATTAATCCCGCATTATTAATCCCTAAGGGATTATTATATGGCATTATATTGCAAACACCACAAGTATAATACCTATATTATGTATCAGTCGTAGATAAAGTACATTTCAAAACTCAAATCAAATGGATATTTGAAATATTTTCGTGCCCTCAGTGCGCGAGTCTTATATAACTTTGTTTCTATGTTCAAGTATCTGTTAGCACTATCGAGTGATGTTCAGAAGAATTGTCTGAATATTGTCCAATAGGAATAAAATCACGTGATTACAATGTACCTAGTACACGTCTTGAGTACTGGTAGCACGCCAATTTATATTGCACAATATGTTAGATGTTAGATCAACCCGGCATATCTGCAGTCGACCCTGCTTTGATGTAATGATGGTAGTATTTCAAGAAGCTCAATAGTCTCGAAAGCTTTTTGGAAATCGACAAACGTTAGTAGTGGTGGTCGTCTAACGTATAAGTGGTCTATTATATTCCACTGATCTTTCTATACAGTCTTAATTATTATGGTAGGGGAGCCCAAGCGGGGATTTTTGCAGTTACTCGAGCGCGTCAGATTATCATATGGGGAGAAACCTGGTACCTTGCAGATGTACCTCTACCATATATTGGCTCTTAACACAGGGAGTCTCGAAGTTATTAGACCTTTTAAAAGGGTCAGGCTAGAGAATGCATTCTAAAGCTAGAAAATCGGGATAGATCTGAAAAGGTTTCATTGGAGTAGGCAAAAGTCACCTCATTGATTATATCTATCTAGTAGGACAGAACCAGATGTATTCATAATGTTATTCTGAAGCTAGAGTACGACCTGTACGATGGGTGAAATGGAAATAAAGTAATATGTTTTCTGATAGAAAAATTAAGTCGAAACTGAAAGTTACACTCTATGAAATGGCTAAACATAAAATTAGTTCTTAGTAAATTAAAATACGGCACTGAGTAGTTAAGAATAAACAAGAATACTGACTGCTTGTTTCACAAAAGTGAACGTTTAGATGGATGAATGGTGTGACAAAGGAAAAAGTTTGGTGTCCAAATCAAAATGCAAAAAAAATCGCAAAAATTGCTATACGTAAACACTAACTACTAATAAGACCTAAAGGTTTTTCAATCTTTATCTTTTTTGTTAATATAAACTAACAAATAAATAAAGAAAGATTCCTCTTAATGTGACTGGTTGCTTATTACAGAAGCTATCCCACGATCATAATAGCAAGACTTCCTAGATGAGATGTAATTTCCTACGTAGACCAGTCGCCGCTCCGGTCCCCGTCGACCGCCTCTTTATCTCGCATCTGCCTCTCGCAAGATTTGTGAATGTGGTCTTACGCTCAGTATTTATTGGCCCCAGGAAGCAGTAAGAGCAGTTACTACCACTCCAGATTGATTACGATTTTAAGATAAAGAAAATTGCTTACCTCGGTTAAAACTACGTAAATTAGTCAGTGATATTTCACACGATTTTTAACGGAAACCAACAATGCGACAAGATAAATGTGGAATAAACAAATCTCATGAATATTTTATCAAGTTAACTAAAATATACATCTTTCACATTAGTAAGCCCCATTTGCTTAATTATCTCCATTATTGATAATATTAAAAGACGGATACAAAATAAAAAAAAGAATGTGTTTACTTTGTCCGCACGTTAGAAGTTATACTTCTATTATATGATTTCACCGAAATCAATATACTTTAAACAGTTTGTTTACATTTTATTTAAATATTAAACTAATTTTAGTACTTCTACTTTCCAAAATTTTTTATTAAAACAATACCAAAAATTAAAAAAATAAAAGAATAAAACACACACAAATACATTGAAAAATGCCACAAAGAAATGATTTCTGAACAATAATTGTTTCCAAAAATTTATAAAAAAAATTATATAACAATATACTTACAATCATAAAATGTATAAAAAAAATAAAAAAATAAAAACTTGCATTGGGGATCGAACCCGCCTATTAAAGTGCTGTTAGATTGGAAATCCAAGCGCTTTACCATTTAGCCACCTAGTGCACCTAGACTTATCAGTCATGTGGGAAGGGGTCGCCCACGTTTGCTCAACTGTCATCAATACGACTAACTTCACGCGTAACTTTGATACGAGAATTATAAAAAAAATATGCATTGAAATCCAGATCCCGTAATTTTTTGAGCGTTATAAAGTGAGTACAAAGACATTCATATTTCTTTTTTTGAAATTACAGCTTCAGTTTACCGTACACTACTCGTAGACTCTGCCGATAAGGTAGAGTCGTGTTGAGAAAACCTGGCTTGCCCGTGGGAAGATACACCAACTGAACGTTTACACCATAAACTTTTTGACAGTTGCTTATTACTTATATGAATTTAAGCAAATGAGTTTGCTTTTTGTCGAATTAAAATATTAAAATACGAAAAAAAAACATAAAGTAAGAAAACAATATATTAGATGAAGATTGGTAGAAATTTTGTTCGTAATCAAATTACCTATGTAAATTAAATAATTACCTACTAATAGGTAGGAGTTTTTTTTTTGATTTTTTTTTTATTGTTAGATCGAACCGGGTGGCCATGGGGCCCGTACTGCAGCCTGAGTAGGCTTATTGCACACCGTTCGGTCTCGGGTTAACCATCATTGGGTTTTTGTCCCCAATGGGTTCGGGATTACTTAACTTGAAGTTAAGTCGTCTGTTACCTATAAGAGGTCCATTCTCCCAGCTACCAGGACAAGACCCTTTATTAGGTTCTTTACCTGACTTCTGACACTTAGGTTCGAGTTTTCGACCCCGTATTGCAGTCGCCATCGGGTTTGGGCTGGACAGTCAAATATGACATGTGAGGCAGTTTCATCTGCCTCCCCACATCTCCTGCAAACAGGGTCTCCGTGAAAGATCCCCATGTTGTGCAGGTGTTTTCTTAGGGTGCAGTGTCCGGTTAGTAAGCCAGTTACCGCCCTAAGCTTTTTCCTTCCGAGTCGTAGGGCCTCGTCGGTTAACGAGGGGTTTGGCCGCCCCATCATTAACTTGCTGTGCCGCTGTCCCGAAATATCGTTCCAGTGTCGGGTGTGCTGCGCAAGGATCCATTTAGCAACAGCTCCTTTGACAGCCGATTTGGTCACCCCTAGGCCAGGCTCAGGCCCAGTAAGGGGGACAGCCGAACCCTCTCTCGCAAGTGAGTCGGCTCTTTCGTTTCCTTCAACCCCCGTATGTCCCGGCACCCACCCGAGTTCCACTCGGTTTCGGTAGGCCAGGGTTTCCAGGTGTTGTCGGCATTCCAGCACAAGCTTAGAGTTAATTCTCCAGCTGGCAATGGCCTTAAGTGCTGCCTGACTGTCCGAGAGAATACGTATGGTCCTATTCTCAAGGCCCATTCGAATATTCTCTACGACGCAAGTCGTGATAGCAGCCACCTCCGCCTGGAATATAGTGGTGCACTGCCCAAGAGGCATAGATATGCACACCTCGGGTTCTACACCATACACTCCAGCTCCAGAGCGCCCGCCCATCACTGAACCGTCCGTGAACCATGTTAGCTCACTCTGCGGTCTTTTATCCCCCTCCACCGGGGGTTTTAACCCCAGCTTGAAGGGAGGATCAAATTTGTGAGTGACCGGACTCCAGTCACTCACCATATCCAGGATGGGGTCACGAACGTGCCCCACAATCCTGGTGTGCCCGTATGACCTTTGCCTCCAGACACCATTTAACTGCAGCCTGTAGACCCCTAGCCTCGCCTCGGCCATCACCAGAAGGTGCAGGGGAGGGAGTCCCATGAGTACCTCCATGGCTGCCGTCGGGGTACTTTTCATTACCCCGGTAACACAAAGTAGTGCTAGCCTCTGAACTTCCCAAGTTCTTTGGCGTACATTATTTTTTACATTTTTCAAATAGGTATGTAGATAATTTTTTATTACAATACTGAAACATTTACAATTACGTACCTGTTGCTTTTAAAAACTATTTAAAAAGTCACTACAATTATAAACTTGCTTTTGTTTCTGTCCTCACAACAATAAAAACTAATATACACAACATTTGTTTACTCATAACCTCAATATTAAACAATTATTGACAAATCATTTTAACACCCAATCAGAGCCCGTATAACGTTTGAGCTGCGCCCAAAACCAAGACTTTTGATGAATTCGCGCACATATACATTTACTCTAAAACGCGGCTAAAGAAGTATAACTTCAAAAGCATGATTTCTGAGATAAATAAATAAATGTGAAATAAAGACAGTATTGCAAGAATACTCTAACACAGCGTTTCATAAACTGTCTTCCGAGGAACCCCGGGGTTCCGTGGATATCACTCAGGGGTTCCGCGAAAGTTCAACCTCATTAAGCATTCATGTATAAAGATGGTAAAATATGTTATGCGAAAAATGCTGCAAAAGAAATGGCTAAGATTCCATTTTCGAATGCCATGGTAGCTCAGCGCATCAGAGATTTAGATGCCAATATAAAGAATGAACTTACTTTTCATCACAAATCATGCAAATTTTTATTACAATGAATAATTCAGCCGATATAGCTGGACTCCGCAATATTAATTGTAATTGTTAGATATCAGCACGAAGACGCATTATTGGAAGATCTATGAGCATCAAGTTAGCTAAACACCTATCACAAATCGATTCGAAAGTAGGTGGATAATTTGCCGCTAATTAGTCGTTAATTAGTTGTGAAAATACCGATTTTGTCGTTTCTTTTTTTTTTTATTTTTTTAGGTGCTTTGCTAACTTGATATAAAGTTAGCAAAGCACACCTCCGAAAAATGACTTTAGAGCGTTCGTAGGAGAATCGGAATAGGATTAGTTTTTGCCGCTAATTAGTCGCTAATTAGTTGTGAAAAAATTAATTTTCTAAATTAATTTTTTTTTTGTTTTTTTGGGTGCTTTGCTAACTTGATATAAAGTTGGCAAAGCACGCTTCCATAAAACGATTTTAGGGATTTCGTAAAAGAATGAAAATAGAATGAGAATTTGCCGCTAATTAGTCGCTAATTAGTTGTGAAGAAATGAATTTTCTAAATCAATTTTTTTTTTGTTTTTTTGGGTGCTTTGCTAACTCGATATAAAGTTGGCGAAGCACGCCGCTATAAAATGATTTCAGAGTTTTCGTAAGGGAATGAGAATAAAATGAGAATTTGCCGCTAATTAGTCGCTAATTATTTGTGAAGGAATTTTATTCAGAAAAAAATTTTTTTTTAGTTTTTCACGGTGCTCCGCTTACTCGATATAAAGTTGGCAAAGCACGACTCCATACAATCATTTTAGGGTTTCCGTAGAAGAATAGCAATGGAATAAGAATTCTTTGCTAATTAGTCGTGCATTAGTTGTGAGAATACCAATTTTGTCGTTTTTTCGTTTTTGACGGTTCTTTGCTGACTTGATATAAAGTTCGCAAAGCATGCATCCATAAAATGATTTAGGTTTTTTTTAAGAAGCATGGAAATAGGATCAGAATTTGCCGCTAATAAGTCGCTAATTAGTTGTGAAGAAATTAATTTTCTAAATTAATTTTTTTTTGTTTTTTCGGGTTCTTTGCTAACTTGATATAAAGTTGGCAAGCACACCTCCGAAAAATCATTTTAGGGTTTTCGTAGAAGAATAGGAGTAGAAAAAAAATTTGCCGCTAATTAGTCGCTAATTAGTTGTGAAAAAATGAATTTTCTAAATGAATTTTTTTTTCGTTTTTTTGGATGCTTTGCTAACTTGATATAAAGTTGGCAAAGCACGCCCCCATAAAATGATTTTATGGGTTTCGTAAAAGAATGAAAATATAATATGAATTTGCCGCTAATTAGTCGCTACTTAGTTGTGAAGAAATGAATTTTCTAAATTAATTTTTTTTTTGTTTTTTTGGGTGCTTCGCTAACTTGATATAAAGTTGGCGAAGCACGCCTCCCTAAAATGATTTTAGTGTTTTCGTAAAAGAATGAAAGTAGAATCAGAATTTGCCGCTAATTAATCGCTAATTAGTTGTGAAGGTATTTCATCCATAAATTCTGTTTTTTTTTTTTTGGTTTTTACGGTGCTTCGCTTACTCAACATTAAGTAGGCAAAGCACGCATCTTTAAAATGATTTAAGTTTTTTCGTAAAAGCATGGAAATAGGATGAGAAGATCTCTTTTTTTCACGAAAACCCTTAAATCATTTGATTGAGGCGTGCTTTGCCAACTTTATATCAAGTTAGCAAAACACCCAAAAAAACAAAAAAAAAAATTAATTAAAAAAATTATTTTTTTCAGAACTAATTAGTGACTAATTAGCGGCAAATTCTCATTCTATTCCCATTTTTCTACGAACGCTCGAAAGTCATTTTTTGCAGGTGTGCTTTGCTAACCTTATATCAAGTTAGCAAAGCACCTAAAAAAATAAAAAATAAAAATAAACGACAAAATCGGTATTCTCACAACTAATTCACGACTAATTAGCGGCAAATTTTTTTTCTATTCCTATTCTTCTACGAAAACCCTAAAATGATTTTTCGGAGGTGTGCTTGCCAACTTTATATCAAGTTAGCAAAGCACCCGAAAAAACAAAAAAAAATTAATTTAGAAAAATAATTTCTTCACAACTAAGTAGCGACTAATTAGCGGCAAATTCTGATCCTATTTCCATGCATTTTCATAAAAACCCAAATCATTTTATGGATGCATGCTTTGCGAACTTTATATCAAGTCAGCAAAGAACCGTCAAAAACGAAAAAACGACAAAATTGGTATTCTCACAACTAATGCACGACTAATTAGCAAAGAATTCTTATTACATTGCTATTCTTCTACGGAAACCCTAAAATGATTGTATGGAGTCGTGCTCTGCCAACTTTATATCGAGTAAGCGGAGCACCGTGAAAAACAAAAAAAAAATTTTTCTGAATAAAATTCCTTCACAAATAATTAGCGACTAATCAGCGGCAAATTCTCATTTTATTCTCATTCCCCTACAAAAACTCTGAAATCGTTTTATAGCGGCGTGCTTCGCCAACTTTATATCGAGTTAGCAAAGCAGCCAAAAAAACAAAAAAAAATTAATTTAGAAAATTCATTTCTTCACAACTAATTAGCGACTAATTAGCGACAAATTCTCATTCAATTTTTATTCTTTCACGAAATCCCTAAAATCATTTTATGGAAGCGTGCTTTGCCAACTTTATATCAAGTTACCAAAGCACCTAAAAAACAAAAAAAAAATTCATTTAGAAAATTCATTCCTTCACAACTAATTAGCGACTAATTAGCGGCAAATTCTCATTCTATTTTTATTCTTTCACGAAATCCCTAAAATCATTTTATGGAAGCGTGCTTTGCCAACTTTATATCAAGTTACCAAAGCACCCAAAAAAACAAAAAAAAATTAATTAAAAAAATTAATTTCTTTACAATTAATTAGCGACTAATTAGCGGCAAATTCTCATTCTATTCCCATTCTTCTACGAACGCTCGAAAGTCATTTTTTGGAGTTGTGCTTTGCTAACCTTATATCAATTTAGCAGAGCACCTAAAAAAATTAAAAAAAAAATAAATAAACGACAAAATCGGTATTCTTACAACTTATTCACGACTAATTAGCGGCAAATTTTTTTTCTATTTCCATTCTTTTACGATAACCCTAAAATGATTTTTCGGAGGTGTGCTTGCCAACTTTGTATCAAGTTAACAAAGCACCCAAAAAAACAAAAACAAAATTAATTTAGAAAATCAATTTGTTCACAACTAATTGGCGACTAATTAGCGGCAAATTCTGATCCTATTTTCATGCTACTACAAAAAAACCTAAATCATTTTATGGATGCGTGCTTTGCGAACTTTATATCAAGTCAGCAAAGAACCGTCAAAAACAAAAAAACGACAAAATTGGTGTGTTCACAACTAATGCACGACTAATTAGCAAAGAATTCTTATTCCATTGCTATTCTTCTCCGGAAACCCTAGAATGATTGTATGGAGTCGTGCTTTGCCAACTTTATATCGAGTAAGCGGAGCACCGTGAAAAACAAAAAAAAAATTTTTGTGAATAAAATTCCTTTACAAATAATTAGCGACTAATTAGCGGCAAATTCTCATTTTATTCTCATTCCCTTACGAAAACTCTGAAATCATTTTATAGCGGCGTGCTTCGCCAACTTTATATCGAGTTAGCAAAGCACCCAAAAAAACAAAAAAAAATTAATTTAGAAAATTCATTTCTTCACAACTAATTAGCGACTAATTAGCGGCAAATTCTCATTCTATTTTCATTATTTTACGAAATCCCTAAAATCATTTTATGGAAGCGTGCTTTGCCAACTTTATATCAAGTTAGCAAAGCACCCAAAAAAACAAAAAAAAAATTAATTTAGAAAATTAATTTTTTCACAACTAATTAGCGACTAATTAGCGGCAAAAACTAATCCTATTCCGATTCTCCTACGAACGCTCTAAAGTCATTTTTCGGAGGTGTGCTTTGCTAACTTTATATCAAGTTAGCAAAGCACCTAAAAAAATAAAAAAAAAGAAACGACAAAATCGGTATTTTCACAACTAATTAACGACTAATTAGCGGCAAATTATCCACCTACTTTCGAATCGATTTGTGATAGGTGTTTAGCTAACTTGATGCTCATGGAAGATCTTGTTTTATCCAATTCTCTAGCAAAATGTACCGCTGGAGTCGAAATATTTGGTCTTCTAATTTCTTTTCTTGAAGAGAATAAAATACCATGGGACAACTATATTGATATCTGTACCGATGGAGGAAAGGCCATGAGTGGCATAATTAATGGGGCTGTAGAGCTTATTAACAACATAGCTAAGACCTGTTTTAGTAGCCACTGCATAATCCATAGGCAAGGACTAAGAATGGTCTTGATGACGTAATCAAGTTATCAAAACCAAACTTCATAAAATCTCGGCCGCTAAATAATAGTTTATTCAAAATATGTACTCTGTGAAGAGATTGGAAGTGTACATACACCCCTTCTTTTACATACTGAAGTCATCTCGAGTCAAGATACTAACCCGTTTTCCTAAGTTAAGAGATGAGATATGTCCTTTTTTTTAACACAAATTTGAATTGAGCTCTATTTGATAGTAACTGGTTACTTAAAATTGCCTATTTAAGCTAAATTTTTACAAAGATATATGAACTTAATTTAACCCTCCAGGAAAAACAAGTAAATGTATGTATTGCCCACGAAAAAATACTTGCTTTTAAGAAAAAAAATTTGAAACAATTTGTATGTGCCCTAACGAGTTCGATTGTTTCCCAACGTAAGTCTTTTTGGAACAACCTCTTCTTCTGAAAGGCTTTTTAAAAGAAGAAGGGGTTGAAATGTCAGAGGCATTTATTGAGAATTTATTCATTTATTTATTTATTTAATAATATATTGAATTTAATAACATATTGAACCAAACCAGGGTTCCACAATAAAAGTGACTACTAAAAAGGGTTCCATTTATCAAAAAGATTAAGAAACCCTGCTCTAACACACTAACCAGTCAATGGAGAGAAAACTGGAACCTGGAACAAATCGATAATTACTTATTAAAAAATTCATTAGCGGAACCGAATTAAACATTATTTTGCACATCATATTTGAAACATTATTTGATAAAACATCTCATTTTTGTTGGTAAAAAATTATATTAATTTGTCTAAATTATGATTCTGTTGATATCCGAGAAGACTTAATATTCATACAATGTTGCCAAACTGAATATTGTTATATTCGGTTTAAGTTTTCTAGCCGATTTCTGAGCCTACTATGCGTACGCAATCAAGCCATAATAAGGTTTTTTTTTTATAAATTTTTGTTTGGTTTTTCTATTATTTTTCTCTATTATCTTTTAGCTGATTCTTTAGTTTCTTCATTTCATTTTTTATACACGCTTCTCTTGAATCCTGCTTCACCTATTTCCTCCATCTTATCATCGGTATGCTGGTTGACATGTTACCTAGTAATATCAAATCTGTTCAACTTCTTAGTCAACTATTCCACAGAGTTTTTTAATTCATTGGAATTACCTGGACTTTCACCTCACAATTTACAATTAATTATTAGGATCAGTCATTATGCTGTGTAAAATTAATAAATCTCGGCTACCCAATGGAACGAGACTGACTTTGAAAAGGGTAATGAACAATATCATTGAGGCAACGATCATCAAGGAAAAATACAAAGGAGAAGATGTATTGATCCCGCGCATACCGATGATTCCAACGAACTTACCGTTTGATTTTAAACATCTTCAATTTCCCGTCTGTTTGGCTTTTGCAATAACGATAAACAAAACACAAGGCCAACCGTTGGAAGTTTGCGGATCATCGTTGTATATTTACGTACTGCAAAAAACCAATTTATATAATCATGTATAATATCTTTAGATTATTTCTCTGCAATTTAGATCTGCAAATTTATATAGCATGTATAATATCTTTAGAATATTATTGTATAATATTTATTCGACCTCCATTATCAATAAACTCCTATTTTGTGCTTCATGGGAATACACATGTTCTATATTTTTATAATATTAACCTATTCTAAAAACAAAACCTTCTAAACATCCCGCGCATCATGTACATGTACACGTGTTAGCTTTAACCTATTATTATTATTCTAAATTATAAACTGTGAACTTAATACAGCCACCAATTAAGTGCGTACGTTATACCACGATCTTAAATAATAAACAATTGGGAGTAGTGAATAACCACAGCTGGCCTACGGTATTGCCAGTTATTAATACTCTCTTTGAATATTTCGGCAACATAAAAAACTTCAAATGTTTTGAAATGGAACCTAATGTTATTTGCACACACACCGATTTTGGACGGCCGATATTTTATTGGTAACAAGTGCTTGCAGACTTACCGGATTGTTGCCGATCAAACAATTATGAGCTTTGTTGTCGTCACTCGTCATAAGAGGCTATTGAATAATAATGAATCCTAAAGGAGTTTGTGCTATGTGTTTATTGTATTGCCGCATTAAGCAACTATGATTTACGGGCTACGGCTCCACGGGCGAGAAATTGACGCTAGCAGTAGCAGTAAAATGAACTTAAGGTTCCGCGGAACGGAATCGGAATAGCCGAACTGAACCGACTACGCACAAGTCCTGTAGTCGGTACAGTTCGGCTACTCCTGTTCCGTTCCGCGGAACCTTAAGTTCATTTTACTGCTACTGCTAGCGTCAATTTCTCGCCCGTGGAGCCGTAGCCTAAGCATGAAACTATGATTCATCCTATCAATCAAAGCCAAGAACACAGGAGAACATTATTTTTGATGCAGAATGACTATTACATCCCTTGATGCACTCCATGAGAAGTTGGAAAATGATCATGACTTCGTGCTCTACATATAAGATGTAAAGGGGTTAACCCAACAGAGCTTCAAAAGACGGTGTGGCAGTGGTCCTCTTGGGACGTGCAAATTAAAAATATTTAAACTAATATTTGGACCTAATTTAAAATAATATAAGGAACTAAATGTCAATTTTAATTTTTGAATAGCCATCAATTTCTATATATTATGTATGTATTGGATATTGCATCTTCAATGTTGGCGTAATGACGTAACCGACTATTTTTTAAATACAAACCGAGGGACACCTCATTTGATAGGTCTCCTAATCTGCTTTGCAACGATGTATTATTCGAATGTTGAAGATGGGCAGTAAATTCTTTGCTGACGTAAATTGGTTTAGCGAATGAGTATTTATTGTAAATCCATTTTACTTAACTAAGTACATAATTGTGATTAACCCTGTATACATAAATATTTTAGTAATACATCGTTGCAAAATCGATTTGCAAACCTTTCAAATGAGGTGTCCCGTGAACTCGACTTGATGGCAATTCAAAAACAAAATTGACATGTTAGGATTTTTGTAAAGTCGTCTGTCTAAAAATAATGAATTTATTCCATACTCTAACGACATACTGTACTGTGTAGAATCAAGCTGGTGTTTGGTTTGGAACGTCGCACAGTGGTCCAAAACCCCGAAAAGCTGGCCAAAAGTAAAAACAATTCAACGTTTCGAGAATATTATTACATTTTCTAAAAGAGAATTAAATTCTCTATTCAGTGTTGGCAACCCTAGAGCCTATATCTGAATTTCCAGTTCAGTTCAAAGTTGACCTTCGTACGGAACAGAAGCGCAGTTAGGAATAACTAATATTTTATACGCACAGTCTTGTGCGTGTATCTCGAAAACTAAATTCAATTCTGCAAAATGGAGGATATTCGTTGAGCCATCTCTAATAAAAGCCGATAATATTATCAAAATATTTGTATATCGATGGCTTAGTGTGAAAACCTCGTATCTCAATTTTTTTCGAAAATGACATTTTGGTGGTTTTAGTTTGAAAACCTTGTATCTCACCATTTACAACTGTTACAAAAAATCCAAATACACTAGACTATTTTCTACAGCCGGAAAAAAGAAACCACGTATATCAATTGCTCTCTTTATTTAGTGTGAATACCACGTATATAATATAACCAATAATTTGGTACTTAATTTGAAGTGTTTGTTTGAGAGATTCTACTTGGAGAAGTGTTTTTTGTGAACAACAAAATGTAGTCCGGCATATAGAAACATTTTATGAACCTTAAATCAAAAGATTTGTATTGTATCGACCTATATTTGGAGGTGTGCAATAAGCTATGAAAAATGAAAACCTCGTAAATAATAATAAACACAACCTCATTTGAGATGAAAAACACGTATATCAAGATATACGAGGTTATCATAGTTACTTGGGCAAAGGCTCTATATACTGCAAGGATATTTACGTGTTTTTCATAGTTAATATCTGTATTTCCAATTTAATAGCGACATTTAACGCTTTTACCTCTGGGCCAATATCAGATATTTGTCTCAATGTGCTCGAATTAAAAATACGTAACGTAATTTTTGTTTTTAGGTTATATTATGCAGAAAATCAGTTTTTTGCCTCTCCTGTAAAATTGTAATTTAATGAGATACGGGGTTTTCACACTAAGCCATCGATATGTGGTATAGGTCTGGATCCCGCGTATGAAAAAAAAGTTAATAGCAAGCTGAAAATTTTATAGCCTTACGGGTGTCTAATCGGACAAACTTTGATGTATGGGACCACTAGAGGAAGTTTTAATTGTGGAACAGGTTAAAAATGTGGAACGTCAGACTACGAAAACGTCCCATGTATTTTGTCGGACAGAACTTCCAATTAATTTGTTACCCTTTCATTAAACTGTCCTGCAAAAATCAGACTGCGATTTATCACCAACTGGGCATTTTAATGAGTGGAACACGTAGAACATGTCAAATGACAGGAATTATGACAGGTGACAAATAGCAGTCTGATTTTTGCATGAGAGTTTAATGAAAGGGTAACAAATCAATTGGAAATTCTGTCCGACAAAATACACGGGATGTTTTCGTGGTCTGACGTTCCAAATTTTTAAATTGTTCCACAATTAAAACTTTCCCTGTTCCAGTGTTCCCATACATCAAATTTTGTCCGACTGGACACCCTTAAGCTATTAACAAATTTTCAGCTTGCTATTAATCAACTTTTTTTTCATACGCGGAATCTAGACCTATTATATTTAGTAGATTTTAAGTTGAAGGTAAGTAATAAGAAAGTATATATTTTGAAAAAATTAAATTTTCAGATAGCTAAATAGTTTTGTATTCCATCGAATTCCAAGATGTTACTATAATCATCTTTTAGCTTATATTTCGCTTTTTAAGATTCAAAAAAAATTAGCTGCCACTATCTGCCCTTTTGGTTTTGCGAGAATTTTTTGTACAAGCGCTCTGCGCTACGAGTTTCAATATGAATCGTTAAGTACGCAGAATAAGCAAATCATGCCGCAGCATTCAAGTAGTTGTTATGACTGTAGATCTTTAGTTAATTCAGTATTGCAGGTTAAAATCGTAGATAAATGGATCAGGTACAGTAGATCTTTAGTTAATTCAGTATTGCAGGTTAAAATCGTAGATAAATGGATCAGGTACAGTATTGTTGAAAAATAAAGTAAAAATTAGTTTTGACTTTCACATGATTAATAATCGAATTTAAAGTTGGAATAAAAAATTGACGGATTGCATCCGCCATTTTGTTTTTTGAAATTTTGATTTCGGTAATCAGCAACCTCAAAAACTCCCGGATATCAAATTTCGACGGTATTAGCTACATATATTTAAAATACATAAACCCGCCATATTACATCCGCCATTTTGTTTTTTGCAATTTAGACTTCAGATTCGTAATTAGCGACATCAAAAACCAAAAAACTAATTTCATGTAAATAAAAAAACGCTTTCATATTTTGGTTATCTTTTCGGGTTTTTGGACCACTGTGCGTCATAAATATCGAAAATAGCGGTGATCATACAAGTTTTGTGGTCTGCAAACAAGTGTTATTGGATACTATAGTTAAATATATTGTTAAAGATACGTGAGCGAAAAACCAATAAAAATTAACTAAGAGAAGTGGAAAACATTAATTACGATAGACGGGTTGTCGCCATTCCAAGTTCACAACAAGTGTAAGTGAACGCTTTGAGCCATGGTCATTGTACGTACAAGTTACAAGAGATGGGAGGTAAATGTTATTTTTTAAAAACTAATAAGTATAATACTTTATTTAATTATTAAAGTTTTATTGTTTTGTCAATTTTATGCAATGTCGTATCTAAAATCAAATAGATATTTCATTTGTATATGGTGGATTGGGTATAATGTTTATTGTATCCTGAACTCTTTAAAATACTTAATGCAATTAAATCAACCGACTGAATGATACAGCAATCTCGTGGCCAAAATATCACATAAAAAGTTTATTAACAAAAAATTTGATAAAAATTAAAATTTTAAAAAGAAAATATTTTTTAGAATGATACAGCCCCAATTAAATTAAACTAATAACTTTCTGTTTTATATGCGTATAATTGATCTATGATGGCGATGATCATGGCAATCTTTATCTTTATCTTATCAAAATTTCAACACCCCCTATCTCGGAAACGAATCATTTGCGGACATACCGTTTATAAAGCAAACTCTCATTATTTTTTATGCAGAATTTCCGCTTAAAGTTGGCCATACTTATTTAAAAAACCCTGTATTGATGAAAGACATGGCTAGTTGTTAAAGTACCTAACTTTTTTATCGTCCAATGTAAGCGAATGAATCAAAAAACAAAATGTTGAAGAAACATGAGGCTATAGTTGGAATTTAATTTCAGTATTTTATAAATGCTAGAATGTTCCACAGGGTGATGCGAACTTTGAGAAAAAAAGACAGTTTGATTGGTACACCCGGTATACAATGAAAATTTAACTGTTTAGCAACAATACTATTACAGCGATATTGTTAAAGAATAAGGCTATAATATATTAAAAAAAAACACTTAAATCGGACAACAGGTTTAGGAAATTCCAGACATCAAAAATGACCAATTTTTAAGGTGTCCGGTTAATTTTTCACCACAGTGTAGAAATTCGCAATTAATGAAATTGATTCATCATCATCATCATCATTTGGCTCTACAACTCTATGTGAGTCTTGGCCGCGTTTACTATTTCCCTCCATTGTTGTCGGTCCTGAGCAGCTATTTCCCATTGCTGTACTCCCATTTTGCGTAGATCGCTGGCTACTGCGTCCTTCCGTCTCTTTCCTGGGCGACCAACTGACCTTTTTCCATCGGGCCTTTCCCAGAATGTGGCGTTTAGAAGTCTTTCGTCACTTGATCTTAGTACGTGACCCGCCCATCGTATTCTGTTTGATTTAATGTAGCGTACTATGTTTTCATCTCCGTATATTGTCTGGAGTTCATCATTGTGTCTTCTTCTCCATTCTCCTGTTGTCTCTTCTCTGCAAGGCCCATAGATAGTCCGCAGTATCTTTCTTTCAAGTACCAGTAATTTTGTTGTTTCCCGCTGATTCAGAGTCCATGTTTCGCTTCCATACGTTATTGTGGGACGAATTATTGTCTTATATACTCTTATTTTTGCTGGTCTTGAGAGTATTTTTGATTTAAGTAGGGTCCTTAATGAGTAATATGCCCTGTTTCCTGCAATAATCCTGGCTGCCACGTCCTTTTCATAGTTATTTTCAGATGTTATGATCGCTCCCAGGTACTTAAATTGTTTGACGACTTCAAAATTGTATTCATTAATTGTTACGTTTTGTCTAACCCTTGGTCTTGGGTTCTTCGTAACCACCATGTACTTGGTCTTGTCCTCGTTGACCTTAAGACCAACTTCCTTGGCTCCGTTCTCGAATAGGGTGAAAACTTCTTTTGCATCTCTGGTGGATTGTGCAATTGTGTCCACGTCATCCGCAAAGGCTAATAGTATTTTTGATCCTTGGGCGGCAAATCCGTTTGTCAGTTGTGGCTGAGCTTTCCTTACTGCATGTTCCAGTGCGAAGTTAAACAGCAGGGGGGCGAGAGGATCTCCTTGTCTAAGTCCGGTGTCAATGAGAAATTCCTCCGACGTGGTGCTGCCAATTCTGATTCGTGCGGAAGCGTTCTCCGTGCTCACCTTTGCTAATCGTACCAGTTTTCCAGGTACTCCCATTTCTACCATAGTCTCCCACAATGCTTCTCTGCTAACAGAATCGTAAGCTTGTTTGAAGTCCACGAAGATTTGGTGTACATCGCGGTTGAATTCCCAGTTTTTTTCCAACACCTGGCGTAGGACGAAGATCTGGTCTATAGTCGACCTTCCCGGTCTGAATCCGCTTTGGTAGTCGCCTATTATTTCCTATTATAGTATGGAGTTAGTCTTCTAAACAGTATTATGGATATAATCTTGTATGCTGTATTAATTAACGATATCCCAATATAAATATAACGATATAACAAATTGATTCATCCCTGGAATATAATTAAATGTACAAGTTTCCGTTTTTCTAAATATGTAGTTTTTTTTTAATTTTTTTTAGAAATTCAAAAAAACGAAAAATTTTCAAATTGATTTTTCTAGAAAACGGTGTATCCTATCGACTTAAAGCAAGAGTACCTTTTAGTACTCGCATACCTTACAATTTAATAATCCAGAGTCAAAAATGCATAAAAATTAAAGACAAAAAGTTATGAGATAAAGTAACCGTTGCCCTACCCAAAACGGACGCCTATGACCGGTACTAAAAATTCACAATGGATGTAATTGATTTATATCTGGAACATAAATACGCATGCCAATTTTTGTTTTTCTATATAGAAACGTTCCGGAGGTATTAAGAAAAACTAGTTAACAGAAAATATCTTCAAATAGCTCTAGCTCCCGTATGAAGCATTTTGGGACTTGGTGAATTGGGTTAAATTGTCTGAGAAATCTCCTGTCTGCGTTTGTCGGTAGAGTTTCTGGACACCCTGTATATAACAGTAGTTACGATCAAAATGCGCACGTATTACGTTTCTCCCGTTTAAGTGAAACTTGCTCCGTCTCTATTCAGCGTATTATGCTCGATTAAAGTTAAAATCAGTCTGGTCTGGTCTGGTAGAAAAAGTGAGTGGAAGTAGAAGTAGAGATGATATCGCGTGTTAATTAAATAAGCTGACTGAAATAATTTGCTGTCTAGTCAACACCGGCCGGCCAATCTGTGTATTATTACGGATGAGGATAACGTCACTCCCAGCTGGTTACAATTATTGTGAAATTCCGGGGCCCCAGTTAGGGGTTTCTGTAATTGAATGGGTTCTTTTACTTTTAATTATTAATTTTTCTAATTAGATCCAAAACAAACGACTCATTCTTTTACAAATGAATGTTTAAAATATTTCCTTACATGTATAATTAATTCATTGTGAACAGTGAAATTAAAATCTAATTTTATTTTATTTTTTTTGGCTTGGACTCATTTGGACTATAGTCATTCAGCCAGTCTGAATCAAAAGTAAATGTATTAAAGATATTGCCAATTAGTGAAACATGGTTATTATATTACAATATTTTACTTCTTATTTTACCTACGCATTACAGCTAATGTGCATACTATGTTAATAAATATTATAAATATATTATACTTAATGTTTATCAAGAACACATAGTGTATACATTTTACAAATAAAGATATTAATGTTAATTATTTGCATTCTTTTTTGTATTTTTTTTTGTTTTTTTTTTGTTTTGTATTTTGTTTTATTTTTTTTGTCACTACGATAAGATGTCAACCCGGTTCAACCTCTCGGGCTTTAAACCCTCTTAGTGATTTTTTTTCTTTAATTTTTTTTACTAAATTTAATATAAATAGTGTATAAAGCCATTAACTTTGATATGATATCTATTATTGTGTTATTTAACAACAATATTCTTCTTTAACCCTTAAACGCCCAACCTTTTTTAGGTTCCATGTACGCCCAAGTGTGGGTAAAAAATGTCCACCTCGAAAATAGCTAATATATTTATTGACAGTTGTTGGAAATTGATTAAACTTAAGAATCTTATGCTTAATAAACACATCATCTTCTAAAATATTAATATGAACAATTTACAAACCTTACAACAAAATTACAATTAACATTAAAATTAACATACCAGTAAAAGTCATTAATTCAGATTTGTCGATTTTCTCCACATTCTTCCTTTCAGCCTCCTCATTGGCGGATAATTATGTCGATAATGTAATTATACGTCGATAATTATATGGATTATGTTCCTACCAGCTATAAATTATAGAGAAACCTTTAGTAACAAGTTTTACACAGGGTGTACTTTTTATGCTCACCCATATTTAACTCAAGATATTACTTTTATTTTCAAAAATATCGCTAAAACCAAATTAACATTCGATAAAGGGCTGTATTTTTAACAATAAATAATTTTTGAAAATTTTTTAAACACGTAATAAATATGTTACAAGGGAATACGCATTAGGTGGACATTTTTTACCCACCCTTGGGCGTTTAAGGGTTAAGGACATAGGCGCAGAATGTCGCCTGTCAAAATGTTCAATGTGCTTTAAAAGCATTCATTTTTTCCGAATGTTGAGAAAAAAGTAATAAGTATGTTTATTTAAATAAGTTTAAGTAAGTACCCTAAGTACCGTCTATCAATCGGATGTTGGATATCATCATGACTGTCTTTACTCTATCCACCGCTGCTCTGAAGAGTCCTGTGGAACTGCATTTAAACCGGTCCGTTAAATTTTTCAACCATGCTACTTTCCTCCTTCACCCTCTAGTATTTTCGTGTATTATCAGTCTTAGCATTTCATCGCTGTCTCCTTCTTACGTGTCCCAGATATTGTAACTTTCTTATTTTTTTTATTATGTTTATTATTTCGTTTTCTTTGCCCATTTCTCGCAATGCCTCCGCGTTCGTTTTCTTCTGGGTCCCATGCTATTCTAAAGCCGCCCACTCACGATACTGCGGCGTCGTTTAATTTTGTCGAATTCGACTAATTGACAAAAATTTTTTATACAGGGTGTCCAGGAATTCTACCGACAAACGTAGACAGAAGATTCTTCAGATAATTTTAAGACAATTTAGCTCAATTCACCTAGTCCGAAAATGCTTCCTAAGGGAGCTAGAGCTCTTTGAAGATGGCGTCTTGTAATTAGTTTTTCTTAAATACGTTCAGAACGCTTCAATTTATAAAAACGAAAATCGGTACGTATATTTATCTTCCAGAGGTAAATCGATCCCATCTATTGCCAATTTCTTGTACCGATCATAGGCGTCCGTTTTTGGATAGGGCAACGGTTATTTTATCACATAACTTTTTTATATTTAACTATTAAGCATTTTTGACACTGGATTATTAAATTGTGATGTATTCTAGTACTAAAAGGTACTCTTGATTTAAGTCGTTAAGATACACAGTATTCTAGAAAAATCGATTTGAAAATGTTTCGTTTTTTTTAATTTGAATAAAAATTTAAAATAAAAAAAAAAACGATGTATTTTACCAACTTAAAGTAAGAGTAACTTTTAGTACTAGAATACCTCATAACTTAATCATCTATAGTCAAAAATGCTTAAAAATTAAAGACCAAAATGTTATGCGATAGAATAACCGTTGATCTACCCAAAACGGATGCATATACCCGTACTAGAAATTTGCAATTAACGAAATCAATTCATCTCTCAAATATAAATAAACGTACCAGTTTTCGGATTTCTAAATACAGTCTGGACCAAAATTAACCGGCCACCTTAAAAATGGGTTATTTTTGATGTCTTATATCTCCTAAACCTGTTGTCCGATTTAAGTGATTTTTTAATATGTTATAGCCTTATTCCTTGACAATATCGTTATAATAATATTGTTGCTATACACGTAAATTTTCATTGTATACGGGGTGTACGAATCAAACTGTGTTTTTTTCTTAAAGTTTGCATCACCCTGTGGAATATTCTAGCATTTGTAGAATACTGAAATTAAAACCTAACTATAGCCTCATGCCTTCTCAACATTTTGTTGTTTGATTGATTCGCTTATGTTGGATAATAAAAAAGTTAGGTGCTTTAATAATTAGACATGTTGTTTATCAATACAGGGTGTTTTTAAAAATTGTTGGCAAAGTTTAAGGGGTAATTCTCCATGAAAAAATAATGACAGTTTGCTTTATAAACTTAGGTCCGCAAATGCTTAGTTTCCAAAATAGGGGGTGTTGAAATTTTTCTGACGAACTGACGATTTATTTATTGCTTTAAAACCGGTTGAGATATGCAGATGCAATTTGGTGGGTTTTATGACGTAGTTATTGCATATTTTTTGACATACAATTAAGAATTTAATCTTCACCATTGGCGCGCATACGGGTAATATGAGCCATCATATTACCCGTATGCGCGCCAATGGTGAATATGAAATGCTTAATTGTATGCCAAAAAAATGTGCTTAAAACTCACTAAATTTCATGTGCATGTCTCAACTGGTTTTAAAGTAATAAATAAATCATCAGTTTGTCAGAAAAATTTCAACACCCCCTATCTCGGAAACGAAGCATTTGCGAACATAAGTTTATAAAGCAAACTGTCATTATTTTTTCATGCAGAGTTACCCCTTAAACTTTGCCAAAATTTTTTAAAAACACCCTGTATTGATAAACAACATGTCTAGTTGTTAAAGCACCTAACTTTTTTATTATCCAACATAAGCGAATCAATCAAACAACAAAATGTTGAGAAAGCATGAGGCTATGGTTAGGTTTTAATTTAAGTATTCTACAAATGCTAGAATATTCCACAGGGTGATGCAAATTTTAAGAAAAAAACACAGTTTGATTCGTACACCCGGTATACAATGAAAATTTACGTGTTTGGCAACAATATTATTATAACGATATTGTCAAGGAATAAGGCTATAACATATTAAAAAAATCACTTAAATCGGACAACAGGTTTAGGAGATATAAGCCATCAACAATAACCCATTTTTATGGTGGCCGGTTAATGTAGTTTTTTTTTTATTTTTTTTTGGAAATTCAAAAAAAAGAAAAATTTTCAAATAGATTTTTGTAGAAAACGGTGTATCCTATCGACTTAAAACAAGAGTACCTTTTAGTTGTAGAATACCTCACAATTTAATAATTCAGAGTCAAAAATGCTTAAAAATTAAAGATAAAATTCGCAATGCATTGAGTCAATAATTTATCTCTGGAAGATAAATATGTGTACCAATTTTCGTTTTTCTCAATAGAAGCGTTCTGGAGTTATTTAAGAAAAACTAATTACAATACGCCATCTTCAAAGAGCTCTAGCTCCCTTAGGAAGCACTTTCGGACTAGTTGAATTGGGTTAAAATATCTTAGTATTGCAAGAATTGATATCATCGAAAATTTTGTCGGACGACACTGCATTATAGTGAGTGGTCGGCTTAAGCATCCTGTAACATCAAATTTCAATTGACTGTAGCTTGTTTCTGTGGGTCTTGCTTCGGTGTAAAGCTTTAGTCCATATTACAATATAGAAAACACGTAGCATCTAAAGCTCTTACTCTCAGTTCTATTCTACGGTCTTTGTTTCAGAGAATTGTTTTCATTTTTACCAACGCATTTCTTGCTATTTATATCCTGACCCTTATTTCTGTTGTTTGTTCTTGTTCATTATTTTCTGTTCTGAAATCCAGGTTCCCAGGTATTGGTTTTTAGCAATCAACCCGTTCTCTCGGTATATTTCCCAAATGTATGCTTGTTTGTAGGTATATTATTTGTTTTCTTCATTTTTAGTCTATATTTTCTAGATAAACTACTTATTTTGTTTAGTAGTAATTAGAGTTGATCAGCAGAGCTTGCTATAATCATGGTGTCATCTACATATCTTGTAGATCTTTCGTTTTCTTAAAAATAATACATAAACATGCTACAAATCAGACATTATTTATCCGTAATAACACTCACAGTAAAGCTATTGTTATATCTCTCCGTTAATTTTTAACATTTTAATTAAGTCGAAGATAACTACAATAATGCGACTATCAAAGTAGGCAGATTGTTAGTCCAATGAATAGGGTCTTCAGTTGTCCTAAACCTAAACAAATTACGTCCTCCCTTTCAGTGATAATTCGATTACAAGGACGGATTATACCTCGACCTCATCGGCGGAAACGGTCATTACATTTTAATGGGGTCTGTTCCAATACTACGACGTTTCCATTTACCTACTACAGTACAGTACGAGACACGGTGATTTAGAGACCAACAACGAATTCCACAATCAAACGCTAATGGCGATAATTGTTTTTTATTATGGACCCAACTCTGAACATTAAATTATCCTTTTTAAGGGGTTACGAGCAAAATCTTGATCCAATGCTAGTTAAATGCATTCATTTTTTTTTCGAGTTCTGTGAAAACTAATAAGTATTTTTGAAAAATTTAAACGCAGAATGATAGATTACATTATTACCGAAGTCCGAAAGTCCCTTAGAATAAACAAAACGTTTCTTTCGAATGAGATATTTGAAATTAAAAATCACACTAAATTGTCTCTTTTTTTCACCCCTGTAACTTATGGTAGGGGAGCCCAAGTGGGGATTTTTGCAGTTACTCGAGCGCGTCAGATTACTACATGGGGAGAAACCTTGAACTCTGAAAATATACCATATATTGGCGCTTAATACAGGGGAGGCCGAAAAAAATATATCCTTAGAAAAACTCGAAATCGTCAGAAACATGCAAAACAGTGTAGGTATATTTCAAAAATCTGACGATTTGAGCGGGGCCTAAGGAAATGGGCGAGTCCAAAAATTTCACAAGAAAAAAGCGAATATTTCGCGAAATGAATGACAGATCGAAAAACTAAAAAATACGTACTCAATATTTTTCAAAAATCTATCGAATGATATCAAACATGACTTCCCACGGAGAGGGGTGGGGGTAAATTTAATATTTTAAATACGAATCCCGCGATATTTCGCGAAATGAACATCAGATCGACAAACTGAAAAATACACTTATTCAATATTTTTGAAAAATCTATCGAACGGCACCACACACGACCCCTCACGGAGGTGGGATTTTCTATTGCAGATTTACTTATTGCTGATTCCAGTCACAAACAGGTTTGTGACAGTCAACAGAAATACGAAGAACTCCAATGGATTAGTAATTTAATGACTTTTCTCATATTCGAGGTAATTGAGGCTCTAAGGTGACAGATGGCCAGACGTGTGTCCATTTAAGAAGTAGTCAAAGATGCGATAATCTATTATTAAAATCGTATAAATCACAAACTTAAATTAATTATGTGTAGGTATACAAAATTTGTTAACTCCAACAATTCGGTTTCTCTGTAGATATTATAAAATAAAAGCAAAAATCACGAAGCCGTCTACTAACCCCACAAAGTGTTGTTCTATTCCCCACCTCCACCTCCACATAAAAGGTACTCGATTGTAATTTTCACGGACCTTTCAACGAAAGTGGCTACATAATATGAATAGCGGCTTAACCCCGTTCTCTAATACACCTACTCGAGAAGAAAAAGAAAAGCTTTTATTATGAAGTTGGCGATGGCTTGAAAAACTTTGGGAAACTCGATGTGTACTTAAGACGATGGCTTGGAATTGTGTTTTTCTAAGAGAGGTAATAACGCGCCTTCGAAACTTCTGGATTGATTTATTCATTACTGAGACAACGGGAAAGTTTTCTTGTTTGAGAGCGACTTACTGAGGACGAAAACTGCCTTAGATTAGGAGATTCATCCAAATAACCATGACTTTTAAATAGGTGTTATAAGCTATACCAATAAATATTCAAAGGGAAATTATTAGAGAAAATATTCATAGTTATTTACACAAGCACTTGAAACTGTACAGGAAGGATCAAGATAAATGGTGAAAATAAACATATAAATAACATTCTCTATGCCGACAATACAGTCATTATCGCTGAAAGTCAGGAAGAACTGCAGACGCAATCTACTTAGCATCATTTGGGGTTAGTAGTTTTAACGATAAACATAAAGAAAATAAATACCATGGTTATTAGGTAAGAGGGGTAAACTCATAACAAGGATCCAGATAAAAAATAAAGATAATACTGAACAAGTGGACAAAATAAAAAGCTTAGCAGTCTGGATTACGGAAGATCTAAAGCCGAAATCAGAAATTCGATAATAGAGCAGTCAAGAGCTGCCTTTTCGAAGATAAGGAATATTTCTGAGTAAGAGTAACCAAAGACTCGATCTGCAAATCCGATATCGGATGGTAAAATATTATATCCACTCTATTCTTCTTTATGGTGACAAAGTTTGGACTGTTAGTGTTGACTTAATGCGAATGATGGAAGCTTTTGAGATGTGGATATATAATTATTTCGAAATTTTCCAAAAATTACTTACATACCTAACCTAATTTTTTTTTTGAAAAATTCAAAAATTTTCCTTGGCTCAATTTTAATCAAAAAAATCTGAAAAAATCAGGATTGGGCAAAACAATGTACGTTCAATTTTATTCGGATTTTTTAAAGCAATGGATCGCTCAGTAAACGCTAAAAATATGAGGGGGGCACTAAAAAAGGAGTTTTTTCGAATTTTTAGGAATTTCCGGCGAGAAACTGGCAAATCTATCTTCGCCGTTTAAAAGAGTGGAAAAAAATATACTAAAAAAAATTATTTCGCAGCTAGCCAAAAATTATCTACATAACCTAAAAAATTTTTGAAAAATTCAAAAATTTTTCCTTAGCTCAATTTTAATCAAAAAAATCTGAAAAATTAGGAATTTTTTGGGCAAAACAATGTATGTTCAATTCAAAATATTTTCAGATTTTTTAAATCAAGGGATCGCTCAGTAAACGCTAAAAATATGAGGGGGGACACTAAAAAATGGGTTTTTTCGAATTTTGAGGAATTTCCGGCGAGAAACTGGCAAATCTATCTTCGCCATTCAAAGGAGTGGAAAAAATACACTAAAAAAAATTATTTTGCAGCTAGCCAAAAATTATCTACATAACCTAAAAAATTTTTGAAAAATTCAAAAATTTTTCCTTTTAGTCAAAAAAATCAGGATGCTTTTGGACAAAACAATGTATGTTTAATTCAAAATATTTTCGGATTTTTTAAATCAAAGGATCACTCAGTAAACGTTAAAATATGAGTGGGACACACTAAAAAATGGGTTTTTTCGAACTTTGAGGAATTTCCGCCGAGAAAATGGCAAATCTATCTTCGCCATTCAAAAGAGTGGAAGAAAATACACTAAAAAAATTATTTCGCAGCTAGCCAAAAATTATCTACATAACTTAAAAATTTTTTGAAAAATTCAAAAATTTTTCCTGAGCTCAATTTTGATCCGACAAATCTGAAAAATCAGTGTGTTTTTGGTCATAGAAATCTATATTCACAAATTTTTTCACAGTTTTTAAAGCAAAGGTTCGCTCAAAAAAGATTTTTTTTCGAAAAAACACATTTTTTCCGATAGGGGACACCTGGGGCCACGTAGGGAGCTAAAATTTTGGTTAGGGGGATTTTTAGGTATGTAATTTCGATTGCCCTATACTAAGTAAGAATCGAGCCGAGTGCAGATTTTACCATCTTATCCCGCTATAGCCTTTTATGGCGAAGGCGCTTTCTGAACATTATTTAAATAAAAAAATGATACTTTGCGAATCCGGTAATTTTGAAAAATTTTTATGTTTACTGAAGTGTTCTGGATAGTTAACCTACCAAAAGAGCATATCAGTTCAATTTTAGCTACGACAGGTTTTATTTGCAACGAGCTCAAATGCAACGTTACATAATTTTTTTATAAGTCCGACCCTGTACGTTATTTTTGTTTACAAATTTGCAATCATGTTAAGGACATGTTAGGCTATTAGCCCTGCTAAAAGAAATTAAATCGGCCATAAAACAAAAAAGTTATTTTCAACTAAAAAATGTACTCCTTTATTTCGGCCCACAGTGTATATTATTTCTACATCCGCTTAAAACAAGACAGAAATTTACTGAGTTATCTCCCTATAAAATTTGCCTTTTAAAAGAGATGTATACTTTGTTGCACTTATTTACCCTCCACCGTATATTATGTACGTCTGTACCAACAGACGTACCCTGTTTCCCTTTTTTATCGTTAGCATTGTCACCGCTCGTTGATAAAACAAAGATGCATCGCCACAGCGTCAGGCGAGAGGGATTTGGTAACAAACGAGTGCATTACCAACAAACAACTAACTTGGCGATTAAAGCCTGAGGTAAAATATAGGTTTATATTTATCAGGACGAATACGTAGCTGTCGTTGGTGCTGCTATAAAATATTCACTCGCTTTTTGGGTTGATGAAGGTTTATTGTAGGGAATTAAACCTCTGGATTCTATGTATGTCATAAAGGGCGCGGTTTATATGTAAAATGCATCCAAACACTAGACGAAGTTTTTATGGGTCTGTTCTGTTAATGAAACTAAAATTGTATTAAGAGCAATCACACACTCATGTCCAAAAATTCGATCGATTGTTTATTTACCGTTTTATTGTGACTTTTAAAATTCAGGACTTAAGAGGCGTCATCATCACGTCACAGTGTCTGTCAGTACAATAAATAAATTATTAATTTGTGGATGGTTCACTTCAGCAATGACCATTTATTCCGCGTCTTCCTATGTTTTTTTCTTACTGCATAATCAGTTGGAGCAAGCTGTATCTCTATTTCTCTCTGTCTCTCTCCCTCTCTTCCTCTCTCACTCTTCCCACCCTTCCCACTCTCTTTCTCTTTCGATGTTAGATTCGTAAGAAAATTTTTGTCCTAATATGCCGCAGATACTCCAATATTGGGGGGGGGGGGGGAGGGGTCTTGATTTCATGGAAAGGGACACCATAGGTATCAGGGTATGTGTTCTCTACTCTTCTTTATGGCTTGGAAGCGTGGACATTAAAACAAGTCCATTTGAATAAGTTGGCCGCCTTTGAAGTTTGGTGTTACAGAAGAATCCTACGAATATCATGGATTCAAAGAATGTCGAACGTGGAAGTAACTAATAGGATAGGAAATCAATCGGAAATAATCTCTCTCTCTCTCTCTCTCTCTCTCTCTCTCTCTCTCTCTCTCTCTCTCTCTCTCTCTTGTCGTTTCGCCATTACTGAGGATCGTGATTTCTTCCAATATTCCTAACAATGTTTCTCCATTGGTCTCTATCTTCAGCTGTTCTAAGAGCTTCGCAGAATGAGTTTCCAGCTGAATTCTTTATTTGGTCGGACCATCTAGTCCTCTTGATCTTCTCCCCGGAACGTTTCCAGAAACGATTAATCTCTCCAAACTGTCGTCACCTCTGCGAACCACGTGACCAAAGAATTGCAGAATTCGTTGCAGACATATTGTGGACAGCCTTTTTTTAATATTGAGTTGGTTTAGAATGGAAACGTTTGTCCTATGAGCTGTCAATGGTATGCGCAGCATTCTTCTCCAGCCCACATCTCAAAGGCATCAATTTTTTGGCGCTCGCATGCGCGAAGAGTCCAAGTCTCTGCTCCGTATAGAAATATTGAGAATACAAGGGCATTCACCAGTCTCATCTTGATATTTTGAGAGATAGATCTGTCTTTCCAAACTTAAGTTAGGCGACTCATCGCATTTTTGGCCATACCAATACGTCTCCGAACTTCTGCTTCACAGTTGCCATCGTTAGTTATACTAGACCCGAGATAGACAAAGGTGTTTACTATCTGGTATTCCTGTAACATGTTAGTCAGTTGAATAGTGTCGAATCTGTCGACCACCATTATTTTTGTCTTAGCTTTATTGATTTTCAGACCAACTTTATTGCTTTCGTGCTCAGCTCTTCGCAGAAGATCAAACATTTCTTGCTCATTTGCTGCTATAAGTGTAGTGTCATCAGCAAATCTCAAATTGGAGATTTTCCTACCGGCTACTGTTACTCCACCGGCCCATCCTTCTAAAACCATCCTCATGACATGTTCACCATAAATGTTAAATAAGTCAGGTGACAACACGCATCCTTGTCTAACACCTCTCTCGGTCTTGAATTGGTTTGAGAACTTCTGATCTAGTCGTACTGTCGCTATATTAGACTGGTACAGATTTTTAATAAGGGTCACCAGGTGCATTGGTGCGCCCATTTCTATTAAAACTATAAAAATACTAACTATCAAAAGACGAAAACTTGAGTACTTGGGTTATGTGATGAGAGGGCAAAAATACTCATTATTACAACTTATTATGCAAGGCAAAATCCAAGGAAAACGAAATGTGGGAAGACGAAGAACATCCTGGCTTAAGAACTTACGGGAATGGTTCTAAGGCAGTAGTGCAGAGCTATTTAGAGCGGCAGTCAACAGGATCCGCATTGCCATGATGATTTCCAACCTTCGACAGAACATGGAACTTAAAGAAGAAGAAGGTATCAGAGATGAGTGTATCTTACCGTTAAAGTGATTGTGAGCCGTATTATTTAAATCTGGTAGGTAAAAAGTGACATTAAATACACATGTAGATATAAGACAATCTACTGTATTTATATGGGATTAAACTACAATGTAATAAAAATTACAAAAATTTTACGTTTTGTTTTTGATTTTCGCTAAATTTTCACTCCCGAAATAATTTTCAAAATAATTTTAAACTTAAGGAGTTGTTATAACCTGTCGTTCAAGTTTTGATAAAGTTTAAACCAACAAGGAAGTAAACATTACTGTTAACCTAATTTGGAGTGTGTACATATGCGCGTGTGTGCGTTTGTGTACCTACATATTTGTGAATAACTGGGAAGTAATAACTTCCAAATTTAGAGTTTATCTTGTAAAGTTAAGGATGTATTGAATCATACCTAATAATTTGCAGGTATGGGATTAAACTGTGTTGTTAATAAGCTCAGGATCTTTATGTGGGTTATCTAAATATAAGTATAGCTTGGTAAATATTACAGTAGTTGTCGTTGTTACTATGTTTGGTAGTATGTATTTAGTTTTCGCTTTACTGCTGAAGTTCTGAGTATTTTTAGGTAGAATAAGATAAAATATTACATTATATGTTTACATTTTTATTCAAATAAAAAAATGTAGATAAATAAATTAATTAATGTAATCTGAGCCCATCAGAATTAAAACCTGCTAAATCCTAAATTTTTTGTTCAGGTAAATCCAAATTAAAGTACAAATTTCTGAAGATGTAAGGGGAATGCAGGAAAATGACAAATTAGTGTGCAATTTTATGATATTTGTTGATGCCTCTATGATTGAGAAATGCCGGATACTTTTTAGAAAATTGAAATTTTTAATGTCTTTTTAGCCTCTTGGCAAAATTTTAATTCCTGGATCCAGCAGGTTTTGATTATATAGGCCTCATCTAACATAATAATAAACTAAATGGCAACGTAGAATAACTTTAATTTTAACTTTATATTGTATGTATGTACTGATAGAGAAGGTAAGGGAGGAGTGTCCTTGATGAATGCTCTTTTCGGATGATGTCTTGTAAGTGGAGGAAAGCAAATATTTATTGGAGAAGTTGAAGGGGTTGTAGAAGGGCTATTGAAGAGGGACGACTTAGCTGGTCTAAAATGGAGTCTATGTGGTTGGGAGGAACAGGAATGGTTGGGGACATCGAATTACTTGGGAAAAAACTAGGCCGGGCAGGAGAATTTAAAGATCTTGGATCCTGCTTAACGGAAAATGGAAGACCAGATCGAGAAATTGTCTATAGGATACAGGTATACACCTTATTGTTATACAACCTACAGTTGTGTGGTCTGTAAAGAAGGTCTACCAAAAGAAGATAAAGGTAATTGAAATGAAAATGTTACGGTGGATGTTGGGTAGAACTAGAAGCGATGAGATCAAGAACGGCATGATTAGAGAAAAAGCCGGGGTGACTGGAGCCTCAAAAAAGGTTCAAGAACACATATTGCTAGGGCTTGGTCACGTCGGACGTAGAGAAATGAGAACTATGTGAGATGAAAGAAGAAAAGAGCTGTTAGAAGTTTAAAGAAAGAGATGTGCTGAAGAACTGTGTGGTAGAGGACTTGGAAGGAAAAGATTTAAATAAATAAGACATGGTGGGCAGAAATTAGTGGCGAAGAAGAGTAATGAACAGTTGCTCCTGAATAACTGTAACCATAAGTATCGTCAACGGGAGCTGCAGGTTTTATAAAAAATAGACTGGTACATGTGGTATTTATAAACAATAGGTTTTGAAACGATTACATCAAATAGTAAATCTCTTAAGGCACGGATCCATTATGTTGGTGCTCCGGGCTCCTGCAACTGCTCCACCTAGTGGATACGTTGGTGCTCCCCCTCGGTGCAACAGTGCACGATCCGCCTCGGCGCTCCAATCGGTGGCGGTTTATAAATAGAGCAGCGCATGCTGTATCGATTGGAGCAGTTGCACGGAGTGAGGAGCACCAACATAATGGATATGTGCCTTCTAGTTACAATGAATTTACATTTATTTGTATTTGTTATATTGTTTCTATTTTGACAATACATAAAGTTTTGAAAACTTTGCCTTGTTTTATAGGGCAGTCAATGAGAGCAAGAACAGGTTATTACCTCCGAATTCTATCCTACTGCATGGATTTTAATGAAATTTTAGGAATAGCCTGAAAATATCTCCCTATTCAAAGTCTACCCTATGCCGATGTGTGCTTTTGTCTTGGGGGCGGTTCCCACCCCTTCTCGGGGGTGGAAAATTTATTGGTTAAACAACTACGGAAGTTGCTAGAGAACCTAATTCTAAGCAAAAACTGTTTTATAATTTTTTTTCGAAAACTCAATACTTTTTCAGTTATTCCTAGTTGAAAATTGGCCATTTTCATTGAAACAACACCTTTTCAAACGGTTTTTTGCGAATACCTTAAAAACTATGCATCTAACTAAAAAACCTATATAAAACATTTTTGTAGGTTATAAAATAACAAAGAGATTCTTTCCTTTATAAATCCTCTAGTTATAACACAAAAAGAGATATTGTAAGTGAAAAAACTTGTTTTCTTGGTGCATGCTCAAATCAGTGTATTTAACTTAAAATAACAGAGAAACGGTTGATTTTAGGTGTATAATGCTCAATAATAAGATCTTATTTTTTTCAAAAACCATTCATTTTAAACCCGCCCAACTTTTTGAATATAAAAAGAACACTATAGTAAAATGTATTGTAGAAGGAAAATGATGCATTTAAATTCTTGTGGATGAGGGGTTAAATATGCTTTTCATTTTTTTCTTAAAATATGTTAGTCATCAAATTTTCTACTGTTTATCTCGCACAATTTGAATGTAATCGACATTTAATATTATTATATGTTGCTTAATTTATAGGTCTTTTCAAGCACAACAAAAGTTATTGGTAGCATTATACAAATAAAATCGACCGTTTCTCTGTTATTTCAAGTTAAATACACTGATTTGAGCATGCACCAAGAAAACAAGTTTTTTTCACTTACCATCAGTAGCGGCTGGTCCTATGAGGCAGGTGAGGCAGTGCCTCACCAGTATACCAATCGACTATTTACGTTATTTCGTTATTTCATCATCAATTATTTAAATACAATTTAACTGTTTGAAATTTGCCAAATAACTTTATTTTTGTTATATCATCATCAATAATTCTTTAAATACAATTTAACTTTTTGAAAATTGCTGAATAATTTAATTTTTATTATAAAACTTTTTTTATTAACTTTATTTTTATGATAAAAAAAATTAGTACGGCCCTGACCCGTTCTTCATAACACACCGATATACCTACTCTACAAGGTACCATTAGAGGCACTGCCTCTGATGGTACCTCGTCTAGCATATTACGAAGCCGACGGAGATCGGCCGGCAGCATGACTGAGAATAATTTTTGGAAGCGGGATCCGATTTGGAAGTATTCTTTCAGAGGCAGGCAAAAATATGCCTCTAGCGTGGTTTTGCAGTTTTAGGTAGTTTGTTAGAGCAGTTTGTTCTAGTTACGTCTACTTACTATTAGTATAAGAGATACAATAGATGTTTAGAATATGTTATTATGCTCTGACTGGCTAAAAGTCATTTGCCAATGTCAATTAAATAAATAAATTAATAAAAAAATTAGAAATTATGATTTCTTTCATAATAATTCATTTACTTTTAAGTACGCTGTTTATAAAATAAATAAAAACCAAAAAAATAAAATTTAACTCTTAGTTTATTTAACATAAAAAACAATCTTATAATATAACCGTAATTTGCTTACTTACTTGTTTCTATTTGCATATATATGCAATACATTTACAATATAATAAAATTGGTTCTAAAATGAAATTATCACGTGTTTGCAGGTATATTGTTTGCGTACCATAATTTCATTTTGGCAAGTGATTAATAATAACAGAATCAGTCAACGGTCAAACCAGAATGATCCTAAGGGGGGCTGTAACTGGTGGGTCTCTGGGGGTATGGATTTAAGGTTTTAAGAATTTAAGGCATTTAAGGCTTATAACCCCCAACCCCCCAGTTACGCCACTGGAATCAGTTGTCCGTTGTTTTCATGTAGTATATAATGTAAATTTTGCTTAATATGGCTGTTCAAGTGTTCAACGCTGATGAGCCAACGACGAAACATCTGATTCATGCTGTTTTGATATGTGGTATCATATTAATTATTATTTTTAGCTAAAAAACAGCTACTATGAGTATGAACCTGTTAGAGACTTAGAACTTTCGTAGCTATTCTTTTGCGAATAAAATTGTTATTTAATATCGTTTGCAAGCCTTAAAATAAATACGGTGCCGTTCTGTGACGTTATGACGTCACAAAATCGACCTTCCGGCTATTAAAGAAAATCTAACCATAATAATAATAATCCTCAAGTGTAGTGTGCCTCACCATCTTGTACTATCACGAGCCGCCCCTGCTTACCATATCTCTTTTTGTGTTATAACTAGAAGATTCATAAAGGAAAGAATCTCTTTGTTATTTTATAACCTACAAAAATGTTTTATATAGTTTTTTTAGTTAGATGCATAGTTTTAAAGGTATTCGCAAAAAACCGTTTGAAAAGTTGTTATGTTTCAATGAAAATGGCCAATTTTCAACCAAGAATAATGCTGGCCACTCACTTACGGATAACGAAGAGGATATGGCATGCAGGCCAAGACTGAAGGCCGTTATCGAAAATCGACACACACTAGAATCAGTTCGTTGTCTGACGACCTTTTTCTTCAGGTAAAGATCTGTAGGGAATCGTACTCTTGCCACACACAGTGCAATTATCGACGAAAAAGCATGTCCCTCTCACGAAAAAAAGCGTGTGCGTTAATAATTTTGCTAGAAAGCCGGAAGAAAAAGAAAAGAGCGTACTGGGTTAAAGATTGGCTCATGAAAAGAAACAGGTTATCTTTATCTCACATGGCATTTATGGCAGAATTAAAACTTTCCTGTACGGAAGATTATAAAAGATATTTAAAAATGGATGAAACATGTTTTAAAAAGCTATTAAATCTAGTGACACCTTTAATAAAGAAACAAAACACTAGAATGAGAAGTGCCATTAGTGCCGAAGAGAGACTAACTGCAACATTAAGGTTTTTACCTTTCTCTCTTAAATCCCGATTCGCGTAACATTTATCTTTAACCTTCCATAGGCAAGGATGTGATTGATAAATATCAATAAATTGACGTAAAAACTCAGAATTCTTTGCGTTCTTGTTTGCCATTTTCTCTTTAAAAATCCGATTTGCCGATCGATGCCAGTTAAGTTAACGATCTGCAGTCCAGATGTCACACACTTGCAGTTTTGTGAAGCGATCGCGCCAAGGTCTGAATGACAACTGCGTGTGGGTGGTAGTTTTGACCTTCGGTTAAGGGCTTGTCAGGCGCCAGGCCTCTTCGTTATCCGTAAGTGAGTGGCCAGCATAACTCAAAAAGTATTGAGTTTTCGAAAAGAATTATAGAACAGTTTTTGCTTAGTATTAGTTGCTTAGTTGCTATAGCAACTTCCGTAGTTATTTAAGCAAAAAATTTTCCATCCCCGAGAAGGGGTGGGAACCGCCCCAAGACAAAAGCACACATCGGCATAGGGTAGGCTTTGTTTCTTGGGCTATTCCCTACTTACTGTGAAAATATCACGTAAATCGATATACATAGTAGGATGGAATTCGGAGCCACATACCCTCATTGACTGCCCTATTATAGTGTGTCCAGTTTTTGAGATCATGTTTGAATATTGAACAAATATTTATAAATAATTATAATTATTGCTAAAAAATAATTGAAGATTTTTGTTTTTAAAACAGATGTAGACATTTCATGTCTACATATGAAATAATTATTTTTACCTTTTTTTCATTTATACAAGCAAGAGCCATGATGTTTTGTAATCAGATGTCGAGTTAATACCACATTTATTAGATTATCTCAAAATAACTAAACTATATACCAAATCGTAAAATATTTTTAAGTATGTAATAATAATATGTATCTTGTCTGTCCCCCCGCTAATAACCCTTAGTAGTTTATGCGGGTATATTTGTATCAACAAAAAAATATGTAGTGCAGAACATAGCCAACAAAAATTTTGCATTTCATTGAATTTAAAAAATTTATATTGAGTCAATATTTAATCAACCTTTTTAACGATAAAATCATTTTGGTAAACAGTTACAAAAAGGGCCAAAGTAACAAAGGCATACATTTTTAGCAGGAAACAAAATCCATCATAAAAAGCAAAACCTTTTTAGTAATCCATTGAATACCTCCCTATTTTATATTTTGTTCACGTTCAGGCATATTTTGTTGATTTCCAAATATGTCAAAAATAATTGAAAATTAATCAGCACTATCTCATATTCGAATCGCTTCTGCCAACACGAATGATAAAAACTGACTACATAAACCCTGTTACACCCATTACAAAAGCAAAAATTGCAATGGATTAAAAATGTTAGTTTGTAAATCCCAAGTTGTGAAAAATCACTGTAAATGTATGTAAACAAGTTACACCGTTAGAAAAATCAGTAAATTTGTACTCTTTCTAATAACAAAACAACGAGAGAAATTAGAATTAATGAATGACCATTAAATAAATGTATTAACTATAAGAGTTACGTCATATATCCATAATATTTATCTGTAAAATTAAGTGCTGGTTGTTATATTTTGTGACGAAATAAGTTAAACTCAAATTTTTCATTTCAATTGTGTGTGTATCTAAATTACGATTGTGCGGTTGCTTTGATGTATGCTTTTTCTTCTTTTTCCAGCGCGCTGGGTTGTTTTGAATCGTGGATGACAACGTGGAACTACACTGGATGGCGGGTTATAAAATTGAGTGTACTGTTGCGGAGTTATACGAAATACTGGCGGGTCCACTATTTTCGTTTCCATTTTATTTATTTTTGTTACGGCCCTCAACACATACAGTGTGTCCATAAAGTAAGGAATAAATTCATTATTTCTTAAACCGGCTACACTAAAGAAAAATCCCGCAACAGGTAGATTTTTATTTTTAAATTACAATTTTTTGGCATATATATCATACCAGTGACGTCAAGCATCTCGTCTTGATGACGTAATCGATGACTTTTTAAATGAGAATATGGGTCATGTGATAGCTCATTTGAAAGGGTATTTAGCTCTCTATTAAATAATTTAAACATTGACATAATTCTATATACAGGGTGTTAAAAAAATTGTAATTAAATTTATTGAGACAAAAAGAAGAATGTATGTAATTTATTTAATTCAAAATACGTTTTACTGTTGTCAGAAAACAGAAAAAACATGTTTATTTAACAAATAAATATCGCTTTTCGCTTAAATTCAAAGTTAAAGCTGCCACCTACCTTTTTTTTTTTTTTTTTTTTTTTTCGTCTTTAAAGAGGGGGTCTGGAATCTTCAAAAGACACCTCAGTCCAGAACGCCGCCTGACTGACCTTAGTGCAGGATTCATTCTTCGTAGTACCAGCGATAATTCCCGAGGTGCTTTAAAACGCTCTCTCGTCGCCGAGGCTACGCCGAATGCCTACCTGCTAAACCACCTGCTGCCACCTACCTGCCTCTCGACAATTTGAACATTTCGTTTAAGCGAAAATCAATGTTTATTTTTAAACAAAACATTTTTATGTTTTCTGACAGCAGTAAAATGTATTTAGAATTAAACAAATTACATACATTCATCTTTTTGTGTTAATTAATTTTATTTAAAAAAATTTTTTTGGACACCCTGTATAAATAATTGTTAATGTTTAATCAGTAAATAGAGAATTACATATCCTTTCAAATGAGCTATCACATGACCCCTATTCTCATTTAAATAAATCATCGATTACGTCATCACTCCCAGATGGATGACGTCACTAGTATGATATATATACCAAAAAATCGTAATTAATAAATAAAAATCGACCTCTTTCGGGATTTTTTCTTAAAGTCGCCGGTTTACGAAATATTGAATTTATGCGTTATTTTATGAACGCACTGTATATTGTATATTATACATACATGTATCATTGTGTCGTCTATGAATTCCATTTAATATAAACCGACATGTTATTCCTTGTTGATTTTCTTTCAATCGGAGTAGTCCATTGACATTTTAAATTGTTTAGGTCTTATCATGTATCTTTCAGAGGACGCAATTTTATGTTTGTGATCTGTAGGGGGTAATTATAACCTTAAGTTCAAATTTGTTAACACAGTAATTGTGAACCAGTAATTCTAAGATTAGGACTAGACGAACACACACCTTGAGAGACTGAGCTAAGCTAAGGGTGTAGCGATGGCTATCTTGAATGATTGAGGTAATATTTTCGAATATGGGGTAGTCCATCGCCTTTTTGGTTTCAGTAAGAATACGACGAAAATGAACCATTAGATTTAGAAATTTTATTAAAATTCTTATGTATGTTGTGATTAATTTATTATCGACCCTTTTCCCCACCACCTAGGAGGTAGAGCCCGAAGGCGCGTTTTTTACGTGGTATTCCCAATTAGCCTAATACACGGACAATTTCCAGAAGAAGTAATATTGAGCATAATTACACACTTAAAAAGTTGTTTTCCAATTATTCTTTTTTCGTTTTCTTTGATGGTCCAGACTGCGGTTTATGATGTAATGTTTGCGGAATAACGGGAGTTAGAATTCGTGGGTAATTATCTTCGAATTCATGTACTTCGATTAATTTTGATATTTCCATGATAGGCAAGGTTAGAATGCAGAGAACACAGAGATTCACTAGAACTAGAACAATTGAGGCACACTGCAGGGCACTTTAGGCCTGCTTTCGGCAACCACAATACTTTCCACCGCTGCCCTTGCATATGCAAAAAATAAATTTCACAAGTTCGGAGAATACTGGAGGCTTGGAAGATTGGTATCCAAATGTTTCCACGCTCTTTCCAGCACCAGTCTTCAGGATTACAGTGTTAGCCCAGCCACACCTGAACCTGGTAATAATCTCGGAGACTGTGGAAACGGGCTGCATCTTTTGGTGGAGGAAACAATGATCAGTAACAGAATCATTGGGAGAATCACGTACATTTATATAATGGACTCAAATTGTTGAGTAAATTGAGTAAATATAGAGAAAAATTTATAAATAGGGGATTGCAATTAGAACGAAAACATGCATTGTTTTGGAAAAATTCAAACAAGCTTATATTTTTCTAAAACTTTTTTTGTTAGTTTATATAGATTTATATACGTTTATACAGAGTTGGGATAAAGTATGAAACCAAGCAAATATCTTTGAAACGAAAAGAACAATATTTATGAAATTTTGCATGCAAGTACAGTGACGCAAAAGGCAGCTGATGCCATATTTTTGTTACTACTTCACTTCCGGTTTCACCGGAAATACCCTTAACTTATTTACTTTAAATGGGATACCCTGTATATTTTTGCAGATTTTATTGTTGTTTGTTTGGGTTTATATGACTGCGGACACTAAATCCATTCGCCAATTTTACTATTTTTTATTTTATTAGTCATTTTTTCGTATCTTATCCTAAAACTAATACTAATATAATAAACAATTCTACTAATAAATAATTATTTTTGTATTTTTTTTTTAATAATTTTTTATATATATATATATATATATATATATATATATATTTTTATTAATTTTTTTCCAAATGATGTTCTCAGAGTTCCACAGCAAAAACTGCAACATTCTTCTTTAGCCCTCTACTTCATTCGAAAGCTATTTTACTATGGACTGTCCAAGTTCGTCATTCATTTTTA
This sequence comes from Diabrotica virgifera virgifera, assembly GCF_917563875.1. Lineage (NCBI taxonomy): Eukaryota > Metazoa > Arthropoda > Insecta > Coleoptera > Chrysomelidae > Diabrotica > Diabrotica virgifera. The sequence continues at coordinate 211,283,124 of NC_065449.1, forward strand.
TCTACATATTTTTTTTATATTTTTTTAATTATTATATTTTTTTTTCTATTTTTTTTTATATATCTTTTTTATATTTTTTCTTTCTTTTTTTTAATTTTTTTTTTTAATTTTTTTATTTTTTTTTTTATTTTTTTTTTATTTTTTTTTTATTTTTATTTTATTATTTTTTTTATATTTCTTTTCTTTTTTTTTTTCTTTCCTTTTCTTTTCTTTTTCTTTTAACATATAACAATTTACAAGAAATACTTACTCTATATTTTACAATTACAATTTAAGCTTAATATCTAAAATATGTTTATACAATAGTCGGTATACCAACTCATTATTTTCTAATGTTAATAAATAATTTAAATTAATGGGATGGTGGACATCAGTCAAAGAATACAGTGAATTTAAAAACATATTAACTTTATTAGAGATAAGAGAACAGGTCAAAATTTTGTGTTGTAGATTGCCCAACTGTCCACAAATACATTGTGGACTATCAGCTATATTAATTTTAAATAAATATGATGGAGTAAGACAGTGGTCAAATCTCATTCTGCATATGGTTCTTATCATATCTTTTGTCGACTCCATTTTAGAAAACCAAGGTTTATCCGTTATATAGTTTCTGATTGATCTGTAGTGGTTTCCTGTATTTACGTTTTCATCAATATACCTTTCTTTCCATTCTTTCTTAATCTCTTTGAATAAATTTGATTCAATATCTTTTGGCGTACAAAGATAATGGGTTAATACTCCTTGTGTCACCGCGTTTTTAGCCAATTCATCTACCATTTCATTTCCAGTTATTCCACAGTGGCTTTTAACCCATGCCAACTTAACAGACTTTCCTTGTTGCTGAAGTTCTTTAATTTTATTTATGATATATAATTCAATGTAGTTCACTTTTGATTTAGGATTTATAGCACTAATTTTACTAAGAGAACTTTTACTGTCACTAAAAATTATAAACTTTGAATGATTTATATTAGATAAATATTTTAGTGCTTCCATTATCGCTATTAATTCAGCTGTGTATATACTCATAACAGAATTTGGTTTAAACATTTTACTAATTTTATTACTGCTATCCCAATAGGCACATCCCACACCTTCAGTATTTTTTGATGCATCTGTATATAGCATACAATAATCTTTGAACATTTGTGAACTGTCGGAGATAAACACTAATTTTCTTAAAGATATAGGCAACTTGCTATAGTCCCTTAAAAAGTATACCTGAACTTGTTCCATACTATTAAAGTCAATATTATAATTTGGGTTTATGTCATATTTATAAAGTTGTTTTTCATATATTGTCATTTTTGAATATAAATCTACCATATTTAGAGTTTTCTTTTTTATCCAATATTTTTCTGTCAAGTCTGCTAAAAACAGTTGATGTATTTTGGAAATTAAACTTGCCTTTTTTTCATACAATCTAACTAAAAGGTTGATGCCAAGTTTTTTTCGTCTTATATCCATCGGCATTTCACAGCATTCAACTTGTAGATTATTTATCGGTGTACTTCTTAGGGCTCCTATACACAATCTAAGGGATTTATTAATGATTTTGTCTATTTTATTTAAATGACACTGTGATGCGTCACTGTATAATATTGATCCGTAGTCGAATATAGCTCTTATATTATTTTTAAATCTTTTTCTTCTTAAGGTGCCTATCCGTTCCGGATGTTGGCGACCAGCATGGCTATCCTAACTTTGCTTGCTGCTATTCTGAATAGTCCGGTTGTCGATGTATTAAACCACTTTCTCAGGTTTTGAAGCCAAGATATTCTTCTTCTCCCTGGTCCTCTCTTTCCAAATACCTTGCCTTGAAGAATGAGTTGCAACAAGCCATATCTCTGTTCATTCCTCATAACATGGCCAAGATATTCTAGTTTGCGCTCTTTGATTATGTTAATAATCTCGCATTCCTTGCCTATTCTACGTAGAACCTCAATATTAGTCACACGATCCACCCACGAAATTCTCAAAATGCGCCTGTAACACCACATCTCAAATGCCTCGAGTTTTCTCAAAGAAGCCTCGGAAAGTGTCCAGGCCTCTACTCCGTATAATAACGTAGAAAATACATAGCATCTGATGATAGAGATTTTGGTAGCAAGAGGTAAATCGTGGCTTCTGAAAAGAGACTTCATCATTATGAACGCTGATCTCGCTTTTCCTATGCGTTGTTTTATTTCACTTGAGTGGTCCCACTGGCTGTTTATGTTGGTACCAAGGTATGCGTAGCTGTCGACCCTGTCAATTAGTTGTTGGTTAACCAAAAGCTGTGTATTTAATATTTCGCGCTTACTGACTACCATATACTTTGTTTTTTTCGTATTGAGATCAAGTCCGTATTCTCTACTTATATCTGATATGCGCGACATTATTCTTTGCAAACCATCTAGACTGTCTGCAAAAACTACAGCGTCGTCGGCATATCTAATGTTGTTCAGACGCACTCCGTTGACTAATACGCCTTCCTGTAGTTCTCCCAGCGCTTGCTCGAAGATACATTCAGAGTATATATTAAACAGCACCGGGGACAGGATGCATCCTTGCCTCACTCCTCTATCTATGGAGACTGCCTCTGTTAATTGGTCTTCCACTTTAATATTGGCAGTTTGGTTGTAATACAAATTATATATGATTCTCAAGTCTCTATCATCTACTCCCGCTTCTTTCAAGATGTTTATGAGTTTATCATGTTTTACTCTATCAAACGCCTTTTTGTAGTCGATAAAACAAATATACACTTCACAGTCAACATCCCTGCATCTTTGCATAAGCACTTGGACAGCGAATAGAGCCTCTCGGGTGCCTAAGGCATCGCGGAATCCAAACTGCGTCCATGATATCTGTTGTTCGCATTTTTTATATATTCTGCCATGTATCACCTTCAGAAACGTTTTGAGTAAGTGGCTCATTAGGCTAATTGTTCTGTAGTCTTCACATGTTTTGGCATTTACTTTTTTGGGTAAAGTTACAAAGGTCGACTTTAACCAGCTTTGGGGTATTTTTCCAGTTACGTATATTTTGTTGAATACGGTTGTTATCCATTTTATTCCTTGTTCATCCATAAGTTTTAGGAATTCTACATAAAACTGGTCAGGCCCTACAGCTTTACCATCTTTAGTTGTTTTAATAGCTGACGTGACTTCTTCAATGGTAATCGGGGGTCCTGTTTGGCATTCAATGTCTTCAATGGTATTCTGCCTTTCATCTGCAAAAGTTACTTCCACATATTTCTTCCACGTGTCTAGTTTTTCTTCCACACTTAACAGTGGTTTGCCTTGGTTATCTGCCAAACACCCAACTCTTCTAGGTTTGTATAAGCCTGCAGCTTCTTTAACTTTTTTGTGCATATTGAATGAATCGTGTTTATGTTGCAATTGCTGGATTTCCGCACACTGTTCTCTTAGTCGTGTATCCTTAGCTATTCTAATTGCTTTTTTGATATCTTTATCTATTCTTTTGTATAATGACATGTCCTGATCTTTGGACTTTCGCCTCTCTTCCATCATATCTAAAATCTCGTTTGTCATCCACGATTTCTTCTTTATTTTTGGTGGTTTGAGGAATTTCTCACGTATGTCTTGTGAAACTGTATGCAACTTTTCTATCTCCTGGTCCATTACATCCGATTGAATAACGGTATTCAAGTTGTTCTGTATATACCGTTTTACACTCTGTTCTGTGTTTTGGTCTTTTAATAGCCTTATGTCGAATTTTGGATTGACACTACGTCTAACCTTCTTTAGCCTGAGCTTAATTTTGCCAATCAGTGGGTTATGGTCTGACTTGATATCAGCTCCTGGGTATGTCTTGACTGATGTTATGCTGTTACGGAATCTTTTATTAATCATGATGTAATCTATTTGATTTCTCACTATGCGGCCTGGAGTGTCTTGAGGTGATTTCCATGTATATAATCTTCTGTAAGGGAGTTTGAAGTAAGTGTTAGTAATCACAAACTCTTCTTCTGCCACAAATTCACCCAGTCGGTCTCCTCGCTCATTTCTTTCTCCAAGTCCAAATTGCCCTATGAATTCTCCCGATTGTCCCCTACCAATCTTAGCATTTAGATCACCCATAATCAAAGTTAAATCCTTTTTGGGGAGGCATTTTAAGGTGTTGGATAGTTCATTATAAAATGCTTCAATTATCTCGTCCGGTTTGTCAGCTGTAGGGGCATATACCTGGATAATGTTAGTTGTAATTGGGTAGGTATTAAGTTGAAGGAGGAGTATTCTTTCCGATATAGGTACAAAATTTTTAACATGTCTGGCAGTTTCTTGATTTAAGATTATACCTACCCCATTTTCGTGTCTTCCATTAGGGTTACCTGAATAATATATGTGATGATCATTAATTTTACATTGCCCAGAGTTCGTCCATCTCATTTCACTTATTCCCATTATGTCTACTGATAGTCTATCCATCTCCTTGATTGCATTATGAGTCTTACCTGCCTCGTATAATGTTTTAACGTTCCATGTGCAGATCGTGAGGTTTATCTTTACACTATATTGGCAAGGATTTCTTCTGCTGGCGACCGAGAAGGCCTTGCCGTCTTGTGATTGTCCTTCTCTGCCGGATCTTGGTATCCGAGTTCCATGATCAGTAATATCGTTTCTATGATTTGTCGTAGTCATGCTAATTGTACTAGGGGTACTCTCCGAGTCTTTAATGCAGTGGTTCCCCGTTGCCTTCTGCATCTTTATGCCGTTGACCGTTACGTTGTTATTAGGTTCATCCGCCTTCGAGACCGATTTATCAATCTCAGGACAAAAAGGTGCCCTTCCACTTATCAGCTCATCCGCCCGAAGCCGTTGGCCAGTAAGTGGGGGGATTGCTTATACCGGCAATCGCTCGGACGTCAGAGCCTCGTTTGTTATCTGGCAGGATGCACCGAAAGGTCAGTATCAAGACCATTACACGGGCAGGTGAGGTTGACATTTGGATAGGAGAGGCTATACGTTGCGCATCACTATCCCTTACATCCCATAACAACAAAGAAATATTTGGATCTGCTCCCCAACGTAAGTGTGATACGAATCGAAGAAGGTTTATTCCTTTTTCTGTTTTTTTAACTATATGGTCTATATGTTCTTTCCAGAGAAGCTGTCTATCCAGAGTAATACCCAAATATTTAACATAACTTTGTACAGGATAGGATATATTGTTTATTAAGATGTGATTGGGTATTTCTTTTCGTTTTCTTGTAAAAATACATAATTTGGTTTTGGAATCAGATATATTTAGTCCATGTAATTCACTCCATATTTTAATATGTTTGTCTCCTTCTTCAATGGATTTGACTGCATTGTCTATTTTAATGTTTTCTTGATAAATAACTATATCATCTGCAAATTGTAAAATTTTTGTTGAGTTTAAATTTTTTTCTATATCTGAAGTGTAAATTAAATATAACAAAGGGCTTAATATTCCTCCTTGAGGTAAACCACCCATCGCTAGTCTTGGACCAAATGTGTTATTATTTACCGATATATAAATTTTTCTACAGTCATACAATTTTATTATTTTTTGACAGAAGCATTCTGGCAGACCTATTTGTATCATTTTGTTATATAGTATATTTAAATTAACGTTGTCGTATGCTGCTTCAACATCTAATAAAAGAGCGATTACTGAAGAATTTTTCGTAAACGCTAAATTTATATCTGTTACCAAATGACTCACAGCTTCCACAGTAGAATGATTTTTTCGAAATCCAAATTGTGTTTGTGATAATTTATTGTTTTTTTCTAGCCAACTTTCGAGCCTAAGTTTTATCATTCTTTCCAGTGTTTTTGTTATGCAGGAGCTCAATGAAATACCTCTATAAGATTCTGCTGAATCAGGATTCCGATTTGTTTTGAGAATAGGAATCACCCGGTACTCTCTCCAGTTATCTGGAATATCTTCTGATAACCATATTTGATTAAAAAAATTTAATAGTGTTTCTTTCCCTTTTTGATGTAAATTGGCCAACATAATATAATGTACATTATCTATACCTGGAGAAGTATTTTTCTTATTCTTAAGGCTTATTTCTAATTCACAGAAACTAAATGGAATTGAAAGTGGATGCATAGAGTTTTTTCTTTCCATTACATTAATTTTTGAAAATATATTATCTGGACATAATTTTCTTAAAAACTCCTCAACCCATTCTCCTTCAGTCACTGGATTTACTTGTGGTTTAAAAATGTTTTGTAATCGTTTGGCTTGATTCCACATATCTTTAATTGGTGTATTTTTGTTTAAAGTTTTACAGAAATTTCTCCATGCATTACGCTTACTCTCTAATACAACTTTTTTGGTTTTCGCTACACATTTATTATAATTTATATAATTTTGTATATTAGACTGTAGTTTAAACTTGCGTAAAGCTAGTTTTTGTTCTTCTATTACCTTTTTACAATTGTCATTCCACCAAGTTTTTCTAAATCGTGGATTAGTCCCTGTTCTCTTCTCCGGTATACATATCTTACAATATTCGTTTAATTTATTTAAAAATTGTTGGTAATTTAAATTATTATCTATTTCCATGAAATTATCAGTGATAGAAGAGAAAAGAGACCAATCCGCTTTATTTATGTTCCATTGAAATTTTGTATTTACACATTCCGCTTTATTAACATTAATATTTGACTTAATAATAATAGCAAAATGATTTGATCCTAATGTCTCGTCCACAACATCCCAATCGAAAAAATGACTAATATTTGCTGAGCATATTGTAAGATCTATTGCAGATTTATTATTGCTATTCGGTCTACGCATCAAAGTTTCTTTACCATTATTTAAAATTACAAGATTACAGTCCTCAATAGCTTCTAACAGATTTTTTCCTATAGTATCTACAGTACTACAACCCCAAACATAATTGTGGCTATTAAAATCACCACCAATTATAAAAGGCTTCTCTAGACTATTAAAAAATTTTTTCCATTCATTTAGAGTGATTTTAAGATTTGGTTTTACGTATATTGAATAAATGTTTAACTTTTTTCCGGATTGAATTTTAATTGATATGCTATTGCACATTATGTCATTAATTTGGTGAAAAGTAGGACTGTTGTAAAATTTTATTAATTTTTTCAAAAGGATGGCTACTCCACCATATCCATCATCTCTATCATTCCTAAAGACATTATAACCAGTAAAGTTAATAAAATTACTTTTTTTTAACCAAGTTTCTGATATTAATCCTATATCTATTTTATTGTCATACAAGAATTTTTCTAAATAACCCTTATTTGTTTTAATTGATCTCGCATTCCATTGAAGAAATGAAACGTTAGCCATCACGAGGTAATAATAATTGTGAAATATTGTTTTTTAATAATTCCAACGTTTTTTGATCTAAATTGTGATTAATTTGATTTAATGTTGCTGAAATAAAGTTTACTATTATTTCTCCTATATTATTTTGATTATCGTTTTGTGTTTGTGTTGTGTTAGAATAAATGGGATTATTAAAATTATAACAAGGCTGACTTTGTATTCTTGGTGTTTGCAAAATTTTTCTGCGTGCTTCCATTGTTTCTTTATCTACACTACTAGAATCAATACTACTTGATCTTTTTCGTTTAGATATTGTATATTTATTTGAAGTATTTTCTTGGTCTTTACTTACTGTTGAATAACATTTTTTATATTTATTATTAGCTTCATAATATGTTATATTTTCATTATTCATAATTTTTTTAATATATTCCTGTTTTTGTCTTTCTGTACAATCTGCTCCCTTGTCAGTAGCGCTGTGTTTTCCTTTGCACAATACACAAAGTAAATTATTCGGATTGGAACAATTAGATTTGTTGTGTTCTTCGCCACATCTTTCACACCTATCTTTTCCTCTACATTGGGCACTTATATGCCCAAATCTCAAACACTTTAAACATTGGATTATTCTGGGTGTATAATTTTCCACCTCGTATATCATTTTTTCTATTATTACATTTTTTGGTATAGACTGACCTTTAAAAGTGACAATTACGGTTCCTGTTTTTACATAATTAGTATTACCATTATCTTGAATCACTTTCCGCATAATTCTTTTTACATGTAATACTTCGAATTTAATTCCAAATCTAGGTTTAATTAATGATACTAAATCATTATCTTCTATCTCTTTATCTACCAATTTTATAACACCTTTCTTTTGAGTAAAAAACGTTGGAATATATGCCTCATACTCTTTGCTTTTAAGAATTTGAGAATCAATTAATTTATTAGCACTAGCAAAATTATTTAGTTCTACCTTGATTTTATTTCTACCAACTACTGTAATTTGTGTGATATTATTTTCAATTTCAGGTACTGCACTTAAAATCAAACGGGCCGTGCCGATCCTGTGTAATCGACCAATGTTACCGTTTTTATTTTCTATGTGTACTATATAAGGTGCATTATCTCCAAATTGATATCTATGTTTTAATCTTAAATTTATTACTTTATTTAAATTTTGCTTACCTGACTTATCTGTTTGATTTAAATTTGTCAAAGTTTCATCGTTATTGCAACTAAATTTGTTACTTACCTCAATAGTACTACTTGTTTGGTTTTGTTTGTTTGTTACCTTATTATTTACTCTATTGTTATTTTTATTTAATTCCTCATATTCCATCATCCCATCTCCTTCCATTTCTACATAAAATTTACCTTTATCTGGAGGTTCGGGTGGTATACCTTCCATATTATTTGTTTTCTGAAATTTAACTTCTAGGCGCTAAATTTCACACTTTCTTACAGATCACTGGTTTAGTACTTCTTTATACTACTCGTAATACTCAAAAAGTTAAGAAAAAACCTTAAAAATTAATAATTTTTAGGAGAACTTCTAAAATGATTTGCAGATTTTAAAAGAACTTGTTGTTTTTAATTCATACATACCAAGTTTGGAAAAAAAAACTAATAAAACAAGAAATAAATCTCTTTACAGTTAAAAAATAGGTTAATTTATTTACGTTAGACCCATGATATTAAAAATAAAAAAAAAATGATTTCAAATGTTGAAAATGTCTTCTGTTCACCTCCTGACAACGTGCAAGCCTATAAATAAATTTGTGAGTCACTTTTTGCACGATTTCGCCACGTATTAGTTCACATTCATCAATTATTCTTTGTCTCAAATCCTGCAAGCATGTTAGTCGCCTAACGTAAACACGTGATTGTAGATAACCCCAAAGAAAAAAAAATCTAACGGGTTGAGGTCCGGAGAACGAGCGGGCGACTCTATGAATCCTCTACGTCCAATCCATCGATTTGGAAAAGTCACTTCCAAAAAATTAAAATTCATCATAACCGATTAATTATCATTAATATTTCAATACGATCTTTTTCACTTAAATGAACCATTTTTGATACAACTTATTTCTGTCAGTTACTTCAGTAAAAGTTTTACCTACTATACTAAATTGAAATAAGTCATGCAGTGAATGTAAACAACAATTTTAGTCTGCAGTATACAGTGTGTCAATTTTAAAACTTACAATGGCTATATCTCACGAACAAAAGCTGATATCGAAAAATGCTTGAAACCGTTTCTAGGATAGTAAGGGGGAACTAAAATGACATGAAACGGAACTCACCCCCATCAACCCCCTAGGCCCCACCCATCACAACCCAAAAAGTTTAAATTGCAAACCCCTACTTGTGATACATCATTGAAAAGGCTATAAAAAATGCTATCCAATGGTATAAATAATAATTATACAGGGTGAACCAATAATTGTGAAACTTTGGCTTAAATGAAAAATTTAATAAGGTTTTGTTGAATTACAAATTTATTAAAAATGTCAATTAAGTAAATATTTAATGTGAATTCCGTTGTTTGGTAAACAATAATACAGCCTATTTTCAAATTCTGCACGAAATTTAGCAAATGTTCTAGTAATAGGGCGACATGCTTGAGTAATTCTTTCTCGCAATTACCCAAGTGAAGCAAGTTAAGTTTTATAAACAACTGATTTAGGGTAACCCCATAGAAAAAAGTAATATACTATCCTACTATAAGAAGTACTATCCAATGGTATAAATAATAATTTTACAGGGTGTTAATGTCAGCTGGCTTACTATGACTTTTGTATTTGTAATGCTCTCTCCCGGACTATTATTTTAAATAGTAAGTGTCCGCTCGTACTTTTTTTTGTTAATTAAAACCTATTTGCCGTTTTTGTCTTAAATCAGTTGTTTATAAAGCTTATCTTGTGTCAGTTGGGAAATTGCGAGAAATAATTACTCAAGCATGTCGCCCTATTACTAGAAAAACATTTGTCAAATTTCGTGTAGAATTTGAAAATAGACTGTATTACTGTTTACAAAACAACGGAACCCACTTTGAACATTTACTTAATTGACATTTTTATCAAATTTTTAGTTCAACAAAACCTCATTAAATTTTTCAATTATCCAAAGTTTCACAATTATTGCTTCACCCTGTATAATTATTATTTATACCATTGGATAGCATTTTTTATAGCCTTTTCAATGATGTATCACAAGTAGGGGTTTACAATTTATATGTAGATATAGATTATAGATGGTACTCGTTTATTTCCTACTACATTGTATTAATACAAAAAATTATCTACAGACACTTTTTAACAAATTTTTTCTACCAAATTTGGTATGTATGAATTAAAAATAACAAGTTCTTTTAAAATCCGCAAAAATATACAGGGTGTCCCATTTAAATTAAATAAGTTAGGGGTATTTCCGGTGAAACCGGAAGTGGAGTAGTAACAAAAAATATGGCAACAGATGCCTTTTGCGTCACTGCACTTGCATGCAAAGTTTCATAAATATTGTTCTTTTCGTTTCAAAGATATTTGCTTGGTTCCATACTTTATCCCAACCCAGTATACGCTAATTGTTTATTAATTCTTTACACAATAACAAGTATTTTATATAAATAATTTTAAAAATATCGTTAAATTCATCATTTTACTTTGATCAAATATGTTTCTATTTTGTTTTTGATTATGCTGAATCCGTATATGACATTGCAATTTTAAAATTCTTATACAGACACTCTTATACAGTGTGTCTGCGTAGCTAGGAACCACATGGAAAACTTTTTTTATTATCAATTTTCCAAAAAAAAAATTATTCCCAATAAAATGCTCTAGCTAGATAGTCAAAAATCTAAAACTCAACCATCAGATATCAAATTTTATCAATTTTATGCGAGTTATGTCAAAAATATGAATTTCGTTAAAGAGTAAAGTACCTTTATATTCCAGAATATCAAAAAATGCTATTATGAAAAGTTGTTTGAAATTGGAAAATATGTGTAAATATACAATTACATCATTCTAATCGAAACAAAAAATTTCAATTTTTTCTCTTTCTCAAATTACGAATATTCTTCAAAATTATATTACAATTATGATAACTATTTTATTATCACTTTTACGAAAATAAGTTATTCTTCCTAAAATGCTCTCCCTGGTCTAAAATATAAGATACAACCATCAGATATCAATATTTTTTAATTTTATACGAGGTATGTAAAAATATGGATTTTTCTTAAGAGTTAATTAAGTGCCTTTATTATTCACAATATTTTAATTAGAAGGATGTAATTGAACACTAAAGCAAATTTTTTAATTTCAAACAACTTTTCTTAATAACAATTTTCGATATTGTGAAATGTAAAGGTACTTTACTCTTGAGTGAAATTCATATTTTCTGACATACCTCGTATAACATTAATTAAATTTGATATTTGATGATTGCATCTTAGATTATATACGATGCAGAGTAGTTTATAAAGAATAACTTTTTTTCGTAAAACTGATAATGAAAAAGTTATCAATAGGTTCCAAGTTACGCAGACATACTGTATAAGAGCTAAAAAAAATTTTTTGCTGAACATTTATTATTGTTGAAGCTTATTATTAAATGTATTTTAGGTAAGTTTTACAGAAAAAAGTTTTGATCACTTTGTATAAACATTTTTTTAGCTGATAATTTTCGGTTTTTGTATTACATTTTGGTTATCTTTCTTAATTTTCTTAAAAATAAATAGTTTATTTCAGTTCTAAAGTAAAATAATTCAGTGCATTTTAAAGATTACATCCTAAGCTTTAAAAAAAGCACTTATGAAACTGTAATAGATCTGTTCAAACTTGAGTAATACTGTTTTAAAGTGGTGGTAATTCTATAAAACTAAGAAGATTTCAAAAATTACATTTTTTGAGACGTCTTATCATTTGAATTAAATTTTGAGATTTTTTTTGGAATAAATCATCATTTAGTAAGATGCTTGAAAGGTAAGTTGTGCAAAATTGAGAGTTTTATAAGAAAAATTGTATTAGTTACACATTTTTATATAATTTTTAAACAAAATTCATGTAAGGCTCACTTTCCGCCCACACCTTACTTATGCCCATATATTTTATTTCTTTCTATTAGAACCATAAGATAGCTTAATTATTCTTGTTTCATGTTCAATTTGTAAAATTTCATTTGATCCATTAGTTAAAAAATTACATTAAAATATCTCAACCGTGCACTTCGCCGTATGTTAGTTTACAGTGCGCCAATGTTTTGTGAGAAGGGTGACTTTAGCGTCATAAATAAAAAATTATAGAAGATACAGATTTCATTTTAGAAAATTCATTATATAAGGTTTTTTTGTAAAATTTTCTGAATTTTTCAATGGTCAAGTCAGTTTTTTTCTAAAATTTATATTTTCAGAGTTATTTAAAAAAACATCTTTTTCGTAGTTCATTTGTTTAATAAAAATGAAGCACCCACTTCTCGAGTAGAACTTTTTGATATGTTGTTTATTTAACATTTCTTAATGAAATTACAAAAAGTTCTATCTTGTTTGATTTTTCCGAAGTGAAAATCTATATATATGCACTCCCCTAAAATAGTTATTTTTCTACAACCACTATTCAAAGTGCACTTTTCTGCACGGTTTTATGTTAGCAAACTTGATATTTTCTCACAGTATAAGATATTTGACATTAGTGTGCAGAAAAGTGACGTTTCTGTGCCGCAAAGTGACGTTTCTGTGCCGCAAAGTTCTTTTCTGCACAGTTGACTACCTCATTCTGAGTAACGTTATATTCTGTTTACATCCGTGGACTACCGCATTCTGAGTAACGTTATATTCTGTTTACATCCGTGGTTAAACTTTGGACAAATATATAACCTATAAGACAATTATTATATTTAACTATAGCATAGAAACTAAATTATGGATGTTACAACTGTTTTATTTTACAATTTTATTCTTATTAAACATTTTATAATTATCAAATAACCAATAAGGATTTAGCAACCTGTGCAAGAGACGTCGAATGAAGTAGGTTTTGTGTAAATCCGTGACTGCATAAATATAATGTCAATAATGTGTAATAATTGTTTAAATTTAAACAAATTAAGGCAGTGCATTAATTTTTTAACTGATTTCTGTGCAATTTATTTAGGTATAAGGAATTTAAATTGATTAGTAGCTATTAATTAAATACAGTTTAAAATTTATCACATAAGTACCTATTATAATTATTAATCGTCGTTTGGAAATTGTGATTTTTATTTTTAGGAAAAACTGTGCTTGTAGAAAAAGTATAGTGTGAAACACGTGCAGAAAGGTAATTTCTCACTCGTTTGAATTGCGGCACTCGCTTGCGCTCGTACCGCAACTTTTCAAACTCGTGAGAAATTAGTACCTTTCTGCACTTGTTGCACAATATACTATTTCCTAACAAGTGCAGAAAGTCATTCTTTTCCGCACGCGACTGCAGTTTGCCGAACGACGCGAAGCGGGAGTTCGGCAAGCAGTCGAGTGCGGAAAAGAGACTTTCTGCAAGAGTTAGGAACAATATTTTTTCTAAGAGTCTTTAAAAAATTACCAAATCTTAATCAATTAATTTAATTAATATGAAAATACATACACAAATTAATTCTTTGACAAGGTTGTCAAAACCAAACTTTCAATATAATTAGTTAGCATGACGACGATCTTGGTTTCCATGATGATGATTCAAAACGACTGTTATTGTCTACCGATTTGACTTTCGAATATTATGTCAAAATAATTTTATTTCATCGAATTGTCGCGTTATTTCATTAAAACAGGAACACAATAAGATATATTTGAAATAAATTAGTAAATAATATCTAAATATTAGTTTATTGCATGTATTATAATTACTTAAAGGCCATATTAACATATCTAAATTAACACGCGTGCGGAAAAGTAAAAACCGCGTGCGGAAAAGTAACACGCGTGCGGAAAAGTAACACGCGTGCGGAAAAGTGAAACTTTCTAAACTAAAATGCGTGCGCGAAAGTAGACATTTTTGCACGCTCGTAGAAAAATGTCATTTTGAAAGCTTCAAAAATAAATTTATTGGGAAGTGAAATTACAAATCTATGTATCTTACAATTCTGTGTTGTAATGTGAATTTGCAATTATTATTGATGTTATGACTATCTTTTTACATTAAATCATTAGCTTTATTCTGTACATATTTGTTGTTAGATTCTGAAAATAATATTATTTTATTGCGCAAGTTTGTACGGCACTTTCTTTCCTTTATGTAGTTCATAAATCCGGGCTTTACATAATAAATCAGTATAAATGTGTTTAAAAACGGGAACATTCGTAACGAAAATCGTTCGGGCTGGATTAGAGTTAAATTTATAAGTTTGGTGTTTATCGGCTTAGTGTGATCTATTGTATGTATCCATTACATTTAGTTTAGTTTGATCAAGCATACTACTCTTTTTATTAGATTTGGATTCGTTTAATATAAAATATAAAGGTTTAGCTGGAGCTATGAGGATTTGGTCGTCATAAATAAAAGTAGGTAAATGTTTAAATCGTTTATAAACTAAAAGGTTTCCTGGGTTGGCCGATTGGCTGTATACCATATAGTTAAACAAACTCTAACATGAAGTAAAACCATTTCTATGTATGTGATAGGTATATTTACTGAAATTTTAAAAATCCCAATGGATTGAATAAAATAGGTCCATTCAGAACGTTTTCGGACCTATCAGTCCATCATCAGTGAATTCATATATACTTGCTAACTAGCCCCAGAACCAAACAATGGTTGTACATACTTATAATTCAATCTACATTATAGTACTGTAAAATTGAAAAGGCTAAACGCCGATGTTAAAAGATTACCTCCAGGAACATGGGGATACTCTAAACGAGAACACTAACCAACCATCGTCAGATTTTCGACAACTCCCCCTCATAAAATGCAGTTCGGTTCCTAAGAGCTTAATTCTGGTTGATTTCGTTCACTCCTAAACTTCGAAGCCTCTTCTTCTTCTTTGTCTTCTTCTTTTTGTATAGACAAGACTCTGTCTGCTTATTCAATGTGCCTCCAGTAGGTTGTCGTTCCATTGTTTTCGTAGTCTTCCCTCTGTTCGTCTTCCTATTGGGGAACCGTCTCTCGCTGTCCTTTCTACTCTATTTGTTGTCATTCGGCTTATGTGGTCATTCCATTCTACTCTTCTGTTTGTTACCCAGGAATTAATGTTCTCCACCTTGCATTTTCGTGGTATATCTGCACTTCTAGCTCTGTCCCATAGTGTCTTATCATCGAGTTTTCGAAGGGTTTTCATCTCCGCTGTGTCGAGCAATCTTTTTGTCCGGTGCCCCGTCAAAATAGCCCCGTCAAAAAAGCTCCGACAAAATAGCCCCGACATAATATCCCGCACACAAAATAGCTCCGACAAAATAGCCTGCAGACAAAATAGCCGCGGAATAATAGCCCACCGACAAAATAGCCCCGACAAAATAGCCCCGACAAAATAGCCCCGACAAAAAAGCTCCCTTCAGAATTCATCATCAAAGCATTCCTTAAAAATACATTTTTTCGGAAATGGTAATTATCCTTAATTCAGATGTTTATCTTAACCACATTAAATAAAAATGGTCTTTTCAGAGAACTCGAGTCCTGTCTTCCCTGCCTCTTGGAAGTTTGAACATTTAAGTCAAGCAAAAATCAATGTTTATTTATGATATAAACATTTTTTTCTGTTTTCGGACAACAGTAAAATGCATTTTAAATTTAGTGTGCGATCTATTTTGTCGGGGCTAT
Organism: Diabrotica virgifera virgifera; assembly: GCF_917563875.1. NCBI lineage: Eukaryota > Metazoa > Arthropoda > Insecta > Coleoptera > Chrysomelidae > Diabrotica > Diabrotica virgifera. The sequence continues at coordinate 211,299,209 of NC_065449.1, forward strand.
TTTGTTTGCGGGCTATTTTGTCGAGGCTATTTTGTGTTCGGGCTATTTTGACGGGGCTTTTTTAACTGGCTGTTTTGACCGGGCTATTTTGACGGGTCACGTTTTTGTCCTGTCTGTGTCAGGTCGTGTTTCTGCCGCGTATGTCATTATTGGTCTGATGACTGTTTTGTGATTTTTGATTTTCATTTCTTTTCCGATATTTTTATTTCACCATATTGTGTCATTCAGGCAACTTCTGTTTCGAGCTTTCCGTAGCTAGATAGTGTGATGCCCAGATATTTAAACTCCATCAGTTGTTCTATTATCTGACCCTCCAGCTCCAATTTACATCTTATTGGATTTGCTGTTGAAACTTACGATAGTGGTATAGTTTTAGCTCAGTAGATCTTTTCAGAGCAGGCTCCAATAAGGTACGGATAGCTATGATGATAGCCAACCTCCTATAGGAGATGGGAACTAAAAGAAGAACAAGGATTTGCTGTTATAACCATGCATTTTTCGAAGCCCTAGGGAGAAATAATTTCAAGTATGATTTTATGTTTTTTTTTTTTTGTAAAACAGACATGAAGTATAATTATTTATAACAATGGTTGGATATAGGGACAGAAAAAGGACATATGTGCAGGGTTATTCACTATATTTTGACCCCCTGCTTTATTTCCAGAATTAGAAAAAAATGTAAAATACAAAAGTTATTCGATTTTTAAATTATGATTTTTTGACATATACATCCTACTAGTGACGTCATCCATTTGGGCGTGATGACGTAATCGACTATTTTTTTAAATGGGAATAGGGTCGAGTGCTAGCTCATTTGAAAGGTTATTCAATTCCCTATTCAGTAATATAAACATTAACATGATTAATTATGCACGGTGTCCAAAATTTTTTTTTAATTAAATTAATTGACACAAAAAGAAGAATGTATGTAATTTATTTAATTAGAAATACATTCTACTGCTGTCAGAAAACAGAAATAAATGTTTATTGAACAAATAAACATTACTTTTCACTTAAATTCAATGTTCAAGCTGCCACCCATCTGCCTCTGGGCAGTTTGAACATTGAATTTAAGCAAAAATCAATGTTTATTTGTGCAATAAACTTTTATTTCTGTTTTCTAACAGAAGTAAAATGTATTTTAAATTAAATAAATTACATACATTCTTCTTTTTGTGTCAATTAATTTAATTCTAAAAAAAATTTTTTGGACACCCTGTATAATTAATCATGTTAATGTTTATATTATTGAATAGGGAATTGAATAACCTTTCAAATGAGCTAGCACTCCACCCCTATTCTCACTTAAAAAAATAGTCGATTACGTCATCACGCCCAAATGGATGACGTCACTAGTACGATATATATATGTCAAAAAATCATAATTTAGAAATCAAATAACTTTTGTATTTTACATTTTTTTTTCTAATTCTGTAAATAAATCAGTTTACAGGGGGGTCAAAATATAGTGAATAACCCTGTACATCTTAACAAAAAAATTGGCCAAGTATCAAAATTGATGAAATAAGTAAGTCGTAACATTAATCATTCTGTATACTGCAATCTTTATACTGCAAACAAATTACTGTAATTGCATTTTTTCTTGTTTTTCTTCTAATTGAACGTTTAAATTTAGACTCACAAATAAAATACCGCAACAAATTTAGTCAGACATCATCACTTATTTTATCGTTAAAAAAAAGAAGAAAAACAAACTGCACGATGTCATTGTCTTCGACAGTATGTACAAATCACTCGCTCGTTTTAATTTCACTGGCAGTTTGTCAATTATTTTATATACAACGTGAAAATATTGTTCTGCAATTTTTTACGTTTACATCGGCACAAATTATAAAATTTACTTTTAGAATAGATTGATCTACTTTTAGATTCAAATTTACAGTCTTTAATCAAGAAACTATTATTAACTTCAGTAATTAAAAATTATTATTGGAAATAATAGATTGTATCATGGTATAAGTATAACCAACATCATACCACCATGAAAGTATAAATCACCAGTTGGACACCGGTGAATGGTATTTGAGGTTAGTTCTTATTTTTTAGTTGCTTTACAACTTTATATTTTCCAAAAAAATTATCCGGCATATTCTTTTTTTTATTTTTATAAGAACGTCAGATGAAAACCAAAATTGATACCAAAGGTGTCATTCACCAATTACATAAAAACAATTTGTTTTGAGGTTACTTCTTCCAATATACAAGATATCATGTAAACATTCTTCAAATCGTTTTCTCTAGTCTTATGATTTTCTAGTACAGCAAAATTTTCACCTATAAATCGTCTGTAGCTGTCTCAAAAAACTCGTATAAGGCTGTATAGAACATTGATAGTGCCCGTTCTCACATATGGATCAGAGGCATGGACGCTAACTAAAACAGATGAATCCGCTCTATCGATTTTTGAAAGAAAGGTGCTACGCAAGATATTCGGAGAGGTCTGTGAGAACGGAATATGGAGGCGTAGATATAACTTTGAACTGCAGAGTATCTACAATCATACGTTTGATGGAAAAGATATTATCACTATAATTAAGCGAAACCGCCTGCAGTGGGCAGGACATGTAACTCGGGCCCCTGAATCGAACATGATAAAAAATATCTAACATAAATATTCTAACAGCGCAACCCGTCGGAATGAGAAGACGGGGTAGACCAAAGCTGAGGTGGATGGACGGGGTAACACAAGATGCCGAGAAGATCGGAGTCGGCAATTGGAAAATGCAAGCAAGGGACAGAACAGAATGGCGTAGAAAGTTTGAGAAGGTCGAGGCCCTCTAAGGGCTGTAGCACCAGGATGATATGATGAAATCATACCACATATATATCTGTAGATAGATAGATATAATGAGGTGGATTTTGGCCTATTCCATTCCGACCTTTTCAGATCTGTTGTGATCCTCTAGTCCTAGATTACATTTTCCAGTTTGACCCTTTTTAACAGGTCTAGTAACTTCGAGATTGAACCATCCATTTAGCTCTTTGCCGGATGGTTTTCTTCGCCTAATGTAAAGAACCACACGTTTACCAGGCTATCACACTGACATAAAAGGTGCTCTGCTGTTTCTTACAGGGCCCTCTTAGACTCTTAGCAAACCTACTATGACTTTGTCCATAACGAACAATAACAATGTCCATAACAATGTTCCATAACGAACTGTTTCGCCCGTCTTTGTCCAGGTGAATTTCTCCTCCAGACATTTGTGAGCTATTCACTTTCTTGTAGCCACTCTTGTTTCCGCCTTTGAAATGCTGTAGAAGAGTTCTGGTCCAAGAAATGTTATTCGTGAGCCTCGTTTGGCCATTAAATTTGCTTTTTCGTTGCCCTTATGACTTTCGGGCCCCGTTACTCAGGTAAACTACCCTAACATTGCTACGATCTTCTAGTTTATTTAAAGCACCCAAGGATTGTTCTCTGCAGAATTGAGTCCTAGCTATCTGTGAAAATGGCAATTGAACATTACTTTCTTTTCTGTCTATCTACTTCTTCTACGTAGTTATGGATTGCCGTATTTCCTCCTGGAAGATTGTCTTCTTCTTCTTCTTCTTGTTCTTGTAATAGGACTATGTCCTGTTTCTTCTGTTGGCAGTCTCTGCTGCGATCCGGAGCTGCAGCTCTCGTACCATCGTTTTTTGGGTCTTCCTATGGGTCGCTTGGTGTTGAGCTTCTGTGTCTTTGCCCATTGCGCCATACGTTCAGGGTCCATCCGATCTACGTGGTCTCTTCACATGCGTCGTCGTACTCTTGTCCATCTCACTACGTCTTGAACGCCTAGCTCTCTTAATGTACCTTCGTTTCGTATTCTATCTCTAAGTGTGATACCTCTTATGGATCTTTGGGTTTTCATCATGGAAGATTGTGACAACCTTATATAGACTTACCGGGAAATATATCCCTTACTTTGCCCCTATTATACCGCCTATTACACCCTCCGATGTTTTTGAGTCATGTACCAGGTAGCTTCTGCTTGTATTGGTACACCTTCGTTCTCTTCTTCCCTCCTGCTATATTAATGTTGAATTTATTGTCAAAGCTGTATCTCGTACCGGTTGCATCGATGGGTTGCCCCTTTACATTATTTTCTTTTAACTCCTAGGTTATATTAACTTTCTATGCAGACCTGGCTTACAAAAAAGTCTTTTTTTTAAATACTAACCAAAGAGCAAGATCTTACTTACTTACTTACTTACTCCGTGGCGTTTCAACCCTTCGTGGGTTTTAGCCGACTCGACAGCATGTCTCCACTGCATCCATGCTCCAGCAAGATCACTGCAGCAAAATCCCTTCCAAGCTTTGTGAATCCATCCCAGGGTGAAAAGTCTCTATGACATGAAAAAACAAAATCTGAATTCGTCGATTCTGACCAGGCCATACAAGACTGACTCATAAACATCTGATTTCTTCAGATTCACCTTCATGTACTAACTATCGTGAGGTTATATCCATTAAACATATACGTAGACTGTCTCACCACCGTCTCAGACTCACCAGGTCAATTCCAATGCCCTATCAATTCACCAACCAGGTTTCACCAGATGAATGTTGTATGTAGTTGAATTTGTTTGCTTTTTTTATATATTTCTTAAGGCAGTCATCACTTCATGTTGATTATTTTATGATGCAATGATTGGATTTATGCAGATTGGATAAAAAAAATATATGTGGGTCGTCAGCATGTAACTGTTATAGCTTAGGGGTATAAGGCAGGTAGAGGAATAGTTGGATTTCTATAATTTCGTTTTCATACTTAAGTATCTCTAAAAATTTCTGTCTGAAATTTTGCTGTGTTAATAGAAGTATTAATAGAAGCTTATCAAAAATTAAAAGTAGGCTAATGATAAGGTCATAGCCTGGAACTCTTTTGGGTTTTTGCATCGATGTTTTTGAGTATATTTCTCCCAAGTGATTCAGTTTTGTCTTTTGGCCTTGTAAACAGCCGAATTTTACAAAATTATCATTTTTAGTTCAGAGAAATAAGGAAAAAATATATCCTGTTGGTGACACAACCCCCTCCAGGCCGAAACAAAATTTTTGGAGTAGTATGCACATCTATAATAATAACTTATATTTATGTTTCCTGCAGCCCATTTTGATGATATACATAGTTATAAACAAATGAAGATCAAACAACGGTAAATTTTCGCTTTTTTCGTCTATTACCAAAAAGTTAAGCATTTTAAACAAATTTTAGAGTAAGAAACACATAAATCGTATAAAAAACTTCAATATGGCGTTTGCTGAATATGTCTATTGGTTGCTTAGAAAATTGCAAAATAAATCATAAATTTTGAGTTTTTATAAATATTCATAACTTATGTAAAAATTAACTTAAAACCTTCTTATTACACGAAATGCTGAGACTTCCGGTGCTTATATTATACCCTAAATTTCAAAGCAATTGGTCAAGTAGTTTAAAAGTTATTTAATTTGTTTATCCCAATTTAATTTTTTTTGCAATAGTATAAGTCAGAAAAGGATGAAGTTACAGTAATACTTTGGATAGTTTATAAAAGGAGATTAACACTATTAATTTAATTAAAAAAAAATGACAAAAAAATAATTCTAAATATTGCAAAATTATTTTGCAAGAACATGTGAATTTAAAAAAGGGGGGCTAACTTCGTCCCTAATTGTCCTAGGATAATTGTTTTTCTTTCTGTGTATAAAAATTCAGTCTTTCTAAATATGAAAAAATAATTTTTCTACGGGTAACGGTTAAAAATTTATTCTAATTGTATATAAGTAAGCAAAAAAATCGACATGTTTCTGCAAAATAATTTTACACTGTTTAAAATTACTGTTTGTCGTTTTTTTTTAATTAAATTAATAGTATGAATGTTCTTCTTTTATAAACTGTCCGAAGTAACCTCATAATTTTCTGACTTATAGTGTTACAAAAAAAAATAATTTGGGATAAACAAATTAAATAACTTTTAAAATATTTGACCAATTGCTTTAAAATTTAAAATATAATTTAAGCACAATAAGTCTCAGCATTCCGTGTAATAAGAAGGTTCTAACTTAATTTTTACATAATTTATGAACATTCATAAAATCTCAAAATTTATGATTTATTTTGCAATTTTCTAAGCAACCAATAAGGATAGACATATTCAGCGAACGCCATATTGAAGTTTTTTATAATATGATTTATGAGTTTATATTCTCAAATTTTTTTAGAATGCTTCACTTTTTGGTAATAGACGAAAAAAGCGAAAATTTACCGTTTTTTGATCTTCATTTGTTTATAACTATATATATATATATATATATATATATATATATATATATATATATATATATATATATATATATATAATTAAAATCGGCTGCAGGAAACATATAGGTTACATACTACTCAAAATTGGTTTCGGCCTGGAGGGGGATGTGTCACGAGAAAAATCTTATTTCTCTGGACTATTTAGCAATCATTCTTGTCTAACATACCCTTGAATTAAAAATTAATAATAAAATTAACCTAGAAGTTACATACTAATTAACTGAAAACAATAATCTCAACTTTATCCAACTTCAAATACTGAACTAGGCTTAATTCCGAAAAAACTCACTTTGATTTTAAACCCTTGAAGGGATTATGCAACTGCTTTACATAATTCTGTCCGTTGCAGACATTCTTGATCAGATGTTTTGTAAAATAAATAATTTTCCTGTTAAAATTCTATTCCACTACTCTGAAAGATCTAAAAATAATAGATTACAGTTTATCTCAAAACGTTTTCTTAGTTTCTTAGCATGTACAAAGAAGAATAATATTTTCAATATTTCTCAGACAGCGTTTGGCCACAGGATATGATTATACATAATATTCCATTTGCATAAACAATGCTGTTTTAGATCTTTAGATCTCAACTTGAAAGATATCCTTTTTTATTTGCGAGTGCAGAATGTAGGTTATGTAGGGAGCTGCAGAGAAATATAAAATAATATCGAGTATACTGTATACTATGCGAATTACAGTGAGTTCTAATACAGTTGACATGCATAAAGACAAACCGGAGAGTATATGAGGAAAGTAGATGGTGTATGTACAATAGAGGCATGTACATTATGTGAAATTATTAACATAACTTCAGAGGTGTGTGAACTATATTTGGTTTTGGTTCAAGGTAGATTTATAGAGGGAGATTATGATATGAAGACAAATCTAATTCTTCTTCTTCTTTTAGTTCTTGGAGATCTTTCGATCTGCTTAATTCTGAAGCTGCCTCTGGTTAATTTACTGGGAGGTAGATTGCCAACTATCCCTGCATCTTTTAGTTGGTCTTCCGGGGGGTATTGAACCGGGCGGGTTGTTTTCTAGGGCAATTTTTGGGAGTCTATTCTCATCCATTCGTCTTACATGGTTGTACCACATCCTCTTGCGCTGCCTTTCCCATCTTAGAATATTTTGAATTTTGCATTGCTCTCTAATGTCAGTATTTCTCACTCTGTCTCTTCTTGTTTTCCCCACTATTGTTCTTAGGGTTTTCATTTCGGCTACACTTATCATCTGTTTTGTTTTGTTGGTGTCTTCGCGCAGTTCTATGCCATATTATGTCATGATCGGTCGTATGCAAGTCTTGTAGATTCTAATATTACTATCTGTGCGAATATACGGATTTGACCAGAGTATCTCCCATAGACATCCTGACAATGCAGATGCTTTGTTGATCTGACTCCTCAGGTCCTTTACTGGGTTGTGGGTGCTTGATATATCTATGTCCAGATATCTGAATTGCATCACCTGTTCTATGGGGTTGTTCTCAACCACTAACTTACTTCTGAGTGGATCTTTTGCTATTGTCATACATTTAGTTTTGTTTGTAGAAATGTTCATATTTAGTTGGGGCTTATTTGAAATAACTGAACTGTCAACTTTCTGTATTTATACACATTTTCTGACGTTCCACACGTTGCGAGCTATTTCGGGATTTTTCGATGTCTTTTGAACATTCTAGATTTTTAATACTTTTTTTTTCGTCGAAGGACTTTTTTCTATGTAATAATAATTATACATAACTGACATAACACTGCTCCTTCCTTTATAGTTATTCAACTCTAATGACTGGTCTATCAGGGACCGACTGAAGTCAGCGGTGGATCAGTTCCATGATAATCTCTCAATATGAACTATCTTGGACTCACCTCTGGCGGAAAACTTAAATTTTAAACTTAAAATATTTGAGATTAACCACTTGTGATTTCTACCTCTACTTTTCTACGCCTCTCTTCCTATTTTTTTATACCCTTCCCTTTTTCTTCTGCTTTTTCCTGTTTACATTTCCCTTTCTCTTCTTTTATTTTTAAAAACCATGCGTGGAGTCTGGACGTATCCATTTCTTTATCAAAATCAGTATCCCATCGCTGTCGCCAATGTTACACTTATTTATAATTATTACTTTTCTTGAAACAGCAAACATACATGTTTGATAAACTTTAAGTGAACGAGAGAACTATTAAAAACGCATCACTACTGCTTCTGCTACTTTCCTTTGTTTTATCCTTAGCCTCTTATAATTGTAAGATCACTCACTCTCAGGTATTCTTTCTAGTGAACCCTCTAATCAGATTTGTCTTGTTAATGAATTGTATGGTAAGAATTAGTGGTTTTGTGACCCATGCATTTTTCGACTGTCTTATTAACACACCACCGTGCTGTGTTGATATAGGTACTGCCATATGTTGTGTTCCTTAGGTCCTTGGTTTTGCAACTGATTTGATAATAAAATAATAAGAATCGTTTTTTGATACTTCAGTTATATAAAACTAAGTGTGTTTTTTGCAATGTTATCCACTGAGCCACTTGTCCTTCTCGCTTTTTAAAATTCATTAGCGACTGCAAAGTGCTATGGTCAGTTCTGAGTTCTGATTACAAAATGTCTGTCATAAAAAATTCAGTTTCTATGACAATAATATCAAGGCATAAAATATAAATGATTTCGATATTTTATTAGAATTATTAGATATGAGGCGTTCTTTGCAAAAACCCCATATGTCACTTTTTACAACATCGGAGATATTTAAAAAAAAAGTTATTTAATTGAACCCTATTAAGTTTACGGAAATTCTCAAATTAGTGATTTATTATTTTGATGATTACACACAGTTTACAATATAAATAACATTATTTTTTTCCTTTTGTTTATTTATGAAGGACATTTATTCATTTGACATATGGGGTTTTTGCAGGAATTTTTCATTAATTTATTAGTCCAGGGCTCATCTGTTTTGAGATGGACGTTGAGAGGTGATTCAAATTTTTTTGAAGAAATTGCTTAAAAATAACTCAAATAATAATATTTGAGTTATACTCCCACTCAAAATGGTCCGGAACATTATTTAAATAATCAAAATGTCAAAATATGAAGGAAAAATTCGATTTTTTTATTGGTTTTTTAAATATAACTTTAAAACTGTTCATTTCTGAGAAAAGTTGTAGAGACATAAAAGTTGCGTAATTAAATTTCCTACAATATAGAATTGGTTAAAAATTTAAAAAATGGTCACCCTTGTTGCAAAATAGCCATAATTGCGAAAAAAATCATACAAAAACAAGTATTCGCATTTTAGGTTTTTTAACCATTTATGCTACACTTAGGACCTTCATATTTTACCCAGAAAAACTTTATGATATAGTAAAACAACTCTGTAAATTTCATTAAGATCGGCTTAACACATTTTGCAAAATAAATTTTGCAATCCAGCTTTCGCAAAAAAAATTCATTTTTTAAAAATGTTGCAGGACTGAAAATAAAGCAGATAGTAAGTTGAATTTTTTTTTGCTTATAGAAGTGTACTGTACCTTTCATTTGCAATTTGCAAAATTAAAATCGAATAATTACCACGGCGTCAGGAAATTTTTTAAAATAAACATTAATTTTTGCTGCTACGCGCAGGACAGCGGTGTTCGATTCACACAAGTTGATTTCCACCAAAATTTCTTCTAATCTTTATCTAATATATTATTTTCTTACTCTATATTTTGTTGTATTTTAATATTTTAATTCCACAAAAATCAAACTAATTTTATTATTGTTTGTGAAATATTGTTTAAACAATTGCATATGTTGAAAAATAATAAACTTTTATTCTCCAAGTTAAAATATATGAACAAAGAAAGTTTTTGCTAAAAAAAGTGTTATTTCAAAGGATAAAGTATGTGTTTTTATTTTGCAATAAACAAATTTATTTATTTATATCGAAATGTAATAAAAATTAAAATGTATTAATCATTATCAAAGGTCATTGAAATGCCCAATCAAAACAAACTATCCGCTGTCCTGCGCGTAGCACCAATAATTAATGTTTATTTAAAAAAATTCCTGACGCCGTGGCAGTTAATCGATTTTAATTTTTCAAATTGCAGATAAAAGGTACAGTACACTTCTATTCGTAAAAAAAATTTCAACTTGCTATCTGCTTTATGTTCAGTCCTGTAACAATTTAAAAAAACGAATTTTTTTTGCGAAAGCTGGATTGCAAAATTTATTTTGCAAAATTTATTGAACCGATCTTAATGAAATTTACATTATTGTTTAACTGTATCATAAAGTTTTTCTGGGTGAAATATGAAGGTCCTAGGTGTAGCATAATTGGTTGAAAAAACGTAAAATGCGAATATTTGTTTTTTTATAGTTTTTTCGCAATTATTGCTATTTTGCAACAAGGGTGACTATTTTTTAAATTTTTAACTAATTCCATATTGTAGGAAATTTAATTATGCAACTTTTATGTCAGTACAGCTTTTCTCGGAAATGAATACTTTTAAAGTTATAATCAAAAAACGAAGAAAAAAATCGAATTTTTCCTTAATTTTTTGACATTTTGATTATTTAAACAATGTTCCGGACCTTTTTGAGAGGGAGGATAACTCAAATATTATTATTTGAGTTATTTTCAAGCAATTTCTGCAAAAAAATTTGAGTCACCTCTCAACGTCCAAATGTACTAATATTTTTACAGATCGGCCCTGGTCTATATAGGAAAAACGATATTTATAGTAATAAACCAAAATAAAAAATGAACGAAAAATGGTGTTTACTTATAAAATCACACAACACAACTATTCGAAGGAACTGTAACCTATAAAAACCTACTGACAGCCAAGCGATAAAGTTTCCCGCAAAAACACCAATAGTCATTAACAAAGGGAATTGCGCTTGACATAATATGGGGTTTATGCGGAATCGCCTATACTTTTGTCGTTTATATTTTGGACTACTGTAACTTTAATGGAAGTTTCTTACGCAAGGAACGTAGGTAATTAGTCCTTCAATCCATAGATGGCATAAGTCCATTTTCGGAAAAAAAGGACTACTGGGGTTTTTGCAAAGAACGCCTCATATGTGATGTTCACCTTGCCTCATCCAGCACAATATGTTGTCTGGTTTTTGAAATGTCTGCTGCATAGAGGAGACAAGATGATCTACAAGACACTTCCGTGTGGTTCAACTAAATTGTAATAGGACAAGACTTTAATAATTTTTAGTACAATGCTGAGAAAAAGGCTAGATAAAAACAAATAGATTGTTAAAGTCGACCCAAGGAATGTATTGTCTATTAGCGATGTAACGAATATTCGCATTCGCGAATATTCGCATATTTTTGAATATTCCCATTCGCATTCGTATTCGCAAAATTGGTGTGAATGTTTTGCGAATATGAATATCAGAAAAACAATAATTTGAAGATAACATTAGGTTAATAAAATCAAAATATATTCACTTCTCATCTTTTTTTTTATTAAGGAAAGGTAACTTAACTTCGTATAATCACATTATCAGCCTTTACTTTATTTTATTATTTGGTCTTTTTTATTAAGTCTTAAGATTCCTTAAGAATCAGATTTATTTACACTAGATGTCAATTAACTTTTCATTATAAATTTAGAAAACATTACAAAAATAGAAACAAATTTAAAAAACTGAATATTCGCATTCGCATCCGCATTCGCGAATGTCGATAGGAGATATTCGCATTCGTATTCGCGAATATTCAAAAATGTTACTTCGTTACATTACTATTGTCTATGTCTATGACAATAATATCAAGGCATGAACACACATTTTATTTATGTATCTGACGAGTGCTTTATAGTAATTTAAGTTATTTGTGTTCCAATAACTTTGCCAACACTTATTTCTGACAAAAAAAAAATGGTTTTTATTCCTGTGAACAAACTCTCCACAGATGGCAGAAACGATTAAGTTGTTTGTCTTTATAATCATGAAGTTATGTGGATGACAAATTCATTAGCTGCCGCCCGGTTTTATTACCTAGCGAGAAAAAAAAAGTTGCAAAGGTCAGATAATAAACAGTTTGCAAGTGCTGGTTTTGAGTGAGTAATTGCCACATATGTTTTTATTCGTTTTTAGCAAAATGTAGTCATTCCACAAATTAAATATGTGCTTCAATGGAAAACATGTTAGGTCTTTAACAGAATTAGCTCCAGGATTTTACCTCTCGGGCCTCCCGAAAGATTTAAGATCTATTTTTAGTGTTTGCAGATTATAAAATCGTGTATTTTTGACGGTGAATTTGGTGAACATAATTTTCAGAATTTTCATTAACTTTTTTGTACGATAGTGTACAGGGTTATTCACTATATTTTGACCCCCCTGTTAACTGCTTTATTTACAGAATTAAAAAAAAATGTAAAATACAAAAGTTATTCGATTTGTAAATTGCGATATTTTGACATATATATCGTACTAGTGACGTCATCCATCTGGGCGTGATGACGTAATCGACCATTTTTTTAAATGAGAATAGGGATCGTGTGATAGCTCATTTGAAAGGTTATTCAATTCCATATTCAGTATAAACATTAACATGATTATTTATACAGGCTGTCCAAAGAAAAAAAAATGAATTAAATTAATTGACACAAAAAGAAGAATGTATGTAATTTTTATTGAAGATAAAATATCTTCTACTGCTGTTAGAAAATAGAAATAAAAGTTTATTGCACAAATAAACATTGCTTTTTGCTTAAATTCAATGTTCAAATTGCCAAGAGGCAGATGGATGGCAGATTGAACATGGAATTTAAGTGAAAAGTAATGTTTATTTGTTGAATAAACATTTATTTCTGTTTTCTGATAGCAGTAGAATGTATTTATTTTGAATTAAATAAATTACATACATTCTCCTTTTTGTGTCAATTAATTTAATTAAAAATTTTTTTTTGGACACCCTGTATAAATAATCATATTTATCTTTATATTACTGAATAGGTAATTAAGTCATTAATACGATATATATGTCAAAAAATCATAATTTAAAAATCGAATAACTTTTGTATTTTACATTTCTTTCTAATTCTGTAAATAAAGCAGTTAACAGGGTGGTCAAAATATAGTGAATTACCCTGTACATACAAAGCATATTAATGTGTATAATAAGTTTACGAAACGAGCTTAAAGCACTTATTTTTTATCTGTAAAATTTCTGGCGTATTTAATAAATGCTAAAATATGAAATGCATCTCTTTTTGTATTGGAAATATCTGTAATAACTTCCGAGTACAAGTTAAATAGCAATTGAGATATAATGCAAGCTTGCCGTATCTCTTTTTTAATTTTTATCTTCGCCCGTTGTGTGTTATCTATAATAAATTTATAAATTATGTACGTTTTCGGACAGTCACCACAAGTTAGTTTGTACACACCACTCTCTAGTTGGTTTTGGCAGAACTGGCAGAACTTTTGACAAACGGATAGCAGAACACAAAAGGGCATTCAACAATAGAAAAACAGACACTTCTACATACGCACTTCACCTTCTAGATCATAATCATTCTTTCAATGAAGAGTTTCAAATTCTACATATTCAAAATAAAGGCCTTAAGCTATCTCTTTTAGAATCTATGGAAATTAATAAACTGAAAAATACAGATATAATTCTGAATGACCAACTCGAGACAAACAGCTCCCCACTCCTCAACCTCTTCAGTTGAAGACTTAAAAAGGCAAACACATTGTAAACTATATCACTTGAGAAAGGCACTCCGCCGAAACAGCTGTAGTCACTTAGTTATAATAAATTTTGTGGAAGTATAGAAAACAAACGTTTTCAGTGTTTTATTGTTAGATAAAATGAACTTCCATCAAGTAACGGTTGAATCCATCAATAATTATGGATTACAATTATGAAATTAGTTAATCAATTATGTTAATTGATTAACTAATCTCATAATTATAATCAATTATGTTTTCAGCAACCCAATCAAAGTTGACATTGACAGTTGGTGACAGTAATTAAATATTTGATAGCGATCATTGTTGATTACCGCTCGAACAACCGGCCCTAGATTGATATAAACAGATTACTCGGGGTTATTTGAGGTTGCTGAACACGAATATGACATCAGAACAGATCCTCAGAATGTCAGAAAATGACGTGCATATCAGTCACCCTGATCACTAGGTACTCCGAGGGCCGATTCGGATGTCGTGTTCGTGTTCAGCAACTTCAAAAACCCCCGAATAATTTGTCTGTCTTCTTCAAGTTAGTGCTGAACCCTCGAAACTCCAGATGACGTGTTTTAGCTGGTGACCCTGATCACCAGGTGATCCGGGGTCGGTTCTAATGGCAACCTCAAAAGCCCACGAGTAACAAAATCTGGCCCTTAACCTTTAACTACCCGCGCATCAAGTTATAACATAACTACACACGTGGCGTACTTTATACGCCACAAGAAAATACACTTAAAAACAGCGGAATTTTTTTTTGAAAAAATACACTTAGTTGTTTGTTATAAACCTTATTCGGCATCAGTGAATACTTGGACTTCCTTCTCAGTAAGCCAGTTGGGATTTATAACTGGAATCATGGAATAATTGGATTCCATGATAAATAAAATTACTAATAAAAATTTTTTGGAAATGTGATTTTTTACAGGAGAAAAAGTATTGTTTATAAAAAAAAATATATTTTGTGACATAATGACTAAAAAACAATTGAAATATGTACTTATATTACTACTTATATTAATATAATCGTGGCGTATATTGTCCATCACCGGAAACAACAAATAATAAACTGTAAATTACGATCTTCCCAGAAAGCCGATTATAACGAAACTAAAACCAAATTGTAAAGCGCATTCCAGTGATAGGTTAGGGAGATATAATAGTGGTCAAAAATTAAATTTTTAAATATATTTGCAGTAGAATTCCTATATGTGGCGTACAAAATACGCTTGTAGTTAAAGGTTAATATACTGATTTTGACATGTTTATGTACTTTTCGATGCATTTTATGCACTATAAATGCAATTAAGCATTTCCACCCTGTTCCGTCTCCTTATAGTTTAGTTAATTTTCGTTTTTTCGATTTTATTTTACGATGTAAACTCATATCAGACCATTCTTAAAGTTTGGGTAAATTATTTTCCAGAAATCTCTTAAAAGGTTAAAATACATTCATTCTTACCCATATTTCTGGGTAACATTTATCATAATCCTCTTTAGAAAGTAGGTATTTGGAAAGTTATGCGAGTCAAGCGATATTGTCAGCTTCTGAGAAGGACAGTGATGACGATTAGTTAATTACGTTTTTTCCAAAGTGAAGTTTTGTAGGACAGATATAGACATTTTTTGTTTTCCCCACCACCAGGGGAGTTCTGATCGAGAGCCGTTTTGTAATTTTAGTAGTATTCAGTAGCGAGCGAAAATTAGACCTGTAAACACGTATAGCAATCAATAAAGAGTTCTGTCGAAAAGTTTCGTCGCATATTATTTTAATTTGCTAAATTAATATTTAATAGCAACGTATACTCACGGTAACCTAACCGTGGGTCAGACACACCCATTTTTCTATTGTAATCTTTTTTCTGACGTTGACGTCATCCCGAACATAATGCAAAAAACTGCAAGTCTCTAGGTGGTGTTTTTAAACATCGATTTATTCCAGTGTTTTTTGTTCTAAATGCTACTGCAGTCTACTTCAATGTATGGCTCATTAAACTTATTGTTCTATGATCTTTACATTCTTTAGCGTTGTTTTTCGTAGGGATTGCAATGCAAGTAGAGAAGTCAACCAATCATGCGGTATTTTTCCTTTTTAATAGACTGTATTAAAATGTTTAGTAAGCGCATGCATATTGTCTTCGTATGAGAAATAACAAATATTTAAATAAACATAGTCCTTTTTCTACAACTTAAGCACAGTACAGTCTTAATCTGAAAAGTTATGTATATATATATATATATATATATATTGATGTGATCTTGATTATTGATATGAGATAATATTTTTATATGTCATTTAATTTAATCAATGCATTAATAATAATCTAATTAATTTACCAGATCACATATCAATATGTTTTCAATCTCAGGGCTTTTTATAAAATTAATTACTTACATACGTGGCTTCCAAGTATTTCTCAATGGTTCCTAATCGGGATAGGAAAGAAAAGAGTAAAATAATAACACATATGGGTTACAATTGTAATCAAAATATTGTTTATTTTATTTAAATGGCAATCACTGCTTAATATTTACTATATCTTATTATTCTTAAACATAACATTTACACATGGGAATCTTATTTCCTTTTGGTTTCCAATTGAAAGTTTTTATTAACATTTAACTATTATGATTTATTAGCAACAATTCTATTTAAGTTTGATGAAGCTTTTCTGATATTATTGATTATGTTTCTTCAATTTTAAATGTGGTATTTAATACGAAAAACCCATACATTCATGTCCAAACAAATGAGACTGACCTTTTTCTGGTGAACTGAGAATGTCTTCACACAAGACCCGTTTCCTGCTATCCTTGGCTGCAATCAAAACCTCGTCCTGGCTTTCAGTAATGTTCTCCTTTGAAAACTAGCTCGTATAGCTCTCGTACCTGCTTCTGTCGTGATGCTGTGTTCTACCTTTTTCGAAACTGCAATCAGCTACCGGGAACTCTTGGCTCAAGGAGGTTCTTTTACTCTCAACCTGGCCTTCCTCTCGTTCTACGATAGATACTCCACACTCACGGAACTACACCGGCTTTCTCACTCTCCGTACACTACCGTCTACTACTCGACTTCACTTCTCGACAGCTCAAAACATTCTGATCTCTATTTGTCATTCATTCCCCTACTTTCTAAATATCCCTTCCAGATTCACAAATCAAACTTCCACCACCAACTCTCATTCGCAGTATTCCTCAAAACCAATTTTTAATCTTTCTAAATATGCTTAATGGATTTCAAAAGAAAAATAGTTAATTCCCATTCTAAAATTACTTTCTACTAATTACAAAATTTAATGATCTATTATCTACTTCCACTAAGTCTTATTTAGCATCGGCTAATGATCGAACCTTCCGCGAACAACGATAATGACCTATTATCGATTTCACTTGAGTTTTGTTTAATCACTTCTTAAAATTAAATATAACAATTTGTTGTATACAGGTTGTTCTAAATTTATATGCCCGTGGTTGAGAAAATTGAAAATATTTTATATTAAATTGAATTCTGTTTATAATTATCAAAATTTAATTTTCATATCAAATAGAAATATAACAAATCCCCGCCTTGTATTCGATAAAATTTATCTGCATTTTTAAATAAATTTTCTCGAGGCAAAACCAACTCCCTGTATATTTCCTTACTTTAATCTACGTCTTATACCCCTTCTTCTTGTATTACTCTAATTAGTCCCACCTGTAGAGTAATTGTTTCCTTATTTTCAGTGTCCTCATCCTGTGTTAGAGTGTCGGCTATTATGTTGTCTTTCCCTTTTTCCCATATCAATCTTCTGTCTTTTTCCTCAGATTTTTCACATACTTTTACCGTGTATTCTGCATCCTCGTTTTCATATGCCTCCTCTTCAAATGCCACTGTTTCGATCATATCTTTTTCGCTTTCATTTGTTAGCTTTATTTCTTCTTCTCCTGAGCTCATCTCTTCTTTTGAGGAATCCCAGTTTTCTTTTGCTTTTGATACTCTCAATTTTTCTTCTTCTGGGCTCAACTCTTCTTTTGAGGAGCCACAGGTTTCATTTTCTTTTGTCTTTTTCTGACTTTTTCTCCCTTTTCTTCTTTGTCCTTGCTTCGTTGCCAAATTCATTTCCACTGTTTGTTCTTTACCTGATTCGTCCGTATTTTGTTTCTCCTGTTCCTTGTCCTGTTCTTCTTCTTTTTCTTCTGTTAGATTCATCGTATTATTTTTAAAATCTATCACTACATGTTTTTCTGCCAATTTAATAAACTCCTTGGGGTGACAAAAGATTCCTGTTTGATTTTTGGTTTTTAGTGAGCGCCGTCGTGAAAAGACGCCGGTTGCTCATCGTTGTTTATATTTTCGTCATAATGTCTCTCTCCGTCATATTCATCTGTCTGGGTATTATTTACTTCTCTTCTATTTTCTCTTGGTCTGTCGGATCTGTTTCGGTTTTCTCGATATCCCTGTTCATTTTGTCTACCATTATTTCTGTTTTCTTGATTTGAGCGTGTGGTGTTTCTATTCTGGTATTCTCGATTTCTGTCCTCATTCCATTGCCTATTTCTTTGTTCATAATTTCCTCTTCCGTTGTCTCTATTTTCGTTTTCCCTTCTGGGATTAAAATCTCGTCTTGTATAGTCCCTGCTATTTTGATTTCTACCTCTGTAATCTTGTGTTTCTCGGGGCCTGTAATCTTCTCGCGACCTTCTTGATTTTCTTTCTCTTAGACGTGATTCTCTTATTTGTAGGAATTGGCATAAACTATCTATGTCTTTGTAATTTTGCAATGTGATATGGTCTTCCAGCGTTTCCTCGAAATGTCTTGCAATCAGTTCGACTAATTGTTCCGATGAGTAATTATATTGTAAATGTTTTGCATTATTGTAAATTTGCAAAGCATATGTCCTTTCTGATACACCCATCCTATCATTGTATTTCCCATTTTGCAATTCCTTGTTAATTTCCAATTGTTGGACTTTTCCCCAGAAATAATTCAAAAATTTTTGTTCAAATTGTTGCCAATTGCCGAATTCTTCTTCTTTACTGTCGAACCATAGGCTTGCTTCATATTTGAGATGGTTTCTGATAGTTTCTTTTGCTGTTTCGAAATTTCCGATGTGCTGTATTTTCTTTTTCAGGCTATTTATGAACGGCACTGGGTGTAATCTTCTTACGTCCCCGCCAAACCTTATCTTCACGTCATCTGTGCTATGTATAACCATTTCTCTTCTTTCTCCTACATTTTGTTGTGTCCGGTTTTCGTTGACTTGTTTTTCTATTTCTGTGATTCTTTTTTCCACTTCTTCTCTGTCTACTTGAATAGCATTTTCCAACTTATTTTCCAAATTTTCTATTTCCTTTTTCTGACAATTCGTTATTTCCTTTATTTTGCTTTTGATTTCTTTAATCTCTGTCTCTTGTTGTCCCATATCGTTCTTGATCATTGTCAAACATCCTTTTACTTCCTTTTCATACTTTCCTATGCGTTCCTCCATTTTCTTGTTGTTCTCTTCTATTGCTTGTTTCATTTTTTGTTGTGTTTCATCCATTTTTTGATCCAATTTTTGTTGTGTTTCATCCATTTTTTGATCCACTTTATCCATTGTCCTTTTTGCTTCATCCATTGCTTGTTTTGTTTCTCTTTGATTGTCATCCAGTTTTTGTTGTGTTTCATCCATTTTCTGTTCCATTCTTTGTGACTGGAGTTGCATCATTTGTAATAGTTTATCTATTCCTGATAATTCTTGCTGTTCTGATGCCATGATTGTCGTGTCTAAGATATCTTCTTGGTCTGAATGTTCTTTTTGTTTTTTGTTGTCTTTGCTTTGGCTTCTTGTCACAGACATTTGTTTTCAAGAAGTACTGTCCCCGCCAAATATGAAATTTTACTAGTATGTTACCAAGACGACTTTTTCTCACCCAAATATTATAAATTGTCAATAAATATATCAAATGTAAATATCGTAAAAATAAAATATTAAATCAGTTATGTAAAATTTGTACCTAAAGAGATCTAAAATTTTATGTTATCAAATGTAAGTATCTCACTTTTTACCACAGGCATATAAATTTTCAAATACCGGCTTTACTCTTTCTATCCTTCAAATTTGCCACTAGAAATACTTTACAATGCCCTCCACGTTGGACGACAGTTGTTGTGATCTTGATTAGTGATATGAGATAATAATTTTATATGTCATTTAATTTAATCAATGCTTTAATAATAATCTAATTAATTTACCAGATCACATATCAATATGTTTTCAATCTCAGGGCTTTTTATAAAATTAATTACTTACATACGTGGCTTCTAAGTATTTCTCAATGGTTCCTAATCGGGATAGGAAAGAAAAGAGTAAAATAATAACACATATGGGTTACAATTGTAATCAAAATATTGTTTATTTTATTTAAATGGCAATCACTGCTTAATATTTACTATATCTTATTATTCTTAAACATAACATTTACACATGGGAATCTTATTTCCTTTTGGTTTCCAATTGAAAGTTTTTATTAACATTTAACTATTATGATTTATTAGCAACAATTCTATTTAAGTTTGATGAAGCTTTTCTGATATTATTGATTATGTTTCTTCAATTTTAAATGTGGTATTTAATACGAAAAACCCATACATTCATGTCCAAACAAATGAGACTGACCTTTTTCTGGTGAACTGAGAATGTCTTCACACAAGACCCGTTTCCTGCTATCCTTGGCTGCAATCAAAACCTCGTCCTGGCTTTCAGTAATGTTCTCCTTTGAAAACTAGCTCGTATAGCTCTCGTACCTGCTTCTGTCGTGATGCTGTGTTCTACCTTTTTCGAAACTGCAATCAGCTACCGGGAACTCTTGGCTCAAGGAGGTTCTTTTACTCTCAACCTGGCCTTCCTCTCGTTCTACGATAGATACTCCACACTCACGGAACTACACCGGCTTTCTCACTCTCCGTACACTACCGTCTACTACTCGACTTCACTTCTCGACAGCTCAAAACATTCTGATCTCTATTTGTCATTCATTCCCCTACTTTCTAAATATCCCTTCCAGATTCACAAATCAAACTTCCACCACCAACTCTCATTCGCAGTATTCCTCAAAACCAATTTTTAATCTTTCTAAATATGCTTAATGGATTTCAAAAGAAAAATAGTTAATTCCCATTCTAAAATTACTTTCTACTAATTACAAAATTTAATGATCTATTATCTACTTCCACTAAGTCTTATTTAGCATCGGCTAATGATCGAACCTTCCGCGAACAACGATAATGACCTATTATCGATTTCACTTGAGTTTTGTTTAATCACTTCTTAAAATTAAATATAACAATTTGTTGTATACAGGTTGTTCTAAATTTATATGCCCGTGGTTGAGAAAATTGAAAATATTTTATATTAAATTGAATTCTGTTTATAATTATCAAAATTTAATTTTCATATCAAATAGAAATATAACAATATATATATATATATATATATATATATATATATATATATATATATATATATATATATATATAATCATATCCCTTCTACCATACAATGGTGTAGGGTTGCAACATAATCTACCAAATTAACATATCTAGTTTTACATAGGTACTTACAAATATACAAATTACACTTTTACATCTAATTCTACATTTCTAAAATTAATTTCATTAATTCTATAAAAGTATCAGTTATCTATATACAAATTTTTTCCACTCTTTTCTGTCTTGTGCTATCGCTTTGGCATCTATCCAGTTTGTTCTTTTCTTTTGCAGAATGGCTCCTATTACTTTATCCCATGTTTGTCTGGGTCTTCCTCTCTTCCTATTTTTTGATATTTTTGCTTCCCATACTCTTCGAACTGGTTTAGTTTCTTTCATTCGTTGTAGATGTCCCCACCAACATAATTGTCTTTGCTCTATATACTCCAATGTGGATGGTATTTTTAACTCGCTTCTTATGTCTACATTCCGTAGTCGGTTTAATTTAGTGACGCCTTTTACTCTTCTCAGGAACTTCATTTCCATGGCTTGGATCTTGCTTTTTTGTCGGTTTGTTAAGACCCAAGATTCGCCGCCGAAGGTTAGTACTGGTCTATAGATTGATTTGAACACTTTTATTTTTGTTCCTCGTGAAATTTCTTTTCTACTGATAAATTTTTTATTCATTGCATGGTACAGCTTTATTGTTTTGTCTATTCTATTGTTTACTTCAGCATCTTGAGTGCCTACCTGGTCAATTATTACACCTAGATAAGAGAAAGTTTTCACTTGTTCAATTTGTGTTCCTTCAATTTCTATTCTTAGCTCCTGTCTCTCTTCACCGATCTGTAGTACTTTGGTCTTGCTTTTGTTTATTACCATTTCATTTTCGATGAACACTCTGTTCCATATTTCAATGTTGTGTTGTAAATATTTTTCACTTCTTGCAATTAACACCAAGTCGTCTGCAAACACTCCTTCCGATATTTCTACTCTACGAAGATATCTGTGTCCAACATTTAATTTTCTGCTTTCTATTGTGCATCTTTTAATTATTTGGTCCATAAACAATATAAACAGCGTTGGGCTAAGAGCTCCGCCTTGTCTTAGTCCTCCTGTTACTGTGAAAGTGTTTGATCTATTGTTGTTACTAATCACCGAGTTCACATTCTGACTATATATTTTCTGGATGATTCGTATCATTTTATGTCCTACACCTTTCTCTCTTAGCACTTTCCACACTTTTTGTCTGAGTACTTTGTCGAAAGCCTTTTCTAGATCTAAGAAGGCTAAGTATATGTTCTTTTTCTCTTGAAGCGCTTTTTCGCCTATTTGTTTTAGCGTGAATATATGATCTTGTATGCTCCTTCCGCTTCTGAAACCACTTTGTGACTCGTCTAGTGTTATGTATCTTCCGCGATTATTCTTATTCGTTTATCTATGATTTTCTCTAATATTTTCATGGATACACATAGCAATGTCAATCCTCTGTAGTTATTACATTCTCTTTTGTCACCTTTCTTATGTATGGGAACTATCAATGCGGTTTTCCAGTCCTCTGGTAATATTTCATCTTTCCATACTTTATTCATTATTTCTAGGTATATTTCAGTACCTTGTTGTCCCATGTTTTTTATTATTTCCACCGTTACTTTGTCAATTACGAAAAGTTATGTATGTTTCTTAAAATGTAAAAGCAGATCTTCTAATAACTAGTTCTAATAATCCAATTAGTCAGTAACTATTATAAACGGAACTAACGGCTACAGACACAATAAAATTAACGCCTGTATCCCAATTCCGACCGCAACCACACTACAACATCCTCGTTGATAAAGTTATAATTAGACGTCGGACCCTTAAATTTCTCCGTAATTTAGTGGACTTCGAAAGTGAGGTCACACACGATAAGCGACCAACTCGGGAGAAGCAGTCAGCCGAAGAAGTTAATTGCTCAAGAACAAGAAGGAGACAATTGACATATCTTCTGGTATGTGAGGGTATGCCATGCCTGCGTACACACTATACGTATACGGGTAGGCAAGCTCTCACATCAAAGAAGGCGACGGAGCGAACAATTAAAGTCGTTATAAAGGGTCCTTCGATGCCGATAGGGTTTAATTTGGTTCGAGGAAAAATACGAGTACGAGTAGTAGCGTAACTCGGTGCATAAGCACGGTTTTTCGAGGAATACGCGTTTAGAACCTGTCGCACGCTAATATGCAGCTCAATTGCTGGTAGTTAGTTATTTCGCTCCGCATGTGAACACGGTTGGCAATGTTGGTTCGTGTGGTAATTTTCATCATATTACACTTATTTAATGGGGTGCTCGCTTACCATTTGTAATTACTTTTCTCTGTCGTCTTGCTGATGTTCGCGTATATTATTTAATTTTACTGTGTTGTTTAGGCAATACGTAAAGTATCCTTAACAATAGTAACCTATACTTATTGTACGGTTATAGAGTATATTCCCATAGGTAAGCTGGTTAAGAGTAGATAACGATTTTTCATATGTAATTTAAAGTATTATCTGCATAAATGGCACAAAGAATATTTGCTACGAGAGGTATATGGTTCAAAATGCATACAGTATCACGACTAATAAGTTATGTTCACATACATGTAGAGTACTTACAGTTTTATTCCTTGATGACGTGTCACATCAGAGCTCTGATTGAATTCCATAATCCATTTGGTTCATTTGTAAGGCACTCACTAATACGCTAAATAAATCATCGTCGATAATACTGAGCAGATTGAATTATCTGAGCGGTATAAAACGATAGCAAAAAAAGCCGGTAAAATGCGGCCTTTTTACGAATAGCGGGAGCGTCGATAGATTAGAGATGATTCTCGTTAGGAAGCTTTTGACGATCTGCCCCGGCGAGGGGTTCAAATGCGAGTCTCAACAATAACCTGGAGTTTCCAGAAAGGTTACATAAATACTACTTGAATTTTAAGTAATCAGTAGTACAGGGGCGTAACTAATTATTTTAGTGAGCCGTGTATAATATATTTATTGTACATATTGCCGGGGGCGACAGGCGAGAGAGATGGCCTATATCACCTCGAAGAGAGGGGATTGGCAAAGATGTGCACAACGATAAGAAATGTTTGAAGAAATTAGAGTTTATATACACAAGGGGTAACAACGATAAAATGGAGGAAAACGATAAGTTTTCCCCCTAGGGATAGATTTTAATCTTCCAGGGGAATCACAGCGATTTTCGTAATACCACGAAGAAAATCACCGTGAGTAGTGTGAATCTTGACAGTACGAACTAGACCATCCTTACCAGGCAATACATCTATTACCCTGGCAGTTGGCCATAAGAGTGGAGGAGTACCATCCTCCTTCAACAGAACCAAATCCCCGATCTTGACAGGGTCAGCAGGGTCGGTCCATTTATTTCTTTGCTGCAGGAGGCAAAGATAGTCTTTTTTCCACAATTTCCAAAATTGCTGTTGAATTTTACTAATACGCTGAAAAAGATTCAACCTATTTTCAGGTATCTCTGAAACACTTGGTTCAGGGGGCGCGGTTAAACTTCTTTGAACTAAGAAGTGAGCTGGAGATAGGAAAGCGAAGTCATTGGCGTCAGACGACATCCTAGTGATGGGTCTCGAATTTAGAATAGCCTCGATTTGGCATAATACTGTGTTAAACACTTCAAAGGTGAAGTGGGAATTTCCTATAATTCGATAGAGGTGATACTTCACACTCTTTATTCCTACCTCATGGAGGCCGAATTGATGGGGGTTGCGGGGAACACCCATCTTGAAAGTTATGGAGTTTTGAGTACAGAATTCCTTAATCTGTTCCGAATTATTTTGATTTAAGAAAAAATCATAGAATTCGCGCATTTCATTTTTTGCCCCATGGAAATTTGTGGCATTGTCGCTCCAAATAATACTGGGCGTGGATCTTCTGGCAATAAACCTTTTCAGAGTAAGAATATAGGCTTCTGCGCTTAATCCTGTGACGAGTTCGATATGAACACATTTAGTGCTCATGCAAATGAAATAGGCTACGTATGCTTTGTAAAGCGGTGCCTTCCTCAAATGTGAGGACTTAATTAAGAAGAACCCCCCATAGTCCACTGAGACGACTTGGAAGGGTCTAGTGGGGAGTACACGATCGGGATGCATATCTGCCATCTGTTGAACAGAATTGGGTGTCATGAATCGGAAACAGTTTACACACTTACGAATTAAGCGTTTAATCTGTCTTAATCCGTCAATTGGCCAGTACTTCATTTTGACATACGAAAGTACTGTTTGCGCGCCTGAATGTAATAACTTATGATGAGCTTGAGTCAAGATTAGTTCTACAACTCGACATTTAGAAGGAAGTAGAATGGGGTGTTTTTGATTATACGATATGGGGGCGTGTCGGAGACGTCCTCCCACACGAATCAGCCCATCATTATGTTGTAGGAAGGGGTTGAGTTTACGAATGGCTTTATTGGTCACGAGTTTAGCATTTTTCAATTCAAGAATCTCTTTTTTAAAGTAGATACTTTGGATATACCTGATGATCGCGTGATCAGCGATCTCCATTTCGGGTGGCGTCAATATATCCGTATCTCGTGGAGAGTTATTTATTTTCTTTTTAATATTACTGATGAATCTAAAAAGATAAGCGACAATTCTTTGAATTTTACGAAAAGAAGAAGATTTAGCGAATAGATTTTCAAAGGTGTCGTTGAGTTCGTGATTTGTTGCTATGTTTGAGACAACTAACTTCCTTAATTCAGGAAGATCATCCTGAAAATGAGGAATTTGATGAAGAGAAAAATCGATGGGATTGTCTCTAATAAAGCTAGGTCCGCATAACCAGTCTTCGGTGGTCTGGGGATTATCAAAGACATTTATCCCTCTGGAAGCGGGGTCAGCGATGTTTTCGTGACTTCTGACGAAATGGAAATCACAAGGAAAAGTTTCCAACAAGGAATTGACCTTTTGAATTCTGTTTTGTACAAAAATGTTCCAAATGTGTTTTTTAGAAAGTATCCAAGACAAGGCAATTGTAGAGTCAGCAAAGAGATGAGATGAAGATATACTCAAATTTTTCTTGAAGATGTGAAAAAGTCTATGAGCCAGAGTGACTCCCAACACTATTCCACAAAGTTCCAATTTGGGGATGGTGAGTTTATTTTTTAGCGGAGAAATTTTGTTTTTAGAAGCGATAAGCCGCGACGATACAGAAAAGTCTGAGTATGTCGCTTTGAGATACACACAAGTGCTGTATATTTTTTCCGATGCGTCGGTGAAAATAATTAATTGAACATCAACAACTTTCTTTTGTAAAAGTAAGCATCGAGGTACCTTGACCTCTTCTATAGTTTTGAATGTCGATAAGAGGTTTTGCCAATTTTTCATAATGATGGGTGAGTCAATGGGTTGATCCCAGTCCAATTTCTGGGACCATATTTCCTGTATCAAGAGCTTAGCGTTCACAAGGACAGGGGATAACCATCCTAGCGGGTCATACAAAGTAGCAATGTAGGAGAGAATAGTACGTTTAGTAACAACATTAGCCAATTTGAAGATAGGAGTTTTAAACGAAAAGTGGTCGCGTTCTGAATCCCAGAATATGCCTAAGACTTTATCAGATCCCGTGAAGTTAAGACTGACTTCAGAGACGGGATTTAAATTGTGTTGAGACAGAAATTCTGAAGAACTGCAGTTCCACTTGTGGAGGAGGAAACCATGGGTTTCTAGCAAAGAAGTTAATTGTTCGAAAAGACAACTTAATTCATGAAGACTGTCAGCACCGCTGATCAGGTCATCCATATAGATAGATTCTTGCAGAACACTAGTAGCAAGTTCGTGGGTATGTTTGTTGTTGTCAGCGATGTGCTTGATAACTCTTTGAGCGATAAATGGGCTACTTGGGAGCCCGAAGGGTAATCTTTGAAATTGATAGCACCGTAAAGGCTGCTGAATATTGTCCCTAAAGAGAAAATTTAACAGAAATGTTTCAGTGGGACAAATGGCGATTTGTAGGAACATAGCCTTGATGTCGCCTACTAGTGCGAATTTAAACTGACGAAACTTAGCGAGAATGTCAAAAAGTTCATGTTGGACGACATAACCTTTGTCTATGACGTCACTGAGGGAGATTCCCGTAGACGATTTATTGTTTGGATCGAAAACTATACGAGTGGAAGTAGTAGAGTTGGATTTGAAAACGGGAAAGTGAGGGAGAAAGTAATTAGGTTTACCTGAGTCATTTAGCATTTTTAACGGCACTTGAATTATTTGTCCGTTATTGAGATATTCCGATATAATGTCCTGATATTTTTCCAATAAATCAGGGTTGAGTTGAAAACGTTTCTCGAGACTGAGAAAACGTCTTTTTGCCGAGAGAAACGAATTTCCCATGTCTATATCTTCGATAGGGAGTTTGAGATTGAGTGTGGACTCATATCGTCCATTGGGGAGAACATTAACATGTTTTACAAAATTAATTTCAGCGGGGTGATCATTAATGAGATCGGTGTTCTGAGGAGCGGCTTCTTCCAGCTCCCAGAATTTTTGTAAATGATCGGATAGTTCCTCGTTGGACACTACCGGCTCATTTACGGCGGAAGGAGTGTTATGAGAACAACAAGTAACGAGAGAGTTTGAATAAAATTCCAAAGCCTTTTTAGTATTTTTCGACTTAAGAGCAAAGTCTGGAACTGACCCTGATATCGTGTACCCGAGTAGAGTGCGTTGAAGAACGGGAAGACCTTTTCCCAAACGAATTATTTCAGGTTGAATGATATCGTTATACAGGTCTGCACCGAGCAGGATACCAATTGGGGATGTTACATGGAACATCGGATCACCTAATGGTATCTCTGAGGGTATGTTTAGTTTGCTCGCCGAAATAGAAATTTGAGGAAGCGGATTTGTTATCTTTGGGAGTACAGAGCACGAGATGTCAAAAGGAACGTCGTTAGCGACAGCGAAAATTGTTGTATCTACAATAGATTGAGACGAGGATGAGGTGGAGTTAATTCCATTGATCCGTAATTTTCCATCTCTAGTGGTGAGTGACAGTTCCTTTACGAGGTCAGCACTAATAAATGAAACCTGTGAGGCCGAGTCTAAGAGTGCCTTTGCGAAGACCCTCTTGCCGCTAGGAGCGACAAGATAGACCTGGAGTGTGCTTAATAACACCAAATGATTATCAAGCGAGGCTGCAGATAGAGCCATTGAATGTGGAGTCGAATTTTGAAGATTAACTTCCGTTTCAGGAGCTCTAACATGTGAGGGCCCCTGTTGTGAATTACCCTGTGTATGGGAGTTATTTGAGATAGCGGTTTTATTATGATTATTTGAGTTGTGTTGGCCAACAGCCGCGGAAGGGTTACTATGACCCGTTTTGTCGAAATGGAGCAACGTGTGATGACGAGATTTACAAACTATGCAAGAGAATTTGGATTTACACTGATCGAGCATGTGAGACCCAAGACAATTAATACAAAATTTATTTTGTTTGACAAAACTAAAACGTTCTTTAGAATTCAACTGCTTGAACTGAGGACAAGAGTAGATCGAGTGAGAGTCGTTGCAATAGGAACATTTCTTAGGACCTAAGCGAGGCGAAAGGTTACTGGTAGAAGTGTCTGAGGCTAGGTGTAAAGAGTGTCTGGAAGTAGTAGTCGATTTTGGTTTTGATTGAGATTGAATATTCTCAAGATGAACAACGCGTGTCTCGATTTCCCCTAGAAAATGGACAAAATCAGGGGTAGCTTGGCTACCACCGGATTGGAACTCAAGAGCCCTAATGGTAGGTGCGTCGAGTTTCTGAGTAGCGATATGTATGAGAAGTAAATGCAAGAGATCTGAAGGGGGCCTATTCAAGTTCAATAGGGCCTTGAAATTATTTGACATGACCGTATGAAAATTTCTTAATTGTGAGTGATTTGCGTTTCCAGAAATAGGAGGCGCATCAAGAATTTGAGAGATGAGAGTTTTGATAAGCGATTTAGAGTTGGCGTACCTTTGTGTCAGGTTATCCCGGGCTATTTTGTAATTGTCACCTGTGAGTGGGATATGCTCGAGAAGCGTCAAAGGCTCGGAAGTTAGAAAACTTTTGAGGTAAATGAGTTTTTCCAGATCACTTAATGTAGTATCAGATCCTATTATTGTATCAAAGGTCTCAATGAATGAATTGTATTCAGTAACTAAGCCACTAAATGGTTTTAACTGAATACGAGGGAGGTTTACTGTTCGTTGCCTAGCCATAGACTGTGAGGTTAGAGAAGAATTAGGGTCAAATTGGAGGGAGGGGGTAGCAGTCACATTAGAACTTTCAATGACCTCTAACCTTTCTTCCAATAGAGAAATTGTATCCAAATATTTATCAAAAACCACAGAGGAATCAGTAGAGGGGGTAGGTTCCTCGGGGATCGTCTCCAGCACATTTTGAGCATCGCGGAAAAGTCCGTAAGAATGTTTGAGTTGTGAAATTATTTCACGAATTTTATATTTGTTTAGAGAATTAAGAGTTGTGGGAACCGAATCAGCCAACTTGGTTATATCAAGTTTTGCGGTGAGCCTCTGTCGGTTATATTTTGATCGGTCAGCCATGTTGCGAGAATGTGAGATTAGATAGATTATTTGCAAATGTCTAAACCTATAAATCGATGCGAAAATGAGAGAATATGTACAATATATTATATATTACACGTTTAATAGTGTGAGATTGGCTTAATAGTATCACCCTGTATGAGCGCAGATTAGTATATGAAATGCAAAACTATAAAATTTCAAAATATATGCAATTTTCCAAAATGGGTATTTTTCAGCAAGTGTGAGACACCCTTAACAAGTATTTAAATTAATTAAATTGAAGGAAAAAACAATTATTTATTTTCTATAGTTTTCTAGAAGTGTAAAATGAGCTTAAGCGAAGCTAAATGTAGCAAAAACTTACAATTTATGCAAGAAAACAAAATTATTTTTAATAATTTTTGTAACCTGTGAACCAGGCTTAATCGGATTCAAAATTATAAATTTAATT
Source organism: Diabrotica virgifera virgifera (assembly GCF_917563875.1). Taxonomy (NCBI): domain Eukaryota; kingdom Metazoa; phylum Arthropoda; class Insecta; order Coleoptera; family Chrysomelidae; genus Diabrotica; species Diabrotica virgifera. The sequence goes on from NC_065449.1 coordinate 211,329,676, forward strand.
TAAATCAAAAGGTTGAACAAACAATGTTAAAATTATAACACCCGTACTATCAGCCAAGAAATGAGTACACTTTTTGTATACTATAAACAGAAAAATATATTTACGAAAATAAAATAATGTAATATATGCAAATATTTTTTCATACAAACAAAACGACTCCTTTATTTGAACAAAGCAAGTAGTTTCTGAAATTGCACGTGTAGACCGGGCTTAACAACCTACCAGCTATTGTAGAGACGTGCTGGGTTAAATACTGAGAATTTGAGTGCAGAAAGAGAGGAATATTTTATTTTTGTGCCGGGGCGGCGTGGCTTGGAAATTTCCAAATGCAACAGAAAGACACTATAAATGAAAAACCGTTATTCTCAGAATAGAGATTATCAAAATATGCAAATACGAAGGACCTTGAGGATTTAATTAATAAATAATTAATATGATACGGCTCGATGGAACAGAAATGTTTAGGCAATACGTAAAGTATCCTTAACAATAGTAACCTATACTTATTGTACGGTTATAGAGTATATTCCCATAGGTAAGCTGGTTAAGAGTAGATAACGATTTTTCATATGTAATTTAAAGTATTATCTGCATAAATGGCACAAAGAATATTTGCTACGAGAGGTATATGGTTCAAAATGCATACAGTATCACGACTAATAAGTTATGTTCACATACATGTAGAGTACTTACAGTTTTATTCCTTGATGACGTGTCACATCAGAGCTCTGATTGAATTCCATAATCCATTTGGTTCATTTGTAAGGCACTCACTAATACGCTAAATAAATCATCGTCGATAATACTGAGCAGATTGAATTATCTGAGCGGTATAAAACGATAGCAAAAAAAGCCGGTAAAATGCGGCCTTTTTACGAATAGCGGGAGCGTCGATAGATTAGAGATGATTCTCGTTAGGAAGCTTTTGACGATCTGCCCCGGCGAGGGGTTCAAATGCGAGTCTCAACAATAACCTGGAGTTTCCAGAAAGGTTACATAAATACTACTTGAATTTTAAGTAATCAGTAGTACAGGGGCGTAACTAATTATTTTAGTGAGCCGTGTATAATATATTTATTGTACATGTGTTATCAGATGAATTCTATAAATATTTAATGGCTTGATTTTAATTTAAAACACTCTAAACTCATGTTTCTTAATATATTAGTCCAGGACGCATCTGTTTTGAGATGGACGTTGAGATGTGACTCAAATTTTTTTGCAGAAATTGCTTGAAAATAACTAAAATAATAATATTTGAGTTATCCTCCCACTCAAAATGGTCCGGAACATTGTTTAAATAAATTATATTCAAATGGGAAATAAGCCACAATTTTACCTAAAAATGATTTTATCAACGTTTCGACGCCCAAGTCGGGTGTCGTTGTCAAAATACAAAATAATACTAAATAAACAAAAATGTTGTTGCTTAGTAAAAAATTCTTCTAATAATTTATTTAATCTGACTCATTTATATCGGCAATTCAGACACGTATTATACATTTTAAAGTAGACGACTTTAAAATGATATTGCCAATATTGATGAGTTGCGTTCCTGGGACGACTTTACTAAAAGATAGTTCATTCGATTACATGAAATCAATCCCAACTCAAGAATATCCGCCACAAAAAATCATAGCATGTGATCTGTCTTTAAAAAGACAACCAAATGCAACGGTGGCACTGAAATTCTCGCGTTAGAGATTCCATAGTAAATCATGAGGGAAAACCAGGAAAAAACCTCGTGATACTATCCCGACATCGTAAGTATTTGGGTTTACATTTAGTTTACTCCCAAAACTAATACTAAATTCTGACTTGATATTTTAAATTTTAAACAATACTAAAATACTAAATATGTAGTAACTCGATATGTTACTGATTTGTGGTATTTTCTTTCTATTGACTTCCTCCTTTAATATGGGTAACCACATCCTACTGCATTCTACCGAGGAATTTGCGACACAATTGGTTTAATTTAGCATAATTAGAGCCGCTTCTTTGATTTTTCTCTTTTTACTATCTGCTTCTTTAAAAGAGAAAAATCAAAGAAGCGGCTCTAACATAGAAATAACACTATAATAAAAAGTATTATAGAAGGAAGGCGATGTATTTAAGTTCTGATGGATGAGGGGTTAAATATACTTCTCATTTCTTCTTAAAATAGATTAGTCATCAACTTTTTTGCAGAATATCTCGTCTTTTCAAGCCCTACAAAAGTTATTAGTATCATTATACACCTAAAATCGACAGTTTCTCTGTTATTTCAAGTTGAATAAACCTATTTGAGCATGCATCAAAAAACAAACTATTCTTATCTACCACACCCCTCTTTGTATTTTAACTAGAAGATTTATGAAGGAACAAATCTCCTTGTTTTTTATAACCTACAGAAATATTTTATATAGTTTTTTTTTGTTAGATGCATAGTTTTTAAGGTATTCGCAAAAATCTGTCCGAAAAGGTGTAATTTTTCAATGAAAATGGCCAATTTGCAACCAAGAATAAATAAAAAACTATTGAGTTTTCAAAAAATAATTATTATAGAACAGTTTTTGCTTAAAATTAGGTTCTCTAGCCTCTTCCGTGGCTATTTTAACCAAAACATTTTTCACCCCCGAGATGGGGTGGGAACCACCCCCAAGATAAAAGCGCACATCGGCATAGGGTAGACTTTGTTTCTTGAGCAATTCCCTACTTACTGTGAAAATATCAAGTAAATCAACGGAATTCGGAGTAGGATGGAATTCGGAGCCAAATACCCTCATTGACTGCCCTATTATTATTCAAAACAAATTTTTATCTGGACATATTCCAGATTTTACCAACAGATATGTGCCCAAATGTTACAACTAAAGAAAACATTATAATTGAATGTCTTTAGTGTTGTAAAAAAAAGAAGACACCGGTGATTCATAAAAAAATTATTATTACTGAGATATATTAAAAAAAGGTATAACACTGCACTGCACTAACCTGAACACTGATAGTTGTACAGTTAAAAAAATAACACATAAAGAAAAACCCAACTTAGTTATTCATTTATTTAAGCAAGAAACAGATAAATAAGTAAATTTAATAGAGGAATCATTTCAAGGTGTGTCACCAACTTTAAGGAATCGTTGAAATTGTTCAATTCTTTCAAAAAGTAGTAGAGAATTGTCATATAAGACATGATAGGTGACAGTTAGACCTGCTGCACCAACATATCTTAAGCTTAAGACGTGGCTTAAGCTCAGCTTACGAAATATACGCGTTGCACCATTGAGTCTTAGATAAATTTTCAACTTGCCATAATGGATTACCACGTTGATTGAGATGATAAGAATCGAAAATTATGGTGCACGTAAGTGAGACTTAAAGCTAAATCTAAGACAGACATTTATGGAGAATTGTAATTACATCCGAATAACAGAAAAATATTGATGTCTATTTTATTGATGTTTCCAAAATTTAACAAATCAATCAATCAATCAGTCAGTTCTGTATATAGCGTCTCACTTGTACCTATAATTAAATTCCATTTTATAATTATAATGGCTACTCTTGTTTTGGTACTATGTTAAACGTCATTACCATATTTTGTTTAAAATAAACAATTATGATTTCAGTTGAAACAAGAATCGCTGAATGGTCATTTGCCACAGAGACAATTTTGATTTATTGCTATTTCTAGTAATTTGTGACAAAAGGGCATTATTCGACGTGAGTTATGTCTGCTTTCTAGTCTGACAACTCCGCTAAAAGCATAAATAATTAGGTTCTGTATTTAGTTTATATCATTGGCGGGGTCAGCTATATCCCAACATGGATTAAGGGTGTATTGTGTTTTTGACATATGTGTAACGTTTGACGGCATATATTTTATGACTATTGATCTTTTTAAAATATTAAAATACAATATCCAGAGTTTCAGTTTCCTCGTACTTGAAAAGAGGGGTTAGGTTTGAAAATTTTGAAATTTTACTCTGAAATTTTTTAAAACTCAGGAAAAACTAGCGTGATCTCGGGAAATTCATAATACACTAAGCGTCAAAATTAACGCACCACCTTAAAAGTGGGACATTTTTTATGTGTCGTATCTCCTAAACCTGTTGTCCGATTTGAGTGATTTTTTAATATGTTATAGCTTTATTATTCAAGAATATCGATGTAATAACAATGTTGCTAAACAGGTAAGTGTCATTGTATACCGGGTGTAACAATAATACTGTGTTTTTTCCTCAAAGTTCGGAACAACCCGTGGAATATTCCAGCGCATATAAAATATTGAAATCAAAGCTCAACTGTAGCCTTAGGCTTTCTTAATATTTTTCTTTGTGATACATTCGCTTGTGTTGGATAATAAAAGGTTAGGTACTTTAACAACTAGCAACGTTCTTCATCAATACAGGGTGTTTCTAAATAAGTACGACAAACTTTAAGGGGTAATTTTGCATAAAAAATAATGACCGTTTGCTTCATAAACATATCTCCGCAAATGCTTCGTTTCCGATATAAGGGATGTTAAATTTTTTCTTACAAACTGATGATTTATTTATTTCTCTAAAACCGGTTGAGATATGCAAATGAAATTCGGTAGGTTTTAAGAGGTAGTTATTTCACATTTTTTGACTTACAACTAAGAATTTTATATTCACCATTGGCGTGCATACGGGTAATATGACCGGGTAATATATGACCGGGCGTATGCACGCCAATGGTAAGTATAAAATTCTTAGTTGTATGTCAAAATATGCGCAATAACTACCTCTTAAAACCTTATAAATTTCATTTGAATACCTCAACCGGTTTTTGAGCAATAAATACATAATCAGTTTGCAAGAAAAAATTGAGCGAAAACGTATCTCGAAACGTATCTCGAAAACGAAGCATTTGCGGACGTATGTTTATAAAGCAAACGGTCATTATTTTTTTATGCAGAATTACCCTTTACAGTTTGTCGCACGTATTTAGAAACACCCTGTATTGATGAAGAACGTTGCTAGTTGTTAAAGTATGTACCTAACTTTTTTATTATTATCCAATATAAGCGAATGAGTCAAACAGCAAAATGTTAAGAAAGCCTAAGGCTACAGTTGAGTTTTAATTTCAATATTTTATATACGCTGGAATATTCCACAGGGTGTTCTGAACTTTGAGGAAAAAACACACTAACATTGTTACACCCGGTATAAAATGACACTTACCTTAGTCCAGAAAGCCACTGCGCATTCGCTAGGAAAAATATTCTAATTCGGATTCTTTGCACAATCTTACTCAAAAAGGACTCCTTTTAACAAATTTGCATGTTGCCAGGACCAAAAAGTGGTCAAAAATTTTTTAAACGTTTTTTTTTTGTTTTTTTCCTAAAATTATTTTTTTTGCACGGAAAAAAGTTTTTTTAGGTTTTTTGGATCATTCCAAAGAGAAAAGGTCTTTAGTGACTTTTCTCTAAAAATGATAGTTTTTGACATATAAGCGATTAAAAATTGAAAAATTGCGAAATCGGCCATTTTTAACCCTCAAAAACTATGTGAAAAGCTGAAAATTTGAATGTTGCCAAGGTAGGTAGATATTCTTTAAACATCGATTGATGAAATCCCGAAGAGTTTTTTGCAATACAGTATTTAAAACTCCTTTGTTTTTTAATTGCTAATCAAGCGTGCACGACACTATTTCCCACCGACAGTATGGTGCAAATGAAAGGAATAAATTCGTTATTTCGTAAACCGGCGACTTTCAGGAAAAATCCCGAAACAGGTCGATTTTTATTTTTAAGTTATGATATTGTGGCATATATGGTATACTAGTGACGTCATCCATCTGGACGTGATGACGTAATCGATGATTTTTTTAAATAAGACTAGGGGTCGTGTGCTAGCTCATTTGAAAGGTTATTCAATTCTCTATTCAGTAATATAAACATTTACATAATTATTTATACAGGGTATCCAAAAAATTTTTATTAAATTAAATTATTTGACAAAAAAGAAGTAGAAGGACACCCTGTATAAAAAATTATATAAAAGTTTACATTACTTGATGGAGAATTGAAGAACCTTTCAAACGAGCTACCACACGATCCCTATTCTCATTTAAAAAAATCATCGATTACGTCATCACGCCCAGACGGATGACGTCACTAGTATACCATATATGCCACAATATCATAACTTAAAAATAAAAATCGACCTGTTTCGGGATTTTTCCTTAAAGTCGCCGATTTTCGAAACAACGAATTTATTCCTTTTATTTGCACCATACTGTCGGTGGAAAATAGTGTCGTGCACGCTTGATTCGCAATTAAAAAACAAAGGAGTTTTGAATGTTGTATTGCAAAAAACTCTTCGGGATTTCATCAATCGATGTTTAAAGAATATCTACCTACCTTGGCAACATTCAAATTTTCAGTTTTTCACATAGTCTTTGAGGGTTAAAAATGGCCGATTTCGCAATTTTTCAATTTTTAATCGCTTATATGTCAAAAACTATCATTTTTAGAAAAAAGTCACTAAAGACCTTTTCTGTTTGGAATGATCCAAAAAACCTAAAAAAAACTTTTTTCCATGCAATAAAAATAATTTTAGGAAAAAAACAAAAAAAAAACGTTTAAAAAATTTTTGACCACCTTTTGGTCCTGGCAACATGGAAATTTGTTAAAAGGAGTCCTTTTTGAGTAAGATTGTGCAAACAATCCGAATTAGAATATTTTTCCTAGCGGATGCGCAGTGGCTTTCTGGACTACCTGTTTAGCAACAATATTATTACAACGATATTCTTGAATAATAAAGCTATAACATATTAAAAAAATTACTCAAATCGGACAACAGGTTTAGGAAATACGAGACATCAAAAAAGTCCCATTTTTAAGGTGGTGCGTAATTTTTGATGCTTAGTGTATAATAAACTCTTTTTGAACATTTTGTTTCACGTACTCCAACGACAAGTTTTGATGTCCACCGCAAAATCCATTTGTTTTTGGAGGTGTCTTTAAAAAATTGCTACCGTTGGCTTATTTTTCAATAGTTATGCCTGAATTTTTTTTGGATATTCTTTGAATTATACTGAATATGTTTATTTAATTTAAAAATAAATTATTTCTACCATATTTAAAAAAAAATCCCCAAAAATGTGCCTGAAATTTTGATTCCAAACAATACTACTCCCTTAAGAAATCTGATAAAAATTGTTTTGAATAAACTAAATTAATTTTTTGTGCATCAGGAATTTTAACATAGTCGTGGTGTTTCCTTCTAGTGTTGTGAATGATCCAAAGATTTTAATACATGTTGATTCCGGTATGCAAAGAAAATTTTGTTTAATAAATACAACTTTCTAATACTAAATATACCTGCTTTTTTGTAAAGTAGTTCAGATGAGTATTTTCAAAAAAGAATATTTTTGAATTGTGTGAAATTAGTATGACCAATAAGGTGTTGAGCGGGTTATTTTTTTTTTAATTTTAAAATATTTTATGTTGCATTATTCTAATATTTTTATAAATTAATTATTTATTATAAAATATATTAAATATAAATACTTTAAAATTTAAATTATAATGTAAAAATTTTTGTTGCAGGTGAGTACAATGTTTTCTCAGTGTTAACCAAGTAAGTAAGTAATGAAATAAATAACTTTAATAATTAGAGAATAACAAAAACAACAGACCATAAACTTCCAATATTTTATCATTATACAGAGTGTTGGGAGGCTGGCAAACAGATTCCACCCACGTGTACGAAATTATTAAACAATCTTAGGTTCTATAGGTGCTGGTTCGCTGAAAAAGGTAATTAGCTGTGCATCCTAAAAAGGTTAAATCTAGCCCAATAAATTGAAAGAGAGAAGTGATTAACACATTTATTCCAACTAAATCTAACCAAACAACTAATAAAACTAAACCAAATAATAATAGAACAAAACAGAATACCACAAGAATGGAGAATGGAGATCAAGTATCCTAATACCTCTCTTCAAGAAAGAAGACAAATCGGACCCGGAGAATTACAGAGGAATTAACTTCTTAAACCCAACATTAAAATTAACAACCAAAGTGATAACAAACAAACTGAATGAAATTATAACATCTATATTTATGAGGCTAGTTCAAGAGAAATCATTGGTATACAAAAATCTGGTATGTCTATGTTCCGTGGACCTTAATAAGGCTTTCGACAGAGTCAAATTAAATGACGTTATTCATTTATTATACGTAAGAGAGTTACCTCTAGGAAAAATTAACGATATCTACGAGAACAACATAATAAAAGTAAAAGTAGAAGAAGAACTAACTGACCCACTTGAATCTGGCAATGGAATAAGACAGGGGATTCCCTGAGCCTTCTATTGTTCAACCTGATCACGAATGAAATAATAAAAAAAGTAAGAACTATAAAAGGATGCCAAATGGGAGAAAAACAACTTAAAATAATCTGCTATGCAGATGGTGCAATACTAATCTCTCAAATGAAGATGATGTACAACGTATGCTGAACCAATTTAATATAACCGCCAGAAAATTTAACATGTTAATTTTCCCAAAAAAAGATAAAATACATGGTTATAACAGCAAATCTTAATTAAAACTGGAGGGTCAGATAATAGAACAAGTTATTCCGGTTGGTGTATGGCGGAATTTAATTGAAACGACAAAGAAATAATGTGTACAACGAACGGTAATCTGTTTATTTATTTTGTGTGAACAAGCGGTGTGTTGTTGACCTATATCGACAATCGAAGGGTGTGTGTTGTGCAGACGCTGGTAGTAGACTGACTGGGTCGAACGAAACCCCACTGTTATGTCAACTGATTTGTGGTTTCTGAGATAAACCAGAGAAAGCCATAAATTGAGAAACTTTATGGATTTCAAGAATTTTGACATAACGAGGCTGGGGACATCGTAATTAATTAAGAAGTGTTTCTTTGAAAGAAACATTAATCTTATACAATCTGTTTAACGTTTCGTTTAACATCTGCTCTGTATTTACATGTGAATTTATATGACACATATTAGGTATTTCGTTTTGCGAAAAGTTATTAAAAATAAAAATTAAAATTAGCAGAAAATAGTAATTACAGCGTAATGATATAAAGTCATAGAGTTTAAATATGTAGGAATCACAATATCTAGCTACGGAAAGCTCGAAACAGGAGTGTAAAATCAAGTGAATAGAGCAAAGAGAAGCCGCAGGTTGCCTGAATGAAACAACATAGAGAAATAAAAATATCGCAAAAGAAATGAAAGGTGGAGAACATTAATAACTAGGAAGACAGTGAAGAGTAGAATAGAATGACCACTTAAGTCGAATGTCAACAAATAGAGTAGTTAGGACGGCGACAGACGGTTTCCCAATGGGAAGACTATCAGTGGGAAGTCCACGAAAAAGATGGAACAACTTACTGAAGGCACATCGAAAAAAAAAACAAGACAGACACAAGAAGAAAAAGAGGATTATTTCACCATACAAAATAACCACCAATAGAATTCAGTTCGTGGTTATTCGACTATATTAAGAGTAAAGGAACATTTTGACGCCTGTCAAAATTTTCAATGTATTTTAAATGTAATCTTTTTTCGAATCCTGAGAAAACTAATAAGTATTTTTGAAAAATTTAAACGCAGAATGAAAGATTTCTTTATTACCGAAGGCCGAAAGTCCCTTAGAATGAATAAAAAGTTTCTTTTGAATGAGATATTTGAAATTAAAAATCACACTAAATTTTCTCTTAGTTTTTCACCCCTGTAACTTATTAAAATAAACATTATAGAAGTTTTCAGGGACTTTCGGCCCTCGGTAATAACGTAATCTTTCATTCAGCGTTTAAATTTTTCAAAAATACTTATTAGTTTTCTCAGAATTCGAAAAAAATGAATCCCGTTTAAATAGCATCGAAGCCGAAAGTTCGTACCCATCTCCTTAAATAAGTAGTAAATGACTAAAAATAGGTTACACAAATATATGAATAGATTTATTTTTATTTGTGTTATTTCGAATATCCCCAACGTAAATTTCCAAGTTAACATATATTTTAATTATTTAAAACTGCTAGATGCTTACTCTAAATAAAAATCTAGTTACGCTGATGCATATGCATTTTCCCTACGTGTCAAAGTATAATTACCGTGCCGTCCAACAATCGATACACGCGAATTTATATTTTTGCAGAGCACATTTTAAATTTACTGTTTTTAGTGTTACACCTAGATGACAGTACACCAAAAATCGAATGCCTTACAGATTATTTTGTGCATCCATATTATCGCTTTGTCGTTTTCAGTTTATTTTGTATCGGAATGTTGGTATGTAGTTATTTAAAATTCTTTACAAGCTTGTGTGCTAAATAGACTCAAATTGAAAATATGGGCGGTCACATTTTTGTGACAAAACGAAATGAAAAATTGTTCAACGCTTTGTTGTTTTGAGAGGTTTAATGTGTTCTTATTAATTAGACAGAGGAACAGCAATTTCGTTGTCTTAAATCTGTGACTTGCTTTCGAGTAATTTTTGGCCTCTGAATCCAAAAATAACCGCAGATTTGTCTACCACGTCAAATTTTTAAGATACAGGATACCCCAAAAGTCTTACAAATTGTCCAAATAAGGAAAATAATATAAACACTGTCCTTGAGTTCGCCACATGCCCGGCCACATCGTAGTTGAGGCATATGATTGTTTCTCCCTTGCATAGAAAGCAACATCCTCTTCTGTTCTGCTCTTTACAGTGCCATTGCTTGTGTCCAAAAGCGAGCCATCTCAGGCATCTCGGTATTTCACCCTTGTTTCTATAAATCGGCAGAAGGTATAATCTACCTTTATTCTGTACATTCTTAGCACCTTTTCGGTCCGTCATCGTCCACATCTACCACAGGACTTATCAGATTTTTACGATATCTCGTGCCCGCTATTTGCCTGCTGCTTCTTCTGTGGCTTTTTGGATCTCCTCGTCCGTTGTGTTGAGTGGGATTTCCTGCACCAAGATTCGTCTCTTCACGATGCCCCCTTTTGCCACTGCTTTCGACACGCATGTGTTACCAGAGAAGAGTTTCTTTACTTCCTCCGCCATTTCTCTTCCTCCGTCCGGCTCCAGTGATATTCCTTGGTTTCTGAGGTTTCTTGGTCTGTTTGATATTTTTCATTAGATCCACAAATGGTTTTTCTTTCCGTTTGCTAATCATTACCACTCCATTTTGTTCTCTGGACTTGGTGTTGATGTTCGTCCACCCTTCTCTTGCTTTTTTGGCTAGGAGCGTGATCGTCACGTCCTTCCTCTTGCAGCCAACTCCAAGATTCTCAACTCCTATTGCTGCTGGCGTGTGTATTCCCACGTTTTCTCTTCCTAGTTCCTCCATCTTCTGCACCAGTTTCCTTCATGTTTTGAGGAACTTCTGTACCAGTTCGGCTGGAGCACCTGATAGCTCCGGAAATATACGTTTTCATAATTTCCATGGCTTAGTTGTCCTCGTCGTTATTGGTAACAAAGACTGCCGCGTCTGTTGTTATCAAAGATGTCACCCTCTTTTACTATGGTTTTCTTGAAGACCTCCTCTGGTCGGTCCTCATTTAGGAAATCTGTTGTCTCCTCGTACTCGCATGTTGCCATCTTGTCCGCGATAGCGTCCTCCATCTTTTTAATGGCTTCTGGGTGTTCTAGGTCCACTTGAACCCCCTTTGTCGCGTCTTCGTAACTTTCAAGGATTTCATGTTGGTCTCCACATCTCTCGATGTCGTACACATATACTTTCTTGGAACTTCTTTCTTCTTGTTTTCCTCTACTTGTCGATGATTTTTCAAAAAGATTTATTCTCAAATATTCATTCACGAAATAATGAATTTATTCCATTTGGCTTTGTCACACTGTATGTTACAAACAACATTTTGGTAGAAAATATGATGAAAGGTCAGTAATATTTTAAAATTAAAGCAGCACAGTATTAAAAAGCAATTATTGTTTAACATTTACTTTATGTCCATTGCATATACATTTATTCACCATCATGTAGCATGTCCGAGCAAACGGATAAAAAATAAAAAAAACTACCTAAAACAAAAGCTGTGTAAGTCGGTGTTGCTTCGTTTGATATTCGGGTTTTGGATCAAATATTTTATGCATGGACGCTCAACATTCTGTTATTTTCGTCAGGTGTAATATTAATTATGTAGAAAAGGTCAGTTTTGTTTAGACAGCCCGCTGAATTAAGCTTAATAATGTTCGAACGGTTTTAACAAGTTAAATAACCCTTTTTTGATATTTGTATTGACATGTAAAGTTACATATTTTACAATATTGGTGACAGTTTTGAAATGTTCGTTGATCATTTCGGAAATATTATTCATCGCAGTAACATTAAATCAACTGATTGTTGTGGGTAAAAGTTACAAATATTGCAGAAAATATTTTTGAAAACTAAAATAAAACAAGATCTGACACCTTGCCAGTCAAAATATCTAGCTGAATTACGAACAGAGCTACAAAGTCGTATAGATAATGGGGAGAAAAATTTAACGATTAGATACATAAACAAAATACCTAGAATTACTACAAGAGGAACAACCAAACGTGATAGAGAGGAACAGGAATCACCTAGACGTGAAAAGGGACTCAAGACTTCAAAGCCTGCTTTATGTGGGGCAAACTCATCTGTACCTGAATAGCAATCATTCAAAATAGTATTTTGGAACTGTCAAGGATTTGCCAATCTGGATGAATTTGTTAGAGATTACGATGATTTTTCGGTTTTATGTCTTACTGAAACATGGCTACTTAATGAGTGTAATAATTTGTCAATTGTTTTGTCATCCTATAATGTTATAAGTAGTCCTGCTTCGAAAGAGAAATCCGTGGGCAGAGCAAGCGGTGGTATCTACATATTTTATAAAAATGTATACAACTGTGTAATTTTAGAAAAAACACCGTGGTGGCTATTTTGCAGACTGGTTTCTCCTTCGGAAGAGTCTATTATTATTTGGACAGTATATTTTAAACCGTCCTTAGATATTGTGTATATTCTAGAACTTTTTCAAGTATCTCTGTCGGAAATTCTAGAAAACCATTTCGATGTTCCGCTTCTAATTGGCGGTGACTTTAACAGTAGAATATCAGATATTGGAGAAGTTCCGCCAGAGATGCTGGAGGGCACAAATCTATCGGAGTATCGTCTAAGCAATGACATGGTTTTAAATACTAAGGGGCGCCATATTATTGACTTCATGAACACCAACTCTTTCTGTCTACTTAATGGGAGGACTGAGTCTGATACACCGGCACAATTTACTCACATTAGCAAAGCTGGAAATAGTGTAATTGACTTAGCATTTATCCAGAACAGTGCAATACCTATTATCCAAGATTTATGTGTAATGAACCATAACAGCCCTTCTGACCACTTTGGTATACTGGTAACTTGCGTTTCCGACTTTTTCCGAGAAAGTCGTTTCAAAAAAGCACTTCCTATACAAAAAAAAAACTATATATCAATGGAATACTGACCTTGCCTTTTTCTATAAAATTTCTATGCAACATTCGAATAAAACGTCTCTTTCTATAAATATTGATGCACAGGAACTATACAATAATCTAATGTCAGCAATTAAAGAAACTGCTTCGCAATTACAACTTTGTAAAGAAAAATCTTTCCCGTCGTGTATCAGGCAAAGTCCTCCATGGTTTGATCATGAATGTACCTCAGCTAAAAACAACATGAAACAAAGCCTCAAAACAGCTAAATCAAATAACTTCCGCGACCCCTATAAAACAAATTTTTTGACATCAAAAAAAGCCTATAGACAAATAATTAAAAAGAAAAAACATATATATTTTCATAACCTGTATTCTCAACTTGCAAACAGCAGGGACTCCAAAACATTCTGGTCAGTGATTAGGAAATTTCGGAAAAATCACAATACTTCTTTTATCGATGTAGACGTATGGGAGCAATTTTATTCGAATATATATCCCCCAAAACTATATCATAATGCCCGTTTTTTTGATGCAAGACATCCCATTTTTGACGCTATTATAACCAGTGACGAAATATATAGAGTCCTAAATAACTGTCCCAATCGTAAAGCACCTGGAACTGACCATATTTCTTATGAATTCTTTAAAAATCTTCCAAATAATTGGATACTGTATTTAACGGGCATGTTTAATAGAATACTGGAAACAACCATTACGCCGCATAACTGGAGTGAAGTCATTTTTACTATGATATTTAAAAAGGGCAACAGAGATGATCCAGCAAACTATAGAGGTATTGCCTTACTTAATTGTGTTGAAAAAATATTTACTAATATTTTGTTAAACAGACTCAGAGATTGGGTTGAAGTAAATAATGTTCTTCCCGAATGTCAGTCGGGTTTCAGGGGATCAAGGGGTTGCATTGATAATGTATTCACCCTCACTTCTGCTGTACAACTGCAACTACGACTGAAAAAACGCAAAGTGTACGCTGCCTTTGTAGATTATAAGCGGGCTTTTGACTCCATTATCCATCATTTGCTGTGGCAAAAGCTATTTGGCCTTGGGGTGAGTTCTAAAATAATAGCCATTTTGAAAAACATTTATGATAATGCTAGGATGTACATCAAAACTCCAAACGGCTACACAAGACCATTTGATATTTCAACAGGAGTCTTACAGGGTGAACCTTTGAGTCCACTATTATTTAGTTTATTTATTGCGGATATAGAACAGTTTTTTATTAGTCAAGGATCACAAGGTATCTCCATTGATAGCCAAAATCAAATAATAATGCTATTGTATGCTGATGATTTGGTCATTCTTTGTGACTCGGAAGTTGAACTCGGTAAAAATTTAAGTTATCTAGAAAAATACAGTGACAAAAACCAGCTAACTGTAAATGTTGGCAAAACCAAAATTCTTCCATTTGCCCGAAGCGGTCAAATTGGCAATAAAGGCGTTAAGTTCCTATATAAGAATGAAAAAATAGAAGTTGTTAACAAATTTGTATATCTTGGAGTCACCCTAACCACAACATCACTTTTTAAAGCAATGGCCGATACAACAGTGGAAAGAGCAAAACACGCAATTGGTAACGTGATAGGTTTAATGGCTAAAACCAAAATGAATTCTTGGACATCTCGTGTGCAACTTTTCGATTCGCTAGTTCAAAGCCTTGTTATGAACTGTGTGCCCGTTTGGGGAATGAGATATGCTGACCAGTTAGAAAGAATACAAATAACTTTCTTTAAAAAACTTTTACATCTCAGTATCAATACACCTGATTATGCTGTTAGGTTGGAGACAGGAAGAGTAAAAATTTCTTTTACTATTTTCAAGCTAACTTTAAATTGGCTTATCAAGCTATCGCAAATGCATGATTTAAGACTTCCTCTTATTTGTTTTCTGCGTCAGCTTCAAATTTCTTCAGCAAATAATTCAATAAATACGAACAGATACAACTGGGTTTCACAGTTTAAGCAATATTTTCAAATATTAGATTATGAATTTTCTTGGGATGAAAACATCTCTGATTGGCTATTAAAAAACAAGAAAAGCATGTTAAAAAAGTATATGGATATGCTTCATCAAGAAGACATTCAAGCAGTCTCCATGTCAACATTCTCAACTATTTACAAACATTTATCCGTAGATACCTCAGTACAGAAATATCTGGAATTTCAAATTCCCATAAAATACATTCGTGCCATGGCGCAACTTCGAACATCTAATCGCCATGTGTTAAAATTTACCTATAATGGTATAACATATCATATACGACCATCTGAAATCTGTACTATTTGTAACACAAACAAGTTGGAAACTCTTGAACATTTACTGTTTGAATGTCCCATTTACAGTTCAATGAAACCGGTTAATATGGCCCCCCTTAATAATTGCACCGACCTTATTGGTTGTCTTAATAATGTAACTATAATATCTCTGAAAGCAATTTCAATATATATTTGGAATATCATAAAACTTAGATCTTTTGTTTTAAATGAATAAGCTTCAGTTTCTCCTTCATTGGTGTTTATTTAAGAAAACAAGTCTCCATTTCAGTTAGTAATAGCGATTAACTTTTGTTTAAATTTGTTAATAGTTACTTATGTTCTAGACTAGTTGTTAGTTATATTCTGTACTTCAGTTTCTCCTTCATTGGTGTTTATTAAAAAAACCAAGTTCTCCATTTCAGTTAGTGATAGCGCTTAACTTTTGTTTAAATTTGTTAATAGTTATTTATGTTCTAGACTAGTTGTTAGTTATATTCTGTACTTACTAAACTCATTGTTATAAAACTGTAGTTTTTAAAAACAATAAATGTCTATCTATCTATCTATCTATCTAAAACTGATTGTTGTGGGTAAAAGTTACAAATATTGCAGAAAATATTTTTGAAAACTAAAATGATACCAGCGTTTATCTCTGAAAAATCATCGATTTCACGTAAATGAATTTCACGATTATAAATGTTATACAAGTTTTTGAAGTTTCTAAAAGGTATATGAGAGATAGCTGATGACATTTCCTTGAAAAGACGTCTAACTGTTTTTGCTTTGTTTTTTCTTAACTATCATAAAAAGTGAAAAAATCATGTTTTGCCTCAAAATGTTTCTCATACATTTTAGCGAAATATGGCTCAAATTAGAGTTGTAGAAGCTTAAAATTAGTAAGTTTCTCAATTAAAATACCTAAACAATTGACCGAGATAATAATTGCAAAACGATTGTTTTTGAATAATGGTATGTAATATAACTACTTGAAATTATGGCACTTAATGCGTTATTGAAGTTTCCTAAATATCTATCGACCAAATATTTTTAAGTTATTAAATTTATTTATACCGGAAAACGAATATTTAAACAACTATATTTGCATAGAACTCTAGAAGTATTTAGCAAATAGCAACCTGTTATTTGAAACAAAACTCGTGGGAAGAAAAATGAGACGAAAAATAAAAACAACAAAGGCAAAAGAGGGATCAGCGGGAGCGAAAGAGAATGTTGACTCTCGCAATGTGTCGCATGTTCCATCTGACGAAAATTATGGTGACCTTAAATCATAAGCCTGGCACCCCAGACCAGAGCGAAACCGTGCGGTGCACAGGAAAGAGCGAAAGAGAATGTTGACTCTCGCAATGTGTCGCATGTTCCATCTGACGAAAATTATGGTGACCTTAAATCATAAGCCTGGCAACCCAGACCAGAGCGAAACCGTGCGGTGCACAGGATTTCAACCAAGAACTCTGGATTTCGTCTGTCACCACGTCGTCTTCTGACACTGGCTTTCTTCTACTTCTTCTTCTTAGCCTTCTATGGTCCACGTTTGGACATAGGCTGAGCAACATATTTCCAATTTGTTAAGGCTACTCTTTTAATATCATCAATTCATCTTATCTGTGGTTTTCCTCTCGGTCGTTTACTTTCGTAAGGTCTCCAATGTTGTATTGCCTCATTCCAACGTTGGTATTTTTGTCTAGCAGTGTGGCCTGCGAAGCTCCATTTAAGTTTAGCAACTTTTGTTGTTATGTCCTCGACTTTTGTTTTTGATCTTACCCAGTCGTTCCTCTTGTTATCTGACAGTCGTATACCTAACATTGCTCTTTCTATTGCCCTTTCTGTCGTGACTAGTTTATTCATATTTTCCTTGGTTAGTGTCCAGTTTTGACATCCATATGTCATCATAGAAAGGATGCACCAGTTGAACACCACTTTGCTCCTTAAGTATTGGGGTATTTTGCGGTTCTTAAGTATCCAACTAAGTTTGCCAAATCCTGACCACGCTAGTCTTGCTCTCCTAGTAATTTCCGCACTTTGATTCTCTTTATCAAGTTTCAGGATTCGGCCTAGGATGTATTCCTGGACTTTTTCTATCTCACTGCCATTTATAGTTATACGTCTGGGGTCATCTATGTTTGTCATTATTTTTGTTTTTCTCATATTCATTTTTAGGCCGACGCGCGACGTATTGGCAGCTGCCTGCTAGTTCCTCCATCATAATTTGTAGTTTCTCGAATGAGCTCGCTAAAATCACAATATCGTCAGCGAATCTAAGGTGGTTTAGCTTTAGTCCAGAGAAATAAGGTTTTTCTCGTGACACATCCCCCTCCAGGCCGAAACCAAATTTTTTGAGTAGTATGGACATCTATATTATTAACCTATATGTTTCCTGCAGCCGATTTTGATGATATACATAGTTATAAACAAATGAAGATCGAAAAACGGTAAATTATCGCTTTTTTCGTCTATTACCAAAAAGTTAAGCACTTTAAACAAATTTGAGAGTAAGAAACTCAAAAATCGTATAAAAAAACTTCAATATGGCATTCGCTGAATATGTCCAACCTTATTGGTTGCTTAGAAAATTGCAATATAAATCATAAATATTGAGTTTTTATAAATATTCGTAACTTAGGTAAAAATTAACTTAAAATCTTCTTATTACGCGGAATGCCGAGACTTCTTGTACTTAAATTATATTTTAAATTTCAAAGCAATTGGTCGAATACTTTAAAAGTTATTTAATTTATTTTTCCCAAATTCATTTTTTTTGCAACACTACAAGTCAGAAAATTATGAGGTTACAGTAAGACTTCTGACAGTTTATGAAAGAAGAACATTTATACTATTACCTTAATTAAAAATAAATGACAAAAAATAATTTTAAACAGTGTAAAATTATTTTGCAAAAACATGTCCATTTTTGCTTACTTATAAACAATTAGAATAACTTTTTAACCGTTACCCGTAGAAAAATTATTTTTTCATATTTAGAAAGACTGAATTTTTATACACATTTAGAAAGAAAAACAACTGTTCTAGGACATTTAGGGACAAAGTTAGCACCCCCATTTTTTTAATTCACATGTTTTTGCAAAATTATTTTGCAATATCTATAATTATTTTTTGTCATTTTTTTTTAAATTAAATTAATACTGTAAATTTTCTTCTTTCATAAACTATCCAAAATATTACTGTAACTTCATCATTTTCTGACGTACAGTGTTGCAAAAAAAAATTAATTTTGGATAAACAAATTAAATAACTTTTAAACTATTTGACCAATTGCTTTGGAATTTAGGGTGTAATTTAAGCACCAGAAGTCTCAGCATTCCATGTAATAAGAAGGTTCTAAGTTAATTTTTACATAAGTTATGAGTATTTATAACAACTCAAAATTTATGATTTATTTGGCAATTTTCTAAGTAACCAATAAGGATAGACATATTCAGCGAACGCCATATTGAAGTTTTTTATACGGTTTATGAGTTTATTACTCTCAAATTTGTTTAAAATGCCCAATTTTTTAGTAAGAGACGAAAAAAGCGAAAATTTACCGTTTTTTGATCTTCATTTGTTTATAACTATGTATATCATCAAAATCGGCTGCAGGAAACATATAGGTTATTATTATAGATGACCATATTACTCGATAAATTTGGTTTCAGCCTGGAGGGGGATGTGTCACCAACACGATATTTTTTTTTCCTTATTTCTCTGAACTACTTGTTTCTTGACACTGGCTCAGCTATCATGAATCCTTAAACAGAATCGAAATTCGTCAATAAAGACAACCCTATTCGAGTCTTCTTGACAATAACCCTACATTGATACACATTCGACGACTCTAACTGTTAGTTCAATGTACCACTCGGTAGTACAATAAAGCAAACCACAATGTAGGCTTGTTAAATTTTTCTTGTGAATAAATACATACGTATGTTTGTACATTTTGTTAAACTCAGTTGTCACATACACTGCTTCAAGTAGAAAAAGGAAAAAGACCAAACAAGAATAATAAACACTCGAGACCACTTACCCCGCACTGAAACGAATCTCAAAAACCGTACCGGCCTGAATGTAAATTAATTTAAACTAGTTATCTTCCACTAAAGACAGTCTAAATATTTACCATTCACATTATAAGGCTGTCGGAAAGTTCATTTTGTGAATGCAGTAGACAGACAGGACCGCTCCTCCTTTTTTTATTAAATTGTATTAGATTTCTGCAGTCTGAAGTTTATGGAAATCTAGCAACTGCATCATTTACTAAGGTTGCAATTAAGGAAATAGGGTTAGTTAATTAATTATTTAATTTTCCATTTCATTTAACTCTAACGATGTTAACATTGTATAAAGGTCTGTTTTTATATGTGGCTTCTCAGCTTAGAATATTTAGAAGATTAAGAAAAAAAAATTGTAAAATGAAATGAAATGTGTGTCTTCCCTGTTAGAGGTTGTTCTAACCATACTGCAGGTATAATATTTAGTATATATTTCCAGTCAGATCGTTTTGGTTGAATCCAGTCTTCTTGTAAAGCCTTTTTGATAACGGGTAGACCCAGAAACACGTTTCAGAGAATAGCAAGGAGACTGGAATTAAATCAAAACGAAACAGTCTATTTTTATTTTAAAAACAATATTGTCTCCCTTCTTCTGATTCGTTAATAAAAAGACCTGCTTATTCGTGAGCGGATTCATACTTGTATTGAAGGTTGTAATCCATCCATGGACCTTAACTAAAGCGCCTTTGAGGCCTATTTCATACTTTACGACTTCGGTTGTCACGACAAACGGTCGTAACGACAGTTAGTCGTACATTCCATTAGTCCAATATAGCAATTTACTGGCCTTTCACACAGGACGGCCACGACTAACTGTCGTGCGGTTGCTAATCGCCTGTCGTCCAATGTCAATGGACGACGGTCGTGTCGTGCCGTGCTATCAGTGAACCACGGGCGTAAATTAGTGCTTCCATACTTAACGACAGTTAGTCGTACATTCCATTAGTCCAATATAGCAATTTACTGGCCTTTCACACAGGACGGCCACCACTAACTGTCGTGCCGTTGCTCCTCGCCTGTCGTCCAATGTCAATGGACAACGGTCGTGTCGTGCCGTGCTATCAGTGAACCACGGGCGTAAATTAGTGCTTCCATACTTAACGACAGTTAGTCGTGTAGTACCAGTGAATCCAGTGGCACGTACATAATGGCAGACAATATACATAGATGGGGAATTTTTAATTGCACTGGTACAAAGTAGACCAGTGTTGTGGGACAAAACTTTGGATGTGTATAAAGACAGAAATGCGACAAGGAATGCATGGCGTGAAGTTTTAGTGGAGGTTAACCCTGATTTTGAAAACTTACAGGACCAGGAGAAAACTAAGTTTGGTAAGTTGTACTTACTTTATTTTACATTTAAAGTGTACTCGTAGATTACAAACCTGAATTTTTTAGCCCATTAATTTCCAACGTTATGTAAACGCAACATTTTTAATTGTATTATTTTTAATGTATCACTACTTGAATAACATTTTTATTGCTATATTTTATTTAAAACAGAACATAAAGTACAAATATAATAAAATATTTTGAAATAATTATGGCATGTAATGTAATACGTATAAAGATAAAGACAAGAAGAAGAAGAAGTATTTTGATAACGATTTCCGAAGTGGAAATCAAAACGTCAAATAAACTTAACCATAAAATAAAATTGTGGCTTATTCCCAACTAAAATAGTAAATTGCATAAGAGACCACAAGAAAATAGCTTCAGAACAATTATTATTTTTTTATGATATTTAATTGCAAAAGATTATAAATAGGATTTTTATCCCTTTTAATCTAATTTTATTCGCTTAGGCTTAGGAGATAAGCGGGAAAACCCATCGTTATACCTGTCCGTGTAATAAACTAATATTTGTCTGCAGAAAGCCCAAATTTATTATATTGTTGTAAAATAGTACCGGCACATTTGTCGAAATTTAAATACGCACCAATCACATCTGCAGATGTTCAAAGAATTTTTTCTACGTATAAATAATATATTATGTATAAATTATAAATTTTTGCCCGATTCATTCTACGCCGTGTGCTCTCTACGACAATAAGATGAATACTGTCGTAAAGTGTGAAAGTCAAATGAGCACGACAAACGGTCGTACGACCGTTTGTCGTGACGACCAAAGTCGTAAAGTATGAAAAAGACCTGAGGAGACTCGAAGCATTTGAAATGTGGTGCTGTAGACTCATATTATAGACAAAGTTACCAACGAAGAAGTTCTGGATAGAATAGGTAAAAAGCGCGAACCAGTCATGGCCATAAAACTGCGCAAACTGGTACACCTGAACCATATAGTGCATATTGAACAACGATAAGACCTTCTTTGGATACTTTAAGGTAAGGTACGTGGAGGGGTCCAGAAACAAGAATACTTAATATTCTGGTTGTTGGTGGAAAGAGGATACTTGTCGCTCTAGAAGAAGAGGAAACAGCTCTGCGCCTCGTATCTCAGTGTGAAGGCCTCACAAAGCTGAGGTATCTAGAAATCGGAGAGGAAAAACAAAAAGCGTCATTCTATATGAAAGGAAAGGTCCCCTCCCAAGGCTGTGGAAGCTCATTAAGAGAATAGGAATAGGTTGTTATAGGGAGCTTTAGGGGACAAAAGGGAGTATCGGCCTGGATGTAAATTAATTTAAACTAGTTATCTTCCACTAAAGACAGTCTAAATATGTATTTATCATTCACATTATAAGGCTGCCAGAAAGTTCATTTTCTGAATGCAGTCGACAGACAGGGTCTCGATTTTTGACACTTCGCTTCGTAAGCGAACGGCTCCACGGGCGAGAAATTGACGCTAGCAGTAGCCGTAAAACGAACTTAAGGTTCCCCGGAACGGAACAGGAATAGCCGAACTGAACCGACTACGCACAAGTCCTGTAGTCGGTATAGTTCGGCTATTCCTATTCCGTTCCGCGGAACCTTAAGTTCGTTTTACGGCTACTGCTAGCGTCAATTTCTCGCCCGTGGAGCCGTTCGCTTATCGAACGTACTCGTTCCGTATCGAGTATACGTAGCGCATACGTTCGATAACGAAGCGAAGGGTGAAAAATCGAGGCCCTGGACCGCTACTCCTTTTTTTTTGTTTAGTAAATTGTATTAGATTTCTGCAGTTTATTGAAATCGGGAGGCTACATAATTTACTAAGGTGGCAATTAAGGAAATGGGGTTAGTTAATTAATGATTTAGTTATTTTTTATTTTATTTAACTCTAACTATGTTAACATTGTATAAAGACTGTTTTTATTCTTAGTTTAGAATATTTCTTCTTCTTCCTTAATAAAAAGACCTGCTTATTCGTGAACGGATTGATACTTGTATGTAAGGTTGTTATTGGTATTGTCCATGGACCTTAACTGAAGAGGCTCAAAGTATTTAAAATGTCACTTATTGAGGATCTCCTCGATAGACAAAGTTACTAACTTAGAAATTCATAATAGGGGGTCCAGACTTACCTCAAATACTGTGATGCCACAGCTACCGATTTTTCGGTAGATGTACCGAATACCTGTCAAATCTACTGATCTACCTAATTCTCCTTTTTTTCTACCGAAAAATCAAAATTCTTAATTTTCAAATTATTCTGCCGATTTTTTTTTCTACCGAAAAATCAAAATTATTAGAAAATTTTTAACGGATAGATTTGGCAACAGAGTTTAGTCAATTTTCAAGAATTTTTGAACTGCTTTTACTAGCTTGTGACACAATGTGCGAACCAGTAGATACGGATTTACCGAGATCAATTTTATGACCAGTCCTTTGTCCTTTTATATTATGATTTTGGGAGTAAAATGTATCTACCTGAATCTGAATAGTGAATACTGAAGGATTGTGGCTTATTTTGATATAGAAGATAATTCCAAACTAAAAATAGTATTTATATTAAAATCTTAAAGCAGGAGAAATTTATTTTGCACCTTTTTAACTTACAGTATTTCGACTGGACTGATGAGATAAGGTTTATACCCAGTGTAATGTATTTGCATTTTAAAATTCCATTTTTGTTATTCTTTGAATTGAGAAAAATATTTCCGTTGTTTATGGTTCCACCGATACCCAAACAAATGCGCCTGCAGATTATTTTTCAGAGAAGGGTATTAAATTTTATGGCTTCTTTCAATTCTTTGGAAGCGGTTGTCGTGTAATTTAGTATTGTATTGATGGCTTAAAGTTTAGAGTTAACAGAAAAAAAATAATAAATAATAAAAAATACTTATAGACTAAAATACAATAGGGGGGTCCATGGACCCGTTGACCCCCCCCCGTATCCGCCCGTATCGAATTATTTGTTTTAGTTCGACATTGGGAAACAGCTTATTTCTCTTTTCGTTCAGAGCAGTGGCGCACCTAGAATTTTCCTCTGGGAGGGGTTGGTTTGGGCACCGAAATTTTTTGTATTGTTTGTGAAAGACAAGTTACATATATTTCTATATGCTTTTAGCCCCCAAACCCCCCTGGGTGCGCCACTGGTTCAGAGCAGACCATGGAGCCTCTCCGATGATTCCTAATGAGGATGAAACGTACGTAAGAGGATGATAGTCTTTTCTGAACGAATTTGTCTCTCATTTTCATTTTATAAAATTATTGATTGAAAAATGATAAAATATAAATTATTAATTGCGGTCCTGCTCTTAAAAGCCAACATTTCAACAGTCGTATCTCTGTTAATAGTAAATGTGTGGTATGTAACAACTTTATAAAAATCTCTATTTTCACAGTAAACAAGAAGACCTGGGTTTCTGTTTAGACGATAAATATATGTATTGTTTTTAAATAAATATAAAGATTTACGAAACGCAACAAACAATTTATGGTACAAGTAGGAATGCAAGAATGTGGGTTATATTATTTTTAGTTCTCCAAGACAGAAAAACGAAGAACAAAGGAAAATTTATGAAAACAAGCGGAAACAGTATAAGATAACTGTACAAATTCAATAATGTGAGCTACGTACTATATTTTTATAATGAGGCAAGTTCAAGAAAAATCATTACAATACAACAAACCGGCATATTTATGTTTCGTGGACAGTGGTTTTCAGAAGGCATTTGAATGAGTCAAATTAAAGGACGTTGTCCATTTGTTGTACTCAAGAGGAGTACCTCTTGGAATAATTGAAATAGTCGAAAAAATCTACCAGAAAATATCTAACACAATAAAAGTAAGTAGAAATAGAAAATGAACTAACTGGCCCAATTGAAGCTGGCAACGGAATAAGACAAGGGGAGTCCTTAAGTCCTTAAAAGTATGAGCTAAAAAAGGATACTAAATGGGAGAAAAACAACTTCAAATAATCTTCTTTGCGGACGATGCAATACTAATATCTCAACGTGAAGACGATTTACAACGCATGCTGCACAAATTTCATGTAAGTGTAAGAATATTATTTAACATGTTAATTTCCTCAAAAAAGGCATGGTTATAAGGGCAAATCCAATAAGATGTAAGTTAGAGCTGGAGGAGTGTAAATATCTAGGAATCACAATATGTAGCAACGGAAATCTCTATCTAGCTCTCTCAATATGTCTTCTTTTCGTATCCTATCTCTAGGTGTGATACCTCTTATGGATCGAAGAGTTTTCATCTCTGTTGTTCTTATTATTTGTTTGGTCTTTGTTGTCTCAGCTGCATATGTCAGTACGCGTGTAACACATGTCTTATAAATGCGGACTTTGCTTTCAGCAGTCATATATTTATTTCGCCAGATTATATCCCTCAGGAAACCAGATATTCTCGCTGCTTTCGTTACCTGCTATTTTGTTTATTGCCACATATGCCTGTCGCTAGATATTTCCACACCCAAGTATCTACAATCCATTACCTGTTCGATTATATTTATGGTCGTCTACTATACTAATTTACATCTAATTGGGTTTTTGGATATTACCACCAATTGGGTTTTCTCCGTTGATAGTCTCAGGGTATTCTTTTCGGTGGTTATTTTAAATTTTTGTAGTAGACGTTGTAAGTCATCTTCATTTTCGGCTACTAAGCGCGTATCATCATCTGCGTAGCAAAGTATTCTCATGGTTCGGTCACCCATTCTGTATCCCTGATTCATTTTGTTAACACTGGCTATAACTTTATCTATTCATAAATTAAATAGACATGGGCTGAGGCTGTCACCTTGTCTACTACCGACATTGATTTTGATTCCTTGCGTGAGCCCGTGTGTGGTTCTTATTCTTGTTTTTTTAACTATTGAGCTCTTTTATTGTGTTTCTATATTTACAAATAATATATCGATGGCCTAGAAGCAATACCTCGTAAGTGCCAAAAATTCAAAAATCACGCTTTTGGCGCCGCAATACTGATTTAAACCTTTTCTACCAATCACCAAAAGTATAAAGGCGCAGAGCAATGAATATGGTACTTTTCATCATGTGCCAATATCTCGCCTAAATATTTTTGCGTGCAATGCCTCGATGTGTTTATTTTGCTATGGTAGTAGTTAATGTCGATTATATCGTAAAAGTTTGTTTTGCAAGTTTATATTATAAAATTTACCAATCTGGCGATTGGTAGAAAAGGTGTATGTCAGTATTGCGGCACCAAAAGCGTGATTTTTGGTACGAGGTATTGCTTCAAGGCCATCGATAAAAAGTTTTTTTGCTAAAAACCACAAATTTTGACAGATGCACTTACGAGGTATTGCTTGTAGGCCATTGATATTACGGTAGGGGAGCCCAAGCGGGGATTTTTGCAGTTACTCGAGCTCGTCAAATTATCAGATGGGGAGAAACCTTATACCCTGTAAATATACCTCTACCATATTGGCTCTTAATAAAGGGGAGTTCGTTATGGGGTGCCCGAAAAAAATATATCCTTAGAAAATTCTAAATTGTCAGAGATAAGGATAAAAGTTAAGTATATGCAAAACAGTGTATATTTTAAAAATCTGACGATTTGAGGAAAGGGCCGAGTCACAAAGTTTCACAAAAAAAGCGAATATTTCGGAAAATTAACGTCAGATCGAAACACTAAAAAAATACTGGTTCAATATTTTTCAAAAATGTATCGAATGATACCAAACACGACTCCCCACGACTTATTTTGGTTTTAGGACTTACTCTTCACAACCCAATAAGGTCCCCATAAGGCTTGAGTAACTGCAAATTTAGCATTCTATCCTTCCCTACTATTACTTAAAGACTTCTGGATTTAGGTTTTTTCTAAATTATCTTTAAATAGTTATATTTAACGGAGCGTGTATTCTCCAACAGCGCATTGACAATAAGCGAAAACGTAAACCAGCGAATATTTCGGAGGAGAGAAATAGAGACAAAAGCGTTAATCCTTAGACAAAACGCCATAATTAATATATCAGTGCGCCTTGGAAGCCGACTACTTAATAACAACGATAGAAAATCCTCGTACAAAAGCCGCAAATCCTACTACTCCACTTCATTTTAAGCCCTTATTTACATAAAAAGATGTTATCGATTAAATATCCGCTTACTGACGAGCTTTTGGAGATTTAGATGAAATACCTACAAAGGGGGACGTTTGTTTGTAGAGATGGGAATCTGGCCGGAAGATATTTCCACTGCTAACTCTCGTTTCGATCCTTTTATCGCCTCCATCATTTGCATTGTCGAATTTTTTATCAATGGGGTAAAAAAGAGGCATAGTTAATGTAACTTTAGGGTGGCTATGCAAGCTGACGAGTTAATTTACCAAAAAATTAGAATTGTCTGAGCAGGTGAAATCTATCTAGAAAATAATTAACAATATCAATCGCCTGTGCTAATAGTGTGGAAGGCAGCTGTTTCTGTATAAAAAAACATATCTACACTTCCCTAGAAATTAACAGTTGATTGGTGCTAGTTATTAAGTTCTCTTCCTTATTCCTATTAAACTTGTCAAAAACTGAAAGAAGCACTCGTAAACAAAATTAAGAAGTGTACAAACTGGTGGAACAGTGAAATAAAGAAGATAGCTTGGAATAATTAAGAAACGAAACCACAGACAACTACCAAAAATACAAACAGCGGAGAACCAAAGTCGAAGATATGGTACTAGAAGAGGTGGAGCAAGAAAACCAAATTCCAGGTGAAATAGCTATAGCAGAAATAAAAGAAATTATAAAAAACTTAAAAAAGATAAAGCCGATGGATTTGACAAAATTACAGCGGAAATGCTAAAAAACATGGGCGACAAGGGCATTGAATTTCTAAAAAAAGTTTGTAATAAAGCATGGAGTGACAGCAAAATACCAAACGATTGGGAAGTGGGGGACATTCTACCCATTTTCAAAAAAGGGAGATAGGAGCGAATGTACTAACTAGAGAGGTATACCATTACTAAACATCCCATCAAAAGTATACGAGAGAATATTAGAGATACGCCTTTTCTACAAGAAATTGAGTATAAAATGGAACAATCACAGAGCGGATTCAGAAAAGGCAAAAGCCTCCAAGACCACATTTTTACTATCAAGAAATTAATACAGAACGCACAGGACTCAAGCACTGAGTTATACTAAGTCTTTATTGACTTAGAAAAAGCATTTGATAGTACTCCAAAAAAGGTGAAAAACATATGTTTAAAAAAGAAAGGTATGAATACGAAACTCAGGGAAACCATTACGAGTGTATACAGAGATACAAGGGTCGGAGTCAAAATCAATAATATGGGCTCCGAAGAGTTAATAGTAATTGAGGGTTTACGTCAAGAGGGAATCCCCATACTATTTAACATCGTCTTGGATGACATAGTTAAAGAAACCAGACCAGAAACATTGAAATTATTTGCCGAACATAGAAATCTAGAAGCAGTGTGGATATCAGAGTGCGCATACGCAAACGATCTCGTGATATTTGGAATAAATGAAGAAGCACTCAATTGAAATTTACAAGCATGGAACGCTGCATCCAATGAAGCAAAATTTGAGGATTAATAATGAGAAGAAACTGAGATAAATTCGAGAATAGAAAGTGTTGCTCCAATATACCATGCAATAGGTGTTGATCGTTTTATTATGCACCCATGTAACTACATTCCTTGTATCGGCATGTAAGTACAATTATACTGTTTTAAACTATGCGCATATAATATTGTCATTTATGGCATACCTGATAGAACCCTAATAGTTGCAAATTGTAATTTTAGCATTTAAAAAACCTTTCCGGAAACCTGACGATGAACAGCAAAGTTTAGTGTGCGAAACTGGTCGTCCAAGGTACAATAAACTGATTGTGTAAGTCTTGTATTTATTTCTTTGACATTGTAAAACAACCAATTTAACATGTACATATTGAAAGAAAATAAAAGAGAAATACTATCCGGCATAAAACAGATCAAGAAGATCAAAATATATCAACGACAAAATAATGACGGTGCCCAAAAAAGATCGTGATCGTACAGAAGTGACAACTAAAGAATCAATTAACACAATCAACACTCCTTCCTCTATATTTTCTCCTTCGTAAGGATGTAGTGGCGTCATGTAATTTGTTTGACTATTTATGTTCAATTACCTCTCTCCCGTGTGTGTTGTTTTGCTTCAGAGAATGAATAACCAGTCATGTTCTTTATTTGGCCCAACCAAATACTTCGTACTGAAGATCAGTCTTTGGATCTTTTGCCTTCTACGTTGCCTTCAACTATCATTCGTTCCATGCCTTCTCATCTTCTAGTTATATGTCCAACATATCTCAGTATATTTTGGATGATGGTTGTGTTGAGTCTAGTTTGTATGTTAAGTTCTGCTAATATTGAATTATTTGTGCGATGTGCGGTCCATAGTATGCGCAACATTCTACGGTAGACCCACATTTCAAAAGCCATTATACGCTTCGAATCTGCTTTTTTGATGATCCAAGTTTCTGAAGCGTAGGAGGCGATCTTCTTCTTTAGGTGCCGTATACGTATTCAGACGTTGACCGTCATCATGTTTACGAGATCTTGAAACCTTTCTCTATCGGCTGCTGCGCGAAATAATTATTCTTCTACTATGGAACCCACCATTGTCTAATATTACGCAACCATGAAAGTTTCTTTCTACCAATCCATCTCTTTCCCTCCAGGTGGCGATAGGAAATATTAAAGCACGAACAAGACGTTATTTTGTGTTTTTTGTAATGTCAGTGTTCTTCCATATTTTTGCGAGTTTGGCTGCTGCCGATCTGCTCATTTTTATCCGTCTACGGATATCGTTTTCGCATCCTTCACTGTTACTAGTAACAGAACCTAAATAATTCAACAATCAATAGGTTGTTGCAAAATTATATACTTACATTTTTTCCATCATATTCCTCTTTTAAAATTGACATTAAAATTCACGATAAAAGATTTATGCCAACAAACAACCGACCCGCTTCAAACATTTTGTAATGTAACTTGGTACTATTTGGTCCAAGCCAAAAAAAAATTTCGTACTAAAAAATAACTTTTTTCGTTTTCATTTTATCAACGAATGTAGTCAATATAATAAAATTAAATTGAAACAAATGAGTCAACCGCACGCTCTGCTACCTTGTGGCAGTTATCTCCATCTTTAATTTGGAATTCCATAACGCGACGTAATTTTAATAAAGGCGAGCAAGAAGGAAGAAGACTCAGGAAATGGGGGCCGATGAAAAGCTGCCACCTTAAGCTCAGCATAATTGTGATTCAATAGCCTGAAAAAAGAGATTCAACAGATGGAATTAGGAAATGTCAATGATGCTTGAATTTATAATTTTATTGAAATTTGGGAAAGTTATCTCATCAAAGGGAGCAGGATTTTGTTTGTGGAATCCTACCTAAGAAATCTGAATTTTGCATACCGCCTTACTCCTTCTAAAGGAATTATTCCCTGATCGGAGTATTTCCAAAGCGAGATTAAAAAACAATGAATCTTATCGCTCTTGTGTTTTGCTTATAAAAGAGGTGTTATAGGAAAAGGTATTTTAAATCTTGAATAAAATAATTGACTTTTTTTTATTTTTTACTTCAAAATGTTATGATACAACCATTTAAAGAAGTTAAATATTGTATTTATATGGGGTTAGCACAGTTGATTGTAATGACAATTATTACCCTTTTAGGTAAAAATATTGACGTTTCGATTTCCACTCCGGAAATTGTTTTCAAAAAAGATTATTAAGAAATTTGTGTTTAAAAGTTGTATAACCTCCAAGTTCTTGAGGAGGTTATGTTTTATCAAAAGATTGAGGTTGACGTATTAGGCTATGGTATTATAGGCATAGGCAACAGCCATGCTTTAGCTGAAAAGATCGGAGGGTGGACGTTTTATGGTCTACGGTACGTAAACATAATTTTTTTAATAATTTTTTTTTGAAAACGATTTTTGAAGTGGAAGTCGAAAAGTCTAATCTTTTTAGGTAAAAATGTATTTGTCATTACAATCAACTGTGGCCGTACCATATAAACACAATATTTAACTTAGACATGCCACAACAAAATAATTTCAGAACCTTAATTTAATGTAGATTAAAAATAATGTAGTGGTTTATCGTTAACTGTATACAGAGTGAGTCAGATAAACGGCCTATTAGAAATATCTCGAGAACTAAAGCCAACAGAATCATGAATGAAGGCAAATTTTCATTTCGTCATCAGCTAAAGTGATGATGATGAAATGAAAATTGCGTTATTGAACAAGGAAAATGCATTTTCCGAAATGTAGTGCGAAGTGTTAAAAAATGATAAATTTGTAATTCGGAAATAATTGACATAAACGTGTTCAATATTAGATTGTCTCCGAGGCACCGATGTCTCCGATGGTCTCCGAGGCACCTGGTACCTCGACGACCATCGTCGTCATGATATTCGTATTCAGCGACCCCAAAAACCTCCGAGTAGTAATATTGAACTCACCGGAGGGATCGCAGACGTTCGGATACAATTAGCGTCTCTTTACAAAGACAATGACGTCGACTTTGCAAAGTAACAAGACACTTACTCAAGACACACACTACACATTACACTAGGTACCTAATTGGAAAAATCCATACAGTACCATCACCATGCCAATGGCTATTAGTTGTCGAGGCATTAGCTAAATAAAAAAAATTGAACTCAGTTATGTCAATTATTTCCGAATTACAAATTTATCATTTTTCAACACTTCGAAATGCAATTCGGAAAATGGATTTTCCTTCTTCAATAATGCAATTTTCATTTCGTTATCATCACTTTAGTTCACAAAGTTTCCTAAGGCTTTTACGAATGGAATGCAACAAGTTTCATCGAGATGAATGCTGCTTACAAAATTAAAATTTGTGTAAAGTTTCCAGAATTGTGGCCACTAGTGTATATAGTTTAGATATGTAATATGAACATCTTCTGTTATTTTATACGCAAAAAATTAAAAATAAATAAATGCATTATAAAATTTTGAAAAATTTCTTGTTTAATATCATATTAAGAGTAAAACAGTTGCATTATCTCAGAAAACAATTCATGTGGTACATTATATAAAAATTCCTGGGAGTATTACACATTCCACGTAAGCACCATTCATGGGTACACAATAGTCATTTTCTCGGAATAGAGATCGAGCTGACTCAAACTCAAAACCCTACCGCATTTCATATTTATACAATCCGAAATCCGCTGAGATATGCCATATATCATTTCTCTTATAGCACCGAAGGTAACTATATAATAATAGCTATTGGCTGCCTACCTCGATAATTACACACACAAAAAAAGTTAGGAAGCGGTCCGATATAATAGCGGGTATAATAAAATGAAAAGTCGTCGGTTTTGCCTTATTAAACTCTAAATGGTTATATCTTGGTGTAGGTAACATTAAATACGATATATTCTTCTTGTTGCGTCGTCTCCTTTTGACGGTTTTTGTTGTTGGTTTGGGCACAGTATATAGAGGTTCCATAGTAAAATTACTCTTCTGTCGGCGCTTTGATCTCAGGTAGTAATACCGCCAGTACGCAATTGGTAATTCACCAGTGGTGGATGCGGGTTTTCCCTGTTAAAAGCCGTACGTTTCTATGCGAATAGCAATGCTAGAGTGGGACAAAAGCGACTGCCAACATTGCGCGGTCGCCATCTTAGAATATAAAAAACAGGAAGGAGTCTTTCATATATCAACAACACCTTAAATTTCTAGCGGAACCGGCCATCTTGAACGTCTGTGGATGACTCATAAGTTTTTGTCAACGAGGTAGAAGGTGTTTGTGTATTGGATCAGCTGTGTGCATAGGCGTACCATCTGGTAAAGCTCCTGTATATGCAATCAATTAACTGAAGTTATTAGTATAATAAAATGTTAGTTAACTGACTTTTCAACAAAATATTATATTAATACGTATTTTCTCTTGATCTGTAGCTGTTTGTTTAACATCAAAGATGTAATAAAATCGTTAAGAATTTCTTTTCTTCCCTCTTTCAAAGGTACGTCACTGGAGATAGAAAGCAAATCTGACAGCTGATCGCCATTTGCAACCTCCTTCCTGGCTCGTAGTCATTTCGCATTGTACTCCTTCCTGGTTTATTTTATATTCTAAGGTCGCCATGCGCGACTATAGATTTTACTTCCAATTTTTCGGAGAGTGGTTCTACTGTCCCTCTTTATACTGTGGTTTGGGCTTATATGAATGCAGGCATAGCGAACACTAAATCCGTTCGCCAAACTTTCGAAGGTTGGCGATTCAAATGGCAATTATAGCTCTGGCAACTGCTGCACGAAAAATTTCTGCGGATGAGCGGTCAAAAACCATCTTTTCAGGTCGTTCAGCCACGAGTTCTGGCGTCTTCCTACTGATCTTTTGCTCTGTACTTTACCTTCCAATATAATTTGAAGTAATTCATATCTTTCCCCTCTCAACACATTTCCCAATTATTATATTTTTCTTTCTTTGATTATTTTTAGTAATTCTTTTTGTTCACTCATGCGCAGAAGTACCTCAGTGTTAGTCACTTTTTGTACCCATGGATTCTCAGCATCCGTCTGTATATAAAGGGTATAGAATCAAAACTAGCTTTCTCCATCCATGGCCGAAATCGAGTTGTTTATATTTTCTGAATCTGTTTGTTGAGCCCTACACGAATCTAGAACTAGTTTGACTCCAAATCAGGTTTATCCAATATAAATTCAGTGTTAAAAGAAGGCTTTTGAATCAAACCCTTCTTTCTCCTGTGGCAGTTCTGCTTGAAACCCGTCTTTCTCCAGCCGACCAATAGGAGGCTTGTAAAGTGAGTGGAGGAGACTCACACATATTTAATCACTCTATTTGTCTGATGCAACGTCAGTGTTTCTTTGCTACTTTTATCAGCTATCAACTTTTAATACTAATTATTATTTGCATAGTTTTTTCTTTTAAAATAAGCAGTATTACAGGAACATTTTTCTTCTATTCGTAATGGATATTCAAATGACTCCTGTAGGACCTGGTAAAAAGGCAAGGAAAAGAACACCGATGCAAAATGAACGGGCAAAAACTAAGAAGAAAAAATATTAAAAGAAGATTATAGGCATGATCTTCCAAGAACTATAAGTACCGTCATTGGAACCGATAAGATCTGTTGTACCACTATTAAGCTTATTACTTTTATTCTATTAAAATCGACGTCGGATCGGATCGGAGAAATACGGATCCAATGTAGATGCAGCCTTAGGCGTCCCACTACAATCGTTTGAAAGTATGTTCCAGATTTACAGTTCGGGAGAGTAAGAGTTTGGGAGATAACGTGTCTCCCTATCTAATTAGTCTTTTGGTTTTTTTTTACATTTTGTATCTTTGTGTAGTCTACTGTCATGGTTGCAGTATTTTATATTATCTTCGCGATTAGTTTGGAGTAGGTGTAGGTACCGATAATCTACACGACTTTCCTCCAACGCTCTCATTACGTTGTTAATTTATATCTTACCGAATGCTTTGCGAAATGCAAAATAATCTTATTTCCGCTTAAAAACCATCTTAATAAAGACATTAATAACAATTTTGAAAAATCCTGAGAATCCAGTTCGACCTGACCTATAAAATTTGTTTGTGTGTATGTTGCGGTCGAGAGGATTCGAAAACACTTTATTAAACTAGTTGAAACAAGAAACACCTCCGAGTCGAACAATTCGAAAAATCTACCTGTGGTGCGCCAACATCAAAGGATATTCCACTAAAGGACAAAAGGTTAGAGCGAGACGAGATTTACCATATGCGTACAACAATAAAAGCTTTGATCTTATATTGAAAAAAATGTAAGTTACGATTGTCAAAGAAAAAAGATACTTCGAAAAAAGTCAAGGATCAGCAGATGAACTTTTTTGTTAATGACATTATCAAAGAAGAAAAAAAAATTGTGAAAAAAAAAGAACATGGTCAACATCAGCGTTCTGCGTTTAATTAAATATTCGCTCTATGATTTGATAACTATAAGTTTTATTTTCTTCGGCTTCACTCTACAAATTTATCTTTAATCTTTTAATCATTCTTTAATTTTCTCTCTCTCTCTCTCTCTCTCTCTCTCTCTCTCTCTCTCTCTCTCTCTCTCTCTCTCTCTCTCTCTCTCTCTCTCTCTGTTGCCTTTCCTCCTTATATGAGGTATTTGGCGCTCTTGTGTTTCTTAGCCAAAAGTAAAGTGAAAGATGGCTGATTGGCTGGATCATCGCATCTTTGACTGCTTTCAGCAGTTTCTTTTAGTACGTCTTTGGTCGGACTTCATATTTAATTTTAAGTGTTTTTCTTAAGCTAGTTTCTTTCCTAACTTAGACATTCTCCTCTATCAGAATTGCGTGATCTGGATGTCAATTCTCTGTTTATTACCTTGGTTTACCTTTTGTATAATTTTTGCTTTTTAGTTGTCCTTAATTTTGATAGAGACCGATAGAGACCAATGGAGAAACATTGTTAGGAATATAATATACTTTTATTGGTTAATATCGCTAAATTTCCCAGCTCGACTAGTTTCATATCTTTTTATCTCACAACTTAATACGTTTTCCATCTTTTGCGCTATTTTGCCAGTTATTAGCACGCTCATCACTGTATACTATCCGCTCTGAGCTCGTAAGTAGAGGGGTTAATTAAAAATTCGCGAGCGCCAGTAGTGACAAGTAGTGAACCTTTACTGGAAATTTGACGTTCTGCATTAAGAGTTGCATATAATTTTTACTAAATGTCTCATTTAAAAGGCCTCAGGTTGCTTAGAATAAACAAAAAGTTTCTTTTGAACGAGATATTTAAAATTAAAAATCACACTAAATTTTCTCTTTTTTTCACCCCTGTAACTGATTAAAATAAACAGAAATTTTTAGGGACTTTTGACCCTCGATAATAATGTAGTCTTTCATTTTGCGTTTAAATTTTTCAAATATACTTAATGGTTCTCTCAGGATTCGAATGTGCTCTCTCAGGATAAGTGCAATAAATGCATAATTTAATATTTAAGAAGTATTATACTATAATTATATTAAATTATTATACTTTTTTGCAGAATAAATTTTTTCTAATATCATCTGTCAACATAAACTTCAAAATGATAAACAAAATCTTAAAAATAATCATAATGAATAATAAATTCTGTACTTACTGACATTAATTGTCGATTACAATCCAATTACTTCTTTACGTTCTAAATATTACACGATAAGAATTAAATAATAAGTTTGAAACAATTATTATTTGCTTTTCTCCTTTCCTCTTTAAATTTCCGGCCGAAACAGTAAGTCATCCGCTAGATGGCGGTACCAGCCATACCAGCGAAACTCACAGAGGATAGGCAACACTTTTTTCTTTCCAGCGAAATTTCCAACGAAAGTTGTACTAGTAATCCGCTAGATAGGTGGCGATACCAGCGAAGGGGCGTATACACATCGACGTAAGTTTCACTTTATGTTTTGATTTAATTTGTTTAAAAATGAATCTTGACGCATAGGCAAAGTTAACATGCAACAACTTTATGTTGTTTATTCTGTATTCGTTTCGCGCGCAGGAATTTCTTAGGAGCTCGTAGCTCACAATATTTTCATCCTTTTTTATTTTATCTTTACCTTTTTTCTCATTTGACCAGTGGCGACGCGTGACTTTTTCTAAAGTGTTACCAAACCCAGATGTAAAAAATCTTGTTTAAAAGAACCTCGCAAATATAAGTTTTTGTTTATTTTATCTGGAAAAATGTTAATAACAAAATCGTAGAAAGAGGGTTATGTCATTATTCCATTTAAAAAGCGTTACTCAATGAAAATTAAAGAAAATGACGACATTCGATC
Organism: Diabrotica virgifera virgifera; assembly: GCF_917563875.1. Lineage (NCBI taxonomy): Eukaryota > Metazoa > Arthropoda > Insecta > Coleoptera > Chrysomelidae > Diabrotica > Diabrotica virgifera. The sequence continues at coordinate 211,366,640 of NC_065449.1, forward strand.
TTGCAATTGGGTATTTCTTTGGAATGTTTTAATCCGTTTCACTGCTGAAAAACTTCTTTCAACGGGTGCACTTGTAGCCGGAATTATTAAAAATAGGTTTGCCAATTTAAAGGGTTCCTGAAATGCATTATCAAGTTCTGAAGACGTTAAATATTAATACAATGCTTGTACATTTTTTTTAGTATAATCTGGATCATTATAAACAACTGTCAATTCTGTTTTTTAACTTTACTGTGTCAAATTTTTGTCCATATAGCTGTACAAATTAATGAAAGGCCTTATCTGAAAATTTTTTGCTTTAAATTAGAAAACCTATTTTTAAGTTGGATAATCATAGTGTCAAAAATTTCAATAAAAAAGTCTTCAACGACACTCATCCATGTTTAATTGCACACACACTGTAATAGGTAAGTAACCATTGTAACCATTCTAAAATGTGGTAAGAAGAATACTATGTAATAACCACAGCGCGCTTACGCCTTCGCCTTTCAACATTTTCAGACACGAGCCGTCTTCGACCGTCCGACCGATAGCCGATGGACCATTTGTATCCAGATTTAAAAGTGGTAACATTAACCTGCAACCGAGTCGCATAAATTCGCCAATATTTTTGTGCGTCTAGTTGGTTTTTAGTGAATTATTATTAAAACACTCATATTTCTATTGAAAAAAAAAAATAAAATCGAATTATTTCACAGTGGCCACAAAATATTTATTTGCAAGATTTTTAACTGTTACCAATGGTAAAAGTGGTTACATGGACGCTTCGCCAGTGCATTTGACTTACATATTATTATGATTTCCGTTGATTTTTATGATATTTCAACAATATTCAGTGTACATTTTTAATGATTTATGTTCTTCCTACTTTGCATTATTTTTTAATTTAATTTAAAAATTGTGCCCAAATACAGTTATTTTTTAACCAGAATAGGTAGTACCGAAATGTCTGTCCATTTAAAACCATTGAGAACCTGTTCGAGGGGACGCCCATGCCGTCATTACCAGTCTAGAGGAATGTCTAGACAAAGATCGGGGTATCCTTTCGGCCAGAACTAAGACAAGGACAACAACACTTTTTGAGAGAAGAATGTACAAAAAGTCGTTCGTGGGAAAAAAGGTTCGCACGTAGCAACGCAGCTCCATAAAAAGAAACGGAAAATAAGATAACTTCATATGGAAGAACGAGACAAAGAAATCCGAGGGTGGATGGCCGCAGCAGCATTCTTTACCCACCCTGTGAATTAATTTGGTTTCTTCAACTTTATTTGTTCAAAGCGGCGTTGTCACTTGCTTCGGAATTTAAGGAGTTTACGTACTTTAAATAATGAGGTCATGCATAATAATGTCATTTGATATGAAACGAATTGACTATTAATGTGGCATTAAATTCACAAATAACCCACGAGACTCTAGTTATTACCTCACAAGGTCTTATTTATTAGATATTTAGAAAACTGGAAAAAATTTCTGCGAAATATTGACGAAGTCAACATTAATAACGAAGAGGCGGTACAGTTAATAAGTAAAAATGAGATTAAAAAGAAATAAGAGAAATGAAGCTCCAGAACCTGGAGACATTCCCCTAGACCTAGTGAAACATGGAGCAGCCATCCTACTGTTGGAAATGCCAGGGGATATTTTAAATAAATTTTAATTGAAAGTCAAAATATTCTTAGATATTGGAATAGGAATGTTCACTAATTTTTAAATATAGTTAAATTCAATAGATTACAAGGTATATAAAAACGTAACAATCATAAAACTGTTTAAAAATGTATATTTTTTAAGATAAATGAGTTCATAATGTTGATTTTCTTGGAGGCTAGAAAAACGGTACCCTGCAGCGAGGCTACGGTCTGTGACGTCAGCAGTCGTAACGTCTTTGATCGACGACTAGTTTTGTATACTTATTTACTCAGTGTATTTGAATGTGCGCAGTTTTTTACGTATTTAATTATTAAAAATAAAGCCAAATAAGTGGTGTTTTGTTCCTGGGTGTGTAAATACATCAAAAAACAGTTCTGACAAGATTTTTATTACCGTTCCAGCCAATTTAAAACAGAAAAAGAAATGGTTTGTTGCAGCTAGAACTTAAAATAACTAACTTAAAGAACTAACTTAATAAAATAAACATTATAGAAGTTTTCCAGAGACTTTCGGCCCTTGGTAATAATGTAATTGTTCTTTCTGCATTTACATTTTTCAAAAATACTTATTAGTTTTCTCAGGATTCGAAAAAAATGAATGAATTTAAATAGCATTGGACCAAGATTTTGCACCTACCTCCTTAAAGAGTAAATGAAAAAGTTTCGGGACCTCAAATTTGTATTCCTTAAACTGGGATATTCCTAAAAACGGGATTCTAATAATACATACAGTAAAAGTAAACCTTGAAATAACTGTGGATGTAGGTATAATAATTGTGGATGTAGGTATGACTTTATATTATATTAAAATCATTAATAATTTAGTGAAAAGATTGGTTGAAATGAAAATGTATAATACCCAAGTTCAAAAATATTTTTTACCTTGGAACAGTTGTCAACTCGAAATACGAAACAACCGAAATAAGATCTAGAGTTGAAAAGGACATAGCAATATTTAACAACATGCATGAGAAATATTTTCACCCATTGCGACATAATATCTCTCCCACTAAAAATGCGGCTGCTAAAATGTTATTATTTCCGGTCTTGCTATATGGCGCAGAGGCCTGGACAATAATGGAAACATTAATGAAAAAGCTAGAGGCATTCGAGATGTGGGTGTACCCACGTATCCTCAAAATATCCTGGGCGACCCACACCAACGTACAGGCATTGCGTCGAATGGGAAAACAAAAAGAAATCTCTTTTACAATTAAGAAACGAAATCTTAAATATTTCGGTCATATCATGAGGCATGATAAATATCGTATACTCCAACTGATAACGCAAGGTAAAATAGAGAGCAAACGCGGACCCGGAAGAAAAGACACTCATGACTTAAAAACTTACGCCAATGATTTGGACAAAAATCGATCGAGTTATTCAGAAACGCCTCAAATGAAATTAAAATTGCCATGATGATAGCCAACGTCCACAACGGACAAGGCACATGAAGAAGAATAAAAATATTTTTAATACACCTAACCAAGGTAAAGTCATAACTAGCCAATGTATGTATACAATATGCATGCGTACAATGCATGCATACAACTTTCTCTATTTTTTTTTGTGGAGTATTAAGCATTTATTTTTTTAGCTTAAAGAAGACATGGAAAATTATATGGAATATACACTCAGTAAAGCTGTGGTAGATTTATTTTTTTACAAGATGCCAATAAATCATACACCATTGTTACATCTACACTACAGTCGGTAGTTTAGACGAATCGGCTTTCTGAAAACCTTCTTCCATTTTATTTGTTTATTTTTGTAAAACCCAAAATATGTCCTTACAAACAGTCTATCCACTTTAAACTAAACAAATTCACTATAAAACTCCACTTTAACCCTGATAAAACAAGAAGAGAACAAAATAAAATGACCTGAAACGTCAAACAGGTAAACAGTAACACTATGAGAATGGCGCGCGCTTGGGGTATGTAACTAGTGACGTCAGGCCAATAGAGAAGCGTTCTTGAAATTTAAAATAATGCTAGATTTCTAATAAAGATTTTTTATACAAAGGCTTTTTCAATTTTGTTGAAATTTTGGACAATTATTCCTAGGGTGTTTCTTAATCGTTTTACATGTTTCAAATGACTTTTTAATTTTTTGTGAACATCCCTATTGAGCATATTATACAGGGTGTCCCGAAAAGATTGGTCATAAATTATACGACAGATTCTGGGGTCAAAAATAAATTGATTGAACCTCACTTACCGATATACAAGAGTGCATACAAAAAAAGTTACAGCCCTTTGAAGTTACAAAATGAAAATCTATTTTTTTTTTCATATATCGAAAACTCTTAGAGATTTTTTATTGAAAATGGACATGTGGCATTCTTATGACAGCAACATCTTTTAAAAAAATTAAAGTGAAATTTGTGCACCCCATAAAAATTTTATGGGGGTTTTGTTCCTTTAAACCCCCCCAAACTTTTGTGTACGTTCCAATAAAATTATTATTGTGGCCCATTAGTTAAACACAGTGTTTTTAAAACTTTTTTGCCTCTTAGTACTTTTTCGATAAGCCAGTGTTTATCGACATATTTTGAATATTTGTCGAATCCACCACATATTTGTATATACAGTAAAACCTCCGTTAACCGAGACCTTTTTAACCGAAACGGCCGACAGTTTGAATAATTTCATCACAAAATGGAAACAATTTGATCTAAATTTGTCAGCATTATCAACATTGCTTTCATACAACTAAAGAACGGAAGAAAATATACAACACATTACGAAATCACCCCATAGTATTTTTTAGTAGTAACTTTGACCAAGAATACTAAGTAATTTGACACAAGAAGAATACAAAAAACGATGTTATTTTTAACCGAAAGTCTTATCCGAAACGGTCTTCCCCCCAATTATTTCGGTTAACGGAGGTTTTACTGTAGTTAAGTACGATTATAGAGACCTGTTAATAATCTGAAAATTTATTTATAATTTGCATTTTTAGGTATATTTTGAAAAAGAAGCTACTTCTCGATATTAGGTGACTAATCAAAAACAGACTAAGAGGCAAAAAAGTTTTAAAAACACTGTGTTTAACTAATGGTACCACAATAATAGTTTAATTGGAACGTACACAAATGTTTGGGGGCTTTAAAGGAAAAAAACACCCATAAAATGTTTATGTAAATATATTATAAAGAAGCCGCATCTTGATATAAACTGGATTATCGAAAAAATACTAAGAGGCAAATAAGTTTTAAAAACGTTGTGTTTAACTAATGGTATCACAATAATGAATTAATTGGAACGTACACAAAAGTTTGGGGGGCTTTAAGGGAACAAAACCCCCATACAATTTTTATGGGGTGGACAAACTTCACTATAATTTTGTTTTAAGATGTTCCTGCCACAAGAATAATACATGTCCATTTTCAATAAAAAATCTCTAATAGTTTTCGATATATTGAAAACTTCACTATAATTTTGTTTTAAGATGTTCCTGCCACAAGAATAATAAATGTCCATTTTCAATAAAAAATCTCTAATAGTTTTCGATATATTGAAAAAATCGATTTTCATTTTGTAACTTTAAAGGGCTGTAACTTTTTTTATGAGCACATTTGTACTAAGGTAAGGTAGGCTCAATCGAACTATTTTTGACCCCAGAATGTGTGGTATAATTTATGACCAATCTTTTCGGGACACCCTGTATAATCTCCATCTACAGAAAAGGAAACGGAAAAGTATGCGATAATTATAGAGACTAGCGTCACTAGCTCGGTGGGCAGGTTGTATGGCCGAATCCTTAAAAAACGAATATAAGCAGAGCAACAAGAAATAGAAGAACAGAGCAGCTCCCCGGCAGGAGGTCCTGTATGAACAACATTTTTGCTTTACAACAAGTATCTACTAGGGAAACATGTTGCTAGAAATCTTGCTACCAATCTTGTCTTCATAGATGTTGAAAATGCCTACGACACAGTACCTTTAAAATCTCTATTTAAAGTTTTGACAAGAATGGACCTAAAAAAGCATATATCAAATCAAACCTTAACACAACATCCATAAGAATTCACTCAGGGTTATTAAGACGAAAAATTCGTTTTCAGAACCATTTCAAGTAACAAAGGGTCTTAAACAGATATGTTGCGTATCCTCTTTTTTATATTCAAGAGGCATTACAGAAATGGAGACAAAAATATTCAGGTACCTATACATCAGGAATGAAAATGAATGTATCCAAAACAGAATACTAACGAATAGAAAACTGGTTCAAAATGCCAGTAGCTTAGCTGCTGAGTTACCCCAGTCAGCCATAAGAATGTACCAACATTGATTCACAGAGAGATTATGATTTGATATCAATCCGAGGGTGGATTACGATTAAATTTCGCCCAAATTATGGCTATTTACCTACAAGATCAAGACAAAGTAAGTCCACTTTCAAATTGGTTGCCACACAACGCCAATTGATAAACATTTAAAAGTTAACAGTAATAATTTCTTAATTTATGATTTTTTTTAAGTTTTATGTTATTTGCATATTATATAAAAAATTTGTTGGAACTAATTCTCATTTTCTTTCGTGACAGCTGTCGTCTAAGACTTTCACGTCTGAAAAATATCCTTTTCTAATTTTTTTTCTATTTTTTTTTTACGAATTATACCTCCTCTGTGACTCAGTGGTAAGAGAGCCTACCTTTGGATCCAAGGGTTGTGAATTGTAGGAACTGATTTAATTTTGGAAGAAGTATCGACTGTAAAGTTGTGCTCACGACGAGGCGCCGACCCTCGCTCCCTGGTATCCCTCGTATTGCTCGTACTATATTATCGATCGCCAGATGCATTATTTTAAATGCGAGCGTTCACCAAAATGAAGAGTAGGATACTAAGCTCTAGGATAGGATACGATGCGATGGTCTCCGTAGTGAACAAACCCTTAAACACATCCTATTCTTTATTGCTTACGCCTCTTATTAATTTTGTCTCTTTTATGACCTTTGTGAGCTGTGTCCATTTAGCCAGAAACAATTCTCAAAATTAACGCCTAATAAAACCTACCATACACCAAGAAAACACCATATTGAAATCAGACGTGGCGCGAGACAGGGATGCGTGTTGTCGCCAATTCTTTTTAATGCCTACTCGGAAGAGATCTTGAAAAAAGCTCTTGAGGGTGAAACAGCTGGACTGGAATAAAGGTAAATGGAGTTCCCATTAACAACATTAGATATGCGGATGACACTGTCATCTTAGCTGAAAATATTGGGGATCTTCAGAGACTGGTGACCAGAATAGCAGAGTTTGGACAAAAATACGGGCTAACAATGAATGTCAAGCAGACAAAGTTTATGAGAATATCGAAAACTCAAAGAAATAACGAAAATCTCTTCGGGTCATTCCATTTCAAATCACTCAATTTTGGAGCAAAAAAAAATTTGGACCTCCGATTTGTCTGAAAATTGGTATATAGCTTCTGCGGTACGTAAAAATAAGATATTTAAGGTAAAAAAATCTTCTTCTTTTTTTCTCAAAATATTATTTTATGCGATTTTACAGTGATTTGGTGTTTATTTATACATATTTGCATTTTCTATCGTAAAGTATCAATGGAAAACATAATATTTTAATAGAAGGGACTCAAAAATGTCATTATATGGCATTATAACAAGTTACTTTGATTCAAAACAAGCTTTTGATCAAATTTATAGTGTAGAAAACGTTAAAATACGGTTTTTTACATTTTTCTCCATTCCCGAGATACATCATAATCGATTTGGCTGAAAATTTGCCCACAGATAGACAAAACATAGGACTTTAAGTGGTGAGAATGATTTGAACTATATTACAATACCAAAAAAGTTACATGCATTTTAGTGATGAACACTTTTTTGTAAAAACTTACAGTTTTTGAGTTATTTATGAAAAATCGCTTTAAAGCATGCATTTTCTTTCACACAAATTAAAATATTTGATCTTTAATAACTCAAAAAGTATTGATTAATCACATTATATAACAAATTTTGCTTACAATTTGTCCCTTTCTCGATTTGTGGAGTTATTTTTAATAAAGTAATTTTCACCCCCGAGAAGGGGTGACATATACCCCAGGTTAAAACCCCAAGTTGTTATTGTAAATTCGTGAAAATGAATGGAGATTTACCGAAATCGAAGGTTTACCTCATAAATTATTAAACGATATGTAGTCGCCAAATAATTAATTTAAATTATTTTAAGTACAACTCTCTCTTAAGCCGGGAATATGGGATGGTTTTCTTGCGAAGGGGTTGTAGCTCAATAATCGAAAGGCGCGTGATTTAAGAGTTTATTCTTAGAATATAAGCTATACGAATTAAACTACTATTAACTTTTTTGTAAAAACTTACAGTTTTTCAGTGGTTTACGAAAAACCGCTTCATAACATGCATTTTTTTCACGAATAATTAAAATTAATAACTTAAAAAGTATTGACTTATTTTATTAACTTTATATAATAAATTTTGCTTTTAATTTGTTCTTTTATTGATTTGTGCAGTTATTTTTAATAAAATAATTTTCACCCCCGAGAAGTGGCGGTATCCACCCTCAGGGTAAAGGCGCAAGGTGGTACCATGTCACCTTTGTTTCTTGACGTATCCTCTAACAACTGCCCAATTTTCGTGAAAATCGATGAAGGTTCACCGAAATTGAAGGTAATCGTTGATTTTTACCTTCAGTGACTGCACTATACAAAATAAATTGCAATTTACTTATCTAAATGCGCGTAATTTGGAAGCTTATAAATTATTCAATGATATGTAGTCGCCGAATAATTAGTTTAATGCATTTTAAGTACAACTTTCTCTTAAGCCGGGAAGATAGGGTGGTTTTTTTGCGAAGGGGTTGTAGCTCAATAATCGAAATGCACGTGATTTAATAGTTTATTCTTAGAGTATATAAGCTATAGGAATTATATCCGCGATACGATATATTTTAAGTTTCCTCAGCATTTTTCTCTTAAGTTAAATCAATTAAAGGGTTGTTTGGGGGTGAAGGGGATGAGCTCAAAAATCGAAACTATATAATTTCAAAAGCTCATAAATAGCTCGTAATTCTGCCGCAAAAACCAATTCAATATTCCTATTTTTAAGTAGTGGGGGGCTGACTTAGCCCCCCCCCATTAATGTATCAAATTCCTGCTCAGTGGAACGAGCTCAAAATTTTTAGTTTGCGGAATATGAGAGCTCATAAATAGCTCATAAATCAGGGCTATTTGTTTTTTGATTTTTGCAAGTGGGGGGGGGGCAGCTCAACACGGGTGACATATTACACGTGGAGAGAGATACAGCTTGCTCCAATTGATTATGCAGGGAAAGATTCAAGGAAAGATAAGCATAGGGAGACGCAGAATATCATGGCTGCGCAACCTGAGAGAGTGGTACGGATGTACATCAAATGAACTTTTCAGCGCAGCTGTCTCTAAAATACGCATAGCTATGATGATTGCCGACCTCCACCGCGGAGATGGCACTTAAAGAAGAAGATACACCAAGACTGTTATGAACCCAATCAAACAATTATGGATAGGGAAGGAAAAACCGATTTAGCCGTGTTAAAAAGTGAAAGTAAGTAAGTGAAAAAGTCGTTCAACCACAGACTAAGTGGACTACGGCGTAAGGAGTATTATTACCAGGGAAAAATAAAAGTAACAAAGCTAGACCTAAGCTAAAGTTGCAATTTATAAGACTAAGAAAACCTCACCATTCTTAAACGTTTAAAAAAACCTAGTCTTTAATTTTTGTCTTTTGCTTTTGCTTTCGCTTTTTAAATTATGTACATACATATCTTCATTTTAATAAATAAGGACTGCCATGGTCGTTATCTAATTTTATCAAGAAATTACGCATCAAATTTCCAAGCCATTCATTTAAACATCAGCTGAGCTGGGGAATGAATCACCGCTCATCCATGGCTAACTCAAATTGGAATCTATTAAAAGTTCGCACAGCATCAATTTAACACCACCTCTTTAACACAAATAATGATAACATATCTAAAATAAAATAATTTGTGTTATTGGCCGAACACGCTACCTCGCAGCATTCCAATACAATCTGGCTGATCGGTCGGTCATAACTCTGGCGAGCATGTTGGTGCTGAGACATGACATCTACCGAACGGAGACCAAGAAATAGGAGACAGTGCGGTAGGAAATACAATATATAATATATATTATATAATCTTTTTTATACGTCGCAAATGGGATTTCTTCCATAGAGAACTTGAGATTTCATTGTTTCATAAAAGACAAAAATAAAAACCGAACAAAAAAGAATATATCTTACAGTTTGTTCATCCATCCATCCAGCAGCACTACACTACTACAGCTCAAAAACTGAGCAAACTTCTTCAATAATTTCGATTAACTGCTGTTTTTCCATGAACGCGTTTTTATGAACTTTTTGGCATCCTCATCTACTTCGTCTTCTCATCTCTTTTTTGGTCTTCCAACAGGTCTTTTTACTTGTATTATCGAATTTAGCAATTTTCTGGGGATTCTATTCTCATGCTTGCGGACCACATTACCTTTTCACCGTAATATCTTTCTAGTGTTGGTTCGCTATATTTTTCGTATACATATTTATTTATTACATCTAATTCGCCAGTTTTATTTTCACTTATTGGGTCCAGTATCCTACGTAGTTTTGGGTATTTTTATATGCTGAGTAGGGTTCAGTATGTTCTCTTAAAGTTATCGATCTTCTACCATCGACCTCAATTTTAATTTTTAATATATTTAAGAATTAATCCAAAGGTTATTATTACACCTTTTTCAGTTACTAGTTTTAATTGCTAACTATGTTTTTACTGATGATGGTCTGATTTTTAAATATACATTAAACATTTTACAGTAGAAATTTTGTACTTCACTGTAAGTAAAATTTAATTACATTTCAAATATTCTTCTATGATCTATATCGGTTCATTCCTCATGAATAGCTTTTGAAAATATTAATGTGAAATTAGTTTATAAAACTGTAAATGTTTTCTTATTTATGCGTCTTAGGCTAGGGTAATAAGACAAAAATATACCCTGTTCGTGACACTTAAGCAGCCAGGGTACTGAAGCTTTTTTCGACAAGTAATACCTATAGGAACAAATTGTAACTATTTCCTGCGTAAGATCTGGCGGCCATTTTTATTTATAAACAATTAACTGTCAAAAAACGGCATTTTTCCTTTTTTTTTCAAATTAATGGAAAACAGTGAAACTTATGATTTTTTTAGTACAAATATCTTTGAGATTATGGAAAAAGCTTTAAAATGACATATTACAAAGTTTGATATACTCATTTATTGTTAATATAATTGCGAAAAAAGGTCGGAATTGCAAAAAAAATTATTTTCGCAATAACTGCTGTAAAAATTAATGTACAGGTTTGAAATTTTTGTCAAATGAGGGTTCTTTGGTGCTTAATATATGATAAAAATTTCAAAGCGATTCATTCAATTGTTCAAATTTTATTCCAATTGTTTCTTCTCAGTGTGCATTTTTTTTGCACTAACATAAGTCAGAAAAAAAAGACGTTAGAACCATTCCACATGTGTCAAATGAAAGAACATGAACTATATTTTCAACTTGGTTTAAAAAAAAGCGAATAAAAAGTGCATTTATTAGTAATAAACAATTGTGCAAAAGTATCGTAAATCTTTCCTTATAAACTTTTTGAATAACTTTTTCCAAAAAAATTAACTTTTTTACCCTGTTTTAAGTGCACAACTACCAAGTAATGTTATTTATATCATAATTGATAAAAAATTGTAATAAATATATATAATTTCTTATATAACAAAATAAAAAGTTTATAAGGAAAGATTTACGATACTTTTGCATAATTATTTATTACTAATAAATGCATTTTTTATTTGCTTTTTTTAAACCAAGTTAAAAATATAGCTCATGCTCTTTCATTTGACACATGTGGAATGGTTCTAACGTCATTTTTTTCTGACTTATGTTATTGTAAAAAAATGCTCTCTGGGATAAAAAATTTGAATAAAATTTAAACAATTGAATGAATCGCTTTGAAATTTTTATCACATATTAAGCACCAAAGAACCCTTATATGACAAAAATTTCAAAGCTGTACACTAATTTTTACAATAGATATTGCGAAATTAATTTTTTTTGCAATTTCGACCTTTTTTCGCAATTATATTAACAATAAATGAGTATATCAAACTTTGTAATACGTCATTTTAAAGCTTTTTCCATAATCTCAAAGGTATTTGTACTAAAAAAACCATAAGTTTCACTGTTATCCATTGATTTGAAAAAAAAGGGAAAAATGCCATTTTTTGACACTTAATTGTTTATAAATAAAATGGCCGCCAGATCCTACGCAGGAAATAGTTACAACTTGCTCTTATAGGTATTACCTGTCGAAAAAATGCTTCAGTACCCTGGCTGCTCGAGTGTCATGGAAAAAACCTTATTACCCTGGACTATCTCTCTAGCTATTATAATTTCCGCCATCCGTCTAGTATCTGTAGAAGATAACTTACCTTATATCTTTCAAACCTTTTCTTCCGATATTTACTGAATATCATGTATTAATCATGACTGAAAGAAATCGTTGTTTGTTTCAAATACTACCGTTATTTCAATAGACCAGGATATTTAGGAAAAATAAATCGATTGTTAAATACAGCACCTAGAGATTGTAACTTTTTGCATTGTGTTCAGGATGACCTCAGGAAAAAAGTCTTCTTCTTCTCTTCTTCTTTTTGTATAGACGTGACTGTTTTTTCAATATGCCTCTAGTAAGTTGTCAATCCATCGTTTTCGTGGTCTTCCCACTGATCGTCTACCTATTGGGGAACCGTCTCTCGCTGTCGTTACTACTCTATTTCCTGGCATTCGGCTTATGTGGTCATTCCATTCTATTCTTCTGTTCCTTACCGAGTTATTAATGTTATCCACCTTGCATCTCCGTCGTATATCTGTACTTCTAGCTCTGTCCCATAGAGTCATACCATCGATTTTTCGAAGGGTTTTCATCTCCGCTGTCTCGAGCAATCTTTTTGTCCTCTCTGTGTCGGGTCGTGTTTCTGCCGCGTATGTCATTATTGGTCTGATGACTGTTTTGTAAATTCTGCCTTTCATTTCTTTTCCGATATTTTTGTTTCTCCATATTCTGTCATTCAGGCAACCTGCGGCTCTGTTTGCTCTATTCACTTGATCTTCCACTTCTGTTTCAAGCCTTCCGTAGCTAGATAGTGTGATGCCTAGATACTTAAACTCCATCACTTGTTCTATTATCTGACCTTCCAGCTCCAATTTACATCTTATTGGATTTGCTGTTATAACCATGCATTTTGTCTTTTTTGGGTAAATTCACATGTTAAATTTTCTGGCCGTTATGTTAAATTGGTGCAGCATACGTTGTAAATCATCTTCACTTTGACAGATTAAGATTGCATCGTCTGCATAGCAGATTATTTTAAGTTGTTTTCTCCCATTTGGTATCCTTCTTTAGTTCTTACTTTTTTTATTATTTCATCAATGATCAGGTTGAACAATAAAGGACTCAAGGAATCCCCCTGTCTGATCCCATTGCCGGCTTCAATTGGGTCAGTTAGTTCATCTTCCACTTTTACTTTTATTGTGTTGTTCTAGATTCTAGTAGATGTTTTCGATCGTTTTAATTATTCCTAGAGGCAGGCCTTGAGTATAACAAATGGATAACGTTCTTTAATTCGACTCTATCAAATGCTTTCTTAAGGTCCACGAAACATAAATATGCCGGTTTGTTGTATTCCAACGATTTCTCTTGAACTTGCCTCATTATAAATATAGCGTAAGTGCATGACCTTCCCCACCTAAAACCTTGTTCTTCTGCTAATGTTATAATTTCATTCAATTTGTTTGTTATCACTTTGGTTGTTAATTTTAATGTTTTGTTTAATAAGTTAATTCCTCTGCAATTCTCCGGGTCCGATTTGTCTCCTTTTTTGAAGAGAGGTATTAGAATGCTTGATCTCCATTCTTGTGGTATTTTGTTTAGATCTTGTCCTCCGTACTTTAGAAGTTCGTTCGATATTCTGTTCTTTACTGGAGATTTTCTATTTTTTAATTTTCCTAATGCTTCCTTTATCTCTCCTTCCTCGATGTCTCTTTCTTCGTTTGTCGTAACTTCAGATGTTGGTGGTTCATTATCGTCGCCTTTAGCAAATAGAGATCGGAGGTAGTGTGCCCATATTTCCTTCTGAAAGTTTTTTCGTTTTTATTAATTCGTTCATCTACTTTCTTTGCCCTCTGATCATTCTCCATACTTCTTTTTGTGTTCCGTAGAAATCGTGTTCCATCTGTTTTGAGAAACTCTGCCAGTGTTCCCTTTTTATTTGTCTCACTAAAGTATCCGTTTTATTTCTGATTCGTTTGTAGTGATAGTATGCCTGTTGTGTTTGTTTTGTTCTGTATTGTAAAAACGCTTTTTTCTTTTCTTCTCATTTTGTTTTTACTTCCTCTCTAAACCATGGAGTTTTCTTGTTTAATATGTTAGTATTCGTTACTTTTCTCTCTCCAAGTGATTCTGTTGCAGCGTTGGTTTATGTTATCTTTGAGTTTTTGCCAGGTTTCCCTGATGTTATCGTTTTCTACTATTCCATTAACAACAATATTTTCTGATTATTTTTGATGGATGAATATCTCTGTTGGTTAATTCCGGGTATTACTTGGTTACCTATTCGAGCGTTAAAATATCCCAGTATTATCATCTTCCCTCTAACTTGATCTACTACTTGTAATTCGTCATAAAAGATTTCCCTTGTTGTTTGAGGTTTGTTATTTTCTGGGCCGTATACTCCGATGATGATCTTCCTTTTCCATTCTAATTTTTGCTGTGACAATTCTTTCCGATATATATTGACACTCTTTGATGTGATTTTGGTATTTTTGATGTATTAGTAATTCTACACCTTCTTTGGCTCTGTTTTCTTTTGCTACTACACTGTAGATTAGTATGTATTCACCTAATCTTGATTGTCCTTTTCCTTTATTTTTTGTTTTACGTAGAGCGCATATATCTATTTGTTTCTCTTTTAATACTTGGATGATTTCTTGATCTCTAGTGTTGAGTGATCCGATGTTCCATGTGGTAATTCTCATCAATGTTTTTCTTTTGTCCTTATTTCTTGTCATGGTCGTCTTCATATGATCAGTTTGATTCTAAAAGAAAAAAGTCTACTAAACAAAAATAACAAGGAATACATATTTGCATGTGTATGTAAATTGTGTGTAAAATGTGTATTTACAATGTAAATTGTATAAAATGCATCCAAAAGTGAATAAACGTGTCAAAATCAGTATCTCTTAAGGGCCAGATGTTGTTACTTTGATGTCGCTGAACACGAATACGCCATTATAATCGACCCAGGAGGACCTGGTGCTCAGCGTTACTGCTAAGCGCTTGTCCATATGCAGGCGGTTACGCCGCGATTTACCCGTTTAAACGCTGGTACGTGGTTGAGCGGTTGCATTTGTTTATATGCCAATCAATTTTAAAATTTCAAAACATTCACACATATATTTGAGGCTTTTACAAAATGTGTCTATTTTTATAGACGCATAGGTTGATTGTAAGAACACAAAGAAAAATTTTAATTTTTTTGAGATGACTGCAGGTTTATAAAAAATTTTAATGTCCGACTGGTATATTATTTGAGAAATAATGACATGATTTCAAAGTCAGTTAAATATGATATAATGCCATTAGGGCATTAAATTTAAATAACTAGTTAAATACTGTTAAGTTGACAAATAACAACCTAAGTAAAATTATAGTTACCACAATTACGTTACGACTATTGCTGGTAAATGTACTCATTTGAAAACTAATTAATTCAAAATTCATTCAAATTTTTTGCATATAAAGAATAATTTAGTCGGACATTAAACGTTGAAGGCGCCACGGGTATTATAGATAATAACGCTTTCGGTCAACGTATATTCCTCGGGCCGAAGGCTCTCGGTATATACACCATTGACTTCAAGCGTTATTATCCTTATAATACCCTTGGTACCTTAATAACTATTTTGAGGTCTATGAAAAATAGACATGTTTTGTTAAAGCCTCAATTATGCGTGTGCATTTTTTGAAATCTTAAAATTGATTGCATCCATCTAAAAAAATAAAAGCGAAAAATTAAGTTTTTGATGGTGGGGGAAGGGAGAATGAGGTGGTGGGTTAAAACTACGCTGAGTCTTATTTTTTGATCACATAGAATTTAAAAAAGTGACAAATAAATTTAATTTTGGAGTGAGGGGTAACCCTTGTAATTTATTTATCCTGTCCAAAAGTGAAAAGTTTGATGCGCCACTGTCGACGCATGTGCTACTAAAAAGTGACGGCACAGTGTTCATACATTTTCTTTTAGGTGTGAGCTCGTACGTAGAGGGGATATTTATAAATTCGTGAGCGCCAGTAGTGACAAGTCTGTAAACGTTTACCGGAAATTTGACATAAATGTCAAAGTGATTAATTTAAAATTAAAATTAAAAACATTAATTATAAAAAATATTAGTTGATCAAAGCTGTGGTATATATTTTTACCTTAAATATACTTACGTTTTAAATACTGAATTTGCGTTTTTTAATGTTCTGTAATATGTATTTATAAATTAATCTTGGCGCCATCTACATGATAATTGTGAAAGTATCCGAAGTAAGAAATTAATATTTCATTAATAGAACGTCAAAATGATTAGCAAAATCTTAAAAAAATCTATTACAATTTAATTACTTTTTAGCGTTGTAAATATTAAACGATAACAATTAAATAATAAGTTTAAAAATTACCGGTGAAAGTTGAATTAGTAACCGCTAGGAGCGACACCAGCGAAGCTCAGAGCGTATACTATTTTAGTTATAGATTTTTATTATAATTATTAGCAAATTTCACATATCCCGTCTCTTAGATACTGCCATACATCATTAGATGGTATAAGTGGCTTCACATGACATTTTTATGCACTTTTGGATGCATTTTATGCACTTTAAAGTGCAATTATACATTTCCACCCATTTTTCTATTGCAGACTTTTTTCTGATGCCATCCCGAACACAATGCAAAAAGTTGTAAGCTCTAGGTGCTGTATTTAAAAATTAATTTATTCCGGTGTTTTTGTACTAAATTCCCTGCAATTTCTAGAAGTCTACAATTTCAAGATCTGTCGTCGTTTACGCGAATAAGGGATATCCAAGAAATTACTATAACCTATAAAGGAAATAATCCTGCACCCGCTACTGCTCGACCGAGATTTACTGGCGAAGAAGGCGAAACGAGACGTTTTGCGGTTTCTATAGAAAGAGGCTAATAAATCGCAGAAGGCGATTCCTATTCTAATCTCTCCACAGCGTACTTTATTCCTCTCTTTGTCCTACATGCAGACTATTCTTCTTACGATACAACGTGTATTTTAATAAAGGTAACAGTTGTAATAATGATTTAATGGGTTATGAGTTATGAGTCACCTGGGAGAATTATTGCGAATAATAGTAGAAAGCTATAATCGAGAAGATTATGAAATTTAAATTTTGGCTCAAAGTAATAATTCTTGATTGTATTACTTTCTTTACATTAAGTAAATTAGTCCTAAGTTCTAGTTCTTAGGAAAATATGCAAATAATGAATAGATGAATACATGAAACGCAAAATTCCAAAATTAAGAGGCTACAGTAGCACGTCATCAAAACGGAAAACGCGTTCCAAGATTGCTATTTTAATTTTGAATATTTTGTCGAGATATTTGGCACACCTATTCGTAATATAGTAAAGCATGGCGATACAGAGCCCAATTTGAGAAATATGTTAGTACAGTAAAACCTGCCATATCCGGATCAATGTGGCGACAGACCGATCCGTCGATAAACTGGCTCTATGTAGAATATTTTGAAGTCTTCTGCTTAAGTATGCTGGCCGTAACCTCAAGACCGATCCGGATATGAAAAAATCCGGATATCAAGCAAGACCACTTCTTTTAGTCTCTGAAAGGTTTTCTCCTTCATACATTCTATTTTCATAGAGTCTATAATACCTTGATCCATATGCTGACAGGGGGATGTCACATTTGGGGGCAAAAAAGACACTTTATTTCGCCATCTTGTTCTTTTGGATCGGGATGAAAGGGTGTGTTGTCCAACAGCTTTTCTCGGTAGATGCGGACGGCAGATCCGTCCGGATATGAGGAGGTCCGGATATGATAGGTTCGGATGTGGCAGGTTGTACTGTATGTGGAAATTACGCTATAATTAAATACAATATTAAACAAACGAGCCTGTGCCGCCATTAAGAAGAACAAAAAAATACACTTTCTTTAAATAAACTTTTTTATCCCATGCCTAGATTTTGTGTCACTTTGGAACTATTAAAAATTTTTATCTCTAACGCGAAATCAAACATATTATAACTAAATAACTGATTAGGCAACATACAGAAATAGTCACTGTCATTTTGACAAACCTGCGTCAGATTTCTAAGTGTAATAGCACGATTATCTTATCTGCTCGGTTATCTGTATCGATATCTGTTCAGTGCAGTAGTGTATTATCTATTTTAAGAATTCGTTAGTGTTTATTTATAAGCAGTGTTTATTTATAATTAATTTATTATATTTTTGTGTAATAGAACTTAGTTGTCGGGCTATTTGAAAAAATGTATTATTATTAATTGTGAGTTTTGTAGGTGTAAGTATTTCTAGAAATATCATCAATAGTTTAAAATTTAAATAAAAAAAAACCAAAATACCCGGTTTTAATAAAATTTTCACCTGGTTTATTTTTATAAATATTTATTTTAACATTGTTTTCTATTACTTCCAATTTTGAGTATATTGTTAAAATACTCAGCTCATCTTAGTTATGTCAAATACAGCCGACGCACTGTTGCCAAAATTTCGCAGAACTTTCGAAAAAGGGTGTGCTACTATCTCCCGAAGTAATATTGATGACGTGCTAATGTGGCCTCTTAAGCATATTGTTCTTCATAAACCAGCATTCAATGGAGTGTGGCTTAGCACACTTCACCAGTTTACGTCGACAAAGAGAAAGAGAAAATATGTGTATACATACTGTTGTATAATTTTTATGGGAAAAATTTAGAAAATAAATTTATCAGAGCGAGACCACGAAATTATAGATTTTCATCGCCCTGTATATGACCAAAAATTGTAATAGGATAATTTAGTTAGTAATCAGTGTTTCGCAGAAAGTGAAATCGTTAAGAAGGTGGTTTTCTTAATGGGGTTTTGAACGGACTTAAAACAATGGTGCGGTCAGATTAGACAATACAGTTTTATTTCGCTTTGCAATGGACGATAAGACTTTTTATAAAAAATTCGAAGAAGGTTAAGCGGTAAACAAATTTATTGAGTTTAGAATGTAAGGCTTTTTGTTTAGCATTTTGAAACAACGAAAATAATTTGATGTCTCCCAGAATTTAACAAATTGGAAAGTTGTATACAAATTAAATTGGTTCTTAAGAAATGATAATATGGGTGTAGTGGGTAGAAAGCATGTTTTGTGATTGGTGGAAAATGATGGATAGAAGGGATGAGAGTGTGGAGTCTGATTTTGACGAGAGAAAAAATAGGCACTGTGTAATGAATATCTGGAGACAGCAGTCCAGTTTTTGAAAAGTGAGAAGTCAGTGTAAAGTGGTGAAGTTGGCCTTTGCGAGCAGAATCAAGCTGGAACGAAATCGTTGACCGAGTTGAGAAATTAATTTTACTGGGACCGATCAAGATTCCTGTTTCTGTCTAGAACGAGTAGCCGATTGGTATCTATTTGCACAAGATATCGAGCAGAAAGAAAACTGAGTCAAGAATTCGAGCGAGTCCTGTTTGTTTGTTTGTTTGTGAAGCAGTTTGGACGAGAGGGACCTTTCGCAACATCCTAAGAGTACGTGTGGAGAATCTAGGACGACGCAATCAGAGAAAAGAAGTAGAGAAGAAACAAAAAGGTTAGTCAAACCATTTGTGAAACGGAGAGAGTTTTGTTTATATCCACACCATATTTGCTTAATTTTTGTATTGAACAGTTCTATAACATAATTAGTCATTCCAAATTTTAAAGAAGAAATAAGTAATCAATTCAAAAGGAGAAAAGTAAAATTTATTAAATTTTGTAAGAATAAATAACGAATTATTTAAATAATTTTATTTTGTTAAAACAGAGGAGATATCAGAATTAATGCTTAATTTATTAGAGGAGAAATAGTTACAACAAATCTAAATTTTTAGCATATTTTAAAATCTTATGTTTATGGTATATTGGATAAATAAATAATATTTTTTTACATTTATATGACATTGAGTGTGTTTAATTTCCCTGTTTTGTCCTGGATGGAGTAAGCAACTAGAGATACCAGAAGCCACAAACCAAAGGTAAAGCATCAAAAATAAAATAGCCCTGAGAATAAAGTTTATTAGAGAATTTAATTTAAATTTGGTTTTGTTTTACATAAGCAGTAATTAAAATAATCGAGTAATTAATTAAATTAAGAATTTGCTCATCAATCTCATAAAAGAGAGAAATACCGAGCATAACAATACATAATAGTAAAACTAAAAGTGGGCAAAGTTGGCTAATTCATACAATGATAATATTCCAACACAAAGTCGTTAGATCACAAAATTATCACGGCTCTGATTGTACCAGCCACTAGCCGAGTTGGAAGGATCTGTTTAATCTTTTGACTTTCTTTAAACCGTGCTCATTTACCGACAAACGATGGAAAAATTCGCGCCGATCCAGGCTGCTCAAATTCTGAGGAAAATAACGCTATTTCACGTACTTTATTCCTCTCTTTGCCCCTCATGCACTATTCTTCTTTCTTACGATACGTGTATTTTGTAACAGTTGTAATAATGATTTAATGGGTTATGGGTCACCTGGGAGAATTATTGCGAATTATAGTCGAAAGCTATAATCAAGATTACGAAATTTAAATCAGAGGAACTTTTGGCTCAACGTAATAATTCTTGATTGTATTAATAGACCTGGATCCCTCGTACCAAAAAAAAATTGGTTTATAGCAAGCTGGAAATTTGTTAATAGCTTAATGGTGTCTAGTCGGACAAACTTTGATGTATGGGAACACTGGAACAGGCGAAGTTTTAATTGTGGAACGTGATTTTAATTGTGGAACGTGTCATCGTGACAAGTTTATGATTGTTAAAACTAGCAGGTTGTTTTTAAGTTTATTCAATAGCAAACTTTATATATAATATATGAAAAAATGCTTGTCCGACAGATTATGATGGGCATTTTACTAAGTCCGAGACGTAGAACATGTCAAATGACAGGAATTATGTTGGTGGTAAATAGCAGTCTGATTTTTGCACGAGAGTTTAATGAAAGGGTAACAACTCAATTGGAAGTTTTGTCCGACAAAATACATGGGACGTTTTCGTAGTCTGTCGTTCCTGTAACCTGTTCCACAATTAGAACTTCCCTTGTTCCAGTGTTCCCGTACATCATTTTATCCGACTAGACACCGTTAGGCTATTAACAAATTTTCAGCTTGCTATTAATAAACTTTTTTTGGTACGCGGGATCCAGGCCTATAACGTTTCTATTTATATTAAGTAAATTAGTCCTAAGTTCTTAGTTCTTAGGAATAGACGCAAATATGAATAGATGAAACGATGAGTCCCTATGACACGCAAAATACCAAAATTTACCAGAGAGCATTTGTTTTACAAATGGTTGCCTAGAAAGGACACATCTATAAGTTTTTCAATTAGCCAGTAGCGCACTGTTTTTACGGGAGGCAGAGCGACAAAATTTTGGTTTTTCTTTTTTAATAAAAAAGTGTATGTATTTTTAGGTTCAATTAGGTATCTGAAAGAACAGTACTTCTTTTGTAGCAAGAGCAAGATATACCGATGTATACTTTCTACCTTGATTTTACTATATCGCATTAACCTTCATCACGTGTACACTGGCCTTCGTCCGCTTGATATTAACCCTGATTATATTACAGATAACCATTTCATAGAAACAGTTGACCGGAGGCTTTTCAGTATTTGCAAAATACCTCGATATCCTATGTCAGAAATCCTACCCCGACTGTCCCTAACCCCTACAGCTTAAGCTATTGGATTTTCCCGTTTGCCCGTATTTAATGTAAGCTCACTTTTGCTTACGAATAATAATTATCTGTTTCGGCATCGTTTCTATTTTGGACGATTTTGAACTTGAGTTTGGGTTAATTTAACTTTCGGACATTTTAAAATGCCTACATCTCGAAATATATGTTTTATAATATTAAATATATATGTTTGTATTATCTTAAGGAGGTAAACGCAAAAAATCGGCCAATGCTTTTTAAATGCATTAATTTTTTTCGAATCATGAGAAAACTAATTAAAACTAAGTATTTTTGAAAAATTTGAACGCAGAATGTAAGATTACGTTATTACCGAGGGCCGAAAGTTTTTGAAAACTTCTATAATAAGTTACAGGGGTAAAAAAAGAGAACATTTAGTGTGATTTTTCAAAGATCTTACTCAAAAGAAACTTTTTGTTTATTTTAAGGGACTTTCCGCCCTCGGTAATAATGTAATCTTTCATTCTGCGTTTAAATTTTTCAAAAATATTTATTAGTTTTCTCAAGATTCCAAAAAATTAAATGCAATTAAAAACCATTGGAGCCGAAATGTTGCGCCTACGGCTCTTAAAAGTATTTTAGCACGACAAACGATATACTTTTCCAGTAATTAAGCGAATACATTTTTGCATTTATATTACTTGTACAAAAATGTTATACAAAATCTCATTTCTTTTTTTTTTCCAGGTGAGTATCTTTTAAGATGCAGGGTGTATTATTATTGTCAACTATCTGGTAAGTACTTAATTTTTCTACGACCGTTTAATAACATGCTCATTATTCGGTAACACCCATTACTCTACCTGTGAGTGATAGTTCATTTCTCACGGGTCATTACGCACGGGTCATTACTCACGGGCTGAATTTAAGTTCAAGTGACGAATGTCACTTTTAATATTAGTCTTATAATTATTGTAATTTCGAAATTTTTTTTAAATTGTATACCTTGTTTACTATTATGAATTTTAACGTTTATCATTTTCAATGCCAGTTTGACAGTGATATTAGCGTATTTGCTGTGTTTATTGGAATTTAAAATTTATATTGTGTTTATTTTATAAAGATATATTGTGTTATATATTTTAAATATATTGTAACATATTTATTATATATAGTTATATTATTATATTATATATATGTATATGGTTAAATATAAGTCTACATTATTTTTTAAAATAAGTACTTTTTAAAGTAGGTTCACGGATAATAGCCATTTCCTATTTATTACAATGACAGTAGGTACAAATTTATACTTATAATTTTTCGGAAATAAATCATAACTTAAATTGACTATTTCTTGTTGTGTTTTTTACTATACATAATTAAGACAGCATTGCTAAGAGTAAGCAACCAATTATTCAGCGTGTACAAGACTTATTTTTGTAAATAATTATAATTTTAATCTCGAGTAATTAAATGTTAATTAATGTTTTACTAATTAAAATAAACAAGGTCATAGAAAAAGTACAGTATTCTACTGGCATGTAATGGCTATCATTACATGCTCGGTGAATAATATACTAATATTTACTTTTATGTTTTATGATTATGGACTATATTATGATATATTATGATACAATGTTTCATCCTATTTTATCCTACATATTTATTTTTTAAACTTTTTAAATAGATTTTGGTCTTATTTAAATCAAGTGATTGTGATTGTGGTTAACAAATAAACAATTTTATCTGGTTTTTTGCAGTCTAAATTAATTTAATTCAAAAATTAAATATTTTTTGCCACTCTATGCCAACACACGACTATCTCGATCATCGATTACATCATCACGTCCAGATGGATAACGTCACTAGATCATATATGTTCTTCTTCTTCGTGCAAATATATTAGAATTACTCATGTTTCTCTGCCTCTTATTCTGTTTCAGTTGTTGTTGACTGTACATTGTCTTTCCACCTTTTCGGCGGCCTTCCAACGGGTCTTCTGCTATACGGCTTGTTCTTTTTGACAGATGTTCGCTAGTCTATCTGGTTCCATTCAGTTTACAAGTTCGTTCCAGTTTTTCTTTTTTGTTTTTATCCAACTGTTAATATTTTGAATTTTGCATCGTTCTCGTATACTTCTGTTGCTTTGTCTGTCTCTTAATGGTATGCCCCATATTGATCTTAATACTTTCATTTCGATATTGTTGATTTATTGTTTCGTCTTTCTTGTATCGGTCCTTGTCTCCGCTGCATATGTTAGGATAGGTCTTACTGTTGTCTTGTATACTTTTATTTTGCTTTCCGTGGTCAGATATTTGTTTCTCCATATGGTTTCTCGGAGGCATCCACTTACTTTTGCCGCTTTTGTTGCTTGTGTTCTGGTCTCTGTTCTTATATTCCTGTCACTAGTGATCTCTACTAGGTAATTGAATTTCATTACTTGTTCTGCAATTTTGCCGTCTATTTCTAACTTGCATCTACGCGGCTCTTTACTTATCACTATACACTATACATTTAGTTTTTTCTACTGATATTTTCATATTAAGTTTATTTGCTGTGATAGGTCTGGATCCCGCATATAAAAAAAAGTTGATTAATAGCAAGCTAAAAAATTTGTTAATAGCTTAAGGGTGTCTAGTCAGACAAACTTTGCTATATGGGAACACTGGAACAGGGGAAGTTTTAATTGTGGAACAGGTTAAAAATTTGGAACGGTCATTCCACGAAAACGTCACATGTATTTTGTCCGACAGAACTTCCAATTGATTTGTTACCCTTTTATTAAACTCTAATGCAAAAATCAGACTGCTATTTATCACTAAATGGGCATTTTAATGAGTGGAATACGTAGAACATGTCAAATGACAGGAATTATGACAGGTGATAAATAGCAGTCTAATTTATGCATGAGAGTTTAATGAAAGGGTAATCAATTGGAAGTTCTTTCGGACAAAATACATGTGACGTTTTCGTGGTCTGACCGTTCCAAATTTGTAAGCAGTTCCACAATTAAAACTTCCCCTGTTTCAGTGTTCCCATATATCAGTTTGTCCGACTAGACACCCTTAAGCTATTAACAAATTTTCAGCTTGCTATTAATCAATTTTTTTTTTCATACACGGGATCCAGACCTATGATATTGAAAGTGTTGAGCTACCTTTGTAGGTCATCCTCGTTATCAGCAATTAGTACTGCATCATCGGCATAGCATAGTATCGTGATTTTATGCGCTCCCATGTGGTATCCATTTCTTTTTTTTATTTCGTGATTTATTTGATTCATCACCATATTGAATAACAATGGGCTGAGCAAGTCTCCTTGGCGAAGTCCTCCTTTTAGTTCTATGCGTTCTGTTTCTCCTGTTGACATTATAACTCTGGTCTTGTTGTTCTTGTTAATTTCATTAATTAGCTTTATTATCTGGTGGTCTATTTGTTCAGCTTGTAATACATTTAAGATGTCATTTCGCCTCACCCTGTCAAAAGCACTTTTTAAATCTACAAAGCACATGTATGCTGGCTTTCCATATTCAATAGACTTTTCTACTATTTGTCTGATAATAAAAATTGCATCTATTGTGCTGCGGTTCGTCCGGAAGCCTTGTTGTTCATCTGCCATGTGCCATGATCTGCCGTCAACAATTTTAATGTGCTGTTCATCAGACTAATGCTTCTATAGGATTTTTCGAGTCTCCCTTTTTGAGTATCGGTAGCAGGAGACTTTCCTTCCATTCCGCTGGTACTACGATATTTATTATATCGATAAATAATTTTAGGAGCCATTTGAATAGTGTTCCTCCTCCATATTTTAGCAGTTCATTATTTATCTTATCAGGAGCAGGTGCTTTTCTATTTTTTAATTTTTTTATATCATATATGGGACAAAAAAATAAAAACATAAATAAAAATCGACTTTAAAGAGTCAGGAACTAATTAGCTCAAAGAGTCAGGAACTAAAAATCGGAACTTTAATCCTCTGACGCATTTTATGATGTAAAAATAATGCAATACAGTGTGATGAATTAGTCGACAAGGGGATCTAAAATTTCATCCACGACTTGTCGTTATTCTCGATAACAGTCTACAGCGGACTAGTTCCTCATATACTCACACAAGTGAAAACAAATATAATGAAAAATAAAAATGATTCAGATTTTATTACAGAACAGGGCATCTACTATTTATACGTATTTTGGTTTAACCTTACCCTCTTCAGAGTACCGTGTTGAGGCACTGAACTGAAATCAAATGTTTTGACTTTTCCTGTGTAATTATTAAAATAATTACAAAGGATGCAACAGCACCATCTATGAATAATTATTATCTCAAAGATTCAGGAACTAAAAATCCTCTGATGCATTTTAGTATGCAAAAATAATGCCATACGGAGTGATAAATTACTCGACAAGGGGATTTCGTCAAAAATTAACCTGTTTCGAGATTTGTCTCCAAGTCGAAAAAATTAATTTATTCCATAATTCTGCACCTCACTGTATCCCTTTTCTTCAATTATTTAATATAATTTACTGATAATAGTCATTATACTGATGTAATATCGCTGTACTAATATCAAATATTGTAACTTGTCTAACTAAATAAGCTCATAATATATATAACATCATAATTGCGTTTTCTGAACCACTGACTGATCATAATAATTTTGCAACCTAATCGTGCGTATACTTCTTCTCACCGCATGTATTTAATTATAATAGATCGTAATTCATAACCTTGCAAAGACGTCCGTGGAAACGTGATATCTCTAATGCATTCTGCAAGTACGTCCTTGCATTTTCTTAAAAAATTATTTGAATGTGCTGATTTTAAAATTATAACTGATTAATTGGTGCATGGTTATAAGCAAAAATAGGATACCACCTGGTCAATTACTAGTTAACCAACAACCCATAACACAAATCACCAACTTTTGTTATTTGGGTGCAAACTTAAATGAACACTGGGACCAATCGACGGAAACTAAGATAAGGATCTAGAAGGCAAGAGCAGCTTTTGTCAAAATGAAAAAAATCTTTAGCCACGATATAAAATTGGAAATAAAAGTTCGTTTACTAAAATGCTACGTATTCTCCGTTCTTTTATATGGCGTGGAGTCATGGACCTTAACTGAAGCATCACTGAAGAGACTCGAAGCATTTGAGATGTGGTGTTATAGACGCATGTTGAGGATTTCCTGGATAGACAGAGTTACCAACAAAAAAGTTCTACATAGAATGGGTAAAGAGCGCGAACTAGTCGTAACCATAAAACGTCGCAAACTGGAATACCTGGGCCATATAATGAGCAATGAACAACGATATGACCTACTTCGGACTATACTTCAAGGTAAAGTGCATGGGAAAAGAGGTCCAGGACGAAGAAGAATATCCTGGCTGCATAACCTGCGAAAATGGTTTAACTTAACCACTACCGGACTTTTCAGGGCAGCAGTCAACAAAGTCAGAATAGCCATGTTAGTGTCCAATATCCGTAACGGATAGGCACCATAAGAAGAAGAACTGATTAATATTATTTTCCAAACTGTGGAAAAAGCCCAAAAGTTCCAAACTGGAGAAGACGACTCTCTGGAATTAAAAATCATTTTTTTAAACCAAAGTAATAAACACATACATTTGGGAAATGTACTAATAGAAATGGTTGAATCTGGATTTCAGAAAATAATGATCTTCTTCTTCAAGTGCCGTCTCCTAATCGGAGGTTGGATATCATCATCACTATATTTACTGTATCCACCGCTGCTCTAAAGAGTTCCATAGAACTGCATCTAAACCAGTCCCTTAAATTATTTAACCATGACACTCTCCTTCTTCCTATACTCCTTCCGCCTATCTTTCCCTGTATTATCAGTCTTAGCATTTCATATCGCTGAATCGCTGTCCCCTCATTACGTGTCCCAGATATTGTAACTTTCTTATTTTTATTGTGTTTATTACTTCGCATTCTTCACCCATTTCTCGCAGTACTTCCGTGTTCGTTTTCCTCTGTGTCCATGCTATTCTAAGCATTCTTCTGTAACACCACATTTCAAATGACTGTAGCTTATTTATGTGTTCTTGCTTTAATGTCCAGCTTTCAAGTTAATATTGTAGTATCGAGAACACGTAGCATCTCAAAGCTCTTACTCTCAGTTCTAAGCTAAGGTCTTTGTTGCAGAGAACCGTTTTCATTTTTACAAACGCATTTCTTGCTATTTCTATCCTGGTCCTTATTTCTGTTGTTTGATCATTTTTCTCTGAAATCCAGGTTCCTAGGTATTTGTATTTATCAACCCTTTCTATCGGTACATTTCCCAAATGTATGCTTGTTTGTATGTTTGTTTTCTTAGTTATTATCATGTATTTGGTCTTTTTTATATTCATTTTTAGTCCATATTCTTCACAGAAATTGTTTGTTTTGTTCAGTAGTAGTTGGAGTTGTTCAGCAGAGCTTGCCATAATCACGGTGTCATCTGCATATCTTATGTTGTTAATAGATCTTCCGTTAATTATTATTCCTTCACTTTGAGATAGCAATGCTTCTTCAAAAATGGCTTCACTATATGCAATAAAGAGTAATGGAGACATAATACATCCCTGCCGAACTCCTCTCCTGATTTCAATTTCTGGACTGGGTTCGTTATCTATTACAATTTGTGCTCTTTGATTCCAGTAAAGGTTTGTTATTATTCGTAAGTACCTTTTGTCTATGTTTTTTGTCTTTAGAATTTGGACTAATTTTTCATGTCTTACTTTGTCAAAAGCTTTCTCAAAATCAACGTAACAAACATGCACATCCACATTCATGCCCATGCATCTTTGAGCTAACACATTAAAAGCAAATAACGCCTCTCTGGTTCCTAGTCCGTTTCTGAACCCAAACTGACTATCATCTATTCCTTCTTCTAGTATTTTGTTTATACGACCATGTATTATTTTCAAGAATAATTTGAGAATGTGACTTATTAATGATATTGTTCTGTATTCACTGCAATCTTTAGCGTTTGTATTTTTAGGGATAGCACAAAAGGTTGAGAGTAACCATTGTTTTGGTATGTTTCCTGTTTCTAAGGTTTCATCATTTATACATTTTAAGCTTTCTACTGGGATTAATGATCAAAAAATAAAAAAAACTGCCAGGATCGAAATACTAAGAAATGCGTTTGGAAAAATGGAAACAGTTCTCTGCAACAAAGACCTTAGATTAGCACTGAGAGTAAGAGCTTTTAGATACTACGTGTGTATTTTCGATACTGCAATATGGACTTAAAAGCTGGACATTGAAGCAAGAACACACAAATAAACTTTATATTTATTTGAAATGTTGTTCATGGTTAGGATAGCATGGACAAGGAAGAAAAGAAAACTAACACGGATGTATTGCAAGAAATGGGCAAAGAATTCGAAATAATAAACACAAGAAAAATAAGAAATAAATTTATTTATGAATGTATCTATTTTCAAAATTAAGAAAGTTTCAATATCTGGTACAAGTAATGAGGTGAGAGCGACATGAAATGTTAAGACTGATAATACAGGCAAAGATAAGAGGTGGAAGGAGTATAGGAAGCAGGAGAAGAAGTGGGACGATGGTATATAATATCCTCTAAAAAATCTGATAACGGAAGTCTTCAACTTTTTTATACCTGATTTCAAATTCATTTTCATAGATTTTTTCTCATTGTTGCTTTAAAAAATATATACTTGAACTCTTTGCCAATTTCATGATTGAAATTGTCGTATATATATCATAAGAGAGAAAATTTTGCTGGCAATATTTTCGACTGGTATGAAAGTTTGTTGCCTGGCAATTTTCGCGAATTAAAGTTTGACAGTTAAATCACGAGACTTCAGTCGAGTGATTTTGTCAAAATTTCATAAGCGAAAATTGCCAAAAGTCAACAAACTTGAATAAAGAAAGAAGAAAATTTTGCCGGTAAATAATTTTCTCTCGAATGATATTTGACAAGACTATTTCACGAGGCAATTAATGCACCATATCAACGAAACATAATATTTATTTATTTTTTAACAATATTAAATGTACAATTATTATAAGCTATAGTAGTTTGCCCATTCTTTTCCACCAAAGCATGAGTATTATTGACCTGTAACATTTGGGAACTCGAAGGTCCAGCTACATTTGTTGTTCTGAGATTTTCGATCAACTTCTGGTGGTGACTGGAATCCAGCTGCAGATATGGTTTTAGAGAGTGACCCTTTAATTTTTAACTCCTATTCAGAAACACCTTGCTTGAACAAGGCTGACACAGCTGAAGATCGATGAGAATTGTTTGTTATTTTATGTTTTTTTGTGTCTATTCCAATTTTTTCAGCTGACATTTTTGTCCACTTAGATACGGTGTTGATTCCAAGTGGACAGTTTTTTAACCAAGATCCATCCTTTCAGTTGGGGTGAACGGTAAGAAAGAGTCTGTCTGATAAAATCTTTGGTCCCATTATAATGATTTTTTAAAATCATTATAAGGGGACCAAAGATTGGGGACCATTATAATGATTGTTTAAAATCATTAATTTCAAAAATAATCTAACTGGGCAGAAATTTTCGTGTGATTAATTTCTTACCAGCCATTTGCTGCTTGCCAACCTTTTCGAACCGCCTTGATTTGTTTTGAAAAAATGGTATTCAATTCGGCCCGTAAATTCTCCAATAACATCAAATTCCTTCTGGAAAAATGAATCGGCAGTTCACGGCCTCATTGCCTCTCCTTCTTCTTCTTAAAGTTCCCTCTCCTATCGGAGGTTGGATATCATAATGGCTATGGTCACTTTGTTTGCTGCTGCTCTGAACAGTTGTAATGAACTAGAGTTAAACCATTCTCTAAGGTTCCTCAGCCAGGAGATGCGTCTTCTTCCTATGCTTCTTCTTCCTTGGATCCTTGCATAATAATTCTCAGCAACTCGTATTTTTCTCCTCTGGTAATGTGACCCAAATATTCCAGTTTACTAGTTTTTATACGCTTCATAATTTTTAACTCCTTATTTAAACGTCGTCGTAGCACTTCAACATTGGTAATCCTTTGAACCCACTGAATTTTCAATATGCTTCTGTAACACCACATTTCGAACGCTTCTATTCTTCTTATGTGTTGTCTCTTCAATGTCTAAGCTTCCATTCCGTATAGCGATATAGAAAATATGTAGCATCTTAGAGCCCCCAATCTGAGAGGCAACTGAAGGTCTTTGTTTGTAAGCAGTGTCTTCATTTTTATAAATGCTTGCCTTGCAGTTTCAATTCGGACTTTAATTTCTTTGCTTTGGTCATTTTTGTCATCGACCCAGGTTTCCAGATAAATATTTGTATGCCTTTTTTCTTTTTCTATTTGGGTTTGCTCTATCATTAACATTTCATTTCCATGTTCTGTTTTTGAGACGATCATAAATTTAGTTTTTTTTCTTGTTTATTTTTAGTCCGTATCGAATGCAATAATCGTTAATTCTATTTAGCAATTCTTGTAGCAATTCCAGGGTGTCTGCCATTATAACGGTGTCATCAGCGAATCTTACATTATTTACTATTCTTCCGTTTATAGAGATTCCATCACTTAGCTCCGCTATCGCTTCCTGAAATGGCTTCACTGTATAAGTTAAACAGTAGCGGCGACAGAACACAACCCTGTCTTACCCCTCTCTTTATATTAATATTCTCGGGTTCTTGTTGTTCTATCTTTATATTGGCCTTTTGGTTCCAATACAAATCTATGATAATTCGTAAATCTCGTCTGTCTATATCTCTGTTTTTCAATAATTCTATTAGTTTTTTATGTCGGACCCTGTCGAACGCTTTTTCGAAGTCGATGAAACAGGAATAAATATCCAGGTTCACATCTAAGCATCTTTGAAGGACATTAAACGCAAACAATGCCTCTCTTGTTCCAAATCCTTTGCGGAATCCAAATTGGGTATCATCCATTGCCTCTCCAAGCAAGTTCAAATGAATAAAGGTGAAAAAACTTTTTTTGTGCTCCATCGGCGGTTTCCTCGTCGTAGCTTTTGGATAATGCTTTTGAACTGAGTTTTCTTTTTTCTTGAACACTTTGAAGCTGCCTCCGCTTGGTATCTCTGGCCAATCTTGCACATTTGAAAGATATATCTGTGAAAGGGTCGATTTTTATGCCGTACTCCGTAATAGCTATTTGTATAACAAGGGAGGAAAGTGCTTATTTTCCTCCCGAGAATGAAGTTTACTGCCCGACGCGTAGCGGAGGGCAGTAATCATTCAAGGGAGGAAAAGGCACTTTACTCCCATGTTATACATATGGTTTTTCCACCTTCCTCAAATAACAAGTCATGTTTTCATTTTTACTTAATTTATTTATGTAACTAACCAACACAATTTATTAGAACTAAAACTAACAAGTATGTACAATATAACTGTCAACTGTCAAATATAAGTCAAATTAATAATGTAAACATTGTTAAATCAAAATAACAATTTACTGTTTTTTACCATTCTGCAAAATACAGAGTGTTTATAAATAAACGTTAAAATGTATAGAAACTTACGTAATAGAAAATAGATATTGTACAGGGCGTCAATAAGTTACATTCCATGAATGAAATACCATGACGTCACTTTTACTTTTCCTCCCTAGGGAGGAAAAATATTTTCCTCCCTAGGGAGGAAAAGTACAACTTTGCTCCCTACAATCAGGTCCGGAAAAGTATACTTTCGGTAGAGGTAGGTGGAAAAATATTTTTCTTGTACCATTTTTGCTGTAGTATTATTCCACATTAACTTTACAGATGACATCTTTCAAGCGTAAAATTTCTCGTAGGAACCCGTAGGAACTCTGAAAATTGGGTCCAAATAGAGCTTCTGGACCTCTATCTCAAAAACCAATTTTTTCATTTGTTCACCTGACTGGCATCCAAATCTTGGAAACGTGGCGTTGCTAGGACGTTTTATCAGTTAAAAATAGTCTAGTGAAATAGTCTATGATATTTAACTTCGCCACAGTTTGGTCCTCTCAAAAACAATCGGCAAAATGCATTTCCTTCAGATTAAATTTACATTAAATTCTAAAAGCCAGAGACTGACAAGAAGTTTCCATCTACTTGCAAACAAAACTAAAAAGCACCGAACGGCCAAAACTTTTCGAACTCCTCAAAACTTCTGAAGTTGTCGACATGATGGGTTTTGTCGTCGTCACATAGAATACTCAACTATTGTACGTTTGAGATGTTAAGAATTTCGATAAAGTAAGGCAGATTACATTGTTTAAGTTAAACAGGTCAAATTACTTTTAAGTGGATCAAGTGAGATATCTTGTTGAGATTAAGTTTAGAGTCTTAAAAATTACTTGCTAATAGTTTGTTTTTAACAAAACAGCGCAGTAAAGATAAATTGGCAATCAGAAATGAACTTACAAAGCATATAAATACTCCTAGAAGTAGTGAAAAATAAAATATTGTTACTACAGTTCCGTAGATTGATCCTACATACAAAAAGTCCCTTGACGTGAAAGAAGAAGTAGTCACGTACGAGAATGCTCTAGGTGTCATGGAATAACCCAGACATGTCTGGTGACGTCTAGAACGTCAGAAAACCTGTATAAACATATGTGTTTGACATTTTGAATAACAGTTTTAATTCAGATTTTGAGGTTTACAGTTATCAGTAAAGTCCGGATTATAAGCATTTTGCTTTTTTTTTGCTTTTTTTTACTTATAATTAGGATTTTTAGTAAAAATTCTTATTTTAAAGATATGTTGTTTATCTTTGTTTATTTTACTTCTTATGATCAACTATAGTTCATGTAGTCCTGTCGTAAGCAAAATTCAATGAAGTATACAGAGGTATAAAATTGTAATTATTCAATAAACCATAAGAATTTTGGATCTATAAATTCTTAATAGGGGGGTCAGACCTACCGCAAATATTTTATTGCCCAGATTTAGCCATACGACTCACGCTTACTCTAAGGATAAAATTCAGTCGTCTCAGATACCTACGCTATCAAAAGAATTGAGCTCTGGTTGACAGAAAAAATAATAAATAATAAAAAAATACTTATAGACTAAATACATACAATAGTGGGTCCATGGACCCGTTGACCCCCCTCTGTATCCGCGTCTGCTGTCCATGTAATAAACTAATACTTGTCTGCAGACAGCCCAAATTTATTGTACTGTTGTAAAATACTTTTCCTTGTAAAATCACATCTGTAAATGTTGAAAGAACTTTTTCTACGTATAAATACAGTGCGGTGGAATAAGTGTTGACCCCCCTGTTATCTTGTTTATTTTAAGAATATAAGCAAAACGCTCGGACAGGTCGATTTTTAAACTAACCATAGTATATTATAGCATCAACGTTTCGAACTTTACGCGATCCCTCTTTAGGTGACAGCCATAACTTTGATTTTTTTAAATGGGAAAGTACATCATGTGACACCTCATTTAAAAGCTCTTAAAATACTGATTTCAAAAATGTATAACACTTTAATTCTGTTTGAGAGCGTAGGCGCAAAATTTTGGTCGAATTCTTTCTAAATGCAATCATTTTTTTCGAATCCTGAAAAAACTAATAAATATTTTTGAAAAATTTAAACGCAGAATGAAATATTACAGTATTCTCGATTGTCCAAAATTCCTGAAACTCCTATAATGTTTATTTTAATAAGTCACAGTGATGAAAAAAGAGAAAATTTAGTGTGATTTTTAATTTCAAATATATCATTCAAAAGAAACTTTTTTATTCAAAGGGACTGTCAGCCATCGGTAATAATCTAATCTTTCATTCTGAGTTTAAATTTTTCAAAAATACTTATTAGTTTTCTCAGAATTCGAAAAAAATAAATGCGCTTAAAAAGAGTTCGACCAAAATTTTGCGCCTACGATCTCAAAAGGGATTAAAGTGTTATACATTTTTGAAATCAGTATTTTAAGAGCTTTTAAATGAGGTGTCACATGATGTACTTTACCATTTAAAAAAATCAAAGTTATGCCTGTCACCTGAAGAGGGATCGCGTAAAGTTCGAAACGTTGATGCTATAATATACTATGGTTAAAAAATAAATAAGTTAACAGGGGGGGGGGGCAACAGTTATTCCAGCGCACTGTATATGCCTACAGATAAAAGACATAGCTTTTTAAAAGGAAAGTTTGAAAAACATATAATAATTGTTTTATGGCCTAATGGTCATAAATAAAAGATATATTAATATGATAATTATATTTCGATTTTTTTATTTTTTTTTTTTTTTTTTTTTTTGAAAAATGGCTTTTGCAGAGCCAATTAGCCAGACTTGTTTGTGATTGATTGCAGATTCATAGTCATAAATTTCTTATAAACATAAGTACATTCTACAATATTATTTTTATAGATACATTGGTACATTGTGTAGCTTTTTTTTTTTTATTTTGTTTTTTTTTAATTATTTTACTGTTTTTTTAATATATATTTTAATTTGTGCGAAACACTTCTTTTTTTATGTTTGTTTCTATTTTTTTTTCTTTTTTTGTTATGTTTGTTTCTATTTTTTTTTCTTT
Source organism: Diabrotica virgifera virgifera (assembly GCF_917563875.1). Taxonomy (NCBI): domain Eukaryota; kingdom Metazoa; phylum Arthropoda; class Insecta; order Coleoptera; family Chrysomelidae; genus Diabrotica; species Diabrotica virgifera. Next base: position 211,401,853 of record NC_065449.1, read on the forward strand.
TTTTTATGTTTGTTTCTATTTTTTTTCTTTTTTTTATTTATTATTTTTTTGTTATTATTTTATTATGTGTTTTTATATATATATATATATATATATATATATATATATATATATATATATATATATATTTTTTTTTATTTTTTCAAACCACATTAACAAATTATGCCTATTATATTACGTTTACAACTTGTATTTACATAATTTAACATGTTTATAAATGAGATGAAGAATTTCCATATCATTTGTAAATATTAAAGTATTAAGGTTTATTGGGAAAAAACATTTTAAATCTTTTAATTCCTTATAAAAGTCGTTTATGTTATTTATGTTTAAATGACATTCTAATATGACATGTGTTAGATCTCCGATTTTGCCACAAGTACAATTGGGAGTATCTGACAAGCCGATTCTATGCATGTAATATGGCGTAAGAGCATGATTGGCTCTCAGCCGATTAATGGTCTTTATAAAATGTCTGTTATATTCTGCGTAAAACCATCTTTTTGAGAATATCCTAGGGTTACAATGAGCAAAATTTGAGCCAGTATTACATTCTCTGTAATGCAATTGCCAATTATTTTTAAGTTTTTGTCTGCTAAAAGTATCAATATCTGAAGCTGGAATTAAATTTTTGTTTATTTTTTCTCCGATTACATAAGCTGATTTAGCAAAATTGTCAACTATTTATATTATAGTTTAACAATTTTGTAATTTTTTATTTATTGTTAATAATACGATAATTAAAAATAAATGTAATTTAATGTTAATGTCCTTTATTCATATTTATATCATTATATCCATGTTTATTTACAGGTTTTTTTCTTGAATCTTGCTTATTTCATAAAAACTGCATATTTTGCGACATTTTTTTGCTTATATAAGTGCTTATTTTGACCTTTCTGTCATGCTTATAATCCGGACTTTAGTTATCAGTTTGTTAAAAGTTGTAAAAGTATTGGAATTGTATTGGAGTTTGAATAAAGATATTTTCGAGAAGTTTAACATTTGGTGACAGCGGTGGGATTGAAGAGATACTACAATTTTAAATGGTTAATACGAGAGCTACAAAATTTAATAAAGAAACGAATATGTTCGGACCCCCCAACATGGTTTATAAAAACGATAGAAGATGAAGAGAAACGTAGGCAAGAAGAGAAAGAAAATGAAGAGAAACGTAGGTAAGAAGAGAAAGAAAATGAAGAAAAACGTAGTCAAGATGAGAGAGAGAGGAAAAGCAGAAGCTTATGGAGGCGAAGGAGAAGCTTAGACAAGAAGAGGAAGAGCTGAAGGAGAAGCGTAGACAAGAAGAGGAGGAGAGGCGTAGACAAGTAGAGGTAGAAATGGGAAATAGTTTAACCCAAATCCATGAAAATTTTCAATTAGAGGTAAGCTAAATTACTAATAGAATAGAAACATTATGCCGCGTCCACACTGGTAAAAATTTGCGTCGGACCAGCTGTTAGTCGCAAATATTTGGGTGCTCGAGGTAAATTGTGCTAGTGTGGACGTGACTACTTCTTCTTTCACGTCAAGGGACGTGTTCTATGTAAAATCAATCTACGGAACTGTCGTATCAATGCAATATAGTAGTATACGGATTAAGCAACTTTCATATATCCAACATTAAAAATAAGTAGTCTTCCCAACTGTTTGGCGGAAAGGGAGGGTTGATGGAGGTAGCTTGAGGGTCAGGAAGGTACTGTATGCTTAAGGTGTGGCCTCTTTGATCTTCGTTATTTATTATTATTATCCCGGTTATTTATAGCCTTCTTCGCCTTCCGGTTCCCAGTTTCCAGCTTCGTCGGTCGTTCCATTCGCCAGGGTGAAGATTCCTTTCCGACATTACATTGCCTTCTGAATGCCGCCTAGCCATGATTGTTTCGGCCTTCCTCTCTTAATTCTTTCCCTTGGCGTCCATTTTAGAATTTGTTTTGGCAGTCTGTCGTTGTCCATTATTTCTACATGGCCATACCAGGTCAGTTGTCTCCTTTGAATTTCGTCTATGATGGTTGACTTGACTCCCATTATATTTCTGATTTGGTCATTTTGTATTCTTTCAAGCCTTGATTTTCTAGCCGATCTTCTCCAGAAGCCTATTTCTAATGCAAGTAGGCGTCGTTCCAGGGATTTAGTAAGTTGTCACGTTTCGCATCCATAGAGCACTATACTTTTAAAGCTGGAGTTAAAGATAAGATGTTTTCTTTGATTAGATAGTTCTTTTGACCATAGCATCGGGTTTAGGCATCCAATCACCCTTTTTCCTTTCACGATCCTTTGCTCTATCTCTTTTTCGGTGCGCCCACTCTTGTTGATTGTTGTTCCCAAATGTACATATTCCTCACAGTTCTTGATTGTTTCTTGTTCGTTAACTATTAGATCTTCTACTTCAGTCCCCGATGCATAAGTATTGCGTTTTGTTTCTATTTACAGAAAGACCCCTTAGTCCAGTCGGGTTAGACGAATAACAGGCCTAACCTTGCATTAGGAGCTGCCCCAAATTTTATTTTTCTAATCTTTAGGGATGGTCAATATTAGTATAAATTTAAAATCTCGACTGAATTCCACCGTTGCGTTAGCCGCCATCTTGATTTTAAATGAGAACCGTTTTTGCTCAATATCTCCGCCATTTTCAATTTTTTGACAAAAAGTGTAGAAACTGAAATTGTTGAAAATACGATTTTCTAGAATTTCATTTATAATTTTTTTCGTGCGGTCGATATTTTCCGAGTTATGAGGGGAAAATAGTGACAAGTTGGAGCATAATTATTGAATTATTGAATTATCTCGTTTATTATTAGTTTTACAACAAATACCTATGTACCTGTACAAAAATGAAGAGAATTAAATTCTACACAATTTTGATCTCTTTCATTTTTTTGCTAAAATTAATATTTAAGGTAGTACGTATGCGGTAATGGCGCGAGCGTAAGACCGGATTGATTTTATAGCAATTGTTTTTATTCAATATCTACGCCATTTTCAACTAAAATTGTTCAAAATATAATTTCCTACAATTTCTTTTTAACAATTTTTTTCATGCGGTTGATATTTTCCGAGTTACATGGGAAAATAGTAAAAAGTGGTGGGGGGAGCATAATTATTGAATTGAATTTTGTATCCGAGCTGCCCCAAATTTTATAATTATATCCTTTAGGAGAGATCAATAGTAGTGTAAATTTAAAATCTCGACTGAATTCCGCGGTTGCATTAGCCGCCATATTGATTTTAAATGAGAACTGTTGTTGCTTAATATCTCCGCCATTTTCAACTTTTCGACATAAATGGTGGGAAAGAAAATTGTTGGAAATGCAATTTCCTACAATTTCTTTGGCACAATTTTTTTATACGTTCAATATTCTTCGACTTAAGGGGGAAAATAATGGAAGCGGAGGGGAAGCATAATTATTGAATTGTCTCATTTATTATTAACTTTACGACATAATTGTACAGAAACAAAAATAAAGAGAATTATATTTTATACAATTTTTGAAACTTCCAATGAAACATCAACCAAACTAAGTATATAAAAGACATAAAAAACATTGTATACATTAAGTTCACTTAATTTTATTAACTAGCGGGTTTTATTGGTTGAATTTGTCTGTCGATATTTTAAGTTTTATGTCAGCTAATATATCGTGATGTTCCAACAATTTTTTTTAAATTTTGGACCCTGTTGGGGGGAATTTTCCCATTTCCCCCCTTGTAGATCCGCCACTGTTTCTCTCGAAAAATTGTAGTAAATCGTAATTGCAACAATTTCAGTTCTTACACTTTTTGTCGAAAAGTTGAAAATGGCGGAGATATTGAACAAAAACAATTGCTACAAAATCAGTCAGGTCTTACGCTCGCACCTTTACCACTTAAATATTGATTTTATCAAAAAAATTAACGGCATCAAAATTGTACAAAATTTAATTCTCTTCATTTTTGTATAGGTAAATATTTGTTGTAAAACTAATAATAAACTAGATAATTCAATAATTATGCTATAACTGTCACTATTTTCCCCTCATAACTCGAAAAATATCGACCGCACGAAAAAAATTATAATAAATGAAATTATAGAAAATCGCATTTTCAACAATTTCAGTTTCTACACTTTTTGTCAAAAAATTGAAAATAGCGGAGATATTGAGCAAAAACGGTTCTCGTTTAAAATCAAGATGGCGGCTAACGCAACGGTGGAATTCAGTCGAGATTTTAAATTTATACTAATATTGCCCCTTCCTAAAGATTAGAAAAATAAAATTTGGGGCAGCTCCTAATGCAAGGTCAAATGCTATCCCGACTGTGCTATCTTCATATGTTTGAAATAACCGTCTTGTCATGAATTCTAAATCTTCCTTATCCGCTGCTACTACGACTTGGTCGTCCGCGAAATGTAGAGTATACAATGTTGTATCATCGTCAAGTTGAATTCCCATCCCTGAACAAGATCTTCTCCAGTGTTTTAGTGCTTCATTTAAATATATCTTAAATAGTACTGGGAAGAGGCAGCATCCTTGTCGTAATCCTTTTGTTACTGGAAATTCTTCTGATAAGCTGTTGTTTAGTTTGATTTTTGATGTGGCTTTATTGTATAGTTGTTTGACCGCGGCGATGATCGTGTTATTTAAGGAAGATCGTTCAAGAGACTGCCACAGCTTTCTCACAGGAATCGTGTCATATGCTTTTATGAGATCCACAAATAAAAGATGTATTTCCTGGCTTCTTGCAACTTTCTTTTCATTAAGTTGTGTTAGGGTAAATATGTGGTCTACGCAAGATCTTCCAGCTCTGAAAGATCTTCCAGATCTTCCAGAGCTGGAAGATCTTTGATCTTCGTGACATGAGAAATAAAAGCCCTACTCCGGAAATCTCATAATGTCCCCTGTAACTGGGATTTTAGAGCTTAGAATCTTTTTTTAATCTCTAGGTATCTTTGAGCTACTGAAGTTAATCCTACATCCTACTATTGGCTAATACTAATAATATTATGCGCAAGTAAATAAACGATTGAAGCAGGTTCTCTGTTTATCATTACTCCAATTTTATTTTCATGAGCTAATATCCAGCAGGTTATTAAAATGTAAATTTAAAAATTGGGTTATTTAATTCAGCTGATTTTTAATTAAATTCAAAATTACCAACTGTTCCGTTAATTTCATAACTGTTCATCATTGTTTTATTAACTTTTCAACATAAATAATATGACAGCCAGCGTAAAATCCATCGCAAAAATAATTACAGTATAGTTAACTGGACATGTTTTATTTATTTTTGTTAATGCGAACCTCCAGCGGCATATTTTATGTATAAAACCATTATCTCATTCGAAATCCATACATAAATAACATTGTTTCTATGTAGAATTATGAATAGTATATATTTTATATGCGTTCTGTAAAACGCACAAAATACACCATTAATCCTGGCAGCTTTAGCAATCATTCAACACTACACAGAATAAGTTTAGATGGAATAAATGGAATTTAATATTTTATTTAATTCCAAATATGTTTCATTTATAAATGAATTTTTTCGAGATATTTAGTATAATAATTTTACGCATTAATTATTTAATTTCAGTTATTTATGATTAACTTTTTTGTGAATATGGGGTTTTTAGAAAAAAATACGGAAATAGGTCGATATTTATTTATAAATTCTGATTTTTTGCCATATTGATCGTATGACTCCATCTCTGTGGCTAACAAGTAGTAGGAGAACCTACCTTGGGATCCAGGGGTGGTGAGTTTGAATCTCAGCTGGGTAGGAAATTTCTCATTTATTAAAAATTAATAAATGAAAATAGTTTCTATCCTTGTGGGATCGGTACTCACCGGAGGGACTGCAGAACGTTCTGATACGGTTAACATCTCTGTAAAGACAATGAAGCCGATTTTACTCAGTAACAAGACATTTACTCACACAATACACATTACACTATCGGAGTGCGAAATCACTGTACCATGCCAATAGCCATTAGTTGTCAAGGCATTTAAGCTAAATAAAAAAAAATAATATGACTATTTCATATAGGCCTCACCCATATGAAATATTAGTCTATACTAAAAACACAATAAAGATGCACTAGAAACAAACAAATCAAGGCACGTTGAATGTTACAAGGAGTACTCCCAAATCATGATTTACGAGGATATATTGATATAAAACTATTCTCCTTTTCATGAACATTTTTCAGTGCGTCACAAATTATACAAAAAAAAGGTAAGTCCGTGATAATACACATTTATGACATTTATTCTAACATGACATTTTAGTTAAATCTGACAGTTGTCAAATTTTATTTTCAATTTGGAATAAAACCAAATCAATTGTGTCTATTGCATTTATAAAATGGTATTTTCTTTCATTTGTATAGTCTTATAAATTGTACAGATTATATTGATAATATTATTATTTTATTTAATAAATAATTCTTTTTTGATTATGGCGCCATCTATCGACAACTAGAATAATCACCGAACTAGAATAATTACCAAAGTATTCAGAGACGTGCCTTTTTTTCTGTCACATACAATTTAATGCGTTAGAGAGAAATCGAAAAACTGTGACGCACTGAAAGATGATCATGAGAAAAAGAATAGCCTTTGATAAATGGCGTTACTTGATACCGAATTGCTCTCGGTTTTGACATTTTCCATTCATGAAATGACGTCTGTCAAAATTTTAAGCCAAATAACGTATTAGTCTGGTTTTTACAGACGTCGGAAGCAAACAACTTTTGTGTTTTCGGAAAAATGGAAAAAGTCGAGTTTCGTTTGGTGATTGTGATTAAGTTCCTCCACAAAAAGGCGAAAACGAATGTGCACATCAAAGCCAACTTGGACGAAGTATATGGTGAGGCTGCATCTTCGTTAGCAACAGTAAAATTTCGTATGAGTGTTTTTGATGAAAGAGCGTCCCAGAGACCAAATGAAGTCACCACGCCGAAAATTATCAACCAAGTCCATGACATGATTATGGCAGATCGTCAAATCAAGCTCACCATCATCGATCATCGAAATGATTCACCATCATTTGGACATGAAAAAGCTATCCGCGCAATGGGTGCCGCGTTTGCTCACAATTCGACCAAATGCGAAAACGTGTTAGTCGTATGTGACCACTTCGGGGATGCTTTTGGCGATGATAGGGCGCGATCCGGAGGATTTTTTCGCCGATTTATCACCATTGATGAAACCTGGGTGCATTATCACACACCGGAAACCAAAGAACAGTCGAAACAGTGGCGCAAACGCAACGAAAGCCCGCCGAAGAAGGCAAAAAGGCCTATTTTGAAGAGCTCGAGCAAAAGGACTATTCGGATGGGATAAAAAATTGAAACATCGTCTTACTAAGTGTATCGGGTTGATGATCAAGATGTTTTACAAAGTTTATACATTGTAAATCATGATTAGGAAGTGCTCCTTGTAACATTTAATGTGTCTTGGTTTGTTTATTTCTAGCGCATCTTTATTGTGATTTTAGTAAGTTATAATTATTTATTATATAATATTTAGTAATATACTTTATCGGGTTTGGCTGTGTTCATTTTTGTTTTTGCATAAATGTCTTGTCTAATTGGTTAGCCATTCCGAACAAGCAATATTCATTTAAGTGTACGATACTATCAACTATTGCAAGTTTTAAGATATAAGTTTTAAGGCTATGCTAGGTTATAAGAAGACTAAGAATGTATTTTAATTAAAAAAGATTACTACATCATATTGTACAATAGTGCAGTCATTGCAGCGTAAAAAAGGTTTTTACCTCCGAAATTTTTTACTATGAACCGATTTACATGAGATTTTGGAATTAGGCTTATCTTACTCTTAACTTCAAAAGTGATATTGACCTGAACTCCGTTTTTTATTTTTAGGGGTGAAAACAACCCTTTAATAGAGAAATCGACATTGAGCCATTTTATCGCCAGAAAACGTGTTTAATAATAAAGAGTGACATTGTGAAGTGTTTTCTAACACAATAACCTCATGTTAAACTCATTTTCATCCCCTTGAAAACCATACAACCCTTGCAAACAACCCCTAAATCGAAAAAATTTACAAAAAATTAATTTAGTATGACATAAAAAGATTTAAATATAGAATAAATGATATTTTACTTTCTCTATCTTAATTATCATATTGTTAACCCCCTTTCAATCCTTAAAAACAACACCTAAATAGAAAAAATTTACAAAAAATTAATTTGGTTTGACAAGAAGATTTAAATATAGAGTAAATAATAATTTACGTTCTCTATCTTAATTATTTAATTGTTAACCCCTTTCAACCCTTAAAATTAACCCCTCGATTAAAAATTGTATAAAAAATTTCTTTTGATAAACTAAAAAGGATTTAAATATTGTTCCACGTTCTTGAAAAAGCTATGCTACAAAATCATATGCTCAAGATCTTTAATCCTTAAAAGTACCTCTAAATTAAAACATTGAATATGTATGATTTAGTTTTTGGGCCATAACTAGTTTAATTTTGAAGCTATCACAACTTAATAAAAAAAAATTTGGAAGGTAATTAAAAGAGCTACAACTTTTTTTTATTATAATATGTAGCGAAAAACCTTTTATTTTAAAACGGTGAAGGGGCAAAGGGCTCGAGAGAGACTGTGGTTTCGCTACCGCGCGCTTTTTAATCAATCATACCTTCTTCAATTTTTGTGTGATAGGAAAAACAAACAAATCATAATTTTTGTCAAAAAAAACCTTTTTTTTTATTATCACACTTTTTTTACGTATCTTTCATTATTTTTGAGATATTGAAACACGACAATATAGCTAAACATAATAATATACATAAACTTGACAAAATTCGTGCTACATAACTTTTTTAGCACCTCGGTGGCTCAAGTCATCAAGAGATTTAAGGTGTGGGTTCTTACAACAATATTTAAGCCAAAGAAAAGAAATTATTAATTTTTTTTGGGCGCCATTAATAGATCAAAATCTATTGCTATATATCTATATAAAAATTACATAAATGTTACGTAAAATGGTATCCCTTTGAATAGTAATGGTACTTACCCTTGGTGTCTGTGGTCGTCTGTATTTCCTAATACAATAAGGAACATAGATGGATTGTGCGAACAGAAAAAGACGACATAAGTTTAAAACATAGTTATCATTTATTCAGATAGAAAATTGTTAAAAAAAAACTGAGTTGGTTAGAAAAGTAAAAAAAATAAGTCTCTCGCGTTTCATTTTAAAAGTTCGAAAAAAGAAAAAAGGAACGAAACAGTTTATTGCAAAATACCTGGTGATGATCTGTTGTTGATGAGCTGCTGGAATCTGGTTAGCTCGCAAGAGCTGTGGTGGATCTCACTTTCACTTTACAATTTTAGATTTAAAGCACTGTTACATAATTGTTATTATATTATACGAAAAATAAAAATTCCATGGTTTTTTTTGTTTTATGAAAAGAAAATGCCTGCGTTCATGATTATTAGTGATACTTCTCACTGACTTGATAATAAAACATACTTTATTTACACCATTATCTTTAAAAAAAAAAACGGAACCGCGTTCCACGAAGATTGAATTAAGTTCGGTCTGCACGAGACATATTAAACGGAAATCTTATCCGCAAAAGTTGAATTAAGTTCTGTTTGCACGAAACATATTACACGCCGTACTAGGAAAAACTATTCCTTTATTGTACCGGACACAACACAGAGAATATACCGCTATGGTATTTAAGACAACATATCGCACTTGCGATTTTCACGACAGAATCTTTAAGATCCCATTTTGCCTATTTAGGCACGGACAAGAAAAAATGCATGTCTTCACTGCATGGCCGCTAGAACTTAATTAAATTCTTCTTGTCCTAATCTCGGACAAGATTCCTCTCTGCTCTAAATTCACCTCCCTTTTTCACAGCTATCACCTAATTTGACCAATAATCATCATTCCGAACATTTTCGTACCAATCACATAGTTGGAAAATAATACTTAGACCATCCTTATTATGGTCATACGTTTCTTTTTCGGCCAATCACCATCGCTGTCCTTTTTGTAACCATTTAAGGATTTCCACGAAAGTTACTGCGTTGCAATTTTGTGGAGTTCTTAGATTTCTATCATTCAAACACTTTGCAATATTTCCTATTCTTATTTTTATGAGACTTATCCTGTTCCAAAGTAAATAACTCCTAGGAATTCTGTCTCCGAGCCCTAAAATCTCTTTGTAGTTTTACTGACTGCAATAGCTAAATCACCCACTTAGGCGTCTAGCATTTCTTAGAATATTAATTATTCCGCTTTCACGGGTGATCTATGAGAAACGCCTCGGGTGCTATTTTACGTGAAATTTTCTATCGATACGACAGAGTCGGACTTTGCGATATTTAGGCTGTGGTTTTCAGCATGTTTCAATATTATGAAAAGCAGGTGTTTTTTTTTAAATTCGAAATTTTTTTTTTCTTAAAATCGAGATTTTTTCAAAAAATATGTGCTCCAAAGCAGCGAAACTGCTAAAATCCATCAAACTCTTTATATTAAAGTTGATTCTAGACGGAATACGATTAATTTTAATTTTGGTGGAAATGGCACTTATGAAATCCATTGATTTAAAAAAAACATTAGATGTTCCTCTTTTTTTCATTACAGCTCACTCATTTTACGTACAAAAGACTTTTTACAGTGCTCATTTTAAAGCTTATTTTAAGCACTATAAAATTCTTTCCATTAGCATGCATAAAATTTTATTGCTCTCCGCTAGATGGCATTGAATACATCGATTAAATTTCACACAAAATAAAAACGGCTTTGATCTTCAATATCTCGCTTAATGTTGAACTTAGAACACTCTTTAAAAAACCAGTTTGTTAATTTTTTTATCTGCTACAATTTTGTTTATTATAATATTATCGTTAAAATGCATATTTTTTGAGATATTTGCAAAAAACTGTTGAAAATCGTGAGAAAATTCCGAATTTTCAATTGCCAATAACTTGAAAAGTATTGGGTTTTTGAAAAAACTTTATGCAACAGTTTTTGCTTAAAATTAGGTCTTCTATAGATATAGATATCTGAGGTTATTAAAAAAAATTTCCACCACCGAAAAGGGGTGGCAACCACCCCCAGGGTGAAAACGGAGTTCGGGCCAATATCACTTTTGAAGTTAAGGGTAGGATAAGCCTAATTCCAAAATTTCATGTAAATCGGTTCATAGTAAAAAATTTCTGAGCTAAAAAGCTTCAATGACTGCACTACAATTGACAATTAAAATGGCGAATGCCGCGTTTCCCCATATATAATTGGTGAAGGAGCCAGCATCGAAAACTGAATTGTTTAGATTAAATCAGCTATCTTTATGTAAATTTTAACATAGAAAAAATTTATGCTCTAACTCTAAAGGAATACTATCTGTATTCGTCGTAAGATTCGCCATCTTCTATATCCTAACTTCCTCACACCTTCTTCAACACTTCAACATAATCAATCGTCTTCGATATGTTCTGCCTCCTGGGTTTTTTTGGTAATGTCTTTGATCGCCCTTTAGCATTATTTTCATGTGACCGCCCATCTTATAATAGCCATATTTGTATCCGCTACTAGGTCAGGTTCTCCATACAACATAGCCACCTTTTTGTTACTAATTATATGCGACACACCTTATTTGACTTTATGGACAAGAGTTTTAACTTTTCATTAAATGTATCATAATGCTGTTTATTTAATTTATTTCTTTTATCTCTCGCGCTTCTTCTTCTTCTTCTCGTAGCACTACCACCCGGGGTCGATCTTGGCGGATCGCACAACATGCTTCAATCTCAAACGGTTGTATCTTAAATCTGACCCCACGTTACCTTTTCAACGGATTCAAAGGACGCCCTAAGGGGGTTCTCCCTGTCAGGGCTTCGTCCCAGATTAACTTGGCAAGGCCAGTATTAGGGAGCCGATGGACATGACCAGGCCATCTTAGACCATGGGATTTAATTTCTTGGACGACGTCGCTAGCCTTATAATATATCTATTTGTTCTCATTCGGTTCTCATTTTCAAAAAGAGATGGAGAAAGTATTTTGACAGTTTATTAAATGAAAAATTTGACAGACAGCCTGTGGAGTTAACGGAGACAGTAACAGCAATGATTATCGGAATAACAAACGAGGAAGTGGCTCAAGCGCTTCAAAAAATAAAGAGCAGTCGAACCAGATGATATTCCTGGGGAAGTGTGGAAAGCATTGGGAGATACAGGAATAAGTTGGCTAGCAGGTCTATTTAATAGAATTATGGAAGTTGGACAAATGCCAGACGAATGGAGAAGCAGTATATTAGTACCTGTCTACAAAAACAAGGGAGACATACAACAATGTACAAACTACAGGGCTATAAAACTATACTTAGCCACACCATGAAAATATGGGAGAGAGTAATTGATAGACGGATACGTGAAGAAACCGAAATATCCGATAATCAATTTGGCTTTATGCAGGGCAGATCAACAACAGATGCAATTTTCATTGTAAGGCAACTAATGAAAAATACAGAAATAAAGAGACCAACGCTCACATGGTATTCATTGATCTTGAGAAAGTATATGATAGAGTTCCTCGAGAGATTCTGTGGTGGGCACTCAATAAGAAAGGAGTCCCTGGCGAATATGTAAAGATTGTGAGAGATATGTATGAGGGAGTAACGACTAGTGTTGAGACAGGTGTGGGAGAGACTGATAAATTTCAGGTGAAAGTAGGATTGCACCAAGGCTCGGTGCTTAGTCCTTATTTATTCTCATTAGGTTTAAAACTTAGTAGGACAAAAACAGAGTATTTGGAATGTTCATTTAAAGATGGAGTTACTACAAATAAAATGGTATCTTTGCATGGTGAAATGATTGTGAAAAGCAATAGTTTTAAGTACCTAGGATCGGTATTACAGAGTAATGGAGAAATAGATGGAGATGCATGTGGCGGAAATGAGAATGCTTAGATGGATGAGTGGAGTGACAAAGAAGGATAAAATTAGAAATGAGTATATTAGGGGAAGTCTAGGTGTGGCACCAATTGATGCCAAAATGAGAGAGCATAGGTTAAGATGGTTTGGTCATGTTCAACGTCGAGACGTTAATCACCCAATACGAAGAATAGCTGAAGTGCAGATTCCTGGAAGGAGTAGGAGAGGAAGACCTGGGGAGAGACGATAAGGCAGGACATGTTGGTAAAGGGGATTAACATTGATATGACCCAAGATAGAATTGTGTGGAGAAATGCAATTAGGGAAGCCGACCCCGCATAGGGATAAGGTAAAGAGAATAATGATGATGATTTGTTCTCATTCGGTATTGGTTAGTATTCGGGTAGTGATAGGGTCCGAAGATCCATCTATGGATTTTTCTCTCGAAATATCGGAGTTTTCTTTCAATTGCTTTTGTCAGCGTCCACGTCTCACACTCATACTTCTACATATTTATCTTCTAGAGATAAATCGATTTCATGCATAGGTGTCAGTTTTGGGTAGGGCAACAGTTATTTTATCGCATAACTTTTTTATCTTTAATTTTTAAGGATTTTTGACTCTGGATTATTAAATTATGAGATATTTTACAGCTAAAAGGTACTCTTGTTTTAAGTCGATAGAATACACCGTTTTCTAGAAAAATCAATTTGAAAATTTTTGTTTTTTTGAATTTCCAAAAAAAAATTTCAAAAAAACTACACTTGAGAGCAAAATAATCGACTCACTTGCTGAATAATTGTATACGTGGAATTTCCTAAACCTGTTGTCCGATTTGAGTGATTTTTTAGTAAGTTATAGCCTTATTATTTAAGAAAATCGATGTAATATTATTGTTGCTATACAGGTAAAGGTCATTAAATGATCTTTATACCGAATAAAATTTTTATACCGGTTGTAACAACCATACTGTGTTTTTTCTTAAAGTTCGGAACACCCTGTGGAGTATTCTAGCATATAAAAAATATTTAAATTAAAATTCAATTGTAGGCTTACGCTTTATTAACATTTTCTTTTTTGACTCATTTGCTTATGTTGGATAATAAAAAAGTTAGGTAGGTACGTTTAAGAAAAAAAACACCCTATGATTGTTACACCCGGTATAAAATGACCTTTGCCTGTCTAGCAATAATAATATTACATAGATTTTCTTAAATAATAAGGCTGTAACATACTAAAAAAATCACTCGAATCGGACAGCAGGTTTAGGAAATTCGAGACTTCTAACGTGTACAATTCAGCAAGTGAGTCGATTATTTTGCTCTCAAGTGTATTTACAAATCCGAAAACTGGTACGTTTCTTTATATTTCATAGGTCTGGATCCCGCGTATGAAAAAAAAGTTGATTAAAAGCAAGCTAAAAATTTGTTAATAGCTTAAGGGTGTCTAGTCGGACAAACTTTGATATATGGGAACACTGGAACAGGGGAAGTTTTAATTGTGGAACAGGTTAAAAATTTGGAACGGTCAGACCACGAAAACGGCACATGTATTTTGTCCGACAGAACAGACTTAAACTCTCCGAACAGAGATTAAACTCTCATGCAAAAATCAGACTGCTATTTATCACCTGTCATAATTCCTGTCATTTGACATATTCTACATGTTCCACTCATTAAAAGTCCCATTTGGTGATAAATAGCAGTCTGATTTTTGCATGAGAGTTTAATCTCTGTTCGGAGAGTTTAAGTCTGTTCTGTCGGACAAAATACATGTGCCGTTTTCGTGGTCTGACCGTTCCAAATTTTTAAACTGTTCCATAATTAAAACTTCCCCTGTTCCAGTGTTCCCATATATCAAAGTTTGTCCGACTAGACACCCTTAAGCTATTAACAAATTTTCAGCTTGCTATTAATCAACTTTTTTTCATACGCGGGATCCAGCCCTATCAGAGATGAATCGACTTCATTAATTGCGAATTTGTAGTACGGGTCATATGCATCAGTTTTGGGTATGTCATTTTATCGCATAACATTTTTATCTTTAATTTTTAAGCATTTTTGATTCTAGATTATTTTATGAAATATTCTAGTATTAAAAGTTGCTCTTGCTTTAAGCTGGTAAAATACACCGTTTTTTTTTAATTTTTCAATTTTTTTTCAAATTCAAAAAACGAAAAATTTTCAAATCGATTTTTCTAGAAAACTGTGTGTCCTATCGACTTAAAGCAAGAGTACCTTTTAGTACTAGAATACCTCACAATTTAATTATCCAGTGTCCGAAATGTTTAAAAGTAAAAGACAAAAAAGTTATGTGATAAAATAAGCGTTGCCATACCAAAACGGGCGCCTATGATCGATACGAGAAATTCGCAATGGATGGAATCCATTTATCTCTGGAAGATAAATATACGCACCGATTTTCGTTTTTCTAAATTAAAGCGTTCTGGAGGTATTTAAGAAAACTAATTATAAGACACCATCTTCAAAGAGCTCTAGCTCCCTTATAGTCGAGGAAATGAAGCTGAAAAAATGGCAAAACCTCGCAATTTTTTCGTCCAGCATCGATTTGTACAAAAATTTGGGTTTTATTCTCATTACACCCTCTAGTTCATTTTCTATATTGAGCCGTTGTACGCTTTTGGTTTTTTAAGGGTGAAAACTACCCCTAATTGTAAAAAATTATAAAATAACATTTTAAACTTTAATATTTTCAAAATTTGGTTCTTATTAGTTACATAATGATTGTTTTATGCTTTAAGATATACTATCATAATATTTCAACCCTTAAAACCACCCTTGTTGGAGCAATATATAAAAAATTTACTTTAATAATAATTTAGAATAATTTCGGCTTGCATCGATTTACATAAAAATTTGGGATTAGGATCATCTCACCCTGTACTTCATATTCTATATCATGTTTAAGGGCGTTGATTATTTTTAGGGTTGTAAACTACCCCTTATTGTCAAAAATTATATAAAAACATTGTAAACTTTAATATGGGTAAAATTTGGTTTTGATTGGTTAAATAATGATTGTTTGATACTTTATGATATAATTTCATAATATTTCAACCCTTAAAAACCACCCTTAATAACATTACAGTTTTTAATATGTAGATATTTTAATAGATCTATACAGAAAAAAAAGTAGAATTAAAGAATTACAAAAACATTTATTTACGCAAAAATACGAATTTACAAATATGTACAAATACAAATACAAATAGTTTTTTAGTCATCTTCCAGTATACAAACCGGTTCTGTGGTATTATACATACATTGAAAATTATCCATAAGCGGACTATCCGAATTTTTCGAAAGAAAAAATTCGTTTTATAAACATAGCTCCTTCATTTTTGTCGATAAAAAGTTTTTTCAAAAATGACTTTGTAGGATTTTTGAAGAGTTATAAGACTGTGTAAAATTAATTCCGTAAGCTCCCTTAGTTTTTTATTAGGGTGGTTTTAAAGGGCTCGAATAAGGGGGTGTTTGCTCGTAAATAGAGGTTTTAAACAGCTATCTCTCGCTAACTGTCCACTGTAATGAAAATCTATGCACAAGACGATTTTAGTTATTAAAAGGCTACAATTTAGTAGTCCATCATTTTTTTCGTATCTCCAGTATTTTCGAAGATATTTTGAAGTAAAAGGTGAATAATGGGAAATTCCAAAAAATTAATTTTTCTTTAAACTCCAATTTTTTTAAAATTATTTCTTTTAAATAGGTAAAACTTCTTGGGTGTATTGATAATACAAATATAAAAGGAATTACAGAAAGGTGAAGACCAATTTTTAATTAGGAGGGTAGCTAGGGGGTTGTTTTCACTGATTTTTTCATAGAGAAAAGCAGGTACCGACCTTTTTTTGATCATAAGTCGCTTAATTTTCAGGCTAGAAACTTTTTATTATTATTTCTTGAAAGGGCTAACTGTATTCTTGAAAAAAGATTATTTCAGTTTTCCTCGAAAAATGCAAAGTTTTTCCGTTATTTTACATTGACTATTTCAAATTATACATTTGACGAAAAAAGCTAATTTTAACATGCCGTATCTCGGTTTGTATTGGTCTTAAAGATATAACAGAAAAAGAATTTGGTTTATGTTACTAAAAGATACAATTTTGATGTCTACAGTTTTTTTGATTAAATGCATATTTTTCGAGGTATTCTCAAAGAACCCTCTAAAAAGTCGATTTTTTCGTCGAAAAACTGTTATTTTCAAGCGCGAATAACTCGAAAAATATCAGTTTTACGAAGAAAATGTAAAAAACATTTTATTCTTAGAATTACTGCTTACATCGATTTACATGGTTAAAATGTAATAAAAAATTCCCTCCCCCGAGATGGGGTGGCAACCACTCTCAAGATTTTAGCGTAAAGCGGCTTGATATAGAAAATGATCCTTGGACCATTCCCTACCATCTGTGAAAATTTCAAGTAAATCCATGCTGGACGAAAAAATGGCGAGCCAAAATGCCTCATTTCCTCGACTATTAGGAAGCATTTTCGGACTACATGAATTGAGCTAAATTGTCTTAAAATTATCTGAGGAATCTCCTGTCTTTGTTTGTCGGTAGAGTTTCTGGACACCCTGTATAAACGATTTCAACTATTATTATTTTTACACTAGTAAATGTGAGTTTGTGAACTTAATTTTGGTTTTATAACCAATAATAACAATAAGTCTTCATTTTCTTATTCCACCCATCTCAGCTAAAATCGCAATCTGACTTTTAGTAGAGATGCACAAATTTAGCCCGAGGACGTACACTGTAACGGTTAACGATACCATCGATTACTTCTCGAATATTACAGTTAAATTCTGCGGTGGTACTCCGAGCACTGTAGAATTTATTCGTGGGACACAGTTAACCGTATGGTTAAACAAGCAGTTGTTATTATTAATAATAATAATAATCAATATTGATCGAAAGCTATCTCAGTAACTAAATAAGTAATCAAATAATTAAGATAAGTGGTGCTACGGGGACCAAAAGCTTTTTTATCTTAGTGTTTACAATATGAGGATGCTTTCTTGGATTTAGTTTTAAATAATCTTAGAAAAATTTTAGAACATTTTATTCAGAGGGAAATAATGCAAGCAGGCAATATTGAATATTGTAGGATTTACATTTTCCTAACCTTTTGACTGTTACCCATAAGATGTTAATCTCCATATGCCAACGGAATATTAGACCCATAAGATGAATCATCTGCAGAACGCGGGAGCCGCGTTACCGGCGCTTAAACAAAGTTTGTCAAAACGTGGGAGCCGCGTTGCCGGCACTTAAACAAAGTTTGTCAAAACGCTGGTGCCAATTCATTTATTCATTCAGTATAGTTTGTTTAGTGAAAAAAACTCACGAATGTGGTCAATTTAATTAAGTGTTTTATTCATTCAAACATTGATAAAAAAAGATTTTTCTTTTTTTTATTTCTATGTTTTTTGCACGGATAATCGTTGAGCCTATCTTTAGAAACTCATCTCATCAAATTCCATATTACCATTCTTTTACTGCCTATCCGGAAGTTCCTTTATTATCGCATCTCCACCCTGTCTGTCGGTAGTTTTTATCTAGTCCCTCTAGTTTATTCCAGAACAAGCAGGATTCAGACCCGGAAAGTGCTGCTGCAGTCAAATTCTTAATCTCACCCAACATATTGAAGATGGTTTTGAACGGAAAGAAATAACAGGAGTAGCGTTCATAGACCTAACTGCCGCCTATGACACATCAACGGCTACTCGCAAAACTCTACGAAACTACAAAGGATTTCTGACTAATAAGGTTAGTAAAATGTCTCCTCCAGAATAGAGGCTTCTACGTAACGCTCCAGTCCAAGAACAGTCGGTGGAGGGACCAAAATAATGGGCTCCCACAGGGAAGTGTCTTCACGCCTATTCTATACAACATATACACCAACGACCAACCCATACACCAACAAACAAGGCAATTTATTTACGCTGATGATACAGCTGTGGCAGCTCAGGGAAGAACCTTCAATGAAGTCGAAGTGAAACTGACAGATGCCCTGGGAGACTTAGTTCTATACTACGATGAAAACCATATGAAACCTAATCGCACAAAAACCCAGGTATGTGCTTTCCACCTTAGAAACAAGCATGCCTGAAGGCCACTGGAGGTGGAATGGCATGGTCAGATGCTGGAACACAACGAGACACCAAAATACCTCGGTGTACGTCTGGATAGAACCCTGTCTTACCGATACAACTGTCAAGATGTCAAGAAGAAAGTAAGTGCCAGAAATAAT
Source organism: Diabrotica virgifera virgifera (assembly GCF_917563875.1). NCBI lineage: Eukaryota > Metazoa > Arthropoda > Insecta > Coleoptera > Chrysomelidae > Diabrotica > Diabrotica virgifera. The sequence continues at coordinate 211,421,025 of NC_065449.1, forward strand.
ATCATCCGCAAGCTACCTTATACAAAATTGGGAGCACAACCACACACTCTCCGCACTTCTGCCTTAGCATTATGTTTTTCGGCCGCGGAGTTTGGAGCACTAGTATGGGCAAACTCTGCGTACGCAAAGAGCGTCGACGTGGCTCTAAATGAAACGGTTCGTATAATATCGGGTTGCCTGAAACCGATACCTATCGAAGAGGTATACCCCATAGCTGGGATTGCTACACCACCTATCAGGAGGAAGGTCACGTCAGAGGTAGAACGAAAAAAGCAGGAGATGGACCGAAGACACCCCTTACATGACCACCAAACTCAGCCAAGCAGACTAAGATCTCGGAAAAGCTTTCTGAAAACATCAAGATCCATCCCTGAAGCGCCAGAGACGCGCCGTATACACCTATGGCAAGCGTCAGCTACCGCAACACATTTTCCTCCCTAAGAGGAAATGGCTGCTGGACACAATTTACTGTATCCGACTTGAAAAGCGCTAAACAGACTAAGAACCGGCGTTTCACGTTGTGCTAGTAACCTGAAAAAAATGGAAATACCAGGAGGACGATACCTGCGGCTGTGACGCGGTCCAGACCAGCCGGCATCTACTATCATGCACAGATATGAGAGAGATCTGTACAGAAGAAGACTTAATTTTAGCAAATGACAAAGTCATCTATGTGGCCAACCATTGAAAATACAGAATTTAAAGTTGTTGGTGTTCCGGACACGGAAAGTAAGTAAGTACTCCCTTATCTACTCTCTTATAAGTCTCAAGTCAAGACTTATTGGCACCCTGTCATTCTGCAGTTCCCAGAATTCAATATTTCTTATTATTTATATTTTATCTACAGTCGGAAAAATGAAAGAATACCCATGAACGATCACATCAATCATCTATTTTGTATTTGCTATCTTTTTCTACAAGAAACGTTTGTTATTTATAGGAAAGGCAGCAAATACAAAATAGGTGATTGATGTGATCATTCATGGGTATTCTTTCATTTTTCCGACGTATCTGTTATTCCATCCTTTTTTTTGTGTGTATATGATCAAAATGTTACCACCTGAAGTCACTCTTTGTCCGTGTACCGTCCTAATCTTCTCTTATTAGCCGTTATGACTTTTCTGCAGTTCGATCTTTATGATCTTTACTATTTATTATATCTTTTTATTAATTGTATAGTCTACTCATTATTTATTTTTTTAACGTCTGAGTTTTCATATTTTTGTTATACAAATATTATCGAAAAAAGAACAAGAGTTCAAGTAAAGACTATTGAGATATTTATTTCTCCACACTTTTTTTTCTGTTATGCCTGTCAGTTTTTTCTATCTAGGAATTAGCGTCGATTAAAAAATTAAGTAGGTACAAAAATACCTCCACTTACGCTGCCTCATCTTAAGTGACATCTAGATGCTCAATATTTTGTCAATATATTGCATAATATTTAATATTGTACAATATATTGATCGTCTGTAAATCAGATTGAACCATTGCGCAATATATTGAGTGAATCAACAGGACTTTCATTTTTATTATGCAATATAGTAATATTGAATCGTCTATGGCAATATTGCGCATTATTGGTTAGTTCAGTCGTGAATATAGTGGTGCGGTTAAAAATCTGGCTGCCAAAGGAAAATAGGAAGAAAGAAAGTTTATTATAGAGTGGACCGATGTATATCGGTCATTACCGGCTCTGTGGAATATCATACAGATTATAGTAACATAATATTAATAAAAAAAAGAACAGTACGATCAGTTGCTCCGAGAATATAAAGATATTATCCAGATGCAGAAAGTTTTGAAAATTACTTGCTTCAGTACCTTATCTTAAATCATTTAATAAATTTTCATGAGTGTACTTATTTCCTTTTTTTTTTTTAACTATTCCTTCATCCACCTGCGTTTATTTTCCTTCGTCCTTTTTATAGATACAACTAATAGAATAGCCACACAACTCACTGTCTTTTCCACATGTTGACAGCACCAGTTTCAGTCGGGAACCAATTTATTGTGCAATAATATTGCATCGTGTGGGTCGACCTACTAATATTATTGTACAATTGTACAATATATTGACGTTTATTGACCGTCTAGGGGCCGCTTTACGCGAACCTGAAATTCCGCGATTTTCAAATCTCGTCGATTCGTCTTTTGAGCGTCACCAATCTCTCGATTATCGATTATAGATTTACCCAATTTATTTTGTGTTACGTATTTCTTATCTACAGTTGTGTCTACGTGCGTGTTTGTCACGAAGGTTGGAGTCTGCGAAGTGCTTATTTTTATACCGGGATTTTTTATTTTATGTCTACGAAGACTTGAAAGACTGCTAATGTTATCAAAAGAGGTAGAGCTGATTCTCCTGTATCAAAAAAGAAAAGAAAAACGTTATATTTGAAATGGATTAAGATAATTAAAGATTTTGATATAAAAATTACGTAAATTTTTTAAATTAGCAAAAAAGTTTGGTGGGAATCGACGATCAGAACAAATAAAGTACAAAGAAAAAAATTCTCGAAGCTGTGAAAAGTGTATTATTCAATTCAATTAAATTCAACCATCGTTCGTAAATGACACGGTATTATTATCAAGATGAAAAGGTATCAGGTGAATAGGAAAAACTGTCCTATTAATCAGAACCAGAACACAGTGTGCTCCCAAGCTAAGCAGATTTGTGAAAAATTGAAAGAGGATGCTGGGTAGTAACGGTTGATTCATCCGATTCAAATGTGGCTGTAATTGTCATAGTACTGCAGAAAGTGGAGAAGCGGCTGATAAAGATCTGCGTCTTGCTATCCAGAGAAATTAAAATTTATGATAGATGAATGTGGCCAACCTAACCATATTCAACGTAGATGAGATTGGCCTGTTCTGGAAGAAGATGGCTAAAAGAACTTTTATCGTACGTGAAGAGAAAACCTTCCAGGTTTTAAGGCCGCCCAAGATCAATTGACAGCTAAGGTTTACGCGAATGTAGCTGGCGATCGTAAGTTAGGAAGCCATCTTAGTTTATCGCTCAGAAAGTTCAAGAGCATTACAAAATAAATATTTATAAAGTCTTTCTAGTCCGCAGTACATCGTCCTTCTTCGAAGATGATTACAAAAGTCTTAAAAATGGTCTTAACTGCTTCGTTTGAGTGAGTCTGCCACTTTCTGAAAAAATTTAGAGTGCAGGTTGGACGCGTTTTCGCGTCCCGCGTCATTAACATATTTACGTTGTCGGACTAACGAAACGTTGTTATAAATTTGTCGGACAAGAGATCGACAATCTTTATTAATTAATAATATAAGTCCTACTACATTGAAAATTAAGAGTTTTGTAATAACAAAACTACCGAGCTAGAGTGCAGAGTACATCTTGCTGGTGTCGGACTATACAATTTTGTTATAACGCGGGACGCGGAAACGCGTCCAACCTGCACTCTAAAATTTTTCAGAAAGTGGTAGACTCGCTAAACGAAGCAGTTAAGGGCATTTTTAGGACTTCTGTAATCATCTTCCAAAAAGGTCGATTTACTGTGGGACTATTCCTGTGATTTTGAAGTCTAATAGTAAAGCTTGGGTGACAGCTTCCGTTTTTTGAGGACCGGTTTAGTCATCATGTCATACCTGAATTCGAACGTTATTGTCAATCTAAACAAATTTCATTTAAAGTGATTCTAATCATCGACAACGCACAAGGTCTTCCCTCTGCAACTTTAACTAGTTTTTAATTCATGTCTGAAAGTTGAATTTTTGCCACCTAATAGAGCCAGCTTATTTCAATTGATAGATCAGTTCGTCGGAAAACCTAAAATCTGCAGGATGTTATAAGAAAGTATTACACCAGACAATCATTTGCACACCTGCATGCGGTTATAAGAGTTCTCTCTTAAATACTTTTGGAAACAATCCGACGTTTTAGATGCAGTGAAAATCATTGGTCAATCTTGGAACGAAATTTCACAAAAAAACATTAAATGATGTCTGGAAAAATTTTATTATCTACACTAAAATGGAATTGACGCCAGAGCCTGATGAAATTAGTAATACGATTAAAGAAGTTGTTGGTATAGACATGCAAATAATTGAAAGAAGTGAAAAGTGATGCCGTTTAACAAATGTTGGGTTCTTACAATCAGGAGCTGACAATTGATGAACTCATATAAATACATTAGGAAGAGCAAGATATTGAAGAAACTGATTGTTTGAATGCTGTTCAAACTCAGGATCAAATGATGCTTGGAAGCCACTGAAGATCTCAGTTATGACTAAAACGAGTCATATAGAAGCCTAATCCAGGAAGCTTCTACGGGTGCAGATAAACTAGATAAGTCATTCGTCAGTTGTTTTGAAGGTCTCTTAGTTCAGACGACGGGCGAAATTTCGAATCCACACTTTTCCAAAACGTTTGCCGATTAATTAATATGAACAAAAAGTGATGTAAATAATCACAAGAGTTCCTGATCCATTCTTCCGGTAATTTTTTTTAAATCTTATGCCAAGTTGAAATTATAATGAAGTTTTATTTGGTTAGTATTTGATTATTTTGTAAAGTTGACTTAGCCTATTTTCACTAGAACTCGGTTCTGGTAGGTTTCTGACGACTTTAACCGACACAAACAGATCTCAACTTAGCCTTCGTGATGGCAATCGACGCGCCTCACGTCTACTTCCAAAATACCAATGAGCTTCGATGCTGAATCGCTCACGTTAATTAACATATTTCAACAATAATAGAGGTAAGTATTTTCTTTGTACATGATAATTTCTGAAATGCCAAATTCTTTCTTTCATATCCATTCCTTCATATTCCACTGCTAGCAATTTAACGTAACTAACCAGCTTCGTTCAATGATTACACAATAATTGTTGATTTGTAAATGATATAGTAGATTATGATACTCGACCTCGACCATGGACAACAGATATGTAGCAGTAGAAAAAAATCAATATTAACTTTTAGTTACATGTGTTTCCTCAAGTTCTGTTGAATATATGACTATAGGATAAGTGGAATATAGAATGCTACCTCGTAGCGACTGCCAATAGTGCAGATAGCGAATAAATGTATAAATGCATGACCAGTGCAACGCCACAGGGGTTAGCAATTCTTGCGGTTACGACCTGTACACCGTGATATCTGATCGTCAACTAATTTTCATACAATGTCTTTAATGGTATTCCTTGTGCGAACAGCTTTTTATCGACGAAGGTGGATTTCCACTAAAGATATGAAAAATGGCACGATTATCTTTTATTTCTGCTGTTTTCCATAACTGTTTGACCTTATTTATTATAATGGATGGTGACGTAATTTAAAATATTTGATTTGAAAAAAAAATCATTTTTTTAATGGCCATAATGGTTATGGCTGAACCGATCCGAAGTCAGCGGCACTTGTAAATGATTGATTTTGATTAATGGAAAATAAGTTAAAGATATCTGTGTACAGTGAAATAATAATTTGGCGAATAAGTAATAATAGTTTCAAGTATGTATACAGTGATGAGAAAAGATGTAAAACATAATAAATTGTGAGGTAGAAAGAGATAAAACTAGTAGAGGTGGAAATTATCGATATAAACGTATAAATTAACGTTAAATTACATAATTTTCCACCTTTACACTTAGACGTATCGGAGGAGAATGACAACTGTCACTGTGACAGGAGAATTTTATAAAATACTCCTGTCACAGACGTCTTAAGGTGGGAAACTATGTGATGTAATGTTAATTTCACAATGTATTATGTTTTCCATCTTTTGCGGTATTTTGCCGGTTATTGGCGCGCTCATCACTGTATGATTAGACTTACAGAGTAATGAGAAAATATATGAAGATGCGTGCAGCAGAATTAAAGCGAGATAGATTAAATATAAGGAGGCGAGTGGTGTTTTGTGTGACAGAAAGATTTCAATAAACCTAAAAGACATTCACAAATACAGAATTCGAAGAGTTCTGAATTCGAAGTCATAAGATCATCAATTATGTACGGAAATGAATGTTTGACAGTTACAAATAATGAATTTGGTGATAGACTCTCGTAAGGTGCTAGTCCAAAGCATCTAATGTAGATACAGGTAATACAAATTTTACAGCAGTGCTTTTCCCCAGCAGCTGTGAAAAGTGAGTAGTCGGTATACCGAGATACCAAAATTCGTATATGCTCTATAATTAAAAAAGAAAGTTGTTTGATTTTTTACAATATCTCCGTTCATTTTAAAGATACTGTATCCATTCAAAAACCAGTTAAAGGGGAATTTAAAGTATAAAACAACATTAGTCATATCAATTATTCAAATGTTTAGTATTTAAAAGGTGCGCAAAAAAGGTGATACTCGCGCTATCAACCTATCTGAAAGTACTGATATCTCCGACAGTTTTTATGCTACAGTAATGAAAAAACAAATACAATTTTTCTCAAAAAAAAACCAACTTTTTTGTACTGAATCATTTTGTAGTATCTCGTATCATTTTAGAGTTACACAGAGAAAAAGACAGATTAAAAAAATTAGAATTGCGATCTTATTTTTTTTTTTCAAAAACCATGCATTTTGACCAGTCCAATTTCTTGAGCATAAAAATAATATTAAAATAAAAGGTATTGCAGAAATAAAATGATGTTTTTAAATTCTGTTGGATGCTAATTTAAATCTACTTCATATTTTTACTTTAAAATATATGAGTGATCAATATTTTCTGAACCGTATCTCGCTTAGTGTGAATGCAATGATATTTATTAGTGCTTATTTTATAGGTCTGGATCCCGCGTATGAAAAAAAAGTTGATTAATAGCAAGCTGAAAATTTGTTAAGCTTAAGGGTGTGTAGTCGGATAAACTTTGATATATGGGAACACTGAAACAGGGGCAGTTTTAATTGTGGAACAGGTTAAAAATTTGGAACGGTCAGACCACGAAAACGGCGAATTTATTTTGTCCGACAGAATAGACTTAAACTCTCCGAACAGAGATTAAACTCTCATGCAAAAAATCAGACTGCTATTTATCACCTGTCATAATTCCTGTCATTTGACATATTCTTTATGTTCTACCCATTAAAACGCCCATTTGGTGATAAATAGCAGTCTGATTTTTGCATGAGAGTTTAATCTCTGTTCGGTGAGTTTAAGTCTGTTCTGTCGGACAAAATACACGTGCCTTTTTCGTGGTCTGGCCGTTCCAAATTTTTAACCTGTTACACAATTAAAACTTCTCATGTTCCAGTGTTCCCGTATATCAAAGTTTGTCCTACTAGGCACCCTAAGCTATTAACAAATTTACAGCTTGCTATTAATCAACTTTTTTGAAGTTATACTTCTTTACCGGCGATAGAGGGTGAATTTTTATATATTAAAACCTATCAGCCCGGCGCATGCGCATTATAACTTTGTTCTGATTGGATGTTCAAATGACATGTCAAAAATTATTCGATATGGCAGCTGTAGGACAGCTGTGGTTTGGAGGAAAAGGTAAACAAATGTATAATATATTAGTTTTATTGTTGTGAGGACAGAAACAAAAAAGTTTATAATATTGTAGTGACTTTTAAATAGTTTTTAAAAGCAACAGGTACGTAATAATTGTTAATGTATCATGGGTATAAACCTACCTATTTGATCTGCCAAAATACATAGTATGTAATACTTTTATTTATATAATTTGATTACCATCAAAATTTCTATCAATATTCACCTAATATATTGTTTTCTTACTCTATGTTTTGTTGTTTCAATTCTAAATCATTTCAATTCAAAATTAAAATAATTTGATCAATTTTCAAAATATCAAAATATCACAAGTTTAATCCGTTTAGTTAGTCGATCTTCGTAAATAATGACACATAGTGTCCGTGGCTAAGCGTTGAAGCCGAATGAATTCCAATACCAACCGCGCTTATCAGCGCTGGTTCGAGTCCCAACAGAAACTTTCTTTTTTGTTTTTTTGAATACATTTTATGATTGTAAGTATATTTATTATATAATTGTATTTTCAGAAACTACGTATTTAGTTAAAAAAATTTTCGACAATTAATGTTCAGACATCATTTGTGGCTTGTTTAATGTGTTTGTGTGTGTTTTATTCTTTTATTATTTTAATTTTTGGCACTGTGCTAATAAAAATGTTTGAGAAGTAGTAAGTATAAATTAGTTTAATATTTAAACAAAATATAAATAAAAAGTATATTAATTTCGTTTAAATCATATAATAGAAGTATAACTTCTTACGTGCGTACAAAGTACACACACATTCTTTTTTTTCATACGCGGGATCCAGACCTATTAAAGGTTGTTTCAAGTACTACAAAAAGTGTTGTCAGAATTGTATCTACCAGGAATAGCTATTTGTATAACAAGGGAGGAAAGTGCTACTTTTCCTCCCGAGAATGAAGTTTACTGCCCGACGCGTAGCGGAGGGCAGTAATCATTCAAGGGAGGAAAAGGCACTTTACTCCCATGTTATACATATGGTTTTTCCACCTTCCTCAAATAACAAGTCGTTTTTTCATTTTTACTTAATTTATTTATGTAACTAACCAACAAAATTTATTAGAACTAAAACTAACAAGTAGGTACAATATAACTGTCAACTGTCAAATATAAGTCAAATTATTAATGTAAACATTGTTAAATCAGAATAACAATTTACTGTTTTTTACTATTCTGCAAAATACACGAGTGTTTTTAAATAAACGTTAAAATGTATAGATACTTACGTAATAGAAAATATATATTGTACAAGGCGTCAATAAGTTATATTTCATGAATGAAATACCATGACGTCACTTTTACTTTTCCTTCCTAGGGAGGAAAAGTACCTACAACTTTGCTCCCGACAATCAGGCCCGGAAAAGTATACTTTCAGTAGAGGTAGGTGGAAAAATCGATTACTTTTCTGTTATTTTAACCAGATTACACCGGTTCGAGTATCCACAAAAAAGTCTCCTTTCCCCTACCATAACTCCCTTTGTCTTACAACTATAAGAAAGAGAAAATTATAGAAAATTTCTGAAAAACGAATCTTTTTTTTATAAGCCACAAAAATATTTACTTTACTGTTTTTCGTTAGATGCATAGTTTTTAAACAAAAGACCGTCCGAAAGGTGTCATTTTTCATTGAAAATAGCAAATTTTCAATCGCGAATAACTCAAAAAGTATTGAGTTTTCAAAAAAATTTATAGAACATTTTTTGTTTACAATTAGGTCCTCTAACGACTCCCGGGGTTATTTTGACCAAAAAAATTCTATCTCCGAGAAGGGGTGGGAACCACCTCAAGATAAAAGCATATTTTGGCATAAAGTAGATTTTGTTTCTTGAGCTATTCACTACCTACTGTGAAAATACTAAGTAAATTGATGTGTAAAGGTACGTATCCATACGTGGGTGCTCCGTGTGTAGCAGCTCCACATAGTGGATACGTTGGTGCTCGACGCTCGGCGCTCACCCTCTTCGATTCAACTGGTTTGCGATTTATATGTAGGGGAGCGCATGCCGTATCCATTTGAGCAGCTACACCGATCACGGAGCACCCACGTATGGATACGTACCTTTTGGACGGAAATCCGAGTCAAATACCCTCATTGACTGCACTAAAAATAAGTCTGGCAGTATTTTACTGAAGTTCTACATACTTTTTAAGTACACACTACTTATAAATCGTGTAATTTATGTGAGAACTAAGCAACAGTCAACAACTCTTAATATCGTCATCTTATTTCTATTTGTTTTGTTCCAAGTTTAAGCAAACAGTAAATCATGACTTTGTCGGTGTATATCGTGAACACGGCTCCAAAGTTAGCTCAAGAGAGATAAAGTTAAGATACGTAGCCAGTTCCCGGATGTTCCCAGTGGTCTTACAAACGATTTGTTTGAGGTAGGTTTTTTTACTTTATGACTCTTACGGCGAACGACATGTTTGAACAAGTTACCGATAGGGGCCCGTTTTCCGCAAGTTAAACTTCACTAGACTTATGCAGATACCTAACTAATTCAACGTCATCATGGTCGATGCAGGTAGCCACAGTTTAATGTTAAATTCTACAAGCGAATGCTTCTTTTGTTTTGAGTAGCTGCTCTATCATGCGGGATAAAAAGATGAATTATTTAAAAGCTTATTTTATCGTCAACAAAGAGATAGAAAATACATGCCATTAGTCAATTGTATGAATGAAGAAATTACAGTCCTGGTCAAAAAAACCGGGACACTTGAATTTTGTAATTTTTAAAAAAATTTTGTCAGTGTATAGTAGTTTTAAGAGGGGGGGGGTATAGTTAATTTTGCGTTTTTTTGCATAATTTTGACCACCACTTGAAAGTGGTGGGGTTAAATTAAATGGGTAAAAGGATATATTAAAGAACAACACTTGAAGATGATTCAGTTAAATTTTTATTGAAAAATATTAAACAATGAAGCAGTGGCGTCATTTTTAAGTAGACGATCCAAAAAAGAAGATGATTTGCGGTGTACACTATATCTTCGGACAGAATCATTTGAAACATATAAACCAAAAAGATTATTTTAGTTTAAGAGTTTCCTGAGGTAGTGACGTCGAGATTTTATGATTATATTGATTTTTAAATTCATGGTATAACTTTAAAGTGAAAAAATCGAAAAAACAAAAAAAAGTGTGTTTGGTAAAGAGAAAAATGGTAATATAAACAAAAAAATTGTTAAAATAAGCAAAAACTCGACGTCACTACCTAGTAAAATATCTAAAAAAGAAGTGTGCAAAATTTCAGAAAGATCGGTGCATTACTTTTTGAGTTATGATGTACACCGCCTCAAAAAAACATGTTTTTCAGAAAACGTGTTTTAAAAAAAAATGTAGTTTTGTCAATAATACTAAGAAATTTTTTGTATATATCCATATCTCCGTCAATTTTGCTCAGATTAACTTGAAATTTTAATGGTATACTCTTGAAAATATTTACAATCGAATAAGCTAATAAAAAAAATCGAAAAAAAATAATCAAAAATACTATACCCCCTTAATGGGGAGAACGTAAACACTAATAATAAAAACATTCATTAATAACAATAAAAACGGTTCTTTTAGTGTTTTTAAATGATCGTGTCACCAAAGAAAAAATGTTTTTGATATTTGGCAAAAAATTATACTTTACCTTGTTTACTAGCAACAGATTTTTTGCATTTTTTATTGAATTTACGATGTCTAGTGTTGGAAAATTCTCGAGAATAAAAAATCGGAGAATATTCTCGATATGGAGAATTTTCTGAGAATGAACCCCATGACGCACTTAAGAATATTGTTGAAGATGAAAAATAGGGTTTTAGAAATCATGATCTTATATACAAAATTATGAGACGAAACAACAATGTTCTTTGTATATAAAAAAATACAAAAACAACAGAAAACATAAAATTTCTTTGATAAAAAAATGAAATTTTCTTCTTAACAGCAAATAATCGATGTGGTATGATAAAAGATGAGACCACAGATCCAGAATCTATTTCTATCATTAGCTCATCCTAGTCATCTACAATCTGCATTTCAATGTACTGATGAGTTGTGGGATTTTGTTTTTCACAAGTGGCCAGCTCAGTCATGGATTGGTCTACGTCTAACAATTGGTCTAACAATTTTAAATTGTGAGCAATAAAAGTTACCTTACGAGCCCGTTCAGCAGTGAGCCGATTTCTTTTAGACGAGTGGATAAAAAAACCGTAAGTACTGAAACTTCTTTTAGTCGCTGCACTGGATGAGGGCATGCTTAATATATCAACTACTATTTTAGTTAATTTTGTTCCAAAACATGTACCTTTTCACCATATGATTAAGTCTAGTTTTTCAATTGGTTTTACAACGTATGGTTTTCTAAAAAATCGTTCCTTAGACCGATAAAGTGCCAAATCTGCCATTATTTCAGCCGACTCATCACCATATTTTAAAGTTGCTAAATTATATACAAACCCAGTTTACTCAACATGTTCTTCTCTGCTTAAATGAACACCATTCTAAATATTTGCACGTTAATATTGCACCAAAACAATAAATATTGACACTGTAAACACCCTTGCTAGTGGTTCATGGGATTGGCAAAAACAATATACCTACATATTTTTTAAATTATAATAATTTGACCCGTATATAGTTTTTATTTTTGTTTCGGTTTTTGAAAATATAGAAAATTTTTGCCGAGAATATTCTCGAGAGAATTTTCTGGTCGAGAATATTCTCTTCTAACATCACTAACGATGACCTCATGTCTAAGAGCCCGCTCACATGAGAGGCGCTTAACGCGCGTTTTGATAATGCGCAATTCAACTACATACATTTTACTTGAGACCGTTCACTTACTAACGCGCGTTGACATCTGAACGGTCACAAATAAAATGATGTAGTTGTAATCGCGCGTTATCAAAACGCGCGTTAAGCGTCTGTCATGTGAACGAGCTCTAACGTTAACGTTTAACGTTCATTATCGTATTAATTTAGACACCAAAAATTATGCGCATTAAAGGGACTAGTCACACTATTTTAGCGCGTTTTAACGCGATAAGTGCCGTTTTGAAGTCCTTTGATGTGTCGAAGCCACGCGAGCTATCGCCTAATGCTTAACGCGATTAATAATGACAATAACAAATTAGCGCGCTAAGTCGTGGCTACAGTTCTCTTTAATGTCAAATAATGCGATAATTAACAGCATTCGACGCTAGTGTGGCCCCAGCATTAGAGTTTTCAAATCATTCTCGAAAATAATGCAAAAGTTTGGTATTTAGCCCAATAAATGGCCGTTTTGGAGTGTAATTTCCAGGGGCAACTCCGAATTGCATGAAAATTTTGATTTAGGTTCAACTTACCCTTCACTTCAAAGTTGAATTTGTGCCGTTAGTTGCTTTTACTTGGGGGGTGACATTTACCCCTTCTCGGGGGGTGAAAAACGCGTGTTTAAAATAAGGCCGGAAATGGATAAATTGACTTATTTTAAGCACCTTTTGTTCTATAAAGTTTTTACTAAGTCAATACTTCTCGAGATATTCGCGATTTAAAATCTTGATTTTTCGACAAAAAACTACGTTTTCAGACCGTTTTTCCCAAATAACTCAAAAAGTAAATATTTTATCGAAAAAAATATTTTTAGCAAAAGTGTAGGCTATAAAAAAACGAAAAAAATGGTGTACCAGTAAAGTCTACAAATTGAGTAGAAGCAAAGTTGTAGCTCATGAAAAATACGTTCTTATTCGTCTAATTCCAAATCGAATAATTCAACGCGAAATCACCGAAGAAATAAGCGTTTTTCGGGAAAACCTTATTAACATTTTTAAAGTATCGGAAAAAGCTTATTATTTGTTTTTTACAAAAGTTTACAGCATCAAAAATAAACGAGTTACACTGAAAAAAAAAGTGGCCCCTTTTTTTGGTAAAAAAAAATCGTGAAAACCTCCCTCTATTTAGCACCCTAAATATAATTAATCGTTTGGCTTTACCATCTATTTTAACTTTATGTGTATTGTTTATATGATCTGTAAGTTTGATTGGTTGAAGTGCTTATTTTTGAAAACATTTGGTATTTTTATTGCTTATTTTTGAAAACATTTGGTATTATAATAGTAAAAAAAAATTCTAAAAATTTTTGAAAAAATCCATTTTTTCAAAATAACTTAAAAAGTATTAGTGATAAGAAAACTCTTAAAAAGTAAAAAAATGTAGGTTTTGCTATTATAAATATGCTAGTTTCATTTTGTTTCTCCATAAGACAAAAATTGGTTAAGATATGGCGGTTCAAAATTTTCATACACTCGTGATTAGTGACCCATTCAAGCTTTCTCATTTATAACCCTTTCAAAAATAAACACTTTAAACCGGTGAGACTGACAGATCATATAAAAAATAGATAGGTAAATAAATTGTTTATAAAACGGTAGCTATTAATTTCATTTGGGGAGCTAAACAAGGCGAGATTTTCATGATTTTTTACAAAAAAAAAGAGGGCCAACTTTATTTTGAGCGTAACTCGCTTATTTTTAATCATAAAACTTCTGTTAACAATTAAAACAAAGCTTTTTATAAACACGTTAAAAAATTTTAAATATGGTTTTCCCGAAAAGTGCTTAATTTTTCGGCGATTTCACCTTGAAATATTCGATTTGGAATTAGACGAATACGAACGTATTTTTCACGAGCTACAACTTTCTTTTTATTTGATTGATAGACTTTACTGATACACCATTTTTTTGGGTTTTTTATAAGCTACACTTTTACCAAGGATAGTTTTTTCGATAAAATATTTACTTTTTGAGTTATTTGCGAAAAACCGTCTGAAAACGTAGTTTTTTTGTCGAAAAATCAACATTTTCAATGGCAAATAACTCGAAAAATATTGACTTACGTAAAAAACTCTATAGAACAAAAGTTGCTTAAAATCAGTCAATTTATCCATTTCCAGTCTTATCTTGAACGTATGTTTTTTCACCCCCGAGAAGGGGTGACTGTCACCCCCCAAGTAAAAGCAACCAACGGCACAATTTCAACTTTGAAGTGGAGGGTAAGTAGAACCTAAATCCAAATTTTCATGCAATTCGGAGTGGCCCCTGAGAATTACACGGTATCGCCGAATTTCCCGTTCATTTACTGGGCTAATTACAGAAATATGGTAGCAGTATACGTTATATTGCAAATCATTTGAATATTTACAAAAACACTGTCCATGATGTTCCTGCGAAGTATTAGACTGGAGAATAAGCTAGAAGACTAAGATCATTCAAACAGAGGTGTAGACATCAGCGTAATGAACGTTTTTGAAGTTATACTTCTTTAGGCGCGATTAAGAGTAAAATTTCATAATTCTGCGCGCATGCGCACAGACAGTAGGGTATAAACGTTATACGAGATCTGATTGGGTGTTAAAATCATCTGTCAATAATTGTTCAATATGGAGATTTTGGATAAACAAATTAATGTTGTGTATATTAGTTTTTATTGTTGTGATGGCAGAGAAAAATGCAAGTTTATAATATTGTAGTGACTTTTTAAATAGTTTTTAAAAGCGACAGGTACGTAATAATTGTAAATGTTTCAATATCTATAAAACATTTCATAGGTAGGACCTACATATTTGGAAAATTTAAAAAGAAGCTACTAAAATAGTAGGTCCTATGTAATGCTTTGATTTACATAATTTGATTACCATCAAAATTTCTATCAATATTCACCTAATATATTGTTTTCTTACTCTATGTTTTGTTGTATTCTAATATTTCTTTCAATACTAAATAATTTCAATTCAAAATCAAATTAATTTGGTTAAATTCAGAACCGTCAAAAGTTTAATCCGTTTAGTTAGTTGAGCTTCGCACATGATGACACATCGTTTCCGTGGGTAAAAGTTTAAGGTGAATGAATTTCAATACTAACTGCGCTGATAAGCGGGTTCGAACCCCAATGGAAACTTTTATTTTTTTTATACATTTTATGATTGTAAGTTTATTATATAATTTTTTTTTCAGAAAATACGTATTTAGTTAAAATTCTTTCCTACATTGTTCAGAAATCATTTGTGGCATTTTTCAATGTGTTTGTTTGTGTGTGTTTTATTCTTTTATTATTTTAATTTTTGGCACTGTTTTAATAAAAAATTCTGGGAAGTAGTAAGTATTAAAATTAGTTTAATATTTAAATAAAATATAAATAAACTGTTTAAAGCATATTAATTTCGTTGAAATCATATAACAGAAGTATAACTTCTTACGTGCGTACAAAGTACACACACATTTTTTTTTAAGATTTCCGCATTACGCAACTGCTCTTTAACCTCAAATGTTCTCGCTAGTCGTTTGTCAGAAGCGCAAGGAACTCATATTACTGCACGAACTGTAAGAAGAATCCTGCATAAAATTGGTTTATGTTTGCATAAGCCAGTGATGACAAATATTGTAGTCAGCGAAGAGATATACGTAGAGATCCGTAGACCAGGTAATGGCTTATAAATACCTAGATCATGAGATTCGCATAGGAAAAGATAACCAAATCGTTAAGCTTCTGCGTCGTATAAGACTGACTTGGTGTAATATAAAATAGGACATTCTGTATAAAATATGTTTAAAACTCATTCAAAGTCATTAATCGATGTAGTATCTGTTCTTGGATTCAATAACCGCGAGTAACATTGGATTGTCATGTTTGTTATTATTATAAAGGTGTATATAAACATTAGCTCGGGCGAGAAAGAGATTATGATTATTGTGGTAGTAAGCAAGTATTTACGTTTAGGATAGGTCGCGATTATAAACAAGTTATTATGATTTAGTCGTCGATATGGTAAACCGAAAATGTATGTATTTGAATAGAAATAAGAGTTTTAATTAATTGGGACCAGAAGGCATTAACATCACACTTATTTATGACATTGGGAAGCCTTCTACAAGTTGAACCATATTTTCAAATCGTCTGACATACCAATATGTCTTAAAAGAAAAACTTTTAATAAGTGTATTTTGCCAGTGTATGACTTATGGAGCGGAAACGTTGACCATGACAAGGAGAACAATGCAAAAGATTCATGTGTCTCAACTCTCAAAGGGTGATGGAGCGTGGCTATGTTGGGCGTTTCACTACGAGACAAGATCTCAATACGACAAAGATCAGAGTGGCTGATGCAGTAGAAAGAACAGCAACATAAAATTGAACTTTGCAGGTCACGTGGCTCAAATGACAGATAACAGATGGACAAAGTGGATACTGGAATGGAGACCAAGAGATGATGCCTACCGAAGCTGAGGTCGTCCACCAACACGTTGGACAGATGATCTAAGATGTTGTCATAGGAATTGGATGCAAGAGGCACAAGATCGAAATAGATGGAAAATTATGAGGGACATCTATTAGTCGAGGAAATGAAGCTGAAAAAATGGCAAAACTTCGCAATTTTTTCGTCCAGCATCGATTTGTACCAAAATTTGGGATTATGCTCATTTCACCCTCTAGTTCATTTTCTATATTGAGCCGTTGTACGATTTTGGTTTTTTAAGGGTGAAAACTACCCCTAATTGTAAAAAATTATAAAATAACATTTTAAACTTTATTATTGTCAACATTTGGTTCTTATTAGTTACATAATGATTGTTTAATGCTTTAATAATATCATAATATTTACACCCTTAAAACTACCCTTGTTGGAGCTATATATACAAAATTTACTTATCCTAAAAGAATGATTTCGGCTTGCATCGATTTACATAAAAATTTGGAATTAGGATTATCTCACCCTGTACTTCATATTCTATATCATGCCCGAGGGCGTTGATTATTTGTAGGGGTGTAAACTACCCTTTATTGTCAATTATATAAAAACATTGTAAACTTTAATATGGGTAAAATTTGGTTTTGATTGGTTAAATAGTGATTTATATAATATATTATAATATATTTATTATAATATGTATATTAATTTATTATTAATGTATATTATATAATAAATTAATTTATTATAATATGTATAATAGTGACATAATATTTCAACCCTAAAAACCACCCTTAATAACATTGCAATTTTTATAAGTAGATAATTTAATAGATATATACAGAAAAAAAGTAGAATTAAAGAATTACAAAAACATTTATTTACACAAAAATACGAATTTACAAATATGTACAAATACAAATACAAATAGTTTTTTAGTAATCTTCCAGTATACGAACCGTTTCTGTGGTATAATATACATTGAAAATTCTCTAAAAGGCGACTATTCGAATTTTCAAAAAAAAATTCGTTTTATAATCATAGTTCCTGTATTTTTGGCGATAGAAAGTTTTTTCCAACAAAAATGATTTTGTAGGATTTTTGAAGAGCTATAAGAAAGACTATGTAAATTAAATTCCGTGAGATCCCTTAGTTTTCAATTGGGGTGGATTTAAAGGAGCTCGAATAAGGGGGTGTTTGCTCGTAAATAGAGGTTTTAAACAGCTATATCTCGCTAACTGTTTACTGTAATGAAAATCTATGCACAAGAAAATTTTAGTTATTAAAAAACCTACAATTTAGTAATCCATCATTTTTTTCGTATCTCCAGTATTTTCGGAGATATTTTGAAGAAAAAGGTGAAAAATACGAAATTGCAAAAAATCTATTTTTCTTTAAACTCTATTTTTTCTAAAATTAGGCCTTTTAAGTAGGTCAAACTTCTTGGTTTTATTGATAATATAAATACAAAAGGAATTACAGAAAGGTAGTGACCAATTTTTAATTAGTAGAGTAGTTAGGGGGTTATTTTCACTGATTTTTTCGTAGAGAAAAGCAGGTACCGACCTTTTTTTGATCATAAGTCGCTCAATGTTTATGCTAGAAACTTTTTATTATTTTTGTTAAGGTCTAATTGCATACTTGAAGAAGATTATCTAAGTTTTTCTCGAAAAATTCAATTTTCCCGTTATTTGGCTTTGAATATTTAAAATTATGAATTTGACGAAAAAAACTACCCTTTAACATGCCGTATCTCGGTTTGTATTGGTCGTAAAAATATTATAGAAAAATAATTTGGTTTGTGTTACTAAAATTTTGATATCTACAGTTTTTTTGATTAAATACATATTTTTCGAACTATTCTCAAAAAACCTTCTAAAAAGTCGATTTTTTCGTCGAAAAACCGCGAATAACTCGAAAATTATTAGTTTTGCGAAGTAAATGTAAAAAACATTTTTTTTTCTTAGAATTACTTTTTACATCGATTTACATGGTTAAAATGTAATAAAAAATTCCCACCCCCGAGATGGAGTGGCTACCAGCCCCAAAGTTTTAGCGTACAGCGGCATGATATAGAAACTGATCCTTGGACTATTCCCTACCTTCTGTGAAAATTTCAAGTAAATCGATGCTGGACGAAAAAATTGCGAGCCAAAATGCTTCATTTGCTGGACTATAAATATGTCAAGTGAAAATTGAATGATGATGACAAAAACAACAAGTCTGTAGCATAATCATTAAGCAACAATAATAAATTAAACAAATTTTGTTTTTGTTGCTTGCTAAAAAATTCTTCTAATAATTTAATTTTATCTGACTCATTCATATTGATAATTCAGACATAATATGTTATACATTTTAAAGTAAACTTCAAAAATGTATTTTCATTATTTTATGAGTTTCGTTCATGGGACGACTTTACTGGAAGATATTTCATTTGATTACTTGAAATCCACTCTAAATTAAGAATATTCGTCAGCATCGGTAAGAATATTAACATCTGATAAATAGATGTCAAATAAATTTAATTTTAAAGTAAAATTGTGGCGTATTCCCAAATAAAATAGTAAATTGCATTGCAACGTAAAAGATACCACGAGAAAATAGCTGCAGAACTATCTCTGAATGTTTCCTTTAATTTTAACGCGACGTTATCAATATTTTGAAAGAAGCTTAATTGAAATCGTCGTCGGTTGCATGTAATGTTTGCTTTGTGTTAGTCTCCTTACCTTATTGCTTTGCAAAGTATCGATTTCTTCCAACATATTTATATTTTATGCAACTGTCTGTCTTGATTCATGTAATAGTGTAGTCGATATTTTCCCAACTTTTATGAAGCCGGATCCAATGGAGTGTGGCGTGACACTCTTCACCAATTTACGTCGGCAAAGAGAAATAGAAAATACACTAAGCATCAAAATTGACATTTGGGACAAATGGGACATTTTTGATGTTTCGTATTTCCTAAACCTGTTGTCCGATTTGAGTGATTTTTTTAGTATATATAGTTTTATTCTTCAGAAATATCGATGAAATAATATTATTGCTAAACAGGTATGGTTCATTCCACGAATATACGACTGTTTTGGATTATTGCGACAACGAATATTTTAGTGGGCAACATAAGAAGTATGAAAGTAAATGGCTCTAATAATTATTCCAATAAACAACAATGTAATTTGCAATTTACTTTCGTTCTTCATATTTTGCACAATAAAATATTCGTTGTCGAGATAACACAGTCGTATGTTCGTGGAATAGGGTATAAGTATCATTGTATACCGGGTGTAACAAGGATAGTGTGTTTTTTTCTCAAAGTTTGGAACACCCTGTGGAATATCCTAGTCATCATCATTCTCTTTGCCTTATCCCTATGCGGAGTCGGCTTCCCTAATTGCATTTCTCCACACAATTCTATCTTGGGTCATATCAATGTTAATCCCCTTTACCAACATGTCCTGCCTTATCGTCTCCCTCCAGGTCTTCTTTGGTCTTCCTCTCCTACTCCTTCCAGGAATCTGCACTTCAGCTATTCTTCGTATTGGGTGATTAACGTCTCGACGTTGAACATGACCAAACCATCTTAACCTATGCTCTCTCATTTTGGCATCAATTGGTGCCACACCTAGACTTCCCCTAATATACTCTAATTTTATCCTCCCTTGTCACTCCACTCATACATCTAAGCATTCTCATTTCCACCACATGCATTCGTTGTTCCTCTTTTTTCATTGCCCAACATTCAGTTCCGTACATCATAGCCGGCCTTATGGCTGTTTTATAGAATTTTCCCTTCAACTTCATTGGAATTTTTCTGTCACACAACACATCACTCGCTTCTTTCCACTTCATCCATCCAGCCCTAATTCTACTGCATGCATCTCCATCTATTTCTCCATTACTCTGTAATACCGATCCTAGGTACTTAAAACTATTGCTTTTCACAATCATTTCACCATCCAAAGATACCATTTTATTTGTAGTAACTCCATCTTTAAATGAACATTCCAAATACTCTGTTTTTGTCCTACTAAGTTTTAAACCTTTTTCCTCCAGAGCTTGTCTCCACTGTTCCAGTTTTTGTTCTAAGTCTCTTTCACTATTTCCTATTAACACTATATCATCAGCATACATTAGGCACCATGGAATGCTACCCTGTAGTTTCGGTGTTATCTGGTCCAAAACTAATGCGAATAAATAAGGACTAAGCACCGAGCATTGGTGCAATCCTACTTTCACCTGAAATTTATCAGTCTCTCCCACACCTGTCCTAACACTAGTCGTTACTCCCTCATACATATCTCTCACAATCTTTACATATTCGCCAGGGACTCCTTTCTTATTGAGTGCCCACCACAGAATCTCTCGAGGAACTCTATCATATGCTTTCTCAAGATCAATGAATACCATATGAGCGTTGGTCTCTTTATTCCTGTATTTTTCCATCAGTTGCCTTACAACGAATATCCTGTGGAATATCCTAGTGGCTAGCGTATATAAAATATTGAAATTAAAACTCAACTATAGCCTTAGGATTTCTTAACATTTGCTTTTTGATTCATTCGCTTATGTGGGATAATAAAAAAGTAAGGTACTTTAACAATTAGCCATGTTCTTCATCAATACAGGGTGTTTCTAAATAAGTGTGACAAACTTTAAGGGATAATTCTGCATGAAAAAATAATGACCGTTTGCTTTATAAACATATGTCCACAAATGCTTGTTTTCCGAGATACGGTATGTTGAATTTTTTCTTACAAACTGACGATTTATTTATTGATCTAAAACCGGTTGAGATATGTAAATGAAATTTAGTAGATTTTAAGAGGTAGTTATTTCGCGTTTTTTGACATACAATTACGAATTTTATATTTAACATTGGCGTGCATACGGAAGGTATCTAAAATGTTTATACCCGTATGCACGTAAATGGTGAATATAAAACTCTTAATTGTATGTCAAAAAATGGGCAATAACTAGCTCTAAAAACCTACCAAATTTCATTTGCATATCCCAAACAGTTTTAGAGCAATTAAATAAATCATCAGTTTGTAAGAAAAAATTCAACATCCCGTATATCGGAAACAAAGCATTTGCGGGCATAGCACTGCATTGATGAATAACGTTGCTAGTTGTTAAAGTACCTAACTTTTTTATTATTCAACATAAGCGAGAGAATCAAAAAGCAAAATGTTAAGAAAGCCTAAGGCTACAGTAGAGATTTAATTTCAATATTTTATATACCCTAGAATATTTCACAGGGTGTTCCAAGATTTGAAGAAAAAACACACTATCATTGTTACACCAGGTATACAATGACACTTACCTGTTTAGCAATAATATTATTACAACTATATTCTTAAAAAACAAAGCTATAATATAATAAAAAAATCACTCAAATCGGACAACAGGTTTAGGAAATACGAGACATTAAAAATGTCCCATTTTTAAAGTGGTGCGTTAATTTTGATGCTTTGTGTATATGTATAATAATTAAAGACTGGATTATATGCAAAATGCATATGCATATATATGCTGCATATTTCTCATGTTTTTCATAAATGCATATGCCTTGCATATTTGGAGATTTAAGAGCATATAAATGCATATTTTGATGGGAATTTACTCTCATCATCATCCATTAACATCAACATCCATTAAAATAAAATGTGAAAGTAAATATTTTGCTGTTAAGCTCCTTTGTTGTTGTACCCATAAACATAATGGGCGTTATTTATAGCTGCAGGTATCATTATCCGGATATTTAAGATTTATAGACTTCTCAGAATTTACAAATTACCTAAGTAAATACCGATTATATTTTGAATAACATTACAAATATTACCTGTACTTTCTGCTGGTGTCGGCCAACTATGAATTATTCTGGGAAAACCAACCAAAACGAAATTTTAAGCATTTTAAGGGTAGGATAGATTATTTTATTTTATGAATGGTTAGTCTTAAATCAATCGCCGATTATTCAACTTTTGTGATTGCAAGTTATTGACTATACTGTGTAAAAAAATCATTTTATTATTATTGTGAAAATGCCTAAAGTAGCAAGGGAAAAATCAAGTCTTCTCAGAAGTTGGATTGGAAGTAACAATCATCTAAAAGTTATCGACAGTGAAAGTATGTTTTGCACCATTTGTGATAAAAAGGTAAGTTCTCCACTTCAATAGATTTTTAAACTTATCAAACTTCTTTGCACATCTATGTGTCTGTCTATTCTAAAATGACAAACCGTCCCATTTCTTCAAAAACTGTTTTTTAAAGTTCGCAACGGTTTGGCTTATACAGAGCGAGGTGTTGAGAGTGGCCCACCCTGTATACTACGGTACACTGACTGTACTTTATTGTTTGACGATTTCAATTTCACTTTGAGAAATAAAAAAAAATTGGGGGAGGTTTAAAAAGTTTGATCATTTTAATGTAGGTATCTATTTACGAAAACATCTAAAACATCATTATCATTATATTCCAGATTCCATGTCAAAAGAAATTCCAAGTAGTTCAACACATAAAAACTTCACTTCACCAAACTAAGCTATCAAAAAATGATAATAAACCTCGCCAGCAGATTCTACAGAACAGTTTGCAGATTCAGAATACGTCAGTTGGGCAAGAAACCTTTGCAAAGGATTTATGCCATTTTTTTTTGAACTGCAATATCCCTCTGCACAAGTTAGAACATAAATCGTGTCAAAACTTTTTAAAAACTTATTGCAAGATTAAAGATAAACCAGCTCAAATACCAAGTTCTTCAACTCTTCGGAAAAAATATGTCAGTGCATGTTACAAAGATGTGATGACGAGTATTAAAAATCAGTTAAAAGCCGAATATCTTTGGATTTCCGTCGACGAAACAACGGATACAAAGGGTCGACAAATTGCGAATCTAATTGTTGGAGTTCTTAACGACTCTGGCGATTTTAAAAACTCATACTTAATTAGTGTAAAATGTTTGGAAAAAACAAACTATGCTACAATAGCTAGATTTGTTAACGAATCCCTAACAAATTTTTTTTTACCTGATCAAGTACCATTTGAAAAAATATTATTAATGCTTAGTGATGCCGCCTCATATATGATGAAAGCTGCATCCAATCTTAAAATCTTTTTCCCTAATTTAATTCACTGTACATGTTTGGCGCACGGCCTAAACAGAGTTGCAGAGAAAGTTAGAATTGAATTTCCCAATGTAAACACCTTAATAAATAATGTAAAAAAAGTATTTCTGAAAGCACCACTACGTGTACAGGTATATAGGGAAATGCTTCCCGATATTCCTTTACCACCAGAACCAGTATTAACCAGATGGGGAACTTGGCTTAAAAGTGCTATATTTTTATCTGAACACTACGACGACATCAAAAGCGTTATTTCAAGTTTTGATCCGACTTGTACCGCTATTGATAACTGTCAAAATATTTTTAAAGAAAAGTCTATTAAAAATCAATTGTTGTATATAAAATCGAATTTCGATATCATTGAAAGTTCAATTACAAAATTAGAGGCTCAAAATTTATGTCTTCACAATAGTATGTCTATTGTTGATTCGGTTAAACAGAAAATAACAAATCTGAATGGGGAAATTGGAGTAAAAATTAAAGATAAACTTGATGACGTTTTAAACAAAAATGAGGGTTTCACTTTATTGCGTTCAATAAATAATATAATCAATTTTGGAAACTTCGATGAAAATATTAATATGGATCCGTCTCTAATAGCAAAGTTTAAATATGCCCCAATTACATCTTGTGACGTTGAGAGATCTTTTTCTGCCTATAAACAAATATTAACAGATAGAAGACATAATATTAGTTTAGAAAATATGAATCAATATATGATTATTTATTGTAACAATAAAAATATGTAAATTTGTTTTATTGTACTCTTTTTATAATATTAGTTTAGAAAATATGAATCAATATTGTAACAATAAAAATATGTACATTTATTTTATTGTACTCTTATTTATCTTGTGGTCAAAATAAAATATTTTGCCGTTTTATTTGTCACAAAACCTGAAGTTAAAAAAATATATTAAGAAATAATAATACAATTTGGTTTAAATTCAAACCTATTTATTTATTTTTATTATTTTTTATTTATTTATGTATTTAACGTAAACCATAAAATTATTCATATAAAAATAAGTGCATATATAAATGCATATTTGCATGTTAATTGTGCATATTCAGCTTGTTTTAAAATGCATATTGCATGCATATTTTAGACATTTTTTAGTGCATATTTTCCAGTCTCTAATAATAATGAAAAGAAAAGACAGCCACAGTTGTCACCCCAAGTTACTGTGAAATTAATAAATATTTACGTTTTGATAAAATCGCTCGGACCATGCTTGTCCCCTCGAGTATCGGGGTATAAGCATGGTCCGAACGATTTTGTCA
Source organism: Diabrotica virgifera virgifera (assembly GCF_917563875.1). NCBI lineage: Eukaryota > Metazoa > Arthropoda > Insecta > Coleoptera > Chrysomelidae > Diabrotica > Diabrotica virgifera. Next base: position 211,446,124 of record NC_065449.1, read on the forward strand.
AAAAGTAAATATGACTTTCTTTGAACCGTGATGATTTACCGACAATCGACGGGAAAGTTCACGCCAGTCCGCGCTGGCCGTACATAGAGAGATCAATTACGTTGATTTCCGTCTTTAGAGTTTTTCTCTTTTTTATTATATATTTTCTATTTCTCAAGGCGTGCCACGCCAGGTTCCGTTGGATGCCAGCTTAATATGTTCTGTTTGAAACATTTTATTTATTATATTAATAATCGTTTATTACACAATACATTAGTAGACAAGGCGAAACCGGCGGGTTCATTGGAAAAAATATTCTCTTGAGCTTTTTTTGCATAATCATATTCGTGAGACATCCCAGAATAAGGTTCAAGAAGTCGCCCACGTGAAAAGTGGTCAAAATTTTTTTTTTCAATTTTTTTTTAATCAATTTGCAAAAATCAATGTTTTCGGCCCGGATATTTTTTTTTAGGTTTTTTGGACCATTCTGGACAAAAAAGGTCTCTCATAATTTTTCTCTAAAGTTGCTCGTTTTTGAGTTATAAGCAATTTAAAATTGAAAAAAACGAAAAATGGCGATTTTTAAGGCTTAATAACTCGGTTAAAAGTTATTATTATGAAAGTCAGAAAGTGATCAAATAAAAGTTTAAAGCCCGCCCTACAAGATCCTGAAGAAATTTTTGTCATTATTTTATCACTAAGCTGTTATTTTTAAGTAAAAATAATGAGCGCCATGCACATATTAGGCGGCCGGCAATGATGAGTGCGAGAGAGAGGCCATTCCGGCAGTCAATGGTGCATCTTACTCGCACTCACATTTACAGCCGCGTCAATACGATCTTACGGCTCATTATTAATAAATAAAAATAACAGCTTAGTAATAAATTAATGACACAAATTTCTTCAGGATCATGTAGTGGAGGCTTTAATCTTTGATTTGGTTATTTTCTGAATTTCATAATAATAATTTTTAACTGAGTTATTAAGCCTTAAAAATCGCCATTTTTCGTTTTTTTCAATTTTAAATTGCTTATAACTCGAAAACGAGCAATTTTAGAGAAAAATTATAAGAGACCTTTTTTGTCCAGAATGGTCCAAAAAATCTAAAAAAAATGTGTCCGGGCCAAAAATATTGATTTTTGCAATTTGATTAAAAAAAATTGAAAAAAAAATTGGACCACTTTTCACGTGGGCGACTTCTTGAACCTTATTCTGGGATGTCTCACGAATATGATTATGCAAAAAAATCTCATAGGAATATTTTTCCAACGAACCCGCCGTTTTCGCCTTGTCTATAAATTTAAGTTCAAAAATAAAAAAAGAACAAAAACGCAACAATGTTTTTTAATTTCCACTATCATCAGTGTAAAATTTCTCGTTTGGGTAGGCTAGTTTCTTACGTAAAAAAATGTGTCAAAGCGATAGTGCGTGTCAGTCCTTTGCTAGTGTTTGTATGATATTCTTTTACTATGTTTTATATATATTCTGTTTTTATTCCATCGAATTACTATCATCAACGACAGCTAGTTCTGACATATTTCAAAAATGTCATTCATTTCAGTTGCTAATTAATGTCCCCCAAGTGAGATTATATCCTCTGGATAAGCAGCGTTCATGGGGGAGTCCTGTGGTGTCTGATGTTAAATCCAGGAATATTTTAAACATCACGTCAATTTTAATACAACTATGTAAAAGTTTTAAAAATAGATAGGATTTAAATGGTTTTCACCCACATATCAAAGTAGCTCAAGCAAAGCATGTCATTTAACCTGTAAATATAGCCACTTTCCAATTTTTCAACCTTAGTCAAAATTTAACCTCACGTTTGTCTTCATTAGCAAGGTTATACTTATTTCAGGTAAAAAAGCTCTGATGATGAATGATTATTCCGACAACGTTCTGTGATTTAGCCCTTTGTAGGGATTTTTATATAATATACCTTTTATAAAGGATTTTAATATTTTTTGTGTTTTATGGTATACAGCCAGCTACATGAACTTAATTTCCTCGTGGATTTTTATAGTTTTATTGCAAGCTTTAGGTTACATTAATTTACTTTAATATTCCGTGATATGGATGTTCCACCCAAAAAATTTATGTTATTTGATATGTTCTTACACTGTTATATTTGTTTCGTATCCTTTTTCTTTTTTTTTTCGATAAGAAATTGACGTCAGTTTCATTAACCACTTAATTTAATATTTACCATTAACAAAAAACATCAGCCTGCTAAGTGTTTGATATATCTATTCCTGGTTTGTAAACCCATTTTTTTTTAATTAATGTACATAGAAGTTTTTAATCAAACATAAAAGTATTTCTCCAGGCAAAATTCTTAATAATCTACCATATAGTGATGACTAAAATGGGTTGGCCCATTAATACAATGCCCACACACAGAGAAGAAAGAACCAAAACAACTAAGTATGTGAAAGTGAAAAAGTTCATTGGTGTATACAGGTATTTTGTCACGGAAGAATATTTTGTTGTTTCAATTTGATACAATTTTTAATTTGAGAAAATTATATAATCAGTTTAAGTAAATATTATGTTTTCAGATATAGTTTTACGGTTTTAAATATACAGGATATAACAAAAAGGTAGGTCATAGATAAAACTACATATTCTGGGACCAAAAGTCGTTAGTTCGATTGAAACTAACTCGCCGTAGTACAAATGTGCACATAAAAAAGGTACAGACCTTGGAAGTTACAAATTCGTCGCCTTAATACTAGGACTTGATAACTCGAAATTAGTAGTTCTGAAATAAACGGGTTTAAAGATTTTAAAGATATTTGTGTTGCTACCATGATGTTGGTAAATACGGAATTCACTCTGCAGCTCTAAAATACTGTTCCTTAATTTTTTGGCTACTGATCTATTTAGGAATACGGTGCAAATTTGTTTTCCAATATGGAAAATAAAATGAAAAATTAAAGTTATCAACTTTTAGCACTACCATAATGTTAACATTTGGTAATGTCGCATGTCGTGCTCGTGTTAAGTGGCATCTAAGTTAACTTTTTAACAAAACTAATATTTTAAGCATTATTTTGGTGAAAATTAGCCCTCTGCGATGGGGGTTGTCAGATCTGCTAACAATTCTCGAATTTTTGCATTAACATGAATTGAATAAACAGATAGCAATAACGTGGTAAACTCAATAGTTTCAGAAAAACACGTGCTACAACTAGATAACTAGAGTTATCTAGTTGTAGCATTCAGTGTATGTCGTATTCACGATTAATTCGATTAAACAATAGCTTGATAACTTATCTTGCCAAGTTTTAGCACTGAATATTAGGGGCATTTGAGTTTTATCAACTTTCTTCAATCATAAATAAATACTAAACCCGTTTGGAGCGAGTTATGAAGTTTTTACACAATATGGGGGCAAATAAAATACATCTTGTGAACTAGTTATCTCAAAAACGTCAATTTTATAGTTATCAAGTTATATTACTAAGGCGACGAATTGAAGACGATGAAAATATATTAATCCCCCCCTCAAGATGTATTTGAAAACTTTTTTGGCTCTTAGTACATTTTGATGATAAGACAGTTTTTATTGAGCTATATTGAATTCAATTTTTTACAATAGAAACATATGTGGAAATGCATAATTGCATTTTTTCTATTCTCATACTATAATATATCAATTGTGATTTCACTACCTGTATAACTTCATTATGATAAAGATTTTCATTACGATACAGATTTTTTTAACCAATAGAATCGCGATATGGCATTCGCGATGAAGGTGGCACACGAGCAGTGATCAGTGGTGAGTCAAATACATACGCTTTGACAGTTCTCAATATGTAAACAAACTGACAAACTACTTAATTTGTTTGGGTTACAAAATTAATAAATTTGAATATATTTTTTGTTGTGAGTAATCATAGAAAAAATGGTGTATACAACTTGCATTTAATTATCATTATGAAGCTCGTACTCTATACGAAGTATCTCTCATACTCCCTTCATAATGACCATCATTAAATGCTCGTTGCATAACATACTTTTAAAGTGCACGAAAGGCTTCTAAAAGTGCATAAACATGTCAGAATTAGTTCTAAGGTCCTGATTTTGTTATTCGGGGATTTAGGCGTCACTGAACACGAATATGCAAACAGAACTAACCTCCAAAACACAGGGTTACTGATAAGGTACTTCATATAGAGTTTGAAGGATTTTTGGCACTAAATTGATGCAAACAGATTACTCGGGGGTTTTTTAGATTTGCTGAACACGAATATGACATTAGGACCGACCCTCGGAGCACCTAGTGTCCACGGTGACTGATATGCACTTCATCTTCTGAAATTTCAAGTCTTTCGGACACTACATTGATGCAAATAGATTACTCGTTGATTTTTTGGGGTTGCTGACCACGAATACGTCATCAGAACCGATATCCGAAAACCGAAAACTTTCGAAACCAGCAGATGATGTGCATATCAGTCGCCCTAGGCACTATGTGCTCCAACTGTCAGTGCTGATCAATTCGTGTTCAGCAACCCCAAAAATCTCCCGGGTAATCTGTTTGTATCAATTTAGTGCCGAAACCCGTCGGAACTCTAGAAGATGACGGGCCTCACCAGTGACACTGGGCACCAGGTGCTCGGGGGTCGGTTGTGATTGCATATTCTTGTGTAGTGACCCCAAAAACTCCCGAATTACAAAATCTGGCTCTTAACACGTTCAGTGCTGATGACGCACCGGTGCGTCAAGCTGTTTCTTGTTGAGGAGAGGATGACGCACCGGTGCTTCATATACCTTATCGAATATAATGTTTAATTGTATGCTAGCACTTGTAGTGTGAGTATCGTAGGAGTGATAACACTTGTGGTAAGGTATGAACGTCTCAAAAAATAATCTAGGATTTAAAATTATGGTTTTGTTTAGTTATGAAAGCACGTTTTAACTTTTTCCCTTCTACGTTCATAAATTTTATTTAATCCTCTAATGGCTGGTTTCACCAACGTAGAATAGTAGTTTATTCGATGAATAAAGTTATTCAGGATATTCAGATGAGCTTGGAGGTGTTGGACATACTGAAAAAGTTGTTATGCGCCTAATAAGAAATTACCCAAATTCAGGGCATGCCGTGTTCATGAATAATTTCTACAATAGTTTGTTTTAGCAAAGCGACTACTAGAAGCACAAACTTACTGCACTGGTACCCTAAGGACAGGAAGAAAGGAAAATCCCAAAGATGTCGAATCTGCAACATTGGACAAGGGTAATACAACAGCTGCCTACAAGGATGGTGTAATGGGTAAATTCAGGAATAAGAAGAATGTGTTGTATATATCGACAGTGATTGAAAACAACATTATTGACGTAGAAAACAGAAAAGGAGTAACAAGGAAAATACCTTTACCTATCGAAGACTACAATCGACATAAATATGAGCGGTATAGACCGTATGGACCAAAGGGTAGCATATTACGCGAGTATCCGAAAAACACTTAGATGATTTAAAATTTTTTAAAAAACGTTCCCAAAAACGACTGTCCTATAACGAGTATCGTATGTCAGTTCTCGAAAAACTTCTTCCTGAAAGGTTTACTGCTAAACCTAATATCGTAAAGAAAACTACACAGCACCTGCTAGAGAAAATTAAAATAAGGAATGCAGATGGAAGAATTATGCGAAAACGATGCAAAATTTTTTGGAGCAAAAAAATATGGAAATACTCTGCTTACCATTGTATTCAATGTGCTGATCAGCCAGGTTTGTGTATTGGAAAATGTTTAGAAGAATACCACAAGAGTTAATGTTTTTGCACAAACTAATTTTTTATTTATATATTTTATAGCTATGTTTTAAGTTTTTCTTTTCTATGTTCATCAATTTTATTTAAATAAATTTTATTTAATCCTCTTAGTTTTTTATAATACGAACAAGTGTATAATATGCAACATTTAAAAACAGACAAAGTCATATCTACACAAAAAGAAGAAGAAGAAGACGTATATGCATAATAAACTATTATTATCTATGACGCACCAGTGCGTCATGCGCACACTAGATCAATATTCGGTCTGTCGTAGTGATGACGCACCGGTGCGTCACACAAAAATTACTCAATTGTTTGTTTAATTTTAACATTTAACTCTTATAATAAGACAAATTAATAACAATGCACAACAAAAAAATTATAAAAATATGTATCAGGTCGGCAGGAAAGTTCCTAGTATTATAACAGCACTGAACGTGTTAATATACTGATTTTGACATGTTCATGAACTTTTGGATGCATTGTATGCACTTTAAAATGCAATTATGCATTTACATCCATTTTTCTTTTGTAGAATTTTTTCCTGACGTCATCCTGAACACAATGCAAAAAGTTGCAAGTCTCTAGGGGCTGTATTTAAAAATCGATTTATTCCGGTGTTTTTAATTTTTAATGCACTGGTGTAAAAAGAAACTGAAAATCGAGAGTTACCGCCAAGTCTAGTTTTATTTTTATTGTTAATCAAAATATAAAATAATATATTATTAAAGTATAAAGTAAGTCATTTTTCCGCTATAAAAAATATATTTTATATCTCGTGAATTTATTATACAAAAATGCCACATATACTATCAGTCAGTACAAAAATCAATGGAAGTATAGGAACGCAAAGTATAAAATTAGAGACTGGAAACCAAATAAGACTCTTCGGTACAATAAGAGATGATATGAATCAATAAAACCAACTTTCGAACAGTCCATATTATAAATCATATCAAAATGACGACAAAGAATTCTATTTTCTAAAATAAGTTCGTCTTGCTACTACAATGTATTTTACATAAAGCAAGCAGATGTTTCAATGCAAAGTTTGAGCTTCGTACGTAGAATAAAGAATTTAATTCTGAAAAGTTCGACGATAAATCCTTTTGAACTATCCTAAATGTTGAAACATCAGAAACTATTAAATTATCGTTGGGTGGATTCCAAAAAAGCAGTTCGCCCGTTGTATTTATGATTATGACAAACGATCTATTTAGATAATATGAAATATCATGCATATTCAGATATATTAAATTATGAATTTACAAGGCATACCATTCAAGTCCATTAATTTATGTAGTGTAATGAGAATTATATAATTTATTTTAAATTCTTTGGAATATTCTTATTAATATATTATTAGTAAAAGATTTTGAGAGTATGTGATATAGCAGCCTGAGAGATTTTGTGACAGGCACTGATTAGTAGAATATAAATCGTGTACTGAAAGTGCAGTGTACTGAAAATTGTGTAAAAAACCTTGATGAGCAAGAAACAATGTAGGCGAGATTATTAAATCGAGTCTGAAAAGAGGCACTGATTGGTAGTAAGGAATAAATCACAGTGTAAAATATTCGGTAGGAATTACACGAGAGCTCTAAAATTATCGATTTGTATCCCTAGTGAAACGTTGACAGTTCTAATTTCACGACCCGAAGGGGAGTGAAATTATGTCAAAGTGTCACGAGAGCAAAACAAATCGATAATTTTTAAGAGCTCGAGAGTAATTCGGTAAGATTATTTACCGAATAAAACTCTTTTTAAATAATTTTAACTTATATTTTATTGATATCTTCGCCTGAATATATGCTAAACCTGTTTCTTGTCACTGAATGTATTTTTGCGTAGCAATGAAGGACATCTGACAGACAGCCTGTGGAGTTAACGGAGACAGTAACAGCAATGGTTACCAGAATAACAAACGAGGAAGTGGCTCAAGCGCTTCAAAAAATAAAGAAAGGAAAAGCAGTCGGGCCAGATGATATTCCTGGGGAAGTATGAAGAGCATTGGGAGAGACAGGAATAAGTTGGCTAGCAGGTCTATTTAATAGAATTATGGAAGTTGGACAAATGCCAGACGAATGGAGAAGCAGTATATTAGTACCTGTCTACAAAAACAAGGGAGATATACAACAATGCACAAATTACAGGGCTATAAAACTACTTAGCCACACCATGAAAATATGGGAGAGAGTAATTGATAGACGGATACGTGAAGAAACCGAAATATCCGATAATCAGTTTGGCTTTATGCAGGGCAGATCAACAACAGATGCAATTTTTATTGTAAGGCAACTGATGGAAAAATACAGGAATAAAGAGACCAACGCTCATATGGTATTCATTGATCTTGAGAAAGCATCATATGCAGTTCCTCGAGAGATTCTGTGGTGGGCACTCAATAAGAAAGGAGTCCCTGGCGGATATGTAAAGATTGTGAGAGATATGTATGAGGGAGTAACGACTAGTGTAAGGACAGGTGTGGGAGAGACTGATAAGTTTCAGGTGAAACTAGGATTGCACCAAGGCTCGGTGTTTAGTCTTTATTTATTCTCATTAGTTTTGGACCAGATAACAGCGAAACTACGGGGTAGTATTCCATGATGCCTAGTGTATGCTGATGATGTAGTGTTAATAGGAAATAGTGAAAGAGACTTAGAACAAAAACTGGAACAGTGGAGACAAGCTCTGGAGGATAAAAGTTTAAAACTTAGTAGGACAAAAACAGAGTATTTGGAATGTTCATTTAAAGATGGAGTTACTAACAATAAAATGGTATCTTTGGATGGTGAAATGATTGTGAAAAGCAATAGTTTTAAGTACCTAGGATCGGTACTACAGAGTAATGGAGAAATAGATGGAGATGCATGCAGTAGAATTAGGGCTGGATGGATGAAGTGGAAAGAAGCGAGTGGTGTGTTGTGTGACAGAAAAATTCCAATGAAGCTGAAGGGAAAATTCTATAAAACAGCCATAAGACCGGCTATGATGCACGGAACTGAATGTTGGGCAGTGAAAAAGAAAGAGGAACAACGAATACATGTGGCGGAAATGAGGATGCTTAGATGGATGAGTGGAGTGACAAAGAAGGATAAAATTAGAAATGAGTATATTAGGGGAAATCTAGGTGTGGCACCAATTGATGCCAAAATGAGAGAGCATAGGTTAAGATGTTTTGGTCATGTTCAACGTCGAGACGTTAATCACCCAATACGAAGAATAGCTGAAGTGCAGATTCCTGGAAGGAGTAGGAGAGGAAGACCAAAGAAGACCTGGGGAGGCGATAAGGCAGGACATGTTGGTAAAGGGAATTAAAATTGCTATAACCCAAGATAGAGTTGTGTGGAGAAATGCAATTAGGGAAGCCGACCCCGCATAGGGATAAGGCAAAGAGAATGATGATGAATGAAGGACATCTGACATCATACTTGACGACGGGAAATTATCGAAATCAGTTATCGGGGGTAATTACACAAGTGCATCAAAATTATCGATAATTTTGCTCGAAAGCGTATTGCCTAAAAACTACTAGAGTTCATTTTCATATTTTGGCGAAAGAACACGACTACGAATGAGGAGGCCATTCGACAAAATGTGAAAATGAACGAGAGTAGTCTTTAAAAGGCAATACACTTGACAGCTAAATTATCTGATTATTTTGATGCACTTATTTATACGCTTATTTTGATTATTTTGAGTGTGGGAGAAAATTACTCGAAGAAAGTGAAACTATTAAATAAAGAAATAATAATTTTCTAAACAAATTATTTAACAATACAATAAAACGTAATCCTAAAAACTAATAATTAATAAAGACACAGTTGTAATAATTATTTACATTATTTCTTGATTCCTTTGGATGTGGATTTACATTTTTGGAACAACTAGGTTGGGGCTCCATTGCATTGGTTCTCATTTGTTGAATGATCATCTCATGGTGTTACTGGTCCATCTGTAGATAAAGAGATATAGATTTTGTGTTGTAATGCCCAGGTATTTTTATGAGTTGCTATTCCTCAAAAGCTGTTAATCGTTATAATACTTATCTTGTAACATTTTTGCTGTGACATTCCACATTGTTTTTTTGTGACTCCTTATAACCTTCCCCGTTTTGCCGCTTCATGTTAAATGCCTAATTTTGAAGTATGTCTGCAAGCTTACCAAGTTGGGTCTCTTTGATGTAGTTTCTCTCAACACAAAACTGCGTAAATTGACGCCAAACGTAGTGTTTGTTATTGATTGTATTTTTTGGCTCAGTTTTATTAATAGCTTCTTTAATTGACTCTACAGATTCATCAGTGCCATTTTTATAGAAAAATGTTTGCAAATATATAAAATGCCAAACTAACATATTAAATAAACAAAGCTGCTGTTAGTATGTGGTTGTCAAATTTCAACAATTAAAAACATGACAGTGCAATTTTCGATTTCTACTATGCAATTATCAGTAGTAATTGCACAAGAGCTCTAAAATTATCGAATTTTTTCCGAGTGACACTTTGACAATTTTATTAATAGCTTCTTTAATTGACTCTACAGATTCATCAGGGCCATTTTTATAGAAAAATTTTTGCAAATATATAAAATGACAAACTAACATTAAATAAACAAATATGTTGTTAGTATGTGGTTGTCTCAAAGTGGGGAGAGGGAAACAATTCGATAATAATTTTAGAGATCGAGTGCAATTTGCTACGAATATTTCATGAATAAAACTGTTCAAAACCAAAATTTTATTGTAATTTATTTATGTAAGTACAAATTACTGCAGTTAAACACACAGGTGTTATAAATATTTGGCGGTTGAAAGTCATCACTTTTATAACTTTTAAAACATTAATTGTCATTAATGTCACTGAATCTATTTTTTCTGATATATTTGACGACGGGAATTATCAAAAATTATCGATTTAATTTAGATTTCTGTAGCTTTCTATTGGTCAGAATCTCCTATGAATGAAATAATCAGTTTAATTTTTATTTCTGTAGCTTTCTATTGGTCAGAATCTCCTATGAATGAAATAATCGCTGTAATTTTTATTTCTGTATCTTTCTATTGGTCAGATTTCTCTATAAATGAAATAATCGCCAAAATATACAATACCGAAATTAAGGCAGCTATGAAATTGCAAACATTTTTTGGCAGACACAAAGGTCCTTATGATCGCGATGAATCCCGTCGTGGATCTACTTTCCCATAACTGTTTCCTCCACCTACTTCGGTCTTCCGTTCTTTCTAATGAATTTCAAATTTTATTCCAAATTAATAACATTTTCTATGGTTAACAAAAAAATAACGCAAAAAATCTGAGAAAGACTTTAGATGCATTGTATATTATTATATTATTATATATATATTCTGCTTATATTCTTCCAATATTATTATATTCTTCTCCCTGGTCCACTGTTTCCAAATACCTTGCCCTGAAGAGTGAGTTGCAACAAGCCATATCTCTGTTCATTCCTCATAACATGGCCAAGATATTCTAGTTTGGCTCTTTGATTGTGTTAATAATCTCGCATTCCTTGCCCATTCGACGTAGGACCTCAACATTAGTCACACAATTAAAGCTTCACGATATTCGATAAAAATATCGATATTGTATTGATATCGTGTCGAAAATCAATACGATACTGATGCAATACATACCTTAGCAATATTAATGTCGATGCGATACTCATTCTTTGAAATCAATACAATACTCTTGTATTGTCGATACGCCTGCCGCGATATTATTGAGAATGTCGAAATCGAGAAAAAAAATAAAACGCAACGTGAGTGCTACATACTATACTGTCGGAAAAATGAAAGAATACCCATGCGTCATCGATGATAAGCATACGAATCAAATCAAAAATTTCTAGTCAAAACAAAGTCTAAACTAAGTTAATACTGAAAATAAACGGATGTGACTACTACCCCACCGTACGATTTTTCGCCACGTAAGAATGTGTCAAAAAATTTTTGTGATGATATTCTTTTTACGATAATATATATTTATTGGTGATAAATGTTACTATTACTACCGTAGTTAATTATTTGATATAGATTAATAATACAAAAATAATGAGTAAGCAAATATAGTATTATGAATTTCTCCATGTTAAAGTTGCCAGTGGACGTAAAAAGTAACAGGAATTTAAAAAATGTCGTTTCTGTCAGCTGCATTAAGTGATTTAAATGAAAGTAAACTAAATGAATTCAGATCATTAGGTATCCAGATCATTTTCCAGACATTATCTGCAAAGAAATGTACATTCGTAAAAATATACTAATCTGTAATTTCATACACTATGATTGAAAAGTCAGAGTAATATTTCATACACGTTTGGCGAACTCATAGACAGAAGTTAACCATATTGACAGATGATTACTTACAAATTTTATTGACGTATTTTAATTAAATAAATACTTACCAAACCAAAAATACAATATAAGATCAAAATAGCTCTTAAAAGAACTGAATTTATTCAAGTAAATACGACTAACCCAGTTTCACTGTCGAAAGTAACAGGAATCGAATCAGTCAGATTTTGTAGTTGACCAACACGATTACTCGAATAGTAGTTTATACAATTATTATCTCTACTCATGTTGAATGTTTTTCTAAGAATGACATTAGAAGTACAGAAATAGTCAAGTGTGAATTTGAATTTTCTACTAAATTAATATAACTACGTTGAACAATTGTATCGCCGTCTCACTCTGTCAATTATAAATATGTAACTGCGTATGTCTTGGATAACGTTTTTGCTTTGTAGACAACACTTAATCTATCTCTCTCGTTTGTTATTTATAGAAAAAGGCAGCAAATCCAAAATATGTGCTTGATATGATCGTATTCTTTCATTTTTCCGACTGTAAGGCCTATTATACAGTTAAAATATAAGACTTATAAGACGCACAAGTGCGTATGCTTTCCATTAATGCGAGAGAGAAGGATGATGAACCCAATAAGTCAATCAATTTAGATATTTTATTTTTAAAATCATCAGATAATATCGATGTTTTTGAAAAGAAATTGAAAACTACTTGCATTCTCCAAGTTCTGGACCAGACACAAATATTTTATTATGGGGGAAATCATATAGTAGTGTTTTCCCCGTTTTATCTTGGGTAGATCGGGATCTTTTGTGTGTCTGGTCGGAAAAAAAAATACTAACGAATAAAAGATGCCCTTTAAAACAGAAAAGTATCAAAGAACTCATTTGTGTGAGCATATGAATGAAGAGCTCTTTAAAAGATAATATTTTTTGTGAGGTTACAATGTAATTTATCCTATTTCTAAAGAATTGTTTTTTATTAATTTAATCCTTTTCATGTCGATATTTTATCGAGTATTGTATCGTGAAACAGTCCCGAAATTACCGTCTAAATATTTGAAATTCCGACCCAGTTTACAGTTGCAACACTTTCGTTGCACCGTGTATGTCATGATCGTTGAGACCGTGTTATTGCGTTCAATTGGATTGATTTTATGTTTTCAAGAATTAGGCGTAGATAAATGCCTTGAGTGTTTACAATACTGAGAATAACGGTTCTGTCTTTATGCAAAATAAGACGCATATTGTAACGGAACATTTTTCAAAGAGGTCCCACGTTACGTAAAGACTCAGAGTTATTTTCGTCGATATCCAAATATCTAGAGAAAGAACCCCTGCTGTGCTGTAGACTGTTGCAGACTAGAAGATAAAAGGTTTTTATGATATTTACAGACAAGAAACCTATTGTATGTGTATTGGAACAGGAAGGCTCAACCTAGATAAGCCGATGTCTTTAGTAAAACCCTTAAATATTGTTCTCAGGACTAACTGTAATAGTATGAGTCATCGCATTTCGTGAAAACTTAGGAATCTTGTTATTGAAAAGATAACGAGTCCGTATTGATAGAAAGCAAAAATCATGACATTTATGGGATGCCCTGAGTAAGTTTTCTTGCCACCTGATTGGTAGAGAAATGTTTGGTATGGTCGCTATTGGTCAAAGTAGGAGGTAACTTCTTTTTTTTGGGAGAAGGAGCCCAAGTTTAGAAGGATCAAGGTAGAGCTTAGAGAAGTCAGTTCCACCAGGGCCATCATGAAGTTAAGTTGTGTTGAATCAGTTTAATGAACTTTTAATAATTTTGTTCGAGTAATAGTAAATTTTGATCCAGTTTAATGAACTTTTAATAATTTTGTTCGAGTTGAACGAAATAGTTTTTTTGAGAATGCAGAATGCATTCAAAGCTGAATTTTTCTATGCTAATGTTTATAATGAACTATGGATAACCTCATGTACTGTTGCTGTAGCTATTAACAATGTGAAGTGTTTTGCGCGTAGTGAAATAGCGTTTTGGACTTGCGGACCAACCGGCAGCCAGAAGAAAACAGGACATTCATTGTAAATGTATCATTTTTATGTTGTGTAGAACTTTTCGTTTCATTTTTTTTTATTTTTGGTAATCTGGTCTCTATTTGTAACACAGAGAAATCAGAGATTTATTTTTTTGCTCTTTAATAAATAATGTTTGATTTACAAAATATTAATTTATTATTTCTTTCCTTCTCTCTTGAATCGTAAGAACATTAAAGAATTGACTGAGTATAGAATTTTGAGTATAAAGTAAATAAGGTAAGTTACATTATAATATTTTGTATATTATGTATATCATTTTATTTGACCATGTTTTCACTAGTAATACCACTAGAGGTCAAATTATTTCCGGAAATTTTTTTGAGATCATGAATATTTTGAAAATTTCCCGAGTCGCAGACGAGGGAAATTTTCTAAAAATATTCATGATCAAAAAAAAAATTTCTGGATATTAATTTGACTTCGCGTGGTATTCGGTAAGAAAATTCCACACCAAATTTGCATTTGAAAATCCAAAGCTGCATGAACAGATTAATAGCGCGCCATAGCTTTGTCAGCAATTATTTAGGCTTTCAAATTCGTAATTTCTACTCATTGTAGTTGCATGGGGATACCATTTCAAGATAGAAAATAGTATATTCTTCAATTTTACATAAGTTTTGAGTAACTACAAGTGATAGAAAATGAATCAAAACTAAATAATGTAACAAATAAAAACCAGTCTGTCAAAAATGTTCTGTTATTGTAAACGTCAAAAAATTTCCACTATAATTCGTTGTTGGGTACCCCACGAGCAAAAAATTTCCGATAAAATACCTCCGTTGCCATGGTGATCTGTCAAAATAACGTATTTTTATTGGTTCAAAATTACAGGTGTGGAATTTTCTGTTTTATTTTGATTTATCTTCCTTTGTTTTATTTCTATTTTTTTGTATAAAGTTTGGTTTCTCTTAGGTAACCAATGGCGCCCAATATTTTATTTTTTCTTTATTTTTATTTTACATCCTTATTTCGATTTTTCTATCTTTTTAATTTTTCTAAGCTAATAAGAGTATATCATTAACATCTATTAAAGAATCCACCTCCTCAAATCTCTGAGACTAGAGCTTCCGAGGTACTAAAAAATTATGTAGCACGAATTTTGTCAAATCTAAGTATATCTTTATGTTTATCTAATTTGTCGTGTTTCAATCGATATCGTATCGAAATCAATATCAATACGATATTTTTATAAGAAAGTATTGCCGATATCGATACACGATAAGATAGTTTATTGGCATAACCAATACAATACTCAATACTCAAAAAGTATCGATATTGTATCGTATCGTGAAGCTCTACACACAATTCACCCGTGAAACACCACATCTCGAAGGCCTCAAGTTTTCTTAAATAAGCTCCAGCGAGTGTCCAGGCCTCTAATCCGTATAATAGCGTAAAAAATGCATAGCATCTGAAAGATTTTGAAACCAAGTTGTAAACTGTGACTTCTGAAAAGAGACTTCATCGTTACGAATGCAGATCTTGTTTTTCCTATACCTTGTTTTATTTCAGTAGAGCCGTCCTTTGGCGGTTTATGTTAGTGGTAAGTGAAAACAAAAAAAGGTGGATAGGTACACATACCAATGTATGTGTACCTATCGACCCTATCAATTGGTTTTTGGTTAACCAAAAGCCGTGTATTTTATATTTCGTTCAGAGTGACAGACTACCATGTAATTTGTGATCCTGTCATTTTTTGACATGATCTACTGTGTCTCTCAAGTAAATCTTAAGTTCTACGTGTAAATATTACTTGGTAAAATTGTTGCTGAGATGCAACACATTTTTTATCAAAATAAGTTATATTTGGAAATATGGTGTATTCCACGAATATACGACTGTTTTGGATTATCGCGACAACGAATATTTTAGTGTGCAACATAAGAAGTACGAAAGTATTTTGCCCTAATAATTACTCAAATAAACAACAATATAATTTTCAATTTACTTTCGTTCTTCATATTTCGCACAGTAAAATATTCGATGTCGCGATAATCAAAGAGGGTCGTATATTCGTGGAATGGGATATACTCAACAGACTTTTATATCTCTCTACGTCTTTGTCATTTTGTCTAAGACAAAATATCAACACGAAATTGCTTTGAACCCGTATTCATTTTTCATTACTGGAAACATTATTTAGTTTTAGTAGCAGTGGTACGATCCCGTGACCCTTCTTTCTAACCTACGTCAGTGGAAAACAACATTTGCTTTAACGTAGGTCATCGACTTGGGCAGATATCTGTCCGAAACATCAAGCAATATTCTAAAATATTCAGCACAGGAGACATAACTTTTTTATTTCTTGCGATCTTTTATGGATGGGACCAAAAAGTTGGCCGGTTAACTTTTTATTGTATCAATTAAACGTTACTTGAATGACTATGGGTCGTCTTTCAGATGTTTCGAGCTCCCAGCTCCCGTTGTTTGCTTCATAAACAAAGAAGTTGATTTGAGTGTAGTAGTTTTTTTTTCAAAAGAGAAAAATTCGTTTTATTATCGGTTTAAAATATTTTAAATATTTGTATATTCCGCTATGTGAATATATAAATAATATCTACATATTACGAGTAGTTGTTTAATTATGATATTGCCAACTCAAAAACCGTACTTCTTCTTCTTAACATGCCATACACCAAAGTGCGTAGGCGACTATCTCATTACTAAGGTTCTGTTCTTGGCGGCTTGATACAGCTCGCCTGTGTTTTCTATTTGTGTCCATTCCTTAATATTCCTTAACCAGGATAATTGTTTACGGCCGACTCCTCTCCTACCTTCGATCTTCCCTTGTAGGATTAACTGTGGTATTTCATGTTTTGCTCCTCTTAATATGTGCCCAAGGTAACTAATCTTGAGTTTCTTAATTAATCCAAAGAGTTCTCTTTCCACGCCGGCTCACTTAAGGACTTCATCGTTTTAGAACTCTATCCACCCACGGTATGCGCATCATTCTTCTCAATGACTACACTTCAAATGCGTCAAGTTTATTGATTGATGCTCTTTTCAAAGTCCACGTTTCCATACGATAAAGCAAGATGGATATATGTAGCACTTGACTATTCTGTAGCGTATTTCGAAGCCCAGACAATAGCTTGTAAAATTAATGGGAAAATCCCAATAGTTGGCTGTATACCATAGTTTAAAAAACTCATACAGAAGTAAAAAGTTGGTCTGTGCCCATTGAACTGGCAAGTACTTAGTTTTTTCGAGCAGGGAAGCATACGTGGAACAAGATCTGAAAACACTTAAGATTACCCACTGAACGAACAAAGCAAGTAACAGAACAGCATGGCGGAAAGTCCTAGAACAAGCCAGGACCCAAAAAGGGTTGTCGAGCTACTGATGATGTGAAGTTGGGGGAGAGGTCATGTAAAACGTTACGGCTTGTTATACGGGGGGGGGACGGGGGTTCGAACAGCGCGTTACATAACATTGTTTTTTAACTTAAATAAAAAACTACGGAATCACAATCTCCCAACTTTTCAACTTTCGTTTATATTTTACATAGAACCCCTGGATTGTATTATATTGCCCCCTCACGCTCCGCTCATGTTGCAATAGGACAATAGTATTCAAGTGAAAAAATCTTAAAATTTGTATTACCAGATCAAGCACAGACACAAACACATGGTTGCAATAAATAGCTGCACCTTTCTTCACAACAAAAGATGAAAAGGTATAGATGGGATAAAGAGGTTGTAAAATTGTGTTACGATACTTGAAGGGCCCCTTTAACAAAAATTTGGAACAAAATATTATATTTTTGATAGAGTAGGTTTAATGAATTTTTTGCGACTTTGCAATGTCGTCTTAAAGAATTAGTTCACTAATTGTCATTTATAACACTGTTCTTTATTTTACATAATACAAGTATGCACTTTTCAAGTTTCATTGTTTTGAAATCACCTGCCGCAGTATCACATAAATCAGTATATTTATTTTTCTTAATTAATTCTACTTCAACTACAGATTTTTTTCTCTTAATTTTTGCGGTGGAAGAGAAGGGATGCCTTCAAAATCAGACTCAATTTGATCTGGTACTTGTTCTGAGCCGAAAAATATTCAGGTTCAGATATTATTTCACAAAGCACACACTTTAAAACGAACGTAATAAACAAGCCAAGCACATGACATACTTCTTAATATGAACTACAAACTAATTTGCGGAGTAGCAGAGTACAGATTCAGACCTATCCAAATAAGTCAAAACAAAAGTCGGTACGCTCTCAATTAGGATTGGAAATAAACACGTTGCGCAATATGATATTCAAACTTCAAACTGTTTGAAGAAGTTTGATTTCAAGTCAAACCTAAAGATATCGAAATCAAGTCAAACTTTTTTACAGAAATAGTTTGGTTTTCAGGTCAAGTTAAGTTTGTTGAATAAAATCAAACTAGTTTGACTTGATGCATCTCTAGCCAAGGTATTTAAAAGTTTTCACGCATTTTATACGATCGTCACCTATGCATATTATCGAGTTTTTGAAGCGATTCTGCTAATGACCATATGTTTCGTTTCCAAATGCTTGTAGATGTTGATCTTAAGGCTTTACCTGTGCTATTCACCCTATCTAATAATAACTGCTGATCTTCCAAATGGTCGGTTGTAATCACTGTGTCATCTGCATAGCTTAAGTTGCTAATTGGTATGCCGTTCACCTTAATGCCTAATTTCGTGCCTTCTAATGCTTCCGCGAATATATTTTTCACATAAATTAAAAAGCATCGGAGAGAGTATGCAGCCTAGGCGGACAACCTTCCGGATTTCAAATTCTCATCCGTATATTGGTCTTGATCAATCCTTATCTTTGCCACTTGGTTCCAGTATAGATTTTGAATAATTCTGATCTCCTTCTGGTCAATGTTGACCTTATGTAGTAGTTCCATCATAATATCATGCTAACATTGTCAAACCGTACAAACTGTGACAAACCGTACTAGATTTGGCAAAACTTTGTTTTTTTCTACAAAACTTTCAAACATTTTATTGAATATTTTATTTTTATAATAAATTAGACTATTGTATTAAGCAATTATTGTCTGTGTTATAAAAAACTTAGCCTCAATTTGTCATCTTACTATCTTATCGATATTTTGCTATTTTTTCTTTATGTGTGGTCTTAGTATCTTCGCTCCTTCATCTTCACGGTGTATGTGGAAGTTAGCCAGTCACCCAACAACTTCAGCCATTTGCTGAAGTTGTTCCACCTCCACTTCTAAACACCCCTCCTTTAGCCATCGATCGTTCCTTTGCTATCCGTATGTGTTTATTAATTTCCCTGTTGAGGCATGGCTTGCGATTTTTGTTGACGTCTTTCTTTCATCAATTTCAAGATCTTGTCTGTCAACCAGGGCTTTCTTGTAATGGAATTTTGTCTCCCGATTTTGTTCTATTTTTGTCTTTCTACAATTAATTTACTTTAAGTTTTGGCTTCTCCTGCCTTCTCCTCCTAACTGTTTCTTTGAGACTTATCAAGGTGTTCTGGTGTGGCTTGATCTGCATCTGCTGGTACTCTTATCTCCAGCTCCTCGCCTAGATACACCATATACCCTTATAGTACTCTATGTATTTGTTCAATCGGTTTATTAGTCCATGCTGTTTTGATTTTGGTCCTGCTGTTTGTTGTTTAAATATATTCGATTTGATTTATTATAATGCGATTTTCTTTTATTTGTTTATTAAGTATTGTCACAAAAAGAACGAGACTTTTGATATACAAAACTGTTAAAATTAAACTGTTGATTAAACGCATGTTTATCTACACTCCTGGCCAAAAAAATCGGGACACCTTAAAAATGGGTCATTTTTGATTTCTTGAATCTCATAAACCTCTCGTCCGATTTCAGTGATTTTTTTAATATGTTATAGCCGTATTCTCTAAGAATATCGATGTAGTAATAGTGTTGTTGAACAGGCAAATGTCATTGTATACCGGGTGAAACAATAATACTGTGTGTTTTTCGTGAAAGTTCGTAACAACCTGTGGAATATAGTCCAGGGTCATAAGGTTTTTTCCATGACACTCGAGCAGCTAGGGTACTGAAGCATTTTTTCGACAGGTAATACCTATAAGAGCAAATTGTAACTATTTCCTGCGTAGGATCTGGCGGCCATTTTTATTTATAAACAATTAAGTGTCAAAAAATGGCATTTTTCCCTTTTTTTTTCAAATCAATGGAAAACAGTGAAAGTTATGGTTTTTTTAGTACAAATATCTTTGAGATTATGGAAAAAGCTTTAAAATGACTTATTACAAAGTTTGATATATTCATTTATTGTTAATATAATTGCGAAAAAAGGTCGGAATTGCAAAAAAAATTAATTTCGCAATATCTATTGTAAAAATTAGTGTATAGCTTTGAAATTTTTGACATATAAGGGTTCTTTGGTGCTTAATATGTGATAAAAATTTCAAAGCGATTTATTCAATTGTTTAAATTTTACTCAAATTGTTTATCCCCGAGAGCATTTTTTTTAGAATAACATAAGTCAGAAAAAAATGACGTTAGAACCATTCCACATGTGTCAAATGAAAGAGCATGAGCTATATTTTCAACTTGGTTTAAAAAAAGCGAATAAAAAATGCATTTATTAGTAATAAATAATTATGAAAAAGTATCGTAAATCTTTCCTTATAAACTTTTTATTTTGTTATATAAGAAATTATATATATTTATTACAATTTTTTATCAATTATGATATAAATAACATTACTTGGTAGTTGTGCACTTAAAACAGGGTAAAAAAGTTAATTTTTTTTGGAAAAAGTTATTCAAAAAGTTTATAAGGAAAGATTTACGATACTTTTGCACAATTATTTATTACTAATAAATGCATTTTTTATTCGCTTTTTTGAAACCAAGTTGAAAATATAGTTCATGCTCTTCCATTTGACACCTGTGGAATGGTTCTAACGTCATTTTTTTCTGACTTATGTTAGTGCAAAAGAAATGCTCACTGAGATAAACAATTCGAATAAAATTTAAACAATTGAATGAATCACTTTGAAATTTTTATCACATATTAAGCACCAAAGAACCCTCATTTGACAAAAATTTCAAACTTGTACACTAACTTTTACAGCAGTTATTGCGAAAATATTTTTTTTTTTGCAATTCCAACCTTTTTTCGCAATTATATTAACAATAAATGAGTATATCAAACTTTGTAATATGTCATTTTAAAGCTTTTTCCATAATCTCAAAGATATTTGTACTAAAAAAATCATAAGTTTCACTGTTTTCCATTGATTTGAAAAAAAGGGAAAAATGCCATTTTTGACAGTTAATTGTTTATAAATAAAAATGGCCGCCAGATCCTACGCAGGAAATAGTTACAATTTGTTCCTATAGGTATTACTTGTCGAAAAAACGCTTCAGTACCCTGGCTGCTCGAGTGTCACGAACAGGGTATATTTTTGTCTTATTACCCTGGCCTAATATTCTAGCATTTAAAAAATATTGAAATTAAAACTCAATTGTAGTCTTAGCCTTTCTTAACATTCTGCTTTTTGACTCATTCACTTATGTTGGATAGTAAAAAAGTGCGACAAACTTTAAGGGTTAATTATGCATGAAAAAATAATGACAGTTTGCTCGATAAACATATTATGTCCGCAAATGCTTCGTTTCCGAGATACGGGATGTTGAATTTTTTATTGCTCTAAAACCGGTTGAGATATGTAAATGAAATTTGGTAGATTTTAATAGGTAGTTATTTCAAATTTTTTGACATAACTAAAAATTTTATATTCACCATTGGCGTGCATACAGGTAATATGACCGGGTAATATGACCCGTATGCACGCCAATGGTGAATATAAAATACATAATTGTATGTCAAAAAATGAGCAATAACTGCCTCTTAAAACTCACCAAATTTCATTTGCATGACCCAACCGGTTTTAGAGCAATAAATAAATCGTCAGTGTGTAAGAAAAAATTCAACATCCTGTTTCTCGGAAACAAAGTATTTGCAGACATGTTTATAAGTCAAACGGTCATTATTTTTTCATGCAGAATTGCCCCTTGAAGAAAACACCCTTAGAAAACTTAAACTAAAACCCCTTAGAAACACCCTGTATTGATGAAGAACATGGCTAGTTGTCAAAGTACCTAACTTTTTTATTATCCAACATAAGTGAATGAGTCAAATAGCAGAATGTTAAGAAAGGCCTTAATTGCTTGAGTTTTAATTTCAATATTTTTTAAATGCTATAATATTCCACAGGGTGTTACGAACTTTCAGGAAAAAACTTAGTATTATTGGGACACCCGTTAAACAATGACATTTACCTGTTCAGCAACACTTTTATTACATCCATATTCTTAGAGAATAAGGCTATAACATACTAAAAAAATCACTAAAATCAGACAACAGGTTTAGGAGATTCGAGACATCAAAAATGACCCATTTTTAAGATGTCCCGATTTTTTTGGCCAGGAGTGTATATGCCCGAAAAACATGGATGATGATGAAAATTGACGAAGGGTGTCACAGGTTGACGAATATGTAGTGTGTGTATTGAGTAAATGTCGTGTAACTTAGTAAAGTCGACTTCATTGTCTTTTAAACCTTTGTTACATGTAAAAAAGTTCCATATAGCTCCATATTTCAAACTTTCTACAAAATATATATTTTTTTGATAATGTAGTCTATACTATACTAAATGAACATAAATTGAGTTTTATAATTTAACACCCTGTATAATGGTACAAAAACATAGCAAATGTACTTATTTTTACAATTAAATATTCCTGTGTCAGATATAAAATACAGAAAAATATATAAAAATAACATATAATAATTCGTAACTCGTTTTTATACCTTACTGATCATAAAAAAGAACTTATGTTGAATAAATATTTAAATTATGTTTCTTTCTTTTTCAGATCACGTCTCTGAGCTGGCTCGGCAGTCGGAAAACAAAACCCTACTCCTGTTTTTACAGGTCTACAGAAAATTGGCGAGTGTATCGCGCGTTCCAATCGAAACCCTCTACACAGATATTAGAAATTATATCTGGATTAACACGACTGATGCCAAACCGACAGTCAGTCCCGAAGAAATTGTTCATAGCGTGAACGTGTTCTTCGAAGAATTGTTTCCGTTGGCGTATCGTCACTCCGCTGACATATCCGATAAAGACTTGACACCGAATTATAAAGACTGTCTTAAAAAGTCAATTGAGAACATATCACCCTTCGGAGACATCCCCAAACAACTCGGATTGTCTTTGTCGAAAAGCCTAGAAGCAACTAGGTTGCTTTTGCAGGCTTTCAGGATAGGCTCCGAAGTCTTAAACACAACTGACACGTTGCTCATAGATGAACACAGCAGTGACAATTCGGAATGTCATGATGCTTTACTCAAAATGACGTACTGTCCCAAATGTTTGGGTCTTTGGAAACACACCAAACCGTGTAGTGGGTATTGCCTCAACGTGTTAAGAGGTTGCATTACGAAATATGTGGCTGAGCTGGATTTGCCTTGGAACGGGTTCGTGGAAGGAATCGAAAGTTTAGTTAACGCTATGAAAAGGAGTAGTAATGACGCTGATGCTAACATAGATGCTGTTATTCGGAATCTGGATTATAAAATATCGACAGCTATCATGAGGTATATGGAGAAGGTCAAGGATATTGATGTTAGGGTAAGTTTTTTCCTGTTTTACTATTATTTTTACAATATAAAGTAGACATCCCAGGGTATACGTATATTAGATGGCTATCCTGCCAAGATCGCCATCTCAGAAGATTTATGTTAACCATATGGTGGTTGTTGGGGTTGATTAGCAGGAATACATTCAAATAGTCATAACTCGTTTATTCGGTGGACAAATACTATATAAGTGTAATCAGTTAACAGATAACTACATTATTCTACTTTAAGGGTAGCAAACCCCCAAAATTAACTCACTCGTCTAACTAACTACATAAATGACTCAATTAATCCAAATCTATTCGTGTTCCCTTATTTATCAATACATGGTTATGTAAATATGTTTGTCTATGCTTTTTCGTTACTGTGTCAAGTTTATCTTATGATCATAAACAACCTTGCTGATGTTTGCAAAACTACATTGCGTGCACTGTACCTAAGGTGTTCTGCTTATAAAATTAAACGTATGCTTGGTGTTTATTGTTTTTAAATAAATATCTACGACTACTAAAAATAAGCTGGGTCGACAGAGTTTGAAATGAGGAAGTCCTTAGACGGCTGAACTAAACAACACAACTGGTCAATATAATAAAGATACGCAAGCTGGAATTATTCGATAACATTGTGAGACACCCTGAAAAATATAATCTTTTACATCTGATCATTCAGGGAAAGATCCAAGGCAAACGTGGTCCTGGTAGAAGAAGAATATCAGTGGAAAATCGACTACATCATTATTCAGAGCTGCTGTCAATAAAGGCACGATAGCGAACTGATGATTGCATCTCAGGTTTTAGACCATGCAGAACTTTTTATGAAGAATACTTTTTTCGTAAAATTAATAATAAAAAACTCCCATATATAGTTAACTTCAGTAGACACGCTGTATATATATTCTACTTAATTCTTAACTAAGAATTAGACCTTCAAAAAGTAATCCTCTCCAACAATCCGCCAATGTATAGTTGCTTAAGGTGATACAGTAGCGATCAACAGGTGGCAACAAACGCGGTCCAATATTGCGAAAGTTCTGCGAACTTTCAAAAGTGAGGCAACAGCGCGTCGGTAATTCGACACTGACAGTGACGTTTGTACTATCAAAAACAATAATTTTTATACACATAGGCGCGAAATGTTGCCAAGTCAGTGACGTTCGATTTCTTGTTATAAAAAAATCGATTTTTAGTAGTTCCAAGATTACACAAAATCTAGGTATGGGATAAAAAAGTTTATTTGAAGAAAGTGTATTTTTTTGTGTTTCTTAATGGCGGTACAGGCTCCTTTTTTTAATATTTTATTTAGTTGTTGAGTAATTTCCACATACTAACATATTTCTGAAATTGGGCTCTGTACCGCCATTCTTTATTATATTACGAATATGTGTGCCAAATATCTCGACAAAATATTCAAAATTAAAGCTTAATCTTGGAACGCGTTTGTTGCTACTTGTTGATCGCTACTGTTTCCTCTTAAGACTATTACGCTATCGCAACAACGCTTTAGTGATATAATATTACTATGATGATGTGTATGCACTAGTTGTAACGGTTAAACGTGCAGACGGTAATGGATAATAGAAAATCGATGGTTCTTGGTTTTTCCATATTCTTCTAAACATAGCTGGAGTTATACTCTGAACACATTATTTAAGGAATCTTTCGAAATGAGCAACATCTGTAAATGTTCTTTGAAGATACATCTTTTCTTGTAGGTAATCCAAGAAAAAAATCGAAAGACGTCAAACCTGGAGGTCAAGGAGGCCGAGGAGTCAAATTCATATTTTCTCGCGTACCCCGTAAAGATTAATACAATTTCATATGTGATGGTTGCATCTCAGGTTTTAGACGATTCAGAACTTTTTATGAAGAATAACTTTTTTTCGTAAAATTAATAATAAAAAACTCCCATATGTAGCCAACTTCAGTAGACACGCTGTATATATATTCTACTTAATTCTTAACTAAGAATTAGACCTTTAATCAAAAAGTAATCCTCTCCAACAATTCGCCAATTTATAGTTGCTTAAGACTTAGACTATTACGCTATCGCGACAACGCTTTAGTGACATAATATAACTATGATAATGTGTATGCACTAGTTGTAACGGTAAAACGTGCAGACGGTAATGGATCCTAGAAAATCGCTGGTTCTTCGCTTTTCAATATTCTTCTAACCATGGCTGGAGTAATACTCTGAACACAAGGAACCTTTCGAAATGAACCACATATGTAAATGTTCTTTAAAGATCCATTATTTGCTGTAGGTAACTCACGAAACAAAAATAAACGAGAGGTGTCAAATCTGGAGACCAAGGAGGACGAGGAGCCAAATTCATATTTTTTGGCATACCTGGTATAAGATTAATAAAAGTTGATATCTGATGGTTGCATCTTGCATCTCAGGTTCTAGATCTAGACCATACAGAGCTTTTTACGAAGAATAACTTTTTTTCTTAAAATAAAGAATAGGAAGGAATAGAATAGGAAGTTCCAACTTACGTAGATACACTGTATTTATTCCTCTTAATTCTTAATTAAGAATTAAACCTTTAATCAAAAAGTAATCCTCTCCAACAATCCACCAATGTATAGTTGCTTAAGACTATTACCCGTCGCTATCTATCGCGACAACGCTTTAGTGACATAATATAACTATGATGATGTGTATGCACTAGTTGTAACGGTTAACGGTTAAACGTGCAGACGGTAATGGATCCTAGAAAATCGCTGGTTCTTCGCGGAAATGTTAGTTCACGTTATTTGATGAAAATTCTGAGAACAACAACGATCTCAAGTCGGTTGTTATGGAATCTTGAAACTGCGACTAGTGGGAGCGGTTTCTATCTAGTAAACAAGATTGCTTATTAACAGGTTTTTGGAGATAACGAGACTTTCATGACATTTTAGAACTACAGAGTGAACGTATTCTTGCATGATATAGCCTAATTACTTCGTATAGAGTATTTATGAAAGGACATCGCACGCATCTTATGGAAAATATAATGTCACTTAAATTCAATAAAATTTATACGAATAGATTCGTTTTAAATTAACGGTCAAATCTTATCATTGCGCCAACTCCATATTTTCAATAATAAGAGCAGAAATTGATATAAATAAATCTGAAATCAAATGGATACGTACATAAGTTAGAGAGAGAAAAAATATTTTATAATACCCAAATTGTCGGTACTCCATAAATCAGCGGATTAGTTTCACTAATCCGCTTAGGCCCAGCGGGGTTTAAGCTCTTTTGAAGAGCACCCAGAGCAATAGTGATTGTAACTGACACTTTTACTGACTAAAAATTTTGATTTCGATAAACTTTAATTGCAATTTGCGCCGTAATTAATCATAATTAAGAGTTGGCGCAATGATAAGATTTGACCGTTAATTTAAAACGAATCTATTAGTATAAATTTTATTGAATTTGACTGACATTATATTTTCCATAAGATGTGTGCGATGTGCGATGGTACATGCATTTAATGTTGTATGAAGTTGGTCTCAAAATAGAGGGAAAAGAACTTTTTTTCTATTTGTGTATTAATTGTCGGACAATAAGTCTGATGAGTCACGTTTTGAAAATGTTTCTACGAGTAATACATTGCAAAATATACACGATATTAAAGAAGAAATTAGGTATGTACCCTTACTCAATTCGGATTTAGGAGTGGTTTGGACACGAGAGAAGACTTGTTCAGTATCGAAGGACTAATACAAAGATGCAAAGATGTAATTGAATATTAAAACAGTTTTTTATTCCAAACAACTTTTCATAACAATTTTCGATATTGTGAAATATAAAGGCATTTTACTCTGAATGTCTCTGAATGAAATTATTTTTTTGACATATATTGTATAAGATTGATAAAATTTGATATCTGATGGTTGCATCTCAGGATGCAGAACTTTTTATGAGAATAGCTTTTTTTTCGTAAAATAAATAATAATAGTTTCCCATATGTGGCCAACTTAAGTAGATACAGTTTATTCCGGGTTGAACCGCATCGATATTCACATGGCCGAGCTTTCAACATCCTCTCTAACGTCATCTTCAGAGTTTCCGGTCTCTTGAGCCGTTGTTCTTTTACTAGTCTTATAGATTATTGATTTCAACTCACAGTTAATATGTCGGTTACACCATATATTATAGTGTTACACTTAGACAAGGAAAGAGAGAGGACGAGTAATCCTATGACCAAAAGTGAAGCCAAACCGACACCAGAGATTTTGATCATCGACGTATCTTTGGGGTATTGTTATGCATTGAGTATTTAAAATAAAAACATGAAATGTATTTAAAATGAAGAATTTGTGTACGGTAAATGTTTTATTAAGAGGAAACAGTAGCGATCAACAGGTAGCGAAAACGCGTTCCAAGATTGCGGCTGTAATTTTGAATATTTTTTCGAGATATTTGGCAAACGTATTCGTAATATAATAAAGAATGGCGGTACAGAGTCCAATTTGAAAAATATATTAATATGTGGAAATTACTCTGTAATTAAATAAAATATTAAAAAAACCAACCTGTACCGCCATTAAGAAGAATAAAAAAATACACTTTCTTCAAATAAACTTTTTTATCCGATGCCTAGATTTTGTGTCATTTTGGAACTACTAATGAAATAAAAAATTTTAGTAGTTCCAAAATGACACAAAATCAAGGCATCGGATAAAAAAGTTTATTTGAAGAAATTGTATTTTTTGTTCTTCTTAATGGCGGTACAGGCTCGTTTTTTTAATATTGTATTTAATTACAGAGTAATTTCCACATATTAATATATTTTTCAAATTGGGCTCTGTACCGCCATTCTTTATTATATTACGAATACGTGTGCCAAATATCTCGAAAAAATATTCAAAATTACAGCCGCAATCTTGGAACGCGTTTTTGCTACCTGTTGATCGCTACTGTATCACCTTGCTCATATTACGTATAGTCCTGTAGCCAGGGGGGGTACAACGGCCTCCTTAATTCAGATGGACTTACCCAAGTTTTTTTTATATATTTTGACCCGCAGAATACGAATTTTTTGGGTAACAGTTGATCCGGATGTCGATAAGATTGTTATAGACAAAGAACTTGAGGAATCACATAACAGTGATTTCTCGCAAAACAAAACATCTTTTTGTATTTTTTGGGTCATTCTAGCCAAAAAATGTTCTGACAAGTTTTTCGTAGGATGCATAGTTTTCGAGATAACCGCGGTTGAACTTTCAAAAAATCGAAAAATTGCAATTTTTGAACCCGAATAACTTTTGATTAAAAAATAAAGTAGCAATTCTGCTTACCGCATTTGAAAGTTTAAGTCAAATTATATTGGTTTTGATTATTTGCATTGCTAAAAATTTATTATTTTATTGTTAAGCAAAGCTGTAAACACCTAGTGCGTGAGTGATATTTCCAATGATTTCTCATTTAAAATCGAACGAGTAGGTAGAGTAGCTACAAGTGCATGCGAGGCAATTTCTACGTAGCATGCGTTAAAACGCATGTATTAGGCACGGGAAACACTATGTGTTTATAGATTTGTTTAACAATAAAAAAATTAATTTTTAGCAATGCAAATAATCAAAACCGATATAATTTGACTTAAGCTTTCAAATGCGGTAAGCAGAATTGCTACTTTATTTTTTAATCAAAAGTTATTCGGGTTCAAAAATTGCAATTTTTCGATTTTTTGAAAGTTCAACCGCGGTTATCTCGAAAACTATGCATTCTACGAAAAAACTTGTAGGAATATTTTTTGCTTAAAATGACCCAAAAAATACAAAAAGATGTTTTGTGTTGCGAGAAATCGCTGTTATGCAATTCCTCAAGTTCTTTGTCTATAACAATCTTATCGACATCCGGATCAACTGTTACCCAAAAAATTCGTATTCTACGGGTCAAAATATATAAAAAAAACTTGGGTAAGTCCATCTGAATTAAGGAGGCCGTTGTACCCCCCCTGGCGACAGGACTAGTACATATGTTTCAATACATACATATGTTTTTATTACGAATTTTAGATGATGATTTACTTTATTTTTTATGAAATTTTAACCTTCAACGAACACCCACCACTGGCAACCCATTGTTATTTTTGACGTGACCGCCATGTTTTTGGTGACAAACAAACCAAAAACTGGCTTCACTTTTGGAACGTGTGTGTTAAATGAGTGTTACCCGTCCTCTCTTTTTTCCTTGTCTAAGGTGTTACAGACATCATGGTAGGTAATATATTTTTTGCTCTTTGTACTTGATCTCTTCTTTTCAACGTGTCCACAGCTGGACAGTGTGATCGCTAGTCAATTTACATTCTCTATTATTGCTCCATATTTTAACAATTTATTTAGTATCTCATTTTTACCTGTACCGTTTCGATTCAGTTTTTCGAGTGTTTTTTGTACTTCTTGCTTGCTTATGTGAATTTTTTCGTTTATGGTAATTTCTGGTGTTTGTGTTCCGAACGTCATTTGACGTTGAATAAAGAAATTTATTTTGAAAACGATTTTCAACCTGAAAGTCAAAACGTCAAATTTCTACGAATTTATAACAGCCTATGTGTTTATAATTCGCAATAAATACAGGGTGTCCCGGAAAATAGTGCTTTCCTTAAAGGTATAGGTAGAAGGCACCATGTAGAACAAAAAACTCTTATAACATTTTTTTCTAAATGCAACCGTTTGACCAAAAAATTAAAATGTATTTTGGTAGGCAAATTTAAATCTGACAACTATGTGCGGTACGCAAATTTAAGCATAGACAGTCCCATGTAAATAAATAGATAGAAGATAGATAGTAAACAGATAGTTTTAAAGAATCCTGTTTAGTGTCAATACCGAAAATGTTTTCGAATCGTGAGTGTATTACCTATTATGTTATTACCTATGAATGGTGTTTGTGAAAGGTTACTTGAAACATCTATTCGGTATAATAATTATTTTCAAGTAAGTACAACTTAGTTATTTCAGTTCACAAGTAAACAAATTACTGAGACATTAGCTGGTGCATTTAAGTTTCACTACTGTAAACTATTAAAACTATGTAATTCAGTTAAAGCCCTCAGCAATACTCAGCATTCAACCCATTTAAACCTTACTAAATACATAATACTAGTTCAGTTAAAAGATGTGTTTTTATGTTAAAAGATGTGTAATTCGTTTAAAATTATGCAATAGGTATTTCAATACATTTCAAAAGAAAATAATTTTAGTAAACAAATAGTAAATACATAAGTATTACCTACTATTAGGTTGGATTATTTTAAATACTGTTTGTTAATCACAATCACAAACGAGTTCTTATTATGTTATTATTTCGTAGTGCGTACGATGTTGCCAGTTTATTAAAATTTCCAAACATTAAAATACAGGTATATGGAAAACAATGTTAACTTTTTTTTGGAAACGGTTAACTTTAGAAAAAAATGGTATAGGACTTTTTTGTTCCAAATTGTGTATTCTCTCCATACCTTAAAGGAACGCACTATTTTCCGGGACACCTTGTATATTAATTAATAGTATATTAAGTATGGAGAAGGGTAAGGGTTTTATACCGGTCGAAGACAATTGTTTGGAGGAGGAGCGGAGCGACGACTCCAATTATTGTCTGAGATCGGTTACCCTTAACGTTCGACATGCTTATAACGTTTTTTGCACTATTGATACTATTATAAATTATAAAATTAAACATTTTCGTCATATTGACTAGTTTCATTCATTTTATCAAGATAGATACTTTGGTTGTTAGGTAGTAACTAGGGTGCATAACAACAATGGAGAATTGAGTTTTTATTTAGTTGTCAATAATTTTAAGTACAATTTTGATTATTATAAATTAAAATATGAGCGAAAGTGAATTTGAAGAAATTGAACGGGCTTGGGAATGTTGATGTCCTCGGATTAAAGCGTCATGGAGGTTGGCGTTCATCGACAGTGGCAGAAAGCTATGTAGAAGATTCTCTTCAAAATAAAATAGATTTTGCCGAAAAAATATTGTGCAATACTAGTAATACTACTAATGTATGCGATTCTGCGGGAGTTTCTGTTAGAAGTGAAACCACAGCCCAAACAAGTGGGATTTCATTAAATAATTTAACAAATTGTGCCATAAGTTTCAATATTAATAAATAATTCGTTAGTTTTCTTTATTCTTTCAAAAAATAAATTAAAATTAAGAGATTTTTTAACACTTTTAAGTGAAATACAATATTTAGTATTACAATATAGTACAATATGTTACAATTTAGTATATACAATATTTAGTATTACCGTCCAAAATTAAAATAAAAGGAAGACCTAAAGCTTTCACAATAATAATTTACTTGTTATGAAGCTATTTCCTTGTGGCATTTTTGTAATCAACTATTCTAAATGGGAACTAAGCCACAATTTAACTAAAAAAATGATGTTATTAACGTTTCAACGTCTAAATCGGATGTCGTTGTCAAAATACAAAATATTATTAAATTAAACAAAAATGTTCTTGCTTAGTAAAAAATTGTTTCTAATAATTTATTTAATCTGACTAATTTTTGTATTTTGACAATGACATCCGATTTGGACGTCGAAACGTTAATAAAATCTTTTTTTAGTTAAATTGTGGCTCATTTCCCATTTAGAGTAGTTGATTATAATAATTAACTTACGTATAAAAATTATTTTAGCAATATTTTGTACGTGTCCTGTCAACTAAATACATATATTTATTTTGCTAACCTAAATATATACTTTTATTATATACATTGATTTATTACAATTAAGTTTGAAACATCTGAATAGTTCTTCCCTTCCCTTAACAAATATTTTTCTATCAAACAAACACTAAACATATCAAAATAGCATGTATTCACGTCACTGGCTTGATGAAGTTTAATTCGCGTGTATGTACCTAACTTTTTTATTTGCGTAGTTAGCGTTAACCTAGACACAGCGAAATATAACCATAATAATAACTAATGTAAAATTAGGTGATGTCACGGGCCGTTCGAACTACTTTAAAATACCGAAGACTTTAAATTTGTACTTCTAAGTTATTATGAGGTTTTGAAGCGTGAAATTTTGGAAATCTCATTTTTATACAAAACTGAACATTATTATGTAATAAAAAAAATGTGCAAGTTCCATATTGCATGTATTTCGTCTTTAAATTGATACATAGGTTTATTTTGCAAGTTCCTTAAAGCCCGTGATACTAATTTACAAAGAAGTGTAACGTTTCATTTTAATTATAAACAGCATCACTAAAAGTAACGGGAATTGTCCACCTCTATAATATTTAATCGGCCAGATCAAATTTCTAAAATTAAATTAAATAAAGTGCATACGATTGATTCAGTGCGTTCCAAACTAAACTTAATTAATATAAAATATGAACCAACCATATTTTACATCATGTAAAATTTAGTATCATAGACAATAATTCTGCTTTGCGTAAAATATTAATTATGAAATTTAATAATTTATGTTGAAATCCTTTGATATTTACAAACCAGATAATTATCTAAACAATATTGTTGGTCTCTATTAATTAGTGGAATCTCCACAAATCAGTTTGATTTCCGTAGGCCAGTTAGTACATTATACCAAAAATTGGAGACATATAAATATGTAGTAAAAACCATCCAAAGAAAGTGTTGTTAATATTGTACAGTGCGGTGGAATAAGTGTTGCCCCCCCCCTGTTAACTTGTTTATTTTAAGAATATAAGCAAAACGCTCGGACAGGTCGATTTTTAAACTAACCATAGTATATTATAGCATCTACGTTTCGAACTTTACACGATCCCTCTTCAGGTGACAGTAGTTAATAAGTCACAGTGGTGAGAAAAAGAGAAAATTTAGTGTGATTTTTAATTTCAAATATATCATTCAAAAGAAACTTTTTGTTTATTCTAAGGGACTGTCAGCCCTCGGTAATAATCTAATCTTTCATTCTGCGTTTAAATTTTTAAAAAATACTTATTAGTTTTCTCAGAATTCGAAAAAAATAAATGCGTTTAAAAAAAGTTCGACCAATATTTTGGGCCTGCGATCTCAAAAAGGATTAAAGTATTATACATTTTAGAAATTAGTATTTTAATAGCTGTTAAATGAGGTGTCACATGATGTACTTTACCATTTAAAAAAATCAAAGTTATGCCTGTCACCTAAAGAGGGATCGCGTAAAGTTCGAAACGTTGATGCTATAATATACTATGGTTAGTCTAAAAATCGACCCGTCTGAGCGTTTTGCTTATATTCTTAAAATAAACAAGTTAACAGGGGGGCAACACTTATTCCACCGCACTGTATAAAACAAAATAAATATTAGTCTGGGTAGTCCTGTCGCCAAGGGGGGTACAACGGCCTCCTGTATTCAGATGGACTTACCCAAGTTTTTTTTATGTATTTTGACCTGTAGAACACGAATTTTTTGGGTAACAGTTGATCCGGATGTCGATAAGATTGTTATAAACCAAGAAGTTGAGGAATCACATAACAGCGATTTCTCGCAAAACAAAACATTTTTTTGTATTTTTTGGGCCATTCTAACCAAAAAATGTTCCTACAAATTTTTTCTTAGGATGCATAGTTTTCGAGATAAACGTTTTTGAACTTTCAAAAAATCGAAAAATTGAAATTTTTGAACCCGAATAACTTTTGATTAAAAAATAAAATAGCAATTCTGCTTACCGCCTTTAAAAGTTTAAGTAAAATTTTATCTGTTTTGACAATTTGCATTGCTAAAAATTTATTTTTTGATTGTTAAAAAAAGCTATAAACACATAGTGTTTCCCGTGCCTAATACATGCGTTTTAATGCATGCTACGTAGAAATAGCGCCGCTTGCACTTTTACCTAATCTACCTACTCATTCGATTTTAAATGAGAAATCATTGAAACACCACTCAAGCACTAGGTGTCTATAGCTTTGTTTTAACAATAAAATAATAAATTTTTAGCAATACAAATAATTAAAACCGATATAATTTGACTTGAACTTTCAAATGCGGTAAGCAGAATTGCTGTTTTATTTTTTAATCAAAAGTTATTCGGGTTCAAAAATTGCAATTTTTCGATTTTTTGAAAGTTCAACCGCGTTTATCTCGAAAACTATGCATCCTACGAAAAAATTTGAAGGAACATTTTTTGGTTAGAAAGGCCCAAAAAATACAAAAAAATGTTTTCTTTTGCAAGAAATCGCTGTTATGTGATTCCTCAACTTCTTGGTTTATAACAATCTTATCGACATCCGGATCAACTGTTACCCAAAAAATTCGTGTTCTACAGGTCAAAATACATAAAAAAATCTTGGGTAAGTCCATCTGAATACAGGAGGCCGTTGTACCCCCCCTGGCGACAGGACTAGGGCAGATTATCGGAGAATAGCGCATTTTTGGGAAAAGTTATTTACCAGCAATTTTATTGCTGGAATCGAGTCTTATGATTGTATATATTAATAATATAGGTATGCAAAGTCCGCAGATAGTGAGCTACTTTTTTTATAAACAAAATGGCGCCCGAAAATCGTGTTTTTTCAATTTTTGCTCTATAACTCCAAATATTTTAACTTTACACCAAAAACACCCAAATAAAAATTCACCGTAATTAAATTCTGCATAGAGACGCGTTTTTTCCCATTTACTTCGACGAAAATTTTCCCTGGAAAATGCGAGTTTTTCCAACAAAATCGGTAATGACGGTAACAAAAATACTATCGTCAGTGATCATCTTCTATAGTTTTTTTATCTGTAACACGAGTCATTTTTTGATGTTTTCCTTGATTATGTATTTCAATAACAAACACTATACTTAGTGAACAAAATAGTTGTCAGTAATTCATTTCGAAGTTCGTGGATTTGAGGAGAAAGATGAGTAATTTCAGCGGCGTGTAAAATTAATAATTTTACGTGTAGAATTCAATAATTCTATAATTATACTATTATTTTAGTAAGCCACTAGCTGACCCGGCAGACTTCGTACTGTCTCAATAGATAAAAACAAACTTCTGTATACAATAAACTTAAAATAAACAAAAGGAATTCGTAATTAATAAACAAAAAATGCTCGATGTGAATGAGTTTTTATTATTATTTTTAATGAATTACACATAATATGATGTTTGAAGTAAGAAAGTTTAGTTAGAAGTAAGAAAATAAAGTTTTTGCGCGATTGATCATTTTTGACTGTTTACCGTGACAGATTTTACGTCAGTAGGTGACATTTACTAGCAACTCGACGGTAAGTAATCCACCTCGACGGTAAGTACTCCAACTCGACGGTAAGTAATTCACTTACCGTCGAGTTAAAAAATCTCTTAATTTTAATTTATTTTTTGAAAGAATAAAGAAAACTAACGAATTATTTATTAATATTGAAACTTATGGTACAATTTGTTAAATTATAAAAATATAATTCTTCTCTTCTACAGGCACCAGATATTCCCAATATCATTGCGACCTACAGATTATGAAAAAATCTTCATTAGAGTATTTCTTTTACCTAAACTAGCTTATATTACCTTGTAATAAATTTTTCAAATTGCTTCCGTGTAAAAATGCTCGCTTTCTTAGGCCTATAGCCAACATTTTTTCTCTTAAAATACGCGATCAAAGTTGAAAACTTGGAAATATCAATGCCATCATAAAGAAAAACGGTGGATTTAATCATTGAATATTCTGCCCAGAGGCTTCCAGGAGCTTTCAACTGCATATGTCTTTGAACGAAATATGCCAATAGAGTCTTTTCTTCGATTCTTAAATTCTTGCCTTCGCACCATTTTTTAAAACTTTGGTAGGTATTTTGATAACGGATTTTGGATTTTTCGGGAATAATTGCGGAACACCCTTCTTCCCAAGCCCGTTCAATTTCTTCAAATTCACTTTCGCTCATATTTTAATTTATAATAATCAAAATTGTACTTAAAATTATTGACAACTAAATAAAAACTCAATTCTCCATTGTTGTTATGCACCCTAGTTACTACCTAACAACCAAAGTATCTATCTTGATAAAATGAATGAAACTAGTCAATATGACGAAAATGTTTAATTTTATAATTTATAATGGTATCAATCGTGCAAAAAACGTTATAAGCATGTCGAACGTTAAGGGTAACCGATCTCAGACAATAATTGGAGTCGTCGCTCCGCTCCTCCTCCAAACAATTGTCTTCGATCGGTATAAAACCCTTACCGTTCTCCATACTTAATATACTATTGTAGTGCAACAGTTACAATCTTAGATTTGTTTATCTTATAATGAATATAACAGCTTTATTTTATCTACATTCAAAACAATCCTGTATTTATGATTGGGTTCCGGGTGGTTCCAACTCTATAGGTATATAGGTCTATATTAAATAAAATTAAATTAAATTAAAATTAAATGAAATTGAATAAAAGTAAATAAAAATAATAAATAAATTAAAAAAATAATAAAATTAAATAAAAGTAAATAGAATCTAATAAAAAATAAATAAAATTTAATAAAATGAAATAAAAATAAATGGAATTAAAAAATAAAATAAAATAAAATTACCAAAAATAAATCAAATACAATTAAATGACATTAAATAAAATTAAACAAAATTAATTAAAATTAAATAAAATTTTATAATTTCCTGCTTGTTCTTTTCGTGTGCTCAGAACTTTTCTCCTGCTTGCCGTTCGTCAGAAAAGTTCGGTTTAGAGATATTTTGCCCAATTTGAGTCCCAAAGTTAAACTGTTCCACTTCTCTTCTATAAAATTTGTCGCTCGTTCTTCTTCTGTCTTCGGAATATTTCTACGGCTTGAGATATTGTATTTCGAACACCGACTACGCTAGAGAAAAAAATTTAGTACGGTTCTGCTAGTAATTTAGCAAGGAGTCTGCCTACTTAATTTCGTATTTTTTGCTTCATTATAATGAGAGTTACGGCGTCATGGGCAACCCCCTTACGACGTACGGGTATGAAAGATAGATAACAAACTACTCCCAGTCCGGTTGAATATACCTGCTATATTTCATTAAAATCGGTCAAGTCGTTTCGGAGGAGTATGGTAACAAACACTGCGACCGGAGAATTTTTTAATATATAGATAATATATAGATCATATAATATAGAATAACGGTCTGAGATAAAAAATTGAAAATTTAGGATTGTATGTATCTTTTGGTTCTACATCTCATAAAATTAATAAAAAACGGTTTTTCCAACATTTAAAAAAATATATGAGGGGGGCAAGCCCCCTTATGACGTACGGGTATGAAACTCCATATTATCCTATTCCCAGTCCGCTCGAATATACGTGTAAACTTTCAGTATTAATTGCACAAGAGCTCTAAAATTCTATATTAATTTTAGAGATCGAATGCAATTTGTTGCGATTATTTCATGAATAAAACTGTTCAAAACCAAAATTTTATTGTAATTTATTTATGTAAGTACAAATTAGTACTGTTAAACACACAGTTGATATAAAATATTTTACGGTTGGAAGTCATCACTTTTATAACTTTTAAAACATTAATTGCCATTAATGTCACTGAATGTATTTTTCGTAGCAACGAAGGGCATCTGACGTAATATACTTGACGACGGGATATTATCAAAAATTATCACCTTAATTTGCATTTCTGTAGCTTTCTATTGGTCAGAATATCCTACGAATGAAATAATCATAAAAATCTGTTCAGTCGTTCTCGAGTTATAAATGGTGTAACTAACATAACTCGACTTTCTTTTATATATATAGATAAGTAACATTTAATGCAACAAACAATTCACTGCCAACTATTTCGTTCTTTGAGTATAATATGTCATATGTCATAATATAATAAAATAGTTTAACACTTTTGTCTAAGGTCTGTTGGTCTATTACAAAAATTATTCCAGAAGAAAAGCGAAAAGTCTCAGATAAAAAATTCACTATTAAAAAAAAAATAAAAATAGCAAATAATTATTTAAATCTGAAAGCTTTCCTTGTTGGAACTTCTTTCAGGTACATCCTTAATCTCTGCCTTTTACAATTTATAACAACAAGAGACGACGAATATACAAAATTATTCCATTGTTTTCTTAAGGTTCAGTTTGTTTCCTGGACTCTCAGATGCTCCTATTATTATAGTTTATTGCTCATTCACTTACAGTAATTGGATCTTGTTTCTTGAAAGTAAATAATTCTTCTTATGGTGCCTATACGTTACGGATGTTGGACACTAACATGGCTATTCTGACTTTGTTGACTGCTGCCCTGAAAAGTCCGGTAGTGGTAGTAAATAATTATTGGTGGCTTAATAAACAAAAACAGAAATTATTAGCAAAAACACTTTCCTTAATATGTTAACCACAAGCGAACTGTGCCAATGTTATTACTAATTGTATGCTAATTAGTTGGGCGTTGTAAGTGTAAGTGCCCTTTTGAATGTAAGTTATTAATGCAAAAACTATTCGTGCATGCATTTCAACTACTTTTTATTAGGAATCTGCGATTTCTTGACAGATTTTAAATTAATGCCATGTTTCACGTTACGACCTAGTTAAAATAAAATTATTTACTTTATCTCAAATTGATTTACTAGAATTAAACCAATTTATTTGATATCAATTAAAAAGGTATCTCATATTCATATGAACATACTCAAACAATGGTTATGTTTTTCCTCAAAGACCATGGGCGCCCATACCCATGGGCAGGGGGGGGGCGTGGCCCCCCTAGCTTTTCGGTTGCTGTAAACTCTATAGGGTTATCCAAAGTACACAAAATATAATGTACAACATCTTCACGTCTGCCCCCCCTGAAAATTTGTATATGGGCGCCCGTGTCAAAGACTGCAACCTCTTACCAAAAATATAGTATTTTACTTTAAAAAAAAAAGACTAAGTTTTCACTCTAATGGCATATAACATATCCCACCAGAATGAAAACAATGGGAACCTTCTCTGGTTACACCTCCGAGGCTTCGACAATTTGCAAGCCATACGGATGCTGAGACTAAGGAAGATGAGGGAATTCTACAATTTACAATTCACGTCACATCTGCTCAGCGCGGTAAAGTTCCAACGAGACTGGTTCCCTTCATACTCCACACAGAGTAAATGTAAATCAAAAATGAATAACCATTTTCAATTTCGTTGCAAAACGAAAATACAGCCGAACCATATTCCAGTCCAATCAGAGAGTGCTGCAAGCACCTCTACCGGTTTCGAAACTTATTAGTCTCTCATCAGGAGGCACATATGCTGCTCTCCCTGATCCAACCAAAACAAACCCCAGCGTGCAGTCCCGAATTGCAACGAACGAAATGGCATAGATGCCCTAGCGGCAACTGCTAGCAAAAGACTAAGTTTTCACTCTAATGGCATATAACATATCCCACCAGAATGAAAACAATGGGAACCTTCTCTGGTTACACCTCCGAGGCTTCTACAATTTGCAAGCCATACGGATGCTGAGACTAAGGAAGATGAGGGAATTCTACAATTTACAATTCACGTCACATCTGCTCAGCGCGGTAAAGTTCCAACGAGACTGGTTCCCTTCATACTCCACACAGAGTAAATGTAAATCAAAAATGAATAACCATTTTCAATTTCGTTGCAAAACGAAAATACAGCCGAACCATATTCCAGTCCAATCAGAGAGTGCTGCTTTTTATTTTACTTTACTTTGTATAGATTTAGAGCTTTTTATAATTTCCTATTATGTTTAAAATCTATTTTTTATTTATAATTTTGTAACACAATCCATACACGATAATAACCCTGCGTGGTTGATGGGTAATGTAAGGAAAAAAAAATGGTTATGTTTGCACGAATAAATTGGTTTTATGCGGTAGGTAGGTCTGATGCAACAATGTTACTTGGAGAAATATTTATATTTGTTTGCTTTTCCAATGGTAAATAAGCAAGTAATTTTTCTACGGAACGCTACTATGTTTTATTGGCAAACATGTAAAATATTTACAGGTTTTATGAGTAATGGTTCTTCTTGTGACATTGCATGGCCTGTAACTGTCTAGAAAAGCTTAATTTATCATAATAATATCAAAGACATTTGTTCCATGAAAATTGATTGTTGATGAGATGATAATAAAACAAATAATAAGTATAGTTTAACTAGTTTACCTCGGAAAACGAAACAAAATATCAGTTAATCATAATATATCTTATGAAATTATAAGTTGTGTTACCAATACGCTAAGAGCTTAGGCCTTCAGTAAAGAAATATGTCAAAAAACAGCACATCTTTTTTTGACGTGGAAAAAACTAACACAACACTGTACCTAAGAATGTGTGGCTTGGTAGTTGCCTTTAAGGCTTGGGCTTACAACTTGGCAGACAACATGTTATTGCAGAAAAAAGCTCTCTGGGATAAACAATTTGAATAAAATGTAAACAATTGAATGAATCGCTTTGAAATTTTTGTCACATATTAAACACCCAAGAAGCCTTATTTGACAAAAATTTCAAAGCTGTACACTAATTTTTATAATATAGTTATTGCTAAATTAATTTTTTTTTAAATTTAGACCTTTTTTCTCAATTATATTAACAATAAATGAGTATATCAAACTTTGTGATTCGCCATTTTAAAGCTTTTTCCATAATCTCGAAGATGTGTATACAGAAAAACCATAAGTTTCACTGTTTTCCATTTAATTGAAAAAAAAAGGAAAAAGGTCACTAAATAGAAAAAAGAATGGAATATTATCCATCTTCTACCTTGTGTTCTAGTTAAGTGCCCTACCCAGTTCCACTTGGCGTCGTGATTCTTTCGATGACGTTTTGAACTACTGATCTTTGGTTGGTTGATTCGTTGGTTTATTATGTGGTCTCGAAGGCTCACGTGGTCAAAATAGCAAGAGATAAATCACCAATCGGCAGAAGAAGTATCAGACAACCTCGCAAAAAAGATGGAGTGACAACCTTCCATAGAGGTGTCAATACTTCAAGGAACAAGCCGAACTGCTTATAAAGACGAAGAAGAAGAATTGTGTGTTAAAAAACTTTCCTATCTATTTTAATCTTTTGCTCTGTTATTTACTTGATTATTGTGTACTATGCGGAATAATATCTCGTTGAAATAGTAATGTTAAATCATATAGATTCGCATTAATCAAATCAAATACATAGTTCGGTCCTGTACCTGTCAAATAAATACAAAAATTAATACAAACGATCATTTATAATCCGGATACTTTTGTATATCCTTTTATTTTTGAAACAAAAAGCAGTCAATTTTTTATTTATTACCCACTTTAAGCCATAAAAATTCTAAACATTAATACCACGTCGAAAAGCTAACACCTACACACGTTCTTTGTGATGTGACTAGAAATTTAAAATCACAAGTTTTTTTTAACTATAAATTATTATAAATATATTATGCTGGATGTTAAGAGGTCATTACAATGTTAACAGGGAACTATATGTAAATTTTAACAAAAAATGCTTTTAGACTACTGGTAAAATATTACTTGAATCCTGTGATTTACGGCTTTCTGTTCTACTATATTCTGCTTCTGCAGAGTTCATGGTTTAAGCTTTATAGCTCAGTTTATAGGGCAAACGGCCTCATTTTGTCTTCAAAATTTAACAGCGAACAACCTCTACTGTATTTTTGAAAAATGGTTCGGAGAACATAAAAACCAAAATCAGTGCACAAAACGTCGTTTTTCTATGGATGCTATACAATGTGCAACTTCTCTCACTACTTACATACATTCAAAACGAAACATTTCTCACGCAGTGAGAAAAGTCGGCCATTGCAGTGAGAAATATTTTTTTTCTATGGATGCTATACAATGTGCAACTTCTCTCACTACTTACATACATTCAAGACGAACAATTTCTCATGCAGTGAGAAAAGTCGGCCATTGCAGTGAGAAATATTTTTTCTCGCGGGTTCTCCTACGGTTTTCCATATATGATCGCCGTTTCCATGGTAACATGCACAATACAAACACAATTAATGTTGTCAAATAAAATATGTTGAAGCAAAACTTACCAGGAATTACCTTTCAAAACTGTTCGAAAATAACTGTTAATTAGAATTTTAAATAAATATTGTAAGTATATAAATTTTAAGAATATTAAATACCTGCATGTATATGTATTTCAATTTATGCATATAATATACCTAAAAGCACCTAAATGATTTAATTTTGAAGTTTGAACTCTTGATAAAGTTGCATCCATAGAAAAAGTACAGTGTACAACACATGAAAAAATGACATAATTCTCCCTCGCTTGATTTGCGGCACTCGCCTCGTGCGTCGGCTCGTGCCAACAAACTTCTGCGCTTTTGAGAAATATGTCTTTTTTCTCACTTGTTGTACAATATACTATTTTTCACGGGTTCTCCTACGGTTTTCCATACATATGATCGCCTTTCCATGGTAGCATGCACAATACAAATAGAATTAATGTTGTCAAACAAAATGTGTTGCAGCAAAACTTATTAGGAATTACCCTTCAAAACTATTCAAAAATAACTGTTAATTATAATCTTAAACAAATAACGCATATAAATTTTAAGAATATTAAATACCTACATGTATTATTACCTATATATGTATGTATTTTATTTCAATGTATGCATATAATTATTATACCTAAAAGCACCTAAATTATTTAATTTTATACCTAAAAGCACCTAAATTATTTAATTTTTTTTTAAGTTTAAATTTAAACTCTTGACAAAACCGCATCCGTAGAAAAACTACGGTGTACAACACATGAGAAAATGACATATTTCTCCCTCGCTTGATTTGCGGCCCTCGCCTCGTGCTCGGCTCGTGCCAACAAACTTCTGCGCTCGTGAGAAATATGTCTTTTTCTCCCTTTTTGTACAATATACTATTTCGCGAAATTAATATGGAAAAAACTAAAAAAATCGATATTTTTTCGTTAGAGTGAAAAATATTAACAGTGAGTTAGTTGCAATACTCTGAATGGCACTTTTGTAGAGAATCAAAAAAACAAAGAAATTTTTATATAAAACCTTCTTGGTTCATTTTTCTAGGAGAAGAATGTAAAAAACTGCTAAAGTCGACCATTTTTTTGAAAAATTGCTAATAGTCCTGTCGCCAGGGGGGGTATAACGACCTCCTTAATTCAGATGGACTTACCCAAGTTTTTTTATATATTTTGACCCGCAGAATACGAATTTTTTGGGTAACAGTTGATCCGGATGTCGATAACATTGTTATAGACAAAGAACTTGAGGAATTACACAACAGCGATTTCTCGCAAAACAAAACATCTTTTTGTATTTTTTGGGTCATTTTAAGTAAAAAATATTCCTACAAGTTTTTTCGTAGAATGCATAGTTTTCGAGATAACTGCGGTTGAACTTTCAAAAAATCGAAAAATTGCAATTTTTGAACCCGAATAACTTTTGATTAAAAAATAAAGTAGCAATTCTGCTTACCGCATTTGAAAGTATAAGTCAAATTATATCGGTTTTGATTATTTGCGTTGCTAAAAATTAATTTTTTTATTGTTAAACTAATCTATAAACACATAGTGTTTCCCGTGCCTATTACATGCGTTTTAACGCATGCTACGTAGAAATTGCCTCGCTTGCACTTGTAGCTACTCTACCTACTCGTTCGATTTTAAATGAGAAATCATAGAAAACATCACTCACATACTAGGTGTTTATAGCTTTGTTTAACAATAAAATAATAAATTTTTAGCAATGCAAATAATCAAAACCGATATAATTTGACTTAAACTTTCAAATGCGGTAAGCAGAATTGCTACTTTATTTTTTAATCAAAAGTTATTCGGGTTCAAAAATTACAATTTTTCGATTTTTTGAAAGTTCAACCGCGGTTATCTCGAAAACTATGCATTCTACGAAAAAACTTGTAGGAATATTTTTTGCTTAAATGACCTAAAAAATACAAAAAGATGTTTTGTTTTGAGAGAAATCGCTGTTATGTAATTCCTCAAGTTCTTTGTCTATAACAATGTTATCGACATCCGGATCAACTGTTACCCAAAAAATTCGTATTCTGCGGGTCAAAATATATAAAAAAAACTTGGGTAAGTCCATCTGAATTAAGGAGGCCGTTGTACCCCCCCTGGCGACAGGACTATAACTTGAGCCCATTTAAAGCTGAAAAATTTATAATACTTAATATGTTGTTTACACAGACGTAAGGTGGACGCAG
This sequence comes from Diabrotica virgifera virgifera, assembly GCF_917563875.1. Lineage (NCBI taxonomy): Eukaryota > Metazoa > Arthropoda > Insecta > Coleoptera > Chrysomelidae > Diabrotica > Diabrotica virgifera. Next base: position 211,491,080 of record NC_065449.1, read on the forward strand.
TCGGACAAATAGTTTTTCCCATCTTAGTTTCAATATTTTGCACTGATAGTTTGGATGGCTCAGCATATTAAGTTAACACCTTATAGGCATATACAAAATAATGATAATGACGATTAAAAAAAATAAAATCTGTGGAACCAACGGAAACAATACAGCCATGATGACTGAAATAGATATATAATATATGTGCTTCACATTTTCCCATCCTGTATTGTTGGTATATTTTTGCTGTTCACTTCTTCTTAAGTATTGGCAACAAAAGTGCTGCATTCTGCTGATAGTAGGATGAGGGCTGCCTCTATGATTTTTATCTGTTTTCTCTTCTATCTACACACATATGCAAAACAAAATACATAAAAACACAATTTACAACTTTTTACCCCAAAAACTCATTATTACGAACACTCCCAAATATAGAATCATACACATACCACATAGAATTGGGTACCACTGATACCAGGGAATACCACTGATGCCAGGGAAGGCGAAACGAAGATATATAAAATAGCCAAACAGAGAGCAAGGAAAGCAAAAGATTTTAATCAGATTAGATGTATCCGAGATGAAATAATAAAATACTAGTTCACGAAAGGGATGTCAAAAAGAGATGGAGAAAGTACTTTGACAGCTTATTAAATGAAGATTTGACAGACAGCCTGTAGAGTCAACGGAGACAGTAGCAGCAATGCTCACCAAAATAACAAACGATGAAGTGGCTCAAGCGCTTCAAAAAATAAAGAAAGGAAAAGCGGTAGGACCAGATGATATTCCTGGGGAAGTATGGAGAGCATTGGGAGAGACAGGAACAAGGTGGCTAGCAGGTCTATTTAATAGAATTATGGAAGTTGGACAAATGCCAGACGAACGGAGAAGCAGTATACTGGTACCTGTTTACAAAAACAAGGGAGATATACAACAATTTACAAACTACAGGGCTATAAAACTGCTTAGCCACACCATGAAAATATGGGAAAGAGTAATTGATAGACGGATACGTGAAAAGACCGAAATATCCGAGAATCAATTTGGCTTTATGCAGGGTAGATCAACAAAAGATGCAATTTTCATTATAAGGCAGTGGATGGAAAAATACAGGAGTAAAGAAACAAACGCTCATATGGTATTCATTGATCTTGAGAAAGCATATGATAGAGTTCCTCGAGAGATTCTGTGGTGGGCACTCAATAAGAAAGGAGTCCCTGGTGAATATGTAAAGATTGTGAGGGATATGTATGAGGGAGTAACGACTAGTGTTAGGACAGGTGTGGGAGAGACTGATAAATTGAAAGTGGGATTGCACCAAGGCTCTGTGCTTAGTCCGTATTTATTCTCATTAGTTTTGGACCAAATAACAGCGAAACTACAGGGTAACATTCCATGGTGCTTAATGTATGCTGATGATGTCGTGTTAGTAGGAAATAGTGAAAGAGACTTAGAACAAAAACTAGAACAGTTGAGACAAGTTCTGGAGGAAAAAGGTTTAAAACTTAGTAGGACAAAAACAGATTATTTGGAATGTTCATTTAAAGATGGAGTTACTACAAATAAAATGGTATCTTTGGATGGTGAAATGATTGTGAAAAGCAATAGTTTTCAGTACTTAGGATCGGTATTACAGAGTAATGGAGAAATAGATGGAGATGCATGCAGTAGAATTAGGGCTGGATGGATGAAGTGGAAAGAAGCGAGTGGGGTGTTGTGAGACAGAAAAATTCCAATGAATCTGAAGGGAAAATTCTATAAAACAGCCATAAGACCGGCTATGATGTACGGAACTGAATGTTGGGCAGTGAAAAAGAAAGAGGAACAATGAATTCATGTGGCGGAAATGAGAATGCTTAGATGGATGAGTGGAGTGACAAAGAAGGATACAATTAGAAATGAGTATATTAGGGGAAGTCTAGGTGTGGCACCAATTGATGCCAAAATGAGAGAGCATATGTTAAGATGGTTTGGTCATGTACAATGTCGAGAAGTTAATCACCCAATACGAAGAATAGCTGAAGTGCAGATTCCTGGAAGGAGTAGGAGAGGAAGACCAACGAAGACCTGGGGGGAGACGATAAGGCAGAACATGTTGGTAAAGGGGATTAACATTGGTATGACCCAAGATAGAATTGTGTGGAGAAATGCAATTAGGGAAGCCGACCCCGCATAGGGATAAGGCAAAGAGAATGATGATGATACATACCACATAGAATTATTAAAACATTATTAAAACATCCACACTCATATCTTTCCTAGTTTCCTACAACCATCATAGGCAAAGTGCGTTCAAACCTCAATATACACTAAGCATCAAAATTAACGCTCCACCTAGAAAATGGGACATTTTTGATGTCTTGTATTTCCTAAACGTGTTGTCCGATTTTAGTGATTTTTTAATATGTTTTAGTTTTATTCTTCAAGAATATCGATGTAATAATATTGTTGCTAAACAGATAAGTGCCATTGTATACCGGGTGTAACAATGTTAGTTTGTTTTTTCCTCAAAGTTTGGAACACCCTGTGGAATATTCTAGCGCATATTAAATATTGAAATTAAAGCTCAACTGTAGCCTTAGGCTTTCTTAACATTTTCTTTTTTGATTCATTCGCTTATGTTGGATAATAAAAAAGTTAGTTACTTTAACAACTAGCAACGTTCTTCATGAATACAGGGTGTTTCTAAATAAGTGCGAGACACTTTAAGGGGTAATTCTACATGAAAAAATATGGACCGTTTGCTTTATAAACATATGTCCGCAAATGCTTCGTTTCCGAGATACGGGATGTTGAATTTTTTCTTATAAACTGACGATTTATTTATTGTTCTAAAACCGATTGAGATTTGCAAATAAAATTTAGTAGGTTTTAAGAGGTAGTTATTACACATTTTTTGACATACAAATAAGAATTTTATATTCACCATTGGCGTGCATACGGGTCATAATATCCGGTCATATTACCCGTATGCAAGCCAATGGTGAATATAAAATTCTTAATTTTATGCCCAAATAATGCGCAATAACTACCTCTTCAAACCTACCAAATTTAATTTGCATATCTCAACCGGTTTTAGAGCAATAAATAAATCGTCAGCTTGTAAAAAAAAATTCAACATCCGGTATCTTGAAAACGAAGCATTTGCGGACATATGTCTATAAAGCAAACGGTCATTATTTTTTCATGCAGAATTACACCTTAAAGTCTGTCGCACTTATTTAGAAATATCCTGTATTGATGAAGAATATTGCTAGTTTTTAAAGTACCTAACTTTTTTATTATCCAACATAAGCGAATGGATCAAAAAGAAAAATGTTAAGAAAGCCTAAGGCTACAGTTGAGTTTTAGTTTCAATATTTTATATACGCTAGAATATTCCACAGGGTGTTCCAAACTTTGAGGAAAAAACACACTATCATTGTTACACCCGGTATACAATGACACTTATCTGTTTAGCAACAATGTTATTATATCGATATTCTTGAAGAAGAAAGCTATAACATATTAAAAAAATCACTAAAATCGGAGAACAGGTTTAGGAAATACGAGACATCAAATATGTCCCATTTTTAAGGTGGTGCATTAATTTTGATGCTTAATGTATGTTGACTGTGATATATCATAAACTCAACAACAATTGGCGGTTATACACACCTTTACAACAAATTTCTCTTAATATTGTTTTGATAACGATTTCCGAAGTGGAAATCGAAACGTCAAGTATTTTTAGGTAACATACGTTATTGCCATTACAATCAAACTGTGACTAATCCCACATAAAAATATCATTTACATAACTTAAACATGCCACAAGTCAACAGTTTTAGAACCCTATTGTATTAGAATGTTATAGGAAAATAGCTTAAGAATGATGTAATATTTAATTATTTGCCAAATTGTGCCCATCAATGTTCCGCCCAAATTTGTTATGCTCAGCATATCAAAAGAATTTTTGTCATCTACTTTAATAGAGCCAAATTCCCCGTTTCACAACTAATTACAAATTTTAGCTAAATTGATTTTGATACATTTAAAAGAGTTCTCCCTGCAGCAAGCAGTTTCAGGTATTTGCGGAATGTCAAAGTCGTTTGAGAATCACATTCTGCCGACCGACGAAATCGAAACTAAATAAAAAAGGGAAGCTCGTTTTCGTCCACATGTTAGCTCTCGAATTAAATGGGAATATATTAAAATTTTTCGGAACTTTTTCGTTTCGACCGAAAGCTGAATATAAAATACCGCACTTTCAATCGAGAATTTAGCGTCAGCAATTTTGAATCATCAAAGGTGGGACAGAAGGGGATTTGAAGGTTCTGCGAGCAAAAAAAAAGTTTATCAACACAGTTAAAATACTAGCAACGGAATAAAAATTAAACTTGGTACGTTATTTTGGAGACTTCTCTGGAAAAGAAGTGGGTAGTTTTTGTCAGTAAACACTATAATAATGAAATTGTAAACTTGCTGTACGCTTACAAAAAAAAATTAGTAGCAACATGTCAATAAAAATAACACCAGTCGTAGGATAATAAATCACAGAAGATTTCAGATGCAGAATCAAATGCATTGTCCCCTTTTCGTCCATTGTTTATTGTGTTTTGTTATGCGTTATCGTTTTCTTCTTGTACATTCTTTTTTTTTTTTCATCATGTATATTGAAGACGTGTTCGATAAATTAAATGATTTTCTAAGGTGTGGCGTATCCATGTCGTTTTGTTTCTTGTAATTGTTTTTGTGTTCTTTTTTTTTTCACTAGAACTAGGTGCATATAATTCGAATACATTTGTAATTATTGATGAACCATTTTCGTATGTGAGTCCATAAGGCTAATCATAAGATATTAAATAATAAATCAGCCTGTTTGCATACATGATGTGTTAAATCAATATCCTTTATCTGGAGTGTATTCGGCTATTGACTAATGCCCCCCCTTTGATGGTCTACTGTCGTTCTATATGTACGTTCTAATTTTTTTAAATTACTTTTCATATTGCTGTTTTAGGGGAGTGCAATTAGAACGAAAACATGCATTGTTTCGGAAAAATTCAAACAAGCCTATATTTTTCTAAAACTTTTTTTGTTAGTTTATATACATGTTAAAGTAAAAAGTTCTACTCGCAGATTTGGCCGCTAATTGTTTATTAATTATTGTTTAAACAATAACAATTGTTTTGTATAAATAATTTTAAAAATATAATTGAATTCATCATTTTACTTTGATCAAATATGTTTCTATTTTGTTTTTGATTATGCTGAATCCGAATATGGCATTACAATTTGAAAATTCTTATACAGAAGCTCTTGTACAGTATGTCTGCGTAGCAAGGAACCACATGGAAAACTTTTTTATTATCAATTTTACGAAAAAAAAGTTATTCTTTATAAAATTCTCTGGATAGTCAAAAATCTAAAACTCAACCATCAGATATCAAATTTTATCAATTTTATACGAGTTATGTCAAAAATATGAATTCCGTTAAAGAGTAAAGTACCTTTATATTCCAGAATATCAAAAAATGCTATTAGGAACAATTGTTTGAAATTAAATACTATGTTTTAATATACAGTTACATCATTCTAATCGAAAAAAAATTAATTTTTTCTCAAATTACGGATACTTACATCATTTTATTAAAATTAGGTATGATAACAACTATTTTATTATCAATTTTACGAAAAAAGTTATTCTTTATAAAATCTACCTGGTCTAAAATCTAAGATACAATCATCAGATATCAAACGTTTTCAATTTTATACGAGGTATTTAAAAAATATAAATTTTTCTTAAGAGTTAAGTGCTTTTATTGTTCACAATATTTTAATTAGAAGGATGTAATTGAACACTGAAACATATTTTTTAATTAGAAACAACTTTTTTAATACCAATTTTCGATATTGTGAAATATAAAGGTACTTTACTCTTTACAGATTTAATTTTAGAAAAATTTTTAGATAAGGTTTTTTTGTAAAATTTTCTGAATTTTTCAATGGTGAAGTAAGTTTTTTTCTAAAGTTTATATATTCGGAGTTATTTAAAAAAACATCTAATTTCGCAGTTCATTTGTTTAATAAAAAAATGAAGCACCCACTTCTCGAGTAGAACTTTTTGATATGTTGTTTATTAAACATTTCTTAAGAGGCTACAATAGCGATCAACAGGTAGCAACAAACGCGTTCCAAGATTGCGGCTCTAATTTTGAATATTTTGTCGAGATATTTGGCACACATATTCGTAATATAATAAAGAATGGCGGTACAGAGCCCAATTTCAGAAATATGCTAGTACGTGGATATTACTCTATAACTAAATAAAATATTGAAAAAAGGAGCCTGTACCGCCATTAAGAAGAAAAAAAAATAAACTTTCTTCAAATAAACTTTTTTATACCATGCCTAGATTTTGTGTAATCTTGGAACTACTAAATTTTTTTATTTCTAACAAGAAATCGAACATATTATAACTAAATAACTAATTAGGCAACATAGAGAAATTATCACTGTCATTTTGACAAACCTGCGTCAGATTTTCTCTAATCTATTCTTTCATCTTTATTGATATCTGTTCAGTGCAGTAGTGTGTTAATTTAAGAATTCGTTTTTGTTGTTTCATAGGAAACTAGTGTTTATTGATAGTTAATTTATTATATATTTGTTGTTGTTGTATAAGTTGTTGGCCTCTTTGAAAGAATAGATTGTTGTTAATTGTGAGTTTTAGTTATATGTAGGTAGGTAAGTTTACGTAAAAATATTTCGAATTCTAATGCGAGTATATAAAGTTTTAGGAGGATTTTTTATTCTAAAAATATTATCAATAGTTTAACAAAATGGAAAAAGTAAATCAAACGAAAAATAAAGTGAAACCTTCCAAGAAAAAGTCCATTAAAAACCATGCCAAAATTATGCGAAAATCGAAATTTGTTTCGCTTCACAACAAAAAATGATTATTTATTATTGTGTTATTATTAGATATTTCAAGCAAATGCCTTTCTAAATACCTCTCTTAACATAAAATTTCCACCCATTTTGGTTTATTTTTATAAATATCTATTTATTAATAATAAAATTGTTTTCTATTACTTCCATTTAGCGCGACTATGATATTGCCAAAATATTAATCTTAGATAATGTCAAAGATTACCACTGTTGCTAAAGTTTATGATACTATCTCCAGAAGTTATATTTTGTTGCTACCTGTTTATCGCTACTGTTTCCTCTTAATGAAATTACAAAAAGTTCTATTTTGTTTGATTTTTTCCGAAGTAAAAATCTATATATGCACTCCCCTATTTATTATTTATTAGTTTATCTGCAAGACTACAGCTATATTACAAGCTTTACTAACTTCATTTCTATGTTATCTGCGCTTAACACTTTCCATATGACTTTCCATTATAACATATAAGCGTATAGTAATAACCGAATTCTAATATTTGGGGAAGTGGCTAGCCTTAGAATACCACGCTGTCAAGACGAATTGGTAAGTGTTTACTCACTGACCCACTCTGGGTCAAACGCTGTTCGTAACAATCTACTTGGGTCAAACGCCACTGTTGTGTTAGTTTTGTCTCACTCCGCGTATTTTCGCGGTACCATCTATATCTGGAATGCATTATCCTATCCGCCATCTGGGATTGCTGTCGGTGGGGTACTATCAACGAGAGATCCGAATTATAGTGCGAAAGTGTCCTTTTTTATTACAGTTAAGAATAACGTAAAGAATAATAATTAATCTTATTGTATTCGCAATTCTAGCATATTATTTGGGCCAATCTTCCATTCTGCTTAATGCTTTCTTGAAGTTGTTGTATCATATTATTATTTAATGTAGGCAGCGTAGTGCTATGCTTTTTCTGGTATATTTTTTGGAAAAAGCTGTCACTGTAGCTGTCACTTTGTTTTGATTGCTTTAGTGGTCAACAGTGGAAGTTTCTTGTCTATTATATGCCGACTTCTGCTTGTTCTTCGTTTTCATAAGTTAGATTTATAATCTATGTGTTGACTGGAGTCATATTTGTAATTTCGAAGACCAGCTATCTTACTATACCTTTGGCGGTCTTCCTGAAAGCCTTTTTCTTGGTTTCGCATGGATTATAATTCTGTGGCTTGGAACTAAAAGGGCCAATGTCAATTTTTTGCTGTTTTGAGTAAAACAGTACATTAAACATCGTTTGATACATACTTTCATATTCTAAAACGCCCAATGTCAAATTCAACGTGAAAGTCCTAATATTAGTGTAATGGTGGCCAATATCATAATGAAATAATTCATATTAGTTTCGGTTAAAAGGGCCAAACTTGACATTGGCCCTTTTATTGATTAGTGATGTTGTTATTTAGCGGAATATTCAGTGGGCCAATATATACATTGGCCCTTTTATCAATGACTGACATTACTATTTAGTGGAATATTCAGTGGGTCAATGTATACATTGGCGCTTCTAGCTTCAATTGACACATATCTACACCTACTACAGTTAATATTAATATTAATAACTTAACAGTGTCTAGTCGAACACACTTTGATGTATGGAAACCCTGGGGAACGTGATTTTAATTGTGAAACGTGTCATCCTGACAAGTCGATGATTGTGAAAACTAGCAGGTTGTTTTTAAGTTAATTCAATAGCAAACTTTATGTAATATATGAAAAAATGTTTGTCCGACAAACATGTTGCGCATTTTAATAAGTCCGACAGGTAGAACATGTTAAATGACAGGAATTATATTGGTGGTAAATAGCAGTCTGATTTTTGCATGAGAGTTTAATGAAAGGGTAACAAATCGATTGGAAGTTCTGTCCGACAAAATACATCGTACGTTTTCGTAGTCCGACGTTGGAAACCTGTAACCTGTTCCACAGTTAAAACTTCCCCTGTTCCAGTGTTCCCGTACATCAAAGTTTGTCCGACTAGACACCGTTAAGTTATTAATAAATTCTCAGTTCTGTAAAATTATTTTAAATGAGATTGACTAGTAGGTACTTATGCAGAAAGCTCTTGTCTCACTCAGTATATTTGTACATTTTTAGATGTCTGATAATTGGAGGCCTTTATGGTAAACGCTCAAACACATCACTTATTGTTTTAGTGTTAGTCACATTGTACAGTCAAATTGAAAAACTCCGTATTCTGCACGCCTCTGTTGACAACGAGCGATTTATAGCGTCACCAAACCTAATGAGGTTTTTGGAGTTTTGTATTGTATAAAATCTTTTTTATTTTTTTCGCTTGCTTGAATACGATTGCAACAATTTCGTAATTAAATCCTGTAATGTTTTAATCTACATGAAAAACGCATGCGCTTTTTTCTGTTCTTTATTGGTCTGGAGTCGATGACATGATTCGATTAAACAAGATGAGAAGGGAAATTGCACTAAAACGTTTCTATTAAAACAATTATTTATGTTAGGGTGTATCTGTAAAAGTTAAAGAGAGGATAATGGCGACTGTGACTCGGTTGGGTTTTTTTGATTGGATATTGATACAAAGTTTCTAATATGTAGTCTGATTTAAAGATTCTGCTTTATTTGCCATATTAAATAGTCATTGCCAAATATTAAACGCGGCCAGAACGCGCTTAGATCTGTAGAGGCAAGAAAGATGAAGAAGAAGATTTGCCTTATTAGAGTTATACCACATATATATAGTCCATTTACTCACGGTTTTGGCTACGACTTTTAAAAAACTGCTTGGGTTGACATGAAATGTGGCATATACGTAGCTAACATGTCAAAGTAAAAAAGTGATATTGTGCTGATGTGTGCTTTTGCCCTGGGGGTGAGTATCACCCTTTCTCAGGGTTGAAAAAATATACGTTGAAAATAAGTCCGGAAGTGGATAAACTGTCAATTCTAAGCAACTTTTGTTCTATAAAGTTTTTTCACTAAGGCAATACTTTTCTAGTTAAATGCGAGTAAATATATTCATTTTTCAAGAAAATACAAGTTTTTGGGCGGACTCCACTATAAACAGAGTTTTAGCTAATGAAAAGTATGTTCTTATTCGTCAAATACCTAATCGAATATTTCAACGTGAAATAACCAAAGAAGAAGCACTTTTCGTGGAATACTCATTTCAACTGTTTTAAAATGTTTAAAAAAAGCTTCATATTTGTTCTTTAAAGAAATTTATCTACTCTTTCTCACATTATGTATAAGTTTTTAGGTTGTGAAAACTGTCATTATAGTTAGCAGCACGTAAACAGTTTAAAGTGTGCGTGAAGGAACAATGTATTTTAAATGGGATTTACTTTTTCGCACTGTTTGCACTCTTTTTTGGCACACTTTCATATAATCAAATATCCTTAGCTTTCGACTTGTCATAATGATTACATGGGGGCAATGGTTTGAATTCAAGAAGTTTGAATTTTTAAATGTCAAAGTTCTAAAAATTGTACTTATTTCTTGTAGTTTTTTATTTCGTTATCGTAGATAAAATATTGTATGAAACTGAGCGTGAAGTACTTTTTGCGCACTTACGCGATATATAGCACTCGTCCCGCTCGTGCTCTAAACATCGCGTGCGTTCGCAAAAGGCATAATTCACGAACTGTTTCATAAATAACTATTCTAGCATCAAAAGTAAGCAAATTACGCTCAAAATAAAGTTGGTCCCTTATTTTTGTTAAAAAAAATCATGAAAATCACGCCCTAATTAGCATCCCAAATGAAATTAATCGTTACCGCTTTACAAGTTACTTTACTTATGTATTGTTTATATGATCTGTAAGTTTCATTCTTTTAAAGAGCTTCTTATTTTAGAAATAATTTGTTTTAAAGTAATTTTTTAATTTTGAAAAAAATCTTATTTTTTCACATAACTAAAAAATTATTAGTGATACCAAAGATGTCAAAGAGCAAAAAAATGTAGGTTTGCTTTTCTGAATATTTTGGATGTTTTGTTTTTCTGTAAGACAAAAATTATTGGTTAAGACATGGCTGTTCAAAATTTGCATACACTCGTGATTGGTGACTCGTTCAAATTTTGCAACTACAGCCCTTTCAAAAATTAGCACCTTGAACCGATGAAACTTACAGATCTATTATTATAGAAGGTGTCCCAAAAGTAGCGGAACGGTCGAATATTTCGCGAACTAAACATCGGATCGAAAAACTGAAAAATACGTGTTCAATCATTTTCAAAAATCTATCCAATGACATCAAACACCAACCCCCACTACACCCCTTGGAAATGGGGTGGGGTAACTTTAAATTCTCAAATGGAAACCCCCAGTTTTTCTTGCAGATTTGGATTCGTTACGTAAAAGTAAGCAACTTTTATTCGACACATTTTTTCGAACTGTGGATAGATGGCGCTATAATTGAGAAAAACGATTTATCCTGATACCATAGGTAAATTATAGAAACGGTCTAATATCTCGAGAAATTCACTTCCAAATGAGAAACCAAAAAAAGGTTTTTAATACTTTTCGAAAACCTATCGAATAACACCAAACATGACCCTCCAACCCACCCCCTGGAGGTGGGATGGGGGGTAACTTTAAAATATTGAATAGCAACCCCCACTTTTTATTGCAGATTCGGATTCGTCATGAAAGATTAAGCAACATTTATTCGAAACATTTTTTAGAATTGTTGATAGATGGCGCTCTAATTGGAAACATACGATTTATTAGCGTTATCTATCAGAAATGTTAAAAAATGTTTTGAATAAATGTTACCTTATTTTTAATTGAGTAATTCGAATCTGCAATAAAAAGTGGGAGTTGTTATTTAAGATTTTCAAGTTACCCCTCACCCGATTTCCAGGGGGTGGGTTGGAGGGTGATGTTTTGTGCTTATCGATAGGTTTTCAAAAAATATTAAAAACCTGTTTTTTGTTTTCTCATTTGGAAGTATATTAGTCGAGATATTAGACCGTTTCTATAATTTACCAATGGTATCAGGATAAATCGTTTTTCCCAATTATAGCGCCATCTATCCACAGTTCGAAAAAATGTCTTGAATAAAAGTTGCTTACTTTTACGTAACGAATCCAAATCTGCAAGAAAAACTGGGAGTTTATATTTGAGATTTTAAAGTTATCCCCCCCCCCCACCTCCAGGGTGTGTAGTAGGGATTGGTGTTTGGTGTCATTTGAAAGATTTTTGAAAATTATTAAATACGTATTTTTCAGTTTCCGATGTTTATTTCGCGAAATATTCGACCGTTCCGCTACTTTTGGGACACCCTATATAACGATTAATTTTATTTGGGATGCTAATTAGGGGTAGTTCTTTTTTACCAAAAAAAGGGACCACCTTTATTTTGAGCATAACTTGCTTATTTTTTATGCTAGAATTTTTTTAAAAACAAAAATAAAGTTTTTTTAAACATTTTAAAAAAGTGGTGATGAGCTTTCTCCGAAAATTGCTTCTTTTTTTTTGGTTATTTCACGTTGAAATAATCGATTTGGAATTTGATGGCTAAGAACCTATTTCATTAGCTACAACTCTGTTTCTACTGAGTCTACAGACTTCATACATACATACACATACACAATTTTTTCACTTTTTTATAAGCTATATTTTTGCTAACAATATTTTTTTGATAAAATACTTACTTTTTGAGTTATTTGGGAAAAAACCGTCTAAAACGTGTATTTTTTTTTTTGTTGAAAACGAACATATTTACTCTCATATAACTCGAAAAATATTGACTTACTTGAATAAATTCTATAGAACAAAAGTTGCTTAGAAGTAGTCAGTTTATCCACGTGTTGACCTATTTTGAACGACTGTTTTTCACCCCCGAGAAAGGGTGATGCTCATCCCCACTTTAAAGCACATATTGGCACACTATCACTTTTTTCTTTGACATGTTAGCTGTGTGTATGCCAACTTTCATGTCAATCCAAGCAGTTCTTTAAAATTTACAGTTTTTGGAATATTTTACCGTGAGTTAATGGACTATTACGGACAAAATATGGACATATTTTGTTTACGGACATTGTTCTACTCAGATTTTTATTATTGATGCGTAAGACCTAGTTTGCTGTTTTCTTAGTTCTTGTCCTTTATTCCTCTTTGTACACTGTACTACTCTTTGTACACAGTAACTAAAAATCAATGTTTTATACAAAGCTACTTACTGCCTTGAAAACTTTATTGTCTTATTCGCCTTTTAAGGTTGTAAACTGTTGTTTAATTATTATCTTCGACTTGAGTTTGTAACTGCATTACTCTATTTTCTTTAAGATAAAAACTTTTAATGAATAAATTAAGGCAAACAGATTGTCGGCTAGTTTTATGACCACAATTGCTGTTAATAACAACATAACCGCAGACACAGCTTAACCGACCATGTATTTTCACTCAGGATCGGACTCGTCAAAGGGTTAGTGTGTTTGTTATTGTTATAGCCTACATTTTTTCAACGTTGTATGAAGTAAAGACTTCTGTTGTATTTTGGTATAAGAATTTATTAAAAATTCTTTAAAATTCATCCAAAAAATTATGGAAAATCACAAAGCGTTTTAGGTCTAAACTGACCATCTTCAGTGTGAACCTAGAAATAAGTAAACCACTTAATTTTGAAGCAAGGGGTAAAATTTTGACGGTGAAATGTTAGAAAATGTGGTTACTTACAGTCCTAAGCACTAGTGCCTTATTCGAGCACGGATGAAATACATACACATGGTTTATCTTAATACATCGACTTAATGTCGCATTGATTTTAATATTAAATATATATGTTAATGTTTTTCATACCATCTACCGTAGCTAGTTTCAAATACCTGTTCACTGGACGTAGGTAACCACATTTTCTAATATTTCAGCCGTCAAAATGTTACCCTTTGCTTCAAAATTTAACGGTTTACTTATTTCTACATAGGTTCACACTGAAGATGGTCAGTATAGACCGAAAACTTTTTGTGATTTTTGTGATAATTTTTGGATGAATTTTAAAGAATTTTTAATAAATGCATGTACCAAAATACAACAGAATACTACTTTGATTTATCGATAGTATACAGCCCACTATAGCCCTTTTTAAAATATTACATACTTTTTATTTCCTCATTTAAATGTATGTAAGTACGAAAGTCATGGAACAATGTAGATTCGACACAATGAGACAAGAAAACATATTTGTGGTCCGAAAAAACAATAAGTTTCAAGATTGCAATCTTCTTCTGGGGCCGATGTTATGCAGCGTGACGTTTATGTTCAATTTTTTTTGTTTTCTTCTCTCTTTTATGGCCTTTGGGAGCTGTCCCATTTAGCCAGAAACATTTCTTAAAATGAACGCCTAACTAAACCTACCATACACCAAGACTATTACGAACCTAATCGAACAATCAAGGATAGGGAAGTGAAAAAACTTTTCACAGACTAAGTAGACCACAGGATAAGATCACAGATAAGGGCAGAGACTGAGTAGACCCCAGGATAAGATCACATATAAGACCACAGACTAAGTAGAAAAAACTTAAAGCTAGACCTACGCTAAAGTTGCAATTTAAGACTTAACAAAACCTAGAAGAATTCTAAAAATTGACGATTTGTTCAGAGCTATACCCTCTTTTCAAACTAGGAGGAGCAATCTCAAAAGACAGATTCACACCCAATGATATCATAAGAAAAATCACAAGATTCATCTTCTTTTTTGGTTGATCATATCGGCCTTCGGCGGTAGTCCATGAATATTATATTATACTAATAGTCTAATAAAATAAAATTACACTACATGTAAATCAAAATGTAAATTCGTACAGGTTGAAACAAATTTTATATCAAAGTTTAGGTGGGTACAAAAGATATTTTCAAGAAAGTATCCAAATCATATAAGGGGATCATTGTTTAAATAATTAAAAAGGGGTCATTTTTGCAAAAAAAATACTTTTTTAACTGATGAGGTCATTCAGTTACTAATGAAGGTTTATAGGATTGTTTTCTGCAAAGTTGAATGGTAAATCTTTCACATAAGACTTACTAAATTAAATTTGACCCCCTATTTATTTAAATAATTATACATAAAACTTTAAAAACAAATTTGCAAAAAATTATTTTTAGCGTTTTAAATAAGCACTATAAAATATCTCATTTTACAGGAGAAGTTGCGCTCTATTATCAGTATTAATAAAAAAAATTGGTCCAAAAATATTTAATATTTTTTGAGATATTGAATTTGTTTATTAAATGTTGCTCTATTTTCAATTGCAAAAACGCGGTTGTTTCCAAAGAAATATTTACCTGTATTAAATCTTATTATTTTTATTTTTATGTATATTTTCGATAAATTTATTGAAAAATTCAAATTTCAATTAAACTTCCCCCTAAAATGGCATTTGAAAATTATTCAAATTTGTTTATAATTTGTTTTTTTAATAACATCGCTGGGATTAAATATTTTGAAATGCCGTTTCGATAATTGGGATTGTGGGAATTTTTCACAAATTAACAAATTTTTTTGTCTTTTTTCCCTCTTTTTTTTTTCTTGGAGTTGTATTACTAAGGGCCCTTTTAGGGTCAAGTTTCATTAAGAATGTCGAATCTCTAAGTTGTAGATTCTAGACCTAAAATATTAACATTGGTCTAAAATCACTTAAATAAAATGTGGCTACTTACTGAGTTATAGGGTGTTTTATTTAAAAATTTAAAAATTATTTTTACCAAGTACTTTCAAACTATTTGACGTATCCTTATCATACTTGGCAGAAAGTGTGGATACTATACATTCACTCAGTAGCGTAGAATTTGGGAAGGGTCGATAATTCACTATCCCCTGTCGTACGCCTTACGTTTATTAATCACAATTTAGTAGGGTGTATAATAGCCACACTTTCTGCCAAGTATGATAAGGATACGTCAAATAGTTTCAAAGTACTTGGTAACAATAATTTTTAAATTTTTAAATAAAACACCCTGTAACTCAGTAAGTAGCCACATTTTATTTAAGAGATTTTAGTTAAATCTTAATATTTTTAGGTCTAGAATCTACAACTCAGAGATTCGACATTCTTAATAAAATTTAACCCTAAAAGGGCCCGTACTAATATAACTACAAGAAAAAAAGAAGAAAAAGAAGAAGAAAAGACAAAAAAATTTTGTTAATTAGTAAAAAATTTCCAGGAATCCATTTGTCGAAACGGCATTTTAAAATATTTAATCCCCGCGACGTTATTAAAAAAACAAATTATAAACAAATTTGAATAATTTTCAAATGCCATTTTAGGGAAGAGTTTAATTGAAATTTGAATTTATCAATACATTTATCAAAAATATACATAACAATAAAAATAATGAGATTTTAATCAGGTGAATATTTCTCTGGCAACAACCGCGTTTTTGCAATTGAAAATAGAGTAACATTTAATAAACAAATTCAATATCTCAAAAAATATTAAATATTTTTGGACTAATTTTTTTATAATTAATACTGATACCAAAGCGCAACTTCTCCTGTAAAATAAGATATTTTATAGTGCTTATTTAAAACGCTAAAAATAATTTTTTGCAAATTTGTTTTTAAAGTTTTATGTATAATTATTTAAATAAATAGGGGGTCAAATTTAATTTAGTAAGCGTTATGTGAAAGATTTACCCTTCAACTTTGCAGAAAACAATCCTATAGACCTTCATTAGTAATTGAATGACCTCATCTGTTAAAAAAGTAATATTTTTGCAAAAAGACCCCTTTTTAATTATTTAAATAATGATCCCCTTGTATGATTTGGATACTTTCTTGAAAATATCTTTTGTACCCACCTAAACTTTGATATAAAATTTGTTTTAACCTGTACGAATTTACATTTTGACTTTTTTTTATTTTATTAGGCTATAATATGTACGTCGCTAAAGAGTTCTGAAAACAACTGTTTTTTATATAAATGCCGACTAAAAATGTAAAACTAGTGGAATAACGCAGAAGACACAAAAATCGCCACCTCTATAAATTTTAAATGCTAATGGTGTTAAAATTTCATAAATCTGCTTAGTGTCAAAATTTCATAATTTAGTGGAATAATCTTGCCTGCGGTTGGACCAATTACAAGCAAGCATTACGGCTTAGTAAATGTGATTTACTAACGCATCTGATTTCCCGACGCACTCGACTAATGCGCAAAATCCCCACGTATATAGGCTCCTCTACGGTCAAAAGATGAATTGTTACGTACCTACCTTCTTAGGTGCTATGTTTTCTCCGTTCTGCTGTACGGCATGGAAGCTTGGACATTGAAAAAGATAAACATCAAAAACATTGAGGCATTGGAGATGTGATCTTACAGGAGAATGTGGAAAATACCATGGACAGAAAGAGTAACAAATCAAGATGTTTTGCTGAAGATGGGGAAGGAATGCGAAGTCATAAAAACCATACAAACGAAAAATCTGGAGTATCTAGGCCACATAATGAGAGGAGAAAAGTACTCTCTGCTAAGACTCATAATCCAAGGAAAAATCTCGGGAAAGAGAAATGTGGGACGTAGGAGGATTTCCTGGTTGCGAAATTTAAGGGAGTGGTATGGGTGCAGTTCAATACAGTTGTTCAGAGCTGCAGCCAACAAAGTTAATATTGCTGTGATGGTAGCCAACCTCCGATAGGAGACGGTACTGCAAGAAGAAGAACGTTCTTAGTAAAATATAGAGTTCTATCAGATTCTTCTGGAATCCTTCTGGGATGGAAAAAGACAAAGGAATATTTTACTTACACATAAAATATCTTTGTTGATTTTAAATTGGCTAATGGCAGTGTAAACACAAAGGAACTGTACAATGAAATACAAGAGTATCTTGAATAAATCGATTTAGTATTTTGTAGTCCAATCCTGTAGTTGACGGATGGGAGTAAATAAAAATCAAAAAATAATAACGATGATTAAACGCGTATAAAACAAACACGATTGGTGATGTTTTTCCGAACTAATTGGGTTCAGTTTTTCTGAACCGTGTGAAGCTACAGGTTGAAGAAGAAACTTGATATTCTAGTTGTGTCGCTCTTTGTGAGTATGTGGCAAGCTGCTGTTGATAATGAAAGAATGTAGTTGTGCTTTTAACCCATTTTCAAGTCACTTCTCAGTTTCAGTCGGTAATTACCTGATTGACAAAGTAACTCATGTTGCTCTAGAAAAATTATGTGGTAATCACCAATAACTTGAGAAAGTTTGTTTGTTTTATTTAGTTATTAATTGGACAAGCAAAAATAATATAATCGCGCATTTATAATCCTGCATGCAATATTCCAGGTATTAAGCGAAAGGCCACACAGGCGAGAATTTACGGCGTCGTAAGAGCGGTAAACCCTTTGATTGACTAACTCCTCCACCAATAAATTGAGAATGAAGCAAAGATATTAGGTTTGTTCTAGCATCAGTTTCAAACGGTTTGAAACCATCAACGAATAGTGGACCAGCGCGAGTAGAGGGGATAGCACTGGTGACTGTATTATGTTCTCTCACTGACCAACTATTTGCTGACGGTTTCTGACTAGTTTGACTGTTTGCTAGAACAAACCTAATAGTATATAAAATAGCCAAACGGAGCAAAGAAAGCAAAAGATTTTAATCAGATTAAATTTATACGAGAACAAAATAATAAAATGCTAGATTGCGAAAAGGATGTCAAAAGCGTAGTAAAAAATACTTTTACATTTATTAAACAAAGAATTTGTCAGAAAACTAGTTGAATCAACGGAGACAATAGCAGCAATAGTTACCCAAATAACAAACGATGGAGCTGCTCAAGCACTTCAAATTTCAAATAATAAAGAAAGAGTTGGACCAGATGGTACCCTGGTGGACAGCTTTAGGATAGATAGGAACAAATTGACTAACAACTTTGTTTAATCAAATTATGGAAGTAGAGCAAATGCCAGTCGGATGCAGAAGCAATATATTCATACCTGTTTACAAAAACGAAGGAGATGTTCACCAAGGAACAAATTACAGAGAGATAACAACAACTTAGTTACACCATGAATATCTGGGATTCACACCAATTGATAGAGGGATAAGTGAAGAGACCAAAATATGAGAACTATGATGAGACGAAAATATAAAGAAGGCAAATGAATACTATGTAACTACCCATATTTCTTTCCTTTGTAGACTATGAAAAAGCATTTGTCAGTATGGAGATGTGTGAACTAATACATGTACGATTCGTTAAAGACAATCGTAATAAAAGTCCGTGTGATGTTTAACAGTTTTAATTAATACAATAGATTAAATTATATATACTATTAAATTGACGAAATGTAAAAGTGTTTGTGTAATGGCAACTAAAATTTTACGAGTTCCCACAAAAGAAAATGTCTTTGAAATAATCGCGTTTATCTACTTAATATATGACTGGCTTGTCAATATATAAGTACGTCTTAAAGCGTTTCTTTAAGCGTCTTTTTGATTATCCCAAAACACGTCTGTCGTGGTTCTGATGTTAAAATCGATTACCGTATTCTTCCCACAATAACCAAAATTCTTTTACTGCTAATCTCCTCTTCTCATGGTTTAATTCGCTTTCGTGAGAACTAACCTATTAAAATTGGTTCAAAGTTGCGAATGTTATTCTTACTTAATTAGGTCTTAAATATTTAAAGTTAGAAGTATTTCGCACCGGCTACCGTAGTAATCCCAATTCGTTCCACCTATCTGGGCCCACGCGACGCAGGTCCATATGTGTGAGACTCTTACTCCGTGCTCGTAATAATAATTAAGAAAAAAATATATACAGGGGAATTTAAAAATATAAGGTAAAATATTTACAATTCTACATACATAATATATATATATATATATATGAAAACGCAACTATGACAGTATCCACCACTAGACAGCAATACAAATTCCATCCCCATTAAGAGAGGAGATCGACAAGGCGACGTAATATCGCCAAAGCTGTTTAATCTAGCCCTAGAAGACGTCTTCAAAGGCAGGTCTTTTCGAAGAGGGAAACTCGAGCTTTTTCGGCTCCAATCGGAAGCCAGGATATACCAAACAGCTCCGTTTTCCTTAAAGTATTGAGACTCACCTTTTTCTTTAAGGTTAAAATGATTGATTTGATTTCGATCCACAATTTTCTTGCAAAATAAAAATCAGAAAAATCATTTTCGGATCGTTAAAGATTTTCATCCGTTACAATTATAATTATTTTTGACTGTTCGATCTAATTTCGATTCTTTTTTTAAGAGCGAAAAGTAGCGCGTCATCAATATTACTTCGGGAGATAGTAGCACACCTTTTTTCGAAAGTTATGCGAAACTTTGGCAACAATGCGTCAGGATTATTTGACATATAGAAAACGAAGTCCGCCCGAAGAATCCCATCAGAAATTTTTCGGAATTAGTCCTGTCGCCAGGGGGGGTACAACGGCCTCGTTAATTCAGATGGACTTACCCAAGTTTTTTTTATGTATTTTGACCCGTAGAACACGAATTTTTTGGGTAACAGTTGATCCGGATGTCGATAAGATTGTTATAGACCAAGAACTTGAGGAATCAAATAACAGCGATTTTTGGCAAAACAAAACAATATTTTGTATTTTTTGGGTCATTTTAAGCAAAAAATATTTCTACAAGTTTTTTAGTAGGATGCACAGTTTTCGAGATAAACGCGGTTGAACTTTCAAAAAATCGAAAAACTGCAATTTTTAAACCCGAATAACTTTTGATTAAAAAGTAAAACAGCAATTCTGCTTAGCGCCTTTGAAAGTTCAAGTCAAATTATGTCGGTTTTGATTATTTGCATTGCTAAAAATTTATTGTGTTATTGTTAAACAAAGCTACAAACAACTAGTGCGTGAGTGATGTTTCTATGATTTCTCATTTAAAATCGAACGAGTAGGTAGAATAGGTACTAGTGCAATCAAGACTATTTCTACGTTACATGCGTTAAAACGCATGTAAAAGCACGGGAAACCCTACGTGTTTATAGCTTTGTTAAACAATAAAAAAATAAATTTTTACCAATGCAAATAATCAAAACCGATATAATTTGACTTAAACTTTCAAATGCGGTAAGCAGACTTGCTATTTTATTTTTTAATCAAAAGTTATTCGGGTTCAAAAATTGCAATTTTTCGATTTTTTTAAAGTTCAACCGCGTTTATCTCGAAAACTGTGCATCCTACGAAAAAACTTGTAGAAATATTTTTTACTTAAAATGGCCCAAAAAATACAAAATATTGTTTTGTTTTGCCAAAAATCGCTGTTATTTGATTCCTCAAGTTCTTGGTCTATAACAATCTTATCGACATCCGGATCAACTGTTACCCAAAAAATTCGTGTTCTACGGGTCAAAATACATAAAAAAAACTTGAGTAAGTCCATCTGAATTAACGAGGCCGTTGTACCCCCCCTGGCGACAGGACTAAATCCTTTCTTGAATTTTATGAGAGTTTCGAAGGTCCCATAAACAAAATTTAACAGTAAATGAATTAGTGAGAAGAGGAGCCCAAATTTGAAGACAGATGAGCGAAAATATTTTATTCCTTTTTGTAAACGTTAAGCTAAATTAATGTAGTTTAATATAATCAAAATTTAACCCTCACGCACAAGTTCTAGTCCTTGTGACAAACAACTTCAGTGAGAAACTGGGTTTATTTATAATGTTATTATTTGCTACAAATAAACTCTATTATTATTATTATTATTATTATAACTAAGATGGCTGAATATTATGACATTATACTCATAGGCGCACTAAATGGAAGTAATAGAAAACAATTTTATTATAAGTAAATAAATATTTATAATAAAAAAATATGAAAAAAATATTTTTAAGAAACGCTTTTCTTTAGTTACGAGTGACTAAAATTAAACATATAAAAAAATCAACTAAAAAGCAAAAAATAAAAAAAAATTGAAAAAATCTAACACATTCGTCAAAGAAAAGCGTGGAGCGTCTTCATCGAATAAACGGTTTTCGCACCACGCTTTTCTTTAGCAAATGTGTTAGATTTTTTCAATTTTTTTAATTTTTTGCTTTTTAGTTGATTTTTTTATAATATGTTTAATTTTAGTCACTCGTAACTAAAGAAAAGCGTTTCTTAAAAATATTTTTTTTATTTTTTACTGTTTAGTCTTACACTTTCTAAACATTACAATATATCGTCATGTTTATTAAAATATGTATAAAACATAATATGATGTACAAACATGAAAAGTAGTCGGAATCGGCAAAAAATTTGAAACTTTATTGTTTATTTATGAAGCATAACGTAAACAATTAACGTAAAAAGTGAAATTGTGCATAGTTCATATAATTAGCTACAATCTTTAAAAGTTTCAAGTTTCTTCATTGTAAAAAACAAGAGAATTTAAGCATTTTCCGTTAAAATCGTTTTTTTTTTATTTAAACAATTATTACTAAACAAAACAATTTTTATTGACTATTCGTGTATTCTTCCCACAAATGCATATGTCTCCAAATTTTTAGTCATTTGTATTGAAGAAAAGGCAGTCAAATTGACGTCCAAAGATTTAACCCAAACGGTTGAACTAAAGAAAAGCGTTTAATTAATTAATACGACAAAACGAATTCTAATGTTAATTGTAGCACAAAACGTCTCTAGCGGTGGTTTTTCTAAGACTGCGATAAAAACACTATGTTTTTGAATTCGAGTTTTGGCTGAAGTTTTGTTTCGTATCGTATTGAAATTTGACAGGAATAAACGCCGATTAATATATAAACAAATATATGAGCGTTCAAAATTTGAAACTTTATTGTTTATTTATGAAGCATAACGTAAACAATTAACGTAAAAAGTGAAATTATGTATAGTTCATATCATTAGCTACAATCCGAAAAAGTTTCAAGTTTCTACATTGTAAAAAACAAGAGAATTTAAGCATTTTCCATTAAAATCGTTTTTTTTATTTAAACAATTAATAAACATAAAAAAAATTTATTGACTATTCGTGTATTTAGGGGTCGACAAGACAAGAATTCTTGTCTTGACAACAACTTCTTGTCTTGTCTTCAGAAAAATTCAAGATTTTAAAAAATCTTGTCTTGAGGTTTTCTTGACATCCTATATCTTGTCTTGACTCAAGAAATTTCAAGATCTTGAAATTTCTTGATTACTCGATCCGGTGTTTCCCCGGCGAACTTTTTATTGCGTTCCGTGCTGACACGGCCTCTGTCACTGGGGGAGTCCCCGAACTGCATTTGTTTCCTGACTAACGAACAATTGATGTGTACTTGCATGCCTAAAATAAGCATTTTGTATGGTTCGCACATACCTATTCTAAACTTAGCTGTCAAGGATTTCATAAAAATTATTGAACCAAATCGAAACAGTTAGACATCGAAAAGGATTTTGATTATTTGGAGGATGAGATCAAAGTATAAAATGATAGAAATGATACTGCTCTAGATTTCAATTCTTCTGTAAGTAAAATTAAATACCTCTTCAAAAAAGATTGAACACTCAGCGCAAATGCAACTTAAACTTAACAGTGCTTGCGAGGCCAAAAATTATTGTAAGATGACTATGCCAAAATTAGATGTGCCTACAAAATAGCCTTCAGCTTTCGAGATGCTAACATGGGGTTTAAGTGTAAAAAATGCTTTAACTACATTTTGCGACATCGAAAATCTAAATAATTGCAAAATATTAGATAAAAAATGGGTTCTGATTTGTAAATTTTGTCAGTATCTGAGAAGCTTTAAAACACTTTCTTCAATACTCGAAGGGGATAAATATTGCACACTCGCATTGGTGGCAATTGGGGTAAACTTACTTTTAGACAAACTGGAAGTATTTTCAATCTCCGAGAGATAAAATAAAATAAAGTGTTCAATAAATTAAAATATATTATATTATGTTATGTTAAAAGAATGTTATCTTTTTTGCTAATAGATACGTTTTAGAGTTTTCATTATTAGTCAAGATATTTCAAGATTTCTTGTTTTCTTGACAAGAAATCATGGTATTGACATAAAACTTCTTGTCTTGTCTTGAAATCTAAAATTACTTCTTGTCTTGATCTTGTCTTGAAATCAAGACAAGATCAAGACAAGATCTTGAAATTTTCAAGAAGTTGGAGCATATGTCAGCAAATTTTGTAATATGAAGTAAAGAAAAGCGTTTAAAAATAAACCAAAATAGGTGAAAATTTTATTAAAAGCGTGTATTTTGGTTTTTTTTATTAAACTATTGATGATATTTCTAGACTAAAAAATACTCCCAAAATTTATATTCTTGCATTACAATTCGAAATAGTTTTACGTAAAATATACTTAGATACCTATAAGTAAAACTCACAATTAACAATAATCTATTTTTTTCAAATAGTCCAAGAACTTAGTTTTATTACACAAAAATATAATAAATTCATTATAAATAAACACAACTTCCCTATTATGGATCAACACTAACCAATTCTTAAAATAATACACTACTGCATTGAACAGATATCGATGCAGATAACAGAACAGATAAGAGAATCGTGCTATTACACTTAGAAATCTGACACAGGTTTGTCACAATGACAGTGACTATTTCTCTATGTTGCCCAATCAGTTATTAGTTGTAATATGTTCGATTTCTTGTTAGAGATAAAAAGTTTTAGTAGTTCCAATGTGATACAAAATCTAGGCATGGGATAAAAAAGTTTATTTAAAGAAAGTGTATTTTTTTGTTCTTCTTAATGGCGGTACAGGCTACTTTTTGCAATATTTTATTTAGTTATATAGTAATTTCCACATACTAACATATTTCTCAAATTGGGCTCTGTACCGCCATTCTTTATTATATTACGAATATGTGTGCCAAATATCTCGACAAAATATTAAAAATTAAAGCCGCAAATTTGGAACGCGTTTTCCGTTTTGATGACGTAATCTTGGAAACAGTAGCGATCAACAGGTAGCAAAAACGCGTTCCAAAATTGCGGTTGTAATTTTGAATATTTTTTCGAGATATTTGGCACATGTATTCGTAATATAATAAAGAATGGCGGTACATAGCCCAATTTGAAAAATATATTAATAAGTGAAAATTACTCTGTAATTAAATACAATATTAAAAAAACGAGCCTGTTCCGCCATTAAGAAGAACAAAAAAATACACTTTCTTCAAATAAACTTTTTTAACCGATGCCTAAATTTTGTGTCGTTTTGGAACTACTAAAATTTTTTATTTCATTAGTAGTTCCAAAATGACACAAAATCTAGGCATCGAATAAAAAAGTTTATTTGAAGAAAGTGTATTTTTTTGTTCTTCTTAATGGCGGTACAGGCTCGTTTTTTAATATTGTATTTAATTACAGAGTAATTTCCACATATTAATATATTTTTCAAATTGGGCTCTGTACCGCCATTCTTTATTATATTACGAATACATGTGCCAAATATCTCGAAAAAATATTCAAAATTACAGCCGCAATCTTAAAACGCGTTTTTGCTACCTGTTGATCGCTACTGTTTCCTCTTAAAGAAGTACGTTTAAATGTAATCTTTCAGATACATAGTTGAAATCGTGAAACTTCTACTCATCAAAAACAAGCGTTAATTTTAGAGTAATGAGGAAGCTAAGAATAGAAGTCCGTAGATACTTTTTTGTTTGTTACAATTTCTTAATACCCCATCTTTTAGTTTGAAGTATAATTTTGTGCCGAGCATTATAAACAAAAGTATGATGTTTACGAGGCACATCAGCCAGCTTGAGATATATTGAGTTTTACAACTTTAATAGAACAGCACAAAGAGAATGGGTCGTAAAAGAAAATGCATTTTAAAGTTTTCTATTATAGTTTTCAATTTTCTGCTCAAATCACTTTCAAGTTGTTCTTCAGATTGAACGAAGAGCATGTTTTGTTTTCCAACAGATTTGTTTTTATCTCGAAAGATTTTACTTTTTTTATATTGAGGATAAACCCTTTTAGACATAATTATAAAATATTAATAAGCAAACAATTTATTTATAAAATATTATTGGTAATATGTAGTTTAACCAAAATGTTGCTGTTTTAGTCATATTCCTAGATTTTTTCCGGCCTCTACTACTTTCTGTATTAATTTTTTCTTGGTCTGCCTCTTTTTCTTTTTACGTTCTTTGTTTCGTGGACTTTTCTTGTAATTCTGTTGGGTTGCATCCTCATCAAATGCCTATACCAGTTAATTTGTCCCTTTGCTATTTTATTCATTATGGCTCTTAGTTGGTCCAGTTATTCCCCTAATAAATTAAAAAAGACTGTATGACGTACACACTTCTAAAATATAAAATATAACATATTAAAAATTAGATAAAGAGCCAAAGCTTCTGTTCTTAAAGTAAAAACGCTTTCAAATACCTATTAAATTCGCATTTAATGTGATTGTAAAATATAAAGTAATAGCTACCACATGGTACCAGGAACAGCTGTTGCAATACATGTTCCCGGTACTTTGTGGTAGCCATTACTTTATAATCACATTAAATGTGAATTTTGTAGTTGTTGGTTTTTCCATTTTTGGGCTTCCTATTATTCTGTTTATTACTGGTTTGTTTCCAGTTCTTTATCGTCCTAATTGTGCATCTTATCCTCTTTTTTGTGTGTGTCCAAACCATCTCAGTCTTTATGATTTAACACGTTAAGCGCCATGGCGGTCCCTGGGGACCGATATAGAAAATTCCCCATACGCCATGGAGGTCCCTAGGGACCGCTGGGTGTTAACGAAAATTGCTACTTGACCCAGGAGGCATTTTTTCAATACAGTGGTACCTCGATATACGAGCGTCCCAATATACGAGTGTTTTGAGATACGAGCCGCCGAGCGAGCGATATTTTGCTTTGAGATGAGAGCAAAATTTGAGATACGAGCAACCGCTTTTTATTAAAATTCATGCCTCTTTTTGACTACCTACTTCTAACCTACTAAGGAGGTAATAAAGGGTATAAGGGCGTTACAATAATTTCCAAGCTCCGGACCTTTCTCCATGAAAAGATGGAGAAACTAATGATGGTGTGGATGACAGAGAAGTAGCTTCAAGGAGGAACCTTAACACAGAGCATCATATGTGAGAAGGCACGAGCGATTTATGAAAGGGAGGAAGAAACAAACCTATTTGAACAGTTTTTTTAAACGAGCTGCAGATGAAAATCAGCAAAATGTGACGAAAAAGCGAAGACCACTGACGAAAATTAAGCGCTTCCGTAAGCACCTCACTTTTTCTTATATTTTACAGAATATGTATGTATTTTTTGTTATTTATAAATAAATGTTTCTTCTTGTAAAAACATTTTTCTTATTTAAAAACACTTAACAAAAAAACTAAAGTGATTTTTTGGGACTGGAACGGATTAATGACATTTCAGTTAATTTCAATGGGGAAAATTGCTTTGACATACGAGCAATTTGACATACGAGCAAGGTTACGGAACGAATTACCCTCGTATGTCGAGGCACCACTGTATTTTGTCTAGCGCTTAACGTTAATAAATTATACTAGATCTTCCCCTTCGGATATATTTATTATTTTATGGTTCATCAGTCTTCTATATTATCCTTGTTCTATCTTTATTGGATCGTGTATTCTTCTCATAATTTTTCGTAATCTTCATCTTCAACTTTTTTCGTAAGACAGATTACTTCTGCCACTTTTGCCAACATATTTCTTTATTCTGCAGAAATGAACAATTTATTTAATGTAATGTGTTGTATTTTACGGTACAGTATTGAAAATTTAACTAAAAAATATGTTTCTTTTAGTTCAAAGACGTCTCGTATTTGCAGTAAGTGATAGCAATATATTTGGTTTTTCTTGTACGCCATCTCCGAGTCCCCTTCAGCACTCCCTGAAGCTTTTGAGCCCCGTGTTCTAACCTCCAGTTCCAGTAATTGATTGGGGATCGGCACTGCTCCGGGAATCCCCTTGAATAAATTTCCCGGAAAATTTATTTCACCACGACCACTTGAAATCAAGGACGTAACTCAAAATATTTTTGAGGTCGAGTTTTCTTAAAACATCCGTAAATTGAGTATTTGCCTATAAATAAATTGATTCATGAAAATATTTACTCGATTTTAAGAAATACATTTAATACAGACATTTAAAGGTATTTTGATGGGCCTGTTTGTATAAATATATTATAAATAAACTTGTTACGGTTGAAAGGTCTTTTTCTCAAAGTTTTGTATAATTCATAATGAATATCAAATTTTGATAAGATGTATAACAAGTTGTATAGCTATTAGGCCTATTTAACGTTTAAATAGTAACGGAAATAGTATATACCTACATTTTATTTTGATTGGGCCAAGTTCAAGGTTTCTGTCAGGTGCGAAATAGATTATTAATTTGAGGGGGTCTTCGTTGATTGCTTGAAGTAAAAGCGTGGTTTTTTAAGTAAACCGATCAGACTTCGATCAAAATGTGCATATATTATCACAAATTATATTTTGGATTATTTTAAAGATTACATCAGTTTGTGGAACATCGTATGGACTAAGTTTTCCGATTCCTTGTTGGAGATTATAGAATCTAGTTTCTGTGAAAGCCTTCGTTAGCCATACGAAGAATTTTTTTGTACCAAGAACCATTGCCAATAGCCATTTTTTTGTACGAAGAAAAAAACCACGTGTTTCCACCGCATAGATTTTCCAGAATTTGGTATAGAGGCTGTGAATTATATGTATTTTAACCCTTAACTACAAACATCCGGTATTTTTTACCGGCGGGCATTCCCAAAATGTGGATTTCGTGGTAACCTCACAACTTACAAGTTCATGTGTCTCTGTACCTCTCGGGCAGTTTGTATAACAATGCTAGTCAAAGCGTGTATTGTGTATTGTCAATATTTTCTTTTCTGGTACACATCAAAAATCTTAACCGGTAAAAATTACCGGATGTCTGTGTTAAGGGAGTATTTTTATATGAGTACTATATTTGTAAATCTGAAATGTTTACATTATTTTTTTGTGTTTTTGGGGAAAAAGTAAAGGAATGGACTGTGGAAGATATCCTGGACCTTCAATGAAGGTTAAATTTGAAGATAAAAATTTTGAGGCCACTTTGCAAAAATGGAATTGCCATTTAATTTTATTACAATTTTACCCCTTGCAGATTTTTTTTTCATGGATGTAAAAATTTTCGTGGATGCTATTTTATATTTCCTTTGTGATTCTATGTTACGTTTATTTGTTAAAAAAAGTTTAAATTTTTGTCCATAGCATTTATGGCCGTTTGTTTCAATAGACCAAAAATGTTACCAAAATTCTGGTTTAATAGATTATTCTTCAAAAATCTTGTATTATATTATTAAAATCACTCATTTTACCATTTTTCCCATATCTAGAGACTCCATAAAAATACATAGTGCAAAACGTTTTTGTTTTTTATTATTAACTTTATATTATGACTCTATTTTATAATGACCGGTAAAAAATACCGGGAGTCTGTAGTTACGTGATAATATTGGGATGTCTGTAGTTAAGGGTTAAATATTAGTTGGAGACCTTTGTCCGCTGAAGTCGGATATTTATTCCGATTTGATGTTTGCTGAAATGCGGTAATGAGGTTGTTGGATGCAACTTTTTCTATTGGTTGTTTGTAAGAATTTTGATGGTATGAAGACGTTCAGGTTTTGGAACTAAAGGTTAGTGAAATTATTTGCATCACTACTTTCGCGTAAAAAAGACTATTCTCTTGTTTTTTTTTATTTGAGAGACACTTCAATATCTCACTAGTCAATCTGTTCCTAAGATAGATAATATTTTATTACTTCATTAAAGTCATATGAAAATTATTATTCAACAGTTTTATTTTAAAATAATGTAAAGAGCTCTTAGGGAATTTGGGTACTTTAGTTGAAACCTCTTCGAGGTGACTTTTTAGCAAGTGTTTTTCTCTTTCATTTCAAACATTGTAACGATATACTTATTATATTGATGTTTATAATAAATAATATTTGTTTTGATAATAAAGTTATATGTATTTACTATTTAATTTATAATTCTCACATATTTTTGCTGGCGCCCTGTTTGTTGGATATTCCTAAAATCTACTTTGAATAAATCATTTTAGGCCAGACTAAAATGATTCCTTCTTATGTTTTCTAACCCACCCCAGAGAAGTCTCAATCTCTATGGTCTGACTTTTATTTGTTTGTTTTTTTTAAATTAACTACAACTGTTACAGAGAAAGAGTCTTTCTTGGTAACAAACTATGCACTTAAAATATTTTAAAATTATGTTAAGTTCATATATCTTTAAGAGCGTAGCCGCAAATATTTTATGGCTATCCCTAATTTTTCTTTTTTTATACGGCAAATTACGTGTAGTAAACTTCTCACTGGTATGGAGATGTAAACATTATTTGACAATGACATTGTCATCATTAACTTAGGGATGGCTTTTGAATGTTCTTTGGCAGCCGTTACTTCTATAATCGCTTAAATTATTAATTTAGTTAATTAATATGATTTTATTTTCACTAAATATATATTCAGTGATTGCAATAATTTATATACTATACAATAAAAACTAATACTTAATCGAGAAAAGAGGAAAAGTATTAAAGTGATTTTTTTAATAATGGGTCTGTTGAATAAAAAGAAGTATTTGCTTTTACTTACAATTATTTAAGTATTTACTTAATCCTAATTGAATAAAGTCATTTCTTTAATGCTTTATTCAATTACTATTAAGTAAATACTTAAATACGAGGAAGTAAAAGCAAAGACTTCTTTTTATTCAATAGACCCAATATATTGTTACTATGCAACGCTTAGATACATTTTGAACATGTTTAACAACAAAATACTTGATTCACAGAATATATTCTGGTGTATTATCTGCTTGGATCTTCCATAAATAACAAACAATAAATAACTTTTTATTAATTTCACGTCTTAAATCAATTATGTATCAAATACACTATCAATATTATTTAATAAACAACTCAAAATATTCCTAAAGCCGTGTCAAATATTTAGTAGCCTTGTATGTCACTGTTCGACTGAGTGCGTTGTATGATAAAGATAGCGAATGTTTGATTTGGAAAATATCATCACGGACATTTGTTTCGAATCCTGGAAAAACTAAGAAATATTTTTGAAAAATTAAATGCAGAATGAAAGATTACATAATTACCGAGAGTCTAAAGTCCCTTAGCATAAACAAAAAGTTTCTTTTGAACGAGATATTTGAAATTAAAAATCACACTCAATTTTCTCTTCTTTTTCACCCATGTAACTTATTAAAATAAACATTTTAGAAGTTTTCAGGGACTTTCTCCCCTCGGTAATGATATAATCTTACATTCTGCGTTTAATTTTTCTAAAATACTTATTAGATTTCTCAAGATTTGAAAAAAATTCATGCATTTAAATAGCATTGGAGCCGAAAGTTTGCGCCTATCCCCTTAAAATGCTGATAATATTAATTTGCAAAGAAGAGACTACAGAATAGCAAAAACAGACCGACAGCCGACTTGTTATTTTCTCTACTTGTGAATACTGAGCAGTTTGGTATCACATCTGGTTGACATCCTTGCTATAGCCTTACACTCCTACAAGGCATGGGCTTCTTAATTAGATGTGATGTAAATATACGACTTGTAAAGGCAGACGTGGTTCGGTAGCTATTTCGGCTTCTGAGGTTTCGATGAGGTGAGGTTAAGGTGTGTTTGAAGCGGACATAGACAGCCTAGTCGTCGAGTTTTCAGTGATCCCGGCCAATTAAAATCAGAACTCTAATACCACATAGAACACAATTCTTTGTAAGCGCCCACTAAACTACTCGCGATGTTGATCGAAGTTCACCGAGCACGAGAGTGTAGAAAGGTACTTCATGCGACTTCGCTTTGTCTCGGGCTACTTCCGTTCTGTGTCGGTCTTTCGCGGCTGAGTCAAAGGGCCTGAAGTTCGAATACGAAGTGTCACACTACATTACTCGACTTCAGTTTATTGGATATCATTGCTAGTGCACGTCGTTTTTGAAGTTTTGAAGAATGAACTTGTGGTCACAGGAACAAATCTTATTGTTTTTAGAATGATTTTAAGGGGAGTCCGTTATATGGGACGCTAAACATATGGGCCACAAAGATAAAAAAAAAGGTATGACGGTTGGGTGCCTATAAGAGAAATAATGAACATACCAGTTGAAAACCTAAAGAAGAAAAAATAATCTTTGGTAGCCTGACACAAAGCAGATGCAGCTGCAACTTGAACGGCATCCATCAAAGCCTGCCCACCGACTGAGTTTTTTCGGCAATTTAACGAGTATCTAGTGAGTCACCTCTCCTCGACTAACTGCACTTCGACACTTCTTTCGAAGAACTTCCGTCGAGAGTGTAATGGTCACTTTAGAATTATTATTCTATCTTTAGCAATTGCGTGGAAAATAGCTGTGCCTATCACATAACCTACAGGACAACATTCTGTTCAATACAATCAAGTAAGACGACAGAACCTTTGTTTTCTATCGACTTTTTGATGAATCTGTAAGTCGACGGACTTGGTCAATTTTCAAAAAATTATTTCTGACACCAAATTGATGAGGTGGTGTAGGGTTCTTTTGGCAAAGGATATATTTAACATGTTTCAAGATCAACTTCTCAAACAATTTGGGCATAATGAATCATAGATACAGAAATGGGCCGATATCACTTCACTTATTTAATTAACC
Source organism: Diabrotica virgifera virgifera (assembly GCF_917563875.1). Taxonomy (NCBI): domain Eukaryota; kingdom Metazoa; phylum Arthropoda; class Insecta; order Coleoptera; family Chrysomelidae; genus Diabrotica; species Diabrotica virgifera. Next base: position 211,523,611 of record NC_065449.1, read on the forward strand.
GCTGTAGTATTTGGAGTATAGTTAACGCAATCCTGTCAAAATACACATTTGGTTTATGTTTCAGCAATGCATAAGATATTTCGTTAGGTTAAAATCTTGTCTTAAAATGTTCTGAAAACTATCTGATTTCTGTAAATTGTTATCTGTGGTTATTTTTTAACATAAGTTTCGTGAGGAATTTTCTAGTCAATGCTGGTTAGTAATTTTTTCTTGATTGACTGGGGTTTTGTTATAAAGGCTTTCTGATTTTTCTGAGTTTACGAGTTTTAGCTATTAGCTTCTTGTAGTCGAGCTAAACGTTATCCCCCTAAGCATCTTGAAACTCCGCCGCTGTGTTTAGCAGGAACTCAAAAGCCAATGGTGGTGAAATGTATCGAAATGTGCCTAGTACGCTCCCTTCATCATGTCAGTTTATTTCTGGATTTAGAAGGGATGATTTTAAGTGCATGTTTATTTGGGTTTGGCGTCATCCCTTAGCCCAAAGTCTATAAATATTGATTTAGAAGTGAAAAGGGTGTTAGAGGGATGTAACACAATAGATTTATAGCAAATAGAGTAATAGGATAATATTTACTCCTCCTAACCCTTCTTGTTTTATAGGAGACTTGTTAATAATTAATTAATTTTAATAATTATTAATTTATTTATCCTAATGGTTATTATAAAATATTTGAGAAATATATGTTTACACAAAAAATAAATCTCTGATACTCATTGATCTTGAGAAAGCGTATATCAGGGTTTCTCGAGAGGTTAAAGGATGGGATCTCAATAAAAAAAGAGTTCCCAATAAGTATCTAAAAAAATAACTTACTGTCAATGTAGGAGGTATGCCAAATACTTGCCGTGTATGTCATATTAGGAACATTCTAATCTTAAAAAAGTTTCTTTCAACAGTTTCAGCTTCGGGCCAATATCAGATATTTGTCTAATGTGCCCATTTATACAGTCATTGGAAAATTGTGAACACGTAAACACGGTAGCCGTGTCGGTAGCACCTGATTGATAACAGTGTGAACACGGGAGTCGTGTCGGCGGACTTGAAAGTGTTAATGTTACTTAACATCTCCGACCGATCTAATTGCAAGTGTTATTGGTATTCTTAAATTAGCTAGGTCGAGTGATCTAATTTTGTATACAATACTTTTGACACAACCTTATAAGAAGAAATCTAATAAGATATCGGTGGATCATGCTGATGCTGGCCATTCCATCGATCGTCGCCTCTCTATCTACCGATTTGGAAATATAAGAAATATAAGTGTTCACAATTTTTTACTAAGCAACAACATTTTTATTTATTTAGTATTATTTTGTATTTTGACAACGACACCCGACTTGGGCGTCGAAACGTTAATAAAATCATTTTTAGGTAAAATTGTGGCTTATTTCCCATTTAAAAATACTTGATTATAAAAATGCCACAAGAAAATAGCTTCAGAACAACATGGAAATATAAGGTTGAGATACTGCCGGACCTTGGTTTGTACGGCATATAAACTGACAAATAAAAAAGAATGTGTGTGTACTTTGTACGCACGTAAGAAGTTATACTTCTACTACATATTATGTGATTTTTAAGACAATACCAAAAATTTAAAAAAATAGAATAAAACGCACACAAACACATTGAAAAATGCCACAAAGAAAAAATGATTTCTGAACGATAATAATTGTTGGCAAAAATTTTAAATACGCATTTTCTGAAAGAAAAATTATATAACAAATATACTTACAATCATAAAATGCATAAAAAAATAAAAACTTGCAGCGGGAATCGAACCCGTGAATTTCGGGGCGCTTTGATTCGTAATCGAAGCCTAGACTCACTCGTCCAATTCCACATTATTTGCCATGTGGAAAAATAGGGTAACTGAACGTTTTACTGTTTGACAGTTGTTTTGAATATAATTAAATTATGTAGTTTAAATTTTGTGGAAGATAATATTAAAATATAACAAAACAGTAAGAAAACAATATATTAGATGAAGATTGGTAGAACTTTTGTTGGTAATCAAATTAAGTATGTAAATCAAAGCATTACATACCTACTAGATAAATAAATCTACGCCAAAAAATCATAATTTAAAAATAAAAATCGGACCTAATTTGGGATTTCTCTCTAAAATCCCCATTCTTGAGAAAATAAATGTACAGTAGAGCGTCGATTATCCGAACGTCGATCAACCGAACGACCGCTTATTCGAACTATCGACTCCCGCGTCCCGCACTCGAATACCGAGCAAGCGTTAGTAATTGACGCTTAAAATATCTTCAATTTTCTTCAATATTGTATCCAAAAATAATTATGTTGTTGCAAAGACTGCACTTTTTTGTTTAGTTGCTAGTTGTCATTATCAAGATATAAATAAATATGTAGGTATATAAATATGGCTTTTATTCACTTGTGGATAAATATGTATGACTATAAATATGTAACAATATATTGTAGTTCGATTATCCGAACAAATCGGTTTTCCGAACACCTATGTCCCCCAATTAGTTCGGATAATCGACGCTCTACTGTATTTCAACCTAATCCAAATGTATAATTACAATATGATTATAATAAAAACTACTTACCAAATTAGAATGAGTTTTCCTTGTCCAAAATAGTCCCAAAGTCCAAAAATATAGGTATATGAAAACTATTTAAAAAGGCAGTATAACTATTAACTAACTTTTGTTTGTTGTTTCTTTTCACACAATGATGGAACTAATGAGACAATTAGCAAGCGATAACAAAAAGAAAAACAAGGACCTGGAAGATATAAAAAATACAATGGGTAATATGATTGAGGAACTAAAAGAAATTAGGAAGGAAAATAATGAATACAAATTGCAAATGAAAGAAATAATAAGAGAAAATGAAAATCTAAAGAAAGAAATGGCTACGATGAAACAAAAAATAGATAAAATAGAAATAACCTTGGAAGCATGTCAGAAAGAAAAGAAGAAAAATAACCTAATAATGAGAGGCTTACCACTAGACACAATAGGAACAGAGCAAATAGAGAACTTCATAGAAGCAAAAATGGGAGTAAAATCAGAAATAAATAGGGTACAAAAGATAAATGAAACAATGTGTGTTATAGAATGTAAAAAATTCGAAGATAAAATGAAAATACTGAAAGCCAAGGGTAAACTAATGAGCTATAAACAACATAGAGTATATATAGAATGTGACCTAACATTAAAAGAGATAGAAATACAAAGAAACCTTAGGAAGATAGCAGCAGAGGAAAAGACTAATGGGAAAAGGACAAAAATTGGATATGGATTCATAATTATTGAAGGCATTAAGTGGAAATGGAACCAAAAACAAGCCGGATAGAAAAAGTAACATACAATACAGAACCAACTTGTTCAAAAAACTAGCTGTAGAAAACACAATGATGGACCGAGAAACAAAACAGGCAAAGAACAGGGACATGACCAGATTTAAAGATAATAACACAAACGTAAGGAAAAACAAATTGAAGTACAACTTAAACATAGAAAAGAACAGAACAATTTTGAAAATGGCATCATGGAATGTAAGAGGTATAAATGGGAAAGAAATAGAACTGGGGGAAGAAATTAGAGATAAGAACATTGAAATAGTAGCTATAACAGAGACAAAGAAAAAAGGAAGAGGATCAATAATATTAGAAAACGGAATGTTACTAATATACAGTGGAGTGGAAGAAACGAAGAGAGCTCAGGCAGGAGTAGCGTGCCTGATTAAGAAGGATAGTATCAACAAAGTAAAAAATTGGATATATTACAACGAACGTATACTAAGAGTAGACATATATATGGATACAGAGGAAACCAATACAAACCTAATCATATGCTATGGACCAGATGAAGACGCAACAAAAAACGAAAAGAATGAGTTCTGGGACAAATTACAAGAAGTGATAAATGATTGTACAGAGAAAATGGTGATCACAGGAGACATGAACAGTAGAGTGGGGAAAGAAGCAGAAAAATGGAACAATGTCATCGGACCGTATGGGGAGGAAAAAATAAACAAAAATGGAAAATTACTACTTGAATTCTGTCTAGACAATAACCTGGTGATTATGAACACACACTTCCAACATAAAAGGATACACAAGATCACAAGAGAAGTCAAATCAAGAGACGAACAATCAATTATAGACTATACTATAGTGCAAAAAACAGAGAAGAACTGGATAAGAGACGTAAGGGTGAAAAGGAGTTATGAAATTGGTAGTGACCACTATCTACTAGAAACCACATTCAAAAGCAAAAGAAAAGAAATAAAAAGAAATGAGAACATAAACAGAGAACACAAAGAAATAATAAAAATTTATAAACTAAGGGAAGAAACAACGAAAATAAGATACACAGAAGGGCTAGAGAAAGAAATAGACAATGAACATATAATAACAGAAACAATAGAAGAAGAATGGGGAAAATTTAAAAATGCGATGATAAAAACAGCTAAATCAATATGTGGAACCACAAGAAATAACAACAGAGGGAAACGAACGTCTTGGTGGAACGATGAAGTGAAAAGAGAAATAAAAGAAAAGAAGAAATTATGGAAAGAATACATACAAGACAAAACACAACAAAAATATGAAAATTATAAGAGAAAAAGAACAAAAGTTAAAGAGATAGTTAGGAAAGAGAAAAAGAAAAGTTGGGAAAAATTCGGAGAAAAAATGGAAGAAAACAGCACAGAAAACGTAAAATTATTTTATAGAACACTGAAAAACCTAAGAAGCAACAAAGAAACGAAACTGAAACAAATAATGAACAAGGAAGGAATAATAATAAATGACGATAAAACAATAATGGAAAGATGGAGGGAACATTTCCAGCTGTTACTGAATGGAAATCAAGTGAACACAATGGAGAAGGAAAGCCACATAAAGAGAGTATCCATAAGAAACACGGAAAATCCAGAAACTATAGAAAAAGAAGAACTAGAAGAAGCAATAAGAAAGATAAAGATTGGAAAAGCACCAGGAAGCGATGAAGTAGCACCAGAAATGATGAAATATATAGGAATAAAAGCAAAAGAAAAATTGTTATACATATATAACCTAATATGGAAGAGAAAAGTAATACCCAGAGAATGGACAAATGCAGTAATTATACCTATATACAAAAAAGGAAACACAAGAGACTGTAAGAACTATAGAGGTATATCACTACTATGTGTAGCAGCAAAAGTATACGAAACCATAATAGAAAGGAAAATCAGAAAAGAAATAGAACATAAATTAGAGGACGTACAAAGTGGATTCAGGAAAGGACACAACACACAAGACCATATATTTACCATGCAACAAGTAATAGAAAAAGCATTAAAGAAAAATAGAGAAATATACCTGAGCTTTATAGACATGGAAAAAGCCTTCGACTCAGTCAAAAGAAAAGATATATGGGAAAGCCTAAAGAAGAAGGAAGTAAGCGAAGAACTGATAGAAGCAACAAAGAGTATATACATGAAAACAACAAATACAGTAAGAATGTTAAATATACAGTCAGAACCATTTGAAACAACTCAAGGAGTTAGACAAGGGGGAAGTCTCAGCCCAGTGCTATTCATAAATGTAATAGATGAGATAGTGAAAGAATGTAAGAAAACTTTCAAGAAATACTGCATCGGTTGGAACAGAATGCAAATGATAAACGCTGAGATGTGTATATTTGCAGACGACATAGTATTAATTGCGGAAACAGCAGAAAAACTGAAATACAACTTAGAGAAATGGAACCTAGAAGCAAGCAAATACAACTTAAACGTAAACAAAGAGAAGACTCAGATAATGAAAATATCAAGGAAACAAGGGACGGAAGATCAAATAGAAATAATGATAGACCAACATCAATTAATACAGACAAATTCATACAAATACTTAGGAACAGTAATCAACAACAAAGGAGACATAGAGGACGATATTAACAACAGAATGGAAAACACAGGAAAACTATTCCAAGCACTAAATAGAGGATTCCTTAATAACAAAGAAATATCAACAAAGACCAAGATGACAATATACAAAACAATATATAGACCTACGGTGACATATGGAGCAGAAAATTGGATAATAAACAAAAGACACCAGAGCAGAATACAGGCAGCAGAGATGAAATACCTCAGAAGAACGATAGGAGTAAAAAGAACAGATAGAATCAGAAATGAAGAAATAAGAGAAAGACTCAAAATCAAGCCGATACTCGACTCAATCAAGAAGAAAAAATTGGCATGGTTCGGACATCTAACCCGGATGGACAATGATAGACAAGTGAAAAGAGTGTGGGAAGCCAAACCAATAGGTAAGAATAGAAGAGGAAGGCCCATCAAAGAATGGAACAGTGACATTTCGCAGATACTGCAGAGTAAGGGTAAGACTTGGCAGGAAGCAACACAGATGGCATCCAATAGGAAGGAATGGAGAAAGTTCGTTAAGAGCTAGGACAATCCAGAAGATTGTAAAATATTTAATTTATTGAATTGTAATTTAATGAATTGTATTATAAATGGCCCTACACCGAAAGGTACTAATGGGTCTACTGATTAAGTAAAGTAAAGTTCTTTTCACACAAATTTTAAAACGCAACAACCATAAATAATCTAACTACAGCTGTGCCACAGCCGCCATATTGAATAATTTTTGACATGTCATTTGAACATCCAATCAGAAAAAGTTATAATGCGCATGCGCCGGGATCATAGGTTTTAACATATAAAAATTCACCCTCATATCGCCGGTAAAGAAGTATAACTTCAAAAATTGTGGAAAAAATCATTTATTGTTGGAAAAACACTTATGGTATACCCTACTCAAATTGTTTTCAGTTTGAACTTTTGCTAGCTTTCGTAATCCTTAGCTATGTATAATAAGCCAAGGGTAAATCAGAAATTAAACCTTTAAATCTCTATTTGTGAGGATATTTGGAATAAAAAACAGATAACGACGCATTGTGAAATTGTCAAAATCATTTTGAGCATTTACCAAAATAAATATTTTTCTATTTATGTGTTTAATTCCCAACAGATTCTTATTCTTTTATTATTTTTATGATTATTTGATTGGTTTTGGATAGTAGAAACGTTACCTCTAACCTGTTATACTGCGCATTATCTTCTCAGCTGCACCCAAATTTAAAAATGCATTATCCAATTCATTCCATTCATTTATTTCATCCTATTGTTTCACAACATTAATGAGAACAAATGATTTTCTTTGAGGCGAAGGTGTAGTAGGTACCTTAAAAGGCACCACCCGGTACATTGAACTCACGTATTTCATATTATCTTTCAATAAAAGTGGCCGCGCTCCGAAAGGTGTGTGAGTGTGTGCTTTTGACGTCCTGATTTATTGCCGAAACATCCTGACTTTAAAACCTTGAATCGCATCAGAAAAAATGTCATCCGTTGGTGGCTGCGCAATCAAATTAAAGTCACATAAAAAGAACGAAAAAAAAAATCCAGGGCGCTTTAAATGTAGATATCGTGAGTTGAAAATCGATATAGGGCGTTCGTTACAATTGTGAATGTATCGTTTGATTTAATTCCTACGATTAATTAAATAGCTGTCAATTTTGTCAGAATTTTCAACCAAATTGGTTAATAATAATAATAATTAATTACCGCCCTGATTTTAAATATACCGAGTATTTCATATTCGACCGATGCGCTCCTCTATAGGTCTGGATCCCGCGTATGAAAAAAAAAGTTGATTAATAGCAAGCTGAAAATTTGTTAATAGCTTAAGGGTGTCTAGTCGAACAAACTTTGATATATGGGAACACTGGAACAGGGGCAGTTTTAATTGTGGAACAGGTTAAAAATTTGGAACGGTCAGACCACGAAAACGGACATTTATTTTGTCCGACAGAACAGACTTAAACTCTCCGAACAGAGATTAAACCCTCATGCAAAAATCAGACTGCTATTTTTCACCAAATGGACGTTTTAATGAGTGGAACATGTAGAATATGTCAAATGACAGGAATTATGACAGGTGATAAATAGCAGTCTGATTTTTGCATGAGAGTTTAATCTCTGTTCGGAGAGTTTAAGTCTGTTCTGTCGGACAAAATAAATGTGCCGTTTTCGTGGTCTGACCGTTCCAAATTTTTAACGTGTTCCACAATTAAAACTGCCCCTGTTCCAGTGTTCCCATATATCAAAGTTTATCCGAATAGATACCCTTAAGCTATTAACAAATTTTCAGCTATTAATCAACTTTTTTTTAATACGCGGGATCCAGACCTACTACCTCAGCAAGTTTTCGCTATTTATTGAGTCCACGAGTCTTTACCCGTGCGTCATCATTTAAAGTATACGAAATAAGTCGGAAATTTATTAATCGCAACAGCAAGTAACAGAAAGTGGTAAAATTTGACGTTATGAAATAAATAGAATGTCAAATTTAAGTTTTGATTTAAAATTTTGGTGCATACTTACAGCTACATTTGAAGTAGCCTAATAAATTCTTTTATTATCATTGAATAATAAATAAATAAACAATTTATAAAAAAATTCAATAACATATTTTGTTTTTGTTATTTCATTCACTTTGGCGGAACATTAAATACAAGCATTCCTTAACTGTGTCAATGAGGTTAGCTTTGTACGTTGTCAAAATTAATCGTAAAATAACATAAACTTACCGTAAAATTTCAAACTCCAATGTAAAATTAGTTTTGAAAACAACTGTTTGTATACTATAAAAAACTTCAAAATGCAAATCGACAAACTAACAGCAAAAAATTCAGCAAACTGCACAAAAGTAAACAAACCAAAACGTCAGAAATTGTACTTAAAATATGTGAAAACATCCCCAATCGTCTTTTTTTTGTATCTATCTCTTTTCAATGTACTGAGTCTAGATCGTTCATAAAAATAAGATGTGTTTTTACTTAATAACAGGCGGTAGCTGGTTTGTCATTAGTTTTATGCATGGAAGAGAATGATGCTAGATAAAAAGTATGTATGTGTTTTATCTCGCCAGGTATTAATGACGCACGAGTAAAGACTCGTGGACTCAAGTGTAATGAATTGCATTGTAGGGAATAGGGACATAAGTCCTTAAATAGTATTAGGCATGGATCCCGCGTACAAAAAAAGTTTATTAATAGCAAGCTGAAAATTTGTTAATAGCTTAACGGTGTCTAGTCGGACAAACTTTGATGTACGGGAACACTGGAACAGGTTACAGGTTTCGAACCTCAGACTACGAAAACGTCCCATGTATTTTGTCGGACAGAACTTCCAATTGATTTGTTACCATTTCATTAAACTCTCATGCAAAAATCAGACTGCTATTTATCACCAACATAATTCCTGTTATTTGACATGTTCGACTTGTCGAACTTAATAAAATGCCCAACATATTTGTGGGACAAACATTTTTTCATATTATACAGTATGTACCTGTAAGTTGTATCCATATGGAAAATTTTTTATTATTAATTTTACGGAAAAAAGTTATTCCTCATAAAAAGCTCTGCATGGTCCAAAACCTAAGATTTGACCATCAAATATCCATTTTTTGAATATTATACGAGGTATGTCAAAAAGTTTGATTTTCACTCAAGAGTAAAGTAGCTTTATTTTTCACAATATTGAAAATTGCTATTATAAAAAGTTGTTTGGAATTAAAAACTATATTCTAATATGCAATTACATCCTTCTAATTGAAATTTTTTTTTAAATTATGGATAACAACATTATTTTCAGATATTTCAATTCTGATTCTTTTATTCTTAATTTTACGAAAAAAAGTGATTCTTAATAAAAAGTTCTGGATGGTTTAAAACCTAAAATACAACTATCTTATATCAAATTTTATAAATTTTATACGAGGTATGTCAAAAAAGATAAATTTAGATCAAAAGTAAAGTAATCAAGTATATTCAAATGGGAAATAAGCCACAATTTTACCTAAAAACGATTTTATTAACGTTTCGACGCCCAAGTCGGGTGTCGTTGTCAAAATACAAAATAATACTAAATAAACAAAAATGTTGTTGCTTAGTAAAAAATTCTTCTAATAATTTATTTAATCTGACTCATTTATATCGGCAATTCAGACACGTATTATACATTTTAAAGTAGACTATTTTAAAGGATTTTAAAGGACTATCCGAGAAACTTAAAACAATAGGAAATAAATTCAACATATCAACAACATTCAAAACAACAAACACATTGAGATCTATTCTATCTAAAACTAAACCTAACAGTGAACAAGAAAGAACAAAGAATTGTATTTATAAAATACCTTGTGAGTGCGAACAGTTTTATATAGGTGAAACGTCAAGACCATTAGACGTTAGAGTAAATGAACATCAGTCTTATATAAAAAATAGAGAATTTGATAGATCTCAAATATGTCAACACGCATGGGATAATGAACATAGAGTTCAGTGGAGAGATTCAAGTATAGTCCTAAAAGAAGCAGATAGTAAAAAGAGAAAAATCAAAGAAGCGGCTCTAATTATGCTAAATGAAACCAATTGTGTCGCAAATTCCTCGGTAGAATGCAGTAGGATGTGGTTACCCATATTAAAGGAGGAAGTCAATAGAAAGAAAATACCACAATTAGTAAATCAGTAACATATCGAGTTAGTACATATTTAGTATTTTAGTATTATTTAAAATTTAAAATATCAAGTCAGAATTTGGTATTAGTTTTGAGAGTAAACTAAATGTAAACCCAAATACTTACGATGTCGGGATAGTATCACGAGGTTTTTCCTGGTTTTCCCTCGTGATTTACTATGGAATCTCTAACGCGAGAATTTCATTGCCACCGTTACATTTGGTTGTCTTTTTAAAGACAGATCACATGCTATGATTTTTTGTGGCGGATATTCTTGAGTTGGGATTGATTTCATGTAATCGAATGAACTATCTTTTAGTAAAGTCGTCCCATGAACGCAACTCATCAATATTTGCAATACCATTTTAAAGTCGTCTACTTTAAAATGTATAATACGTGTCTGAATTGCCGATATAAATGAGTCAGATTAAATAAATTATTAGAAGAATTTTTTACTAAGCAACAACATTTTTGTTTATTTAGTATTATTTTGTATTTTGACAACGACACCCGACTTGGGCGTCGAAACGTTAATAAAATCATTTTTAGGTAAAATTGTGGCTTATTTCCCATTTGAATATACTTGATTATAAAAATGCCACAAGAAAATAGCTTCAGAACAACAAAAAGTAAAGTACCTTTATAAACCTTTTAGTCCATTCTTTCACGGTTTTTGCTCTAAATTTTAAAGAACCGCTTGGATTGACATGAAATTTGGCATACGTATAGCTTACATGTCAAAGAAAAAAAGTGATATTGTGCCGATGTGTGCTTTTGCCCTGGGGGTGACTTTCACCCCCTCTCGGGGGTGAAAAAATATATGTCTAAAATAAGTTCGGAAATGGGTAAACTGACTAATTTTAAGTAACTTTTGTTCTATAGAGCTTTTTCGTTAAGTCAACACTTTTCGAGTTATTTGCGAGTGAATATGTCCATTTTTCAACAAAATAACCACATTTTTAGACGGTTTTTCGCAAATAACTCAAAAAGTAAGTATTTTGTCGAAAAAAACGTTCTTAGCAAAAATATAGCCTGTAAAAAAGTAAAAAAAAAATGGTGTACGCCTTAGGTCTCTGGATCTCGTAGAACCAGAGTTATAGCCAATGAAAAATAGATTCATATTCACCAAATTTCAAATAGAATATTTCGACGTGAAATATCCAAAAAATTAAGCACTTTTAACTTTTTAAAAAATGTGTTTAAAAAAAGCTTTATTTCTGTTTTTACAAAACGTTTCTAGCATTAAATTTAAGCAAGTTACGCTCAAAATAAAGTTGGCCCCTTTTGTTTTTGCAAAAAAAAATCGGGAAGACCACCACCCTCTAATTAGCAACTTAAATGAGATTAATCGTTACCGCTCCACAAATTATTTTACTTATGTTGTGTTTATATGATCTATAAGTTTCATCGGTTCAAAGTGCTTATTTTTGAAAAAATTTGGTTTCAAAGTAAAATTTTTAAAAATTTAAATTTTGAAAAATATGCTTTTTTTCAAAATAACTTAAAAATTGTTAGAGATACCAAAAATCTCGAAAAACAAAAAAAGTCAGATTTGCTTTTCTGAATATCATGTTGTTTTTCTGTTAGACAAAAATTGATTAAGATTTGGTGTTTCTAAATTTGCATACATTCGTAATCAGTGACTCGTTCAACCCTTTTTAACTTCAGCCCTTTCAATAATAAGGACTTTGAACCAATGAAACTTACAGATCATATAAACAATATATACACGAGTCAAGAAACTTGTGAAATCGTAACGATTAAGTTCATTTAAGATACTAATTATGGGGTGATTTTCTCGATTTTTTTACCAAAAACAAAAGGGACTAACTTTATTTTGAGCGTAACTTGTTTAACTTTGATGCTAGAAATTTTTTTTATAAAACAAAAATGAAGCTTTTTTTTAACACTTTAAATAAGTTTTAATGAGTTTTCCCCGAAATGTGCTTTATTTTTGGTTATTTCACGTTAAAGTATTCCATTTGGAATTTGACGAATATGAACCTATTTTTCATTAGCAATAACTCTGCTTCTACCAGGTGTAGAGACATGATATATACACCATTTTTTTAAATTTTTTACGGGCTATATTTTTGCTACGAATGTTTTTTCGACAAAATACTTACTATTTGAGTTATTTGCGAAAAACCGTCTAAAAGCGTGGTTATTTTGTTGAAAAAATGAACATATTCACTGCCAAATAACTAGAAAAGTATTGATTTAGTGAAAAAACTCTATAGAACAAAAGTTACTTAAAATTAGCCAGTTTATCCATTTCCTGACTTTCTTTGGACGAATATTTTTTCAACCCTAAGAGGGGGTGAAAACCACCCCCAGGGCAAAAGCACATATCGGCACAATATCACTTTTTTTCTTTGACTTGTTAGCTACGTGTATGCCAAATTTCATGTCAATCCAAGCGGTTCTTTAAAATTTAGAGGTTTTGCAATATTTTACCGTTAAAGAACGGCCTATTTATAGTTCAGAATATTTCAATTAAAAGGATTTAATTACACACTGAAACATAGTTTTTAATTATAAATAACTTTTCATAATAGCAATTTTCGATATTGTGAAAAATAAACGTATTTTACTCTTGAGCGAAATTCATATTTTTTGACATACCTCGTATAAAATTAATAAAATTTGACATAAGATGGTTGTATTTTAGGTTTTAGACCAGGCAGAACTTTTTATTAAGAATCACTTTTTTCGTAAAATTAATAATAAAAGAGTTATCTAAATTGAAATAATTGAAAATAATGTTAGTTATCCAAAATTTTTCAAATTTTTTTTTCTATTAGAAAGATGTAATTGCATACTAGAATATAGTTTTTAATTCCAAACAACTTTTCATAACAGCAATTTTCAATATTGTGAAAAATAAAGCTACTTTACTCTTGAGTGAAATTCAAACTTTTTGACATACCTCGTATAATATTCAAAAAATTTGATATTTGATGGTTAAATTTTAGGTTTTGGACCAAGCAGAGCTTTTTATCAAGATTAATTTTTTTCCGAAAAATTAATAATAAAAAAGTTTTCCATATGGATACAACTTACAGGGACATACTGTATAAAGTTTGCTATTGAATAAACTTCAAAACAACCTGCTAGTTTTCACAATCATAAACTTCCACAATTAAAATCTCGTTCCACAATTAAAACTTCCCCTGTTCCAGTGTTCATATACATAAAAGTTTGTCCGACTAGACACTGTTAAACTATTAACAAATTTTTCTATATATAATTATAGTTGTTGAGATGCAGGGGGTTAGAAATTTAAGATTAACTGTGTTTATCAGAAAAATTGAATTAATTTTATTACAAATAAATGGGTTCGACGCATTTTTTGCAAATCGTTCTCCTTTTCTTTTCCCAAGTAATTCGCGACCGTAAAATCAAGTCGGGTCTGCAGTATTCCATGGATAGCTGTGGACATATTGTATTGAAGAAATGTATTGTAAATATATGTCGTATGAGTATTTGAAGAAATGTATTTGTAAAATTTGCAGTTTTCTCTTTTAATAAGAATTTCTGGATTCTCTGTGTAATTTTTTGTATCATACATTTTATTGCCGCAATTGCTTTATCGTATATGCAGTTTGGAAGGTAATGTAGGAGATTAAATCATTGCTATAAAAAGTTTAGTTGATCAGGTGCAATCATCATCAGACAAAGTGGCCTAATGGTTAAAAAGTCTCGGCCAAGCGTGCAAAAAGCCGCAACCGAAGGAACTAGCGCGACTCCGCCTGACAATAAATAAATCGATTCTCTCAATCAGAATAGGGCGATTGAAGAGAGATAAAAGTCGATAGTGAATCACCCACAAACCCACCGACTAATAAATTAACGGACCTCTACTCCTCTTTTTACGTTTTAACCACCACAATCTTTAACCACCCGCAGCCCGCCGGTAATCCGGTCCATTCGTTATGCTAAAAAGATCAGGTTTCAAGGTTTTATACCCTTTTATGTAAATACAAGGAAACTTTCCAGACTAATTTAATACAACTATTTTATTGATTTCGGTATAGTAGCTGAATTAATGTCATTTATGTGCTATATAGGGTGCGTCAAAAGAAGGGCGAAACTCGACTCCCCACACCATCCTAGTTTTAAAATCCTAAATGGAACCCCCCATTTTTATTGCAGATTAAGATTTCTTATGCAAAAATAAATAAGATTTCGAAAATCAGAAAATAAGATTTTTTCGAAAGATTTTTTTAAATTGTTAATAGATGGCACTATAATCGGAAAAAACTATTTACCCTTAAGTATACCCTAGCAAAATTAAAAAAAAAACGATCAAATATGTCGAATTAGAGCATGGAGAAGAGTTGCCCCAGACAGGGCAATGACGCAACTGATGATGATGACTATGATCTAATATGTCGAGAAATATACTTTTAAATGAAAAACTGAGCAGCACGTGTTTATTATACAGAGTGGGTCAAAGAAAAGAGTCCACCTTGATATTTGGCAGTATTTATTAGATTTTAAGAAAATAAAAAAACAGGTCAATTTATGATTTAATAGGGACACATTTTTACGGTACAAACATCTGTCATTTGTCAACTCTCTCCCTTCAACTTTCCCCACCCCTTATTTTTAAATAGGGAATAGGAGTCGTGTGATAGCTCATTTGAAAGGTTATTCAATTCTCTATTCAGTAATATCAACATTGACATAAACATTTTTACAGGGTGTCCAAAAAAATTATTTTGAATTAAATTAATTGACACAAAAAGAAGAATGTATGTAATTTATTTAATTCAAAATACATTCTACTGCTGTCACAAAACAGAAAAAAATGTTCTTTGATAAATATACACTTCTTCTTCTTCTTTACGTGCCATCTCCGCGACGGAGGTTGGCAATCATCATGGCTACTCTGATCTTAGATGCTGCTGCTCTGAAAAGTTCGGTTGATGTGCATCCGTACCATTCCCTCAAGTTACGCAACCACGAAATTCGTCTCCTTCCTACACTTCTCTTGCCCTGGATTTTCCCCTGTATAATCAACTGAAGTATGTAAAGTGTGTTATATATAAATATACACTGATTTTCGCTTAATTTAAATGTCGCTTAAATATGGGCTTCTACCCATCTGCCTCTTGGTAGGTTGAATATTGAATTTAAGCAACAAACAATGTTTATTTATCAAATAAACATGTTTTTCTGTTTTCTGTCAACAGTAGAATGTATTTTGACTTAAATAAATTACATACATTTTTAAATTACTTTTTGTGTCAATTAATTTAATTCAAAATAATTTTTCTTGAACACCTTGTATAAATGTTTATGTCAGTGTTGATATTACTGAAGAGAGAATTGAATAACCTTTCAAATGAGCTATCACATGACCCCTATTACCTATTTAAAAATAAGGGGTGGGGAAGGTGGAAGGGAGGGAGTTGACAAATGACAGATGTTTGTACCGTAAAAATGTGTCCCCCTTAGATCAATAATTGACCTGTTTTTTTATTTTCTTAAAATCCAATAAATACTGCCAAATATCGAGGTGGACTCTTTTGTTTGGCCCACTCTGTATTTCGAGAATCTATCGAATGACACAAAACGTAACTCTCCACCTTACCCACTGGGGCAGGGTGGGGGATAACCATGAAATCTTTAACAGGAATTCCCATTTTTTATTACAGATTCTGATTCTACAAAACAGTCTTAAAAAACTGTATTCAGTACCAGAAAAATTAGTTTTGCAGACTTCAGATCTGTATGTTTTCCTGTGATTACAGCGGCATCTATCTCGAATCGAAAAAGAAAAAAAAATCAGATAAATCTTGTTGAGGGGTCGTGTTTAGTGCAAGTTAATACATTTTTGAAAAATATTAAACACATGTTTTTGGTTTTTTATTTGTAGGTGTATTTGCTCGAGATATTAGACCGTTTCTCTAATTTACCTTGGATATCACGATAAATCGTTTATTCTGATTATAGCGCCAACTATCAATAATTCGAAAATATTTCTCGAATAAAGGTCACTTATTTTTGTACAAAGGATCCAAATCTGCAATAAAATAGTTATTTTCCTAACAAGTGCAGAAAGTCATACTTTTCCGCACGCCACTGCAGTTTGCCGAACGACTCGAAGCGGGAGTTCGGCAAGCAGTCGAGTGCGGAAAAGAGACTTTCTGAAAGAGTTAGGAACAATATTTTTTCTATGAGTCTTTAAAAAATGACCAAATCTTAATCAAGGTTGTCAAAACCAAACTTTCAATATAATTAGTTGACGACGATCTTGGTTTCCATGACGATGATTCAAAACGACTGTTATTGTCTACCGATTTGACTTTCGAATATTATGTCAAAATAATTTTATTTCATCGAATTGTCGCCTTAATTTCATTAAAACAGGAACACAATAAGATACATTTGAAATAAAATAGTAAATAATATCTAAATATTAGTTTATTGCATGTATTATAATTATTTTAAGGCCATATTAAAATATCTACACGCGTGCGGAAAAGTAAAACTTTCTAAACTAAAACGCGTGCGCGAAAGTAGACATTTTTGCACGCTTGTAGAAAAATACTATTTAAGGCTGATTTATCTTACACCGGGACGTGGACGGCACGGTGCGTAGGACAATAGAAAGCGCACGTCCTCGGTGTCGCTCCGTTCCGTTGTATGATAAACTAACCAATTTGAACATGTATTTTTTAGTTTTCGATCCGATGTTTATTTCGCGAAATATTATTTTATCGTCCCACTTCTTTTGACACACCTTGTATAATAAAAACAAGCTATTGGTTAATTTATGTGCGTTATGAGCAGTGGAGAATTCCATCCTGTACCTAACCATCCGATTTACATTCCATTGGCAAATCTTCATTTATTAAGTTTATTAATCATCAATTATATTACGTCATTATCATTATATTCTGTCGCGTTGTTTCAGAATGGCGACCAGTAATTTGTAAAAAGTATTTAATTGACTCGGTGAAAGAATAACTCGTTCTGTTTTGTCAGTAGTTTTATTAGCCAGTACTAGTTTTGACCATATAGTGCAGTCACTGAAGGTGGATAAGCGCTATTACCTCCGATTTCGTTGAACCTCCTTCGATTTGCATGAAAATTGGTGAGTGGTTAGAGGATATATCAAGAAACAAAGTTGACATGGTGCCAACTTGCGCTTTTACCCTGGGGGTGGGTGCCACCCCTTCTCGAGGGTGAAAATTATTTTATTAAAAATAATCCCATAATTCGATAGAGGGACAAATTCTAAGCAAAATTTGTTATATAAAGTTATTAAAATAAATCAGAAATTTTTGAGTTATTAAATATCAAATATTTTAATTTTTCGTGAGAAATATGAATGTTTTAACCGATTTTTCATAAATAACTCAAAAACTATAAGTTTTTACAAAAAAGTTATTATTACCAAAATTTAAGCTAATAAAAAGTGAAATAAACCCCTACTAAAAAAATCTTTTAATGTTAAATGAAAGTGAGTTGTAGGTAATTGAATGTATATTTTTTTCATCGAGTACCCAAATCTAAGTATTCAAGATATATAAAATCTTAAGAGGAAACAGTAGCGATCAACAGGTAGCGAAAACGCATTCCAAGATTGCGGCTGTGATTTTGAATATTTTTTCGAGATATCTGGCACACGTATTTGTAATATAATAAATAATGCCGGTACAGAGCCCAATTTGAAAAATATATTAATATGTGGAAATTACTCTGTAATTAAATACAATATTAAAAAAACGAGCCTGTACCGCCATTAAGAAGAACAAAAAAATACACTTTCTTCAAATAAACTTTTTTATCCGATGCCTAGATTTTGTGTCATTTTGGAACTACTATTGAAATAAAAAATTTTAGTAGTTCCAAAATGACACAAAATCTAGGCATCGGATAAAAAAGTTTATTTGAAGAAAGTGTATTTTTTTGTTCTTCTTAATGGCGGTACAGGCTCGTTTTTTTTTTAATATTGTATTTAATTACAGAGTAATCTCCACTTATTAATATATTTTTCAAATTGGGCTCTGTACCGCCATTCTTTATTATATTACGAATACGTGTGCCAAATGAAAAATATTCAAAATTACAGCCGCAATCTTGGAACGCGTTTTTCCTACCTGTTGATCGCTACTGTTTCCTCTTAAATAACGGGAAAATGATGCATTTTATAACATAAGCTTATTAAACATTTGTCAAAGTACTTAGAAATATCTACCAAATGAGTTCTCGAACAAGTTGATGGCGTTAAAATTTGTGCTCCAAAAATTTTTCAAAATTTATCTTTTAAAATTTTTTTCCAAAAATGTTATTGTTTTTTTTTTTAAACTCCATTAATTTTTAGGATATCAGGTTCGCTTAAAAACCATTTGAAAGTTAATTCCAAGGGCAGTTAAACGACGTTAAATTTAACCTTTTAAACCCCTTACTTTTTTAAAAATAAAAAGTTAAATGGCCCCGGTTACATGGTTATCGTAGCAAAATTTAAGCTTTAAACGTTTCTATCTCGGTTATTCTTTACCCTACAGAAATCATAAAAAAAGTGAAATATTTTACACAGAAAAAACTAAAATTTGATTATATATCATTTTTTACGTGTGTTGGGTATTTTTGGAGTTATTATCAAAAGAAAATGAAAATTACGATCATTTTAAAAATTCTGATTTTTTTAAATTATACCTTTTTTTCAAAAATTTTCATTCTAAACCGGTCAAAATTTTTGATATCATTACTTATGCTAATATAAAGAAATTATTGTAAGGATTACTATAAATTTTAATTTTTGTGGAAATGGTGTATGTTTTATTTTTCACTTTTTAAAAAAAAATTCGAAAGGGTTCTCTTATTTTCATCATAACTTGTTTAATTTTAATGCTATTAACTTCTTCTGAAGCTCAATTGATAGGTAATCCGAAGTGCTTTGACAAGTGTTTAACAGGTATATTTTATAAAATGCATCGTTTTCTCTTTTTAAGCTTGAATATTAGATTTGAGTACTCGTCGAAAAAAATTTACATTCAATTACCCATAACTCACTTTAACTTAACATTGGTTTTGTTTTTTAAGTGAGGAGTGTATTCAGTTTTTTATTATCTTCAATTTTGGTAATAATAACTTTTTTGAAAAAGCTTATAGTTTTTGAGTTATACTTGAAAAACAGCTTTAAAGCAAGCTATTTTTACGAAAAAATAAAATCTTTGATCTTCAATAAGTCAAAAAGCATTAATACCTTTATATATTAATATAATATAACCTTTATTAATACCTATATTAATATATTAATACCTTTATATAACAAATTTTGCTTAGAATTTGTCCTTATATCGATTTATGGTATTATTTTTGATAAAATAATTTTCACCCCCGAGAAGGGGTGGCTTCCACCCCCAAGGTAAAAGCGCAAGTTTTCATCATGTCACCTTTGTTTCTTGAGGTATCCTCCAACCACTCACCAATTTTCATGAAAATCGATGGAGGTTTAACGAAATCGGATGTGAAAACCTTCAGTGACTCCACTAATAGTACGCTTAGACAAACCATTAAAAAAATATAAAATTAGCATATATTATAATTAGTTAAAATTGAATAAAAATTTCGCTCAGTGAAAACATTGCATTGAATTTGTTATGATGATTGGTTACAGATATATTATTATGTCAGGACACAGCGAATAATACACTGGAGACTAAGACAAAAAGTATATCATAGTAGAGGTCGTCCGCCAACAAGATGCTCTAATGACATAAAACGGATCATCAAAAATTGGTTGTATACTTATCGAAAAATGGTAGAAAAATGAGCCGAAAGATGAAAGGAAGTCCTAGTACAATTTGGAGAAATATGGCTAGTAATATTGGAGATACCGGCATTGAAATATGTACTTGGAAAGCTTTTAGGAGAAATGTATGAGTGTAATTAGAGAGATGATGCTCAAATGACGTTCAAGAAAAAATAGAAGAGAAGATAAAAACTATGTATATTATCTATAAAGAGTGACAAGAAAATGAGTCGAACAAAAAAAGGAAGTCTAAAGTTGCAGTAGCAAATGCTAAAGTATGAGTGTAATAATTACATACTTTGAGAGTTCATTAAATGAATAATTTGACCGAAAACTAGATGAGATAACGGAAACAGTAACAGAGATAACAAACCAAAATAATAGTCACCAAAATAGCAAACTAGGAAGTTGCTCAAGGAGATAGAATAATAAGGAAAGGTAAAAAGTTGAACGAGATGATATCCCAGGGGAAGTGTAGTAGCTTTAGGAGAGACAGGAACAAATTGACTAACAAATTTGTTTAATAGAATAATTATGGAAGTCATCTTTCAAAATCTGATCAAAATTATATTCTGTTTTAATTCCAAATATGTAGTTTTTGTCATAAACCTCTCAGAATATTATGAATGGCCTACATTTATATTTTAATCTCTTCACTGTATCGAATATCCAATATGCTTCTGTCGTATCATTTACCAAATTATTGGATATTTCACATTAACAAAAAATTCTTCAGAATCAATATGTAATGCTATACTTTTTAGGGATCCCCGGTCCTCAACATGTTTAATGAAAACCAACGGAAGTGACGGATATAATATGAGCATACAAACGAATCACCGTTTTAAGAGGATGATGTCACGTATATACACCTTAGGGTCAGGTCAATTTATACGACTTCTTTATCTTTGATTATATAAACATCTCCTACAAGTTACTTTGTTAACTAAGCTATTATTATTTATTTATCTGAGAGGGGTCATTATGCAAAGTACATTGTATGATTTACAGAACAGTACTCTAGAAATTTTCACATTATGTTGTATATGGGACCGAAAACTTAATAATTGGTGACGATTTAAAATAAGCATTGTTACTCTTCTCCTTGCTGTTTATTATTATATTTTGATAACTTCATTGATAGAGTCTGTTTTACTTAGGTTTGTGCATCAAGTGATGCCGGACTAACATTTCCTCTGGCGTTCTATGGTCCTTCTTCCGATTGGCGATGTGTCTCTTGCTAATTTTACTATTGTGTTTTCTGTCTGTTATTTTCTCACTTTATCTATCTCTATACGCTACTATACTCTACCTCTTATTGTTCGGTTAGCCCCGTTCAATACAATGATATTTATTCTGTCCAAAATTACCTAACACACAAGAGAGACAAATGAGCATGAGATATATCAAAAAGGTGGACTTCGACAAAGTACAGATAGGCAAAGATGAATGGTACAATAAGCACAAAGTACAGTGGAAAGATGAATCAATAGTTTTGAAAGAAATAGACATGAAATAGAGAAAAATTAAAGAAACATCTCTCATCTTACTTATTAAAGAAAAATGTGTAGCAAAGCTATCAGCAGAAAGTAGCAGGTTCTGCTTGCCAATACTAAAAGAAGAAGCCAACAACAAGAATAACCAACGTTAGCTGATTCATAGTGAATCCATAGAAAGTCAGAGACACATCATCTCCAATTATACATAATGCATTTATAACGCATAATACATAAATATATAATACAGTCGAAAAATGAAAGAATAGGGCTTTTCATCGATTGTTATTTGTTTCGAGCTTCTGTCATATGTTGTATAATCTGTGTATAATATGAATATACACGGATTATACGACATATGACATAAGCTCGAAACAAATGACTGAATGAAAACCCCTATATCCATGAACGATCACATCAATCACTTATTTTGTATTTGCTGTCTTTTTCTATAAATAACAAACGTTTGTTATAGAAAAAGATAGCAAATACAAAATATCTAACAATAAAACACTGAAAACGTTTGTTTTCTATACTTCCACAAAATTTATTATAACTACGTGACTACAGCTGTTTCGGCAGAGTGCCTTTCTCAAGTGATTTAGTTTACTATGGGTTTGCCTTTTTAAAGTCTTTAACTGAAGAGGTTGAGGAGTGGGGAGCTGTTTGTCCTACACAACACAAATTAGCAGCCTACCATAGCATGATACATAAACTGACAGAAATTCCCATGTCAAAAAATAACTTCGAAATAGAACTGAACATCATTAAACAAATAGCAGTAAACAATGGCTATAACGAACAAACAATTAATAAAATTGTAAACCAAAAACTACATAAGAAAGCCCTGAAATTAGTCTATCCACCACCACATAAAGAACCCAGTAACTTTTGCTCTATTACATATACTGGCATGGCAAGATAACAACAAAAATAGCCAGATACATAAAAAAGAAAGGAATAACACCAGCTTTCAGAACTAACAACAACTTATGCAAATATATTAAGAACAATAAGAGCCGAAAGAGAAAACAACTACAGAGTGGTGTCTACAAACTAACTTGTGGTGACTGTCCGAAAACTTACATCGGTCAAACTGGCAGAACCTTTGACAAACGGATAGCAGAACACAAAGGGCTTTCAACAATAGAAAAACAGACACTTCTACATACGCACTTCACCTTCTATATCATAATCATTCTTTTAATGAAGAGTTTCAAATTCTGCATATTCAAAATAAAGGCCTTAAGCTATCTTTATTAGAATCTATGGAAATTAATAAATTAAAAAATACAGATGTAATTCTGAATGACCAACTCGAGACAAACAGCTCCTCACTCCTTAACCTCTTCAGTTAAAGAGTTATAACCTCACATAGTTATAATAAATTTTGTGGAAGTATAGAAAACAAACGTTGTCAGTGTTTTATTGTTAGATAAAATGAACTTCCATCAAGTAACGGTCGAATCCATCAATTATTTAAATACAAAATAAGTGATTGATGTGATCGTTCATGGGTATTCTTTCATTTTTCCGACTGTACATAAACACAATACATAAACCCACAAAACGAATTAAAATTTGATGTCTTGACGATACAAACACTACCCTCAGACTTTTCAACTTAAAGTATGGCATTTGCCTACAAGATTGATGCCAAGTAAGGCGCCCTTCAGTTTGGAGAACATAACCGCCAAACAACTATTGTTTAGAATAACAGCTCTCTACTAATATTCTTTTTTTTAAATGATTTCCGGAATGGAAATCGAAACGTCAAATGACAATTATTCTCGTTGGATGTTGGCTTATTCCTTATTCTATTAGTTGAACTCGTTTTAAAGACCTGCTTTAAAATATTTCAGACCTAATTTTCAAGTTACGGTCCTGGCGAAGATTAGGTGATTAAAGTGGCCCACGTTACACGGACACATGACTGATGATAGACTTACCGGCTTGATATCTGAATTGGTAATATTATAATAGTGTTGCTCTTTATGGGTAATTGAGATATAGGTATCAATCATAAAAAATATTTTTTGGTTACTCAATAATATGCACTTATAGATAGATATAAAATATATATAAAAAACTAAGAAAATAAATTAAAAAATGAAAATAAATTCATAAGTTATGAATTTTAAAGGTGCTGTGTGTCAAATTTTGTAACTAGTGATTGATATAGAAGTTTCAGTTTATATAAAAGTTTCAGTTTTCAGATTAATACGCTTTGAAGCGTTTTTTAGCTCTCCCGTAAAATTAGCAAAATGGCGCTTATTATGTTTTTCCCCTGGACCCTTCATATGGTTTTTAGCATATTATAGATTATAGATCGACCGACAGAGTGGTTAAGATTTTGTTGTCTTGACTCAGTGCCTTGGCCTTGATTTTCATACAAAAACATAGGCAACACCTATATTTTCCGAATATTTACAATTTTTCGCGTTGGAGGGTTATATTAGCTTTCTTATAAAGTCTGTCACTTTTTGGTAAAAAATTCAAAGTTCTACAGCGTGTAAATATGTCTGATTTAGAATATCACTCAGGATTCGGGACATGTTATATTCAGAATATCACTATCATTATTTTACACAATCTAGTCGTTGATCGTTCGGGCCCTTGCCCTGGGCAGAAAAACAAGAACGATAACGAAGTAGTTTTGGCGAATGGACATTGACTCCGAAGCCAATAATGCTCAAACACACACACACAACGAAGTAGTTTATAGTTCTACATCTAAATGAATCTGCTACTTAGGCTATAAGAGTCTGTTGTCTGATCGACCCATGGATGAGCAGTATACGGAAAGAGATGAGGGCTTGCGGCTCGCTGTTATTTACTATTTTATGGATAATTACTGGATGGGATGGGAAGGAAAATATGTTAATTATTTTTCTATTAACAAAACTATTATATAACTTAAATTCTGATACATTTATATTTTCTAAAATGTAAATTTCAGTTAAGTAATACTTGTTTTTTTTTATTTCAGGTGAGTTCAGATTACCATACAATAATGCTTTACTGTTCTGGTGAGTAGTTGATTTTGTTATTTACTTTTTTAAACATTGATGAATAAGAAGGATAATTTGGAAGCTGAGATTTGGAAATTAATGATGATATAACCGAATGCATAATCATTGGAAACACCGCAGAATATCTGGAGATAAATAACGGCTCAATAAAATAAACAAATGAATATACAGCTCCCGGGAGCGAACAATGCGAGCAAAAAAAAAGAAAAGATAATGACCTCACAATAATACTTACCATTACACCGGAAAAGTGGAATTGTAAACATTCTTCTTCTTCTTTAGGTGCCGTTTCCGTATTCATACGTTGGCCGTCATCACGTTTACAAGTTCCTGAAACCTTATCAGCTGCTGCGCGAAATAATTCTTCTACCGTGGAACCACACCATTGTCTAATATTACGCAACCATGAAAACTCCCATTCGACCAGTCCATCTCTTTCCCTTCACTTGTCCTTGTATTATAAGGCGAAGTAGATATTATTTAGGTCCTCTAATTAAGGTCCTCTAATTAGGTCCTCTAAGGTCAACTACTCTGTAGTAAGTTTTACTCCTTATTCTGATAGAATCGTATCATTACAACTTCAGTCTAAGAAAGGTATAGTGAATTCTATTCAAGTTTATGCTCCGACGGCAGATAAAGAGGAAGACGAAATTGAACTATTTTACCATGATTTGGAACAAGTCTTAAAGTCAATGAAGAGACATCACACTACAATAGTAATGGGCGACTTCAATGCCAAAGTTGGCCAGGGAAGAGTGGATGGATATGTGGGTGAATATGGTCTAGGAAATAGAAATGAACGTGGTGACCGTTTAATACAATTCTGTCAGATGGAAGAATTTGTAATAGCTAACACACTCTTTAAGCTACCAAAAAGAAGATTGTATATATGGAAATCTCCCGGAGACACAACCAATAGAACAATCCGAAATCAAATTGACTTTGTCCTCATTAGAAAAAGATTTCGTAATTCTATACTTTCTGCCAAAACTTACCCTGGAGCAGATATCGGTTCAGACCATAACCCCATAGTAGTCACATTACGAATCAAATTAAAGCTGATTAAAAAACCCACGCAAAGTAGAATTGATGTTAAGAGATTAAGGGAACCACAAACAAAGGAACAAACTGTAAAAACTTTTACTAAAAATTTACATATTGCCCAAGAACTGAATAAAAGTAGCTATAACATTGATCAGAAATGGGAAAATATAAAACAAGCAGTAATTAAAACAGCGAGTGAAAACTTAAAACCAAAGAAAAGAAAACATAAAGACTGGATGACTGAAGAGATAATATTATTAATGAATGAAAGAAAATCATTCAAAACAAAAAATCCAATTAAATATAATGTAACCGATAGATTAATTAAAAAGAAAATAAAAGAAGCTAAAGAGAGAATGTTACATGAGCAGTGCCAAGAACTGGAAGAATTTGAGAAAAAATATGACTTTTTTAACATGCATAAAAGAATTAGAGAACTAACAGGAATGAAAAAAACACTTCAAACTAGGCAACTAAGAGATGAAAGTGGTGCACTTATGACAGATATAAACCAGAAAATGCAGAGATGGACACAATATATAGCACAGCTTTTTGAAGACAAAGAGAGAACAGAAGCACCAAAAGAATTTAAAGATGATACTGGACCTGACATTATACGAGAAGAAGTCGAATATGCAATGAAACAAGCTAAAAGTGGTAAATCTCCCGGGCCTGATGAAGTTCCTATCGAATTACTCAAAATTGTGGATACTGAATCTATTGACCTTTTTTTGGATTTATTTAACACCATATATATAACAGGTGTAATACCTAAAGAATGGCTCCAATCGACATTTATACTGCTACCCAAAAAAGCCAATGCAAAGGAGTGCATGAACATCGCACCATAGCCTTAACGAGTCATAACTTGAAATTATTTTTAAAAGTGATTCACAACACAATAGAATACATAAGAAATTAGACGAAGGCATAAGTGATACACAAATGGGATTTAGGAAAGGTCTGGGAACACGGGACGCACTGTTTGCAGTATGTGTTCTTTCGCAGAGATGCCTAGATATGAATCAGGAAGTATATGCCTGTTTCATTGATTTTGAGAAGGCATTTGACAAAGTGCAGCATAATCGTCTTAAAGAAATTTTGTTAAATAAAATCATAGACAGTAGAGATATTAGAATTATATGTAACCTCTATTGGAATCAAACAGCAAAAGTGAAAGTTGAAGATGAACTGACTGAGGATATCCAGATTCGCCATGGGGTGCGTCAAGGTGTATTTTATCACCATTGTTATTTAATTTATATAGTGAAGCCATCTCAGAATTAGCGGCCTAATAATGAACGGCGAGGCACTTAATAATATAAGATATGCTGACGATACCGTACTTCTAGCGGGAACACTGGAAGAATTGCAATACCTTGCTCAACAACTAAATATACATTGCAACGATTATGGACTAAAAATAAATTTGAAGAAAACCAAGTTCATGGTATTTACAAAAGCACACAACAGCAGAGTTAGACTAGTACTGGATAATACAGAAATTGAGCAAATATCTTCGTACAAATACCTTGGAGCATGGATCACAGAAGATACTGATCAGACAAAAGAAATAAGATGCCGCATTGAAATTGCACGATCCATTTTTAACAAAATGAGGAAACTTTTCTGTAATCGCAATATCAATATAACGCTCCGGATAAGAATGCTTCGTTGTTATATTTTCTCAACCCTTTTGTATGGGGTTGAGGCATGGACACTAAAACAATCCAACATTAAAAACCTGGAAGCATTCGAAATGTGGTGATATAGACGTATTCTGAAAATATCATGGACAGATCGTAAAACAAACGCACAAGTGCTCGAACAACTAGGAAAACAATGCGAAGTTTTAAATTCCATAAAAATCAGGAAGTTGGAATAGTTGGGGCACATCATGAGAGGTGAAAAATACGGACTATTAAGGAATATAATGCAGGGCAAAATCAAAGGCAGAAGAAGCGTAGGAAGACGTAAAATCTCGTGGCTACGCAATCTCCGTGAATGGTTTGGATGCAGCTCAATTGAACTATTCCGGCGCGTAACCAACAAAATTATAATTGCCAGAATGATTTCCAATCTCCGATAGGAGCGGAACTTTAAGAAGAAGAATTATATGGCTGAAGTATTCTGTTTTTCTCCTCTGTATGATGTTTATGAGCAGACGTTCTGAATTCATCATTTGGAGAACATCTTCATTGGAAGTGTGCGAAACCCACGATATCTTTAGGATTCGTCGATATCACCACAATTCGAATGCCTGTAATTTATTTATCATTGTGATTTTTAACGTCCACGTCTCACAAACAACACAGTGTTTTCTGGCAAAGTGATATTTTGAGTCACACTGCTTGATATTCCATCTTTATTAAATTAGTGGATTTGAATTAAGTTATATTATATAGGTAAAGTTATTCTTGAAAAGTTTTAAAATAAAAATGAAATAATTTAATTAACTAGTTTTGGATGGGAAATAAGCCACAATTTTACTAAAAAAATTTAATAATTTAATTTAATTTAATAATTTAATTTTTGCAAATACTTCAAAAATACTGAGAATGTTTTCTCTGTGCATCTTATATCCAGAAAATTCGATTTCATTTTAAAATTTCCAGATCTCCTTGGCGTTGTCTTTATTCGTCGGTTAACGATGTTTTGTCTGCCAATTTTCTGAGTCAGCTAATTACCAATTTCCATTAGGCACTTTTAATTCTCAACTTCCTAATGAATTTGTACAGAAAAAGGATTTACAGTCTAATGGGTTAATATATACTACGCTTTCTACGAACTTCCCTCCAGCTTTAACGACCAGAATAAGAATAAAAGAGAGGAGTGTAAAGTTTTCTTAAGAAATTGTGTCTCTTAGTTAGTTCATAAAATGATTATTTTAGTCGGAGGTTATTACTCTAAGTTCGAAGTATGGAACGCTAAAACGGCTTAGTTTACGGTAAGTTCGTGAAAAGCTTTTTGGTTCTATAAGTAAGAGTTGAGGTGTATACAAACTAGATTATAGGAATGTGTAAGAAAACTTACGGAGACTTAATCAAATAAATACATCATTGGTGACAGCATTGGATAATAATTTTGCTTTAGTAGTTTAGGGAATATGGGAAATATTTTAATACACTGCAAAAATATAGGAAGTTTTGCTCCCCATAGTCCGACAGGTGTGGGGGAACAAACCGCGTTCCAGTAACATTATCAAACTTTCAAAAAAGGCAACCTCACACTGTGCAAAAATTGGAGACGAATAACCTTAAATAAAATTTTCACGACCACCTTACTGAAAAGATTTAAAAGCAAAATTGAATTTTGTCCTAATCAAGAAGGTTTTATTTCAAAATCTTCCTGTACACCACGTCAATTCTATGAGGGTAATAATTGAACAATCGGTTGAATGGAATACACCCTTGTACACCCTTGTACAACAGTGACGAATTTAACATACTTACTGGAGGCAGACAGGGATGCGCGCTTTCTCCGTTCCTTTTTAACATAGCTGTAGACAATGTTCTCTACAAACTAGACTCCGACACAAGAGGTGTACAATATACGTTATACACGCCTAAGTGATCTAGAATGCGCCGATGATATCTATTGGATAATAATTTTGCTTTAGTATTTTAGGTAATATGGGAAATATTTTAATACACTGCAAAAATATAGGAACTTTTGCTCCCCATAGTCCGACAGGTGTGGGGGGAACAAACCGCGTTCCAGTAAAATTATCAAACTTCCAAAAAAGGCAACCTCACACTATGCAAAAATTGGAGACGAATAACCTTAAATACAACTTTCACGACCACCTTACTGAAAAGATTTAAAAGCAAAATTAAATTTCGACCTAATCAAGAAGGCTTTATTTCAAAATCCTCCTGTATATTACGTCAATATTATAAGGGTAATAATTGAACAATTGGTTGAATGGAATACACCCTTGTACAACAGTGATGAATTTAACATACTTACTGGAGTCAGACAGGGATGCTCGCTTTCTCCGTTCCTTTTTAACATAGCTGTAGACTATGTTCTCTACAAACTAGACTCCGACACAAGAGGTATACAATATACGTTAACCACACGCCTAAGTGATCTAGAATACGCCGATGATATCTACCTCTTTCGGCAAAGTTTCCAAAATCTGACTGGTCAATTGAAAACACTGAAGCCAATAAAATAGGTTTGAAAATCAATATTAATAAAAGAAAATGCATGAATACCATTGGGTTTAGAACGGCAAACAAAAAAAGAGATTACAAGACGTGAAAATGACGTATTTAAGAAAAGTGGTGGTAGCTAGGAGAACTGGTAAAAGACGTAGCGAAGATATTAGCAGAGAATTAAAACTAAAAACATTACAGGAAAAAATTCATGAAAAGAAATTCAAATGGACTGGACACTTACTTAGAAATAATGACAACAGACAAGTTAAAATGACATGGAAAGCGAGGTCGATAGGGGAAAACAGGACTGGCTTACCAATGAAAATCTGGAATACAAGTGTGATGGAAATATTTAAGAATACAGGAAAATCGTGTCAGGAAGCCAAATAATTAGCTAGGGACAGAAAAACGTGGCGTAAGTTCGCAGAGAATAACGAGTAAAGAAGATAACTCGACACCTTTCTGTATAAGAGGAACAGCGAATATGTATGTATGTATGAAATCCATGAACATAAATGCAAGAAATAACATAGTATTTACTATTAACAACATGCAGATTGAAATGTGTAAAATTTTACCTTTGTTGGAAGTGTCATAACACAAAGCGTACGTCCAGAAGACCATCTTCGTATGAGGATACGAACAGCTCAACAAGTATTCAGCAACAAAGATAAAGATCTAAATATCCCTGTCAAATGCCATATCTGTTCTACTCTATGGATGTGAAATCTGGAAAGTGACAAAAACCCTTAGAAACAAAACCCATGTGTTTGTTAACAAATTCCTACGAAGAATTGTTAGTATTTTATGGCGTAAAATCATCAGAAACGAAGATCTGCTACACCTGACAGAACAAAAGAGGTAGAAAATAAAATAAAGTCCTGAAAGTTGGATTGGATCGGTCACACACTCCAAAAAATACCTCAAATATTACAAAGACTGCCCTATATATTGGAATCACCAAGAAAAAGAAAAAGAGGTCGCCCAGCACAAACGAGAGAAGAGGTCAAGAAAAGTCTTGGAATGAGGTGAAGATCTTAGCGCAAAATAGAACTCAATGGCGCATTTTCACTAAAGCTCTATGCAATCTTGTACCAGTTATATGTACAGTGATGAGCGCGCTAATAACCGGCAAAATAACGCAAAATACAGAAAACATAATACATTGTGTAATAAAAAGAGATAAAACGTATAAATTATCATTACATTACATAGTTACCCAACTGTAGACGTCTGTGACAGGAATATTTTATAAAATTATCGTGTCACAGTGACAGTTGTCATACTCCTCCGATGCGGCTTAAGGTGGGAAAATATGTAATGTAATGTTAATTTATACGTTTATATCGATAATTTCCACCTATACTAGTTTCATCTCTTTTTACTTCACAATGTATTATGTTTTTCATTTTTTGCGTTATTCTGCCGGTTATTAGCGCGCTCATGACTGTATATTCGAGTTCAGTAGTACTTGCTATTTTTTCAAAGTCTTCGAAATGTCAATTTTTCTGAAAAATCTTCATTTATTATAATTTTTACATTTTTAAGTGCCTTTATAAAATAACTGTCTGCCTATTTTAATAAATATACTTATTAAATAAGTACTTTGATAATAATATCTAATTTGTATATATTTTTTAACTTTCATTATAAACTCTATATTGTTGTAGATTTGTTTTTTTTTTTGAAAAATTCAGAAAATAAATTTATATCAGAGACCACGAGATCATAGATTTTCTTCACCCTGTATATGACCAAAAATTGTCTAGAGTCTAATTTAGCTAATAAACAGTGCTTTTTCGGGGAAGATGAAATCGTTAATGTGGTTTTCGTTAATGGGTTTTTTGAAAGGATTTACAAACAATGGTTCGAAAATATTGGAAAGTGCATGTTATTTCGTTTTGTGAACATCAATAGGATTTTTGTAAATAACTTGTAGAAGGTTTAAACGATAAACAAATTTTATTGAGTTTAGAATGTAAGGCCTTTGTTTAGTTTTTTGAATTTTAACAAAATGGAAAGTTGGATACAAATTAAGTTGGTTTTCTTAGGAAAGGAAAGTATGGATGTTTTGGGTAGAGAGGTTGTTTTTGATTGGTAGAGAAAGATCGATGGAAGGGATGAGAATGTGGAGTCGGAATTTCAGAGAGAAAAGATAGCCACTGTGTGGTGAATATCGGGAGAGAGCAGTCCAGTTTTTGAAAAGTGAGAAGTCAGTGTAAAGTGGTGAAATCGTCCTTTGCGAGCAGAATCAAGTTTAAACTAAATTGTTGACCGGTTGAGAAGTAAAATTTTCCTGTGTCCGAGGAAGATTCCTTTGTTTTGTCTAGAACGAGTAGCTGATTGGTATCTATTTACACAAGATATCGAGCAAGGAGAAAACTGAATAGAGAATTCGAGTAAGTCCTGGTTTTGTTTCTTTTGAAGCAGATGGACGAGAGGGACCTTTTCGCAACATCCAAAGAGTACGTGTGGGAGAATCAAAGACGACGCAATCTGGGGAAAGAAGGAGTGAAGAAACAAAAAGGTTAGTCAAATCTGAGAATAAAGTTTGTTAGAAAATTTAGAACTGCTAAAGACTGTTGAACATCGAAAAATGTGTTATCTGGGACATATAGTGAGGGGAAGTCGATATAAAATATTACAACTGATCCTTAAAGGCAAAATAGAGGGCAGTAGAGGTGTAGGAAGAAAACAAGTTTCTTGGTTAAAAAACATTCGTGAATGGACTCAGATATCAAATGCAGGACAATTATTCCATATTGCAGAAGGTCGAGAAGCCTTCGCAATGGTGATCGCCAACGTCGGATAATTCTGATATGGTACGTGAAGAAGAAGAAAGAAAATTTAACTTGAATTTGGTTTTGTTTTACATAGGCAGGAATTAAACTAATTGAGTAATTATTTAAATTAAGAATTTGCTAATCAATCTAATAAAAGAGATAAAGTAGAGCATAACAATATTTTAGCACTTTAATTGGTGCCCCAATTAC
The DNA here is from genome assembly GCF_917563875.1 of Diabrotica virgifera virgifera. Taxonomy (NCBI): domain Eukaryota; kingdom Metazoa; phylum Arthropoda; class Insecta; order Coleoptera; family Chrysomelidae; genus Diabrotica; species Diabrotica virgifera. The sequence continues at coordinate 211,556,688 of NC_065449.1, forward strand.
AATTTTTATGGTATATTTTATACTTCCGTGATATTAATTCTTAGCGCACACCCCTACAACGGCAACGGCAACGTAACTCATCCGTTCTAGTATAAACGTTTCAATCCTAATAAATGGTCCTTCGAGCCGTATAATCGTTTATCGTTGTCTATAAATCAAGTTTGTCGCTCGCACCTCAAACTACGCCGCCCTCACGAAATACAACAAAATCACATACTGATCCGATGGACAGTATAGGCCAGTGGAAGAGAGAAAAATCGAAAATTTTGTCAATCATTAATTATGAGGCTTCAAGTCCTAATTAACACATACGATTAATAAAAATCTTAAAGAATGTTTAGTGGAATCAATACGCTCATATCAGCATGAAGCGTTAGAAAGTACAAAATAAGGCCAGTTATTTTTTATATTTCGTTCGTGTTGTATTTCTTGAGAAAACAAGAGTTTTTAATATTCAAAATTATATTATAGTTGAAGAGTTGAAATTACAAAATTAATATGGCTTCTTCCAACACTATTTTCGTCATATAAAATGTGTATCGCTTAAATGTCATTTTGTTTTTATTCTAATAAAAATTAACTGACTGTTTGCCACGTTTAAGTATGGTTTTATTTTTTTATTTCGTGTTAAAACCATCTTTTCGTCAATTAGAAATTACATACATATTCTAATGATTTCCACAAATTTCACTGTATTCCTTCACTCAACCGTTTTCTACAGTTTTTTCTGTTTTGCTAGTCCCCTTCCTGCAGATTTCTTCTTTCCATTGCTTCGTCCACTTTATCTCTGAAAGATCTACGGATCTTGCTCTCGTCTCTTTTCCTATCGGGCTCCACTATGTTATTCTGTATAAAGTTTTTGGTTTGCTCTTCTAAACATGTCTGTTTCACGTTAATCTCTTCTGTTCTAGGTAGTCTATTATATCCGGGTTCGTTTTCATTCTTTTCTTAATCTCTATGTTATTTTAACTATTTAGAATGGGAAATAAGCCACAATATTATTAAAAAATGATTTTTATTAACGTTTCGACGCCCAAATCGGGTGCCGTTGTCAAAATACAAAATACTATTAATATAAACAAAAATGTTGTTGCTTAGTAAAAAAATTCTTCTAATAATTTATTTAATTTGACTCATTTATATCGGCAATTCAGATACATATGATACATTTTAAAGTAGAAGACTTTAAAATGATATTGCCAATATTTATGAGTTGCGTTCCTGGGACGACTTTACTGAAAGATAGTTCATTCGATTACATGAAATCAACCCCAACTCAAGAATATCCGTCACAAAAAAAAAAAAATCATAGCATGTGATCTGTCTTTAAAAAGACAACCACATGCAACGGTGACATTAAAATTCTCGCGTTAGAGATCTCATAGTAAATCACGAGCGAAAACCAGGAAAAACCTCGTGATACTATCCCGACATCGTAAGTATTTGGTCTTACATTTAATTTACTCTCAAAATTAATACCAAATTCTGACTTTACTATAATTTTGTTTAAATTATAAATAATATCAATAATACATGGGTATATAAGTAATACTAAAATATAAAATATGTACTAACTCGACTATTGACTTACTAATTGTGGTATTTTCTTTCTATTGACTTCCTCTTTCAGTATGGGTATCCACATCCTACTGCATTCCACCGAGGAATTTACGACACAATTGGTTTCGTTTAGCATAATTAGAGCCGCTTCTTTGATTTTTCTCTTTTTACTATCTGTTTCTTTCAGGACTATACTTGAATCTCTCCACTGAACTCTATGTTCATTATCCCATGCGTGTTGACATATTTGAGATCTATCAAATTCTCTATTTTTAATATAAGATTGATGTTCACTTATTCTAACGTTTAATGGTCTTGATGTTTCACCTATATAAAACTGTTCGCATTCACAAGGTATTTTATAAATACAATTCTTTGTCCTTTCTTGTTCATTGTTAGGTTTAGTTTTAGATAGAATAGATCTCAATGTGTTGGTTGTTTTGAATGTTGTTGAAATGTTGAATTTATTTCCTATTGTTTTAAGTTTCTCGGATAGTCCTTTTATGTATGGTATTGATATTTTCCTCGTATTATTTCTTGTGAATGTTGTAGGATCCAGTTCTATGTTGTTCTGTTCCATTCGATCCAATCTTGAAAATTCCTTATTTATAAACGATAAAGGATAATCATTTTTTAATAAAACAGATGTTAAGAATTGTTTTTCTTCTAAAAAGGAATTTTCGTTAGAACAAGTAATTTTGGCTCTATCATATAAGGATTTTATGATTCCCTTTTTAACGTTGATGTTGTGATTTGATTTGTAATTGAGATATCTGTTGGTATGTGTTGGTTTTCTATACACTTGAGTCTCATATCCAGTATCCTTCTTTAAGACTAAAACATCGAGGAAAGGCAGGGTGTTATTATATTCCTTTTCCATTGTAAATTTTATTGTCTCTTCTTGATCGTTTATAATATTCAGGAATGTATCCAACAATTCTGATCTATGAGGCCATATTGAAAACACATCATCTACATATCTCCACCATACAGTGGGTTTTAAATTTTGTTTAGAAATGATATTAGTTTCGAAATCCTCCATAAATATATTAGCCAATAATGGAGATAAAGAGGAGCCCATTGCTAGACCAAAATTTTGTTTATAAAATTCATTATTTAGTTGAAAATAGGTATTATTAGTACATAATGTCAATAACTCCATTATAGCTGATACATTTAGTTTTGTCCTAGTTGTCAATGTATCATCATTCTCTAATTTCGTTTTGATTATGTTTAAAGTTTTATCTAATGGCACATTTGTAAATAAACTGTTTATGTCAAAACTTACTAAAATATTATTTGGATTAAACTCAATAGTTGATAATTTGTTTACAAAATGTTTTGTATTTTTTATAAATGTGTCATCATTATTAGCAAATGGTTTTATAATGTTTAATAAAAATTTTGATAGTTCACTACAAGGAGAACTGATGGTACTACAAATGGGTCTAAGTGGTATGTTCGCTTTATGAATTTTCGGTACTCCATAAAAATGTGGTGACTTACTGTAATGAGGTGTAATTAATTTTCTTTGATAGTATGTTAGATCATTTTTAAATTTGAATAAAGTTCTATAGATTTTATTTTCCAGTGTTTTCGTTGGATCCTTCGTTAATTTGGTATAAGGTCCATTTGTAATTAGATCTGTAATTTTGTCCTCGTATTGTATTTTATCCATTATTACAGTTGCATTTCCTTTATCCGCTGGTAGGATCGTTATGGAGTCATCATTTTTTAAAGTTTTTAAAGCTTTAATTTCCTCTTTACTGTTATTTATTCTATGTTATTTCCTCTATGTTATTTATTCTATGCCTTCTTGTTACTCTGCAGTTTTTACTTAGGAATTCCATGTCGTTGCTCTTATTTTGTTTTTGGTTTTATTTATTATCCAATTTTTTCATCCATAAGTCAGGATACTTTTTTAGGATAGTCTATTTTTTATATCTTCTTCAGTTGTTCCTTTGTTTAATTTTATAATAACTAAATACTTGTACTTGTCTGTTCCTTTGATTTGTTAACTTGTAATACAATACTCTAGGTATTGTGTTGAGAGGCAGTAAGAATTAGAAGATAGAAGTTATTGAAGATATTAACAAGAAAGTCTTGGCTCAGAAGAACACATTAAAACTGTCGGAGAGACATAAACTCTCAAGTGAGGATTCGGGCTAGCTTTACTACACGGAAGATTGGCTTTGAGATATAAAAATATAGATAGTGGATAATGAAATCAGATAAACAAGGAAGAAAATGAGACCTTTTAATACAAAAACTTAATACAACTAGATAAGACCACTAGAAATAGAATAATATGAAAAGGACGATAATTAGAGAAGAAGAAGGGCGCCAACTCAACAATGGTTGAGATTTTGAAGTAATGAACAAAAAGAAACAAATGGCACTTGATACAATTTCCTGAAATAAAAAAATCAATATTTACCTTGTCTTGCTATATTATAAACTGCTCGTCAAAATTTAGGGATATAGAAAATTCTGCTGAATTTTCATAGTAGATTTTTTCGTAAACAGATTAACGGATTCCGCTAATTTTTTTTATTATTTTAGATTTTTCTTTAGTATTTACACAGTTATGCAAAGATTTACTCAAACTTTTCTTTTTGTACTTATACCGGGTGGAAGAAAAGAAATGTTTTTCTTATGTTAAGTTTGAGATGCCCTGTAGGGAGGACGAGGTACAAATGTAAGTATACATCGAAATCGTATTGCAGTCTTATGTTTTGTAAACATTTTGTTTTTTGAATGTCCCTGGTACCTTTAGAAACAAAAAAAAAATAGACGGTTTTGTAACTTAACATGTGTTTTAACCGAAACAAAAGTTTGAGACACTTTGTATTGAGAAAAGGGCACAAATGTGAGTATACCTCGATATTATGTTGTAGTCTCATATTTTGTGAATATTTTATTTTTTTTTAATTTCTGTGATATCTTTAATAACAAAGAAACTAGATGGTATTCTTTTTCTCATGATCATCTTTCAGTGCGTCACAGTTTTTCGATTTCTTTCTAACGCATTAAATTGTATGTGACAGAAAAAGAGGCACGTCGGTGATTACATTTCGTCGGTGACATTTATAACATTTATTCTAGTTATTTTAGTTGTCGATAGATGGCGCCATAATAAAAAACTAATTTTTTTTAATTAGATAATAATATTACAAATATAATCTGTATAATTTATAAGACTATACAAATCAAAGAAAATACCATTTTATAAATGCAAGAAACACATTTGATTTGTTTTTATTCCAAATTGAAAATAAAATGTGACAACTGTCAGATTTAACTAAAATGTTATGTTAGAATAAATGTCATAAATGTGTATTATCAGAGACTTACCCTTTTTCCTATCATTTGTTACGCACTGAAAAATGATCATGAAAAGGACAATATTACTCTTTAATATGTGTTTTAACTGACGACTTGCGCCACATCACACATGTGAAACATAGAAACACATATTAAAGAGTAATACCGTCTAGTTTCTTTGTTATTAAAGATATCAGAGAAATTAAAAAAATAAAATATTCACAAAATATGAGACTACAACATAATATCGAGGTATACTCACCTTTGTGCCTTTTTCTCCGTACAAGGTGTCTCAAACTTTTGTTTCGGTTAAAACACATGTTAAATTACAAAACCGTCTATTTTTTTTGTTTCTAAAGATATCAGGGACATTCAAACAACAACATGTTCACAAAACATAAGACTACAATATGGTTCTGATGTATACTCACATTTGTACCTCGTTCTCCCTACAGGGTGTCTCAAACTTAACATAAGAAAAACATTTCTTTTCTTCCACCCGGTATAAGTACAAAACATAAGTTTGAGTAAGCCTTTGCACAACTGTGTAAATATTAAAGAAAAATCTAAAATAGAAAAAAATAACGGAATCCGTCTATTCGCGAGAAAATCAACTATGAAAATCAGCATAATTTTCTATATCCTTAACTTTTGACGAGCAGTTATACTGTTAGTAGGAACTGAAATAAAAGCAAAAATAGTAACAACAAATATATTATTATTAAATATTAATAACAACAATGTATCAATTATACATATAAAGATATTTGTGAGACAAACAGAAGTGATGGGGGTTGAGAAAATCTAGAACCAAACGGTCACGCCAAAATAAACAACTACCACTACTGTGCGAGGTAAAAGGTATTAGTCAAAATCTAAACAAAGTCCATGGGAATAGCGAAGTCTTAACTCTAAGGTTAGTAATATATAACAATCCTATAGGACTAGCAAGTGTCCAATTAACTAACGTGCCAGATCTACGTGTCAGTGTTATACTGGCACATACAGGGTGGGGCATTAGTGTGACAAAGTCCAATTACTCGTTTGCCGTAAGAGATACGAAAAAAAGTTATTTAGGTAAAAGTTGGGGCTCACATAGTATCATATTTTAAAAATATTTTCAAATATACAGGGGCGTCCGTATTGACAGGGTGACACAAACTTATGTTTTTTTAAATGGAACACCCTGTATATTTTTACATTTTTAAATTCTCCTCGATGTTTCCTTTCTTAAAATATATGGTTTTGTAATATTATACGAGGTAGTTTAAAAGTTAATTAAATTTTTTTGTTAATTTCGTAGCAAAATCTACACCCTGTAGAATTGTAGTTATTTGACATCAAATTTTCTATTTACATTCAAACGATTTTTAGTATAGTCTACTACTGTTAATCATTAATAGTATAGCGAAATGTTGGATTTTAGTATACAGGGTGGGTCGAAACTCGGAATGAGTATTTTCTGAGTTTTCTTAAATAGAACACCCTGTATTTTAGTATTGTAGTGAAATTATATTTTATGGTACTTTTTTATTTCTTAAGCATTCCCTATACCTAAGTGCTTTAATTTGTAAGTTATTCGTCATTCTTTAAGCAAACATTAATTGCAAAAAAAATTACGTAAAATTTCATTAGGTAGCCGTGAAAATATCCAATCAAAAGTAATTTTTCGAAAAAAAATACATAATAATCTAGCCTGATCCTTAATTTATTAATATTGGATGAGATATCTAAATACATTCGTAGTTAAGGTTGTTGGAGCTTAAAATATGAATCAAACATACAAAATTCTGCCTAGTTGGCTATGACACAAAATTTGCTTAAACATTTGACATTATGCTATTTATATAGTTCCAGTTGATTTGATACTGTTACTAATATTAATTTTTCTAATGAGGAACGGATTAAAATGGCTTTGTGCTAGGAGAGTATAACTCAAATGAGCTACTTGCAATAAAAATTTATCATCAGCAATTCCCTGATAGACGACAACCAAAAAGAGAAACTTTTGAAAGTATACTAAAACGGTTTCAACAGACTAGATACTTAGATTGTAAGAACGATTGTACTAATATGCAGATCCTCAGTGACACTAAGGATTACATTTAATTGCTGTTTTCTTCACTTACAATAGTTTTTATTCGAGCAGATTTATCATAATCTAAGTGATCAGTCCGTTGAAACCGTTTTAGTATATTTTTAAACGTTTCTCTTCTTAGTTGTCGTCTATCAGGGAATTTCTGATGAAAAATTCTTATTGCTAGTAGCACATTTTTATTATATTCCACTAGCACCAAAATTTTATTAATCAGTTTCTCATAAGAAAAATACATATTAGTAATGGTAACAAAGCAACTGGATCTATAAAAATAGTGTAATGTCAAATTTTTAAGGAAATTTAGTGTCATAGCCGACTAGGTAGAATATTGTATGTTTTTATTAATATTTTGCGCACCAACAACTTTAACTATGAATTTATTTGGATATTTAATCCAATAGTACTAAATTAAGGATCAAACTAGATTATGATGTATTTTCTTTTCCAAAAATTATTTTTGATTAAATATTTTCACGGCCACCCAATAAAATTTCACGTAATTTTTCTTACAATTAATGTTTGGCTTAAAGAATCACGAATAACTTACAAATTAAAGCACTTAGGTATAGGGAATGCTTAAGAAATAAAAAAGTATCATAAAATATCATTTCATTACAATACTTAAATACAGGGTGTTCTATTTAAGAAAACTCAGAAAATACTCATTCCGAGTTTCAACCCACCCTGTATACTAAAATTAAACATTTCGCTATACTGTTAATGTTCAACAGTAGTAGACTATATTAAAAATCGTTTGAACATAAAATAATAATTTGATGTCAAATCACTAAAATTCTACAGGGTGTAGATTTTGCTAAGAAATTAACAAAAAAACGTAATTAACTTTTAAACTACCTCGTATAATATTACAAAACCATATATTTTAAGAAAGGAAACATCGAGGAGAATCCAAAAATGTAAAAATATACAGGGTGTTCCATTAAAAAAAACATAAGTTTGTGTCACCCTGTCAATACGAACGACCCTGTATATTTAAAAATATTTTTAGATTATGGTACTATGTGTGCCCCAACTTTTACCTAAATAACTTTTTTTCGTATTTCTTACGACAAATGAGTAATTGGACTTTGTCACACTAATGCCCCACCCTGTAGATACTGGGAGATTTATATAACAATATATAACTGAGTTGGGTCTGCAATTCTCTAGATAACTATTATTTAAAAAAACTCTGTCTCAATTTAATTACTCTTCTCTTTGATAATCACTTCTATTATAAATTTATTGCCCTTACCTTTAAATGTTTAAAAAAATTGATCTTGTTTATTATTGACCATTACTTAACTATACATATTTGAAAACCTACTTTATAACAGAAAAAACAAACCCCCTTAATGATAAGAAAACTATCTGGTTAACTTATTTTATATGCATACAAATAGTGTACAATGTGAAAATATAATGAAGGTGTTAAAATGATATAAAAACACAATCTTATCTTTTGTTGTTCCTTTTTCCACAACTTTGTCCACAAAAACAGATCCTTAGGGTTGGTCCTCCCGTTAGACAGGCACTACAAAAATTCCAACGACGATGGAGAGCTGTGAGGAACGAAGCAAAATGTTGCAATTTCAATGGTGATGTCCCTAGATTAGGTAAACGTTTTCGGTTCTGACAATTGGCAAAAAAGTAGAAGTGACCCAGCAAAATGGGTGGTCCCCCAAAATATGAGTGGTCAATCTAAAAGAAATAGTCATTTAAGAAACTTTAGCCCTCTCCTGGATATAGTATAACCACAAACATCCATCTCACTTAATGGCATTTTTCGAGCTTCTAACTTAATGACCTTTTTCAGCAAGAGGTCTTCCAATCTACAGTCACCGGAAATTGTGAGCAGCCGTATAAATTTTGGATGGTTTCTGGTTCTCCGCATTCGCCCAAGGTGGGCAAGTCATCGAGGTAGTTATATCTAGCCAGATTATATTTGGTATTGCCCTCTCTGCTTCTAAGTCTATTTAAGCTCTTCCATAGCTTCCATTTCAAGTCACCGCCATGTGGTAAGGTCTCTATGGAATAACTCCCTTGTAGTCGGTGGCTTACAATGGTGTGTGGTGGTGATGACAATAGGAACAAGTACAGAAATGTTTGTTTGAGCGGTGATGAGGTCGAACAAGGCTTCAATTTTAACTACTTGGGTACTCAGGTATTTGGCAATAGTGGAATCATCGGAACCGGTTATACGCAAGGGGCGTGGAGTATTAGAATTAATAACGAAGTCACAAAGAATGTCGCAAGTACTATTGACTAACAAACTCTACCGAGAAATCCCAGCAGACAAAAGGCACCGGGTAGAACCTCATCTTCACTGCACTTCACTGGATTTTCGGTGTTAACGAGGAATTGAGGAAGCTGGGAGCAGGAAGATAGCGAGCGGCAGCTCTAGATCTATCTACTTGTAGGAAGCAGGGCCGGCGATAACGGGCCTGCAAGGGATGCACTGCAGGCGGGCGCCTCTGTTTGGGGGCGCCAGAATGAGCTTTTTTTGTGCTGGTGTTATGCAAAATACTAAAATAGAAAAATTCTTTTTTTTTTAATGTGGTTTAAATTCGTCATAATACCCTAATCAGTGTTTGTTAGTTTTGCATACGACTCATGTAAAATATACAAAAATATGCAATGCCGCATAGAATTCTTACCATGTAGTAATATAATTTATTGGTCAAAGATATTATATTTCAACCAAACAATTTTGCTCTAAATGAGAATGCTTTGTTTATTTTCTTCAAATTTCTTGCAAGTTGTTAGTTTTGTATCAGCAGTTATGAGAGGAAATGAATGATTTCTAGTAAAATAAACACGATTGTGATACTGTTTTCTTGCCGCCTGTGTAATTTAAGTATTATGTACTTATTAGTAGGTATCGAGTATTAATCCCATAAAAACATAATATTTAAAATAAACATTTTTTCTACGAGCGTGCAAAAATGTCTACTTTCGCGCACGCATTTTAGTTTAGAAAGTTTCACTTTTCCGCACGCGTGTTACTTTTCCGCACGCGTGTTTCACATTACTGCAGAAACATAATCTTGAGGTTTTAAAGTTATTATTTTTATTTAGTCAAATAAAAAAAGATTAAAAAAAAATTATCTGGGGCACGAACCGAAGAAGAAAAGCCGAAAAAGAAGAAATGACAAAAACAATCTTAGTTCTCTTAGCCAATTTCTTAAAAAAATTAAAATGAAGTTGTTCTGTCAGATCATGGATCCAGTAAAATTGTAACCGAACTTTATTTACCGGGGACATTTGCGAATAGGGAAACACCGACTTAGTCGATGCCTCGCTGCCTGGAACACACATTTTTAGGACACAAGTCCAAAATCAAGTCAATAATATGGAGAAAAGCTCTTCTAGCTACCCCTAAAAACCGGTTGGTTTAACCACATAAAGTAATACAGAGGATGTCCCATTACCCAGGGCAGCCAAGGAAACGTTCAGTACAAAGCCTCCTCATTCGTTATGTACTGCGATGGGGTGGGGTGGTGTTATAGCTTGGGGGTCAGATAGATACCACTCCAGGTTATGGGCGGTCAGATAGGTAGGTCAATGGCCGGTTTGATCTTCGGAAATGTGGGTCTCACTGTTTCATTTAAACACACATAATGTCCCCAAGGCTGGGGTTGTACGAGTATCCGCATTGGCGCCCATGCAGGCACGCTGTCAGAGAGGCCGTGCCACCCCCTAGCTTTTCGGGTGTTTTAAACTATATATTGACATCCAAAGTATACAAAATGTAATGTGCAACATCTTCACGTCTGGCTCCACCCTAAAAATTTTTATATGGGCGCCCATAAGAATGTGTGTGTGTGGGGGGGGGGGGGCGCCTGTGCTAGTTTTGCAGGCGGGCACCTTTTACCCTAGCGCCGGCACTGGTAGGAAGCGTAATTCATTAGGCCGTGGGCCGTGATGAAGTCAATAGGCCCAACAGAATAAGGACGAAGAAGTGCTGTGATGCAATTTTTAGGTGAATAATATGTATTAAAAATGTACAGTTTATTTTATTTAATAGATATCTCTTAATCAGAGTAGAAATACCCAAGAGCATTGTGGCACTATTTGCAGCAACTATTTTTTGACGAATTTATAGAAATATTATAACTTACTGGCCTATTCACTTGATGTACGTGTTTCTTATTTTTCGGAAAACAATAAAAAACTACGGGTAGGAATACATTTTTCCATTTTCGGTAGCACATTGAATAATAAAACGTTGTATCATAAATTTTTCGTGTAAAAAGAGCAGTTTCTGAACCAGAGGTGTTTTAGCTATCAAAAATAATGATGAAATTTTAATTTTAAACTATCTTATTTAGAAGTTTCATTTAACTCTTCGTTTTCATGTTTGGCTTCACAATTATTTGTTGGTCTTTGTCTGTTTCACACTAAGGTTTCCATTCTTCCCCGTTCTTCGCCTTGTTTTTCAATTTATTGTGTTTGCAGGCTATCCTCCACTTGGTCTGTAAATTTTTCTCTGTCTGAGCCTACCTATTATTTGCCTTCAAACCGAATGGTTATGTATAATTTTTGGTAGTTCCGCCTGGTTCTTTTTCTATACAGGGTATCCAGAAACTCTACCGACAAACGAAGACAGGAGATTCTTCAGATAATTTTGAGATAATTTAACCCAATTCACTTAGTCCGAAAATGCTTCCTAAGGGAGCTAGAGCTCTTTGAAGATGGCATCTTGTAATTAGTTTTTCTTAAATACCTCCAGAACGCTTCTATTTAGAAAAATAAAAATTGGTACGCTTATTTATCTTCAAGATATAAATCTAATCCATTCATTTCAAATTTCTAGTACCGATCATAGGCGTCCGTTTTGGGTAAGACAACGGTTATTTTATCGCATAACTTTTTTATCTTTAACTTTTATGCATTTCTGACACTAGATTATTAAATTGTGAAGTATTCTAGTACTAAAAGGTACTCTTGTTTTAAATCGGTAGGACACACCGTTTTCTAGAAAAATCGATTTGAAAATTTTTCGCTTTTTGAATTAAAAAAAAAATTCAAAAAAAATTGTTTAGAAAGACGAAAACTGGTACATTTATTTATATTCCAGAGATAAATCGATTTCATTAATTGCGAATTTCTAGTACTGGTCATAGGCGTCCGTTTTGGGTAGGGCAACAGTTATTTTATAGCATAACTTTTTTGTCTTGAATTTTTGAGCATTTTTGACACTAGATTATTAAATTATGAGGTATTCGAGTACTAAAAGTTACTCTTACTTTATGTTGGTAAAATACTTCGTTTTTTGTTGAAAAGTTCTTTCAATTTTTTTTCAAATTCCAAAAACAAAAAACTTTCAAATTGATTTTTCTAGAAAACGGTGTGTCCTACCGACTTAAAGCAAGAGTACCTTTTAGTACTAGAATACCTCACAATTTAATAATCCGGTGTCAAAAATGTATAAAAGTTAAGGACAAAAAAAAATTTTTAAGAAACGCTTTTCTTTAGCTACGAGTGACTTAAATTAAAAATATGTATTATAAAAAAATCAAATAAAAAGCAAAAAATAAAAAAAATTGAAAAAATCTAACACATCCGTCAAAGAAAAGCGTGGCGCGTGTTCATCGAATAAACGGTTTTCGCCCCACGCTTTTCTTTAACGAATGTGTTAGACTTTTTCAATTTTTTTTTATTTTTTGCTTTTTATTTGATTTTTTATAATATTTTTAATTTCAGTCACTCGTAGCTAAAGAAAAGCGTTTCTTGAAAAAAATTTTTTCCATATTTTTTTATTTTTTACTTTTTAGTCTTACACTTTTCAAACATTAAAATATATCGTCATGTTTATTAAAATATGTATAAAACATATGATGTACTAACATGAAAAGTAGTCGAAATCGGCAAAAAATTTTACTGTTTATTAATGAAGCATAACGTAAACAATTAATGTAAAAAGTGAAATTATGTATTGTTCATATCATTAGCTATACAATCCGTAAAAGTTTCAAGTTTTTACATTGTAAAAAACAAGAGAATTTAAGCGTTTTCCATTAAAATCGTTTTTTTTATTTAAACAATTAATAAACATGAAAAAAAAATTTTTTATTGTCTATTCGTGTATTGTTCCCGCGAATGCATATGTAAGAAAAGGCAGTCAAATTAACGTCCAAAGATTTGACGCAAACTATTGAACTAAATAAAAGCGTTTAAAAAGTTATGCGATAAAATACCCGTTGCTCTACACAAAACGGACGCCTATGACTGGTACTAGAAATTTGCAATGGATGGAATCGATTCATCTCTGAAAAGTAAATATGCATACCAATTTTCGTTTTTCTAAATAGAAGCGTTCTGGAGGTATTTAAGAAAAACTAATTTCATGACGCCATCTTAAAAGAGCTCTAGCTCCCTTAAGAAGCATTTTCGGACTAGGTGAATTGGGTTAAATTGTCTTAAAATTATCTGAGGAATCGCCTGTCTTCGTTTGTCGGTAGAGTTTCTGGACACCCTGTATAATCGTGTCATTGAAACTTAGTAATTTCATTAGGTACTCGGGTAATATCAAGATTACTGCAAACTGCTTCTTCTGCACTGTTGTATGTATGAGTATATCTTCGTACTGAGTGCACTGACTTTTGGGTTGCTCTATTTCTACTCTTTTTGCCCCTATTTCTAATGGTGTGAATGCGTGGATTATAAGTATTGGAGAAACCTCAAAACCTATAAAATTGGAAATCCAAATAACTTCCATTGACTTTGAAAAAGCTCTTGACTGAGTCGATCGAAATAAGAGTTGAATAAACTAAATAATAAAAGGACACTAACATGCACTAAACGGCCTACTCCTTTCAAGCGGCAAAATAATAGTAACAACAGAAGATAAACTACAACTAGGAATATAACGGTTAAGACAATTGTATATGCAACATAAACTCAACATCTTAGCAAATACTTCAAAGCAAAAAAGGTATTCAAAGGCAAAAAACGATCCAAAAAACTTGACAGTAGACCAATAGAGCAACTATTAAAGTTTTGGTATTTGGGATGTGACATCCCTTGTGTGTTATATAGATAACAAATCCAAAAACACTATGGCCGTATCTTTTTCCCATGTACCTTCGTTATTGAATGTGGATAAGTGATAAAAAAATACGAGAACAGAGTACAGGCAGCAGATATGAGATTTTTAAGGAGAGGTTAAGGCTGCACAACAAAAGATCCTATAAGAAATAGAATAACAGTGAATATAGCTAATTATATAGATAAATTGAGATAACATATTTAAAGAATTGAAAACGAAATACTGCCCAAGAAATATTAAATTACAATCTACAAGGCAAGAGAAACGTAGGAAGATCTCGAAAAAGAGGATCTTAATACCCTTGGGAAGACGGAACAAGCAGCTCCAAATCCCTATAGTGAAGGAGGAGCAATTAAGTATATGATATATACCCATTTATTTCATTAACTAAGCAAATCTCTCTTTAGTTTGGAAGAATGTGGTTGCATTTATAAATTTACATATTTTAGCATTTATATGTGCAATCTGCATAAAAAACTTTATGCAGATTACTTTGAACGGTAAAGGTAAACAACACCATATTTTGTTCCAAAGTTAGACAAGAGATGATACGGTTGCATTGATTAGCCATATTTTGAATGTCTCTAGAGAATACGTAATAAGACGAGTTTTAAGATAGCCAAGTGTAAGACACATAAAAAAATGTTTAAGAAGCAGATCAAACAAATCATTTTTTCGCCTTATTACATGTGTATATGAGAACTTATAATCAGAACCCACGTGTGTGAAAATATTAAATAATCTTATAGACCTGGATCCCGCGTACCAAAACAAATGTTGATTAATAGCAAGCTAAAAATTTGTTAATAGCTTAACGGTGTCTAGTCGGACAAACTTTGATGTATGGGAACACTGGAACAGGGGAAGTTTTAATTGTGGAACAAGTTAAAAATTTGGAACGTCAGACTACGAAAAGGTTCCATGTATTTTGTCGGACAGAGCTTCATTTTTGTTGTATATTTAGTACATTATCCAATAAAAGAAAAAGCTTATTTTCTTTACTTTAAAATGCTGTATTGTAAAAAAATCTAGGATTATTTTTGAACAAGATATGTTTTTTTAAAGTGTGACATATACACATGCAATAGGTCCCACTAAGTTGGAACCATAATTAATATGGAAAACTTTTTTATTATTAACTTTATGAAAAAAAGTTATTCTTAATAAAATGCTTTGCATAGTCTAAAACCTAAGATGAAATCATCAGATATAACATTTTATCAATAGTGTACGAGGTAAGTTAAAAAATATGAATTTCGCTCAAGAGTAAAGTACCTTTATATTTCACAATATCGACAAGTGTTATTATGAAAAGTTATTTGGAATTAAAAATTATGTTATAATATGCAATTATATTCTTCTAATTGAAAACAATAAAAAAATTTAAAATTTTTCTTAAATTACGGATACCCTTGGATATCGTACGGATATCTTTTTTAAAAATAGTCCTATAATTTTTTGCAATACAATATTTTAAAGTAAAGAAAATGTGCTTTTTTTTATTTCACAATGTTCGTACCTAAATGTACAAGAAAAAAAGTCATAATGAAAAATTTAAAAAATAATCATAAAAAATATTAAAAATCATTCAAATATAAAACCTTGAAAAAGCAAAACTTGCTTAAAAATAGTCGTACAACCTTATACCGTAAACCATTTTAAAGGTAATTAACTTCTCTTTGTACTAAATGTACCATTGCATATACCTGGATATGCGCAGAAAAAAATTACAGAACAATGTTGGCGAAATAATGAGGAAAATGATCCAAAAATGCTGTGAGCGGCGAACTTTGAAAAATGTATGAAGGCACTTTAGAGTGTAAGATATTTGTATAAAAGAATCTATGGCGTTTTGGGTAAATAGACTGGAATAAGTTTGAGCATGCTTTTTGAATTCATATTTCTATATTGCGATCAGTGTTTCGTATGTACATCTTCAGTTTTTGGAAACTGTAAATCTTCGAGACTTCAACTAAATGTAATTTTAACGAAGGAGGATGGAAGTTATTTTTCTCCGAAGCAATGCCTGTACCTATATCCCTATGGAAAAAAGTTTTGGGACAAAAAACAGAATTTCTTTCTTTCGTTGTTTTTTTCTTGCTTTTCTTTTGAGTATATTTGTGTAAAAAAAATATTCTTGACTTTAAAATTTAACCGGGAACAATTTTCCTGTAGACGTGTTTGTACCAAAAGTGCATAGAACTCATCCTAATTCACCCTGTGCCTATGGACTAATTCCTCCCTTTCTCAAAAATGCACCCATTTAAATGGTAGCACTCTGCGGATTTCTCAAATTTAGAGGTCCATTGACCATATGAGACAATAAAATCCTGTTAACGTTGTAGTTCCTTTTAGCTCTCTTATTTTGAACATAATCAATAGCCTAATGCTTGTGATACACAAAAAGATACATTGTGATTATTTTTATATTGTCCTTTTTTTTTGTTCACCATAAAAAACTATTTCAATAAACAGCGCTATTTAGTAATGTAACTTATCGGCCAATTTAACCGACGCCGACGCGCGACGTGAAAATATTTTGTGGTCCTGGGAGACCAAAGTTTATACTCACAAAAACTAGTCTACACCAAAAATTTATTGCAGGTGAAGGCACTTTACAGTGTAAGATATTTGTATAAAAGAATCTACGGCGTTTTGGGTAAATAGACTGGAATAAGTTTGAGCATGCTTTTTGAATTCATATTTATATATTGCGATCAGTGTTTCGTATGTACAGTCTCAGTTTATAGTTGATTTTAACTATTTATAATGGGAAATAAGCCACAATATTATTTAAAAAAATGATTTTTATTAACGTTTCGACGCCCAAATCGGGTGCCGTTGTCAAAATACAAAATACTACTAACATAAATAAAAATGTTGTTGCTTAGTAAAAAAATTCTTCTAATAATTTATTTAATTTGACTCATTTATATCGGCAATTCAGATACATATGATACATTTTAAAGTAGAAGACTTTAAAATGATATTGCCTATATTTATGAGTTGCGTTCCTGGGACGACTTTACTGAAAGATAGTTCATTCGATTACATGAAATCAACCCCAACTCAAGAATATCCGTCACAAAAAAATCATAGCATGTGATCTGTCTTTAAAAAGACAACCACATGCAACGGTGACATTAAAATTCTCGCGCTAGAGATCTCATAGTATATCACGAGGGAAAACCAGGAAAAACCTCGTGATACTAGTTACATCGTAAGTATTTGTTCTTACATTTAATTTACTCTCAAAATTAATACCAACTTCTGACTTTACTATAATTTTGTTTAAATTATAAGTAATATCAATAATACATGGATATATAAGTAATACTAAAATATAAAATATGTACTAACTCGACTATTGATTTACTAATTGTGGTATTTTCTTTCTATTGACTTCCTCTTTCTGTATGGCTATCCACATCCTACTGCATTCCACCGAGGTATTTGCGACACAATTGGTTTCGTTTGGCATAATTAGAGCCGCTTCTTTGATTTTTCTCTTTTTACTATCTGTTTCTTTCAGGACTATACTTGAATCTCTCCACTGAACTCTATGTTCATTATCCCATGCGTGTTGACATATTTGAGATCTATCAAATTCTCTATTTTTAATATAAGATTGATGTTCACTTATTCTAACGTTTAATGGTCTTGATGTTTCACCTATATAAAACTGTTCGCATTCACAAGGTATTTTATAAATACAATTCTTTGTCCTTTCTTGTTCATTGTTAGGTTTTGTTTCAGATAGAATATATCTCAATGTATCTCAATACCTCGGTGGAATGCAGTAGGATGGTGATACCCATACTGAAAGAGAAGGTCAATAGAAAGAAAATACCACAATTAGTAAGTCAATACGAGTTAGTACATATTTTATATTTTAGTATTACTTATATATCCATGTATTATTGATATTACTTTGAAGCGTTTTACATGTCTGCTCTATGGGGACAAGGAAAGACTATCTATAGAGATACTGGGGAGTCGAAATGGGGCTAACAGAAGGAACAGACACGCAAACCTTCATGCGAACGGCAGCTCATTTTTTGTGCGGTGGCAGGTCGTAGATTCGTTGGGAGGGGTAGGAGGGTTTAAAGATGACTAAATACATAACCAAATAAGCAAAGGATACTTACACAGACTTGAGGACTTTCCTACTATTTAAACAAATTGGGACGCCGTTTGAAAAATCCTCAAATTCTCATATAGAGTACTTACTGGAAATCAACTGGGGGACATTCATCGTAGATTCCTCGTTGGGGTTATACTGGGCTACAAATTATTATCATATGGCTTCTATGCCATTATATTTTCTTCTATTCTAAAACTTAATTCACTTGTATTAGTTATCTGTTAATAATTTTTTTAAATAAAGAGGTTACAGAAATAAAGATGTGTACATTTTATAATGTTTATTTAAACCTTAATACCTTTTTATTTTTATTGAGAATAGACACATTCTCAAACCAGAAATGAATAATAATAACAAAATACATGATTTTACAATTTTTAACCTTATTTTTAGCAGTGTACCAAAACAAAAATTTGACATGGCTGTCAAAAGTCACTGTCATTTATTATTTACTTTACAATAAAATTTTTAGAGAATCCATGTTGAAAACAACATATTTAATTATGTAAAACCTTTACCGTTAATATCCACTTGTGAATTTATTTAAAATAAACATTATCATACCTTAAAACAAAAATCCATGTCACAACACTTGGAACTTCAAAATTTTCCATTCAGGATTGGAGGGAGGGAAGACATTCAAATCCAAATCATTACAAAACTGGATAAAATCGATACCAAATAATATCATCCGGGCATTTCTTACTGGAACATGAACAAATCCAAAACATCATAAAAATAGCAACAGCTACATAAAGGACAGGAACCAGGAAACCACGCACTTCTTTTTTATTACCACCGGCAAACCAAACTGCATAACAATAGAACTATTTCACAATAATATATCCATTAAAATGCCGTGAAACTATTGTCATTATATTCGTTGACATTTACTGGGCAAACTGCCAGTCTTTCACTTCTTTTACCATAAAAATAAAACCATTTTGCCGGCAAAGTGCGACTTTCTACGAGTCTGTTGGTTGAGTTCTAACAAAAAGATGTTTACTGAAGTGATGTACTTTTAGAACTGGCTTTACATCGTCACGTCTCTCTCGCGTCCAAACGATGCATTTCTTCTCGATCCTTCCGCCAAAACTATTGACCAATCGTCAACTACAACTCGAGGATCTTTCAAAATTCTGACCAATAATATCATAGGGTTTTTAGCGCTCAAAACTTAAAGGAAAAACACTGAACCTTTTAGAGGATTCATTCTCGAATAATGGATGTTTTCAATAACAATCTACATAGTTGGTTATTGCTACACAAATAAATAGGAAATTTCCTAACCTTTACAATGCGAACAGGAGCGGCTTAGGAAATTTTAAAGATATATAAACTCGCAAAATATTAGAAAAATAGATATTTTTCTTGGGATAGGATATTAAATTAACGGATATTTTTTTATAAAACATTGTAGTAGAAATCCATCTGCTACAATAGCCTCCTCGGAAGAGAGGAAACTGGATTACCTATTCAGTTTTCGATAACAACAAAAAAAAACATTGACTTCTTGGGTATGACAGGATAAACAATACTAAAATATTTAAATAATGGCTAGTGGGGATTAAACAAAAACAAAACACCATTAGGGAGTGGGCTAGCGTGCCATCAATCGCCAGACTCTTTAAAGTCGAGTAGACTTAAATGTTTCTTGACTCTACAAAGAACTGTAGGTGACAAGAGTTTCTGTGCCTTGGGAAAGAAATAATCTTGTGCCCTGTGTGGACCTCGCTGACATCCACTGCAGTAACACAAGTGACATATATACTATATATACCATATAATATATACCATATAGCAGGGCAGACACAGCCTCATCACCTCGTTGCCTAACCAGGATTGGTTTTCAAAAACTAAAAAATCTTTCTGAGCTCTTGGCTCAGCAGATAGGCATCTGCTTAAACTCTAAACACCTAGCGAGTTTCACGGAATTTTTATCGGCAACGGTTCGGCAAAAGGAGGATTTAGACAATCCAGTCTAAATACCTCGTTGAGATAAAATGTCACAAATAACTTATCTCAACAACTCATTCAAACAAGACCAAACAGGGGAGGAATGCGTGTGACAACATAAAAGACCAAAAAAAAAACTAGTATACTGGATTCAAACGGGATATCAAACCATTTAATCAAGACCAAAAAAAATGAACGTAACACATGACATAGGAAATACTACATCATTACGTTTTCAATCAACAGTCCTACCTAGGACATAAAAGAATTTCATGAAAGTTCACAAGACAACTTTCACATTTTCAAATCACTAGCTGGGATAAACTTGTACTTTTCAAAACCGGGGATTTGATCTTACTTTTCCAAAACATGAGTAGATCTTACTTTTCCAAAACATAAGTAGACCATATTTTTCCAAAACAATGGGTAGACTTTATTTTTCCAAACTGGGGTTAGACTACTTTTTCAAAACAGGGATGAAAGCAACACACAAGGGAAAGACCAAAGGGATATTGGAAAGAATGACAGTTCTGACGAACGACCACTTTCATTTATCCATCGAAAGCAAGCTTCACCTGTACTCAACGCGGCCAGATCCTAAGCTCACCAGCCTTGTCACAGCTTCTGCTCTTGGCCTACTTTCAACAAACAAACACAAGAGAGGTCAACGAACTATTCGCCAAAAAAAAATCAAACTCCATCACGGACATGGGCTAACAGACATATACGGGATAACAGACTCTATAATTTTCAGACAAAACAGGGATAGACAAACAAGCAGGGAACAAAAAACTTAAGACTTCTAGTCATACTTCATATACATGGGCTTACAAACACAAACAAATATTGAAACTTGGTTCTTATATGAGCTTACACAAAATAAAACCGTTCTTGCTCTGACTACTAATGGGAGTGTTCCCAGACAACTGAACAACACTTCCTCATCACAAGTATTACACTTGTGATATGCCAGATACAAGAAAACATACATCATTTAATTAATAAGTGGAGGGGCCTCGCCACGGTTTCCCTCTTCACTTCTTCATGGGGTTACTTTTTCTTCACTTCTAACATGAACAAATCCATATATCAAGGGTTATTTTCAAAACAGTGTCGACAGAGTACGCTATCTTCAAAT
Organism: Diabrotica virgifera virgifera; assembly: GCF_917563875.1. Lineage (NCBI taxonomy): Eukaryota > Metazoa > Arthropoda > Insecta > Coleoptera > Chrysomelidae > Diabrotica > Diabrotica virgifera. The sequence continues at coordinate 211,577,959 of NC_065449.1, forward strand.
CAAAAAGTGATAGCTTTTCTCCTGGCTGCTTGAAAAAACAAGGGGTCTACTTCTTCATTAATAAGTGGAGGGGCCTCGCCACGGTTTCCCTCTTCACTTCTTCATGAACAAGTGGAGGGGCCTCGCCACGGTTTCCCTCTTCACTTCTTCATGGTGTTACTTCTTCAAGGACGACTTCTCCAACTAACCTGTGGCATAACATACCCAATATAGATAGGCTTCGCTGGAAAATCACGGAACTTACTCACACAGACCATACCGAATTAGCTCATACACGGACCATACCAACTATTATCACACATCTACTCAAACGACCAAATCAATAATCACAAAAAACGTTTATTCTGTAAAAAACTGATGATCTACAAGAATACATGCAAAAAAATATAACATATTGTTATACTCTATAAGTGGATTCAATATTCTAAACATTTTAATTGTAACTTTTAGCAAAATTTTAAAAAAAAATTTTAACGTTACTTTTTTTACCAAAATTTTCTAAAAAAAAATTTTTTACTTTATTTTTACTCAACTGTTTGTCTATATATTTCATAAATATTTTCCAAAAAATTTAACCAATGCTTTCATCATGGGTACAATATCAATACAATATAGTAAGTACGTCACAATTTTTAACATACTATTCTGTTGTACGATACATAAAATACAATACCAGTATACTACGGTTTACATAATATGGGGTTACGAGTTAAATACACTATGATGTATGAAATGGTACATGCCTATACAATCAGCAGCACGACCAAATCAACACCACAACAAAATGTGTACTTACTTATACCTCTTTGGAAAAATTATTAACATTCGTAAACAAAATTTATAAAAATGGGCTCTTTTGTGGGAACTAAAAGACTGAAACAGTTTCGGGGGCACTAAAAGACTTGAAACAGTTTCTAGGGACAAGACAAGAGGAATCTGGGCTAAACTGCTTGGGAAGACTGGGGCGATATTTACTCAGGTCAAACTTCAGGGTGTACGTTACAAGTATTACAAGTGTAACACTAAGTGGGGGGTGGCTAAAGACATTGGGGACTAGTAGATAGGCTAACTACTAGTTGAACATGTCTACAAGCTAGACTTGTAACAATGGGCATACAAAACATGACAAGAGTCGAGCTTCCATGTTGTCGGAAACACCTGCACCACAAACTGAGATCGGCTGCCCAAGGGGACGGGCACTGCCTAACAGTTGTAGTACAAATGAGACCGAAAGGAGGCTAAAAGGACATGGTAGTGGGCACATGCTAATGGGGTCTGAGGGACTAGAAATAACACGCCCCACGTTGTCGGGGCCAGTCGAAGCGTTCAACTGGACAAGACAACAACTGGATACTGAAGGAGGCAGAAAAATGAATCGGCCTCACACGTTGGACGACATTTGAAGCGTTTAACTGGACAAGACAACTACTGGATACTGAAGGATGCAGAAAAATTAATCGGCCCCACGTTCTAGGGCGACATTTGAAGCGTTTTTCCAACAACTACCTGTATTTTTAATAGGGTTTAATGAAGTAATGACTACAAAATCTAATAAGCAAAGGATACTTACACAGACTTGAGGACTTTCCTACTATTTAAACAAATTGGGACGCCGTTTGAAAAATCCTCAAATTCTCATATAGAGTACTTACTGGAAATCAACTGGGGGACATTCATCGTAGATTCCTCGTTGGGGTTATACTGGGCTACAAATTATTATCATATGGCTTCTATGCCATTATATTTTCTTCTATTCTAAAACTTAATTCACTTGTATTAGTTATCTGTTAATAATTTTTTTAAATAAAGAGGTTACAGAAATAAAGATGTGTACATTTTATAATGTTTATTTAAACCTTAATACCTTTTTATTTTTATTGAGAATAGACACATTCTCAAACCAGAAATGAATAGTAATAACAAAATACATGATTTTACAATTTTTAACCTTATTTTTAGCAGTGTACCAAAACAAAAATTTGACATGGCTGTCAAAAGTCACTGTCATTTATTATTTACTTTACAATAAAATTTTTAGAGAATCCATGTTGAAAACAACATATTTAATTATGTAAAACCTTTACCATTAATATCCACTTGTGAATTTATTTAAAATAAACATTATCATACCTTAAAACAAAAATCCATGTCACAACACTTGGAACTTCAAAATTTTCCATTCAGGATTGGAGGGAGGGAAGACATTCAAATCCAAATCATTACAAAACTGGATAAAATCGATACCAAATAATATCATCCGGGCATTTCTTACTGGAACATGAACAAATCCAAAACATCATAAAAATAGCAACAGCTACATAAAGGACAGGAACCAGGAAACCACGCACTTCTTTTTTATTACCACCGGCAAACCAAACTGCATAACAATAGAACTATTTCACAATAATATATCCATTAAAATGCCGTGAAACTATTGTCATTATATTCGTTGACATTTACTGGGCAAACTGCCAGTCTTTCACTTCTTTTACCATAAAAATAAAACCATTTTGCCGGCAAAGTGCGACTTTCTACGAGTCTGTTGGTTGAGTTCTAACAAAAAGATGTTTACTGAAGTGATGTACTTTTAGAACTGGCTTTACATCGTCACGTCTCTCTCGCGTCCAAACGATGCATTTCTTCTCGATCCTTCCGCCAAAACTATTGACCAATCGTCAACTACAACTCGAGGATCTTTCAAAATTCTGACCAATAATATCATAGGGTTTTTAGCGCTCAAAACTTAAAGGAAAAACACTGAACCTTTTAGAGGATTCATTCTCGAATAATGGATGTTTTCAATAACAATCTACATAGTTGGTTATTGCTACACAAATAAATAGGAAATTTCCTAACCTTTACAATGCGAACAGGAGCGGCTTAGGAAATTTTAAAGATATATAAACTCGCAAAATATTAGAAAAATAGATATTTTTCTTGGGATAGGATATTAAATTAACGGATATTTTTTTATAAAACATTGTAGTAGAAATCCATCTGCTACAACTTATAATTTAAACAAAATTATAGTAAAGTCAGAAGTTGGTATTAATTTTGAGAGTAAATTAAATGTAAGAACAAATACTTACGATGTCGGGATAGTATCACGAGATTTTTCCTGGTTTTCCCTCGTGATTTACTATGAGATCTCTAGCGCGAGAATTTTAATGTCACCGTTGCATTTGGTTGTCTTTTTAAAGACAGATCACATGCTATGATTTTTTTGTGACGGATATTCTTGAGTTGGGGTTGATTTCATGTAATCGAATGAACTATCTTTCAGTAAAGTCGTCCCAGGAACGCAACTCATAAATATAGGCAATATCATTTTAAAGTCTTCTACTTTAAAATGTATCATATGTATCTGACTTGCCGATATAAATGAGTCAAATTAAATAAATTATTAGAAGAATTTTTTTACTAAGCAACAACATTTTTATTTATGTTAGTAGTATTTTGTATTTTGACAACGGCACCCGATTTGGGCGTCGAAACGTTAATAAAAATCATTTTTTTAATAATGTTGTGGCTTATTTCCCATTATAAATAGTTAAAATTGTAAAAATGCCACAAGAAAATAGCTTCAGAACAACATTTATAGTTGATATTTAAAATATCGGGAGAATGTTTAAGCTGGATTCAATTTGGACAAAAACGTTAAATATGAATCGACATCATCAGTCAGCCATTCTTGTGCTGCTGAACATAGGTTTCCTATAACTTCTTTACCGTATTCTTGAGCGCTGTTTATCAATTTGCTTGTTATTCTCTTTATAAATATGTTATAATATTCATCTTGCTGGTGGTCTAGCTCTACTTACTTTATCCTCTCTCGATCTCCATATTATTAGCCTTGTGGTCCATCGGTTGTCAATCACCAATCAGTTTTGAAAATAATGCATTTTTCAAAATAACTTCAAACGTATAAGTGATAACAAAAATCTCGAAGAGTAAAAAAATGCAATTTTTGCTTTTCTGAATATTTTGGATTTTGTGCTGTTTTTCTATGAAAGAAATTGGTTAAATAACAATATATGGCTGTTCAAAGTTTGTATACACTCCTGATTAGTGAGTCGTTCAAGCCCTTTCAACTACAACCCTTTAAAAAATAAGCCCTTTGAACCAGTGAAACTTACATAGCATATAAACAATACATAAGTGAAATAAATTGTAAAGTGATAACGATTTATTTCATTTGGGATGCTATTTAGGGGGTGATTTTCACGATTTTTTTTTACACTAATGGTAAGTACTAACTTTATTTTGACACTTGATTAGTTTTTGATGCTAGAAAATTTTTATAAAAAACAAAAATAAGGTTTTCTTTACACACTTTACAAAAAGTTTTGATGTGTTTTTTCAGAAAATTGCTTCATTTTTTGGTTATTTCACATTGAAATATTCGATTTGTAATTTGACGAATAAGAACCTACTTTTCCTGAGCTACAACTCTGCTTCTACCTTCTACTGGGTGTACAGAGTTCATACATAAGTACACCTTTATTTTCGTTTTGTCATAAGCTACAATTTTTTCAATAAAATAAAGGGTGATTCATTTAAAGGTACTTTTTTTAAAAAGAAAAAACAATGGAGAAAATGAATTTTATTTGAAAATCTTTATTGTCGTAAAAAAGAACCAATCTTTACAATTACTTCTTCAAGATAATTTCATTCAAATGTTGACCATGACTGCGGTTAATACGGTCCATTCTGTAGGTCTTATTTTCGATGACGCGTTTGAGCTTTTCGATTGGTATTTGACCAGTGACTCGAGTAATACTGGCATCCAATGCCTCAATCGCAGCCGGTTTATTCATGTAGACTTTGGACTTGAGGTAGCCCCAGAAGAAAACGACTAGACGTGTGATGTCACAGGATATAGGCGGCCAAGTCAATGGTCCGAAGCGTGAAATAAATTGCTCACCGAACCGTTTTCTCAGTAAAGCCATGCTTTCACGGGATGTATGGCAGTTGACGCCATATTTTTGGAACCAAATGTCACTTAAACTACGAACTTCAATTTATGGTACCAAATAGTCCGTTATCATGGCGCGATAATGGTCTCCATTCACAGAAACATTCTGACCGGTCCAAGACATGGACCGACGATGACACCGGCCCATAAACCACACCAAACAGTGATTTTTTCTGAATGTATTGGCAACCCTTGAACCTCTTTGGGTTGCTCATCAACCCAAATATGGGCATTTTGTTTATTCACCTCCTCATTAAGCCAAAAACGGGTCTCATCGGAAAACATTTTTTTGCTCTAAGCGTACGAAACACATTCCTCATTGAACGCCTATTTTCGTAATACAACTAAATAATTTCTAGACGTTGTGCCGAGTTAAGTCTTTCTAGGATGAAATGTCAAACAATACTGAATAAAAACGCAACATCAGGTGATGCGACTCATGCACGATCTCCCATCAAATCCCCACCAAGAAAAGTACCTCTAAATGAATCACCCTTTACTTTCTTTTTGCGTTATTTGCGAAAAATCGTCTAAAAATGTAGTTTTTTTGTAAGTTATACTTCTTTAGGGGTAAGTTGAACCTAAACAAATTTTCATGCAATTCGGTGGTGACAGGGTAAATTACACGGTATCGCCGTATTTCACGTTCATTTATGACCTAATACTCTGGGCTAATTAGCAAAATACAAGGAAAAGTTATTTACCAGCAATTTTATTGCTGGAATCGAATCTTATGATTGTATGTATTAATAATATAGGTATGCAAAGTCCGAAGATAGTGTGCTACTTTTTTTATAAACAAAATGGCGCCCGAAAATCGTGTTTTTTTCAATTTTTGCTCTATAACTCCAAAGATTTTAACTTTACACCAAAAACACCCAAATAAAAAATCACCACAATTAAATTCTTCATAGAGACGTGTTTTTCCCGATTCACCTCGACGAAAACTTTCCCCGGAAAATGCGGGTTTCTCCAACAAAATCTTTAATTTTCAACTAAACTTTTAGATAAGTAATTGTTAACTAATAATTAAATAACTTAGTAATATAAAAGCCCTTTTCGCATAGATTATAATTTCAGAAGCCGATGGAAACTGAATGAACAGTTTAGCAACAATTGAATTGTTAATTAAAAATTTACGGTCGCTATAATAACGACAATAATTACGATGCATAAGAATAATTATGATTTTTTCCTAAAAAGACACTATACCTATCTAATGTACTTTACAGAATTGAAGTTGGACTATTTAAGCGGCCTCAGGAATATTTTAAAATTATAAACAATTTTTTGGCTTATAAACAAATATCTCGGGAAATATTAAACTAAAATAAATTTTGAAAACAGTATTCGAAAAACAGCGGCAGAACGCTTCTTCTAAAAGAAAAAAATGTTTAATTAGGACGAGTTGTTCCTGAGATACAACCGATGAAAGTTGGCCGGAATTTACGGCAAAGATATAAACAATAGGATCATAATTTTCAAACCATCACCTTTTTATTTTTGTCCTCTTTCTTCACACCAATTTTCATATCTTTAAAATACTCATAACTATATTATTATAATAAAAACTATCGATAATACGTGTGAAAATTGCCAAAAATAGCAAAATTCCAATCAAAAATTAGGTTGGAGAAAATGCAACCTTCAAAGTTCAAAATCGGTATACGTTAAAAAAATGCATTTTCTCGGCTTCCCATGGAGCAATTTCCTTCATTCTTTTTTTGTTCCCTAATAACTCGAGTAGAGCCATCGAACTAATGAATTATTAAATGTCAAACTTGCTTTTGTTTTGTTATAATAGATTAATTTATTTATAAGAACAGTAAACTACATATTTTTTCCAGTTGTAGGCTTTTTTTTAGATAAACTTACTACAAGTGTACCTTTTAAAGTTAAAAACATAAATATTCTCATTTGAAAGCTGTATAATTATTTAAACAATTCTTATTTAAACACATTAAAATTTTGTGTTATAATAAATAAATTAATTTATTATAACAAAACAAAAACAAGTCTGACATTTAATAATGCGTTAGTTTGATGGCTCTACTCGAGTTACTTGGGAACAAAAAAAGAATGAAGGAAATTGCTCATGGGAAGCCGAGAAAATGCATTTTTTTAACGTATATCGATTTTGAACTTTGAGGGTTACATTTTCTCCAACCTAATTTTTGATTGGAATTTTGCTATTTTTGGCAATTTTCACACGTATTATCGATAGTTTTTATTATAATAATATATGGTATGAGTACTTTAAGGACATGAAAATTGGCGTAGAGAAAGAGGACAAAAATAGAAAAGTGATGGTGTGAAAATTATGATCCTATTGTTTATATCTTTGCCGTAAATTCGGGTCAACTTTGACTGGTTGTATCTCAGGAACTACTCATCATAATTAAACGTTTTTTCTTTTAAAAGAAGCGTTCTGCCGCTGTTTTTCGAATACCGTTTTTATAATTTAATTTACTTTAATATTTCCCGAGGTATTCTATTTGTTTATAAGCCAAAAAATTCTTTATAATTTTAAAATATTCCTGAGGCCGCCTAAATAGTCCAATGTCAATTATGTAAAGTACATTACATAGGTATAGTGTCTTTTTATGAAAAAATCATAGTTATTCCTATGCATCATAATTATTGTCGTCATTATAGCGACCGTAAATTTTTAATTAACAATTCAATTGTTGCTAAACTGTTTATTCAATTTCTATCGGCTTCTGGAATTACAATCTATGCGAAAGGGGCTTTTACATTACCAAGTTATTTAATTATTGATTAACAATTACTTATCTAAAAGTTTAGTTGAAAATTAAAGATTTTGTTGGAAAAACCCGCTTTTTCCGGGGAAAGTTTTCGTCGAAGTAAATCGGAAAAAACACGTCTCTATGCAGAATTTAAGTGCGGTGAATTTTTATTTGAGTATTTTTGGTGTAAATTTAAAATCTTTGGAGTTCTAGAGCAAAAATTGAAAAAAACACGATTTTTGGGCGCCATTTTGTTTATAAAAAAAGTAGCACACTATCTGTTGGCTTTGCATACCTATATTATTAATATATACAATCATAAGATTCGATTCCAGCAATAAAATTGCTGGTAAATAACTTTTCCCAAAAATGGCCTATTCTCCGATAATCAGCCCAGACTACTAATAAAGATTATCAAATGCACTAAAATATGCTCATTTCTGATATTCTTATCGTTGTACTACTTATTTTAATTTATAATCTTGTTTATAGCCGCCCTTTTCTCCTGAAATATGTAATGCAAGCAAATGCACAATCGCAAAACAAACAAAACAAACTATTCAACGACGGGCGCGGGCGCTTCCCTTAATGGTTTTTCGCGTCAGGTAATTAACCTAAAATCTGCGATAACAATCAGGTTGTTAGTTTATGCAGCGCAAGGCGTTTATCCATAACATCTCAGCCAAGCAAGAATTAAATCCGTCAGCGACCAAGCGGCTGTGAATTTGTTTGAGTGCACACATTAAGTCATCCTCGAAACGACTTCGTCTTTGAGCTGTTAACAAAACAGTCTCTTGGAGTCTAGACACAATGACAGGAAGAGAAAAATAGGTTTTGTTTGTTCTATCATTAATTTTATTCATAAATATATTTAGGTCAAGAAATGAAGCATGTTGGCTCGCAAATTTTTCGTCCAGCATGGATATTTTCACGGAAGGTAGTCAATAGCCCAAGGATCATTTTCTATATCATGACGCTGTACGCTAAAACCTTGGGGGTGGTTTTTTTTTCGTTACATTTTAACCATGGAAGTCGATGAAAAAAGTAATTCTAAGAAAAAAATGTTTTCCACCTACCTCTACCGAAAGTATACTTTTCCGGACCTGATTGTAGGGAGCAAAGTTGTACTTTTCCTCCCTAGGGAGGAAAAGTAAAAGTGACGTCATGGTATTTCATTCATGAAATGTAACTTATTGACGCCCTGTACAATATCTATTTTCTATTACGTAAGTTTCTATACATTTTAACGTTTATTTATAAAACACTCTGTATTTTGCAGAATGGTAAAAAACAGTAAATTGTTATTTTGATTTAACAATGTTTACATTATTAATTTGACTTATATTTGACAGTTGACAGTTATATTGTACGTACTTGTTAGTTTTAGTTCTAATAAATTTTGTTGGTTAGTTCCATAAATAAATTAAGTAAAAATGAAAAAATTACTTCTTATTTGAGGAAGGTGGAAAAACCATATGTATAACATGGGAGTAAAGTGCCTTTTCCTTCCTTGAATGATTACTGCCCTCCGCTACGCGTCGGGCTGTAAACTTCATTCTCGGGAGGAAAAGTAGCACTTTCCTCCCTTATTATACAAATATACGTTTTCTTCGTAAAACTTATATTTTTCGAGTTATTGGCGATTGAAAGTAACAGTTCTTCGACGAAAAAATCGACATTTGTAGAGAGTTTTTTGAGAATAACTCGAAAAATATGCATTTTTCGAAGAAAGCTTACAGAATATTTTTTCAAGTATACAATTAGATGTTTCAAAAAACAAAAGAAAAAAAGTTTCTAGCATAAAAATTAAGCGACTTATGATCAAAATATACCAAATATCAAAAAAGATACCTACGTTTTTCCACGAGAAAATCAGTGAAAATAACCCTCTAACTATCTTCCTAATTAAAATTGATCTTCACCCTTCTGTAATTCTTTTTATATATGTATTATCCATACACCTAAGAAGTTTAACCTATTTAAAAGGTTTAATTTTAGAAAAATTTGAGTTTAAATATAAATTGATTTTTTGCATTTTTGTATTTTTCACCCTTTTCTTCAAAATATCTCCGAATATACTGGAGATACGAAAAAAAGTATATAAAGTTAATATTTAAAATTTCCCTGTACATAGATTTTCTCTAGAGTGAATATTTAGCAAGGTATAGTTGTTTAAAACTTCTACTTACGAGCAAACACCACCTTATTCGAGCCCTTTAAACCCACCACACTTAAAAACTAAGGGATATTACGAAATTTAATTTACATATTCTTATAGCTCTTCAAAAAAACCCTACAAAATCATTTGTGAGAAAACTTTTTATCACCGCAAATGAAGGAGCTATGTTATACACATGTTTATAAAACGATTTTTTTTTTGAAAAAATTCGAATAGCTGGAAAATTTCAAAGAAGACGAGGATGATATCGATCTCGATGAAGATGACTAAAAAACTATTCGTATTTGTATTTGTATTTGTAAATTCGTATTTTTGTGTAAATAAATATTTTTGTACGTAATTCTACGTTTTTTTCTGTATTGATCTATTAAATTACTATAAAAATTACAATGTTGTTAAGGGTGGTTTTTAAGGGTTGAAATATTATGATATTATATCCTACAGCATCAAACGATCATTATTTAACCAATAAACGCCAAATTTTACCCATATTAAATAGAATATGAAGTACAGGGTGAGATGATCCCAATCACAAATTTTTATGCAAATCGATGCAAGCCGAAATCATTCTTTTAGGATAAATAAATTCTTTATATATAGCTTCAACAAGGGTTGTTAAGGGTTGAAATATTATATTATATCCTAAAGCATAAAACAATTATTATTTAACTAATAAAAACCAAATGTTGACCATATTAAAGTTTAAAATTTTATTTTATAATTTTTTACAATTAGGGGTCGTTTTCACCCTTAAAAAACCAAAAGCGTACAACGGCTCAATATAGAAAATGAACTAGAGTGTAAAATGAGCCTAATCCCAAATTTTTGTACAATTCGGTGCTGGACGAAAAAATATGAGGCTTTGCCATTTTTAGCTTCATTTTCTGGCCTAATAGGCTATTGATTATATTCAAAATAAGATAGCTAAAAGGAACTACAACGTTAACGGGGTTTTATTATTTGATATGGTCAATGGACATCTATATATGAAAAAACCGCGGAGTGCTACCATTTAAAGGGGTGCGTTTTTGAGAAATGGGTGAATTAGTCCCTGGGCACAGGTTACATTAGGGTGAGTTCTATGCACTTTTGATATAAATACGTCTACATAAAAATTGTTCCTGGTTAAATTTCCTATCTAAATATAACTTTTTAAAGTCAAAGATACTTTTTTTTACAAAAATATATTCAGAAGAAAAAGCACAAAGAAACCCAAAAGAAAGAAATTTTGTTTTTTGTCCCATAACTTTTGTCCACGGGGATATAGGTATAGATATTGCTTCACAGAAAAAAAACTTACATATTTTCTCTTTAGAATGATGTTTGGTAGAGGTCATTAGGATTTATAGTTTTCAAAATATGATTTTTCAAATTTCGCCACTCACAGCAATTTTGGGCAATTTTCCTTGTTATTTCGCAAATATTGTTCTGTAACTTTTTTCTACGTAACTTTAGGTATATGCAATGGTACACGTAATAGGAATAGAAATCAATTACCTTTAAAATGGTCTACCGTATAACGTTGTACGACTTTTTTTAAAGAGATTGTGGTTTTTCAAGGTTTTATCCTTTTAACGATTTTTTTATAATATAATATAAAAATAAAACAAAATTATTATATAATATATTATATATTATATAATACCTAATATAAAAAAATATTATTTTTTACATTTTTTACGACTATTTTTGAAATTTCTCATTATAACTTTTTGAAGTTATACTTCTTTAGGCACGAGGGTGAATTTTTACATTCCCTGGCGCATGCGCACACCGACAGTATGGTATTAGTCGCTACATCTTTTAAGTTATGTACCGCAAATAAGGTGTGTGTGAAAAGAATATATTATTAGTGTTTTTAGTAAATATATTTATTATAATTTTTATGTCTGTGGATTTGTCTTCCTCCTTATAAGTATTATTGAAAATGTTTATTTTCAATTAATGTATCTGTCACCGTGATTGTAATTATGTCCGAGAAATGATCGACTGAATACAAAAGCGGTGGTAGCTGATCGGTAGAACATTCGCCTAGTGATCGAGAGGTCCAATGTTCGAATCCTGACAAAGTCATATCCCTTTTTTTTAATTTTTGGTATTCTTTTTGTTCTTTCTAAAATTTGTTTAATAATATTTAAATACAATACAAAAAAACTAGTTAAAGTAGATAGGTATATTGATTTCGTTAAACTCATAATATGAAGTTAGATTATATTATAATAGAAGTATAACTTCTTACGTGCGTACAAAGTACACACACATTTTTTTTCTTGTACATGAATATACTATCTATATATTGCGCAACAAAGAGGGCTTACTTTCTGTTCTTTAAAATGTTGTATCATCTATATTTCAATACATAATGGAAACCGAGTGATTCTTTGATATTTTTTTACCTGTATTATTTAAAATATTTCTTTTACAAAAATTACAAAAACATTAGTCTTAAAAAACATCACCTTAGTTAAAATTATTTAAACGTTGACATTTAAAAAAATTTCAAAATCAAAGTCCATCTCTTCGTTAGCATTAGCTTCAATATCTTCCTCTGACACCTCAGTTATCTTAGAGTTTTCACAATTAGTACCCATGCACATGCACCCTTTGCAGAATATTGAACAACTAATTCCTATCTTCCTACAACCGCAGTTTTTTGTACATCCTTTGGTACATTTACATGCTATTTTTTCAAGCAAAGCTTGTGGTGCAGGAGATTTGACAGTAAATATTGGAATTAATCCATATTTTCAAGTTTGCCCGGCCGAGTCAAGTGGATCAAAAGTATTACCTATAAAAAATAAGATTCAATCATAACACACAATCACATAAAAAAGTTATAATGGGTAATTTAAAAAATAATCCTAAAATCAAAAATCGTTGCAAGTACTTATTACAATTTGAAAAAGCACATCTTATTCAAAAATAACCCTAGAATTTTTTATAATACACCATTTTAAAGTAAACAGAATAAGCTTTCTTTTTTATTATATAATATATACCATATAGAAAAAAAATTTATAATGGGAAATTTAAAAAATAATCATAAAAATATAAAAACTCGTTAAAAGTCTTGAAAAAGATAACCTCTTTAAAAGAAGTCTACAACATTATACAGTAGACCATTTTAAAGGTAATTACTTTCTATTCCTCTTACATGTACCATTGCATATACCTAAAGTTACGTAGAAAAAAGTTACAGAACAATATTTGCGAAATAACAAGGAAAATTGCCCAAAATTGCTGTGAGTGGCGAACTTTGAAAAATCATATTTCGAAAACTGTAAATCCTGATGACCTCCACCAAACATCATTTTAAAGAGAAAATATGTAAGTTTTTTTTCTGTGAAGCAATGTCTATACCTATATCCCCTTGGACAAAAGTTATGGGACAAAAAACAAAATTTTTTTCTTTTGGGTTTCTTTGTGCTTTTTCTTTTGAATATATTTTTGTAAAAAAAAGTATCTTTGACTTTAAAAAGTTATTTTTAGATAGGAAATTTAACCAGGAACAATTTTTATGTAGACGTGTTTGTACCAAAAGTGCATAGAACTCACCCTAATGTAACCTGTGCCCAGGGACTAATTCACCCATTTTTCAAAAACGCACCCCTTTAAATGGTAGAACTCCGCGGTTTTTTCATATAGAGAGATTCATTGACCATATGAAATAATAAAAGTCCGTTAACGTTGTAGTTCCTTTCTATAGTACATAATCAATAGCCTATAATTAAGATTTTTGTTAAAACTTATTAATTAAGGGAAATTAACGGCACTGAAAAATTCAAATTCAAATACTTAGGATTCATACTCTCAAAGAATGGAACCACCGAGCAAGAGATAACCAGCAGATTAGCACAGATAAGAACATGTATTAAACAAATAATATGAACGGGGTACTGTGGGATAGACAGATTACCAGAAATACAAAGAAGAGTACATATATATAAATAACACCTTGGTGCGTAGTATAATGAGCTATGGAGCAGAGAATTGGGTAACAAACAAACGAAACTGGTCTAAAATTATACAGCAACTGAAATGGAGTTCATGAAAAGAAGCTGTACAAAAATAGATCGCATTAGGAATGAAGAGATAAAACGAAGAATGGCAGTAGAATAAGACATCCTCAGATACATTGAAGAAAAACGTTTAATTTGATATGGACATGTGAGAAAAGCAGATCATACAAGATTTCGGATTGGAACCCATTAGGAAAGAGAAGAAGAAAGAGGAGGGATGAAGTGGACGAAGCCATGGAGAGACGAGACCTTAGAGACGGAGAATGGCAGAACAGAAACGACTGGAGACGTTGGTTGAAAGAAGGAAGGCGGCGACAGCAACAACTGTAAATAGCTATTTGTATAACAATGGAGGAAAGTGCTACTTTTCCTCCCGAGAATGAAGTTTACTGCCCGGCGCGCAGCGGAGGGCAGTAATCATTCAAGTGAGGAAAAGGCACTTTACTCCCATGTTATACATATAGTCAAGGAAATGAAGCATTTTGGCTCGCAATTTTTTCGTCCAGCATGGATTTACTTGAAAGGGCCTAGCCGGGTAAGATGGTGAAAAGTGCCCCCAACTCGATTTAAATTCCATATAGGCCACTTTTTAGCACTTATAGAGGAACTCACTTTCTGAAATTTTTAGCCCCCTAAGTGGTCACGTGACCCCCCTAGAGCCTATTTAGGCTTTTTAGGTTTTTATTTTTTATCTCAGCCGCATCAAGAGCTAGTCAAGAACTTTATTTAAAAAAGTTGTAAGTTTCAAAAAGATCTATATGAATTTTTTTTTTATTTTTTGGCGGGAAATCCGAATTTTTAGAACAATTTAAAACTTTTAAATAACTCTGAAAAAAAAACTAAGACACTCGTTTTTACGAAAATCAATTATAACGTGTATTTTTGCACAATCTTTCACCCTGAATTTTTTTAGATTTTTAAAATTGGTGAAACGTACCTTTAAAAATAAAAAACCGCATTTTTTCGTTTTTTTCTTTTGGTTTTTGATACAATTTTATACATATTTTTCAAAAAAGGTAACACCGTCACTGTAATAAGTAAAAAACTGAAAAATAATTGGGGTTTGCTTTATAAATTTTTTTTGTAACGCCATCCATTTTCAAGATACAGGGCGTTGAAGAAAACAAAATTTTACACATTTTTTACGATTTTGCTGAAACTACTGGCAACATTGTAATAAAACTTGGCGGGTTTTAAGAGGTAGTTATTGTGCATGTTTTGACATACAATTAAGGATTTGATATTCATCATTGGCGCGCATAGGAGTAATGGTGTGAACTTTTTAAAGAATAAAGATAGTACGCCACTGACATATTTCAAATTAACAATCGTTTTTGGATTCCTCGTTCAATTTGTGACAAAAAATTTATCTTCTTATTTTTTCATACGACGCCCCATTTTTATTCAAAAAATAAAAGATCTTAATCCTTACAAAGCATTCGAACTTCTAGTAGTTTCTACATCTACTTAATAAACTCGTACATCCATTATTATCAAAATTAATTCGAATACTTTGGAAGCGTTAAGATATTTTATTTTTTGCAGCAAAACGGCGCGTCGTATGAAAAAATGAGAAGATAGATTTTTTATTGAAAATTGAACGAGGAATTCAAAAATGATTGTTAATTTGAAATATGTCAGTGGCGTATCATCTTTTTTTCTTTAAAAAGTTCAGACCATTACCCGTATGCGCGCCAATGATGAATATAAAATTCTTAATTGTATGTCAAAAAATTCACAATAACTACCTCTTAAAACCTGCCAAATTTTATTGCAATGTTGCCAGTAGTTTCGGCAAAATCGTAAAAAATGTGTAAAATTTTGTTTTCTTCAACGCCCTGTATCTTGAAAATGGATGGCGTTACAAAAAATTTTTATTAAGCAATCCCCAATTATTTTCCTTTTTTTTATCTATTCTAGTGACGGTGTTACCTTTTTTGAAAAATATGTATAAAATTGTATCAAAAAACGAAAAAAAAAAGCGAGAAAATGCGGTTTTTTATTTTTAAAGGTACGTTTCACCAATTTTAAAAATTTGAAAAAATTCAGGGTGAAAGATTGTGCAAAAATACACATTATAATTGATTTTCGTAAAAACGAGTGTCTTAGTTTTTTTTTCAGAGTTATTTAAAAGGTTAAAATTGTTCTAAAAATTCGAATTTCCCGCCAAAAAATTAAAAAAAAATGTTTCATATAGATCTTTTTGAAACTTACAACTATTTTAAATAAAGTTTTTGGCTAGCTCTTGACGCGGCTGAGATAAAAAATAAAAACATAAAAAGGCTAATTAGGCTCTAGGGGGGTTACGTGACCACCTAGGGGGCTAAAAATTTCAGAAAGTGAGTTCCTCTATATGTGCTAAAAAGTGACCTATATGGAATTTAAATTGAGTTGGGGGCACTTTTCACCATCTTACCCGGCTAGGCCCTTTTCACCGAAGGTAGGGAATAGTTCAAGGATCATTTTCTATATCATGCTGATGTACAAAATACAAACGAAACTGTTTTTCTATAATAGTTTTACGACCAATATAAACCGAGATACGGCATGCTAAAAGTTAGCTTTTTTCGTCAAATGCATAATTTGAAATAATCAAAGCCAAATAACGGGAAAACTTTGCATTTTTCCAGGAAAACTTACATAATGTTTTTTCAAGCATACAATAAGATCTTTCAAAAAAATAATAAAAAGTTTCTAGCATAAAAATTGAGCAACTTAAAATCAAAAAAGTCGGCACCTATTTTTCTCTACGAAAAAACAGTGAAAACAACCCCCTAACTACCCTTGTAACTAAAAAGTTGTCTTCGCTTTTCTGTAATGCCTTTTATATTTATATTATCAATACACCCAAGAAGTTTGACCTATTTAAAACCCCTAATTTTAGAAAAATTGGAGTTTAAAGAAAAATTAATTTTTTGCAATTTTGCATTTTTTATCATTTTCTTCAAAATATCTTCTAAAATACTGGAGATACGAAAAAAATGATAGATTACTAAATTGTAGCTTTTTTAATAGCTAAAATTTCCTTATGCATAGATTTTCACTACAGTGAACAGTTAGCGAGATATAGCTGTTTAAAACATCTATTTACGAGCAAACATCCCCTTATTCGAGCCCTTTAAACCCACCTCAATTAAAAATTAAGGGATCTTACGGAATTTAATTTACACAGTCCTATTACTCTTCAAAAATCCTACAAAACTATTATTGAAAAAACTTTTTATCACCAAGAATGAAGGAGCTATGTTTATAAAACTAATTTTTTTTTCGAAAAATTCGAATAGTCCCCTTATAGAGCATTTTCAATGTACCTATATAATACCACAGAGCCGGTTCGTATACTGGATGACTAAAAACTATTTGTATGTGTATTTTTATATATTTGTAAATTCGTATTTTTGTCTAAATAAATGATTTTTTAATTCTTTAATTCTACTTTTTTTCTGTATAGATCTATTAAATTGTCTACTTATATAAATTGCAATGTTATTAAGGGTGGTTTTTAAGGGTTGAAATATTATGATATTCTATTCTAAAGCATAAAACAATCATTATTTAACCAGTCAAAACCAAATTTTACCTATATTAAAGTGTACAATGTTTTTATATAATTTTTGACAATAAGGGTAGTTTATACCCCTAAAATAATCAATGCCCTTGAGCATGATATAGAATATGAAGTACAGGGTAAGATGATCCTAACCCCAAATTTTTATGTAAATTGATGCAAACCGAAATTATTCTTTTAGGATAAGTAAACTTTTCATATATAGCTCCAACAAGGGTGGTTTTAAGGGTAAAATATTGTGATATTATATCTTAAAGCACAAAAAAATCATTATGTAACTAATAAGAAGCAAATGTTGACAATATTAAAGTTTAAAATGTTATTTTATAATTTTTTACAATTAGGGGTGGTTTTCACCCTTAAAAAAACGAAAAGCGTACAACCGCTCAATATAGAAAATGAACTAGAGGGTGAAATGAGCCTAATCCCAAATTTTTGTACAAATCGATGCTGGACGAAAAAATTGCGAGGTTTTGCCATTTTTCCAGCTTCATTTCCTCGACTAATATGGTTTTTCCACCTTCCTCAAATAACAAGTCATTTTTTCACTTTTAGTTAATTTATTTTAGTTAATTTATTTATGTAACTAACCAACAAAATTTATTAGAACTAAAACTAACAAGTAGGTACAATATAACTGTCAACTGTCAAATATAAGTCAAAATATTAACGTAAACATTGTTAAATCAAAATAACAATTTACTGTTTTTTACCATTCTGCAAAATACAGAGTGTTTTATAAATAAACGTTCACATGTATAGATACTTACGTAATAGAAAATAGATATTGTACAGGGCGTCAATAAGTTATATTTCATGAATGAAATATCATGACGTCACTTTTAATTTTCCCCTACAATCAGGTCCGGAAAAGTATACTTTCGGTAGAGGTAGGTGGAAAAATTTTTATATATAGATAGATATACTTATTAATTAAAAGTTTCTTTTCGTTTGATTTTTCCTGACACTTCAGATGTAGTGCTGTTTGTGGTCAGAATTTATTCTAGGTGCGGTTCAAATTTCACCTGGTAGAAGATTAATTGGTAAAATGGTGAATGGACATTCACGTTCGACATCAGA
Source organism: Diabrotica virgifera virgifera (assembly GCF_917563875.1). Classification (NCBI taxonomy): domain Eukaryota; kingdom Metazoa; phylum Arthropoda; class Insecta; order Coleoptera; family Chrysomelidae; genus Diabrotica; species Diabrotica virgifera. Next base: position 211,596,527 of record NC_065449.1, read on the forward strand.
AGCCACTCAGTCAATCATCGGAATGGAAACTACTTTTGTGGATCCACAGCGTCGCGCTGCAGCGTGATCCGTCGTTTTGAACCTTAATCTGTTCACGAAAAAATCAACCATGAAAATGAGCATTATTTTAGGTGATGCATAACTTTTGAAACCATGTTTAACTTAATATAAATAACTCATTTAAGTGTTAAATGTTACGTTTATATGGGATTAAACACTAGGCTATTGATTATATTCAAAATAAGATAGCTAAAAGGAACTACAACGTTAACGGGGTTTTATTACTTCATATGGTCAATGAATCTCTATATATGAAAAAACCGCGGAGTGCTACCATTTAAAGGGGTGCGTTTTTGAGAAATGGGTGAATTAGTCCCTGGGCACAGGTTACATTAGGGTGAGTTCTATGCACTTTTGATACAAATACGTCTACATAAAAATTGTTCCTGGTTAAATTTTCTATCTAAATATAACTTTTTAAAGTCAAAGATACTTTTTTTTTACAAAAATATATTCAAAAGAAGAAGCACAAAGAAACCCAAAAGAAAGAAATTTTGTTTTTTGTCCCATAACTTTTGTCCACGGGGATATAGGTATAGACATTGCTTCACAGAAAAAAAACTTACATATTTTCTCTTTAAAATGATGTTTGGTAGAGGTCATTAGGATTTACAGTTTTCGAAATATGATTTTTCAAAGTTCGCCACTCACAGCAATTTTGGGCAATTTTCCTTGTTATTTCGCAAATATTGTTCTGTAACTTTTTTCTACGTAACTTTAGGTATATGCAATGGTACACCTAATAGGAATAGAAATCAATTACCTTTAAAATGATCTAGTGTATAACGTTGTACGACTTTTTTTAAAGAGATTGTGGTTTTTCAAGGTTTTATACTTTTAACGATTTTTTTATAATTTAATATAAAAATAAAACAAAATTATTATATAAATATATCATATAATACCTACTATAAAAAAAATATTATTTTTTACATTTTTTACGATTATTTTTGAAATTTCTCATTATAACTGTTTTTCTTGTAAATGAATATACTATCTATATATTGCGCAACAAAGAGGGCTTACTTTCTGTTCTTTAAAATGGTGTATCATCTATATTTAAATACATAATGGAAACCGAGTGATTCTTTGATATTTTTTTACCTGTATTATTTAAAATATTTCTTTTACAAAAATTACAAAAACATTAGTCTTAAAAAACATCACTTTAGTTAAAATTATTTAAACGTTGACATTTAAAAAAATTTCAAAATCAAAGTCCATCTCTTCGTTAGCATTAGCTTCAATATCTTCCTCTGACACCTCAGTTATCTTAGAGTTCCCACAATTAGTACCCATGCACATGCACCCTTTGCAGAATATTGAACAACTAATTCCTATCTTCCTACAACCGCAGTTTTTTGTACATCCTTTGGTACATTTACATGCTATTTTTTTAAGCAAAGCTTGTGGTGCAGGAGCTTTGACAGTAAATATTGGAATTAATCCATATTTTCAAGTTTGCCTGGCCGAGTCAAGTGGATCAAAAGTATTACCTATAAAAATAAGATTCAATCATAACACACAATCACATAAAAAAGTTATAATGGGGAATTTAAAAAATAATCCTAAAATAAAAAATCGTTGCAAGTACTTATTTCAATTTAAAAAAGCATATCTTATTCAAAAATAACCCTAGAATTTTTTATAATACACCATTTTAAAGTAAACAGAATAAGCTTTCTTTTTTTATTATATTATATACCATATAGAAAAAAAAGTTATAATGGGAAATTTAAAAAATAATCGTAAAAATATAAAAACTCGTTAAAAGTCTTGAAAAAGATAACCTCTTTAAAAGAAGTCGTACAACATTATACAGTAGACCATTTTAAAGGTCATTGATTTCTATTCCTCTTACATGTACCATTGCATATACCTAAAGTTACGTAGAAAAAAGTTACGGGACAATATTTGCGAAATAACAAGGAAAATTGCCCAAAATTGCTGTGAGTGGCGAACTTTGAAAAATCATATTTCGAAAACTGTAAATCCTAATGACCTCTACCATACATCATTTTAAAGAGAAAATATGTTAGTTTTTTTTTCTGTGACGCAATGTCTATACCTATATCCCCGTGGACAAAAGTTATGGGACAAAAACCAAAATTTCTTTCTTTTGGGTTTCTTTGTGCCTTTTCTTTTGAATATATTTTTGTAAAAAAAAGTATCTTCGACTTTAAAAAGTTATATTTAGATAGGAAATTTAACCAGGAACAATTTTTATGTAGACGTGTTTGTACCAAAAGTGCATAGAACTCACCCTAATGTAACCTGTGCCCAGGGGCTAATTCACCCATTTCTCAAAAACGCATCCCTTTAAATGGTAGCACTCCGCGGTTTTTTCATATAGAGAGATTCATTGACCATATGAAATAATAAAACCCCGTTAACGTTGTAGTTCCTTTCTATAGTACATAATCAATAGCCTACACAGTTAGATTGTAATGACAATTACATATTTTACCAAAAAATACTTAACGTTTTGATTTTCACTCCGGAGATCGTTCTCAAATGAAAGAATGTGTTAAAAAAGTTTGTTTACAACCGCTAGATGCTGTTTGAGGTTGTGTCACAAACATTTAATTTTACACACTGAGGTTCGAGTACCTATGTTTGTTATAAGTAACAGCCAGATTTGGCTGAAACGATGTAATAGTACACTAAGCGTCAAAATTAACGCACCGCCTTAAAAATGGGACATTTTTGATGTCTCGTATTTCCTAAACCTGTTGTCCGATTTTAGTGATTTTTTTAATATGTCATAGCTTTATTCTTCAATAATATTAATGTAATAATATTGTTGCTAAACAGAAATATCATTATATACCGGGTGTAACAATGATAGTGTGTTTTTTCCTCAAAGTTTGTAACACTCTGTGACATATTCTAGCGTATAAAAAATATTGAAATTAAAACTCAACTGTAGCCTTAGGCTTTCTTAATATTTTGCTTTTTGATTCATTCGCTTATGTTGGATAATAAAAAAGTTAAGTACTTTAACAACTAGCAACTTTCTTCATCAATAGAGGGTGTTTCTAAATAAGTGCGACAAACTTTAAGGGGTAATTCTGCATGAAAAAATAATGGCCGTTTGCTTTATAAACATAATATGTCCGCAAATGCTTCGTTTCCGAGATACGGGATGTTGATTTTTTTCATGAAGAGAAGTATCCATTCTCAAATGTGGTCTCGAGGTAAGAAAGTAGAAAACTCAAAGAGGTACCACAAAAATGTATATTATAAAAATGTCATACAAGGACGCGTTTCGGCTCTTACCGAGCCATCATCAGCTTGAAATACAGGAGCAAAGTCTAAAAAAAGTCTTTTTCTTAAACTGTCCTACTTCTTTTTGAACTTGGGGTGGTCTTGTCCACCTCGGTAATTACTTATCAAATTTTATTGGTTATTGCTATTCTTCATTGTTTTTCAGCTTTTCCTCTTCGTTTTAATACCGTATACATTCAATATTGTCCTATTTATTTTCCTCTATTCTTTCACCTTATGAATTTTGAATTTGACGTTCAATCTTTTTCTTTTTTCTTTCCCTAGTCTGTGGGGTCTTCTAGTTACAACATTTACCACCTAACGACAAATTCATTCTTGAGTACTACATGTCATCTGTCATCACTGACAGCAATTTGACAGTTCACCGAAAAGTTCCTTGCACCTGATCTGTTCGCAAGATGGTTTCTCTCAAAGAGGAAGTCATTTGAATCTTAAAATGAATTTTTATACCCTTAATGTCTAATACACTACTTATAACTTAGAATGAAACCTAAAGAACCCAATACAATGTAAGCTATTAGATTCTTCCTCCTTCCTGGTCTGGTAAGTTCCTTTGCCGAGGTGGGCGTGATCACCACATGCTTAAAAATTTCCTTTTTATATTGTAGGACAGTTTTAGACTTTGCTCCTGTATTTCAAGCTGATGATGGCTCGGTAAGAGCCGAAACGCGTCCTTGTATGACATTTTTATAATATACATTTTTGTGGTACCTCTTTGAGTTTTCTACTTTCTTTTCTTTGATTTTTTTCTTACAAACTGACGATTTATTTATTACTCTAAAACCGGTTGAGATATGTAAATGAAATTTAGTAGGTTTTAAAAAGTACCTAGTTATTGCACATTTTTTGATATACAATTAAAAATTTTATATTGACCATTGGCGTGCATACGGGTCATATTACCCTTGTTTTATTTTTCTTTTTTTCATATCTGTTTCTTTCATGATTATTGATACATACAGTTATTTATGAAACAGTTCGTGAAGTATGCTTTTTGCGAACGCAGTCGCACCGCTGTCGCTCGTGCTCTAAACATCGCGTAAGTTCGCAAAAAGTACTTCACGCACAGTTTCATACAATATTTTATCTACGATAAATAAAAAAGTGCAACTCTTCGTCACTGGAATTCATTTCTATTCTACAATTTTTAGAACTTTGACATTTAAAAATTCCAACTTCTTTCAAACCACAAAACTGTCAAAACTTTTGTTGTAAATTATTGCTTACATAATATCATCACCATGACAACGCGAAAGTTAAGGATATTTGATTATATGAAAGTGTGCCAAAAACAGTGCAAAAAAGTAAATCCCATTTAAAATACATTGTTACTTCACGCACACTTTAAATCCTTTACGCACTGCTATCTATAATGACAGTTTTCACAAACTAAAAACTTATACATAATATGAGATAGAGTAGATAAAGTAAATTTACATGCTCTATTCCTGGTTTTCCTACTTATATTGCTACATTATGCCGTGTATGAAAATAATGATAATCCTTTTAGTGTCAAAATACCTCTAAACTGATAAACCTATCTCCTGGAATAGATTAAACACACCTCTATGTTGGGATAATATTATTACAAGCCTTGGGCGACTACAGAATTACCTGAAATTTATAAATGATGGCAACATGTGGATAATCGTAAATTAAAAAAAAAAAATGGGGAAACTGTGTCTAATTATGGATGATAAAAATAAGACGATTACAGTGAATATGTGCTAGTAAATATCTACGAAAAATTAGTATTTTTAGGGGGGAGGGGGAGAAATCGGTCTCAATTCGTAGTAAATTCGTCAATATTTGTAAACCTATGCGGTTTAGCATGAACAACCTTTTATACTAAAGTGCTCTACAGACATCCAAACTACACCATTTTGAGCGTCCAGTTTGGGGGGGGGGGGGAGAAGTCGGTAAACAAGTAGTTTTTTACGTTTTTCGTCAATATTTCTAAAACTATGCTTTAGCGTAAACAATGTTCTATAAAAAATATTCTACATAAAATTTAAAACAAAAAATGTCCAATACATAATTATTATAAAATCAACGGTTTTAGAGTTACAGAGGGTGAAAAGTGGAGGTTTTCGATACTTTTTATATTGTTTGGACAATTGATGATGATTTTGGATGGTGAGGTTGACGTTTCTTCAAGAGCTTATCACTAACATACCATCGGCCACTGGAATAGCAAATTTTATTTACAAAAACAATCCGCTTAAAGAAAATTTCTTTCATCAGTAATATTATTATAAATTGCCCAAATAATATAAAAATTATCGAAAACATCCACTTTTCACCCTCCGTAACTCTGGAACCGTTGATCTTATAAAAATTATGTAATGGACCTTTTTTGTTTTAAATTTTACGTAAAACACTTTTGTATAGAACATTGTTTACGCTAAAGCATAGTTTTAGAAATATTGACGAAAAACGTAAAAAACGACTAATTCACCGCCTTCTCCCCCATCTCCCCCCCAAACCGGACGCTCAAAATGGTGTAACTTTTTATTGAACAATATGTGGACCATATAGAACAATTTGATGTTGGAGGAAAACTTTTACTTTGGATGTCTGGGTTAGGCCTTTTTTTGGACCAATTATACTATACTAGCTCCGCAACTTTGCAACCGTTTATTTAAATTTAATGTAGAGCATTTTTGTATATAGAAGGTTGTTCATGTTAAACCGCATAGTGTTAGAAATATTGACGAAAAACGTAAAAAACTACGAATTTACCGATTTCTCCCTCCCTCTCCCCCCCCCCCAAACCCAACGTTTAAAATGTTGTGACTTTTTCTGAATATTATGTGGACCATATAGAACAATTTGGTGTTGGAGGATAACTTTCACTTTGGATGTCTGGATTTGGGTCTAGTTATATGTACCATACTAAAATATCGGCCGACCGTGTAAGAGAGTGAGTGACAATCTTCCATAGAGGCAAGAACGCGCCAATGAGCAAACAAAATTGCTTATACCGGGTGGTGAATTGCAAAACGGGCCATAGGAAACTCAATGTAAAATTCTAAATTGTTGAATTCCTGCTTCCCTAATTATTTTACATCAAAAGTCATGAGAAACTATTTGTAGAGGAATAAAATCTGTATTAAAAACAAAAGTTAAAATTGTTCTACGATTTAAACAGAGTCCAAAATTTTGAAAAATAGAATACAATTGCCATACCTAAGTAAGTGCGTAAAAGTAAGGCCACACGTTACTATTTCTGACAGTACGCAAACTATTGACATCTTTATTATTACTACTTTCTCCCCAACTGAGGTCATCTTTTCGACTTTATTGTTTTTTAAACAATAAAAACGATTAAATAAAAATACTGACAGTTCAAAATATTGTTAATATAATAATTTCATTGTGACCGAAGGCAACCTTATACACATTATTGCACTGTGTGTGGCCTAAATTTGGCAAATACTTTGATAAAATTTATTATATTTTACAAAATTTTGGAATGTGTTTAATTCGTAGAACAATTTTAACAATTGTTTTCAATAAAGATTTCAATCCTCTACAAATAGTTTCTCATGTCTTTTGATGTAGAATAATTAGGGAAGCAGGAATTCAACAGTTTAGAATTTTACATTGAGTTTCCTATGGCCCGTTTTGCAATTCACCACCCTGTATAAAGAAAAAAGAAGAAGAAATATGACAATCAAATCTGGTAACCATTGCGCTATTATATCTTGCGACCCTTTTGTGTTCATTGCCATTTTAAACTCAGTGCCTAATGAGAAAGATTAATCCGTAAAGTAAATAAAATGTGAAAAATAAATGGCATAAATGTTTGTGCTCCCTTGTGTGACATTTTCCAAACTGAGCCAAAGTGACCACTCGCTTGGTATCTGCTATTCATAACAAGGGAGCAGAGAAGTGTTTCAGCGTTTTAAAACATGATTAGGGTAATTTTTGCGGTATATTTTACAGTAACTTAAGTGCTTTTCTGTGTATTTTTATCTAAAAATAATATTGTGGACAGTTTCCAATTTGTTGAAATAAGCCGGTGGTCGAGAATGTTTGAAGTATTATTTATCATAGAATATTTAAGCTATTATTTAAAATTCAAACATATATAAAAAGGGATACATTAAGAGGAACTGTAGACTAGCGCGAAGCTTTATAGCATGTTTTTTTAAATTAAGAAATTTATTAACAGATTTAAAAAAATTATTTATAACAGTTTTTTGTATTACATAAAATCGCTGTTATTTATTATCCTTGTTATAGATTTTAATAAATTTGTAAATGTTTACATGTCGTATAATGGACTCCTCTTCGAACTATTTCGTGACGCTACTTTCGTGACGATCTCCTCAGCATTTTACTATAGAGAATGCTAGAGATAACGCTAGTATAGAAGTTTCGCTTCAAAAATATTTTGATAAATTACAATTTTTAAGTTGAATATTATTGTTTAGTCTGGGCAGATTATTATCGGAGAATAGGCCATTTTTGGGAAAAGTTATTTACCAGCAATTTTTTGCTGGAATCGAATCTTATGATTGTATATATTAATAATATAGGTATGCAAAGTCCGCAGATAGTGTACTACTTATTTTATAAACAAAATGGCGCCCGAAAATCGTGTTTTTTCAATTTTTGCTCTATAACTTCAAAGATTGTAACTTTACACCAAAAATGCTCAAATAAAAATTCACCGTAATTAAATTCTGCATTGAGACATGTTTTTCCCGATTTACTTCGACGAAAATTTTCCCCGGAAAATGCGGGTCTTTCCAACAACATCTTTAATTTTCAACTAAAATTTTAGATAAGTAATTGTTTATCAATAATTAAATAACTTGGTAACATAAAAGCTATTTTCATATAGATTATAATTCCAGAAGTCGATGGAAATTGAATGAACAGTTTAGCAACAATTGAATTGTTAATTAAAAATTTACGGTCGCTATAATAACCACAATAATTATGATACATAAGAATAACTATGATTTTTGTATAAAAAGACACTGTACCTATCTAATGTACTTTACAGAATTGAAATTGGACTATTTAAGCGGCCTCGGGAATATTTTAAAATTATAAACAATTTTTTGGCTTAGGTATAAATAAATAGAATATCTCCGGAAATATTAAATTAAATTAAATCATGAAAACGGAATTGGAAAAAAGCGGCAGGACGCTTCTTTTAAAAGAAAAAACGTTTAATTGTGATGAGTGGTTCCTGAGATACAAACGGTTAAAGTTGACCGGCATTTACAACAAATATATAAACAATAGGGTCATAATTTTCGAACAATATATAATATATAAACAATAGGGTCATAATTTTCGAACCATCACCTTTTTATTTTTGTCCTCTTTCTCCACACCAATTTTTATAACTTTAAAATATTCCTAACATATAGTATTGTAATAAAAACTATCGATATTACGAGTGAAATTGCCAAAAATAGCAAAATTCCAATCAAAAATTTGGTTGGAGAAAATGTAATCTCAAAGTTCAAAATCGGTATACGTTAAAAAAATGCATTTTCTCGGCTTCTCATGGAACAATTTTCTTCATTCTTTTTTTGTTCCCAAGTAACTAGAGTAAAGCCATCTAACTAACGCATTATTAAATGTCAAAGTTGCTTTTGTTTTGTTATAATAAATAAATTTTGTTAATTATAACAAAAATTTTTAATTTGTTTAAATAAAGATTGTGAAGAAAATAGCTCCATGAGAAGCCGAGAAAATGCATTTTTTTAACGTCTACCGATTTTGAACTTTGAGATTACATTTTCTGCAACCTAATTTTTGATTGGAATTTTGCTATTTTTGGCAATTTTCACTCATAATATCGATAGTTTTTAATATAATAATATATGTTATGAGTAGCGTTACCAGGTGTCCCGATTTGCGCGGGACGTCCCGATTTTCAGGGGTCTGGGGACGCGTACCGATTTGTACGTGATCGGGACACTAAATGTCCCGATTCTCACCCACGAAAACCAATTTCAGGAGGACTTGAAGTGAATTTTATAACTATGTTATAAGAACAAGGAACTCCTAAAAGCGGCAAAATCGAATGAAAAATATAATTTTAATAAAAAATAAATAATTCACTTAATCTACGATTTTTTTTTGTAATTTCGTCTGATTATTATTATTATGTAGGATTAAAAAATACAGATTATAGAAACACCTTGTAGTCCAGTAAATGAACGGTAAATACGGCGATACCGTGTAATTTTCAGGGTCAACTCCGAATTGCATAAAAATTTGGACGGCTTGTGCCGTTTGTTGCTTTTACTCGGGGGTGACAGTCACCCCTAGTTGGGGGTGAAAAACCGCGCGTTTAAAATAAGTCAGGAGATGGATAAATTGACTAATTCTAAGAAATTTTAGTTCTATACAATTTTAACTTAGTTAATACTTTTCGAGCTATTTACGATTGAAAATGTTTATTTTTCGACAAAAAAATCACGTTTTCAGGCGATTTTCACAAATAACTCAAAAGTAAGTATTTGATCGAAAAAAATATTGTTAGCAAAAATGTAGCATAATATAAAAAAATGAAAAAAATTTTGAACTCGTAAAGTCTATAGACCCAGCAAAAGCAAAGTTGTAGCTCATGAAAAATACATTTTTATTCGTCAAATTCCAAATCAAATATTTCAACGTGAAATAACCAAGAAATAAAACACTTTTCAGGAAAAACCAATTAAAACATTTTTATTAAAGCTTATTTTTACGTTTTAAAAAAGTTTCTAGCATCAAAACTAAGCGAGTTATGCTCAAAATCAAGTTGACTCCATTTTTTTGGTAAAAAATCGTGAAAATCTCCCCCTACTTAGCCCCCCAAATGAAATTATCCGTTACCGCTTTACAAACAATTTATTTTACTTATGTATTTTTTACATGATTGAAAGGGCCTGAACGAGTCACTAATCACGAGTGTATGCAAAATATGAACAGCCATATTTCAACCAATTTTTGTCTTACAGAAAAACAAAATGAATCTATCATATTTATAAAAGCAAGACCTACCTACTTTTTATTACTTGAGATTTTTAGTATCCCTAATACTTTTTAAGTTATTTTGAAAAAAGGGCATTTTCCAATATTTTAGGAAAATTTGTTTTGCTATAAAATCAAATTTTTTCAAAACTAAGCACTCCCAACTGGTAAACCTTACAGATCGTATCAACAATACACATATAAAGTAAATGGTAAAGCGGTAACGATTAATTTTATTTACGGTGCTAAATAGGGGGAGATTTTCACGATTTTTTACGAAAAAAAGGAACCAACTTTATTTTTAGCATAACTGGCTTAGTTTTAATGCTAGAGACTTTTAAATAAAACAAAATTAAATATATTTTAAACACTTTAAAAAATTTTAATAGGTTTGCCCGAAAATTGCTTAATTTTTTGGTTATTTCAAGTTGAAAAATTCGATTTGGAATTTGACGAATAGGAACGTATTTTTGATGAGCTACAACTTTGCTTTTACTAGTTTTATAGACTTTCTGAACATTAACCATTTTTTTTTGCTTTTTTTAAAGCTACATTTTTGCTAAGAATATTTTTTTCGATACAATTACTCGAAAAGTATTGACTTAGTTTAAAAATTATATAGAACAAAAGTTTTTTAGAGTTGATCCATTTTGGGACTTACTTTAAACGCGCGTGTTTTTTACCCTCGATAAGTGGTAACTGTAACTGTCACCCCCCAAGTAAAAGCAACCAACGGTACAAGTTCAACTTTGAAGTAGACAGTAAGTAGAACCTAAAACCAGATTTTCATGCAATTCGGAGTTGACTCTGAAAATTACACTCCAAAACGGTCATTTACTGGGCTATTGTTCATTTGTCCCGATCTACAACCCTAAATCCCGATTTGTTTTTGCTTATGTACCGATTAAAAACAAATCGGACCTGGCAACACTAGTTATGAGTATTTTAAAGATATGAAAATTGGTGTGGAGAAAGAGGACAAAAATAAAAAGGTGATGGTTCGAAAATTATGATCCTATTGTTTATATCTTTGCCGTAAATGCCGGTCAACTTTGACCGGTTGGATCTCAGGAACTACTCATCACAATTAAACGTTTTTTCTTTTAGAAGAGCGTCCTGTCGCTTTTTTTCCAATACCGATTTGATGATTTAATTTAATTTAATATTTCCCGAGATATTCTATTTGTTTATAAGCCAAAAAACTGTTTATAATTTTAAAATATTCCTGAAGCCGCTTAAATAGTCAAATTTCAATTCTGTGAAGTACATTATATAGGTACAGTGTCTTTTTTATACAAAAATCATAGTTATTCTTATGTATTATAATTATTGTGGTTATTATAGTGATCGTAAATTTTTAATTAACAATTCAATTGTTGCTAAACTGTTCATTCAATTTCCATCGGCTTCTGGAATTATAATTTATACGAAAAGAGCTTTTATATTACCAAGTTATTTAATTATTGATAAACAATTACTTATCTAAAATTTTAGTTGAAAATTAAAGATTTTGGTGGAAAAACCCGCATTTACGGGGAAAATTTTCGTCAAAGTAAATCGGGAAAAACACATCTCTATGCAGAATTTAATTGCGGTGAATTTTTATTTGAGTATTTTTGGTGTAAAGTTAAAATCTTTGAAGTTATAGAGCAAAAATTGAAAAAACACGATTTTTATTTGGGTGTTTTTGGTGTAAAGTTAAAATCTTTGGAGTTATAGAGCAAAAATTGAAAAAAAACACGATTTTCAGGCGCCGTTTTATTTATAAAAAAAAGTAGCACACTATCTGCGGACTTTGCATACCTATATTATTAATATATACAATCATAAGATTCGATTCCAGCAATAAAATTGCTGGTAAATAACTTTTCCTTGTATTTTGCTAATTAGCCCCGAGTATGTTGTATATTTATCTGTGATACTAATAGTATTACAAATTAAAAATGAGAAGACTCAAATATTGGCTAATAGCTTGCTGACATGATAGCCTCATCCACCCGAAATTAGTTTCAGTACGGAAAGTGAAGTCAAGCAATTGTTGGAATCACCCTATTAGTTGAGCCCATCTGTTCCAATGTTAACTATCTACTTAGACCGAGAAATACGACGAACTAAGCTGAATCCCAAGAAATTTCCAGGTTAAGACTTGATTGATGTCAAAGTCCCACAAAAACAGCAAATCGGACGCAATTTATAACTCAGATATTCATCCTTATTTTGGACAAGATCATTTTCACAGCTTTCGAAATGTGCACATGTTTGATTAATATAATACAAACACACTAACCTTTTTATACTTTATTAGATCGGAAAAATGTAACATTTTTCTTATTGTTAAATGCTGCTCTAGCTCATTCTATTCTCGCATTAATTACTGTGGCCTGTTCCGATTTTGCATATACGTTGGTGCCAGGGTATACATAAAATTCTACATGCTTAACTATTATATTGTTTATCCGTAACTGTCGAACAAGTTGTTGCTTTTTGGTTTATCCGCATCCATTTTGTCTTCTTGAAGTTGAGGCTTCAGCCGTATTCCTCACTAACTAAATTACTCCTTTCCATTGCCTGTTATAACATATATTTGAAGTACAAAATGAATATTTACCAAACTTTTTTAACCTTGTATATTATCCTCTAATTCGATGTTTCTGTTAAAAATGACCAAATATTACGTTTATCTATTTCGTTGAACTCTCAGCATCCACTAATTGAATGAACCTTTTTCTTGGGAACGAAAACTGGTGCAAAATTGGCCTACACATCATGGTCTTTCATAAAATAATCCACCGAGAACGATTCTTTTCCTCTTCGCTGCTTATGTTCGCTATATTCTCCGTCTAAGAAATTTTTCAGGAAAGGTTTCCACAATACTCTAATAGCCATATCTACTCCTTACAAATACATAACAGCGGGGCACTAACATATGCCCAATGTCATGCACGTACCAAGGGTATACATAAAATTCTACATGCTTAACTATTATATTGTTTATCCGTAACTGTCGAACAAGTTGTTGCTTTTTGGTTTATCCGCATCCATTTTGTCTTCTTGAAGTTGAGGCTTCAGCCGTATTCCTCACTAACTAAATTACTCCTTTCCATTGCCTGTTATAACATATATTTGAAGTACAAAATGAATATTTACCAAACTTTTTTAACCTTGTATATTATCCTCTAATTCGATGTTTCTGTTAAAAATGACCAAATATTACGTTTATCTATTTCGTTGAACTCTCAGCATCCACTAATTGAATGAACCTTTTTCTTGGGAACGAAAACTGGTGCAAAATTGGCCTACACATCATGGTCTTTCATAAAATAATCCACCGAGAATGATTCTTTTCCTCTTCGCTGCTTATGTTCGCTATATTCTCCGTCTAAGAAATTTTTCAGGAAAGGTTTCCACAATACTCTCATAGCCATATCTACTCCTTACAAATACATAACAGCGGGGCACTAACATATGCCCAATGTCATGCACGTACCAAGAATTTTAGTGAATACGTTAAAATAATAAAAATATTCCCTTTATACGAACTGTTTGATGTTTTAAATATTTATCTACAGATTTTACTTAGATTTTATATATCTTATACATACCTGTCTCCTTGTGAAACTGATTACTACTGTTTAACTATGGCAGAGTTTTCGAAGTTATACTTCTTTACGATCGAGAGTGAAATTTTATAATGCCGGGCGCATGCGCACACAGACAGTATGTAGTTCGTTGCTAATCTTTCAAGATAATAGGGAGTTTTTGTGCACACAAATACGTAAACGTAACGCATCTCTTTGACATATACGCTTGCGCATTAATGGTTGAACTACCGTATCGAGATACGTATTGCCTAAGGTTACGGGCTGGTACGTTAGGTTCATACGCATCCCTATCGAGCCGAAAGTCACCGAATGCACACGAGGATCGTGCCCGATTACCTACCAAATGAACATTTCATCAGCGTACTACCCGTTTATAAACATTTTAAGGTTATATTGGTTATTGGTTTAGTCTATTTCAGTAAAATTATTCTGTGTTTGTAATTGGAAATTGGAACTTCATAATAGATTTAAAATTTTATTGTTTTTAAGTTGTCTATTAATAAAGCAAAACAAACAAATCTTGTATTAATTTAAGAAATACAGTGATCACCACAATTAATAACTAGATAAACAAATGACCTAGTTTCAGTAAAACTTTCAAATAAATATTACCAAACTATTTACATTATACCTACTGGAATTCTGATGTAGGTATACAATAATTTACAACTAAAAAGTAGGTATAAACAAAAATAAAAAAATTTTAACCTAACGAAAAATAATATTTTTATATTTAAATAGAAGCAATTAAAACAATACAATTTCATCATTAATTTATCTTTTTTTACATTTGTATATTAATTGTATATTGTGTGAACATTGTTTTATTTTTTTGAATGTCAACGGAATTTAAAAATGACTTTACGATTTGCTTTACGTTACGTTAAGGCAGTTACAAAAACTACCTATTTTAACATTCATCCTCTACGACACGTTAGTTGCTTTACGTATACGGAGATGCGTTACGTTACGTAGCAACAAAAACTCCCTACTATGTATGTATCACCGCTGTCAGCGCAAATAAGTCATTAAAAGGATATATTAGTGTTTTTAGTAAATGTATTATTTATTATAATTTTTGTGTCTTTGGATTTGTCTTCCTCGGGAATAAGATATTTTATAATAATAGTAAGTATATTTAAAGTATTTTTGTCAGTATAATAGTATAACAGTACAATAGTCAGTATGTATGAGAAATCTTTGTAACCTTTCAAAGCAAAGGGAATATAGCTCAGTGGTAGAGCTTGTGATCGGAGATCGAGAGGTCCCGGGTTAAATCCCGGACGATTCATATTCTTTTTTTTTTATTTTTGGTTTCGTTTTAATAAAATTTTTTTAAAAGTGGTAGGTAAGAAAGTTTAATATTTAAATAAAATACAAATAACCTGTTTAATTTCGTTGAAATCATTATAATAGAAGTATAACTTTTTACGTGCGTACAAAGTACACACACATTCTTTTTTTTTTTTCTATCGCACCACCTAGTAAAAATATTTAATGCTCTTTGAAGTCTGCTAAATAGAACATTACCATATTTTCCTCTTATCGTAATTATTAGATCATCCGCATAGGCCAGTACTTCTACCCTCTCTGCGTCAAGAAGCGAGACAAGTAGTCAACCAGGAGTGCCCACAGGAGCACTATCCTTGAAGAAATCTTAAAGGTCTGTTAGAATCAGCTTCCAGCATTGTCTTGATCTAGTTGCATCTTTTTATCTATCTATATAGCCCATGTTATCCATTTTAGTTCGTAGGCCTCTCCTTCTTATCTCCATTTGTGTCTGTTCTGAGCTAAGTTCCGGCTTGTCTCTTCAAGTCGTCAACCCATCTCATATGTGGTCTTCCTCTACTTCTTTTGTATTCGTATGGTCTCCAGTGTAGTATTTCCTTGTTCCACCTATCGTCTCTGTGTCTGTTGTTGTGTCCCGCAAATTTCCACTTAGATTCGGCTACTTTTGCAGTTGCATACAATAGGAGATATTCCTATTGATGCTGCTGTAACCATAAAGAGAATTGAGTTGTGCAATATTAAATACGCTTCCTATATATAGAAAGGCAGATTATACATGCAATCTCTGCATTAATAATGAAGTGCCAAATTGTTTTTTCAATGTCAAGTTTCTGTCAATTGTAAAATTTCGATGTCAAATTTCAATTCTGTCAATTGTTAAATCAAAATTTTTTTCTATTGTATTCAACAGAAATTATGTAAGACTGATGTACACCACCGTTACAGTTGTCCAAGTATTTGGTATATAGCATAGTGGTATGCTAGCTCTAAATATTTTTATTAGGATGGGCACTAAGATGTTTAATCCTTTTTGCAGTAGGGCAAGAAACCCTGAAGATTTAAATGGAACAAAATGTTTTATGACCCATTTTACATTCTCCTATTTGATGTTCTCCTAGGACGTTTAGGCCGTTCTGGGTTTTCAGTCTAGTCATCAATAATTGTTGATTATTAAAAGTGGTTTTGTAGTAAACTCTAGCGTTGTGTTTTTAGATTCGGCAAAGATTTCCTGACCTCTGTGCCGGAACCTTGCAAAGAATCTTGTGGATTTTAGTGCCAGATTCTAGAGCAGAAAGGCGTTTGTCTGTTACTCGTCTTAGTTTATATCGCCCTGTAGAATTTGCCATAGTTTTCAAGCCTGGATAATATCATTCCAGTACATGTTTTCTAAATAACTTTTGTGAATATTCTACACCATAATGGAATTATCGACCGATGTCGCACTAAAAGCTCACCCTGTATATATAACACTTTGTGAAGTGGAAAGTGCATGATGCGTTTTAATATAGACGAAACGTCCTAGTGTGACGAGACTGTAAGAAAGAAGATAGACGTATTCATGACTCCTGGTGCCTAATGCTCTGCCATTCGAATGAATTGGTAATTGGTATTTAATCTTATGCGCCATCGTCCAATTGCCACTGTCTATCTGTCTCTATTTCTAGTCCAAGTGTCTCGTATTGTTCAATCAAATTATTCTACACATTTAGCTTTTTCTTGCTCGTCTAGTTCTCTACCCCCTTTAGGTTATCACAAAGATTTATTTAGGTATTAAGTTCTTCATTATTTCTTGTACATTCAATACCTGTTCAGTTGTTTGGTTTTAATATCTTTCCTATCCTTCAAATATTTATGTTCTAGTGTCCTATTTTTAAGATATATTCTTAATAATTAAGTCTTGTTCTCATTGAAATGTTTTGGTATAAGACATATTGCCTAAGCTATTGTCTTTTCCAGTGTATTTATTATTCGTTATTTCATTTAGAGATCTTTACAGTAAAAGCGTACATTACCCTCGAGTCGTTTTGTTTTCGTTTGCAGAAAGACGATAATTTAGAATTTGAAGAAAAAATAAAGGAAGGCTCAGCAATCAGCCGTGCATTGAAACGTGTATTGAGAACACCCTGGTATAAAAGAAAAACCTTTTTTATATCATGTTTAAATGAATTGGCAACAAATAATAAAACCAACCACAAACGTTGGTTTTTACTTACTGAACTGTTCTCAAAAAAGTTATAAAATTGACGTCAGCGGTCATTGCGGCAACCAACTGCGAAATGAGACGAAATCAGTGTGTTTGGTTATTTATAATCGATCGTTAGACCAATTAAGAATTGAGTGGCGATATGAACCAGCTGAATTTTTCTAAATAGTCTAAATACAGATAGGGTTAATAATATGGAAATTTAAAAAACGGCGTGGTTTGGTGCTGCGCTAACAAACATTTCGAAGGTTGTTATTACTTAGAAAAATTTAAACGGTACAGCCAAATGCTAAATAAATAAATGCAACTATTGTAATTTACGATAAATTCGACCGCTTGCGTGTGGTTTTAAAATTCAGTGGTTTTGAAAGGTGGTAACAATTATGCAGTTTTTAAAACATCTCTAGAAAGATACGAGAATTTCAATAAAAACAATTTTCAATGTTTTCAAATTAATGGGATATTTGCCTGTAACCGACAACTTGGGACAATCGCTATATATGATTTTGTAAATATTTTCTACTTTACACTATAACATGTTGTTTGAAAAATTTCCCCCTACGACCGTGGCAACATAATTACATTCTGGGACTTCAGAGGGAAAATATTGCCCGGTAATTCCATATAAGTACGGAATATTTTATGGGATACGAGGTAATGCCTTTTTTGTCCTTTCTTTTGGTTAGGAACAATATTCGCTTCCAAGTAGACGTATTTTACTTTACGCCAGGTATTCATTGGAGATGATGTATGTATACAGGATGTAAAGGTCTATAAAACTAAATTATGATACATAGATAGACACGATCGGAAATGATTAATGTTTTCTCACATCATTTTTATATTTGATCAAGTTGAATAGTGATGGAAGTTCATAAAAGTTAGTCTGGGGGGAGTAATATCATGCATATTTTTTTGGTTTGTTCTTGTCTGGTCTGTGACCAATGTATTGAAGTTTATATCTTAGTTGTTAAAACAATCAGTATCAACTCTTTATTTTGATTAGTAATTTGATAAATACAGAAAATAACAGATTTCTAGCGTGCTTCTCGGTAAGCTGAATTAATAACACTAATAAACAATTGTTATGCCATTCTTTTATTCAAAATGTATATGTCGTTAAAGCTGGGGAGTGTTAAGATTTGTTTACTTGCGATATTAAGTTTTATGTGCAAATATTATAACTACAAATAATAATTATAAAAACCTGATGACCTGGTCTCTGTTTCCTCATAACTTTCTTTGAGTTTTTTTCTGATGTTTCAATTTACTTGCCCTCAGCACACTTTTGCGCTTTCTTTCTGTGTAGTTTATCTACTTTTCCCGTGTATCTTCAACAGTAGTTTATCTATTTTCATCACATGTATTGAATAGTAATTTGATAAACACAGAAAATAACAGATTTCCAGCGTATATCTCGGTAAGCTGAATTAATAAAGCAGATAAACAATTGTTATTCCATTATTTTGTTAAAAATCTACATTTAGTTAAAACTGAGGAATGTTTAAGATTTGTTTACTTGCAGTATCTAAGTTTTATATACACACATAACTGCAGATAATAATGAGAACCTGGTCCCTGTTTCCTCATATTTTTCTTTGAGTTTTTTTCTGATGTTTCGATTTACTTCCCTTTAGCACACTTTTGCGCTTTCTTTCTGTGTAGTTTATCTACTTTTCTCCTCTATCTTCAACAATAGCTTATCTGTTTTCATCACATGTAATGTTCAGTTTTTCGTATTACCTGTTACTTGTTGTTTTTTCTTTATTATACTTTTACCTAAGCACTTACAAATTCGTTTTTTATGTGCGTATTCTATATCTGAGTACAGTCCTGAATGTCCCCTGTATATTTATACAGTGATACCGTCACGCTCTCCCTCCATGCTTTGGGCATCTTTTCTTCCTGATATATCGTACTATTACTCCTACAGCCTTTCAAACCTCCAAAGTATTCCATCAGGTCGACTGTCTTACCATTCTTCATCCCATTTAATTCCTCGACAACCTCGTCTCTCGCTATATCGGTATGACATTCTCAGTTGGTATTCCTCTCTCTAGTTGTTCCAGTCTCTTCTCTGTTCTTTGCTCAGCAACTTTTTTTAAGTACTCATACCATCTTTGTTTTATTTCAACATCAGTTCTTAATATTCTTCCATCCGTACTCTTAATAGTCTTAATCTGCCGTGGATGATTCAAGTCCTTTATGACTTGAAACTTGATTTAGGAAACCACCTAACTTGTCTTGTAATGTAAAGTGTTTAAAACTGTTTTATGAAATATATCTCATAATTGACTTACTTTATTGAAAAACTTACTTTTAGTTTATGTTAGAAGTTGTTAAAATATATAACTTTCTATGTTGTTACTTTGTTCGGATCGTTAACTGAAACATGTAGAAATTGGTTGTATGAAGCCTACCCCTCTACTCCTACTGTACCGGGCAGCTGGATTCGCATCACCAGACGGCCGTAAATGCGCCTCACAATATGTGAAGAAGCTCAGGCAACCTTTCGATGAAAGGCGCCAATTATACGGGTTTGACGAACCGCCAGGAACCAGCCGACTTAAATCAAGAAAAAGGTTTATAAGAAATGTCAGCGTCGAACCACCCGAACT
The DNA here is from genome assembly GCF_917563875.1 of Diabrotica virgifera virgifera. Classification (NCBI taxonomy): domain Eukaryota; kingdom Metazoa; phylum Arthropoda; class Insecta; order Coleoptera; family Chrysomelidae; genus Diabrotica; species Diabrotica virgifera. The sequence continues at coordinate 211,616,572 of NC_065449.1, forward strand.
GTTCCCCCTACATCCAGAACGACCTAATGGAATGAACCTGGACTGGAAAACCTGGCGGACACTCAACCGCATACGTACAGGTGTTGTTCCTGTAAAACAGAACCTCATTAAATGGAGCATTAAGACATAACGACGCACTCTGCGAATGTGGGGAAATACAGAACGTGGAGCACCTGAGAGTATGCAGACTTTGCTCATCACAGTGCACCCTCGATGATTTATACAAAGGGTGTAGACGTAGCCCGATACTGGGCAGAAAAACTGTAGTCGGATCCAGACACGAAAAAGTAAAGTATTAGGCTATTGATTATGTTCAAAATAAGAGAGCTAAAAGGAACCACAACGTTAATTGGATTTTATTGTCTCATATAGTCAATGGACCTCTAAATTTGAAAAAACCGCGGAGTGCTACCATTTAAATGGGTGCGTTTTTGAGAAATGGGTGAATTAGTCCCTAGGCACAGGGTGAATTAGAGTGAGTGCTATGCACTTTTGGTGCAAAGACGTCTACAGGAAAATTGTTCCAGGTTAAATTTACTATCGAAATATTACATTTTAAAGTCAAACATTTTTTTATTTGCAAAAATATATTCAAAAGAAAAGCAGAAAACAACACGAAAGAAAGCAATTTTGTTTTTTGCCCCATAGCTTTTTTCCACGGGGATATAGGTATAGACATTGCTTCAGCAAAAATTTACTTACATTCTTTCTCTTTAAAATGACGTTTAGTAGAAGTCTCTAGAATTTATATTTTCCGAAACTGGATTTTTCAAAATTCGCCGCTCACAGCATTTTTGGGCCATTTTCCCCATTATTTCCCAAACATTGTTCTGTAACTTTTTTTACGCATTTCTAGGTATATGCAATGGTCATTTATTAGAAAGAGGAGTCAATTACCTTTAAAATGATCTATTGTATCTATTGTATAAGGTGGCTTGACTATTTTGAAGCAAGTTCTGCTTTTTCAAGGTTTCATACTTTTAATGATTTTTGATATTTTTTATGCCTATTTTTTAAATTTCTCATTATGACTTTTTTTCTTGTACATTTAGGGATATACATTGTATAATAGAAAACAGCATATTTTCTTTACTTTAAAATGGTGTATTCCAAAAAACTCTGGGACTATTTTTAAACAAGATATCCGTAGGATATCCAAGAGGATCCGTAATTTGAAAAAAATTTAAAATTTTTAATTTTTTTTTCAATTAGAAAAATTTAATTGCATATTATAGTATAATTTTTAATTCCAAATAATTTTTCTTAATAACACTTTTCGATATTGTGAAATATAAAGGTACTTTACTCCTGAGCAAATTCATATTTTTTAACACACCTCGTACATTATTAATACAATTTACAATTTTATATCTGATGATTGCATTTTAGGTTTCAGACTAGGCAGAGCATTTTATAAAGAATAACTTTCTTTCATAAATTAATACTAAAAAAGTTTTCCATATGGTTCCAACTATTGCATGTGTATATGTCACTTTGAAAAAGCATATCTTGTTTAAAAATAGTCCTAGAATTTTTTATAGTACACCAATTTAAAGTAAAGAAAATGAGATTTTTTTAATACACAATATAAATATATACCCAAATATACAATAAAAAAAGTTATATTGAGAAATTTAAAAATAATCGTAAAATATATTAAAAATCATTAAAAGTATACAATTTTGAAAAAGCATATCTTCCTTAAATATAGCCATACGGCCTTCTACAATATAGAACATTTTAAAGTTAATCGACTTCTCTTTCTACTAGATGTAGCATTGCGTATACCTAGAAATGCGTAGAAAAAAGTTACAGAACAATGTTTGCGAAGTAACAAGGAAAATTTCCCAAAATCGCTGTGAGTGGCGAAATTTTAAAAATCATATTTTGGAAATTGTAAATCACAGGGACTTTTACCAAACGTCATTTTAAAGAGGAAGAAAGGAAGTTTTTTTTTCTGTGAAGCAATGCCTATACCTATATCCCCGTGGAAAAAAGTTATGGGGCAAAAAACAAAATTGCTATATCTCATGTTTTTTTCTTCTTTTGGATGTATTTTTGTAAAAAAACATGTTTTTGACTTTAAAATGTGATATTTCGATAGTAAATTTAACCTGGAATAATTTTCCTGTAGACGTCTTTGTACCAAAAGTGCATCCACTCACCCTAATTCACCCTATGCCTAGGGACTAATTCACCCATTTCTCAAAAACGCACCAATTTAAATGGTAGCACTCCGCGGTTTTTTCAAATATAGAGATCCATTGACTATATGAAACAATAAAACCCTGTTAACGTTGTAGTTCCTTTCTAAAATACATAATCAATAGCCTATATGTTGTTACTGTCGTTCACCATTATTTGGAATCAAATTTTCTCATCCACCAAATAATCTCACTGCGAACAAATTTAACAATAATTGTCTGTGAAATACATATTTTATTTGGAAACTCGGAAGCGGAAATAGTTATTTTCCTAACAAGTGCAGAAAGTCATTCTTTTCCGCACGCGACTGCAGTTTGCCGAAAGACGCGAAGCGGGAGTTCGGCAAGCAGTCGAGTGCGGAAAAGAGACTTTCTGCAAGAGTTAGGAACATTATTTTTTCTAAGAGTCTTTAAAAAATTACCAAATCTTAATAAATTAATTTAATTAATATGAAAATACATACACAAATTAGTTCTTTGACAAGGTTGTCAAAACCAAACTTTCAATATAATTAGTTAGCATGACGACGATCTTGGTTTTCATGACGATGATTCAAAACGACTGTTATTGTCTACCGATTTGACTTTCGAATATTATGTCAAAATAATTTTATTTCATCGAATTGTCGCGTTAATTTTAATTAAAACAGGAACACAATAAGATATATTTGAAATAAATTAGTAAATAATATCTAAATATTAGTTTATTGCATGTATTATAATTACTTTAAGGCCATATTAACATATCTAAATTAACACGCGTGCGGAAAAGTAAAAACCTCGTGCGGAAAAGTAACACGCGTGCGGAAAAGTGAAACTTTCTAAACTAAAATGCGTGCGCGAAAGTAGACATTTTTGCACGCTCGTAGAAAAAATATTATTTTGAAAATATACTCACAAACATTTTTTTTACAAACTTTTAATTAACGTAAATTCCTGAAAGTTTCACATCACGGCTTTATTTTGTATTTATCGTAGAAAGTACTAATCAGACATTTACTTTGTGTGTAAAATGTTGTTGTCTGCAATGCTTCAGGTCTCTGCAGGGACATAAAACGAAACTAAAACACCATTTTCGTAAATAATTCAGCACTTAAAAGATTGTGTTACCAAGAAACTCTCTTCTGTTACATAAAAGTGAAATGTCAATTTAAATCAGTCAGTTGTACAGTAGCGGTAAGATCTTTTTTTATTTTAGGTAATCACATAATGCAGTAAGCGTGCTCCATTAGCAGTTTTAAGACGGTTTTTATTGAATTCGACTTGGTCTTTATCATTGATGGCAATCGTGCTATTAATGTTAGCACAAACAGAATGTTAAAAAAGAAGTCCTAAGAGTCTGTAATAAAATATAATTGGTGGTTGGGATACGGTGCCTTTGGTTTTTAATTAATTAATACGTTTAATAAAACGTTCTCCAATCTGACTATATTATACTTTATTACTCCAGGCTGTGGGTGAAAAATAGGTCGATTTCAGGATATAATTCAGGAATTTTTGAAACCTATCAGGTGTTGTAAAGGACGATGCCAGGAATAACTTCTACTAAAATGTGACCAAAGATATTGTGAGCTTTTTTTGTTATTGCGATTTTCATTTGTTAAATTTGCAATTTTTAAAGATTTTTAATTTTGCAGTTTAGGATATTGATTCTAGGGAAAAACTTTTTAATAGAAAGTTGTAGTAAATTAAAAAATCTACAATTTGAGCTATGGTAAGTTTAATTTCGTTTATTGGTTATTGCAAAACAGCCTGCTAAAGGTCCAAAATGGCCGTTTTTTACAATTGCGTTATTTATTGTACAAATAATTTTTTTTTATTTTTTAAAGCTTTAAAATGAAGATCTTCCAATTCCAAACATAAAACAAAATTGTAAGGCCGGATTAACGAATTTGTTGCTTAGATATTATTAATTGTTTATCCCAAGAGGTCAAATGTCGAAGGCTATAACTTTTTGAAAAAAAATCGTAGAGACTTGGTGAAACATCCAATCTCCTTCTAGAGAGTTATATTTTCATATTCTGATGTAAATAAATCGTTAAAACATTTTTAAACTTATAATTTTTGGGTTTGAAAATAAGGGGGCCAATTTCGTTATAAACATTTACAGTTGAAGCGGCCCTGTGCGTCCTATGAGTTTCTAACTTACAGAATATTGTTGCTGAAGACGAAACGAAGATTTATAAAAAAATAAAAATTTTCTACAACCAAATGAAGCCGAGATAATTGTTTCTTTTTTCTTAAACAGTAGTGCCTTTATTTATAACAATTAAGAAATTATTTTACGGTCATTGACTAAAGAAAGACTTATATTATCTTAAATTAAAAATTATTATAAAATATAGTTACATTTAATTATTAAAAATTATTTTTAAAATCGGTGCTTTTGCGAGCGTCCGAATTTTGCAAATCGCCCGGCTCGCTTCAAATCCGCGCGCTCGGAAAATTTTTACGTAACTTGTATTAAATTTTGACCGAAAACAATTTAATAATATTACCATTATAATATACAGTCTATTTACCACTGTATTTGTTTTTCTTGATAAACTTTTATATGTGAAATCTTATTTCTGAAGAAATAATATTACAAAAATGATACATACCTATATGAAATATATAACTATATTTTTAATTTTTTCTTTGTTATATAAATATAATAATAATAATGTTACTTCTTATTATACAATACAAAACTTTTTCTTCTTGTAGTGACTATCCATTTTGGATGTTGGCGACCATCATGGCATTCTGTACTTGCACACTTAATCGGTACTGCTGCTCTAAAAAGATTTGTAGTTGTTGTGTTAAACGACGTAAGTAAATTTTCTAGCAAGGTAATCCTTCGCCTTCCTGGTTCTCAGTTTCCAAATGGAGTTTGCCAAATTGCCATGATGGTCGCCAACATCATAGATAGTCACTACAAGAAGAAAAAGTTTTATATTGTATAATAAAAAGTAACATTATTATTATTATATTTATATAACAATGAAAAAATTAAAAATATAGTTATATATTTCATATTAATATATATGTATCATTTTTGTAATATTATTTCTTCAGAAATGAGATTTCACATATAAAAGTTTAACAAGAAAAACAAATACAGTGGTAATTATACTGTATATTATAATGGTAATATTATTAAATTGTTTTCGGTCAAAATTTAATACAAGTTAAGTAAAAATTTTCCGAGCGCGCGGATTTTAAGCGAGCCGGACGATTTGCAAAATTCGGCCGCTCGCAAAAGCACCGATTTTAAAAATAATTTTTAATAATTAAATGTAATTTAAGTTATAATAATTTTTACTGTAAGATAACATAAGTCTTTCTTTAGTCAATGACTGTAAAATAATTTCTTAATTGTTATAAATAAACGCACTACGATTTAAGAAAAAATAAACAATTATCTCGGCTTCAGTTGGTTGTAAATTTTTTTTATTTTTTTATAAATCTTCGCTTCGTATTCAGCAACAATAATCTGTAAGTTAGAAACTCATAGGATGTACAGGGCCGCTTCAGCTCTAAATGTTTATAACGAAATTTGCCCCCTTATTTTCAAACCCAACATTTAGCTCGGCTTCAGTTGATCGTAGAAATTTTTTATTTTTTTATAAATCTTCGTTTCATCTTCAGCAACAATAATCTGTAAGTTAAAAACTTATAGGATGTACTGGGCCGCTTCAGCTCTAAATGTTTATAACGAAATTTGCCCCCTTATTTTCAAACACAAAAATTAGAGGTTTAAAAATGTTTTACGCATTTATTTACATCAGAATATGAAAATATAACTCTTTAGAAGGAGATTGGATGTTTCAGCAGCTCTCTACGATTTTTTTTCAAAAAGTTATAGCCTTCGACATTTGACCTCTTGGGATAAACAATTTATAATATCTAAGCAACAAATTCGTTAATCTGGCCATACAATTTTGTTTTATGTTTGGAATTGAAAGATCTTCATTTTATAGCTTTAAAAAATAAAAAAAAATATTTGTACAATAAATAACGCAATTGTAAAAAACGGCCATTTTGGACGTTTCGCAGGCTGTTTTGCAATAGCCAATAAACGAAATTAAACTTACCATAGCTCAAATTGTAGGTTTTTTAATTTACTACAACTTTCTATCAAAAAGTTTTTCTCTAAAATCAATATCCTAAGCTGCAAAATAAAAAATCTTTAAAAATTGCAAATTTAACAAATGAAAATCGCAATTAAAAAAAAGCTCACAATATTTTTGATCACATTCTAGTATAAGATATTCCTGGCATCGTCCTTTACAACACCTGATAGGTTTCAAAAATTCCTGAATTATATCACGTTTTTTCACCCACAGCCTGGGATATATTTACTGGTATTCAAACTGCGAGTATAAACATCAACAATAAGAGCGACCTAGGCCAAGGCATGTCGCAATCGTCTTTAGCTTAATAAATACTTACTACAATAATAATCTATATCAGGGGAGGTTTAGTTATACAGTAGACTCTCTCTATAACGAGAACTGAAATTACGGACTAATTACCTCGTTATAAGTGGATCTCGTTATATCAGACAACAATATTATTGAAATGTTTTGATGCCTCTTACGTAGTTTAGAGGTGTCGATGTCGATGCCTCTTACGTAGGTGTCGATGGTCGACCTCAACAATTAGACTTCGCCATCGTAAATTGTAAATTTCCAATTGTAAATTTCCAAGTGTAAATTTCCTACAATATTCATGTTGTTCTGAAGCTATTTCCTTGTGGCATTTTTATAATAAACTATTTTTAATGGGAAATAAGCCACAATTTTACCAAAAAAATGATTTTATTAACGTTTCGAAGCCCAAATCGGGTTTCGTTGTCAAAATATAAAATATTCAATATCGGTCGATAGATAAACAGAAAGAAATTTATTACAGGTGGTGAAGTTTATTACAGCACTGGTCTCGATAATAACACATGTTGGGCATTTCTATATACAGGCAGTTGGGGTACTTATTTATAGCCATTACTGCGCTAAAAATAGGTAAAGAAACATATTCTTGGATTTCATTTTTCCTCGGTATAATCAAATATGCCTCGTTATAGAGGTGTTATAGTTCAATAGTTTCAATAGGACATCTAATGTACCTCGTTATAAACGAAACCTCGTAATATCCGTGTTCGTTATAGAGAGAGTCCACTGTATACAGTTTAAACTATTGCTAAATCACACACTACTTCGGTCACAGTCAATTGAGTCTATATTTACTTCGAGTATGACCACTGACCATCTTCTAACAATTAGGATACTAATAGAAAAAGCTAACGAATACCATATAGATCTGCACTTAGCGTTCGTTGACTACGAAAAAGCATTTGACAGCGTGGAAATGTGGGCAATAGAAAAAGCTATAAACAACTGTAGAATAGATTCCAGATACAGAATGCTAATACATAATATATATATATATATATATATATATATATATATACTGGATATTAGTGACTGTCGATATAAACAAACAACTAGTTTATTAGGGTTGCAGTCAGAAGGTTGGCCAGGATGTTAAAGAAACACTCTTTTGACTTTTTGTCTAGCTTTCGGAATGGTTTTATTCCTTTTTCAAGACTCTGTAATATAGATAAAAAGAAATATGTAAATTTTTATAAAATATCACAATTCGTCAGTTCAACTTACTAGTCGTTGAGATTATTTAAAAGCTTTATGACCCTCAACAATACTAACACAAACATAGAATACAGAAAATAATGGACAAAATACATTCTAAAATTTGGTAAGGATGGTAAATTTTTATATTTATTCTATGACATCTTTTGATGGTGTGTTTTAACTCTGATACATAGAGAACAGAAAGAAAAAACAGTCAGATTAAAATGTAATTAGGTGTTTTTAATATTGTATTTATTTTCAAAAAACCAATAGGCCCATACTGGGTAATTTTTATTTTTAAATCTGTCTTAATGGTATGCAACCTGTTATGCACACAGATGTATTGTGTAGTGCATATGTATAAGAAATATTTATTTTATTTTTGATGTTTTTGCAATATTATTTTATTTTGCAATATTTTGCAATATTTATTGTTACTTACTGGAAAAACATCAAAAATAAAATAAATATTTCTTATACATATGCACTACACAATACATCTGTGTGCATAACAGGTTGCATACCATTAAGACAGATTTAAAAATAAAAATTACCCAGTATGGGCCTATTGGTTTTTTGAAAATAAATACAATATTAAAAACACCTAATTACATTTTAATCTGACTGTTTTTTCTTTCTGTTCTCTATGTATCAGAGTTAAAACACACCATCAAAAGATGTCATAGAATAAATATAAAAATTTACCATCCTTACCAAATTTTAGAATGTATTTTGTCCATTATTTTCTGTATTCTATGTTTGTGTTAGTATTGTTGAGGGTCATAAAGCTTTTAAATAATCTCAACGACTAGTAAGTTGAACTGACGAATTGTGATATTTTATAAAAATTTACATATTTCTTTTTATCTATATTACAGAGTCTTGAAAAAGGAATAAAACCATTCCGAAAGCTAGACAAAAAGTCAAAAGAGTGTTTCTTTAACATCCTGGCCAACCTTCTGACTGCAACCCTAATAAACTAGTTGTTTGTTTGTATATATATATATATATATATATATATATATATATATAAAGTAATTAGGTAATATTGACTGATACTATGTAGATTATAGTTTTGTTTTGGGGTTGCAGTCATTTATTTTTTAGGGGCAGGATAAGTAAAACTCTGTGTTATTACCTAGCTTTCGCAAAATATATTTGCTTCTTCAGGGTAAGCTGAAATGAGTATATTATAAATACAATGAAATTAAGTTAAAATACATTGTATAAAAAATAACAAAAAAGACTTACAACTTGAGGTTATTCCTAAACATTTTCACAAAACATAGTATATATATAATTCTTATTCTAATGTTATCCAAATAGCAATGTTTTAATTTTCAAAAATTCGATTTAATAATTTAGTTTTTAATTTTGATTAATGCCATTATATTAATAATATTAATGCCCCTAATAATAATGTCTTTTTGACATTATTCGAGTGTCTTTCTGGCATTAATCAAAATTAAAAACTAAATTATTAAATCGAATTTTTGAAAATTAAAACATTGCTATTTGGATAACATTAGAATAAGAATTATATATATACTATGTTTTGTGAAAATGTTTAGGAATAACCTCAAGTTGTAAGTCTTTTTTGTTATTTTTTATACAATGTATTTTAACTTAATTTCATTGTATTTATAATATACTCATTTCAGCTTACCCTGAAGAAGCAAATATATTTTGCGAAAGCTAGGTAATAACACAGAGTTTTACTTATCCTGCCCCTAAAAAATAAATGACTGCAACCCCAAAACAAAACTATAATCTATATATATATATATATATATATATATATATATATATATATATATATATATATATATATATATATATATATATATATATAAGAAAGCAACAATGAAGTACAATTGGAAGAAACCACAAAACCCATACCAATTAACAGAGGAGTGCGACAGGGAGATGTTATTTCTCCTAAACTATTTACATTAGCACTGGAAGATGTTTTCAAAACAATGGAATGGACAAACATGGGAATAAACATAAATGAAAAGAAACTAAACCACCTAAGATATGCAGATGATGTAGTAGTCATAGAATCAAGTTTTGAAGAACTACAAACCATGCTAACCGAACTAGCAAATGAATCCGAACAAATAGGTCTAAAAATGAATTTTGCCAAAACAAAAACAATGACAAACACACAAGACAATAGAAACGTAACACTAAACGACACCACAATAGAAGCGGTTAATGATTTAGTCCAGAAAGCCACTGCGCATCCGCTAGGAAAAATATTCTAATTCGGATTTTTTGCACAATCTTACTCAAAAAGGACTCCTTTTAACAAATTTGCATGTTGCCAGGATCAAAAGGTGGTCAAAAATTTTTTAAACGTTTTTTTTTTGTTTTTTTCCTAAAATTATTTTTTTTGCACGGTACAAAGTTTTTTTAGGTTTTTTGGATCATTCCAAACAGAAAAGGTCTTTAGTGACTTTTCTCTAAAGTTGATAGTTTTTGACATATAAGCGATTAAAAATTGAAAAATTGCGAAATCGGCCATTTTTAACCTTCAAAAACTATGTGAAAAACTTAAAATTTGAATGTTGCCAAGGTAGGTAGATATTCTTTAAACATCGATTGATAAAATCTCGAAAAGTTTTTTGCAATACAGTATTCAAAACTCCTTTGTTTTTTAATTTCTAATCACGCGTGCGCGACACCGTTGCATGTGTATACAGTATAGTATGGTGCAAATGAAAGGAATAAATTCGTTATTTCGTAAACCGGCAACTTCAAGGAAAAACCCGAAACAGGTCAATTTTTATTTTTATGATATTGTGGCATATATGGTATACTGGTGACGTCATCCGTCTGGGCGTGATGACGTAATCGATGATTTTTTTAAATGAGAATAGGGGTCGTGTGGTAGCTCATTTGAAAGGTTCTTCAATTCTCTATTCAGTAATGTAAACATTTACATAATTATTTATACAGGGTGTCCAAAAATTTTTTATTAAATTAAATTATTTGACAAAAAAAGAAGTAGAAGGACACCCTGTATAAATAATTATATAAATGTTTATATTACTGAATAGAAAATTGAAGACCCTTTCAAATGAGCTAGCACACGACCCCTATTCTCATTTAAAAAAATCTTCGATTACGTCATTACGCCCAGATGGATGACGTCACTAGTATACCATATATGCCACAATATCATAACTTAAAAATAAAAATCGACCTGTTTCGGGTTTTTTCCTTAAAGTCACCGGTTAACGAAATAACGAATTTATTCCTTTCATTTGCACCATACTGTCGGTGGAAAATAGTGTCGCGCACGCTTGATTAGCAATTAAAAAACAAAGGAGTTTTGAATACTGTATTGCAAAAAACTCTTCGGGATTTCATCAATCGATGTTTAAAGACTATCTACCTACTTTGGCAACATTTAAATTTTCAGTTTTTCACATAGTTTTTGAGGGTTAAAAATGACCGATTTCGCAATTTTTCAATTTTTAATCGCTTATATGTCAAAAACTATCATTTTTAGAGAAAAGTCACTAAAGACCTTTTCTGTTTGGAATGATCCAAAAAACCTAAAAAAGCTTTTTTCCGTGCAAAAAAAATAATTTTAGGAAAAAAAACAAAAAAAAAAACGTTTAAAAAATTTTTTACCACCTTTTGGTCCTGGCAACATGCAAATTTGTTAAAAGGAGTCCTTTTTGAGTAAGATTGTGCAAAAAATCCGAATTAGAATATTTTTCCTAGCGGATGCGCAGTGGCTTTCTGGACTAATTATATATATTTGGGACAGATGATAAAAATAAATAAGGAAAACCAAACAGCGGAGGTAAAAAGAAGGATCAGATTGGCCTGGGCAGGATTTGGAAAATTAAAATGGGTCCTAAAGAATAAAAAAATACAACAATACTTAAAAACAAGAGTGTTCGACCAGTGCATACTCCCAATTCTCACATACGCATGCCAAACATGGACCTTGACCAAGGCAAACATGGATAAAATAATGAAGACACAAAGAGCAATGGAGAGAGCAATGTTAGGAGTTAAATTGACAGACAAAAAGCAAAACAACTGGGTCAGAAATAGAACAAAAGTCAAAGACGCAGGCCAACATATAGCCAGGCTAAAATGGAGCTTCGCAGGTCATAACGCTAGACAAACGGACAATAGGTGGAATAGCACGATACAACAATGGAGACCATGGACAGGAAAGAGAGCAAGAGTACGGCCCCAGATGAGATGGGGAGACGACATTAAAAAGATAGGAGGAACGCACTGGAAACAGAAAGCACTAAAGAGAAGCGAATGGAGCAAACTGGGGGAAGCCTATGTTCAAAATTGGACGAATTAAAGGGCAAAAGAAGATTGACTTTTAGTGACGTTTAAGCATATTTTATACAGCGTGTCCTAATATTACTACAAGTTTTTGTGATAAATGGAAAGCTGTGTAAAAAAATTATCAATACTGATTTTTGTATCACAGTTAATCCTTAACTACTGAAGTGGATGTTTCAGAACGTAGACATTGACATGCGGTATGTCATACCATTGCCTATTCTCGTTTGCTTTCAATATGAATTTGTCTTACATCACTGTACATATTTGTTTTTTTGCATTAAGTACGGAATGATTCTTCACACTTCTGTAGCATAAAATACTGCTCCAAATAAAATAAACTTTATTTTTTCAAGAAAATTAGGAAAGCATGCAGAACATTAAAAAAATGGCGGAGGTTCTTACAAAATCCTTTATAACTGAATTACAAAAAAACTAGCATTGCTAGTAGTAACTAAAAAATAGTAAAACAATGTTGAAAGCACTTGAAAGTAGAACACGACTGGATGAACTTGCTGCCATACTAATAGCGAAAGAATACTGAATGAAAAAACGATTTTTGGAAACGGAAAATAAAATGCAAAAATGGAAAATCCCCACTAAAATGAAAAACTTAACTTTTTTTCTAGGACCTTTAAGTTTAGGACTTAACCTTCTCAATCCAATAGGTCCCCATGACGTTTTAGTAACTGCAAATTTAGTATCCAAGCCTCCTCTACTAATAGATTTAAAAATTAATGTTTTAAATTCTAATTAAAAATAATATTGTATCTTTGTATCTATCTATTATTATTTATAATCACAAAATATGCATCCCTAATTAATTAAAAGTTGCCATCTTGTCTCTTGTGGCTGTCATTCTCTGGATAATAAAAGGACAAAAATAATAAACAATAGTACTTATCGTTACAGCTCTACTGGAAGGGGCGATGATCCATTTGAGAATTGGCCGGAAATTAAAGGCCCAAAACGATGCTTTGAACGCATCTTGTTGAATAAGATATTCAAGTCTCATTTCGACCTACGTCCATCACAAGGAATTTTAACGATGAAGGATAAACGTTACATATTTAAAGAAATTATTTTGAAGTGACAACTACTTTAGCGACGTTGTGCACTTTTTGGATGGGGAAAAAGCATTGAATTCGCGATCGTCATCGCTTCGCCGAAATAAATTCTGTACGTCTATATATTATGTGTATGTATAATATAATATGTATGGGACACACGCAATGCGTATAAAATAGGTATAGAACTTCTTTTTGAATGGTAAAAGTATTGAATTCGCAACAAAAAAGTGTACCATGCTAAATACATACATAGGTAGAAGCCAAAGTTCAGAAAGTTGGAAACTATTAAAAAATTTAAGAAACGACAGAAAGAAAGACATTATTCAGTCCATATCATCACAAACTTGGGAAGGATACTTTGAAGATTTACTAACAGAGACAAGAGAGCCCTTCAAACAGATACAATCCAACGGTATTCAAGGCGTCAGGTTGATAGGATCACCAATCAGAGTAAATCAGAGAGAAGTCGAAACCATATGCAAACAGTTGAAGAATGGTAAAGCACCTGGTCCAGGAAATATAGCCCCGGAACTCATCAAATATGGACCTAAAGTTCTAATTAAGCGGCTAAGACAACTTTTTCAGCAATGTTTGAATAACCATGAAATACCTGAAGAATGGAAAGAGTCACATCTGAGCACTATCCACAAAAAGGGAGAAAAATCAAAACCTGAAAACTATAAAGGAATTGCAGTCACTAGTAGCATCAGGAGAATATATGGAAAACTTATTAAAAATCGAATAGAAGAAGAATACCAAAATATGGAAGCCGAAGAACAGGCTGGTTTTCGCGCAGGTCACAACAGTTTCGACAGGTTACAATAGATCATGTTTTCTCCATTACTCAGATAATTGAAAAGAAAGTTGCTCGTGACCAAGAAGTCCATCTGATATTTGTAGACCTTAGAAAAGCGTATGATAGTG